>NC_143013.1:185276991-186564161 GCF_055824585.1 Amblyomma mixtum
CTACGGACGAGGAAATTGTCTGGGTACCTACACACTCTGGGATCCCTGGGAAAGAGACGGCTGACATGAATGCTCGAGGTTTCGTTAGCCGAGTAGGCGAGCCGGACGTCCCGGGAAGGTCCACGAGAGATGGGCTGGTATCCTTTCATAACATTACTAACCATTTCAGACTTGAGCGGAGGATTTACCCACCCCCGGACAAGGAATTGGTGAAGGCGCAGGAGTGCGTCTGGCGACGATTGCAGACTAGATGTTTCTTCAACACATACGTGTTGAGCAAAATCTACCCGGACATTCAGCCGGAGTGCAAATGGTGTAGGAATTGGCAACCTATGACCACATATTATGGAGCTGCAGCATAGCACCGCCAACGCCGGATATTATGCGTGATCCCTCCCTCGAGCAGTGGGAGGCCGTGTTGGCCAGCTCAGACCCGGTCGTCCAGACCAGGGCCGTGGAGTGTGCCACCCAGGTCACCGTCAGCAATGGGTTGATGGCCATCTAACACGGAATCGTCCACACATGCTCTCTGACGAAAATAAAGTTTTTCCATCCATCCATCCACGTGTAAGCAAAACAATTTTTTTACGCAGTTAATTATTCTCTCTCGAGCCAAACTTGGATATTAATACCTGAAAAATCCAAGTACATAAACAAAAAAAAACAAGTAAAAAGCAACTTTTCCAACCCCCGCCCCCTTCCCCCCACTGAAAATACATCCCGGCATCCCTGTGAGTTGCCTTCGCCTGGTAACATTGCGTCGTTCCTGAGCAGTCGGGTGTTGGTGGTGGTGGTGTGACATTTTTATTAGAAAATCCTTGCTGTTAGGCGTTCAGTACGTCCAATGCGACGAGGGCACGTTGCAGTCTCAGATCCTGGGAGGCGAGCCAGATTGGCCACGGTGGGGGTGGTGGGAAAGGATAGGCGGGGGACTGGAAGGCTGCGTGGCGCTGTGTAAGGCAGTGTTCTATGTCTGCATATATGTGGGGACAGTTTGGGCACTGACGTGTGGAAGTGTACCGGTACAGATAAAGTTTGGCTGGTGTATGTAAGAGATTAAACTGCATTCGGCGAAGAAAGCGAGCTCTTCAAGCCCTTCTTCGCTTGCACGGGGAGAGACAAATCATCCGCATGTCCAGTACACCAGCTGGGCGGTAGATACTTTCCCAGACTCCCTACACACCCATCTCTTTCCCAGAACCACCGCAGTCTCCGATCTATCCCCCTAACCTCCGCCTCGCACCCATTCCACGCAACATGTCCGCACACACACACGCAGGTCGCCGCCAAGCATACGCATACAACCACAAGCCACCTTTGGACGCTGCGGCGGTGGCCTACACAGACGCCTGTCTCGCGGAAACCGCGGGCTCCACAGCAGCCTTCTTCCTCCACCCTTCCCTCTCTAGAACCAGCACTCATACAACCGGTCCATACACCTCCCCACCCTCCACGCTCGCCTTAGAAATACACGGGGTCACCGATGCCATCACACACTTTGCCACCCTACCCCCCGCCCCCCAATACGTTGTCTATACAGACTCGCAGGCAGCTCTGCGTGCCTTCCATGAAAGAGCCCTCCCTTTCTCTACCCGATCGGCCTTAGACGCCTCCCTCTTAGCATTAAGCCCACGACCTCGGTGGATCCCTGGTCACATGGGTATCCCCGGCAATGAGCTGGCTCACCAGCTTGCCTGCGAAACTATACACCGGGCGCCGGGGATCCCATGGACGAGCCCACCGACGGAGCAGGTGGTCAGGGCTTCCAAACGCACTGTCGAGGAATACTACACGCAGCAAAAATTGGATTTAGCTGATTTACTATCACCATACCCATTCTTATCGATCCGTCAGGAGTTGAGATTCATGACGTGGAACCACTCTGCAAGGTAGAACGTTGTCGCCGGGCTGCATCCTTAGCACGACGCTTTGTAAGACGTTCTGCACGCTGTCACTTTCTAGCTTCTTCATGTCGCTGCCACTTCTCCTTAGAGGACTGCATAGCAACGCATTTACGCTGTTGTTGTTGTGACTGAGTGAAGGATGAAAAGGAAATTGCACGGGCCTGCCTACTGGCTCGAGCCAAGCCACCACCGCTGCCACGTGCAGATAGAGGAGAGTTAAAAGATCAGAGGGAAGAGAAAAAGGAAAGAAAAGTCGCGCGTCGCAGCAACAACTGCGTGCGCCGGAGCGGACGCTGCTGAAAAAAACAGATAAGCGGCCGATGCCCCGCTCGCCGAAGCGAAAACAGTGGTCCAACTAACGCATTTACGCCAAGGCAAGCGCGCATTTATAGACGCTTTACAGCGCGGGTGCATGGGCGCCGCCATATTTGGTCACATGACCATTCCGCCACGCAGCCTGAGAGCCCACAGAACGCCATCGCCCGTTCGGCTGTAGGCCTTGCTCGTCGGTAAATTGGGTTTTGAGGAAAAGAAGTCTGTCTCGCATATATCGGTGGACACCTGAACTTTGCTGTAACAGGAAGGGATGAACATGGGAGTGAACGAAGACACCATATTCACTAGACGCGCCTTTGTTCATTCCAAACCATCGAGCTGGAATAGCGGATTGGACAGCGTGCTCGTCTCGCACTCCGGAGACCCTGGTTCGATTCCCCAACTTGACCAATTTCCTACTTGGTGTTAATTATTTATGTGCTCTGACTAGAAATTCGGCTAATTGCCTAGCCTATATCATTTGAATGCCGTCGATGCACAGCGCGCCAATGCTGCTAACGCCTGCTTCGAAGGCCAGAAGTGACGGACCTCCTAGTGGCACCATCTGTCATAAACACTGCGAAGCGCTCGGCGCCGCTGCTGCACGGATGGATGGATGGATGGATGGATGCATAGGAGCGCCCCCTTTGAAACGGGGTGGTGGCAATTGCCACCATGCTCAGCTTTTCTTCTTAATTTTTTTTGTTTACTGTGTTGGCAATTCTCAGTAAGAATCGCCACTATCTTTACCTATGGTTTCCTACAATTCTAACCTTATGCCACATCTCTGCTTTTCAGCCACCAATCCTCCAATCGCTTTTTGCTGACTTCCACTGCAGATTTATTTACATGACCATTGTCATCTTTAAACCGTAGGGCCTCAGGAAGAGTGACTGCGCCTGCATCGACATCCGGATGGATACCGTCATATTTGATTATGAGGTGTTCAATGGTTTCCACAGATCTACCACACACTGCACATGTGTCACCTTCTTCGTTAAATTTCTTTTTGTAGCTGCGCGTTCTAAGACACCCTGATCTAGCTTCAAAAAGTAGGGCACTGCCTCTTGAGTTATCATAGAAAAATTCTTTCCTGATCTGCCTTTTCCAGCATCGATATATTCTACACTATGTTTCTTTTCCATTGAATTCATCCAATTTTTAACTTCCGCGTTTTTAACCTGTCGTTTAATCCTCTTTATTTCTCCGTCCTCATGACCTGCATACTTACTGGTTAGTTTTCTAGTTCTTTTCCGCCACTTAGAGTCAACGCTCTTTCTGTTTAAATATTTAAATACCTTAGCTGCCCACCTGTTGTCGTCCAATTTCCTCAGGCGTTCTTCATATAGTGTTTTACTCTTAGCTTCCCTGGCTTCGGACGATGCCTAGCCCATATCCCCTTGTACTGCCTCGTTTGTGGTTTTGCCGTGGGCACCTAGGGCTAATCTTCCAACCGCTCTCTGATTTACGTCTAATCACGACTGAACTTCTGCCCTTAAGCACAGAACCGCATTGCCGAAAGTAAGTCCCGGCACCATTATTCCTTTCCAAATAGCTCTTAGTACTTCATATTTGTTGTACCCCCCCCCCCTTAGCGAAAAAGAGGATGTGCTAAAAATGCATTTCAAACGTATTGTATTATTTTCATATTTATTTCGCATTTTTTTGTCCCTAGGCTTAAACTGCAATACGAATGCTTTCTAAGTATACTAGGAATAATATTTTAAACGTTCTTAAATATACGTGAAAAGTACATTTTTGCCCGCTTAGCATATTTATAATGCATTAAAAGTATAATAAAAATATACATTAGAAATATACTAAATATATACATTTAATACATTAAGAATGTGTTTACTCGGGCTTAAAAAAAGTCTACTGGGCGGCTCCATGGAATGACCCGGGTTAATTTTTCAACTGAAGAACAAATCGTACACGAGTATTCATCATTAATCAACAGGAGTCTGATATTATAAGGTCACGTGATTGAATGGGGACGGCAGACACCTACACACAGCACAGCAAGACGACAGTGACACAACAAACGACAATTCCCACGACAAGCGCTATGCTTGGCTTGCTGTATATATACCCAGCGAAAGCGACGCACTATTTTGCACGGTGAGGCCTTTTTGTGCGCAAATACTGTGGGCTGCCAAATTATCGCAGAAGTACCCTACTGGTTGCGTTCGAATTCGGGGTTAATTGAGAACGGAAATGCTAGTTGAAACTTGCGTCAGGCCCAGGTCAGGAGTCTAACTGTCAACCAGCAGATACATGGGCGTGTAAGGGAGCCGGTCTGTCCTGCCAGACGGGGTCCTTTCCGCTGGCTTATTTGGACCCAGAAGTACCCAAGGCGCTTTTGCTGGTATAATGCTATCACGTTCTCACACGGAAATGTTCGAATAACATTGAGTGGAATGACATTCGAGAATAGGAATGACATTCGGACTCGACGGACTGCCGCGGTGCTGCACGACACTTTCGAAACGCATTCGAAAGCCTCAGCTCGTTTTCAGTGTACAGCGACGACGACGGCGGTCACACTAGTCCGACAACGACAGTATATATCACGCTGAACAACAGCATGTAATTATAGTGAAATATCTAGTTTACTATAATATGATTCTAGAGGGACACGTTTTTCAGGCCAACGACACCGACGAATCCGGTCGGCGGACGGTCAGCCTTGTGGGTGGCTGAGCGAGAGCACGGTGATGAGGCGGCGGTGTGTATATGCTCGCGCTTCTAAATGAGCGAAACGAACGGCTATATTTCACGTGTGCACACCTGAACACTCACCAGCGATAAGCGCTTGCCAAATCAATTTCAATCGAAGATGGCTCTGTTCCCTTCCGCGACGGCTAGGCCCAGCGAGTTCGCAGGGTTGGATCTGTGATTTCGGCGGTTGTGAAGAGCGAATCACAAGTTTTAGGGTATGCAAATGGTCACTAGGTGTAGTTTTGGCAACAGTGACCTGAAATGAACTATTGCTTACATCGCAGGGCACGCGTACGATGAACGGGAATCGCCGGTGTGACCCAGACTGCCGAGCCGTGCTTTACGCCCGTGTAAAGGTCTGTCAAAGGCGGAGGAGCGGCTTCTGCTCCGCCTGTATACTAATACTTTGCTGTGCCCGGCAGCTCTGAAACACTTCGACCCTTCTTTCTCGGGCAGCTGTCCGCACTGTGCGGAGAAGTCTTCGGACATCTACCACATGGTGTGGGCCTGCCCCTCCAACCCTGCTATCCCCCCTCACCCCAACCCAACCCGGGAGGACTGGGAGGCGACCCTGCTCGGCTGCTCTGACCTGCAGGCCCAACGGGCCTTGGTCGCGCGAGCCTGGGCGGCGGCCGATGCCACTGGGGTCCCGAACTAGGGACCTCCACCTAGTATTTGTAAGGGCTGGCCCCCTCTGGGTCAGCTCATGCATAACCTCCTGTATTATACCTGTACATAAATGTTTTCCACCACCACCAGCAGCAGTCGTCGCCGTCGCTAGCGTGTGGATAACAAGTTAGGCCGTTTCAGTTAAAGCGAACAGTCGCCAGACATACTTCTGGATAAAGTAGTTTAAAAAGAAGTACTGGTCACGTCGGAGAAAACCGGGACAAGAAGCGAGAAGCGCCAGTCCTGCGCGATGCCAACAACCCGGCTTTCTCAGGCGTGCGATCGCATCATCGCTTCCCACACATTGTCGCACTGCGTAAACAAGCACGAGTACAACCAGTAAAAAAGAAAACAGATTGCTTAATAGAACGAAAGCGCAGATTGCGTTTTATGTTATGTTATGTAAACAAGCGATGTAAACAACAGTATGAGTGCAGTCGTCCTCATCGGCGCACTCCCGGGGAAGTTTCATGCTGACGCGTTTAATATTCATTGGCGTAATATTATCTTCAAGCCCTCCCTTAGACAGAACACGTGTAACATCGTTAGATGACATTCGGCTGGAAGGCATTCGAAGCGCCCGTGTAGCAGGGGTATGAGTGGTGATCACCTTCCTGCTAGAAGTTACCATAAACGAAAGGATGACAAGAAAGGGAAAGTTTTCACTCTTCGCTGAAACGTCATTTCGAGCCCTAGATTGTTCCACGGTAGCTTGAAGTGTAATTCAAATATGTTTACGCGGACAACCCATTTGTTAGAATTTAAATATACTTCAGACGGATTAATTGCGTATTTACGAAAGTACACTTTAAATAGATGGCCAGCACCAAAATGCGATGTCCCGAAACTCGATCTTGAGCATTAGATTGTTCAACGACAGCTTGTAGTGCGCTGCAAACATGCTAATGCGGACTGCCAATTTGCTAGAATTTCAGTGTTCTTTGGACGAATTAATTGCGTATTTACGGAAGTACACTTCAAATACATTGACGACACGCAAATTCCATTTCGCGAAACGCAATTTCGTGCACTCGACTGTTCAACGGCAGCTAGAAGTGTGCAAAGACGTTTAAAAGGACTCCCCGTTTGTTAGAATTGAAGTATATTTCGGATGAATTAATTTCATATTTACGAAAGTTCACTTTTAATACACTGACAAGATGCTAAAACTGGATACATATTTTTTCACGTATTTGAAAAGTGCTCGAAGTATGCTTTAAGTGAGGTATTTTTAGCACATTTTAAAAATATATTTCGAATACCAAGCATGAAATTTCAGAAACGTATTTCCGACATATTTTTAGTGCATTCATGAATACAAAATATGTTTAAAATACATTTTAAATAGTCCACCGTATATTCCAAACGTATTAGTTTTTGCTAAGGGGGCATAATGCCCTATGTTTCATGATCCCGGCGTCTCTTCGTCCTTTTGCCCTAAGAGCCTGTTCGTGCTTTTCCGTGTATATCTGCCCTTCGTTTAGCCATATCTCGAGGTATTTGTATGCGGCCACTTTGGGTATTTCGTGGCCTTGTATTGTAAGCACCTGGTCAATTGTATCGTTAAAAACCATCACACCTGATTTAGTTGCGCTGAAACTGAATCCTAGAGCGTCTCCTTCGTCTCCACAGCAATTAACCAAAGTTTGTTAATCTTCCTGGCTATCTGCTAACAGTACAATATCGTCCGCATACATTAAACCCGGGAGTCGCTGCTCAACTACATTTCCGCCTAATCTGTACGACAGATTATAACCTAGATTACTTTCTACGATTACGGCGCGCCGACGGCGCTGCCATCTGGCGGAGCGCGGCTGAAGCAATGCTATTCAAGGTCATTAGTCTCTACCGAGCCGGGCTACGCGACGAGGCGAGGCCGACAGTAGTATTGTTAACGCAATAAAAAAATCAGTGAACTCTCGATCATGCGCTGTCTCATGGTGTCGCAATTTCGCGCTTTTTGCGGGCGAGGCTTTGCGCAGCGCGTCAATTCGCAGAGATGGGGCCTCAGTTGCATACTCAATTTGTAACTGAGTGTAGTTTTTGGCCCCGACTCACAAATCCTGTAGCTGAAGTTTTTGGAAATGCATGTCCAGATGTAAATTAGGTCCCGGAGCAAGTATGGTTGTCATGTAGCTGTCTAACAAAGACTGCAACAACTGGCATCCTCTGTAGCATTAGTGGCATTGGGTAATAGTCTATCAAATCGATGACCTTTCTTTTGATGCAAAAATAAGACCTCGCCCTCGCAGGCTAGTGTGATAGCGTCAAGTGCATGACGCGTCACTCTGCCATGACGCGCACTGATAGCAGCAGCGGATAAGCAACTGCTGCTTATAAAAGAGGCGTCAGACCAATAAACGCTGATTCCTTGTCCTGCACCGGTCTTGGCTGGTTCCCTGCTGCGGCCGCTCGGCTGCCGCACGCTACTACATTTCAACTAGGCCAATCAAAAATTGGTGTAAATAGTGGCGCATGCAGAACATGCAAAAAATAAGCATGCAAGCAGTCTGCACAAGCAAACGCCCAGGAGACCTATAGCCTCGTCGTGTAAGCATAATGTACTGGACATGCGCGTCGAATATGCAAAAAAGTCCTTGCTGAAAAAAAAATAACTGAAATTTTGCAGTGCGTTCCTATTGCGTTTGAGGTTTTGCACAAGTTTAGTTAATGAACGCTGTTACTGGGGGAGGGGGGGGGGAGTCATTGCTGCTCCACCTCAGCACTTCCCGTAAAGCTATCGAAAGAGCAGGGACGTGCATATCATGGAAAAAAGGGGTGCAATATCCATCTCTTGCAGGGAGAAAAATAGGTTAGCAAAGGAGATACCACTCTCGGTGGACGCCTCAACCACGGCTACGACCCGGAATCCATGGCCTGGTCCGAGGTTCCTTGAACTCCATCGCCTGATGGCCCGGATTCTGACACATCGAGAACTTGAGGCTCCTCAAACTAGTGGAACGCCGCTCCCGCAAGCGGAACGCTGCCTCCAAGAAAGCGGACGCCACGTCGGCAGGCCGCTCAACACGGCACAACGCTGCTGCGCGCGCTGCAGCGCTTCACGGTGGGGCTCAATCTAAGCCTCGATCCTCCGGGAAATCGAAGCCGCTTCCGTACACCGTTACTGTATATAGGGTGTTTCACGTAACTTGAACCATGGATTTTAAAAAAGTCGTAAACCGCTGCCCGCTGAAGCCAACGAACAATTAATTGTTCGCCAGCATATGGCGCTCCTCAAGATATTTTTATTGCGCTTATTTAGTGAACTAAAATTAAGTATGCATATTTTCAAATATTCATTTCAGTGACAATACCGCTACGTTAGGTTGTAGAGCAGGTTTATTCTAAAGAGCGGTCTGCGCGCCTTCGAAGCAACGTTAGATGCGCTACTGTTCAGCATCCTCTGGCTAAGATCTTCCCATTTTGCTTTCCATGTTTTAATTGTTTATTTCGCGTCGAATAATAAAGGGAAGGTTGAAAGCCACGGCTTTATCACGCTCATTGATTTAAGAAGCATTTGGAAGTACAGAATCACGTTAGGGCATGACATTGACGCATGGGAGGCTTCAAGGTACTTTAAAGATTACATAAGAAACTTAGTACAAAGAAAACTTGAACAGCATGTTCCTGAGTAGGGACAGTATTAACTTTGACAAAATTTCAGTTTTTAAGAATCTGCCGGCGTCACATACCGTAGTCAGCGGCAACAGTCTGGCGAGGTTATGTGTGTATATTCCATCCGCCAGAAGCCTTACGCCGCGAACAAAGAGAAAAAAGCGGCGATAGGTGACTGGTTCAAGGAAGCCCGGCAAGCGTGGTGTCGATTTCTTTACAAGCATTTACATGCATTTGCATTCTTCGAACAGTGTCACTCACAGAGCACATCTCATGTACTCTCTACTAGGCAAACACGGCTTGAAAACAGTGCTTGTAGCAAGCCTCTGGAAGTCAGGCCACTGCTTTTGCGGTTTGAAGACATATGCCATCATCTGGACCGGGTGGTTACGATTGGGGAGAAAAATCTGCAGACGCGCCATAGGTGACTGGGGCGCAAAAGTGCCATGTCTATGAACGATGGCCTGGTTTTTTTTACAACATGCATGAGTACATAAACTTAACTTTTGATTTCGGAAGGGTGGTTCTGAACCATATACCAACACTTCGACTGACGCTTATGCGTATGGGAAACGTTTATTATTTGTACACAGAACTAAATTTACGTACTCATTTTGCGCTACCACTAGTTTTCTCAATTGCACACCTCCAAACGAAACAAAACACACAAAAGCACACTTCAAGAATTCCTGGCAATAATTTAAAAACATGAGTGCTGTGCTGCATTCTAAAGTTATGGTTCGCAAATGAGACTTTACATTGGAAACGCAGCAATAAAAGATAAAAGAGAGCTTGTAGAACGCGACAATAGCAGCACAAAGTCCGGTACTTTTACACCTATAAGTTACGCCATCAGGGGCACCGTGGCAGAAATAAGAAAATACGTGCCATTTAAACTGATTGCTTCAGCACCCACAACAGACTACACTTGAGAAATGCAATGACACATTTAAATTGCAACCTGACACTTAAGCTTCAGAAGAACAGCATCATATAGGGTTCTGAACGGTCCCGATGCACGCCCGGATAATAGGTAATGAGAGAGCTGACGTATGTGCTACTTTCGCTTTCAGCTAACAGTCGGTGAAGCAAACAAGCCCAATAAAAATTGTACGCCGTCAGTACACAAAAGTAGACGTCAATACATTTGATATAGTGCGAATACTCACTGCACTCAGTACAGTTATTCTTCTACGAATAGCAGTCGCACGGTGCCCAATAACGATTCACTGAAGATATTTTATGCCGTTTTAACTTCACACACGCACGCCTTCCAAATAGCATGAAGCCCTTTTGACAAGATAAATGCACATGTCGAAGCTGTGGGGATCGGGTCAGGGTAATCAGTGCTCTCAATTTTCGCAAAAAGGTCAATGGTAAAAGAAAGCACTTTTCAAAGTTCCAATATAAAATATTACCATTTGACCATAGTTTACTTCTGGAAGAACAGGCCCTCTCTAGGCTCGGGATGTTTTCAAGTCCAGTTATACAAAAATTCTAAATAAATTGTAACATTTTTTAACCTCTTCAGGCACGTAAGATATCGGACAATGAGCAATCTAACCCAGTGGCTTTCCCCTTTATTTTGCCAAGAAATAGACGGTAAAACAAACAGAAAAAGTACTTCCTGAATCCAAGAACGGATATACAATGGGACACATAGGTCCCTATGGCTGGCAACAGGCTGGTAAAAATACGAAACCTCGCAACGTCTTCCTCCTTTCTCGTGCTTTGAGTTTAACTCTTGCCAACCCATGCGCGATAATATGACAAATCTAGCGCGTACCTGCGCCGTTAAGCAGCAATCCACGAAACAAAACCACCACTGCTACAACTAAAGAATGGTAAAAATTGGGGATATTTATATAACGCTTGTACCTCGAGAGGTTAAACTTTTAAAATAAAAAAGCCGATTTTCTAAAACACGTTTTGCGCGTGACAGCAACGTGTGCTTCTGCACCAAATAAGCTGAGCGAAACCCACGCCAAAACTCGGTGTTTTACTGCCCGTTCACAAAACGAGGTTGGAAAGAAAGACGAAGATGATAGAATCTGAGGCAGCAGCAACAACGACGACGACGTCTGTACAGGCTACACAGATTTCGGAAGCTCAAGGGCATCGGTGCACAATCAGGGATAAAGGCCCGGAGCTCCTCAGCATCATAAGCGCGCTAAGGGGCATATCATCGCCTGCCTCTTCGTGGCACCGCGACGCTGAAGCCGAATATGGGCCACAGCAGGCCGTCACAAGAGGAGCCGCCATTTGAACTCACAGAAAGTACGTGTGGAATCGGGCAGCAACAAACCGTGGCCGCATTCGCCAACTCAACAGTCCTAAAATGTCCACGGGAGCAGCTGCAGTGATGCCGAAAAAGGCATCATCTCTGACCTTGGGCAATCTCGGTTGTGACGATCGTCCTTACATCGCAGGTGCGACCGGGGGAGGGAAGGCTCCCAAGACAACCAATACCTTCGCATACCAGCTTCCGGCTTCGTGTGCTCCTGCTGCAAAAACCCCACCTCCGAATTCTCTTCATAGCCATCAAGGCAGGACTGACCATTACCTCAGCCAGCCGCGTGCACTGGTGCGCCACATGCCGATAGTGGAGATGGTAGATGCGCAAGACCGAGCCCCCGCATCAGGCCCCTTGTGTCCCGAGGCTACTAGTCGGTGGTGGTAGCACTCCTAGTTATGGCCGTTGCAGTGTCAGCTATGCTGGCTGTCATTACGGTGATTTTGACAAAGCCATTTCCGCTCGATGCGAACGCCACGGACAAAACGGCAGAACAAACGCATTTAATCGAATTAAACCGGCCTATGAACTCTGAGCTACAGACGCAGCTTACAATATTGACATCGACCTTGCAGGCGACGAGCGCGAACTATCGCATGCAGTGAAACTTGGTGGAGTGGTCCGATTTGGTGTCGTGATGCGCTTCTTGTCTTCGATTAGACCGATGCCTCTGTCGTTGTGCAGCATGGGTCACCCTCGTCTGGCGCGCATTCCCGGACCTGCCGGTGTCACGTCAACGCAACATAAGCGTACAGACTCAAATGAACCAAGTGAAACATGTGCAGTGCTGAATAGGATCAAGAACCGTAGCCATAAAACGCCACTTCTCGAAGCTGGTTTAGCGGCGGCGCATGCCGGTAAAGTACCGCCTGTGTGCTTAAAAGTGAGTGTGGGACCTTGCACGACCAAGGAAGGCGGTCGAAGGGCGCCGAGGCTTTCAGTATCAATGCAAATAAGTGCCCTGAACTGGCGAATGAGCATCACTGTTGAGGTTCTCATTCGGCAGTAGGACGGCGGATATTGCCCGTGAAACATAACACTGTCAGTAAACAATATTGATCAAAAGAACTTGTGCAGAGCACATTATCTGTTCATACACACAAAATACTGTATTACAGCAGCGTGCAAACGATCTTATACTACATAGTATCACCATGTATGCATATAACACATGTGCTAAGAGGCTTTGCATTTTATGTGATTGACAAATTATACCTTCCCGCAAATCTACATAGCTATGTGTCGGAGTTTTATTTCCGTGACAAAAGCAAGAAATGTTCCCGTGTCTTCACAGGAGTGTTTACTACGTTCATCTTTCCAGCCCTTTACCATGATGGAGTGGCTGATGAAAGGATGACCGGAAGCGCAGAGTGATGTGGCTTCAAAACCATTTAGTGAGACCTCGAATGGCGAACTAATTTTTTTTGTCTCTCTTTGATCCACAAATAACATTTTTTTCTAGGATTTTCTTCAGATGTCATCTGCTTACTTCAGAACGCGCTTTTCCCCTACCACTTATAGTGCGGGCGAGCAGTGCTTCGTGCTTAAAATTTAAACAAAACAGATTGCACAAAAACCGTCAGTAATATACAAATAATCGCTTTGGTAGGTGCGCTGCCTAACAGACATTTGCATGGCAAATCAACAGTTTAACCAATAAATCAGTTATGCCGTCGAAAAGGACACTGGATTATTATTGACGATATGTGCTTTTCAAACGTGCGTGCTCCAGAATGAGTACGCGGGCGGTTTAGTGCAAAAACACTTTTCCGATGGGTAAACCCCGAGAAAGATCTTGTGAGGTTTGTGGGTTTACGCCAAGTGAAACAAATAAGCAAAAATAAATCAAGTAATTTTTTTTTATGGCGGGATTCGAACCCGTGGCGGCGCGAACTGATCAGCTTCGCTAGCCACTGTGCGAGAGCACTCTCTCGCACTTGGCTATAACCGCGTGTAGTTTTAACGTAGTAGTCATTACACTGCTGATCATACGTTACGTTTACATCAGCTATTTACAAAGGTTTTAGTAAACGCCACGGAAAATATTCGAAAATACTGAGCAACAGAGTAGCTGAACACGCCTCGTGTTAAACTACACCACACTCTTGCGCTGAGCATTGCATATCGTCTTTTCATCGCCTGATACTAGTATGAAATTTATATTCACGTTTTGAGCAATGTTGCGGTAGTGAGAGAGAGATGCGCGCTGCATGCGTTGGTGTGGAAAACACGATGGCAGAACCAAGGCACTAGAGCAATACGCGTTGCCGTTGGCAACACTGCTCCAGAAACGCGCCTCTGGAGCATAGGCCGATAGTGCACTTTGGCATTGATGGTGTAAAAGTAAAGACGCGTCCTCGGTCGACCATGGCTTCCTCTATCTATTCCGATTCTCCTCTCCTTCGGGGGTAAACGCCAAGGGATATGCCCTGGAACCAGTGTGCGATTATATTCACAACTATATATTTACATCAGGTAGAATGTGAATTCACTGCACTTTCACGTTTTTCGTTTCCACAAAGTCTAGTCCAAAGCACAAAATTATCCTAATACTCCACTCCTTGTAGATGAGTGCGTTTGCATCCGCTATGTACCCTGGCCAATCCTCCGCCGTGTGTATGTGCCAGTAAGTCTCAGGACATAATCATGATTAACTCGCTCCGGAGGTCAGCGCACGCCTCAGTCGCGTTTTCAGGCACGTCGCGGCGGTGTCCCCCTAAAGAAACAGCGTTTTCGCACAATATTTCGTGCTTAGCGATGCTAAACCACCAGCCAGTTTTTTGCACTTCGTCAGTATTAAACTGCAGCTGTGGATATGGATGCAGTTTGTTTTTAAGCATTCAGAGTAATTAGAATTTCCGGTAACACCATGGAACAGCGCAGCTAAAGGGTGACAATGCTCATCAACAGTCTGAATATGTTGGTTTTGGTCAGCGTTTGTAAGCACGACGCACAGAGGCGGGACTGCATCAAGTGAGCACCAGGGAACGTCACTTGCAGGTAGCGACAGAAAAGCTCAGAAAAAAATGAGGAATTTTGAAGAAAAAAACATTTGTTTTTCGCAAAGCATGCAAGGTTGAAATAAAAATAACCCGGCCCTGTCATTTATGCCGCTCAGCATGGAAGGAACGATAAGCAGCTGTGTGAAAAAAGAATGCCAGGGTTTTAACGCCGTTAAACCGAGGTATGACGTGCGAAATAACTTGGTTTCGAATTCGCTTAGCTCTTCGCTAGATATTGCCTTGCATTATCCTCCAAGACAAATTTTTTTAAACATGTGTACCACGTGATGTTCTCTTGGCAACACCGTACCCAAGCCATTTCAGCTCAAAAAGTCGAAGTTCAAGAGACAGAGGTCGAGGCTACAGTGGCTAATCGGCTTTTGGATTATGGATCACTTAAGAAATCATTACATGTTTAAGCACGAGATCATGCTCACTTGTCAGTTCATAAGAGAGGCTTGAACTAATGAGGCGCGAAGTACTGGATCCCCTGCATACTCTCATTGGGCCTTTTGCTTTCCGCTCTAAAGGAGCCAGAGCCAAGACGGTATCAGAAACGCCATGGTTCTATTCTGAAAATTTTAAAACGATGGTTTTTAATCTGCTTGTGTTCCTTCGCCAGCGCTTATCTATGGATAAAAAGATCCCCTTCCTCAAAAAGAAACGGAGAAAGGTTGCACTCCCATATTGGGCTGGAAGTATTACGGCCAATCTTCCTTCATTTGTTATATTGCCGCTGATTGGCAATATATTGCCGCTGATTGCCAAGCGCGCTGATGATTGAGAAAAACACGACGAGTGCTTCATAAACAACATTCCTGCACAGCAAATTAAGCGAGCATTCGACATGACAGCCTTTTACTTGTACCTGATCGCACCACTCGGCTTCTTAACTTATTGGAACGGGAATACTTATAATGACCGCCTAGAGACTACCTTTATGGTGGCACGAACGCGAACCTTCGAAACTGGCGGCCACCTGGCAACAGTTTTAACAACAAAACTGCACCGCAGTTATATCAGGCATGCCACAAAGGCCTGCCACTAATATTTAAAAAGGATTTTTAGTGGGCTAGTACTTGAGCCCTCAATGATTTCGCCGATGTTTATTTGCCCAGAACCTCGGATACCTTAAAGCTGCACTAATGCTGAAATCTTCATTTTCGTTTTTATTTTGTTTTGTGGGTTTCGCTATATAACCAGTTTATATCGCAGGCAATACAGCCGTAAATTAAGCCTTAGTAAATAAAAATATGCCTGCACTCTAAGCTACCACTAGAAGCGAAAACCGTAAAACGAGCCAAAGTAAAGAAGTAAATAAAGACATGCTTGGACTCTAAGCTATAGCGAGAAGCGTAAACCGTAAAACCAGCCAAAGTAAATGCACTACTTTTTTTGGACACGACGTAGGTAATAATTTGATAAAGCCGCTACATATTTGTGGCTCACATAACATAATGCCGTAAAAACAAGCAGGAAGCATTCGGATCATGTTTTATTGTCTCTTACCGCAGGGGTATGCGCCCCACCGCGATGGCCTGCTCCGACGGAAGTGCACATCTCGCTTGTTTCCTTTTAGTGTGTCGGTGAACACGGTTATACTTTCTCGATGGTCCTGTGTCTGCCCCACTCCCCAGTTATGCAGAATCGCGATAGCTATGCATCTTCACTTTCTCGTGCGATACGTGGAACGCCATCGCGCATTGTTGTAAGAGCTGTAAGGTTCAGGAGTGGTATTCTAGCAATGCCTGCCGTTTGTTTGGTGAGGACGTACTCTAATCGGACTTCAAAAAACTTTCGAAAGCGATTGCAATTTTCTCCTTGGCGGTGCACGAACACGCGTCAGGCTCAAATTGTAGTTTACTCCAAAACTTTCGTGCCTTGGTATAATAACGTAAATATACATCATTTTCGAGAAGCTAATAGAAGTAACAAGGCTCCGTGCTTTGCATTCGTAAGTGTATAGGGTCGGTCTTGATGAGCTCAGGAAGCAGTGTGACATAAAGCTTGTTTAGCATTATTACACGAATCTTAGTACGCTTCTTTCAGCTAATGCATTGCTGTTTTCGCGCTCAAATTTCTCATATAAGTGGAATTGGGTCGCTGGAGTTCTTTTACACCATATTTGTTTAGAGTACTTGTCTGATACGATCGCAGGAAGCAGGATATTCGCATCTGCTTTGAAGGCAAAGCAAACCAAGCCCCTAACTCTGCGATGCCGCCGTCATGTTTGGTTTGTAGCAACTCTGCCATGGAGATTGGGCAAAGGATGAAGGATGGCGCACATAGTGCCATTGATGAATCAATGGCAAGTTACCTAAACAAAAACGGCATAAAATGTGGTACAAAAGTGGTGCCAACCAAAGTCCCTTTGTGTGCGAAATCTGAGCACTAAAAATGCACCGATTTGGCTGAGAGAAGCAACTTGCACCGCGCGTAAAACAGTGGAACACGCGGCATAGGAGGTAAGAACTTAAACCACTGTGGTCGCCACTTTAGCGCCCATGCAGCACGCGAAAGGGTACGGCAGGTGTCCAATCGGTGTATCCCCCCTTCCTCCTGCTTGCACCGGTGAATCAGGGCTTTGAACTCCAAAATAGCACCCATTACGTCACTTAAATACCTAAGAATCTAATGCGTAGTGGTACGGGTTATTTCTTAGGTCATACTATAGATAAAAACTGATGGAAGTGCCCAATAAGTGTAATTGTTGTGAGGGCATGAAATATCGTGGGAGGGAACAGCGCGAAACAAAACGACGGACAAAGTAAGAGGACACAAAGACGAGCGCTGACTCGAAACTGAATTTTTTATTGAAAAACGAAAACATATATACATCACAATCACGTGAACATATGTATATATGTTCACGTGATTGTGATGTATATATGTATATATGTTTTCGTTTTTCAATAAAAAATTCAATTTCGAGTCAGCGCTCGTCTTTGTGTCGTCTTACTTTGTCCGTCGTTTTGTTTCGCGCTGTTCCCTCCCACGATGTATCAGTACAAACTCGCCCAGTTATCCATCCTTCTTCAGGGCATGAAATGTTAATCAAACCAGAAATTCTAGGTAAAAGCAGCGCCAGCTTTCTAAACGTAAATGCTTCGTAAAGCAACCAGAGCCTTCAGAGCCAGCGCCTTCAACTGATGCAGCCAGCCGATGGCTGGACCCCGTCAATGGTACTGTCGAGCACAGCACTAGAGCTGAAGCCATCTGTAAGTCCTTACAGAAATTCCGCCCATTTCTAGAAGATAAATATTCAATTGATCCTCTACAGTGGCAGCAGCAGGGCCCCTCCTGCCTGCGCCACAGAAGAGCCTTTGCGGCTTGCACCCATCCGCCTGGCCACATGCAGCAGTGAGACACTTTTTTACAGCGTATCTCCACAGGTTGCCACGCCAGATTGTAACTCCAGCTACTTTCCAACCCAACATGACGATATCGAAAGATGAGCTCTTCACACATAAATGAGTTTCGAACGTACTAGTTGGCAGTATTCGATTCCAGTGAGCCATTCGCTGGGACCCCCCCCCCCCCCCCCCCGTTCCCCTCCGTAGAAGAAGAATAGCAGTTCCAGGTGTTCGAGAGCTGCCTGAAGGAGCTGTTACAGATATGCTCAGGGTGTTCGAGGACTGTGGAACCACCATCACACTCTGTCTCCGAGCATAACACCTCCAACTTACAGTGCGATGGTTCGTTGCGACTGTTTGACTTAGGTGAAGCATTTTGGAAGGATATCATGTGGAGACCTTATTTCCAGAGTATGTCAGTAGGCTTGTAAAGGAGGTTATCAGGAGCAGCAATCTCCGGCGATCGTGGTACCCCAGAAGCCAGCACCAGCCTTGTCCCAGCACCAATGACCTCGGCCTTAAAATGACCTTCTATAAAGGAGCTTCCACAAGCGAGAAGGTCAAGCTTCAGGTAGCGCCGCAGTGAGGCTGCCTTCAGGTTCATGTTGTCTTTTCTTGTTACCTAATTTAAAAACTTCTCTGCATTTTAGTTACCGTGGTTGTTTTTTTTGTTTAGTTTTTTTCTTTTCAGGTGCCTCAGCCCTCAAACATGCGACTTGCCCCTGTTTTGCTACATTCTTTATAATGCATATTGCCTTGCTGGACTATGATCGCCTTTGCTTTTACACTTACTTGAACTGTGCTTTTTTAGTGTATATGATGTCCCTTTCCTGCGACGGCCTCAAATGTGAGGCTAGCTGTATGTTCAAATAAATGAATGAATAAATAAATAAATAAATAAATAAATAAATAAATAAATAAATAAATAAATAAATAAATAAATAAATAAATAAATAAATAAATAAATAAATAAATAAATAAATAAATAAATAAATAAAATGTGCATTCGAAGCTGTAACCAGAGCGCGAAAACTTGTTCTCCGTCCAGGGACAGATCGAAGTTTTGGTTCAAAAGGTGAGGGCTGTCAGACAAGGGAGGTCAGCTTGTGACGTCTGGTAAAGTGTGCTGGATATGGGACCTCAACCTAGGTGTTCATGCTTTCTGAAGTCACCGTCGCTGAGTGTAGCTATGGGAATGAATATTGTGTTCGGCAGCATTCGGTTATTATGCTTAAAAGGCACTTTCGTTGCTCAGACGCCAATTTGGGAGGAGGCTAGGGTTGGGAACATCCTGACCCCTCCCAAATCTGGATGTGCATCTAATCAACATCGTCCTGTTTACTCTTGCGACATGTAATCACTGCTGCAATTGCTTCTTTTGCTACCTGTTTACTGCGTATCGACAGTGCGTGCTGCGGCTGTGGATTGGGAATTATAATCTATGGCCATTGCACTCCTGCGTAGTGAAAGTAATAATGAGGAGGTTTCTAGCAGACCGAAATGCAGGATTTCATTTGGCCACTGTGCTAAAATAAAGTACTGGGCCACCTCATACCGCACTGTTGTTTCTAATGCATCAGAGCTTTTACATATTGCACGCAAAGCAATTTTTGGGGACTGCGCTTAGCTTACTTAGGGTTAGTATGGCGTATATTTAATTTCAATTCAACTGCACTACGTAAGTTTTTTAAAAGGGTCGCGTCACTGTGGCAATGAAACAATATTTTAGAATTGAACTGCGCGGCTGATGCATGAATTAAACTGCACCACTGATGCATGCAACAACTTGTTGACATGTTTATGAAAAGGATTAAGTACAGGTTATCTTGCAGCTTCCTCAATGTTCCCACCTTCCGGGTGCATCACAAAACTTTCTTCCCCAGTTTACCTAACTGCCATGCATAACTTCATGGAAGGAAATATATTTGCTTAGCAATGTCTCAAAATTAGCATGTCGTTAGTTGGCTTTAACAGTATTTCGCAACGCAATGCATACCTATATTTTTATTTTAGCCGTATGCAAGACGACGCACAAGGCCGTTAAGCATAACAGATGGAAACAGTATCTAGACTTACTGAGATGCATCCGCAGAATCCTTTCGGTGGATGCACGGTGGGTATTGTGGATACTGTCCAAATCTGAATGCCTGCTGGTCTGCGGGTGCAAGCACCACTCTTATTACAAATGCCTCATGTGCTCCCGTGGCAGGCATTGCAAATGTAAGTGCAGGTACAATGCATCAAAGTTTTTCCTGCTAACAGCGTATCGTAAGTGACTGCACACATTGCAAGATGAGCAGGGCCCGGCTGTGACGGGAGCATCCCGAGGCGTTAACTAGGATACGCACACTCTAGCAAGCAGGTACTGCCGAGAGAAAAATATGCCTGATCTGGCCGACCCAGTCTTTGTGCTGCTTAAGATGCTTGTGCCAAAGTGACCGTTGAACAAAGGATGCGTGTCTGAGCAAGTCCAAAGATCCTGCAGCCGAGTGTGCATGCAAGAATCTTATTATCTACAGCCGAGTGGACCTGCAAGAAACTCGCAAAAGTATGTGCCAAGAAGACTCTGATTACGTCCTATGATGCAGCAAATGAGGAGCAACACAGCTTGCAGCTCGTCATAACTTCTTTCACACACTTCAAACATATTGGAATTGTAGCCGTCACGTTGTTTCATCAAGACAGCATGAACCTGAAGGCAGCCTCACTGAGGCCCTACCTGAAGCTGGACCTTCTCGCTTGCGCAAGCTCCTTTATAGAAGGTCATTTTAAGGCCTAGGTCATTGGTGCTAGGACAAGGCTGGTGCTGGCTTCTGGGGTACCACGATCACCGGAGATTGCTGCTTCTGGTAACCTCCTTTACAAGCCTACTGACATACTCTGTAAATAAAGCATCCACATGATATCTTTCCAAAATGCTTCACCTAAGTAAAACATTCACAATGAACCATCGCACTGTAACTTGGAGGTGTTATGATCGGAGACAGAGTGTGATGGTGGTTTCACAGTCCTCGAACACCCTGAGCATATCTGTAACAGCTCCTTCAGACAGCTCTCGAACACCTGGAACTGCTGTTCTTCTATGGAGAGAAAGGGGGGGGGAGGGCTGCCAGCGAATGGCTCACTGGCATCGAATACTGCCAACTAGTACGTCCGAAACTAATTTATGTGTAAAGAGCTGATCTTTCGATATCGTCATGTTGGGTTGGAAAGTAGCTGGAGTTACAATCTGGCCTGGCACCCTGTGGAGATACGCTTTAAAGAAGTGTCTCACTGCTGCATGTGGCCAGGCGGATGGGTGCAAGCCGCGAAGGCTCTTCTGTGGCGCAGGCAGGAGGGGCCCTAGCTGCTGCCACTGTAGAGGATCAATTCAAGAAATGGGCGAAATTTCAGCAAGGACTTGCTTCGGCTTTGGCTCTAGCGCTGTGCTCGACAGCACCTTTCACTAGGCCTGGACAGCTGTGGCTCTGAAGACTTTGGTTGCTTTACAAAGCATTAGGTTACTGCTTCTACCTACAATTTCTGCTTTGATTAACATTTAATGCCTTCACAACAATTAGACTTATATGGCACTTCCATCAGTTTTCATCGGTACCACGACCTAAGCAAACACTCGAAGACAAGTCCCCTTGTCGAAACGTTGGCTCTAGCAAACTGAGGTTTTCCCCTCCCTTGTTCATTCTGTGATCATTAGAGTTTTAGGTATTTAAGTGCCGTCATGGGCGCTATTTTGGAGTTTAAAGCCCTGATTCAGCGATACAAGCCGGAGGAAGGGGAGATAAACCAATTGGACACATGCCTTACCCTTTCGCGTGCTGCATCGGCGCTAAAATGGCGACCACAGTGGTTTGAGTTCATACCTCCTATGCCGCGTGTTCCACTGTTTTACGCGCGGTGCAAGTTGCTTTGCTTCTCTCAGCCAAAATGGTGGATTGTTCGTGCTCAGGTTTCGCACAGAAATGGACTTTGGTTGGCATCAATTTTGTACCACTTTTTGATGCCGTTTTTGTTTAGGGGACTTGCCATTGATTCAAACATGCCATTGATTCATCAATGGCACTATCGGCGCCATCCTTCTTCCTTTGCTAAATCTCTATGGCAGAGTTGCTACAAACCAAACATGACGGCGGCATCGCTGGGTTAGGGGCTTGGTTTGCTTTGCCTTCACAACAGATGCGAATATCCTGCTTGCTGCGATCGTATCAGACAAGTACTCTGAACAAATATGGTGTAAAAGAACTCCAACGACCAAATTTCATTTCTATGAGAAATTTGAGCGCGAAAACAGCAACGCTTTAGCTGACAGAAGCGTACTAAGATTCGTGTATTAATGCTAAACAAGCTTTATGTCACACTGTTTCCTCAGCTCATCAAGACCGACCTTATACACTTACGAATGCAAAGCACGGAACCTTGTTACTTCTATTGGCTTCTCGCGAATGATGAATATTTACGTTAGTATACCAAGGCACGAAAGTTTTGGACTAAACTATAATTTCAGCCTGACGCGTGTTTCTGCACCGGCAAGGAGAAAATTGCAATCGCTTTCGAGAGTTTTTTTAAGTCCGATTAGAGTACGTCCACACCAAACAAATGGCAGGCATTTCTAGAATGCCATTCCTGAATCCCACACCTCTTACAACAACGCGCTATGGCGTTCCACAGATCGCACGAGGAGTTGTAGATGCATAGCTATCGCGATACTGCAAAACTGGGGAGTGGGGCAGACACAGGACCTTCGAGAAAGTGTAACCGTGTTCACCGACACACTAAAAGGAAACAAGCGAGATGTGCGCTTCCGTCGGAGCAGGTCATTGCGGTGGGGCGCATACCCCTGCTGTAAGAGACAATAAAACATAACTCGAATGCTTCCTGCTTGTTTTTACGGCATTATGTTTTATGACCCACAAATATGTAGCGGCTTTATCAAATTATTACTTACGTCGTGTCCAAAAAAAGAAATGAAATTACGTTGGCTGGTTTTTGCGGTTTTCGCTTCTCGCGATAGCTTAGAATCGATGCACATTTTTATTTACTTTGGCATAATTTACGACTCTATTGTCTGCTATTGTAACTATTTATCGAGCGAAACCCCCAAAACAAAATAAAAACGAGAATGAATATTTCGAGTAGTATTATTTAGTAGAGCTTTAGGGTATCCGAGGTTCTGGGCAGAAAAACGTCGGCGAAATCAGTGAGGGCTCAAGTGCTGGACCACCAAAAATCGTTTTTAAATATTAGTGGCAGGCCTGTCTGGCGTACCTGATATAAGAGCAGGCCTGCTTTGATGTTAAAACTGTTGCCAGGCGGCCGCCAGTTTTGAAGGCTCGCGTTCGTGCCGCCGTAAAGGCAGTCTCAAGGCGGTCATTATAAGTATTCCCGTTCTAATAAGTTAAGGAGCCGAGTGGTGCGATCAGGTACAAGTAAAAGGCTGTCATGTCGAATGCTCGCATAATTTGCTGTGCAGGAATGTAGTTTAGGAAGGAGTCGTCGTGTTTTTCTCAATCATCAGCGCGCTTGCCAATCAGCGGCAATATATTTTTCAACAAATCAAGGAAGATTGGCCGTAATACTTTCAGCCCAAAATGGGAGTCGTGTTTTTCTCAATCATCAGCGCTGTTGCCAATCAGCGGCAATATATTTTTCAACAAATGAAGGAAGATTGGCCGTAATACTTGCTGCCCAATTTCGGAGTGCAACCTTTCTACCTTTCTTTTTGAGGAAGGGGATCTTTTTATCCATAGATAAGCGCTGGCGAAGGAATACAAGCAGATTAAAAACCATCGTTTTAAAATTTTCACCACGTGCAGCAGCCGGCTGATTCAGAATAGAACCGTGGCGTTTCTGATATCGTCTTGGCGCTGGCTGCTTTAGAGGGGAAAGCAAAAGGCCGAATGGGAGTATGCAGGGGATCCAGTACTTGGTGCCTAATTAGTTCAAGCCTCTCTTATGAACTGAGAAGTGAGCATGATCTCGTGCTTGAACCTGTAATGATTTCTTAACTGATCCATAGTACTTAAGCCGATTAGCCACTGTAGTCTAGACCTCTGTCTCTTGAACTTCGACCTTTTGAGGTGAAATGTCTTGGGTACTGTGTGGCCAAGAGAACATCACGTGGTACACGTGTTTAAAAAAAATTGTCTTGGAGGATAATGCAAGGCAATGTCGAGCCAAGAGCTAAGCGAATTCGAAACCAAGTAATTTCGCACGGCATAACTCGGTTTAACGGCGTTAAAACCCTGGCATTCTTTTTTCACACAGCTGCTTATCGTTCCTTCCATGCTGAGCGGCATAAATGACAGGGCCGGGATATTTTTATATCATCCTTGGATGCCTTGCGAAAAAAAAATTTTTTTTCTTCAAAATTCCTCATTTTTTTCTGAGCTTTTGTGTCGTTACCTGCAAGTGACGTTCGCTGGTGCTCACTTGATGCAGTCCCGCCTCTGTGCGTCGTGCTTACAAACGCTGACCAAAACCAACATATTGAGACTGTTGATGAGCATTGTCATCCTTTAGCTGCGCTGTTCCATAATATTGCCGGGAATCCTTATCATTGTGAATGCTTAAAAACAGCATCAATATCCGCGGTTGCAGTTTAATTCTGGCGAAGTGCAAAAAATTGGCTGGTGGTTTAGCATCGCTAAGCACGAAATATTGTGCGAAAACGCAGTTTTTTTAGGTGGACACCACCGCGACGTACCTAAAAACGCGACTGATGCGTGCACTGACCCACGGAGCCAGTTAATGATGATAATGTCCTGAGACTTACTGGCACATACACATGGCGGAGGATTGGCCAGGGTGCATAGCGGATACAAACGCACTCATCTACAAGGGGTGGAGTATTAGGATAACTTTGTACCTTGGACTAGACTTTGCGCAAAACAAAAAACGTAAAAGAAATCGCAGTGAATTCTCATTCTAGCAGAGGATTCTACCTGGCGTAAATATATAGTCGTGAATATAATCGCACACTGGCCGCCGCGGTGGCTCAGTGGCTATGGTGCTCGGCTGCTGGCCCAAAAGACGCGGGTTCGATCCCGGCCGCGGCGGCTAGAATTTCTTTGGAGGAGAAATTCTAGAGGCCCGTGTGCTGTGCGATGTCAGTGCACGTTAAAGAACCCCAGGTGGTCGAAATTTCCGGAGCCCTTCACTACGGCGTCTCTCATAGCCTTAGTCGCTTTGGGACGTTAAACCCCACAAAACCAACCACAAAACCTAATCGCACACTGGTTCCAGGGCATATCCCTTGACGTTTACCCCGAAGGAGAGGAGAATCGGAATAGATAGAGGAGGCCGTGACCGACCGAGGGGGCGTCTTCAACTTTTTGGTCGTCAATGCCAAAGTGCGCTGGCGGCTTACGCTCCACTGCCGCGTTTCTAAAGCAAAGTTGATAACGGCAACGTGTATTGCTCTAGTGCCTTGGTTCTGCCATCGGATTTTCCACGCCAACGCATGCCGCGCATCTCTCTCTCACTACCACAACATTGCTCAAAGCGTGAATATAAATTTCATACTAGTATCAGCTGATGAAAAGATGATATGCAATGCTCAGCGCAAGAGTTGGGGGCAGTTTAACACGAGGCGTGTTCAGCTACTCAGAAGCACATATCGCCAACACTAATCCAGTGCACTTTTCGAAGGCATAATTGATTTATTGATCAAACTATTGCTTTGCCATGCAAATGTCTGTTAGGCAGCGCACCTACCAATGCGATTAGTTGTGGATTACTGACGGTTTTTGTGCAATCTGTTTTCTTTAAGTTTTAAGCACGAAGCACTGCTCGCCCGCATTATAAGTTGTAGGAGAAAAAGCGCGTTCTGTAGTAATTAGCTGACATGTGAAGATGCAGAAACATTTTCTTTGTAGATCAAAGAGAGACAAGAAAAAAATTACCGACGATTACGTTACTTCCTAATGCGAAATTTGAGCGCAGCAAATAAGCTGTTTCACCTTTTCGATACATTGAGGCAAAGAAATCGAGCAACACATGTATGCGCTATCACAGAATTTTTTTTTTATTTTTCACACGTATTCCTTTAAAAATACTCCACTAACAGTTCTTGACAGTCATGAAGGAAGCTTTGTGGTCGGAGAAATAGACTGATATATGTTCGACTTGGTACACCAATGCTTGATTCTCAAAGACGAGATCTATACAAGTGCCTCGCGAGGTTGTCACAGCCGTGGGACGCGTTACGAGCGAGAGGAACGGGATGTTCTCCCGCATAAGTGTTAGGAAATTGCTGTTTGTCTTTATGTCAACATTAAAGTCCCCCACTACTAACATCGGTGTGGATCGATGGACGGTTAATGCGAGTTGCAGGAAGTGCACGACGTCTTTCATGAGTGCGGTAGGGGCGAAGTAGGCAGCTACTACCAGCAAGCCGTTGGGCAACTTTGCGGCGCACAGTTCGCCAACTTCATGTGACGTGCCAAACATTTCGACTGGTATTGCAGAGAGACCTGTGCGCAAGTAGATAGCGACTCCCGCCGCTCTGTTGTGGTCTCTGCAAGCACCACAGCAGTATAGGAAATCTATGATTTCGAGAGGCTCTTCGGATCCATCCAGGTTTCAGCAAAGCAAAGTACAGAGGAATGGCGCAGAATGTGATCGTGGTGTACGTCCTTGGCATGTGCGGCAAGGGAGCGTACGTTAAGAATGTGGTTGTGAATGATGAATCAAGTGCTGCCAGCGAATGACGCGTCCATTGGCTGTCTGCGTGTGTTACTGATGTGTGGTTAACATGTTAAGCTTCGCCTGTAAGAGTGGAACGCGACAGCGTCTTGCAACGCTGCCAGGGAGTCCACAGAACGCCATCGCCAATTCGGCTGTACGCCTTGCTGGACGGTAAATTTATTTTTTGAGGAAAGGAAATGTATCTCTCTCGCATATCTGGGTGGACACCTGCACCTCGCCGTAAGGGAAAGGGGGAAGATGGGAGTGAACGAAGACGCCGTATTAGCTAGACGCGCCTTTGTTCATTCCAAACCATTCAGCTGGCATTACGGAGTGGCTAGCGTGCTCGTATCGCACTCCGGAGACCCTGGTTCGATTCCCCAACTCGACCAATTTCGTTCTCGGTTTTATTGATTTATGCGGTCTAACTAGAAAGGTTAATTAGGCTATTTCATATTTATATTATTGAATTTTTATCCATCGTGTTCTGTCATTAACCTGTCAATTGTTGGAACTGTCTAGGATGTTCGACACAATGTATATGAAACGAGCAACGTCTTACTGAGTGGGGAAGTGCGTGGTGGTGGAGGGAACGCGGCTTCGTACTTATCTGTTTTTTTCAGCAGCGTCTCCTTCCGCGGACGCTGTTGTCGCTGCGGCGCGCGTCTTTCTTTTCTTTTCTTCTGACCTCTTCATTCTCGTCAATATTAATTAGGCTAATTGATTAATTAAGCAATTAACCAAAAACTCAGTCCAACTTAGTTGCAGCATCACTATACGATCCCTTTGATTGGTTGCATGGTTACTAGCCAAAGTACAATTGGTCCCATTTGAAATTCGCGCACTGTGACGTCACGAGCATTTCGACCAATTGAAAAGCGTGACATTGGGGGCGGAGCTGGTTACGAGGCCGACGCCGACGCCGACGACGACGCGAAACCCAGGAACGGACGCCAAAGAGCTGCGCTCTAAAATTTGCTGGGGCTTAGCTTTGGTCAAGCCTGGTAGGTTGCGAAAGCGCGCAGCGCCTCCAACTGAAGGAACCCAGTGCGCCGCGTCTACAGGTCACGCGTGGCTACCGGCTTTTTGAGGAAAGGAAATGGCGCAGTAATTGTCTGTCATCTCGGTGGACACCCTAACCGCACCGTAAAGGAAGGGAGGAACGCCACCAGCCGTTCGGCGCGATGCCTTGTTGTTGCGACTGAAAGAAAGAGGACTTGTAGAACGCTGCCGGGCTCGCCATTCTGCGGCATAGGCGCGTTGCTTAGCCAACCGCTCTTGCCTTTCTACATCTGTCTCCTCGGCACGGCGCCGGCGTTTGCGCGCAGCACGTTGCTCCAGCGACGCCTTGTACTACTCCTCAGACATGACTAAGCGGAGCGCGCCTGCGCAGCCCCGTGTAACCTCTCCTAGCGAGCGCCCTCACGCAGCGGGCCGAGGAGGCCGTCACGTGGTAGCCGCCGCGCCGAGCGAAGAAACAACTACGGCCGAACAGACGAATTGGGGCCCCTGCTCTCCTCTGGTCGTGACGTCACGCTGTCACGTGGTCGTGCCACGTGACAGCGAAGGCACGAGCCCCGCCGACGGCAGAAAAGTGCTAGCAATATCGCTTTCGCAATAAAAACGCGTTAGACATGGCAGGTCTCACTCAGTGCTTTTGAAGCCACCCCACTTTGCGCTTGCGGTCATCCTTTCATCAGCCACTCCATCATGGTAAAGGGCTGGAAAGATGAACATAGTAAACACTCCTGTGAAGACACGGGAGCATTTCTTGCTTTTGTCACGAAGATAAACCCCGACACATAGCTATGTAGATTTGCGGGAAGGTTTAATTTGTCAATCACATAAAATGAAAAACCTCTTAGCACGTGCATTATATGCATACATGGTGGTACTATGTAATATAAGACCATTTACACGCTGCTGTAATACAGTACTACTGTGTGTATGAACAGATAATGTGCTCTGCACACGTTCTTTTGATCAGTATTGTTTACTGACAGTGTTATTTTTCACGGGCAATATCCGCCATCGTACTGCCGAACAAGAACATCAACAGTGATGCTCATTCGCCAGTTCAGGGCACTTATTTGCATTGATACTTAGTCTAGGCGCCCTTCGACCGCCTTCCTTGGTCGTGCAAGGTCCCACACTCACTTTTAAGCACACAGAAGGTACTCTACCGGCATGTGCCGCCGCTAAACAAGCTTCGAGAAGTGTCGTTTTGTGGCTACTGTTCTTGATCCTATTGAGCACTGCACATGCTTCACTTGGTTCATTTGAGTCTCTGCGTTTGAGTTGCGTTGACGTGACACCGTCAGGTCCGGGAATGCGCGCCAGACGAGGGTGCCCCATGCTGCACAACGACAGAGGCATCTGTCTAATCAAAGACAAGAAGCGCACCACGACACTAAATCGGACCACTCCACCAAGTTTCACTGGATGCGGTAGTTTGCGCTCGTCGCCTGCAAGGTCGATGTCAATATTGTAAGCTGCGTCTGTAGCTCAGAGTTCATAGGCCGGTGTAATTGGATTAAATGCGTTTGTTCTGCGGTCTTGTCGGTGGCGTTCGCATCGAGCGGAAGTGGCTTTGTCAAAATCACCGTAATGACAGCCAGCATAGCTGACACTGCAACGGCCATAACTAGGAGTGCTACCACCACCGACTCAGCAGCCTCGGGACACAAGGGGCCTGATGCGGGGGCTCGGTCTTGCGCATCTACCATCTCCATTGTCGGCATGTGGCACACAAGCGCAGGAGGCTGGCTGAGGTAATGGTCAGTCGTGCCTTGATGGTTATGAAGAGAATTCGGAGGTGGGGTTTTTGCGGCAGGAGCACACGAAGCCGGAAGCTGGTATGCGAAGGTATTGGTTGTCTTGGGAGCCTTTCCTCCCCCTGTCGCACCTGCGAAGTAAGGACGAACGTCGAAACTGGGATTGCCCAAGGTCAGAGATGATGCCTTTTTCGGCATCACTGCAGCTGCACCCGTGGACATTTTAGGACTGTTGAGTTGGCGAATGCGGCCACGGTTTGTTGCTGCTCGATTCCACACGTACTTTCTGTAAGTTCAAAAGGCGGCTCCAGCAGGGACGCAAAGGCTGGTGCTGCTGGTTCGTGGCCTCTTGTGGCAGCCTGCTGCGGCGCACTTTCGGCTTCAGCGTCCCGGTGCTATCGAAGAGGCAGGTGATGATATGCCGCTTAGCGCACTTATGATGCTGAGGAGCTCCGGAACTTTATCCCTGATGGTGCACCGATGCCCTTGAGCTTCCGAAATCTGTGTAGCCTGTACAGATGTCGTCGTCGTTGTTGCTGCTGCCTCAGATTCTATAATCTTCGTCTTTCTTTCCAACCTCGTTTTGTGAACGGGCAGTAAAAGACCGAGTTTTGGCGTGGGTTTCGTTCAGCTTATTTGGTGCAGAAGCACACGTTGCTGTCACGCGCAAAACGTGTTTTAAAAAATCGGCTTTTTTATTTTAAAAGTTTAACCCCTCCCGGAAGAAGCGGTATATGAATGTCCCCAATTTTCACCATTGTTTAGTGGTAGCAGTGGTGGTTTTGTTTCATGATTGCTGCTGGATGGCGTAGCTAGGCGCTAGATTTGTCATAATATCGCGCATGGGTTGGCAAGAGTCATACTGAAAGCACGAGAAAGGAGGAAGTCGTTGCGAGGTTTCGTAATTTCGTAATTAATTTTACCAGCCTCCCCGTAGTGGGTATGTGCGATTCTACTTGAGGCCAACCAACCAACCAATTTTACCAGCCTGTTGCCAGCCACAGGGACCTATGCGTCCCAGTATATCCGTTCTTGGATTCAGAAAGTGCTTTTTCTGTTTGTTTTACCGTCTATTTCTTGGCAAAATAAAGGGAAAGCCACTGGGTTATTTTGCTCATTGTCCGATATCTTACGTCCTGAAGAGGTTAAAGAATGTTACTATTTATTTAGAATGTTTGGATCACTGGACTTGAAAACATCCCGAGCCTAGAGAGGGCTTGTTCTTCCAGAAGTAACCTATGGTCAAATGGTAATATTTTATATTGGAACTTTGAAAAGTGCTTTCTTTTACCTTCGAGCTTTTTGCGAAAATTGAGAGCACTGATTACCCTGACCCGATCCCCACAGCTTCCACATGTGCATTTATCTTGTCAAAAGGGTTTCAAGCTATTTGGAAGGCGTGCGTGTGTGAAGTGAAAACAGCATAAAATATCTTCAGTCAATCGTTATTGGGCACCGCATGCCTGCTATTCGTAGAAGAATAACTGTACTGAGTGCAGTGAGTATTCGCACTACATCAAATGGGCTGACGTTTACTTTTGTGTACTGACGGCGTACAATTTTTATTGGGCATGTTTGCTTCACCGACTATTAGCTCAAAGCGCAAGTAGCACATACATCAGCTCTCTAATTACCTATTATCCTGGCTTGCATCGGGACCGTTCAGAACCCTATATGATGCTGTTCTTCTGAAGCTTAAGTGTCAGGTTGCAATTTAAGTGTCATTGCATTTGTCAAGTGTAGTCTGTTGCGGGCGCTGAAGGAATCAGTTTAAATGGCACTTATTTTCTTATTTATGTTAGGGTGACCCAGATGGGGTAACAGATAGGTGTAAAAGTACCGCGCATTGTGCTCCTATTGTCGCGTTCTGCAAGCTCACTTTTATCTTTTATTGCTGCGTTTCCAATGTAAAGTCTCATTTGCGAACCATAACTTTAGAATGCAGCGCAGCGCTCATGTTTTTAATTTACTGACAGGAATTCTTGAAATGTGCTTTTGTGTGTTTTGTTTCTTTTGGAGGTGTGCAAGTGAGAAAACTAGTGGTAATGAATTTGGGTTTTGTGTGGTAGTGCAGAATGAGTATGTAAATTTAGTTCTGTGTACAGTTCTGTGTAGTTTATGTACTCATGCATGTGGTAAAAAAAAACCAGGCCATCGTTTGTAGACAATGCACTTATGCGCCCCAATCACCTATGGCGCGTCTGCAGATTTTTCTCCCCAATCGTAGCCGCCCGGTCCAGATGATGGAATATGTCTTCAAACCGCAACAGCAGCGGCCTGACTTCCAGAGGCTTGCTACAAGCACTGTTTTCAAGCCGTGTTTGCCTAGCAGAGAGTACATGAGACGTGCTCTGTGTTGACACTGTTCGAAGAAAGAAAATGCATGTAAGTGCTTCTAAAGAAATCGACACCACGCTTGCCGGGCCTCCTTCAACCAGTCACCTATCGCCGCTTTTTTCTCTTTGTTCGCGGCGTAAGGCTTCTGGCGGATGGAATATACACACATAACCTCGCCAGACTGTTGCCGCCGACTACGGTATGTGACGCCGACAGATTCTTGAAAAGTGAAATTTTGTCAAAGTTAATACTGTCCCTACTCAGGAACATACTGTTGAAGATTTGTTTGTACTAAGTTTCTTATGTAATCTTTAGAGTGCCTTGAAGCCTCCCATGCGTCAATGTCATGCCCTAACGTAATTCTGTACTTCGATATGCTTCTTAAATCAATGAGCATGATAAAGCCATGGCTTACAACCTCCCCTTTATTATGCGACGCGAAAGAAACAATTGGAACACGAAAAGCAAAATGGGAAGATCTTAGCCGGAGGAAGCTGAACAGTAGAGCAGCTAACGTTGCTTCGAAGGCGCGCAGACCGCTCTTTAGAATAAACCTGCTCTACAACCTAACGTAACGGTATTGGCTCTGAAATGAATATTTGAAAATTTGCATATTTCATTTTTGGTAATTAACTAATTAAGCGCAATAAAATATTTTGAGGAGCGCCACATATTGGCGAACAATTTATCGTTGGTTTCAGCGGGCTGCGGTTTACGACTTTTTTTTAAAAATCCTTGGTTCAAGTTACGTGAAAAACCCTGTATACGGTAACAGTGTGCGGAAGCGGCTTTGATTTCCTAGAGGATCGGGTCTTAGATTGAGCCGAAGAACGCCGACTGCGCTCGGAGCGAGCGGACGCATCTTATATGCGGTCTGAGATTTTCCGGCGATTTCACCAGTTTCCGGCTATTTACAGCCACCAATGTTTCACAGGACGGCCCGCCACCGATCCGGCGTCACCTGTGGCACTTTTAACCACTTTCAGGCGAGTGCCTTCAATTTTACGGCCGATTTGCGGCCACGCCCGACCGCGGGAGCTAGGCCTAACGGCTCAGCACGCCTAGTGCGTACTCTGCTCCCACCTGCGGCGGCGACGCCCGCTTCGCCTCGACGGCGCTTCCCTGCATTTAAAGATGCAGTACACAGTCACCGGCACGGATGTTACCACCGCGGAGCTGGCCGATGGCACTTGGACGGCACTCGAAATGCAACGCCGCTACAGACGCCCGCCACCACCGGCAACGCCGCCGGCCACCACCCAAACGCCCGCAGCCACCACTGGACTCTCAGACCAACGACCCCGCGGCCGTCCACCACCGCCAACTAAAAGACGACCACTTCCTCGCCTGCCTACAGAGGACTACAAAATCGTCTTCCGACCGCAAGGCACTGTCAACCTCAACGCAGTCGGCCCGGCGAAATTGGCGATGGCCATCTACAACGCCACCAAGATCGACGGCCGCCTTGCAATCACCGCCGACCAAGTCCGCATCCACCCCACAAACAACACTGTCACCATCAGCACACCGGAGAAAGAACGGGCGTTCCTGTATGCTAAAATACGAACTTTAACCATTGACTCCAACGCCATCCTGGTAGCCACGTACGCCCCAGCCCCCGATGACTCCGTGCGAGGAATCATATATAGAGCCTACAGTCACGAGACCGACGCTGAGATCCTCGCTGAGCTCCAAGCTCGAAACCCCGATCTCCCCGTAGTCGCCGCACGCCGCATGGGCCGCACACGACATTTCGTGCTGACTATCGATAATGCCAAGCTACCCCGCTACGTGAGGTACCTCGGCTTCACTTTTGAGGTGTTCCCCTACAAAAGCCGTCCGGAGGCATGCTTCAACTGCCGGAAGCTAAGCCACAGGGCGGATGTGTGCCCCCACCCGCGACAACCAACCTGCCGACGCTGTGGCGCAGCCCATGACCCTCCTCCAGCTGGCCAAACACCCACGTGCCAAGCCTCATGCATCGTCTGCAAAGGTGCCCACCCTACAGGCAGCAGAAGCTGCAAATACCGGTTCACGTCCTCCACTCGGCCCAAGTCTTCCCCATCGGTCAATGACACCGATACCGGCTCCAACTCGGCAAACCCCGGACGCCAGTCCCGGTCCCGAGACCGCAAACGCGGCGACCACAACCTACTGCGGGACGACTCCTTCCCCCCGCTTGGCAGCGACAGCCCTTCCAGCAGCACTCGCAGCCGTTCCACATCCGCCTCACGCAGCTCTCGGGCCAGCTCTCAAGGCCGGCCGGAGATCAAAGCAGCCAAACAAGTTGGATGGAAGACTCCTGCACGAGTCACCGCTTCTCCACCAGATTCACAGGTAAGGGAGCTGGCAGACATGGTCAAGGAACTACAGCTACAATTGGCCAAAGCAAACGCTAAAATTCATAGTATAGAATCAGCACAGGCAAACCCCAAATTGCAAACGCAGCAGGTGGCTCACGCTCCCACATCCGACCCCGTAGGTGATCCACGCATGAACACTGAGCAGTCTAAGCGCACGAAGCGTAAAGCACCTCCCCCCTCCTCACAAGCAGACATAGATGCCAAATTCGAGGCAGCTGATACGCGAATGGCCCAATTCGAGGGTGCCCTCCTTCGAATCGCCCCCACCATTGACCGTCTAGTAGAAAGCTGCGCCACAATGGCAGCCAACATCCAAACCCTTCATGCCAGGCTCGATACCCTCACGAATCCCCCGACATCCGCAACCCCCTTAAAGTCTACAACCCCTCCTAACTGCCCAGCACCCATTATTGTCGCCACGTCGGAGAGTGCAACCGCGCGCTCACGTACAGGCGGCATTCTTAAATCACCCGTCGTGCTATCACAGCGCCCCGAACCCTACGGGAAACGCGATGGCTAGCTCCCCCTTCACAGTTTGGCAATGGAACTGCAGCGGCTTCAAGGCGAAGCGGCGAGCCTTGGAGCACACCCTGCAGGCCCAGCCGCACACCCCCCACATCATCGCACTTCAGGAAACCTACATGGACACGAAACTTACCACCTACGCCGCATATAACCAACAAACGACACCAGACCACCGGCCCAACACCGCCATCCTGGTCCACCGAAATTTAGCAGCTAATCATATAGACCTTAGTTACCCCGAGGTTCCGCACACTTTCGTACAGGTCCTACCGAACAGCCGCTCACAAGCCCCGCTCCACATCCTCAACGTCTACAGCCCCCCTAGCGACAAAAGCACACAAGTGGCAACCCTCGCTCGTAAGGCCTGCGCGACTGCACAAACAGGGATGCTACTCATCTTAGGTGACTTCAACGCGCCGCATACCGAGTGGGGCTACCCCCGCAAAGCATGCGGTCGTAAGGGAGCCAAATTGTGGGAGACAGCCCAAACACTGGGCCTGACACTACTCCTAGACCCCGACAGGCCTACTCGCATTGGAAACAGTGTCTCACAGGACAGCTGCCCCGATCTCACTTTCGCCCGCAACATCCCAGACGCACGCTGGGAAAACCTCGGCATGAACATAGGTAGCGACCACTATGTTTTCAGCACAACCTTCACGGCTACACACAGCAAAGCCCCCAACCGAACAATCAGGCACACTAACTGGGACGCCTTCCGATACGTGCGCGCCAAACGCACTTCGGACCCATAGACGACCTGGACACATGGACAAACTCGCTGCTCGAAGACACCGCCAATGCCACCTCCACGACTACCCAGGACGAGGATGGCCCCTCTCCCGACGCCAAACTCATACACATGTGGGAGGCCCAGCGCAGTCTTAGCGCTCGCTGGCTCCGCCAAAAACACAATCGACCCCTCAAGCTCCGTCTCGTTCGCCTCGAGCGAGAGATCGAAGCTTACTCCATCAAACTGAGTCAGGAGCAATGGCATCAAACCTGCGACCGTCTTAACGGCCAGTTAGGATGCAAAAACTCGTGGTTCTTGCTCAGACATCTACTGGACCCAACACACACCCAATCCACATCTCACAAGAACCTCACCCGTGTCATACACGCTTTTCAGGGAACAAATGAGGAACTCCTCGCTACCCTGAAAGACAAATACATCAATACTTCCACTGAAATTCCCATCCCTTCAGGATACACGGGTGCTCAGAACACCAACATGGATGCCGACATCACAGCAGGAGAAGTCCGCGCCGCCCTCAACCAGATTAAAACCACCGCGGCCGCTGGCGACGACCACATAACCAACAAGATGCTTCGTAACCTCGAAGATCAGTCCGTCGAGGCACTCACGGACCTCTTCAACCAACACTGGCATGAGGGTCGCCTTCCAGACACTTGGAAGCATGCCAAAGTGATTTTCATACCTAAGCCAGGCAAACGACTCGAGCTGGGCAACCTTCGGCCCATCTCGCTCACGCCCTGCCTGGGAAAGGTCATGGAACACGTCATACTCAATAGACTCCACACTCACGTAGACCAAGAGGACCTTTTCCCCCCCACTATGATCGGCTTCAGGACCGGCCTCTCCACTCAAGACATTATGTGGCAAATCCAACACGACATCCTCGATCCGAGACCCATCCGAGCTACACGAACCATCCTAAGCCTAGATGTCAGCAAGGCTTTCGACAACGTGTCACATGCTTCCATCCTGGCAAACCTCTCACAAATGAATGTAGGCGCTCGCACTTACAACTACATCGCCGACTTTCTTCATAACCGTACAGCAGAACTTCACATTGCAGACCTCCACAGCGAGAAGATCACACTAGGAACCCGAGGAACACCACAAGGAGCAGTCCTATCTCCGTTCCTTTTCAACACTACAATGAGAGGCCTCCCTCCGCTCCTGGAAGAGATACCTCACATTAAACACTCAATATATGCCGATGACATTACCCTGTGGACCAACTCTGGCTCTGACGGGGAAATCCAACACTCCCTCCAAACAGCAATCAATAAAGTACACTCCTTTGCACAGGCGAACGGGCTCACATGCTCCTCCACGAAGTCCGAATTACTAGTCATCAGGGACAGACGAGCTCGCCTGCCCGTACCCGACCCGCAAGAACCTATTGTGCTTCAAGTCGACACCCATCCCATACCTCCGGTCCGCACCATCCGCGTTCTGGGTATGTTAATACAGAACAACACGCAAAACTCGGAGGCCATTCAGCGCCTCCGCACCACAGCCAATCAGATCAACGGCCTTATCCGCCGCATCAGCACCCGCCGGAGAGGTATGAAGGAGGATGACCTCTGTCGGCTCACGCAAGCTTTCCTCATTAGCAGGATAGTCTACTCCTACCCCTACTATCACCTCCGCCGGAAGGACGATAAAGCTGTGAACAGCATTATACGTTCAGCGTACAAAGCGGCACTGGGGCGACCTCAGTACGCCAGCACACAGCACCTGCTCCAACTCGGCATCTACAACACGCTCACAGAACTCATAGAGGCACACAAGACCGCCCAAATCCACCGCCTCTCACGCACTAAACACGGGCGGCTCATACTTGACCGTCTCAACACCAACCCCATAGGCGACGTCCACCCCACGACGCCCATTCCGATAGTGGTCTATAGCCGCCTAGTTATAAAACCAATCCCCAAAAACATGCTACCTGGCCGCCATGATACGCGCCGTCAGCTGAATGCTCAAGCACTAGATGCCACATAGCTTGCCGACGAACACGCAATATACGTAGATGCTGCACGGCAAAGTGCAAACACATACGTGGCTTGTGCAACCACGCCACAATCTACTATCGTCAGCGCTGCCACAGTAGTAGCTCACTCTCCGACAGCGGCAGAAGAAACCGCCATCGCGCTGGCCATCGCTGACCCACGTACGCGCACAGTCCTCAGCGACTCCAAAAGAGCGATACAAAATTACTCAGCAGGTTTTATCTGCCACCCCGCTGCACGCAACCTTCGCGGCTGCACTACCGACCATAAGATCAACCTGGTCTGGGTACCCGCCCACGCGGGAAACTCTGGAAACGAAGGGGTCGACCGACTAGCCCGAGGACTGACCAACCGGGCGGCCGGCCCCACGGACCCAGACGCTCTTGCCGAGGCTCCCCAGACCTTTGCCGAAATTACCAACCTCTACAGAGAGATGAGACGCCAGTTCCCGCCTCCACACCCCGACTTGAATCGAGCGCAAGCCACCTTAATCCGCAGGTTGCAGACACACTCCATCCTTAGCCATTCTAGACTTTCACTCATCACAGACGGGGAATACGACCCCGTCTGCCAAAATTGTTACCAGGGAGAAATCGCCACCCAGGCTCACATCCTCTGGGGTTGCGCGGGAAATCCGCCCCCTCGAACCTTACTGCCAGCTCCCTCCGAAGACGGATGGAACCAACTCCTCAGAAGGCCAGACAAGAGCATCCAACTGGCACTCATTTCGTGGGCCCAGGATGGCGCCCCCACCTGGGGGCCACACCAAGCCCACCTGCCCTAAATTCCGCCAACCTATGGCAATAAAGTTGTTTTTCTCTCTCTCTCTCTTAGATTGAGCCCCACCGTGAAGCGCTGCAACACGCGCAGCAGCGTTGTGCCGTGTTGAGCGGCCTGCTGACGTGGCGTCCGCTTTCTTGGAGGCAGCGTTCCGCTCGCGGGAGCGGCGTTCCACTAGTTTGAGGTGCCTCAAGTTCTCAATGGGCGCAGAATCTGGGCTATCAGGCGTTGGATTTGAAGGAACCTCGGACCAGGCCATGGCGTCCAGGTCGTAGCCATGGTTGAGGCGTCCTACGAGAGTGGTATCTCCTTTGCTAACCAATTTTTCTCCCTGCTAGAGATGGATATTGCACCCATTTTTTCCATGATATGCACGTCCCTGCTCTTTCGATAGCTTTACGGAAAGTGCTGAGGTGAAGCGGCATTGAGTCCCCCCCACGTTCCCCCCCCCACCCCCCGCCCAGTAACAGCTTCCACTAACTAAACTTGTGCGAAACCTCAAGGCAATAGGAACGCACTACAAAATTTCAGTTATTTTTTTTTCAGCAAGTACTTTTTTGCATAGTCGACGCGCAGGTCCAGTACATTATGCTTGTACGACGCGCTATAGGTAACCTGGGCGTTTGCTTGTGCAGACTGCTTGCATGGTTATTTTTTGCATGTTCTGCATGCGCCTCTATATCACCAATTTTTGGAAGGCCTAGCCTGCGAGGGCGAGGCCTTATTTTTGCATCAAAAGAAAGGTCATCGATTTGATAGACTATTACCCAATGCCACTTATGCTACAGAGGATGCCAGTTGTTGTAGGCTTTGTTAGACAGCTACATGACAACCATACTTGCTCTTGGACCTAATTAAGATCTGGACATGCATTTCATCCCAGCTCTTCTGGCTCGGAGACTAACCAGCCGCTGCTGCGATTCAGGTAAATATTAACACATTATAGCGACAACCACCGCCTTTCCCGGCCCCTGCAGAAGGGCTGAGTAAGACGGAGGAGCGAACGTTAAGGCGCCTGCAGACAGGTACTCTACTCTGTCCTGCAATAATAAAACATTACGATCCTAACACGGATGGGCGATGCCCACACTGTGGGGAGACCTGTGATATCATCCACAAGGTGTGGGCATGTACTCAAAATCCCCACCTCCCCCCTTCCCCTACCCCTTCCAGAGAGGCATGGGAGACTGCCCTCCTCAACTGCTCCTCGCTTGAGTCCCAAAGGGCTCTGGTGAAACGGGCGAGAGACGGGTCCTCGTCATGCGGTGTCCCGGACTAGGGACGCCGACCATGTAGCGGGGCTACTGTGTGGCTCCCAAACTCTTTTTCACGATATAAAAGTTTTCACCACCACCACCAAAAACTTCAGCTACAGGATTTGAGAGTCGGGGCCAAATACTACACTCAGTTACAAATTGAGTATGCAACTGAGGCCCCATCTCTACGAATTGACGCGCTGCGCAAAGCCTCGCCCGCAAAGAGCGCGAAATTGCCAAACCATGAGAGTCACAGACCAATGGAATGTGTCTCGTCAGGAATTCTCTCGGGGCTCGGCTATCGGCGAACGAAGCCGACTGGAATTCCAGGAGTGGAAAGTTCTACAGCGGTGGTGCGGGTGCGCTGTTTTTTTTTAAAGTGGAGAATGCAGGCATAGCCGACTCGACGACGCCTGTCACGGAAGACTGACCTTTTGCGTTCCCTCCTGCTCTCCCGCGCGGCGCTCTGAGGGAGCGGAGCGGGTTAATGCGTCCCCTCTGCCCCGTCGTCCCCGCGTTGACAAAAGCGCCACAATGATGAGGGAAAGGGAAGAAGTATGCTATCTGCCGGCCCGTCCAGGTTGCAGAGGGCGGTTGGGACAGTCGGGAGGAAATAGGCAGCTGAAGAGGTTGGGTGGTGTGGTTGCGGGCGTGGAGAGCCGAGTTACCGCGCCGGGGCACGCGTTCCATCGCACAAGGCCCGCCGCCGTCGAGCCATCGTCGCATCCACAACCACCCGAACCAGTCATCGCCGCAGCCCCCGTATGTGAATTGTCCGTCGGACTTTCTGTTCTTTTTCCTATTTAACTTTTTGTATATTACTTCTTTTCATGCCCTGTACGCCTTCTTGTTCTCTGTAGTTGGATTTGTGTGTTCTTTGTATTGTCTGTCTCCTACTTGTCGCGTTTTGTATAGTTTTTCGGCTACTCCTCTGTTTGTTTTTACATGTTTTTGTGTTTTCCTGCATTCGAGTAAATATTTCTTCTAAACCCGCAACCCCTTGAGTTCCTTTGGAGGACTGACGCACCGACACACGTGCACCTCGCACGGGCTGACCGACCTCAACAAATAGTTGCGACACCATGAGACAGCGCATGATCGAGAATTCACTGATATTTTTATTGCGTTAACAATACTACTGCCGGCCTCGCCTCGTCACGTAGCCCGGGTCGGTAGAGACTAATGACCTTGAATAGCATTGCTTCAGCCGCGCTCCGCCAGATGGCAGCGCCGTCGGCGCGTTCATGGGGACGGAGAAAGAAAGAGCATTAAAGGATAGGTGAAAAACGCGGAAGTTAAAAATCGGATGATTTCAATGGATAGAAACATAGTGTAGAACTAAATCGATACTGGAAAAGAGAGACCAGGAATGAATTTTTTTTATGATAACTCAAGAGGCAGTGCCCTACTTTTTGAAGCTAGGTCAGGGTGTCTCAGAACGCGCAGCTACAAAAAGAAATTTAACGAAGAAGACACATGTGCAGTGTGTGGTAGATCTGTGGAAACAATCGAACACCTCATACTCAAATGTGATGGTATCTATCCAGATGTCGATGCAGGCATAGTCACTCTTCCTGAGGCCCTAGGGTTTAAAGATGACAATGGTCTTGTAAATAGATCTGCAGTGGAAGTTAGCAAAAAGCGATTGGAGGATTGGTGGCTGAAAAGCAGAGATGAGGCATAAGGTTAGAATTGTAGGAAACCGTAGGCAAAGATGATGGCGAATGAGAATTGCCAACAGAGAAACAAAAAAACTAGTAAAGAAAGAAAAGCTGAGCATGGTGGCAATTGCCACCACCCCGTTTAAAAGGGGGCCCTTCTATCTCTCCATCCATTCATCCATCCTTTCATCCATCCATCCATCCGCGCAGCAGTGGCGCCGAGCGCTTCGCTGTGTCTACGACAGATGGCGCCACTTGGAGGTCCGCCACTTCTGGCCTTCGAAGCAGGCGTTTATAGCATTGGCGCGCTGTGCATCGACGGCATTCAAACGATATCGGCTGGGCAATTAGCCAAATTTCTAGTCAGACCACATAAATAATTAACACCGAGTAGGAAATTGGTCGAGTTGGGGAATCGAACCAGGGTCTCCGGAGTGCGAGACGAGCACGCTGTCCACTCCGCTATTCCAGCTCGATGGTTTGGAATGAACAAAGGCGCGTCTAGTGAATATGGTGTCTTCGTTCACTCCCATCTTCCTCCCTTCCCATTAGGGCAAGGTTCAGGTGTCTACCGAGATATGCGAGACAGATAGACTTCCTTTCCTCGAAAACGAATTTACCGACGAGCAAGAGAGAGAGAGAAAAAAAACTTATTTACAGAGGAATTCGGGGCACGCCCCAGGGTCCCCGCACGACCCCACTGCACTCAAGTGTTTATGTTCCGAAGGTCCATAACACTGGCAGCACGGCCGGTGGCGATGGTCTGCACGGCCGGGTCCTACGAGCGCAGCAGGGTCTCCCAGTCCTCCCAGGTCTTGAGGTTCTCTAGGTCCCGCGGGGGAGGGTCCGCCGGGCAGAGGGAAAGGATGTGGAGGGAAGAAGCGAAGGGTTCTGGGCATAGGGCGCAAGCAGGAGTGGGGAAGGAGGGATGATAGTGGGTTAGGGTAAGGGGCGAGGGGAGAGTATGTGTTTGTAATCTGCGCCAGAGTGGCGTGTCTGTTATCTAGGGAGGGGTGGGGCGGGGGGTAGAGCTGGCGAGAGGCTCTGTATGCCTGGGTCAGCTCACTGAATGAGTGCACGCGATCCTTCAAGGTAGCACTTCACCTTCCCCTCAACACACCCACAGACAGATTACTAGGCCTGGGCCTCCACAATACGATCGGGGAACTGGTGGAGGCCCACCGACAGGCCCAATACATCAGGCTCACACAAACCTCCACAGGTCGGTATATCCTGGACACCCTCGGAATCAAAATACCGGCCAACGACCCAACCCTCCTCGCCATCCCACGTTCCCTTCACCGAGAGCTCCTCATCAGGCCGCTCCCGAGGAATATGCACCCGTCCCACAATGAGCAGCGCCGCAGAGCCCGTGCGAAGGCACTCCATCGAGCGTACTGCCCCCAGCCGGACGCCATGTGGGTGGACGCTGCCTGCACGGGTGATGAAGCGACAGCAGCTGTGGTGGACTCCTCTTTATCCGACGAGCAAGGCATACAGCCGAATGGGCGATGGCGTTCTGTGGGCTCTCTGGCAGCGCGGCGGAATGGTCACGTGACCAAATATGGCGGCGCCCATGCATCCGCGCTGTAAAGCGTGTATAAATGCGCGCTTGCCTTGGCGTAAATGCGTTGCTATGCAGTCCTCTAAGGAGAAGCGGCAGCGACATGAAGAAGCTAGAAAGCGACAGCGTGAAGAACGTCTTACAAACCGTCGTGCTAAGGATGCAGCCCGGCGACAACGTTCTACCTTACAGAGTGGTTCCACGTCATGAATCTCAACATCTGACGGATCGATAAGAATGGGTGTGGTGGTGGTAAATCAGGTAAATCCAATTTTTGCTGCTCGTAGTATTCGTCGACAGAGCGTTTGTAAGCCCTGACCGCCTGCTCCGCCGGTGGGCTTGTCCATGGGATCCCCGGTGCCCGGTGTATAGTTTCGGAGGCAAGCTGTTGAGCCAGCTCATTGCCGGGGATGCCCATGTGACCAGGAGTCTACCGAAGGGTCACCGGTCGTGGGTTTAATGCTAAGAGAGCGGCATCTAAGGCCGATCGGGTAGGGAAAGGGAGGGCTCTTTCATGGAAGGCACGCAGAGCTGCCTGCGAGTCTGTATAGACAACGTATTGGGGGTAGGGTGGTAAAGTGTGTGATGATATCGGCGATCCCGTGTATTTCTAAGGCTAGCGTGGAGAGTGGGGAGGTGTATGAACCGGTTGTATGAGTGCTGGTTGTAGAGAGGGAAGGGCGGAGGAAGACGGCTGCTGTGAAGCCCGCGGTTTCCGTGAGACAGGCGGCTGTGTAGGCCACCGCCTCAGCGTCCAAAGGTGGCTTGTGGTTGTATGCGTATGCTTGGCGGCGACCTGCGTGTGTGTGTGCGAACATGTTGTGTGGAATGGGTGCGAGGCAGAGGTTAGGGGGATATATCGGAGACTGCGGTGGGTCTGGGAAAGAGATGGGTGCGTAAGGAGTCTGGGAAAGTATCTACCACCCAGCTGGTGTACTGGATATGCGGATGATTTTTCTCTCCCGGTGCAGGTGAAGGAGGGCTTGAAGAGCTCGCATTCTTCGCCGAGTAAAGTTTAATCTCCCATATACACCAGCCAAACTTTATCTATACCGGTACACTTCCACACCTCAGTGCCCAAACTGTCCACACATATACGCAGACAGAACACTGGCTTACACAGTGCCACGCAGCCTTCCAGTCCCCCGCCTATCCCCCCCCCCCCCGTGGTCAATCTGGCTCGCCTCCCTGGATCTGAAACTGCAACGTGGCCTCGTCGCCTTGGCCCAGGACGTACTGAACGCCTAATAGAAAGGATGATCTATTAAAAATGTCACACCACCACCACCAACACCTGACTGCTCAGGAACGACGCAATGCTACCAGGCGAAGGCAACTCGCAGGGATGCCGGGAGTATATTTTCAGTGGGGGGTCGAAGAAGTTGCTTTTTACTTGTTTTTTTTGTTTATGTACTTGGATTTTTCAGGTATTACAATCCGAGTTTGGCTCGAGAGAGAATAATCAACTGCGTAAAAAAAATTGTTTTGCTTACGCATGGATGGATGGATGGAAAAACTTTATTTTCGTCAGAGAGCATGTGTGGACGATTCCGTGTTAGATGGCCATCAACCCATGGCTGACGGTGACCTGGGTGGCACACTCCACGGCCCTGGTCTGGACGACCGGGTCTGAGCTGGCCAACACGGCCTCCCACTGCTCGAGGGAGGGATCACGCATAATATCCGCCATTGGCGGTGCTATGCTGCAGCTCCATAATATGTGGTCATAGGTTGACAATTCCTGTCACCATTTGCACTCCGGCTGAATGTCCGGGTAGATTTTGCTCAACACGTATGGGTTGAAGAAACATCTAGTTTTCGGTGGTTGTTGTGAAGTGAGAGAAAAATCATCACCAGAGGCAACATTGCCTTCGGACACGTGGCTACACCAGAGGTTCTTATGCTGTTTAGCGATATACTACAGCTCCGACGTGTACACAGAGGGCTAAAGCGGAAATTGAAGTGGCAGCACATTTTTTGACGTGCAAGAAGGCACGCGCTATTGGATAATAATAATTAAAAAATAATAGTATTAGTAGAAGTATTTATTGAGTGCAGATGCAGTTGTGAACTACGGACGCACCAAAGCCACTGGCGAGCTTGTAGGGCGACGACCGGCAGCAGGCTCTGCATATTTGTGCATAATCTCTATGTAATGGCACAGTGCATAGAAAAAAATGCCATACAATGTAAAATAAAATAAATGAAAATATTAGAAATAGTACAAATAAATTAGAAAGAAAAGCTCTTAGAGACTGTACATCTGCAAGGAAAACGCTACTCTACGAGTACATGAACGAACAACTTGACGAACAACTTATAGGCCAGTAACTTAACATGTTGAGGACCATGATGAATATTACGTTTTAAGAATCCTAACGTTCTACTGGCTGTTGATATTGTGTTAATGACATGCAAGCTCCAGGAAAGATCACTAGAAAGTGTTATGTCTAAATGCTTGTAGCACTGAATTGGTTCTATGGAGACATCGAGGATTACGTAGGAACGAATAAGATGATTACGACACCGGAAATTTCGAGCACCTGGGGTTCTTTAACGTGTACTGACATCGCACAGTACACGGGCCTCTAGCATTTCTCATCCAAAGAAATTCAACCGCCGCGATTCCGGCCGCGGCGGTTGAATTTCTTTGGAGGAGAAATTCTAGAGCCCCGTGTACTGTGCGATCTCAGTGCACGTTAAAGAACCCCAAGTGGTCGAAATTTCCGGAGCCCTCCACTACGGCATCTCTCATAGCCTTAGTCGCTTTGGGACGTTCAACCCCATAAACCAAACCAAACCAGAAGATGGTTGGGGAGCGTCGAGGACTCCAAGAAAACTTGGGGGGGGGGGGGGGAATCTGAAAGAGCTTCAAGCAGTGAAGAAAAAGTCCCCGAGAGCTGCGCTGTCCTGCCATTGTTGTAAACCAGACACCGCTGCCGACGCGCGCGCGAGCGCCCGTGCGCTGGCGCCGCTATCTGACATGCACAGATATCTGCGCCCCTCTCGCGCGTGCTCGCGCGTCGCGCCTTGCGCATGCGCAGACAGGCTCCAGCGTACGCCCGTGCGCGTAGGCGCTTCGCGTGTACGCCTCGGAAGTGTCCTTCGAGGTGGGGCTTTACGTTTCTCAGACGCCAATTTGGGAGGAGGCTAGGGCTAGGAACATCCTGACCCCTCCCCCACCTGGATGTGCATCTAATCAACATCGTCCTGTGTACTCTTGCGACATGTAATAACTGTTGCAATTGCTTCTTGTGCTACCTGTTTACTGCGTATCGACAGTGCGTGCTGCGGCTGTGGATTGGGAATTATAATCTATGGCCATTGCACTCCTGCGTAGTGAAAGTAATTATGAGGAGGTTTCTAGCAGACCGAAATGCAGGATTTCATTTGGCCACTGTGCGAAAATAAGTACTGGGCCACCTCATACCACACTGTTGTTTCTAATGCATCAGAGCTTTTACATATTGCACGCAAAGCAATCTTGGGGGCTGTGCTTAGCTTACTCAGGGCTTGTATGGCGTAGATTTATTTTCAATTCAACTGCTGTACGTATGTTTTTTAAAAGGTTCGCGTCACTGTGGCAATGGAACAAAATTTTAGAATTGAACTGCACCGCTGATGCATGAATTAAACTGTACCACTGATGCATGCAACAACTTGTTGACATGTTTATGGAAAGGATTAATTAGAGGTTATCTTGCAGCTTACTCAATGTTCTCACCTTCCGGGTGCATCACTTTCTTCCCCAGTTTACCTAACTGCCATGCATGACTTCATGGAAGGAAATATATTTGCTTAGCAATGTCTCAAAATTAGCATGTTGTTAGGGGCCTTTAACAGTATTTCGCAACACAATGCATACCTATATTTTGATTTTAGCCGTATGCAAAACGACGCACAAGGCCGTTAAGCATAACAGATGGAAACAGTTTCCTGACTTACTGAGATGCATCCGCAGAATCCTTTCGGTGGATGCACGGTTGGTGTTGTGGATACTGTCCAAATCTGAATGCCTGCTGGTCTGTGGGTGCAAGCAGCACTCTTATTACACATGCCTCATGTGCTCCCGTGGCAGGCATTGCAAATATAAGTGCAGGTACAATGCATCAAAGTTTTTCCTGCTAACAGCGTATCGTAAGTGACTGAACAAATTGCAAGATGAGCAGGGCCCAGCTGCGACGGGAGCATCCCGAGGCGTTAACTAGGATACGCACATTCTAGCAAGCAGGTACTGCCGAGAGAAAAATATGCGTGATCTGGCCGACCCAGTCTTTGTGCTGCGTAAGATTCTTGTGCCAAAGTGACCGTTGAACAAAGATCGCTGTGTCTGAGCAAGTCCAAAGATCCTGCAGCCGAGTGTACATGCAAGAATCTTATTATCTACAGCCGAGTGGACCTGCAAGAAACTCGCAAAAGTATGTGCCAAGAAGACTCTGATTCCGTCCTATGATGTAGCAAATGAGGAGCAACACAGCTTGCTGCTCGTCATAACTTCTTTCACACACTTTCAAGCAGATTGCAATTGTAGCCATCACGTTGTTTCGTCAAGACAACAAGAAGCGGAAGGCAGCCTCACTGCCGCCCTTCCTGAAGCGGCACCTCCTCGCTTGCGCAGGCTCCTTTATAGAAGGTCATTTTAAGGCCGAGGTCATTGGTGCTGGGACAAGGCTGGTGCTGGCTTCTGGGGTACCACGATCGCCGGAGATTGCTGCTCCTGATAACCTCCTTTACAAGCCTACTGACAAGCCTACTGGAAATAAAGTCTCCGCATGATGTCTTTCCAAAATGCTTCACCTAAGTCAAACATTCACAATGAACCATCGCACTGTAAGTCGGAGGTGTTATGATCGGAGACAGAGTGTGATGGTGGTTCAACAGTCCTCGAACACCCTGAGCATATCTGTAGAAGCTCCTTCAGACAGCTCTCGAACACCTGGCACTGCTGTTATTCTTCTATGGAGGGGAAGGGGGGGGGGGGCTCAAAGCGAATGGCTCACTGAAATCGAATAGTGCCAACTAGTACGTCCGAAACTCATTTGTGTGTGAAGAGCTCATCTTTCGATATCGTCATGTTGGGTTGGAAAGTAGCTGGAGTTACAATCTGGCCTGCCACCCTGTGGAGATACGCTCAGCTCCAAGCTCAGCAAAAATGAGCTCTCTCGATTTAGCTTTCGCATCACCATTACTTTTTAACGATTTTAAATGAGATGTTTTAAATGACCCCATGGGCAGCGATCACTTACCTACCGTCATCAGGCTCTCATCGTCCACTCCAATCATCCCCACAGGGCTACGGCGCTGGAAAATTCAGCTCGCCGACTGGTCACTTTTTACAAAAAGTGCCACTCTAGAAAAGCAATTTCGTGACCACCTCAGCACAGATGAAATTAATGAGAAGTTTACTGAATGCATAATATCGGCCGCAACACTCGCTATACCACAAACAACAGGACTTGCACAAAAGAAACAAAGTGTGGTGGACACAAGAATGCACATTAGCAAAAAACAACAAAACAAAGCCTGGAGCGCTCTGCAGAGAAGTTACTTACCTTTAAGAAGGCAAAAGCCAGAGCGCGGTATGTGCGAAGAAATGCAGAGAAAACCTCTTGGCAGAAATATGTCTCCTCAATAAACAGCTCAACAACATCAAAGAAAATGGGGGAAAAGTTTCGTAAATTTACTGGTGACCATACCCCTTTCACACTTCCTCTCTTGACAGCACCCGGGACACAAACATCTTTAGAAGAACAGGCCAACATATTGGGCGAGCATTTTGCTGAGATCGCAAGCTCATCCAATTACACAAACACATTTCAGAAACACAAAGCAATAGCTGAAAAACAAAAATTCCCATTCGGAGCAGGTATACATTAGGATTACAACCAGCCTCTCACACTGCAAGAATTAAATAAGGTATTATCGTCTGGAAAAAAGGCAGCACCAGGACCAGACAACGTGCATTATGCTATGCTTGCCCATCTCTCCGAGGCTGCTGCAGAGGCACTGTTAAAATTCTTTAATAAAATCTGGATAACTGGAAATATACCTGACGAGTAGAAAAAAGCAGTCATAATACCTTTTCTCAAACCCGGAAAACCACCAACAAGTCCTAGCAGTTACAGACCATAGCTCTCATCAGCTGCATTGCTAAATCTTTCGAAAGTGTAATAAACATTAGATTGACCTTCGTACTTGAATCTCGGCAACTATTAGATACACACCAATGTGGGTTTAAGAAAACATGCTCGACCACAGATCATCTTGTCCGCCTAGAAAACACCATCCGGGAAGCGTTCATCCACAAGCAGCACTGTATTGGGGTCTTCTTCGACTTGGAGAAAGCCTACGATACTACGTGGAAGTTCGGCATCCTCCGTGACCTAGCAGAGCTAGGTATCCGCGGCAGGATGTTGAACTGCTTGAACGACTTCCTGGCTAACCGCACATTCCGAGTCCGCCTAGGAGCAACTCTCTCCATGACTTTCACCCAAGAGAACGGCGTACCCCAGGGGTGCATTTTAAGCACGACACTCTTCATAGTAAAAATGAATTCCTTAGCTAAAGTAATACCCAAGTCCATAATGTATTCAGTTTATGTAGACGATCTACAAATAGCACGCACGTCCTCCAGCATATCAACCTGTGAGAGACAAATACAAATCACACTAAATAAACTAGGTGCTTGGGCAGACAGAAATGGGTTTAAATTTTCTCCTCAAAAAACTGTAGCTGATCTTTTTTCATTGCGACGAGGCCTACAGGTCGATCCCAATCTATACCTGAATCACACTGCGATACCAATTAAACAAGAACACAAATATTTAGGCCTAACTTTCGACAAGAAACTCGCATTTCTACCACACATAACAACCTTAAAAAGAAAGCTTCTCAAGCCCTCAATATCTTAAAACTTCTCTCACGGAAGCGGTGGGGGTCCGATAGAGCAAGCCTTTTACAAATGTATTGCTCTCTAGTGCGCTCCAAGCTGGACTACGGGTGCATAGTGTATGGTTCGGCAAGAGCATCCTACTTAAAGAGATTAGACCCAATTCATAATCTTGGTCTGCGCCTATCATCTGGAGCATAGAGAACGTCACCAGTCGCCAGCCTATACGTTGAAACTAATGAGCCCGCTCTTGAGGACCGAAGAGTCGCATTAACATACATATACGTCTTAAAAATCCGTTCTCTTCCGAAACATCTCTGCCATTCAGATGTCACCAAGTGCCCATCTAAAAGATTATTCATCAACAAACCACATTCTATCAAACCATTAGTATTGCGCTTTGAAGACAAATGTGAAGAGCTAACAGTACTAGACTGCTTACCGAATATTGCACAAAGGAATGAATATTTGCCACCATGGTACAGCCTGCCTTCAGTATGTGACTTCACAATGACACATATAGATAAAAAGCAAACGCCAAACGAGTACATATTACAGGAATTCTTTGCACTACAAGAAAAATATGACACCTACATTGAATTTTATACCGATGGCTCAAAAACAGAAAGTCACGTTGGAAGTGCAGTAATCCACGGAAAAAATAAACAGATAATGCGACTACCAGACTGCGCATCGGTTTTTACTGCTGAGTGTTATGCCATCTTTGTAGCTGTAGATAAAATAGTAAGAGAGAATATCAAAAATAGCATCATTTACACCGATTCCCTGAGTATGCTTAAAGCACTGCACTCCAGAAATGCAGCTGAACCTATAATAGGAAACATCATACATAACATAATTAAAATCACAAAACAAAATCATAACATTAAATTCTGTTGGGTTCCTAGCCATGTTGGAATTGTAGGTAATGAGAAAGCAGATGTATGCACTGCACAAGCCCGAAATGGCCAAATAAAGCAAGTGAACATACCGCACAGGGATTGTTTAAAGTTTATATAAAGTAAACTCAAAAATAAGTTGCAGGCTGCATGGCAAGAGCACGTAAACAACAAACTACATTCTGTGAAGCCAATTATAGGGGAATGGCAATCATGTAGGCATCAAGAACGTTTTACTGAAGTTATTTTATCTCGGCTCCGCATTGGACACACCCACCTCACGCAGAGCTTTCTGCTAACCAAAGAAAACAAAGCTCTCTGTGAAATGTGTGGTTCCGAACTCACAGTGAACCACATTTTAATTTCGTGTCAAACTAGAAGAACTAAGAAAGAAATATTTTACAACATTTTATAGGAAAAGACTCCCATTACACCCCATGTTACTTTTAGGCGATCGTGCACTGGTTGACATCTCATGTACTTTTAGGTTTCTCAAGGAAGCCAGCGTTTTAAACAAACTCTAAGTATAAAAAGCTTCTCAATTAACAAAAACTCCAACCTTGTGTTTGGCGCATCATAGCCTCAGTTGCTTTTGCGCCATTAAAATCAATATAAATAACTAACTAACTAGCTGTAAAGAAGTGTCTCACTGCTGCATGTGGCCAGGCGGAAGGGTGCAAGCCGCAAAGGCTCTTCTGTGGCGCAGGCAGGAGGGGCCCTAGCTGCTGCCACTGTAGAGGATCAATTGAATATTTATCTTCTAGGAATGGGCGAAATTTCAGCAAGAACTTATAGATGGCTTCAGCTCTAGTACTGTGCTCGACAGCACCATTGACGGGGTCCAGCCAGCTGCTGGCTGCATCAGTTGAAGGCGCTGGCTCTGAAGGCTCTGGTTGCTTTACAAAGCATTTACGTTTAGAAAGCTGGCGCTGCTTTTACCTAGAATTTCTGGTTTGATTAACATTTCATGCCCTCACAACAATTACACTTATTGGGCACTTCCATCAGTTTTTATCTATAGTATGACCTAAGAAATAACTCGTACCACTACGCATTAGATTCTTAGGTATTTAAGTGACGTCATGTGTGCTATTTTGGAGTTCAAAGCCCTGATTCACCAGTGCAAGCCCGAGGAAGGGGGGATAAACCGATTGGACACATGCCGTACCCTTTCGCGTGCTGCATGGACGCTAGAATGGCGACCACAGTCGTTTGAGTTCATACCTCTCATGCCGCGCATTCCACTGTTTTACGCGAGGTGCCAGTTGCTTTGCTTCTCTTAGCAAAATTGGTGCACTGTTCTTGCTCAGATTTCGCGCAGAAATGGGTTTTGGTTGGAACCACTTTTGTACCACTTTTTCAGGCCGTTTTTGTTTCGGGGACTTGCCACTCAATCATGACATTGATTCATCAATGGCGCTATCTGCGCCATTCTTCTTCCTTTGTCAAATCTCCATGGCAGAGTTGCTACAAACCAAACATGACGGTGGCATCGCTGGGTTAATGGATTGGTTTGCTTTGCCTTCACAGCAGATGCGAATATCCTGCTTACTGCGATCGTATCAGACAAGTACTGCAAACAAGATGGTATAAAAGAACTCCAACGACCAAATTCCACTTCTATGAGAAATTTGAACGCGAAAACAGCAACGCTTTAGCTGACAGAGGCATACTAAGATTCGTGTAATAATGCTAAACAAGCTTTATGTCACACTATTTCCTCAGGTCATCAAGACCGACCCTATACACTTACGAATGCAAAGCACGGAACCTTGTTACTTCTATTAGCTTCTCGCAAATGATGAATATTTACGTTATCGTACCAAGGCACGAAAGTTTTGGACGAAACTATAATTTCAGCCTGACGCGTGTTTGTGCACCGGCAAGGAAAAAATCGCAATCCCTTTCGAGAGTTTTTTAAAGTCCGATTAGAGCACGTCCTCACCAAACAAATGGCAGGCATTGCTAGAATACCGCTCCTGAACCTGACACCTCTTACAACAACGCGCGATGGCGTTCCACATATCGCACGAGAAAGTGAAGATGCATAGCTATCGCGATTCTGCATAACTGGGGAGTGGGGCAGACACAGGACCATCGAGAAAGTGTAACCGTGTTCACCGGCACACTAAAATAAAACAAGCGAGACGTGCGCTTCCGTCGGAGCAGGCCATCGCGGTGGGGTGCTTACCCCTGCGGCAAAAGACAAGAAAACATAATCCGATTGCTTCCTGCTTGTTTTTACAGAATTATGTTTTGTGAGCAACAAATATGTGGCGGCTTTATCAAATTATTACTTACGTCGTGTCCAAAAAAAGTAATGAATTTACTTTGGCTGGTTGTACGGTTTTCGCTTCTCGCGATAGCTTAGAGTCCAGGCACATTTTTATTTACTTAGGCTTAATTTACGACTATATTGCCTGCGATTGTAGCTATTTATTGAGCGAAACCCCCAAAATAAAATAAAAACGAAATTGAAGATTTCAGAGTGGTTTTTAGTACAGCTTTAAGGTATCCGAGGTTCTGGGCACACAAACATCGGCGAAATCAGTGAGGGCTCAAGTACTAGCCACTAAAAATCCTTTTTAAATATTAGTGACAGGCATTTGTGGCATGCCTGATATAACTGCGGTGCAGTTTTGTTGTTAAAACTGTTGCCAGGTGGCCGCCAGTTTCGAAGGCTCACGTTCGGGCCGCCATAAAGGCAGTCTCTAGGCGGTCATTATAAGTATTTCCGTTCCAATAAGTTAACAAGTCGAGTGGTGCGATCAGGTACAAGTAAAAGACTGTCATTTCGAATGCTCGCTTAATTTGCTGTCCAGGAATGTTGTTTAGCAAGGAGACATCGTGTTTTTCTCAATCATCAGCACGCTTGCCAATCAGCGGCAATAAATTTTTCATCAAATGAAGGATGATTGGCCGTAATACTTCCAGCCCAATATGGCAATGCAACCTTTCTCCCTTTTTTTTTTGAGGAAGGGGATATTTTTATCCGCGAAGGAATACAAGCAGGTTAAAAACCATCGTTTTAAAATTTTCACCACGTGCAGCAGCCTGCTGATTCAGAATAGAACCATGGCGTTTCTGATAACGCCTTGGCTCTGGCTCCTTTAGAGCGGAAAGCAAAAGGCCCAATGGGAGTATGCAGGTGATCCAGTACTTCGCGCCTCATTAGTTCAAGCCTCTCTTATGAACTGTCAAGTGAGCATGATCTTGTGGTTAAACCTGTAATGATTTCGTAACTGATCCATAGTACTAAAGCCGATTGGCCACTGTAGCCTCGACCTCGGTCTCTTGAACTTCGACCTTTTGACGTGAAACGGCTTGGGTACGGTGTGGCCAAGAGAACATCATGTGGTACATATGTTTAAAAAAATTTGTCTTGAAGATAATGCAAGGCAATGTCTAGCCAAGAGCTAAGCGAATTCGAAACCAAGTTATTTCGCACGTCATAACTCGGTTTAACGGCGTTAAAACCCTAGCATTCTTTTTTCACACAGCTGCTTATCGTTCCTTCCATGCTGAGCGGCATAAATGACAGGGCCGGGTTATTTTTATTTCAACCTTGCATGCCTTGCGAAAAACAAATTTTTTTTTCTTCAAAATTCCTCCTTTTTTTCTGAGCTTTTCTGTCGCTACCTGCAAGTGACGTTCGCTGGTGCTCACTTGATGCAGTCCCGCCTCTCTGCGTCGTGCTTACAAACGCTGACCAAAACCAACATATTGAGCCTTTTGATGAGCATTTTTACCCTTTAGCTGCGCTGTTCCATGGTGTTACCGGGAATTCGAATCACTGTGAATGTTTAAAAACAAACTGCATCCATAGCCACAGCTGCAGTTTAATACTGGCGAAGTGCAAAAAACTGGCCGGTGGTTTAGCATCGCTAAGCACGAAATATTGTGCGAAAACGCAGTTTTTTTTAGGGGGACACCACCGCGACGTGCCTGAAAATGCGACTGGTTCGTGCACTTACCTACGGAGCCATTAATCATGATTATGTCCTGAGACATACACACAACGGAGCATTGATTGGCCAGGGTACATAGCGGATACATACGCACTCATCTAAAAGGAGTGGAGTATTAGGATAATTTTGTGCCTGGGACTAGACTTTGTGGAAACAAAAAAACGTGAAAGAAAATGCAGTGAATTCACATTCTACCTAATCTAAATATATAGCCGTTAACATAATCGCACACTGGTTCCAGGGCATATCGCTTGGCATTTACCCCCGAAGTAGAGGAGAATCGGTTTAGATAGAGGAAGCCATGGTCGACCGAGGGGGCGTCTTCAACTTTTTCATCATCAATGCCAAAGTGCACTGGCGGCCTACGCTCCAGAGGCGCGTTTCTGGAGCAGTGTTGCCAACGGCAACGCGTATTGCTCTAGTGCCTTGGTTCTGCCATCGGGTTATCCACGCCAACACATGCAGCGCGCATCTCTCTCTCACTACCGCAACATTGCTCAAAGCGTGAATATATACTTCATACTAGTATCAGTTGATGAAAAACGATATGCAATGCTCAGCGCAAGAGTGTGGGGCAGTTTAACACGAGGCGTGTTCAGCTGCTCTGTTGCTCAGTATTTTCGAATGTTTTCTGTGGCGTTTACTAAAACCTCTGTAAATAGCTGATATAAATGTAACGTATGATCAGCAGTGTTAATGAATACCATGTTAAAGGTACACGTAGTTATAGCGAAGTGCTCTCGCACAGTGGCGATGAGGTCGCGCCGTCACGGGTTGTAATCCCAGCCACACAAAAAATTATTTGATTTATTTTTACTTGTTGGTTTAACTTGGCATAAACCCACAAACATTGCAAGATCTTTCTCGGGAGAGTTGAAACCTTGGTTAGTTGGTACATACTTATGAAAAAACCAGCCAAAAAGACGAGGACAAAGGATAGACGAGGCACACAGAACGACTGGACTATAAACCGTGATTTAATGAAAAACAGCAAGTCTCCCAGGAAACCTAACAGAGCATGCGCCGCTCAATGGCAACGCAAAACCAGCACAAAAAACCGCGATGCTCGTAATATAGTCAAGCTGCAGTGTCAACAGGACAGGTAACCTATTTCCTTCTGCATCATCATGATAGACGCCGTGCTAATTCAGTTATCTCCTTGTTGATTACTGATGTGAAGTGCTTCGAGGATTTCCTGCTCAACCTTAACCTAGCCTCCACCGAGAAAAGTGACATTAGAAAACAACGGGTAGCACCCGCAATCGCGGCAATGGCGAGGCAAGTTTGCTCCGTCAGCCGGAGTCAGAGAGTTATGGTGCTCTCGTAGCCTTTCATTTATACACCGACCAGTTTGGCCGATGTAAACTTTTTCGCATGTCAGCGGAATCTTATAATCCACCCGTGTCGCACAAGGCACATAGCAGTTTTGATGCCGCGTCGAAAAAACTGGGGGTCTAGTTCTACCGCGGGAGACACGTGAACAAAGGCTTGAAAGTTTGCAAGGAGCAGAAAAGACAACATTATCAGCTTGTCTTGCAGCAACTTTTTTGATGTTATGGGAAGCCCCATGCACATAAAGCATCACCTCAAATTTTCTTCTTTCAGCCTCAGTAGGGTCAGCCACCTTTTCGTCACGACTCTTAATTCCTTGCAGGAACGGCTCTGCCACAGCATTCAAAAGCGGTTCTGGAAAACCGGCCTCTTGAAAACGCTTAACCTGGTTATCGAAACCTGACATCATGCTGTGGTGGCAACTCTTCTGCAGAGCATTGCGAAAACAGCTTATGGCAATCCCTCCCTTGACGACTTTTGAGTGTGCAGACGAGTACGGTAACAAAGTCTTCTTACTCCTAAGTAAAAAACACCAGCATACATGGCCGTCGTCACTAAAGGTTAGTTGAAGTTCTAAAAAACGAATCGACTGGTCAGCGGGTGTTCAAAGGTAAAAGAAAGAGAGCTCGAGCAATCTTTAAAATCTTCTAAGACATTTTCTACAAACTCATGGAAGGAGTCAGTCGGTGAAAGATTTAAGATTATCACGAAATCGTCAACATATCTAAAAACTTTGCACACTCGTTTATCAAGGAGAGAGCCTAGAAGTGTGTCGTCAAACTTCGCTAAAAAAATCTGACGCAAGACAGGAGCTACGCTAGCACCAATACAGATAACTTTTTTTCTGTATGAACAGACCGCCCTTAAACCTTTCTCGGGGTTCACCCATCGGAATAGTGCTTTTGCACTACACCGCCCGCTTACTCATTATGGAGCACGCACGTTTGAGATGCACATATCGTCAACACTAATCCAGTGTCCTTTTCGACGGCATGATTGATTTATTGATCAAACTGTTGCTTTGCCAGGCAAATGTCTTTTAGGCAGCGCACCTACCAAAGCGATTAGTCGTAGATTACTGACGGTTTTTATGCAATCTGTTTTCTTTAAACTTTAAGCACGAAGCACTGCTTGCCCGCACTATAGACGCTTTACAGCGGCGTATCATGGGGGCTGCCATCTTTGATCACGTGATCACGCCGCCATTACTCGCCTCCTGACCGCTCGGCGCGCGCCTCGTCGCGACGGCTGCTGCGTCTGATGTTTCGGTTCCGACAGGCAGTGTTTCGGCTGATACGGTTGTAAAGGAGTGAGAAGACGACACTGTGGTTGGTGCGAAGCTTCGAAGGACATCTGAAAACCCCATTTTGACCCCTTTAGGCGTGAAAACGTGATCGGGCTTCATGTCGCGAAGAGCCGCTGAGCTCTCCGCCTGTTCGAGGCAACGGGTGGATCGCCTGAATGCCACGGAAGGGTTTGCTTAATATTTGGTTTTATTTTTATTATCTAAAACAGCAAGGTTTAATGACCCTGCGGCTGCGCAGGTCGTTGTCGTATTGTGTACAGGCATGCGGGCGACAGCTCTAAAACGCTCACATATTGCACATCGTACTCATTTGTTTACAACTTGTTAAACGTGCTTAGGAAGCCTAAAATATTTTCTGTTGGATTGCTAAATAAAGGAAGGCGACAAAAATAAACAAACAAATGTTACCCAATCATGTAAGCAGTACCACGCATCAAGCAGCCTTCACAAGTTTGCATGCAATCGTTTACAAGGATTCCGCGATATAATTGTTATAACGCGCGCATGGCAGAGCGTTCACTACACGAAGTTCACAATTATGTCAGCCTCACATAGTATAAAATTGTGGAACCCTCCATGCTCGATATGCGGACATGAAAATGCTCGAGGTCTCTCTGGTTGTAAGTAATCAGCCGGAGTCACTTCTAGTGACTGTCTCGCATGGACCGCGAGGAAGTGACAACCGCAGAGCACAGCAGCCGTAACACAAATGCTTTATTCCGATTGTGGTCCACAAAAACCGCGCTACTTGGAGCGAAGTTCAACAGTAGCACCAAGACGGTGTGTAATACACGAACTGACGGTAAGCGTTGTCCGCTCGCACGGCTATGCACTGCACAATATGCACTAGCGGTATAGGAGCGTAGGTAGTTTTTTTTTATGACGTTTCGGTGGCGGGACAGCTTGTTCATGCGGCTATGTTGCGCACTTAACCTCGCAGATTTTCCAAGATCGAGACCTTCCCTTCTATATTCACTGTCTAGCGTTGGCGAACGTGTGTGTTGCGTTCGCCCGTTCGGAAAGGGATGTCCAACGGGCGCGAACAGGGGCAGTACGTCCTTGTGCATTTCGGTTCCTTGAAGCTCGCAAACGATCGCATCCTGCCCCTTTAACTGTTTGTCGCACTTCTTGTAATCCACAACAGAGCATGTATTTTCTGTTTAAACATTTCCACTGCTGCGTCGCGGCATACACGCCGGCGACTTACGAGGCAAGTAATGACGCCGTGTTCCGAGCGCACCCGTGGCGCCATCTGGTCTCAAACGGAAGAACTGCGCGCTGTAAACGGTCTATAAGTTGTAGAGGAAAAAAGCACGTTCTGAAGTAAGGAGATGACATGTGAAGAAAATCCTAAAAAAATGTTCTTTGTGGATCAAAGAGAGACAAGAAAAAAAACGTGTTTGCCATTGGAGGTCTCACTCAATTGCTTTGAAGCCACCCCACTTTGCGCTTGCGGTCGTCCTTTCAGCAGCCACTCCATCATGGTAAAGGGCTGCAAAGATGAACATAGTAAACACTCCTGTCAAGACACAGGAACATTTCTTGCTTTTGTCACGAAAATAAACCCCGACACATAGCTATGTAGATTTGCGGGAAGGTTTAATTAGTCAATCACATAAAATGCAAAACCTCTTAGCACATGCGTTATATGCATACATGGGGATACTATGGAGTATAAGACCGTTTACACGCTGCTGTAATACAGTATATTGTGTGTATGAACAGATAATGTGCTCTGGACAAGTTCTTTTGATCAGTATTGTTTATTGATAGTGTTATTTTTCACGGGCAATATCCGCAATCCTACTGCCGAACAAGAACCTCAAGAGTGATGCTCATTCGCCAGTTCAGGGCACTTATTCGCATTGATACTGAGAGTCTAGGCGCCCTTCGACTGCCTTCCTTGGTCGTGCAAGGTCCCACACTCACTTTTAAGCATACAGAAAACTTTTAAGCATACTGTACCGGCATGTGCCGCCGCTAAACAAGCTTCGAGAAGTGACGTTTTATGGCTACTGTTCTTGATCCTATTGAGCACTGCACATGTTTCACTTGGTTCAATTGAGTCTGTACGTTTGAATTGCTTTGACGTGACACCGGCAGGTCCGGGAGTGCGCGCCAGACTAAGGTGCCCCATGCTGCACAACGGCAGAGGCATCTGTCTAATCGAAGCCAAGAAGCGCATCACGACACTAAATCGGACCACTCCACCAAGTTTCACTGCATGCGGTAGTTAGCGCTCGTCGCCTGCAAGGTCGATGTCAATATTTTAAGCTGCGTCTGTAACTCAGAGTTCATAGGCCGGTTTAATTCGATTAAATGCGTTTGTTCTGCGGTCTTGTCGGTGGCGTTCGCATCGAGCGGAAGTGGCTTTGTCAAAATCACCGTAATGACAGCCAGCATAGCTGACACTGCAACGGCCAGAACGAGGAGTGCTACCACCACCGACTCAGCAGCCTCGGGACAAAAGGGGCCTGATGCGGGGGCTCGGTCTTGCGCATCTAGCATCTTCACTATCGGCATGTGGCGCACAAGTGCAGGAGGCTGGCTGAGGTAATGGCCAGTCGTGCCTCGATGGTTATGAAAAGAATTCGGAGGTACGGTTTTTGTAGCAGGAGCACACGAAGCCGGAAGCTGGTATGCGAAAGTATTGGTTGTCTTGGGAGCCTTCCCTCCCCCTGTCGCACCTGCGATGTAAGGACGATCGTCACAACCGAGATTGCCTAAGGTCAGAGATGATGTCTTTTTCGGCATCACTGCAGCTGCTCCCGTGGACATTTTAGGACTGTTGAGTTGGCGAATGCGGCCACAGTTTGTTGCTGCCCGATTCCACACGTACTTTCTGTAAGTTCAAATGGCGGCTCCAGCAGGGACGCAAAGGCTGGTGCTGCTGGTTCGTGGCCTCTTGTGACGGCCTGCTGTGGCCCACTTTCGGCTTCAGCGTCGCGGTGCCACGAAGAGGCAGGCGATGATATGCCGCTTAGCGCACTTATGGTGCTGAGGAGCTCCGGACCTTTATCCCTGATGGTGACCCGATACCCTTGAGCTTCCGAAATCTGTGCAGCCTGTACAGACGTCGTCGTCGTAGTTGCTGCTGCCTCAGATTCTATCATCTTCGTCTTTCTTTCCAACCTTGTTTTGTGAACGGGCAGTAAAAGACCGAGTTTTGGCGTGGGGTTCGCTCAGCTTATTTGGTGCAGAAGCACACGTTGCTGTCACGCGCAAAACGTGTTTTAAAAAATCGGCTTTTTTATTTTAAAAGTTTAACCCCTCGAGGTACAAGCGGTATATAAATGTCCCCAATTTTCACTATTCTTTAGTTGTAGCAGTGGTGGTTTTGTTTCGTGGATTGCTGCTTAACGGCGCAGGTACGCGCTAGATTTGTCATATTATCGCGCATGGGTTGGCAAGAGTTAAACTCAAAGCACGAGAAAGGAGGAAGACGTTGCGAGGTTTCGTATTTTTACCAGCCTGTTGCCAGCCATAGGGACCTCTGTGTCCCATTGTATATCCGTTCTTGGATTCAGGAAGTACTTTTTCTGTTTGTTTTACCGTCTATTTCTTGGCAAAATAAAGGGGAAAGCCACTGGGTTAGATTGCTCATTGTCCGATATCTTACGTTTCTGAAGAGGTTAAAAAATGTTACAATTTATTTAGAATGTTTGTATAACTGGACTTGAAAACATCCCGAGCCTAGAGAGGGCCTGTTCTTCTAGAAGTAAACTATGGTCAAATGGTAATATTTTATATTGGAAGTTTGAAAAGCGCTTTCATTTACCTTCGAGCTTTTTCGAAAATTGAGAGCACTGATTACCCTGACCCGATCCCCACAGCTTCCACATGTGCATTTATCTTGTCAAAAGGGCTTCAAGCTATTTGGAAGGCGTGCGTGTGTGAAGTGAAAACGGCATAAAATATCTTCAGTGTGTAGTGTAGCAGCCGTGCTCGCTCACTGTGGTGAACTGTAGTAGTGAAAGAAGACGACGATCCTGAGGTGTGACGCTCGCTCGCAGCCCGAACGCTTGGCCTGCACCTTTGCTGAACGTTGCAAAGCGACCTAGGTTCTGCTCAGCCACAACCCCATCCTACAAGTGAATCGTTATTGGGCACCGCGTGACTGCTATTCGTAGAATAATAACTGTACTGAGTGTAGTGAGTATTCGCACTGTATCAAATGTACTGACGTTCACATTTGCGTACTGACGGCGTACAATTTTTATTGGGCATGTTTGCTTCACCGACTATTAGCTGAAAGCGCAACTAGCACATACATCAGCTCTCTCATTACCTATTATCCGGGCGTGCATGGGGACCGTTCAAAACCCTATATGATGCTGTTCTTCTGAAGCTTAAGTGTCAGGTTGCAATTTAAGTGTCATTGCACTTGTCAAGTGTAGTCTGTTGTGGGCGCTGAAGGAATCAGTTTAAATGGCACTTATTTTCTTATTTCTGTCGGGGTGACCTAGATGGCGTAACATACAGATGTAAAAGTACCGCACTTTGAGCTCCTATTGTCGCGTTCCGCAAGCTCTCTTTTATCTTTTATTGCTCCGTTTCTAATGTAAATCTCATTTGTGAGCCCTAACTTTATAATGCAGCGCAGCGCTCATGTTTTTAAATTAGTGCCAGGAATTCTTGAGGTGTGCTTTTGTGTGTTTTGTTTCGTTTGGAGGTGTACAAGTGAGAAAACTAGTGGTAATTAATTTGGGTTTGGTGTCGTAGTGCAGAATAAGTGTGTAAAATTAGTTCTGTGTACAAATAATAAACGTTTCCCATACGCATAAGCGTCTCGAAGGGTTGGTATATGGTTCAGAACCACCCTTCCGAAATCAAAAGTTAAGTTTATGTACACATGCTTGAGATAAAAAAACCAGGCCATCGTTTGTAGACATGGCACTTATGCGCCACAATCACTAATGGCGCGTCTGGAGATTTTTCTCCCAAATCATAGCCACCCGGTCCAGATGATGGCATATGTCTTCAAACCACAACAGCAGTGGCCTGACTTCCAGAGGCTTGCTACAAGCACTGTTTTCAAGCCGTGTTTACCTAGTAGAGTACATGAGATGTGCTCTGTGAGTGACACTGTTCGAAGAATGCAAATGCATGTAAGTGCTTCTAAAGAAATCGACACCACGCTTGCCGGGCTTCCTTGAACCAGTCACCTATCGCCGCTTTTTTCTCTTTGTTCGCGGAGTAAGGCTTCTGGCGGATGGAATATACACACATAACCTCGCCAGACTGTTGACGCCGACAGATTCTTGAAAACTGAAATTTTGACAAAAAGTTAATACTGTCGCTACTCAGGAACATACTGTTGAAGTTTTGTTTTTACTAAGTTTCTTATGTAATCTTTGAAGTACCTTGAAGCCTCCCGTGCGTCAATATCATGCCCTAACGTAATTCTGTACTTCCAAATGCTTAATGAGCATGCTAAAGCCGTGGCTTTCAACCTCCCCTTTATTATTCGACGCGAAAGAAACAATTGGGATACGGAAAGGAAATTGGGAAGATCTTAGCCGGAGGAAGCTGAACAGTAGCGCAGCTAACATTGCTTCGAAGGCGCGCAGACCGCTCTTTAGAATAAACCTGCTCTACAACCTGACGTAACGGTATTGGCACTGAAATGAATATTTGAAAATTTGGATAACTAATTTTAGTTAATTAACTATGTAAGCGCAATAAAAATATTTTGAGGAGCGCCACTTGCTGGCGAACAAATTGATCGTTGGTTTCAGCGGGCTGCGGTTTACGACTTTTTTAAAAACCTTGGTTCAAGTTACGTGAAACACCCTGTATACGGTAACGGTGTGCGGAAGCGGCTTTGATTTCCAGGAGGATCGGGTCTTAGATTGAGCCCCACCGTGAAGTGTTGCAGCGCGCGCAGCAGCGTTGTGCCGTGTTGAGCGGCCGGCCGACGTGGCGTCCGCTTTCTTGGAGGCAGCGTTCCGCTTGCGGGAGCGGCGTTCCACTAGTTTGAGGAGCCTCAAGTTCTCAATGGGCGCAGAATCCGGGCTCTCAGGCGTTGGAGTTGAAGGAACCTCGGACCAGGCCATGGCGTCCGGGTCGTAGCCGTGGTTGAGGCGTCCACCGAGAGTGGTATCTCCTTTGTTAACCAATTTTTTAAGCATGAAATGCTTTTAGCTCCCGTTGTCGGCAGTGTGGTGACGTCACGCCGAACGGGTGGTGACGTTCCTCCCTTCCTGTATGGTGCGGTTCGGGTGTCCACCGAGATGACAGAGAATTACTGCGCCATTTCCTTTCCTCAAAAAGCGTCGCGTTCAAAGGACGAGGCATCACGCCGAACGGGTGGTGGCGTTCCGCGGACTGCCTGGCAGCGCTACAAAACGCTGTCGCGTTCCACTCCTAAAGGCGAAGCTTAAGCGTTATAATGAGCAGTTTATTAGTATTTAGTCATTAATCAGTCATTACACACTAATCAGTAATTTTTCATTACTTCGTTATGAATTATGTGTGACGTAATCCAGTGGTAACATCACCAGTGTCACATACGCAAAGTGGTGCTGAAAACGCTTTCGCCTCTACGCACTTCGGACAATTTCGAACGCGCTGCATATATATTCTTCTCAGGCCTGCGTATCGTCGTGTCCGCGTGCGCTTCGCATTATGCCCGTAAACATTTCATGGTTACTCTACTCTCGATTACGGGAGAGGCAGTTTTTTTATGCGAAGCATATTACTAGAGCTACACTACAGCCCTTCGCCGTGGTTACGCGCCGTGCACACCACGTGGTACAGTGACGTCACACCACGTGACATACCACGTGACACATGACGTCACGACAGAGGAAGACGGGGGTCCACCTCGCGCCGTCGCTGTGGTTGCACGCCGTGCAGACCACGTGGTACAGTGACGTCACACCACGTGACATACCACGTGACATGACGTCACCACAGAGGAAGACGGGGGTCCACCTCGCGCCGTCGCTGTGGTTGCACGCCGTGCAGACCACGTGGTACAGTGACGTCACACCACGTGACATACCACGTGACACATGACGTCACGACAGAGAAAGACGGGGGTCCACCTCGCGCCGTCGCTGTGGTTGCACGCCGTGCAGACCACGTGGTACAGTGACGTCACACCACGTGACATACCGCGTGACACATGAGGTCACGACAGATCGCCGACACGCGCTGGGAGAGGGAGAACGATGCCATCGCACAGACGCCGGGATGTCCTCGAGCGGCATTCCCGCGCATTTTGAACGCGTTTCACCTACACCGAGTGTGAACGCGCGTTCACACTCGGTGTGGGTGAAACGCTCGCTCCACCGGGCAGGCAGACGCGGCTTCCGTGGCAATCCAGGCGCTCACCCAACGCGCGTCTCGGGGTTAGTCGGCGTTCCGCTGTAGCCATGCCGTTGTCTTCCCACACGAGGAAGGCTTCTAGTGGTTGTATTCAAATGACCAAGTATTCAACCAAGGAAAGCCATGTATTACCAAACCTAGCCGCCAATATGCTTCGCATCTGACTAGGCTTAACCTTAGCTAAGCCTCAGCCATTTTCTCCCTGCAAGAGATGGATATTGCACCCCTTTTTAAGCATGAAATGCTTTTAGCCCCCGTTGTCGGCAGTGTTGTGAAGTCACGCCGAGACCGAGAGCCATCATCCGGGCACTGAAATCCACTCATCCGGGCACTGAATTCCAGTCATCCGGGCTCTGAATAAAAGGGAAGTTTATTCAACAGCCACCCTCACCCAAAATTACGCACGGACCATCGGACTGTCTTGCTCCCCAGAGAAGTCCGAACTCTTCCTCATCCGGCCTAAGAACCACAGCTGCCCCCGCTCCCCCATTGCCATTGAACTGAATGGTTACCCGGTACCTGAGGTTGGAACCCTCCGTGTATTGGGCCTGCACATCCAGAACGATGGCAAAAACACCACCACCCTCAAGAAACTCAAGCAGGTTGTAGGCGCGATATCGCACCTCATCCGCAGGGTTTCGGGACGTCATAGAGGCATGAAGGAGGGCGACCTATGTCGCCTCATTCATGCCTTTGTCCTCAGCTGTGTGCTGTACACTACCCCATACTTACACCTATCCAAACATGACATAAACGCTTTGGATGCTTTGATTCGCAAGGCATTCAAGGTAGCACTTCACCTTCCCCTCAACACACCCACAGACAGATTACTAGGCCTGGGCCTCCACAATACGATCGGGGAACTGGTGGAGGCCCACCGACAAGCCCAATACATCAGGCTCACACAAACTCCACAGGTCGGTATATCCTGGACACCCTCGGAATCAAAATACCGGCCAACGACCCAACCCTCCTCGCCATCCCACGATCCCTTCACCGAGAGCTCCTCATAAGGCCGCTCCCGAGGAATATGCACCCGTCCCACAATGAGCAGCGCCGCAGAGCCCGTGCGAAGGCACTCCATCGAGCGTACGGCCCCCAGCCGGACGCCGTGTGGGTGGACGCTGCCTGCACAGGTGATGAAGCGACAGCAGCTGTGGTGGACTCCTCTTTATCCGCCCTCCTCACACTACCTCTCCCTCCAGACACGTCCCCAGAGGCTGCAGAGGAAGCCGCCATTGCCGTTGCTATAACCCGCACGGAAGCTCGGTACATTTTAAGCGATTCTAAAACCGCGATTCTAAATTTTGCTCGAGGCCGAGTCCATGTCCCTGCTTTTGGCATACTGAACTCGCCCGATGCCCCCCCGCCCCGCCAAGTGGAGCTGATATGGGTGCCCGCGCACTCCGGGAATCCCGGAAACAAGGCCGCCAACCTTTTAGCCCGAGGTTCTTTAAACCGGGCTCAGGTGGCCTCTGATCGGGGATTCACGAAGGAGCGCATGCACTCATTCAGTGAGCTGACCCAGGCGCACAGAGCCTTACGCCAGCTCTACCCCCCGCCCCACCCCTCCCTGGATAACAAACACGCAACACTCTGGCGCAGACTACAGACACACACACTCCCTTCACCCCTTACCCTAGCCCATTATCATCCCTCCTTCCCCACTCCGGCATACACTCTATGCCCAGAACCCGTCGCCTCTTCCCTCCACATCATTTCCCTCTGCCCGGCGAACCCTCCCCCGCGGGACCTAGAGAACCTCAAGACCTGGGAGGACTGGGAGACCCTGCTGCGCTCGGAGGACCCGGCCGTGCAGACCATCGCCACCGGCCGTGCTGCCAGTGTTATGGACCTTCGGAACATAAACACTTGAGTGCAGTGGGGTCGTGCGGGGACCCTGGGGCGTGCCCCGAATTCCTCTGTAAATAAAGTTTTCTCTCTCTCTCTCTCTTCAACAGTGCCAACAAACAAAACATTGGAAACACACTCATGACTGAGGGCAAAACAAATGGATACAAAGTGGGTGGCCACCCAGAAACACCATGACCTTATTTTAACACACCGTACATATCACAAATTACAGCTGAAAATCGCCATCCTGGCGGCCTAAGGGCACGAGACGATAGCTGGGTCGTAGTAAGGCTTCAGGCGGTCTAAGTGCACAATTTCACGGCCGCGGCGGCGATGGTCAGACGAAGGCGAGAGGGGCTCCACGAGATAGTTAACTGGCGATGTCTGCTGAACAACGCGATAGGGGCCCTGGTATTTGCTCAGCAGTTTTGTAGACTGTCCTGGGCTGGAGGAGGGCACCCAAAGCCAAACCAAGGATTCAGGAAGATAGGGCGGCGGCAGACCGGGAGAAGCGGCGCGGGAGCTTTTCTGACGGTGCTGGTCGTGTGAAGTAAAAGAACGGGCGAGTTGGCGGCATTCTTCGGCATGCGCAGCGGCCTGAGAAACGGTTGTAAATTCGGACGAATCGGGGCGGTAAGGAAGTACGGTGTCCATGATGTAGGAAGGCTCGCGTCCGTACAGGAGAAAATACGGGGAAAAACCAGTAGTGGCTTGCGTTGCAGAGTTGTAGGCGTATGTAACGAAAGGTAGAACGCGGTCCCAGTCTGAGTGATCGGCAGAAATGTACTTGGCCATCATGTCGCCGAGGGTCCGGTTAAAGCGCTCGGTCATGCCGTTCGTCTGCGGATGGTACGAAGACGTCGTGCGGTGAACGATATGACACTCCCGAAGGAGGGCTTCCACGACGCCGGATAAGAAGACGCGACCCTGGTCGCTGAGCAATTCCTGAGGCGCACCGTGACGAAGAATGATGTGCTGAAGTATGAAACCGGCTACATCAGAGGCAGTCGCAGCTGGCAACGGGGCAGTTTCGGCATAGCGCGTGAGATGATCAATGGCGACGATGATCCAGCGGTGCCCGGCGGCAGTGATGGGAAGAGGGCCATAAAGGTCAATTCCAACACGGTCGAATGGCCGGGCGGGACACGGTAAAGGTTGCAGAGGAGCAGGTGAGTGCGGTGGCGGGTTCTTGCGACGCTGGCATTCCAGGCAAGAGCGTACGTATTGGCGGACAAAACGGTACATGCCCCGCCAATAATACCGAAGGCGTAGGCTGGTAAAAGTTTTCAGCAGACCGGCATGAGCGCATTGTGGGTCGTCATGATAACTGGCACAAATGGCGGAGCGGAGATGCCTTGGAATCACGAGCAGCCATTTGCGACCATCGGGGAGGTAGTTCCGACGGTACAGCAGCTGGTCGCGTAAGGCAAAGTGATGGGCTTGACGTCGGAGCGCTCTAGAAGGGAGGCGCGCTGAGCGGTTGGCTAGGAAATCCAGAAGAGAAGTGATCCAAGGATCCTTGCGCTGCTCAGAAGCCATATCAACGTTGTCAAGAGAAGGTGCGAGGCCGGAAATAGATGGTGGGTCAGGCTCAGAGGTCAGAGTGGAGCGCGAGAGAGCGTCGGCGTCGGAGTGTTTACGACCGGAACGATAAATGACCCGAATGTCGTAATCTTGTAAACGCAGAGCCCAACGAGCGAGGCGGCCAGATGGATCTTTGAGTGAAGACAGCCAGCAAAGGGCATGGTGATCGGTAATAACATCGAACGGGCGCCCATATAAGTAAGGACGAAATTTTGTGATCGCCCAAATAATAGCCAAACATTCTTTCTCTGTGACAGAATAATTAGTCTCTGCTTTTGTGAGTGTACGGCTGGCGTAAGCAACGACGTACTCATTGAAACCAGGTTTTCGCTGAGCTAGAACAGCACCGAGACAAATGCCGCTGGCGTCCGTGTGGAGTTCTGTAGGCGCGGAAGGGTCGAAATGGCGCAAGATCGGAGGAGAAGTGAGGAGCTTCGTCGCATGCAGGGGACCAAGCCGACAAGTCGTGGCTACCAGCGAGAAGTTGCGTCAGCGGGGCGATAACGGCAGCAAAATTCTTGATGAACCGGCGAAAGTAGGAGCAAAGTCCAACAAAGCTTCTCAGTTCTTTCAGGGACGCGGGGTTCGGGAAATCAGCAACTGCGCGGAGCTTGGCAGGGTCCGGGAGTACACCATCCTTGGAGACGACGTGGCCTAGAATAGTCAGCTGACGGGCGCCAAAACGACACTTTTTCAAGTTCAGCTGCAGGCCAGCATCACTGAGACAGCGAAGAACACTCTCGAGGCGGAAAAGATGAGACGGAAAATTCTTGGAGAAGATGACAACGTCGTCCAAGTAGCAGAGGCATGTCTGCCATTTAAGTCCACGGAGGATGTTGTCCATCATACGCTCAAAAGTGGCAGGCGCGTTGCACAGACCGAAGGGCATCACATTAAATTCATACAGCCCATCAGGCGTGATGAAAGCTGTTTTCGGGCGATCGACGTCGGCCATCGGCACCTGCCAGTACCCAGAGCGCAGATCCAACGAAGAAAAGTATTCCGCTCCCTGCAGGCAATCCAGCGCGTCATCTATACGAGGCAGGGGGTAGACGTCCTTCCGAGTAATTTTGTTTAGCCGGCGGTAGTCGACGCAGAATCTAATGGAGCCGTCCTTTTTCTTGACGAGCACGACCGGAGAAGCCCACGGGCTGTGAGAGGGCTGGATCACGCCGCGATGTAGCATGTCGTTCACCTGGTAATCAGTGATGCGGCGCTCGGCGGAGGAGACGCGGTAGGGGCGTTGACGCAAGGGTCCATGGGTGCCAGTGTCGATATGGTGGCGAACCGCTGTTGCACGACCCAACGGTGCTTGAGGAGAGTCGAAGGACGCGCGGAAGCGCTGCAGCAAAGCGATTAGCTGGGCGCGTTGGTGAGGTGGTAGAGCGGCATCGACAGAATGGGAAAACATATCCGTGGAGGACGGGTCGGCGACGTCGGTGGGAGGAGTGAAGGCGTTGATGTCATGGGCGTCAGGGTCATCAAGGACAGGAGAAGCGTCGTCGAGATCGATCACATCAACCATGCCAAGCGATTCTCCCCGAAGTAAAGTGGTGGGGAATGGCAACGGGTTTGCGACGTACAGGGCGGCACAACCACCAGAAAGAGTGAGCACGGCATGAGGGAGCATGACAGATTTGCGGTGCGCACAAAGAGGACAGGGTGAATAAAGGACAGTAGCGTCAGAGAGGGCAGCACAAGTCAGCGGCACGAAAACAGAAGAGAAAGCTGGTACGTCGACGTCGTCAGCGGCGAGAATAGGCGCGGCGGTAACAGGGGAGGCGTCCACAAGAGCATCACACAGCGGCGACAAATCAATTTCAGCACGTGCACAGTCGATGATGGCGTGGTGCGCGGACAGAGAGTCCCACCCGAGGATGATGTCATGAGAGGAGCGGGCGAGAACGAAGAACTCAATGGTGTATGAGAGGCCTTGGATGACGAGGCGGGCAGTGCACGCTGCGAGAGGGCGAATGGGGTCGGCACTGGCGGTGCGAAGCGAAAGGTCAGAAAGCGGCGTCATCACTTTTTTTAGTTTGCGGCACAAGTTGCGACTAATGATGGACACGGCAGCACCAGTGTCAATAAGCGCGTCAACAGTAACACCTTCAACGATCACTTCAATAACATTCATGGGAGCGGTGATAGGGCTTGAGACAGTCGTTGACGGCGCAGTTCTTGCCTCCGGAACTGCGGCGCCTAGTTTTCCGTTTGGAGGGGTGGTGACCGGCGGCGCATAGGAGAGAGCGAACGGCGTCGAGGAGACGGCGACCGATGGCTTCTGGTGTAGGAGTCGGAGCGAGACGGAGAGGGATTCTGAGGAGGTAGAGGAGAAGTGACAGGAACGGAAGGCAACGGAACGTCGTACGTCGGTGGGCGCCCGCAGTCGTAAGGACGGGATCCGCGCGTGCGGCACCAGCGGGCCACATGGCCAGCGAGACCGCAGGCATAGCAAATCGGGCGGTTATCTGGGGTGCGCCACGGATTCACAGGGCGGGGACCGGTGCGAGGCAGAGGATGGTGAGTGAGTGGCAGCGCAGGGGCGAGCTGCTGCTGAGGGTATACGTTGACAGGTGGCGCAAAAGTAGGCATAACCGGCTGAGGTCGTCGCCGGGCGACTGCTTCCGCATATGTCAGCGGTGCAGTGACCAGAGGGGGTGGATTGGCAGGCGGCAGGACCTCAGCTACCTGCTCCTGGATAACACGCTGAATAGAAGGCGACAGCGATGGCGTTGGAGCGGGTTGGCAGGTAACCAGCGATAATTGACGAGCCACCTCCTCCCGCACAAACTGCTTGCGCTGAAGAAGTGTCGGCTGATCGTGGGCAGGACTGCCTGCTGCCAAGCTCGAAATGGTGTCGTCCGAGCAAGTGGTACGGCGGGTGACATGTCGCCGTTTGCGGAGCTCGTCGTAGCTCTGACACAAAGACACCACGTCGGAGACGGTTTGGGGATCTTTAGACAACAACATTTGAAACGCATCGTCCTCAATCCCTTTCAGAATGTGTCGGATTTTGTCAGCCTCGCTCATAGATGGATTTAGCCGCTTACACAAATCAACGACGTCCTCGATATAGCTCGTGAAGTTCTCGCCGTTCTGCTGGGCACGACTGCGCAACCGTTGTTCAGCACGAAGTTTTCGGACAGCGGGGCGGCCGAAGACGTCAGTCAGGCTGGTTTTTAGAGCCGCCCAGGTAGTAAAATCCGCTTCGTGGTTGCGGAACCACAAATTGGCGACATCGGTCAAGTAGAAGATGACATTAGTGAGCTTAACGACGTCATCCCATTTGTTGTAAGCACTCACGCGTTCGTAAGAGGCCAGCCAATCTTCTACATCGGTGTCGTCAGTGCCGCTGAAGATCGCAGGGTCGCGCTGACGGACGGCACCGGAACATATGACAGCGGTGGGGACAGGTTGGGCCGAAGTTTCAGATGTCGTGGTAGAGCCTGGTAGCCTGGGCATCGTGGCGTAGCTCCAGGAGAAGAGCAAGCAGCACATCCACCAAGTGTAATGTGGGGACTTGCACAGGTAGTGTGGACGGCCACAGTCCTTGTCCCAGCAGTGCTTCTCAGCAGGCCGGCGTTCGCAAGCGCGCACCCGAGCTTCGTCAGCTTAGTCATCTATCTTCTTCGTCTCCTTCGTCGGCGCTAGCCGCTGGGGCAGCAAACCCCAACTCTCTTTCTTACACAGCCTATAGTGCATAGAACGAACACTGGACAAAGAAGAATCAGCCTCCCGTAGCAACGACGCACGGGGGGGGGGGGGGGGGGCAAGGATCTTTCTCAGGGTGATTGGCCCTTTCAAAATTATACACCACCATCCTCGAACAAACCAGCATAGTCGGTAAAGAGAGGGGGGGGGGGGGGTCAGCCCGGCTAATACCGCAGCGCCGGCATAACCAGCCGACCTTCGTGCACGACAAAGAAGCGTGTGTGCCACCGTCGCAGAAACCGCGCCTCCCCATCCGCTGCAAGCCTTTCAGACAGGTATTGCCAGATGAGGAGACGCAGGCTCTGCAACGCGGGGTACATAGCCATCGCCGGTTGACGCCGGGCTTCGGCCAGACAGCGGCGACGCCACAAAACAAACATAGCGGACATAAACACTAGTTTGCCAAAATAATCCCGTGGTTGCCGGATACCTGGCCCGGCACGAACTGAAAACATCCGATACACCTGCCACCACATTATCCGGGCAACACGGCACTCAAAGAAAGTGTGTCGCGCTGTCTCTCGCGCTCCACATTGCGCGCACTGGGCGTTGGGCACAAGGCCCCATGATAAGAGGCGTTCGCGCGTGGGGAGGACTCTCCATCTCCTCCTCCACTCAAAGTCGCGAACCTGCGGAGGGAGACGACTTGTGCACCACGTGCGCCACTTGCGTACCGCGGTGCGCCGCTGGTCGTCGGCGCCACGGCGCACGCACGCGATCATCTCGCTCAGCCGAGACGCGGGCGTCTCAGTCAGGTCGACTCCTGGCAAGTCAGTACAAACAGACTGCTTAAAACCAGCAGCCATTCTATAGAAGCGCAGAGGCCTCTCGGCCTGTGGACCTATATGGCGCTCAGTGGTGAAGAAGCGCCGCACTGTGCTCATCCAATAAAAGATGAGCGAACGCCCAAGATATGCTTCGCTCTCCACCAGCGTGGTTACGAGCTTGGCGCTGAGCGCACGCGCCATGGTGGCTTCACAGGGCAGCCCGAGTCCTCCTCTAGAAGGCGGCAGCTGGCAAAGGCGTCGAGCGACCTGCGCCGTGCCACCGTCCCAGACAAAGGCGCCCACAAGGGACGCGAGCCGACCCGCCGTACGACGCGGCATCACTGCTACGCGGGCCACATAGTGGGCAAAGGCGCACGCGCGGCCCTTGATGACGCTCACCCTGGCCTCCATGGAGAAGCCGAACTGCGCTGCCATCCTTAGCGCGCTCGTCGTGCGCGCAACAACTTCATCCCATGTCCGGGACGACACACCGCTGTGCTCAAAAAGGACTCGTAGTACTCGGACCCCGTCCACGAAAGGAATGGGCACCGGGAGGGGATCGCTGAAGGTCCCAAAACGAAGCGCCCTGCTCTTGCTGGCGTTGAGCTCGGCACCAGACAGCGCCGCGTAAGTAGTAAATACGGCCAGGAAGGCCTCAAAACTCCGGGCGTCTCGGACGAAGATTGAAATATCGTCGGCATAGGCCGAGACGACGATTGTTTCCTGTCCTGTCAATGGAAAGCCGCGGATGCGTTCGTTGGAGGCGACGCTGCGCAGCAGGGGGTCCAAAGACAGGACGAACAGAGCTGGAGAAAGAGGGCATCCCTGGCGCACGCCACGTGTTACGGGGAAAGGAGCGGTGACTGACCCGTTCACCAAGAGTTCGGCCGTGAGGCCCGAGTACAACGATTTGATGCGCTCAATGAAGCTGGCAGGCAGCCCAAAGCACCGCAAAACGGAGTATAAGTAGCGATGCTCTACTCTATCAAAGGCCTTAGCTTGGTCTAAGGAAACAAAAACCCCGCTAGTCCCTTTCGCGTGTGCGTATGCGAACACATCGCGCGTGAGCCTGAGCGACGCAAAGACCGAACGGCCAGGAACAGCGCAAGCCTGGAAGGGGCTAACGAGGTTTGGCAAAAGAAGACGCAAGAGAGCGACGAGAATCGAGGCGACCAGTTTGTAGTCAGTATTGAGCAGGGTTATCGGCCGCCACGCCGCCGGGCATGACGACGTCGTTCCCTGCTTTGGTATCAACACGATTCGGCCCGCACCGAAATACGGTGGCTTAGCTCCTTCCGCGAGGAAAGCGTTCACCAAATGCGTGAGGAAGTCCCCGAGCACATCAAAGAAGCACATCAAAGAGCACATCAAACTTCTCGCCATCGTGTTTTCAGGGCGTCCCAAATCAAGGGACTGAACTCAAAGAGGGCAACAGAGTCCACCAAATCTGCACGGATGTCGCGAATGCTCTGGTCGTCCACCAAGAGCGAGACGTCCATTCTCCAAGTAGAGAAGGTCGTAATTCGGCCCGAAGCGCACCTCAAGGATACCGCGACAGGTAAGTGGTCGCTGAGTGCTCGGGCGCCTGGTGGAAATGGCACTACCTCGCAGGATATTAGTTGCGGCACGAGGGCTGGAGGTAGGTACACCCGGTCGATTCGACTGGCGCTACGGCCCCTAGCACGTGTGGCCACGAAAAGGTTCCCGTGCAGTTCGACCCACGCGTCCGTAAGGTGCAGCTGGCGAACCAGTTTGCCTAGCTCTTTGGCGTAATAATTGGATGCACCTTGACCGGGGCCCTGAATGTCACGCCACGAGTCTTGGACGCAATTAAAATCCCCCAGCAGGACATATGACACGGATTCAAGCAGGTGGGATGTAAGAGAGCGGAAAAACTCGCCTGTCAGAGATCGCGTGACGGGCGCGTATAGGTTTACAAAGCGAGTCCTCCGCCCGTCGAGGAAAATGTCCACCACCAGTACTCGACCATCGTAACCAAAGGTACAATGCGCACCTGCGCGGAAAGCCGGCGTGAGGAAAACAACTCCCACACCGCAAGACCGTGAGTCCGTCAAGGAAAAGAAAGCATCGACATGAAAGCGTGAACGGAAAGAAATAACGTCTGCAGGGGTGCGAAAATTACACTCCTGCAAAAACAAAACATCAATTTGGTACGAACGCGCAAGGTGAAGCACCTCCCGTTGCTTATCGGGAGAGCGAAAACCCTGCGCGTTAAAGGAGGCGAAACGAAAAACAGCCATCATGAAAATAAAGGAAGCAATGTAACAAAAATAAACAACGAAACAAGTAAACATAACAAAACGCTGACGGACTCGCAGTACAGTTCTGCGGATTGAGTCTGCGAGTGCGTTGATACACCGCCGCTGGGGGGGCATCGAGGCGCTTGGGAGGCGTCCCGGGTCCCTGCTGGCGTCCTGGCTGGCGGCCCCGCGGTGGCGGGACGACGATGCCAAGCGGTGCTAATGGTTGCGCGGTGGAAAGGTCCGGCCGATGCGCGCGGCTGCGGCAGCAACACACAGTCACACACGCACCAACACACTCCACCGCACAAACACCGTCCATCGTTCGCCAAACGCGCCGACGGAGCCAGCGCGCCGAAAAGATAACGGCGCCGTAGAGCGTCGAAAGAACGGCGCTCGGGCGGCCGCCGAGCAGGGAGGGGAGGAGGAAAAGGCCCGATAGGGCCTGAAGTCCGGCGAGGCGGCGCCATGGCGAAAGCTATTCGTTTCCCTCGACGTCCATGTGGACGCCGTCGCCGTCGTCGTCTGCCGTCCTCGGTTTCTTCTTCGGCGCCTGGGTGGCCGAAGAGCAGGTCGCGCCGCCGTCCGACGACGAGGAGAGCTGGCGCTTGGGGTCGTCGAGCTCGAGAGCCTTGCGCGCCCCCCGCACCAACTTAGCTACGCACGGGCCCTGCGGCGGCAGGGCGACCGGGATGTGCGGCGGCTTCGGTCGCGACTCGCTTGAGCCGTCGCTGCTCGGGGCGTCCTTCACGGGTGTGTGCAGGGCGTCACTGGGGGAGGGCGAGCCAGGCGACGTGGTGTCCGTGCCCGTGCCCTCGTGCTGCGCCGCCGTGGGCGCGTCAAGCAGCGAAACCTCCAAACTCGGAGGTTCCACAAAAGAGGACTCGCTCTGCGAGTCGTCAGACTGGGACGAGGTCGATTCCGCAACATCAGAGTTGCCCGTGGACAGCTCCGTCGCGGATTGGCCGGACGAGGTGCCCGCCGTCTCCGTGCCCGCCTGGTCGTCATCGGGCTTGGTTGCGGCGTCGTCCCGCACGTCAGCCCCCTCGAGAGGGCTCGCCGCCGCCTCCTGTGCCGCGCCGCTCGAACCGGCGCCAACCCCCTCAGGTGTCGCCTTCGGCCCGGGTTGCACACCAGGCTCCTGGGAAGGTCTGGCTGCCGCAGCAGCCGCGGCCGCCGCGTAGGACCGCGGCACGACGCAGTCGGAGAACGGGTGGTCGCCTCCGCACCTCTTGCATACCGGCTTGCAGTTGGCGCCGATGTGTCCGTACGCGCCGCACCGGCCGCAGCGCACCGCCTTACACGTAGCGCCGAAGTGGCCCTCGGCGCCGCACCGGGAACAGACGCGTTTCATGCCTCGGTATTGAATCATGGCTCGAACACCGGCCACCGTCAGGAAGTTCGGCGGAGCCCGGGTCATCTCGAGCTTCACCAGGCGCGTCCCGTTCCCGATGCGGTTCCTGGACTGGAAGGCGACCTCGGTGATGTCGCGCACCTTCCCGTACGGTTGGAACGCCGCGGCGAAGTCCTCGTCGCTGACGCACGGGGGGAGATGGAAAACCGTCACGTGCACCACTGGAACCCCCATCTGCTAAAGTGGCACCTCCTTTCCGGCGATGAGCAGCGAGCCCAACGCCACCATTTTCGCTGCCTGCGCTATGGAAGCCACGGCCGCCAGTGAACGTAAACCACCAAGGTGCTGCAAATATGTCAGCCCCCCCGACTCCGAGCACCTCCTCGAGCAGGTCGATGAGGCGATCGGCCGGAACAGGTTCCGGCACAGTAAACAAAAAGCATTGCGCCTATGTGGGGCGCACTGCAGGGCAGGGTCTCTCCATCGCGACGGGGCCCGGGTCACCACGGCAGGAGCGCGGCGCCGGGCAGCAGGACGGCAGGCAGGACCTCCGGGACGCTGGATCCGGGGGCCCGCCTGGACAGGAAAAGCTCGATGATCCGCTGGCTCGACGGGCAGCGTAACGGCATCCGGGCACCGTACGAAACTTAACAAGATTTAACGAGACTCTCTAAGCCCTCCTACGCGACCGGCATGCAAGCGCCGGTTGGTCTCCAAAGGAGTCACAAAAAATAACTGCTGCCAATGCCTTCTGAATGTTTATCAAGATATCAGTCGCTGTGCGTTTGATAATGCACGGAATTATAATTTCCGATTCCTAATAACGCGTGCAAAAAGCACATAAATGCCACGATACACTTCGTTGTCATACGTGATCTCTTAGGGGCTTCGCGCATCGAAGCAAAGCCGCGCAGGCGCACAGGGGCCCGGGGGAGAAGCGCTGCGTTCAAAGGGCAAGGCATCGCGCCGAACGGGTGGTGGCGTTCCTCCCTTCCTTTTGCGGTTCGGGTGTCCACCGAGATGGCAGAGATTTACTGCGCCATTTCCTTTCCTCAAAAAACCTTGCGTTCAAATGGCAAGGCATCGCGCTGAACGGGTGGTGGCGTTCCTCCCTTCCTGTACGGTGCGTTTCGGGTGTCCACCGAGATGACATTAGGCACGTAAACATTCATGCTTACTCTACTCTCGGTTACGGGAGAGGCAGAGATTTTTTCCATAATGTGCACGTCCCAGCTCTTTCGATAGCTTTACGTAAAGTGCTGAGGTGGAGCAGCAATGAGTCACCCCCCAGTAACAGCGTCCACTAAATAAACTTGTGCAAAACCTCAAACGCAATTGGAATGCACTAGAAGACTTCAGTTGTTTTTTTTTTCAGCAAGGACTTTTTTGCATAATCGACGCGCATGTCCAGTACATTATGCTTGGACGACGCGCTATAGGTCTCCTGGGTGTTTGCTTGCGCAGACTGCTTGCATGGTTATTTTTTGCATGTTTTGCATGCATCACACTATCACCAATTTTTGGAAGGCCTAGCCTGCGAGGGCGAGGCCTAATTTTTGCATCAAAAGAAAGATAATCGATTTGATAGACTATTACCCAATGCCACTAATGCTACAGAGGATGCCAGTTGTTGTAAGCTTTGTTAGACAGCTAGATGACAACCATACTTGCTTTCGGAACTAATTTAGATTTGGACATGCATTTCCAAGAACTTCAGCTACAGGATTTGTGAGTCGGGGCCAATACTACACTCAGTTACGAATTGAGTATGCAACTGAGGCCCCATCTCTACTAATTAACGCGCTGCGCAAAGCCTCGCCCGCAAAGAACGAGAAATTACGACACCATGAGACAGCGCATGATCGAGAATTCAGTGATTTTTTTTATTGCGTTAACAATAATACTGTAGATTTCGCCTCGTCACGTAGCCCGGGTCGGTACAGACTGATGACCTTGAATAGCATTGCTTCAGCCGCGCACCTCGAGATGGCAGCGCCGTCGGCGCGCCGCGCAGCAGCGGCGCCGAGCACTTCGCTGTTTCTACGACAGATGGCGCAACTAGGAGGTCCGCCACTTCGGGCCTTCGAAGCCGGCGTTCGCAGCATTGACGCGCTGTGCATCGATGGCATTCAAATGATTTCGGTTAGGCAATTAGCCTAACTTCTAGTCAGAGCACATAAATAATTAACACCTAGTAGGAAATTGGTCGAGTTGGGGAATCAAACCAGGGTCTCCGGAGTGCGAGACGAGCACGCTGTCCACTCCGCTATTCCAGCTCGATGGTTTGGAGAGAGAGAGAGAAAACTTTATTTACAGAGGAATTCGGGGCACACCCCAGGGTCCCCACACGACCCCACTGCACTCAAGTGTTTATGTTCCGGTGGTCCATAACACTGGCAGCTCGGCCGGTGGCGATGGTCTGTACGGCCGGGTCCTCCGAGCGCAGCAGGGTCTCCCAGTCCTCCCAGGTCTTGAGGTTCTCTAGGTCCAGCGGGGAGGGTCCGCCGGGCATAGGGAAAAGATGTGGAGGGAAGAAGCGAAGGGTTCTGGGCATAGGGCGCAAGCAGGAGTGGGGAAGGAGGGATGATAGTGGGTTAGGGTAAGGGGCGAGGGGAGAGTATGTGTTTGTAATCTGCGCCAGAGTGTTGCGTGTCTGTTATCTAGGGAGGGGTGGGGAGGGGGGTAGAGCTGGCGAGAGGCTCTGTATGCCTGGGTCAGCTCACTGAATGAGTGCATGCGATCCTTCGTGAATCCCCGATCCGAGGCCACCTGAGCCCGGTTTAAAGAACCTCGGGCTAAAAGGTTGGCGGCCTCGTTTCCGGGATTCCCGGAGTGCGCGGGCACCCATATCAGCTCCACTTGGCGGGGCGAAGGGGCATCGGAATGGTTTGGAATGAACAAAGGCGTGTCTAGTGAATATGGTGTCTTCGTTCACTCCCAACTTCCTCCCTTCCGGTTATGGCAAGGTTCAGGTGTCCACCGAGATGTGCGAGATAGATAGACTTCCTTTCCTCAAAAACCAATTTTCCGACGAGCAAGGCCTACATCCGAACGGGCGATGGCGTTATGTGGGCTTTCTGGCAGCCTGGCGGAATGGTCACGTGACCAAATATGGCGGCGTCCATGCACCCGCGCTGTAAACCGTCTATAAATGCGCGCTTTCCTTGGCTTTCCTTTTATCTGTTTCCTCTGATCTTTTAACTCTCCTCTGTCTGCACGTGGGAGCGGTGGTGGCTCGGATCGAGCCAGTAGGCAGGCCCGTGCAATTTCCTTTTCATCCTTCTCTCAGTCACAACAACAACAACAGCGTGAATGCGTTGCTATGCGGTCCTCTAAGGAGAAGTGGCAGCGACATGAAGAAGCCAGAAAGCGACAGCTTGCATAAGAGACACCAGAACAGCGTGAAGAACATCTTACAAAGCGTCGTGCTAAGGATGCAGATCGGCAACAACGTTCTACCCTGCAGAGTGGTTCCACGTCATGAATCAAAACACCTGACGGATCGATATGGTTGGGTGTGGTGGTGGTAAATCAGCTAAATCTAATTTTTCTGCGCGTAGTATTCGTCGACAGAGCGTTTGTAAGCCCTGACCGACTGCTCCGGCGATGGGCTTGTCCATGGAATCCCCGGTGCCCGGTGTATAGTTTCGCAGGCAAGCTGGTGAGCCAGCTCATTGCCGGGCATGCCCGTGTGACCAGGGATCCACCGAAGGGTCAACGGTCGTGGACTTAATGCTAAGAGGGCGGCATCTAAGACCGATCGGGTAGGGAAAGGCAGGGCTCTTTCATGGAAGACACGCAGATCTGCCTGCGAGTCTGTATAGACAACGTATTGGGAGGCGGGGGGTAGGGTGGCAAAGTGTGTGATGGCATCGGTGACCCCGTGTATTTCTAAGGCGAGCGTGGAGGGTGGAGAATGAATGAATTAAAAACTTTATTGTACAACAAGTGTTCTTTATCGAAGAGTAGGTGGAGCCCTCAGTCCAGGGCCCCAGCGGCCTTTGCAGTCTTGCAAGCCCTGTCGATCAGCTTGAGCTGCTCTTCAGGCTTCGAGCTGGACAGCGCAGCCTCCCACTGCTCCGGTGTTGGTGTGTTGTTTATCGGCACTGCCTGCATTTTCTGCATTTTCTGTGGGGAGGAGGGTAGGCCCTACGGAGGGCTCGTTGGTGTTCTAAGATGGCTCCATACTGTCTAGTGACTGCGTCCAGTTCCCCTTCGGTGCGCGCCTCCCGGTTGGCGTATCCTCGGGCATTGGCGTCCGCACATTGGTTCCCTTTGACAGCCTCATGGCCTGGTGTCCACGTGATGAAGCAACTCGTAAAAGTGATCGTCCTCGCCTTGAGTGTGTGAATGGCTGCAGTGGATATGCGTCCACTGCTGTATCTTCTGCACGCCTCTTGCGAGTCTGTAATGATGTGTGCATGGGGCTCGTCACTCTGCTGGGTGATGGCGAGTGCAATTGCTGCTTCCTCAGCCTCGAGGATGTTGTTGGTTTTTATCGAAGCGCAGTTGATTTCCCTGAGCTGGTGATCCACCACGCTGGCTACCGAACCGTATCGGTGTCTGTATGTTGTTGCGTCAACGTATAATACGTTTTTTGCCCCGGCGAAGCTTCTTTCGTGGAATTCAGATCTTGCCTTTCTTCTCGCCTTATGTATATCGGGATGCATGTTTTTAGGAATCGGGCTGATCTCAATGATCCTCCTGATTTCATTTGGAACGCTCTCTGTGCTATTGATTTCTTTCAAAGCGTCCCTCATGCCGAGCAACCGCATCGTGTTTCGGCCTGTTGCGGACAGTACCAGTCTTGTTTTCTGCGCGAAAAGGTGGGCCTCGATATGTTCTTGTACTGTGTTGTTTATGCCCAGTTTAAGGAATTTCTTCGTCGAAGTGTTGACCGGCAGTCCGAGAGCACATTTGTATGCTTTTCTAAGAATTGCCTCTAACTGCTCCTTTTCTTGCTCGAGCGGTGTTTGGTAGGGGACGCCGTATAAGATCCTACTGACCACGAGGGCCTGTACTAGCCTACATGTGTCTTCCTCCTTCATACCTCTTCTTCTGTTAGAAATTCTTGCAATCATCCTGGTGATCTGTGCTGTGGTATTTGCTAGCTGTCTGACCGTGTGATCAATACGACGGTTGCTTTGGATCCACATGCCGAGGATCTTAACTTTCGATACTTCCGGAACCTTCGTTTCCCCTATGTAGATATCTATGGAGTTTTGCAGATCATACCCTTGTCTGTAGACTCTGAGCACCTCGGATTTTTCAGGGGAGCATGCGAGTCCACAGTGTCGGGCGTATGCGTTGACCGTGTCTGCTGCTCGCTGAAGAAGCTCTTGTTTTTCTCCTAAGGATCCCCTTGTCACCCAGATTGTGACATCATCTGCGTAGATGGCATGCCTGATTCCTTCAATTTCTTCAAGCGCCCTTGCTAAACCAATCATTGCAATATTAAAAAGCATAGGTGATAACACAGAGCCTTGCGGTGTTCCTTTTTCGGGGGTGTTGAAGGTGTCAGTCCTGATGCCTCCTATTCCAATGGTAGCGGTGCGGTTAGTCAGAAAGGCTTTCACATAGTTGAATATTCTCTGCCCACAACCCAGTTTGCTAAGCCCCTCCAGTACAGCCCTATGACTGACGTTGTCGAAGGCCGCTTTAAGATCGAGAGCGAGCAAGATGTTTTCTCCATATTTTGGAACGGTAGTAAGCACCTCCTCCTTGATCTGCAGGAGAACGTCTTGTGTCGATAGGCATTTTCGAAATCCAAACATAGTGTGTGGCATGAGTTCGTTGTCCTCAAGGTGGGTCTGCAACCTGTGATGCACAACTCTCTCGTACACTTTTCCCAAGCATGATGTTAAGGAAATTGGTCTACGATTTTCCAGGTTTGGAGTCTTTCCGGACTTCGGAATCATTACTATTTCCGCATGTCGCCTGTCGTCCGGGAGGGTCCCCTGTTCCCAGTGTTTATTGACGAATTCTGTGAATCTTTTGATTGAATTGTCATCCAAATTTCTTATCATGGCATTAGTGATGCCATCCCTCCCTGGTGTCGCGTTCTTTGTGTTCTTTGAGGGTGGAGAGGTGTATGGACCGGTTGTATGAGTGCTGATTGTAGAAAGGGAAGGGTTGAGGAAGAAGGTTGCTGTGGAGCCCGCGGTTTCCGTGAGACAGGCGTCTGTGTAGGCCACCGCCGCAGCGTCCAAAGGTGGCTTGTGATTGTATGCGTATGCTTGGCGGTGGTCTGCGTGTGTGTGTGCGGACATGTTGCGTGGAATGGGTGCGAGGCGGAGGTTAGGGGGATAGATCGGAGACTGTGGTGGGTCTGGGAAAGAGATGGTTGCGTGGGAGTCTGGGAAAGTATTCACCGCCCAGCTGGTGTACTGGACCGGCGGATGATTTGTCTCTCCCGGTGCAGGTTAAGGAGGGCTTGAAGAGCTCACATTCTTCGCCGAATACGAACGCCGCGTTTGAGCGCGGAGTGATCGGACGCGTGGTGCATCGGCTCCGTCGATTTCTCGGCTGGAACCGCGGTAACCTGATGTAACGCCTATCAAACCTGTGCGACTGCTACCGTGAAGTCAGCAGGATCCTGGAGAACCCGATCACACCCAGGTACGCTGAATTTTCGGCCATTTCGAGCAATCCTCCGCATCACCACGTAGCGGTCGAGCTAAGCCTAACGGCTCCGGCTCCTCCGCCGCTGGCTGCGGAGACGCCTGCCGGCCAACCTCTCAACATGGCTCTACCTGAACAACGCGGATACGACCCCACGACTCTGTCGTGGTCATCTGTCCTTGTAAGCCAGCCAGAGGACGGCCCATGCACCATTTCGGCGCAGCAAGCTGCCCTTTTCCAAGTCGTTGAGAGCCGGCGCCGCCGCCGGCAGAACGCACGAGGAGCGGCAACACCCAAGACTCCTCTCAACAATTCAGCAACGGGAGACGCTCGCGCTCCGTCTTCTGCACCTCCACAGAAGACTTCTTCACCAGTCTCGAAGTGGACTCCCAAGCCAACGGTCAGGATGGACCCTGACGACTACGTGGTCGTGCTGCAGCCACGCAGTACGGTCTCCCTCAAGACGGCCTTCCAGCAAGGTGAGCTCGGCGCTGCCATTTCGCAACTCATCGGTAGGCAGCACATGAACACCATCACCATTTCACCAAATTGGGAACAGAACATCATCGTCTGTGGCACGCAGAACCCAGAAGTGGTTGAAAAGCTCCTCACGGACATTCAACTTAACACCAGCAGAGGATCGCTCGCATTTCACGGCCACCTCAAGCTCACCGGTGATGTGTGTCGCGGTGTGATATCTGTTCACAACTTAGAAACCAGTGAGTCACTAAAAGATAATGTGCAGTGGCGCGGTGGTGAACTAGTTCATGTGCGCAAGCTGGGACAATCAAACGTAGCTGTGCTGACTTTCGAGGGACGCACTGTTCCGCGTTACGTCCACTATAACGCAGAACTGACTCCCGTCAAGGAGTACAAAAAAACAGTGCCAGCGTGCTACCGTTGCGGCACACTGGGGCACCGGGTGGACAACTGTCCCACCCCGGTCAAGGAAAGATGCGGCCTTTGTGGCCAAAACGTGGGGCTTGGTACTGAGGGGATGGCCCCCCACGTCTGCAATCCTATCTGTTTAATCTGCGGGGGCCCGCACCTCACCAGCTCCCGCGAATGCACCGCGAAATTCATCAAGTTGCCGCAGCCAGGTCCCAGGACGCCACCCAAGGGAGCCAATGCCGGCGCTACACGGGGAGGGCGGCACCGAAACAACCAGAAGACGCCACGGCGTGGCGTGATGCCTCCCCCTGGCAAGACAGCAACAGTAACGCCACCACCCGGAGCAGCGGAGTTCCCAGCTCTCAGCGCTTCATCTGGCGGCGCCGCCTGCAACCAACCCAAGGTAGGCAGCTGGGCGAGGGTCGCCTCCTCTCCTTCCCCTCCTCCCTCCTCCCCCACCAGCACCGCCGAGACACAGGAACTCAAGCGCGAGCTCGCCCTCTTGCGAGCTCAAAACGAAAAACTAGCCAGCGAGCTTAACTCGCTCAAATCCCAATTCCATACTCCGCCCGCGTCGAGCGACGAGGCAGAAAACATAACAGACAGGGAGATCCCTCCTCCTGTGGAGAGTCGCGCAGCGGCCCTGGAGACCCGGGTGACCGCAATTGAAACACAATTGGCTGACCTCCCCAAAATTATCCATGACACCATCGCGCGTCAGGTGGAGAGTGTCATCGCACAGGTGACACAAGCCGTAACGCACATTATCCAAAAATGGATAAAAGATAATCCGCGCGTCCTTAAACGCGTAGGACCCATCAGGGACGCTAACCGCCCCTCAAAATTCAATAGAGCTATTCCCGATGAGTTTGACTTTTCGGAAGACTCCTGCACGTCTGCGCCGGGCACTAGCGGACTGGGGAGTCTTAACAACGTGACCCCACCCTCCGCCTCCGACCATGGCCCCCAACCCTAAGTCGCGAGCAAGAACAACTCAGCCGCTTACACTAACGCAGTGGAACTGCCGAGGTCTCAAGGACCACAAGAAGCGGACTCATCTCCGCCTCTATCTTGAGACCTTTGAGTTCCTCGTCGCCGTGGTTGCCCTTCAGGAACCCGGCGCCGGTGCCAAACTAACAAACTACACTACATTTCAACACAACCCGCAGACATGTATACTTGTTCACAAGCGATACACTGCGCAGGAGGTCACACTTCCCACAACACCGTCTTTCCCATACACGATGGTTTCAGTGCTGCCCCTAAAGCGGTCTGACCCACCTGTACACATTCTAAATATTTACTGCCCACCGAAACTTAACAACGTCACGTTCAATGAAATTTTCACTCAAGCTATGCAGGTGGCGGGTAGGGATCCCCTCCTAATCGTCGGCGATTTCAACGCCCCGAGCAGGCTATGGGGATACCCCCGGGAGGACAGGCGTGGGAGGAAGCTTGCGGAACTTCTTTCCACACTTGGACTCACCCTGCACACTGACCCCGCCAACCCAACACGTGTCGGCAATTCTATTCAACGAGATACTTGCCCGGACCTCACATTTACACGCAACATACGACATGCCGACTGGCTGAATACAGAGGACACTCTAGGTAGTGATCACTGTATAATCAACACAACCATTTACATGCGTCCCCTGAAACGCCCACTAAAACAAGCTCGTATCCCTGACTGGACGACTTTCCGCACCTCTCTACCTATTGTAGACCCCCTCCAGTCGGGATACGACGCCTGGTCCAGATCGCTCACTTCTACACTTACACAACACGAACAGCAGATACAGCTTACAGAAACACAAACAGACGTGGACAACCACCTTCTCCACCTTTGGGAGGCCCGTCGCAGCCTCACGAAGCGATGGAAGAAACAGAAACATAACAGACGCCTAAAGAACCGCATCCTGGAACTCACACAACAGGCAGCGGAATATGCTACTCAGCTAGCCGACACTAACTGGGTGGACCGGTGCAACGCGGCTGCTCGCCAGATGTCTGGCCGCAACACGTGGCGCCTGTTCCGCGCTCTCATCGATCCAATACAAACACGCACGGAAACCCAACGCCAATTACATAGGGCCTTGCACAACTTTACAGGAACAACAAAACAACTAGCGCACACGCTCAGGGATCGCTACCTGTGCACCACTAAGGACCCCCGGCAGGCGGCGTACTCGTATGCAGGCGAAGAGAACACAGAGCTGGACAAGCCGTTCCAGCTCCACGACCTCCGGGCGGCCTTGAGCAAAATGAAGCGGGGCACTGCACCCGGGCGCGACAAGGTTACGGTCAAGCTCTTGGCCAACCTTCCCGACGCAGCCTACGCCGCGCTCCTCAAATACATCAATAGCATTTGGGACGGAGAGACTCCTCTCCCTCTCGATTGGAAATCGGCTCTCGTGACCTTTATTCCGAAAGCCGGCAAACCTGTTGATGTGGAGAACCTTCGCCCCATCTCCCTCACGTCTTGTGTCGGCAAGCTGATGGAGACGATGGTGCGCGACAGACTCTCCGATTTTCTAGAAACACATCACACTTTCGCGGACACCATGTTCGGTTTTCGCCCTCACAAGTCTGCACAGGATATACTTCTGCAGCTTCACCACGACATCTTAGATCCTGTCGAATGTCCCCACAACGACAAGGTGGTCCTGGCCTTGGATCTTAAAGGCGCATTCGACAACGTCAAACACGAAGTAATCCTGGACCACCTCAGTAACACCAACTGTGGCCACAAAACATTCAACTACATAAAACAATTTCTTACAGACCGTCAAGCCTACATACGCATACAAGATGCGGAACACGGGCCATACACCATCGGCTCGAGGGGAACACCTCAAGGCGCGGTCCTGTCTCCCCTCCTCTTCAATTTGGCAATGCTTCATCTTCCCTCCAAATTGTCCTCTTTGCCCGGGATACATCACGCTCTTTATGCGGATGACATTACAATCTGGGCCACGCAAGGTAACCTGGGCCACATGGAATCCTGCCTGCAAGCAGCGGCGACCCTAGTCGACGACTACGCGGCCTACTGCGGACTCCAGTGCGCCCCGTCGAAATCAGAATTTGTGCACATACGTCCCTCCCCTCGGGACACAACCCCGCTTTGCATCAGTCTCCCCTCGGGACCGATCCGGGAGTCCAAGGAGATCCGCGTCCTTGGTCTCTTCATACACCACCAACGCAGAGTCGACACCACCCTAGCCAAACTTCGCACGGTGGGAGACCAGGTGGGCCGCATGGTCCGCCGGGTCTCCAACAAGCGGGGCGGATTACGAAGCAAGGATGCACTGCGGCTTGCCCATGCTTTCGTAACGAGTAGAATCCTCTACTCAACCCCCTACTTGCACCTGCGCAAACATGATGATGACCAACTGGAGGTCATCCACCGGAAAGTCATCAAGCGGGCTCTCGACCTCCCGGTCACCACGTCCAACCAGCGACTTCTGGCCTTGGGCGTGGTGAACACATTTCGGGAGCTTCGAGAGGCCCACTTAGTCAACCAATACACGCGTCTTGCACAGACCACGTCCGGTCGCCGCCTCTTGGACCGGCTACACATCAAACATGACTACCATATTGAGGAAAGGGAGAGAGTGCCAGCACCCTGGAGACGCGCCCTCCGGGTCCGACCCCTTCCCCGCAACATGTCCAGAGAAGACCATAGCGGTCGTCGTCAGGCGCGCGCGGAAGCGTTGGCGCGATACTATGGTAACCAACAACATGTGTATTACGTGGACGTTGCCGGCCCACACCACGGGGTGTGGTACACGGCCGCAGTCGTACACAACACAAACACAGTCAACGGGCTCACTTTCAAAGCCTACAGCGCAACACACGCGGAGGAGATTGCCATTGCTCTTGCTCTCACTACTCCCAAGTCGAAACACATCATCACCGACTCGCGAGGGGCCTGTCGGAACTACGAGTTGGGCTGGGCTCCCCCGCTTGCCTGGCGCATACTGGAATATAGCTGTCGATCTGAAGATCCAACTCCACGCAACCTGATTTGGGCCCCCGGTCACCAGGGACTCCAGGGAAACGAACAGGCCGATCAGGCCGCCCGCGCACTCTCTCCCCGGGCTATCTCCCTGTCCTTGGAAGGGTACTCCCAATCAGACAATCTGGCCATTACATTCAAACAAATCACCGATTACTACAAGGAGGAGCACCGGCGCTACCCGGCCCCTTGTAAGGGTCTGGATCGCGCTGACGAGCGCCTCCTCATCAAAATTCTTACTAACACTGTACTGTGCCCGGCGGTGCTTAAACATTTCAATACATCCTTTGATGGCGCGTGCCAGTTCTGTGGGGAGGTGGCTGACACCTTCCACATGGTTTGGGCGTGTCAGTCAAACCCATCTATCCCCCCCAACCCCAACCCCACCAGAGAGGACTGGGAGGCGGCCCTGCTCGGCTGTCAGGACCTAAAGACCCAAAAGGCCTTGGTTCACCGGACGCGGGCGGCGTTGCTTGCCAATGGGGCCCCGGAATAGGGGCTCCACCTAGTATTGTTAGGGGAAAGGGCCAATAGGGCCTACCCCAATCACCTCTCTGTAAATATTTATTGTATTATAAATGTTTTTCACCACCACCATCGCCGAATACAGTTTAATCTCCTACATACACCAGCCAAACTTTATCTATACCGGTACACTTCCACACCTCAGTGCCCAAACTGTCCACACACATATGCAGACATAGAACACTGCCTTACACAGTGCCACGCATCCTTCCAGTCCCCCGCCTATCCTTTCCCCCACCCCCACCGTGGCCCATCTGACTCGCCTCCCTGGATCTGAGACTGCAACGCACCCTCGTCGCCTTGGCTCAGGACGTACTGAACGCCTAATAGAAAGGATGTTCTAATAAAAATGTCACAGCACCACCACCAACACCTGACTGCTCAGGAACGCCGCAATGCTACCAGGCGAAGGCAACTCGCAGGAATGCCGGGAGTATATTTTCAGGGAGGGGCTCGAAGAAGTTGGTTTTTAGTTGTTTTTTTTTGTTTATGCACTTAGATTATTCAGGGATTACAATCCAAGTTTGGCTCGAGAGGGAATAATTAACTGTGTAAAACATTGTTTTGCTTACGCATGGATTAATGGATGAATGGAAAAACTTTATTTTCGTCGGAGAGCATGTGTGGACGATTCCGTGTTAGATGGCCATCAACCCATGGCTGACGGCGACCTGGGTGGCCCACTACACGGCCCTGATCTGGTCTACCGGGTCTGAGCTGGGCAACACCTAATGAATATTAAGGCGGAAGCCTTTAATGCCTCATCGTTGTAAGCAGGGGTTGTCGACAGAAATATCACGCTTTTCAATTGGTCGAAACGGTCGTGACGTCACAGTGCGGGAGGGGGTGGAGGAAGGACATTAATTTCTGCGAGAATTTCAAATGGGGCCAATTGTAATTTGGCTAGTACCCATGCAACCAATTAAAGGGATCGTATAGTGATGTTCCAAGTAAGTGGGGCTGAGTTTAGTTCATCGCTTAATTACCCAATCAGCGTAATTAACCCTTCTAGTCAGGCCAGATATATAAATAATCCCGGAGAATGTTGGTTGGTTGGTTGGTTGGCTGCGACTGAGAGAAGGATGAAAAGAAAATGTGCACGGGCCTGCCAACTGGCTCAAGCCGAGCCACCACCGCTGCCGTGTGCAGATAGAATAAATTTGAAAGATAGAGGAAAGAGAAAAAGAGAGAGAAAAGACGCGCGTCGCAACAACCGCGTCTGCCGGAACGGACGCTGGCTGAAAAAACATACGCGGCCGCAGCCCGAAGGCTGCAAACCGCCTCCCACTACGACATCTACACGTTTCATATGCCTGATAAGCGGGGCCGCTCGATCACGATTCCGATGCACCCTATCCGAGGACCGGCTTGTGGCAATTGCGCTTTCGTTTCTAAGTGCGCTCACCACCGCCTCTCTCTTTGTCGACGTACTGTGCGATGTCAGTGCACGTTAAAGAACCCCAGGTGGTCGAAATTTCTGGAGGCCTCTACTACGGCGCCTCTCATAGCCTTAGGCGCTTTGGGACGTTAAACACCATAAACCAACTAGCCATCTTTGTCGACTCTTAGGGCCACGCGCCTTTCGTTGCTGCCGAGCGTTGGTTCTTCTAGTCAGACAAGATATATAAATAAAACCGAGTAGGAAATTCGTCGAGTTTCGGAATCGAACCCCGGTCACCTGAGTGCGAGACGAGCATGTTAACCACTCCCCCATGACAGCTCGCTGGCTTGGAATGATGGCGCATATAGTGAATACAGCGTCTTCCTTCACTCCCATCTTCCTCCCTTCCCGTTACGGCGAGGTTTAGGTGTCCACCCATATATGCGAGACAGATACGTTTACTTTCTTCAAAAACCAATTTGCCGTCGAGCAAGGCGTACAAACGAACGGGCGATGGCGTTCTGTTGACTCCCTGGCAGTGTTGCAAGACGCTGTCGCGTTTCACTCTTAAAAGCGAAGCCTAACATCTTAACAAAGCATCAGTGACACAAGCAGCAACACCGCGCTTAAGGCTTTCGCCTCACCGCACTTTAGGTCAACAAAGTGCCCCACTGAATTTTTGTACAAGCATTAACAAGAAAACAACTACAAATTGAATTTTCAGTGTTCAAGTATTTATTGACATTTGACAAATTTACATATTTAGGCATTCGCGCATGAACAAAACCATAACATAAAATACCACAATACAAGCAAACGCGGTACAGTACATGATGCAGTCAGCAAAAATTCAGGAGGCACTTTGAATGTCTAAAGTGGGTAGAGGCGAAAGCGTTTTCCGCACCACTTTGCCTATATGACACTGGTGACGTCACCACTGGGTGACGTCACACATAATTGATGACGAAGAAATGACAAATTACTAATTAGTGGCTAATCATTGATTACTGACTAAATACAAATCAACTGCTAAATGATGACGTTTAAGCTTCGCCTTTAGGAGTGGAACGCGACAGCGTGTTGTAGCGCTGCCAGGGAGTCCACGGAACGCCACCACTCGTTCGACGCGATGTCTTTCTCTTTGAACGCAACTCTTTTTTGAGGAAAGAAAATGGCGGAGTAATTTTCTTTCATCTCGGTGGACACCCGAACCGCAACGTACAGGGAGGGAGGAACGCCACCACCCGTTCGGCGCGATGCCTTCCCCTTTGAACGCAACGCTTTTTGAGGAAAGGAAATGGCGGAGTAATTCTCTTTCATCTCGGTGGAAACCCGAACCGCACGGTACACGAAAGGAGGAAGTGGGAGTTGGTTGGTTTATGGGGTTTAACGTCCCAAAGCGACTGAGGCTATGAGAGACGCCGTAGTGGAGGGCTCCGGAAATTTGGACCACCTGGGGTTCTTTAACGTGCACTGACATCGCACAGTACACCGGAAGTGGGAGTTAACTGAGCGATAAGTGGGAGTTAAAGGGAAAGAGGGGCCGTAATGAAGAAACTGAAAATTGTATTTGAGAAGAGGAAATTACGCAGTAACTGTCTCGCATATCTCGGTAGACACCCGTCAAAACGCGGACACCTGTGCCGACACGGCTGCCGACACGGCTGCTAACGACAGTATGAGGCATTAAAGACTTTCGCCTTAATGCACGCAAGCAGGAAACATTTCGGACAGTGGTGCTCTTTCTAGGTGCTTAGGCGGGACCAATGGTTGCTACTCGCTCCGCTATTCTGCTCACAAACTCCCTGATGACGTCGTCTAAGCTTAGGAGCGCTGTTCTTTCTTTGTGTATATGCAAAATCAAAAGATGCGATAACGTCTTTTGAGTCGTTCGGTTGCGCAAATACGGTTTTATTCTGCGCAGAGCACTAAGAGAGCGTTCCCCGAAAGTGACATACGCTGGTATAGAAAACAAGCTGAACATACCTCACAAGCTGATCCATCAACTCGCTCATGTTTTGCGATTCCCTTTGTAGGATCTCCAAAATGCCGAGTTGTAGTGGAATTGGCACCGTTTAGAAGAGCTGGTAATAGCATAAATGGCGCGAGAGTTCACAACTCAAAATCAACTGCTGGCACTCCCAAAGCCGCCTCTAGTTCATCGGCTGTAGACCGACTACCACCAGCGGGGCTGGTTAAGATGGCTTCTAATTTTACGAGATGTTCCATGTCCAGCTCCTCAAAACGATGTTTTGTTTCACTTATGATTCCGTCGGCAACAGTGAAATACTCCTTGCGTAGCGCGGCTTTAACGTCAAGTGCAACTGGCTGGACAGGTCTATCAGCCGTGTCATACCTCTCAGAAGGCTTTGTCGGCCTAGACATACGAGGTTCCCTCAAGCCTAGGCGCGCTGCTGCTGTGCTCGTGTGCTGCCACAGGTTCTCAAACGCAGTTTCAGAGCGCAACTGGGAGAGCGCCTCGCAGAGAGCCTCTGCGGCCTTTTTGCACCTGCGACGCAATATGTTGAGCTCTGGAGAGCCCTTGCTAGTTCTTCACAAGGCTCAAAGAAGGTTACGGAAACGTGGATACATAACAAGGTTACAAATTTCTGCAAAAGCCGATCATAACCTCAAAAAATAGCCTTGCTGCTTTCGGTCACTGAGCTTGGTGTCTACAAGAGCTCCTTGAGTGTCTCTTGGACTCTGGAGTTAATTCTCGACGAATCTTTGCATCGACTTGACTCTGACTGTCCATCGCGTCGGGCAAAGCGGCAGTAAGTTATTTGGCCTTGATCCACTCTCCATAGCTGACTCGCGTCCTGTAGGAAGTACTTTGTTAGCATAAACCATTTTGCGCTGCTTGGAGTCGAGGAGTGCGTTGGAAACGTCCTTAGCAATGCTAAGAGCGTCTTCAATTCTGTCGCTACTCCTGCTAGCCTCTTGTAGTACCAGATCTAAACAGTGATTACTGCAATGAACATACAATGACCGTGGCTCACAGTCACTAAGTCTTTTTTGCACACCCGAAAAATGACCGGACATATTCGCTGCCCCATCAAAGCAGTGGCCACGTACACAGTGAAAGTCTAGGCCGAGGCGCAAAATCATGTCCTTGATGGCCGAGTACAGGGTCTCAGATCTACTGTCAGGCTCGTTATACAGGCCGAGATACTCTTCCCGAAATTCTAGATTATCCCTCTGCACCCACTACATGCAAAAGGTGAACTGCTCGTCACAATTTACATCGGTTGTTCCATGATCAATGATAACAAAAAATGGACCAGACTTCGCGTCCTCTACGATTTCTCGTTGCACACTATGGGCCATAATCTCTATAAGCTCATTCTGCATGTCACCGCTCCCCATTTATTTCGCTTAGTCATCCACGTCTTAAGGACTCGGACATCCTCTGATCTATCGTCGAGCAAATCGAACAAATTTTCATTACATTTACCTTGTCCTCGAAGGGCCTGGCCTGCGCGGCAGAGGTAACGAACAGAGCTAACTATGACACGAAGTGCTGCCCTGGCCTCCTCCCTCTGTTTGTTGTATTGCTGCGAAAGGAGACGCAAAACAGGAATGCCTTCCTGGCATCACAAGTTTCGGCTCACGGAGGCCAAGTGAAATTTGCTCTTTTCATGTGACTGGAACTTCTCGGTAGCACGTTTCCAATTGTTAAAACCAACCGTAAGAAAAGCTGGTTCCATACTTCCAGCACTGTCCACTCTTTCTTCGAAATGTCGACGGAACTCGTGACACAAGACTACGTCGCTCTTGCTTTCATAAAAAAAGCCAAGGAAATCGCAGAAACCAATCATGTTGACACGATATACAGCCTCGGTTTCTAGGAAACCTGTTGGTTTCGGCTGAAAATGACCGATATTCCTACAGCGCTTACTCGTCCTCCCTCGATCTGTTTTTTGACGATCTGTTTTTTGACGCAATTGAAGAATTCACATTGGTTGTTTCATCAAAGCTGGTTCCTCCTCCTGTTCGACGTGAAGGCCCTTGTACTGGAGTTTCTCCAAATGAAATCGGAGACGTATGGTCGCATTTTGCTTTTTACAACGGGCTCCTTCTCCTGTTTTCAGTGAGTGGTTTTTAAAACAAGCGAAATCAAGTTTCCTCAACATTTTCCCGAATCAATATATAACAAGGCATTACCATTAGCACAGGAGATAGGCTACTTTTCTTTTGGTTGGAAACACTGATAATACTTGCCCGCGATGCAGTCTGCGGATGGTAGGGACAGCTCGGAATGATGGCTACAGTCATCGCCGAATGGTTGAGCATCGACGGTGTTCGTGCTGTCGGGACGGGCTGGACTAATTTCTGCAGAAGTAGCGCCATCTTGTAGGGACCGGGAAAAGCGAAGAAGCAAAAAGTGCAGATGCATGGATGCATTGACACAAATGGAAGTCGGAATGAAATACTAAGAAATGTAAGATATTGCACCCTGAGATTCTCGTCTTCTTAGGCATTTTGCGCATTTTTTGGGAGCCAGACATTACGTGAATGGAAGTCGTAATGTGCCGATTCGCCATAAAATCTCGGAACAGGATGTCGCGACACAACAAGTCGCGACAGTGCGATGCGCGTGATAAAGGCATCTTACATCATGCTGCCACAGATATGACGACTACCCTAGCTGCACCGACAGCACCAGCACATTTCTATAATTGAACCTGTATGTCTAACGAATTTTCTATTTGAAAAGGAGCATGACTAAGCAGGCACACTCAACTATAAAATTAATGTAAGCATAGATAGAGTGGTACATACCCGAATAAGCCCCCAAAAAGGCTGGAACTGTCCACTGAAGGTTGACAAACGGCGCCGGCCTTCCTTGATCGCGGTGCAAGCATCCGCCAAGCTCCCTAAAGGTCAACTCCAAGGGCCCTTCCCAAGCGCTTTTTGATATAGAGCCGCTGGAATGGACCTGTTTTCCAGTAACGTCCTACGCATGCTCAAAGCCATCTCGTCCGCTTATTTTGACGACTTAATTTTTGAATAAAAGGAGAGTTCGCTGAACGTGCTTTTCCACGACGTCCCCTCGACGCCACAATCTCTTGCATAATAATGGGCTATTTGAGAAATCTGTCAGTCAACTTTCTGCAAGGCTTGTTTTCCAACCAAAAGGTCTCGTTCCGAGACTACAATCTCGCATTCTTTGTGCAGTCGGGTTCCCCCTTCTCAGTAACTTCTGGAATATCGCCATTCGACTTCAGGATGGTCCCAAGAGAGGGGGGACCGCTGTCAACCTCCTGTAGCACCGCAGTAGAGGTCAGGCAGGAAATGCAAGGAAACGGGCTTTGCTTCCGTGATGGCAGGAGTGGGCTACCTCATACAGGAACTGTGCTCATAATAAACTTTCTTAGAAGTTTCTGCTGAAAAAATTAGACTGATCCGCACTGTCGCGCGAACTTTCTCCCTTCACCCCTCCGTACCCCTACCCCGAACAATGAACAGCCGTATAGCCCACCAGCCACTTCGCGACGACAAAGACCCTTTTCGTGCGCCACGCTGAGCGATGTCACATCCGACTTATAAAGACGACGGCGATTGGAACTTCGGGAAAACATCCCTTCGCATACTGCGAATTCCAGTCACTCCTGAAGAAGAGAGGGAGTTGGGGCCGGAACCTTGGATTGAAAATAAAGGGTTTCTTACGTGAAGGCCATGTGATATGCTTGGGTTGGTCATTATAATAACTTATTTGCATTTCAGCGCAGAATGAGAGTAGCAAGCAAGTGGCCATCGGGGTGATACCTGCGCTGGCGTTTTGAATTGTTAAAATTGCCTTCCTATGAAAACCAAAATGAGGGCTAGCACTTTAATTCATACCTTTTCCAGAGGCTTGGGGGTGTCTTCAAAGTGTAGTTTTCTACTGGGACGTCATGGGAACGCGGAGGTCGAAAGTTAGGTTACAGCATAAAAAAATGTGCACAGTGCAGGAACTCAAGTGGGGGAGGGGCTGAGCCCCCTCATGAGAATACTTAGGGGGGCTCTGGTCCCCCCTGTCCCCCCTGTTCCGGCGTCCCTGGCAACGCACCCAAGAATAGTCAGAAGAATGCGCACACCATTGCTAACGCAATTTACCCGGTTTAACCAGAGCTAAACCACTGCCAATGTTTAATTTGCAAAAACCATTTTGATCACAAAGTATACCGTATAAAAGGACCAATCATTTGACACCACTTCGAATGTCCTTATTCATCTTAGTGGGGAGGGGTCGAACTCTGACGGCGCGTCTCCAGAGTTCGGGCACTCGGACCCGCTCCTCAATGTGGAAATCGTGTTGGATGTGAAGCCGGGTTAGCATATCCCGGCCCGGATTTGTTTGGGCTAGCCTCGTGTATTGATTTGTGAGATGGGCTTCCTTGAGCTCCTGAAACGTTTTCACCACTCTCAATGCAGAAGTCTCGCATTGGAGGTGGAGACAGGAAGGTCAAGTGCCCTGTTCACCATTTTACGGAGTATTACCTCAACTTTGTCTTCGTCGTTCTTCCGCAAGTGTAGATAAGGGACCAAATAGAGAATTCGGGTGATTACGAAAGCATGGGCCAGCCAAACTGCATATCTGGTAAAGAAGATCATAGTGGTCGTCGTCAGGCTAGGGCGTAAGCGTTAGCGCGCCACTATGGCAACAAGAAAGGTGTCTACTACGTAGATGTAGCCGGGCCGACCCACGGGGGGTGGTGCACGGCCGCCGTCATACATCAAGAAATACAGGTGGATGGGCTCTTCTTTCGAGCCCCAGGCACAACACAAGCTGAAGAGGTTGCTATCGCCCTAGCTGCTTCTGATACCAAATCAAAACGCATCATAACAGACTCGCGTTCGGCGTGTAAAAATTCTGAGGCTGGCTTTATAACTCCACTAGCTGAACGGATAGTAATTAACTGCAGCCGAGACACCGATACTACTCCCCGCTGCATAGTTTGCACTCCGGGCCATCAGGGCCTAGCAGGAAACGAAGCTGCAGGCGCGGCGGCCCGAGCACTCATTCACCGGGCGTTCCCATTGGCTCCTGATCGCTTGAAACCTGAAGGTGGCTCTTTACTCTCGTTCAAAGATATAACATCTTATTATGCGAAGCATATCAACGTAGGTTTCGGGCCTTCGCGCGACGCCCGGCGGTGGCCACCATTGACCTTCAAGTGACCTTCAAGTAGGTCACGTGACATGACGTCACGTGATGACGTCACACCAGCTGCAGATGGGGCCTCATATCGCGCCGTCGGACGTCGCCCGGCGGAGGCCTCCACGCTTCGGTTCGCGCCGTCGCGCGCGACGCGGCGGCGGCGCCACCATCCCTTTATCACGTGATATGTGACGTCACTCCAGGGATGAGGCGGCGCGCGCCCGCCGTCGCGTCAGTCTGTGCCCGCAACCGCGCCAGCGTCTTTGCGCCGGGCGTGTATGCAGTCAAGATGTCTCCAAACGCTAAGGACATGCTTCGCATCTACTGGGCTTAACCTTGATAAGCCTCCAATTTTTTTATAAGGATAGGCACCGCGTGTACCCAGCACCTGCAATGGGACTGGGGAAAGCAAACAAACGCGTTCTACTTAGACTATTCATTAATACAATGCTGTGCCCGGCAGTATCAAAACACTTCGATCCCGCATTGACTGGCAGGTGCAAACACTGTGGTGAGGTGGCTAACACCTACCACATGGTTTGGGCTTGCCAGCGCAACTCAGCTCTCTCCCCCCACCCCAACCCTACCAGAGAGGCATGGGAGGCGGCCCTGCTTGGCTGCTCGGACCTTCAGGCCCAAAAGGCTTTGGTCGAGGGCTAAGCTGGCGGCTTCGACCAATGGGGTCCCGGAATAGGTACTCCACCCATAGCGGGGCTCATTAAGATAGGACAGCAGCTTGGACATGTTGGTTATTCATTCTTGATGGAACAGCGCAAAACATCGGGACAAGAGACAAGCGCGCAGCGCTTGTCTCTTGTCCCGATGTTTTGCGCTGTTCCATCAAGAATCTTTAAGATAGCCTCACCTATTTTATTAAATAAAGGCTTTTCATCATCATCGTCATCGAATGTCCTAAATCAATTAGTCTGGCCGTAATAGATGTCTGAAGTTTCAAAAAGTCACAGTTTGGGTAGACAAAGGTCGCCGGTGCAAATCCTTATGATTAGCAGCGCTTTTGATTCCAGTAGTAATCTAATGCTCCGTAACAGGCTAAATCGTTTGATACCACTCCGAACATTCTACACCAATTAGGTGGTCCACAATCTGTGTACCAATGGTACCACCCACTGGTCCCAATTGAACTCTTCACTCACTGGAGTATAAAAAGAGGAACAAGGGCATGGGTTTGCAGCCTTCGTGCTGCGGCCGTGTATCTGTTTTTCCAGCCAGCGTCCGTTCCGGCAGACGCGGTTGTTGCGACGCGCTGTTGTTGTGATTGTTGTTGTGACTGAGAGAAGGATGAAAAGGAAATTGCACGGGCCTGCCTACTGGCTCGAGCCAAGCCACCACCGCTGCCACATGCAGATAGAGGAGAGTGTTACAAGATCAGAGGAAAGAGAAAAAGGAAAGTAAAGACGCGCGTCGCAGCAACAATTGCGTCCGCCAGAGCGGACGCTGCTGAAAAAACAGATAAGCTGCCGAAGCCGGGTGGGTGGTGGTGTGAACTTTATTGGCCACGACAAATTACAGGTGGGGGGCAGAGCCCCCCTCATGGCCTGCGGGAGTGGCCCACACAGCGGGTTCCTCCCTTACAAATGGTGTGCCAGACCCTAGAGGGCCAGCCTGCTAGAGGCACTGGTGATGGCGAGTCGTTGGTCTTGGAGTGCTGAACTGGACATCAGCTGTTCCCAGTAAGTGAGTGCCACCTCTGGGGGAGGGGGGTGCGGGTAAGTGGAACAGGTGAGCAGAACATGCAGAAAGTCGCCTGGTTTGCCACATAGTCGACAGGAAGAGGAGAATAGGTCAGGGAAGCGTCCGTGCATGACTATCGGGTATGGGAGTGTGCGAGTTTGAAGCCTGCGCCAGAAAGTTGATTGCGTGGTTGATAGCGAAGGGTGAGGAGGTGCGTATATCTGTCTGTTGGAACGATAGTGTTGTAGGATGTCACTGAAATTTAACAGGCACTCCCCTTCGACGGAGGAGGCGGTGTGCTCACCCGCCCGGAGGGTAAGATCTCGGGCGAGGGCATGCGCCTCCTCGTTTCAGGGTAGTCCGGCATGTGCTGGCGCCCAGATGAGCGTTACGGTTCTGGAGGGATTCCAGCGTCGGAGTATGCTGCTGGCTTGCCGAGAGATACGACCAGTGCTATAATTTAGGATTGCTGTTTGCGAATCGGATATAATTTTGGTAGCGGCTGAAGAGGAGATGGCTAGAGCGATAGCCGCTTCCTCTGCCGTGGTTATGGAAGAGGTAAGAATGGTTCCTGCCGTGATGGGGCGTCCGTCACTGCGAACAGCCACTATAGCTGCCTGCGCGCCTGATGCGTAGTGCGAGGCATCAGTATATGCTACATTGGGATCCTCTCCGTAAGCTCTGTGTAGTGCTAAGGCCCGGGCCTCTCTGCGCTTTTTATCGCGCTCCGGGTGCATGTGTTTAGGGAGGGGGGGTATCTGAACTGCAGCTCTTATGGGAGTGGGGATTGTGTCAGTGCCGGATATAACGCCGACAGGCGATATGCTAAGAGACTGCAGCAGAGCTCGTCCTGCAGGGGTGCGTGTTAGTCTGGCTAGTTGTGCCGTTTTGGTGACCTCACAGAGTTCCTCGAAAGTGTTATGTATTCCTAGTCGAAGAAGGCGCTCTGTGGAAGTGCATGGGGGAAGGCATATAGCTGTGCGCGTACAGCTCCGAATGAGGCCGTCTAGGCGTTCCCTATCTTTCGCTAAGAGGGGCAGATACGGTAGTGCATATGTTATTCTACTGGTGATGTAAGCCTGTGTTAGTCGAAGCGTGTTTGGTTCCCGTAGGCCCGATTTTCTGTGTGCCACACGTTTGATGAGCCTAGTGGCTTGTTGTGTGTGCGTTTGTAGCGCTTGGATCGTGTCAGTGTGAGAGCCAGAAGTAGTGAGAAACATTCCCAGTATGCGAACCTTTGGCACTGTGGGAATCGGTTCCTTGCCCAAAACGAGCTGAATATTCGATGGTGTGCCAGACATTCGGTGGGGTTTGAATATGAAAAGTTGCGATTTCGTGGGGGAGCATGACAGCCCTCTATCATGGACGTACGTGCAAATGATATTTAGTGCTGTTTGTAAGCGGTGTTCTATCTCCGCGTCGCTACCTCGACATGTCCATAGTGTAATGTCATCGGCTTAGAAGCTGAAGTGTAGGTTGGGTATCGACTTGAGTAATTTAGGTAATCCCATCATGGCTATGTTAAAGAGAGTCGGGGAGAGGACCGCTCCCTGTGGGGTGCCTCGTGCTCCGATGTTGATGTCGTTTAAGGAATGCGGGCCGAATGAGAGATGGGCCGTGCGATTACTGAGGAAATCGCGAATGCAGTTGTACATGCGTTGTCCAACGTCGAGGGATTGTAGGTTCGTTAGGATAGCCGCGTGGGTAACGTGATCAAAGGCCTTATTGAGGTCTACTCCTAATATGGCTTTCGTATCCTTTGTTTTGGGTTCCAGTATCTGATGTTGTAGTTGGAGGAATACATCCTGCGCTGACAATCCTGGTCTAAAACCATACATGCTGTTAGGGGGGAGCTCATTATCCTCCAAGTAGTTGCTGAGTCGCGTCTGAATGACATGCTCGAAGAGCTTGCCTACACATGAAGTAAGAGATATGGGTCGGAGATTAGTATGGTGAAGCGGCTTGCCTGGTTTGGGCAGAAATACAACTTTCGCTGTTTTCCACTGAGGAGGTAGGGAACCGTTTTGCCAGCACTCGTTGAAATAGGCTGTTAAGACTTCGATAGAGGGGGTGTCCAGATTTCGTAGTGCCCTGTTCGTGATCCCATCCGGTCCCGGAGCGGAGGATGTGTTCAGTTTGTGGAGTTCTGCCCTTACCTCAGCTTCTGTAATGGGCTGGTCTAAGAGTGCGTTTGGGGCGCCTTCGTAGTCGGGGTGAGTTTGGGCAGGGAATGGTGGAAGGTAGAGGTCTTTAAGCTGTTGTAAGAGTTCCTGCGGTTGAACTGTGCTGCCATGAATGAGTTTAGTGAGGTTATGATTCTGGGTCGTTTTGGACTGCGTTGGGTCTAGAAGATGCCTAAATAGGCGCCATGTCTGAGAGAGACTCAAGTTTCCATTCAGACGAGTGCATAAGGTCTCCCAATTTTGCCTCATCAGAGTGGTTGCGTGCTTCTCTATTTCTGCATTTAGTCTACAAAGTCTTCTTTTAAGAGTTCGGTTCCACCGTTGTTTATGCCAGCGCCGCTCAAGGCCCGTTTTTGCCTCCCACAAACGCAAGAGGCGTGTGTCTACCGCCTCACTGGGGCAATCCGGGGGGGTAGTGCGAGTAACTGCTCGTATATCCTGTTGTAGGTTTGTGGTCCACGCCTCTATGTCCGTTATGGACGTGTGCGTTCGATTGCTTCGGCATTTTCTGAGAGATTCCCAGTTCGTGATATTTGGGTGTTTAGGGGAGGGTTTGCCAATTTGGCTATGGAGCGTAATCTCTATAATGTAGTGATCGCTGCCTACATTTTCATTAGTGTTGCACCATTTTGCATCAGGAATGGAGTGTGTGAATGTGAGATCTGGTGTGGTGTCCCTGCTCACACTTGTTCCCACACGAGTGGGGTGATCGGAATCAGTAAGAAGTGTGAAGCCTTCCTGCTGTGCGGACAGCCAGACTCGGCGGCCCTTTGGAGTGTATGTAGGGTACCCCCATGCTGTGTGTGGGGCATTGAAGTCCCCTACAATTAGCAAGGGTCGCTTATACGCAAGTTGTTTGACAAGCGAGAAAAGGCGGTCGAAGTTTGGGAGAGCCCTTTTAGGGGGGCTATAAATATTGAGAATAAAGAGACTGTGGAATTTTGGGTTATTGGGTACAAGCTCAATGCAGATATGGTCAATGTCGCAAACGGGGAGGCTGTGCACCAATACGGGACACGTACGTTTAACAAGAAATGCTACGTTGTGTGGTGCCTCCGATGAGGGTAAATAAGGCGTATATCCCGGCAGGGTAATGCGATTAATCGGTTCCTGTAGCGCCAAGACATCCGGGCCTGAAGCACGTTGTAGAAGTTGTTGGAGGATCCCTCGTTTTCTCCCAAAACCCCGGCAGTTCCACTGCCAGACCGTGCATAAAGGTTTAGAGGGTGCCATCATGTGGCAGCGATGGGAGTGCCTGTTGCGTTAAAGTGGGAGGAGTATGACTTATGTTTGGGGTTGGGGGGTCCTGATGCTCTGGTGTCTGGTTTGCGCTTACGATAGGGGTGACTGTCAAATCCAGCGAGATGCTCTTCTATTTCCTGAAATCTGCGGGCTGTGCGTTTTGCATGCTCTTCCAGCGCTTTATGGAAGGTTGTAGAGATTTGGACGAACATTTGATCGATTTTTTGCGAAAGCGCTGCTTCTAGCTTAGTTACTATGGTGTGTTCAATACGTTCGACCAGGAGAGCTTCTAGCCGAGCACAGAGAATGTTTTCAAGGCGATCTGCCGCTGCTTGGAGGTCTGCATCCGAGAGAGCTAGGCTTGTTCTAACGCTATTGCTCGGGGAGGGTAGCGGTTCGAGATCGGGCTCTGGGTCCTCATGCAGGGGTGCGGTGGGGGGGGGGGGTGGTCATTGCTTTGAGGGTTAGTGTCTTGTTGATTTGGTGAGACAGGATTGTGAGTGGGGTTAGAAGTGGGGGAAGGAAGTGAGGAAGAAGGGGATGGTCCCCCAGAGGTAGCACTTAGCTTGGCTTCCAGTAATGCGATGCGTTGGAGGAGCATGGCGTTTTCTTCTTGCAGCCGCCGTTGTGCTGCATTCTCCGGCGTTGAGGTTGGCTGTATTGTGCTGTGCGCCGGCGGTGTAGAGCCTCGCGGTGACTGCGCCACTTTCTGCGTCCATGTATCCTGCTTGCTTGCGGTGGACCCCGTGAGGTCTTGCTGCGGCTGTGTAAGTGCAGGCCAAGACGACGGATGCTGGTCTATTTGTTGGAATGCTTTCTTCGCAGGGTACTGAAGGCGTTTTGTGCCTGGGTTCCGTGCCTTGCAGGGTCCTGTGCCCGTGAGGTGCGGGCCGTTGCAGTGGATACATTTAGGTATGCACTGTGGGTCAGTACCGGGATGTTGTGTCCCACATCTGGGGCATAGATGAGTCTTTGGTAAGGTTTAACAGAGTACACTGTGGGGCCAGTTGGTCATACATAATCTGAACGAACAAACGTAGCGTTTAAAACAGGACACAGAAAGATGAGGACAGGACGGGGCTACAACTTACAACTGAATGAAATCGATAAACGAAAGACACATCCCTTCTCGAGCAAAGACACGCATGCGCTAACTTGAAAGAATGACAAAACTGTGATAAACTAGAAAAAACCGGTAAAAGAAAAAGAGATGAAAAGGCGTGGAATAGCCACCGGTCATGAAACTGTTTACAAACATTAAGTGCGTCTTAGAAAGTTTCTTTCTTTTTCCATTAGATAAATAGATGGTGTGCTAATGCACGTGTCATTACCGCGTTGTGATATTTCATGAGCTGCCAGGATTTCCCTCGCCAATTGATCTTTACCCCTTCATAAAATTTTCGTGCGGTTCAAAGAGGGAAAGCAACCTGGGCAGCTCTTGCAATGCTTTGGCAAGTGCTCATCAGTTTGCTGACGAAGCGAAGATGCGTGTTCACTCAGCCTCACGTTTAGACATCTGCCCGTCTGCCCAATGTACACACTTTCGCAGCGTAGAGGGATCTGATAAACAATATCTGTGGCGCATGAGACGTGTGGCTTCTTGTGTTTTGTGCTACACCCTGAATTCTTGGCGCTGTCATGATCTGCCAGAGCGCAAAGCTTTGCAAGCTTGAGGGGAGCTGAAATTACTACATCAATACCAAATTTTGCTGCCACTCCCTTCAAGTTGTGCGAGAGCCTGTGTACATAGGGCATAACTTCAAACTTCCTTTTCCGTTGTCCGGGTACATTTATCTTAGATAACTGTGTGTGTTCTCTTGCTTTGTGCAACTTTTTCTTTAGAGTTTCTGCGACAGCCACAAGAACATCGCCAGGAAAGCCTGCTTCTTTAAGTCTTCGAACCTGGTTGTCAAAACTACTACCGACTTTGTGCGGACATGACTTGAGGAGCGCCGACCTGAGACATGTGGCTGCTATGCCTCGCTTAATGAGCTTCGAATGAGAAGAGTCGTAAGGTAGAAGCGCTTTATTGGACCGTGGCTCGTAAGCCCAGCAAAAATGACCAACAGAATTAAAATACAGGTGAATATCTAAAAACTGAATGGAATCGTGAGCCGGAAGTTCTATGGAAAAATTCAGTGACTTCATGATACCTTTGAATCGGATAAAATCGAGTCCGCAACTACACTCAAGTCATCTCTAGATGAAAGGTTGAGAAGAACAAGGAAATCATCTACATATCTGAAGACACGTACAACGCGCTCATCGTTCAACTGTGACTGAAGCAAACGTCCAAACTTGGCAAGAAAAATTTCACATAGCACAGGGGCGACACTTGAGCCAATGCATATCCCACGTTTCTGGACAATGTTTGAAGCGTTTGAAGCCAGACGTATGAAGCGGTTTATGGGTAAATGCTGCAATCGCTTGCCTTTCTGCCCGAGTCTTGTACGAACGGCCCAACGGGCGATCCAGTCGCCGGACTGAAGTTCGTGTTCTGGGACGGTGCGTCCCTCCACCTGGATCTTCATGGGGAGGCCGGGCTCGCCGGCATGGCGCGTTGGTGAGGCTGCCGTCAGGCTTATCTAGGTGGCGTTCCGCGGCTGCACAAAACCGGGCCGGAATCCAGGAAAGGAAGAGTTCAAATCACACAGATGGACTTGCGAATCCCTGGAGATGTTTGCCGCTTGCTTGGACAGTTGGTTGGCCGCTGTGATGAAAATTTCCGGAGAAACACACACATTTAGCCGGAGCCCATGTGCAGAGCGTCCGACCCACCTGCCGAAGCCGCGCTCGCCGAAGCGAGGACAGATACGCGCGTCTTTACTCGCTCTTTTATTCGGTCCTCTTATCTTTCAACACTCTTCTTTCTGCACGTGGCAGCGGTGGTGGCTCGGCTTGAGCCTGTTGGCAGGCCCGTGCACTTTTACTTTTCATTCTTCTTCCATTCGCAACCAACCACCCATACTAGCATATATAGGGTGTCGCGCTGTTACTATGGGACAGATCAGGTCACATGGTATGGTATTACATGATTGCCGTCTGATGATGGTTGTGGTGCATATATCTGTTTTACATATTAATGCGGTCGCGTGGTATATATTGCCACGCGCCTAACGCGCCGCGCGGCCTCCGCGCTGAGTCGAAGACGACGACGAAGCGGCGGTGGGCTCTCGAGGCGCGCTTGTTCTGTTCGGTGTCCTGGAACCTGGCGCTGTAATTAAAAGAAGGCTCCCAGTCTTGGCTTCTTCCCGACGCCTATCTCCACGGCCCCTCTGGTCGTGACACTGGTGGAGGTGCTGGGTTGCTACCTACTCCCGAGGACGACTTGACACGCCCGCCTCTTGTGACCACCCCTGTCCATCGTGCCAGCCGGAGGATCCGTGGCTTGTCCCCCGAGGCCCTCCCTTTTGTCGGTGAGCCCTCGACTACCCCTACACTCATGGCGACGCCAATACCCGCCCTGCCTCCGACTGTCCCTGCAGCCAGCCCCACCTATCTCACTCTTCAGACCCCACGAACGCCTAAGCCCTTTCACGGCGACCTGTTTGAAGATGCCGAGGATTGCATGGCGCACTACGAACGGGTTGTGACCTTGAACTGCTGGGACGCCGATACAAAGCTGCGTAACGTGTACTTTAGCCTTGAGGACTCTGCACGCACGTGGTTCGAAAACCGTGAGGCTACTTTCTCGACGTGGCAGGACTTTCGACGTCAGCTCCTGAGTACGTACGCCAACAGCGACCGCCGGGAGAGCGCGGAGCGCACCCTGTCCTCTAGAATTCAGCTCCCCAATGAGGGTGTTGCCATGTACGTCGAGGATGTGACGCGTCTTTGTCATCGCGCCGATCCGGCAATGCCTGAAGAAAAAAAGCTGAGGCACCTCATGCGCGGCGTGAAAGACCAGCTCTTTTCCGGCCTCGTGCGGAACCCGCCCAACACCGTCGCGGAGTTTCTGGCCGAGGCCGTCCACATGGAGAAATTGCTGCAGCAGAGATCCCAACAGCACGCCCGGCAACTGCGTCCGTCGTCGACACTGTCAACGTTGGACCGATTCGACCATGATCCCAGAATGAATCCGGACTCCCTTCGTGAACTCATCCGTTCAGTGGTCCGCGAGGAGCTGCAGCACCTTCAAGGAACCTTTGCCCCTCGCGTCGATTCCGTCACCAGCGTCATCCGCGAGGAAGTCCGGCAGGCCCTCAGAGCACCAGACGCTGCAGTTGTGCCGGCGCCGCCACCGACTCCATACGATCCCGCGCCGTATCCGACTCCGGTCCAGCCAGTCACGTACGCGGACGTCGTGCGCCGCGCGACCCCATCTCCTGGGCCTTTGCCTTACACCGCACCATTGGTCGCGGTGCACTCTGCTCAGCCTACTCCTTACTGGGCGGATCGGCGCCAGGCACCGCGGAAGACTGACCTCTGGCGCACCCCGGATCAACGACCGCTCTGCTATCACTGTGGTGAGGCCGGCCATCTCTACCGGCGGTGCCCCTATCGCGAAATGGGACTACGCGGATTTTCTATCGACAGCCCCCGTCCACGGCCTGGAGAGCACCCTCAAGACATCGCCGAGTATGTCACCCGCCAGCGTAGTTCGCCGTCTCCTCCGCGCCGCGAGTCACGATCGCCTTCTCCACGCCGGTCTTCCCCCTCTGGGCTCCGTTTCGCCTCAGGACAACGCGGTTCCTCGAGCCCTCGTCGGGAAAACTAGCTCCGGCGGCCTTTGGAGGCGAGGCCGCCGAACGCCGATCCGCCGCAAAGCTTCCACCGCCGCAGCAACCGAACAGTCCCGACGTCGGATGCCGCAACGCTGCGCAGTTTTCCCCGACGCGCCTTTCGACTCGCCGCGATGCCCTAACCTCAATCGCCGACCCGCTTCCGCCGCCGCACCGACCCAATCGCCCCGACGCCGAACGCCGCATTGCCGAAGAGTTTCCCTCTACCCGCCGCTTGAATCGCCCGCCGACGCAACCCCAGTCGCCGACCAGTTACCGCCGCCGCACCGACTGAGTCATCCACAACAGCCATCGACGGGCCGCGCTGAAGGAAGGGTCTCTTTGGATATCCCTGTTCTCGTCGACACAAAGGAGGTTAGCGCGTTGGTCGATACGGGCGCAGATCACTCTATCCTTAGCGGACGGATTGCGACGGCCCTGAAAAAGTGACGACACACTGGGACGGCCCCGATATACGTACGGCCGGCGGATATCTTGTCGCATCACTCGGTATGTGTGCGGCCCGGGTTACGTTCCGAGGCTGCACATTCGTTGCCACTTTTCTCGTTCTGCGCGAATGTTCTCGCGATGTCATCCTTGGCATCGACTTTCTTCGCGAGCACGGTGCTATCATAGACCTTCCGAATCGCTTGGTGACATTTTCTACCGCAATGGCCACAGAAGAACCTGCGCACCAGGGTTCTCGATCCGCCCTGCGAGTTGCCGACGATACCGTTACGGTGCCACCACGTGCCAGCATTCTCGCAAGAGTTACCTGTGACGAGCCACATAGGGGACTGCGGGTTGTCGAGCCTAATGTCTCCCTCGTACTCACTAAGGGAGTTGCGGTGGCACGGGGCCTTGGATCCCTTCATGACGGTTGTGCAGAGGTCCTTGTCACCAACTTCTGCAATGAGCATCGACATCTGTATCGTGGCACAGCCATCGCTTACGTCGACTATGTTCAGGAAGTGGCCGAATGCTTTGCTTGCGAGGAGGGCACACCTGGAGCTGACACCGAAGCGGTCACCAACGTAGACATCAATCCAGGCCTTCCACCCGCTGAAAAGAGGCAACTCCAGGACCTCTTGCGGGAGTTTGGTGCGTGTTTCACGTCGTCGTCTAAAGTGCGACAAACATCGATAGTTAAACACCGCATTATCACGCATGAAGGAGCACGACCCATCCATCAGCAGCCCTATCGTGTGTCCCCTCGGGAGCGAGATGCTATCCAAACACAGGTAGAAGAGATGCTCACAGACGGCGTCATCCAACCGTCAAGCAGTCCGTGGTCGTCTCCTGTCGTGCTCGTGAAAAAGAAGGACGGGACACTACGATTCTGTGTCGACTACAGGAAGCTGAACAGTGTGACCAAGAAAGACGTGTATCCGCTCCCGCGTATCGACGACTCCCTCGACCGACTTCGTCAAGCCAAGTACTTCTCTTCGGTCGACCTCAGAAGTGGTTATTGGCAGATAGAAGTTGATGAGAGGGACCGTGAGAAAACCGCCTTCATCACACCGGACGGGCTGTATGAATTTCGCGTCCTCCCATTCGGGCTCTGCTGTGCTCCTGCCACGTTCCAAAGAATGATGGACACCGTTCTAACAGGTTTGAAGTGGCAGACCTGCCTTGTTTATCTTGATGATGTCATCATTTTTTCCGCAACGTCTACGGAACATCTGCACCGTCTCAGGACTGTCCTCGAAGCCGTTCGATCCGCCAACCTCTCCCTCAAACCAGAAAAATGCCACTTTGGGTTCACCGAATTGAAGTTCCTCGGGCACGTCATTAGTGCTGACGGAATCCGAGCTGACCCAGAGAAGCTTGCTGCCGTTGCTGCCTTTCCGGTCCCCGTCCACAAAAAAGCAGTCCGACGCTTTCTGGGCCTGTGCTCCTATTATCGCCGCGTCATTAGAAATTTCGCACAGCTCGCCAGCCCTCTGACGCTCCTAACCCGTGATGACACGTCATTTTCCTGGGGCAACGAACAGCAGGCTGCCTTCGACGAGTTACGACGCCGACTCCAATCACCGCCCATCTTGGCACATTTCGACGAAGATGCCGACACAGAGGTGCACACGGATGCGAGAAACGTCGGCCTTGGCGCTGTTCTAGTTCAGCGGCAAAGCGGTGTCGACAAAGTAATTGCCTACGCCAGCCGCGCACTGTCGCGCGCTGAGTTGAACTACTCTACCACGGAAAAAGAATGTTTAGCGGTAGTCTGAGCCGCCGCTAAGTTCCGCCCATACCTGTATGGCAGACCGTTTTGTATCGTCACCGACCACCACTCGCTGTGCTGGCTGAAAAATTAAAGGACCCTTGCGGCCGCCTCGCACGTTGGGCATTACGCCTGCAGGAATTCGATTTCACCGTCACCTACAAGTCAGGCCGGAAACACACCGACGCTGACAGCTTGTCCCGCGCTCCCGTCGAACCCCCCCCCCCCCCCCACAAGCTGGCCACTTCGTGGAACAAGCAGAGCAGGCCCGTCAGCTGGCCCGCTTGCACATCAAGGACCAGCAATCTGCCGATGCCCGACACTATAACCTTCGGCACAGGGACGTGCACTACGAGCCGGGCGATCACGTGTGGGTGTGGACACCAGTGCGCCGCAAGGGACTGTGCGAAAAGCTTTTAAATAGGTATTTTGGCCCGTACAGAGTCCTGCGCCGCCTGAACAGCGCCAACTATGAAGTTGTCCCCCATGGAACTGTGATCGCCGGCCCTCAGCGTCACCGGCCGGAAATCGTGCATGTAGTGCGCTTAAAGCCGTACTTTGCGCGTGACTGAGCGCTGTGTTCACGCTTCGTTTTGTACCTTTCTTCCCTTACCCCACGTGTGAACTTTACTCTCCCCGCCTTCATCTAGCGCGCATTGTATAGTTCACCTCACCCCTATTTTTCTTCTTTTTTTGCTCCTCCTCCTCTCTCTGTACATATCCCATTCCACATCGAGACGATGTTTGCTTTCGCGGGGGGGAATAATGCCACGCGCCTAACGCGCCGCGCGGCCTCCGCGCTGAGTCGAAGACGACGACGAAGCGGCGGTGGGCTCTCGAGGCGCGCTTGTTCTGTTCGGTGTCCTGGAACCTGGCGCTGTAATTAAAAGAAGGCTCCCAGTCTTGGCTTCTTCCCGACGCCTATCTCCACGGCCCCTCTGGTCGTGACACTATACACTGTTTCTATGAGTCACGTGGTATGGTACCATGGCGGTACCACTTGCTTACCCTCTGGAGATCGATGGATAGGAGCGCCTCCTTTGAAACGGGATGGGGGCAATCGCCGCCATGCTCAACTTTTTTGCTTTATTTCTTTATTCAACTGTGTTGTACATTCTCATTAAAATTACCAATTTTCTTTCACTACGGTTTCTTACACTTCTGACCTTAAGTCATCTCTCTGCTTTTCAGCTACCAATCTTCCAAGCGCAATTTGCTGACTTCCACGGCAGATTTATTTATATGACCACTGTTATCTTTAAACCCTAGGGCCACAGGAACAGAGACTGTGCCTGCATCGACATCCGGATGGATACCATCACATTTGAGTATGAGGTGTTGAATTGTTTCGGCATATCTACCACACACAGCACATTTGTCATCATCTTCGTTAATTTTTTTTTGTAGCTGCGCGCTTTAAGACACACTAACCTAGCTTCCAAGAGTAGCGCACTGCCTTTTCAGCTATGATAGAAAAATTCTTTGCTGATATGCCTTTTCCAGTGTCGATATAGTTCTACACTGTGCTTCGGTTCCATTGAATTCATTCAATTTTTAACTTCCGCGCTTTTAACCTGTCCTATAATGCTCTTCCTCCGTACTCGTGTCCGGCATACTTGCTGCTTAGTTTCTAGTTCTTTTCCGACACTCTGAGTCAACGATTTTTCTGTATAAGTATTTAAATACCTTAGCTGCCCACCTATTATCGTACAATTTCCTCAGGCGTTCTTCATATAGTATTTTACTTTGACCTTCCCGTGCTTCGAACGAAGCCCAGCCCATATCTCCTTGTACTGCCTCGTTTTTGGCACCTAGTGTCAATCTTCCAACAGCTCTCTGATTTACGTCTGATCTCGACTCAATTTCTGCCCTTAAGCACAGAACCGCATTCCTGGAAGTAAGTCCCGGCACCATTATTTCTTTCCAAATACCTCTTAGTACTTCATATTTGTTGTACCCCCATAATGCCCTATGTTTCATAATCACGGCGTCTGTTCGCCCTTTTGCCCTAAGAGACTGTTCATGCTTTTCTGTGTATATCTGCCCTTTAAGAGAGCACGTTGTTGGGCGAGTCGCTCCATGCGCCCGTCCATGTTCTCTTCTCGTCCGTGTCTTTTTTAGCGCAATTCCCTTGTTTAAATATCTGCCCTTCGTTGGGCGATATCCCGAGGAATTTGTATTCGGCCACTGTGCGTATTTCGTGGCCTTCTATTGTAAGCACCTGATCAATTGTATCGTTAAAAATCACCACACCTGACTTAGTTGCGCTAAAACTGAAACCTAGAGCAGCGTCTGTTTTGTCTCCACAACAATTAACCAGAGTTTGCAAATCTTCCTGGCTACCTGCTAACAGCCCCCCTTGCTTTCTGCGTTCCCGCCACAACTGTCTTAACTTACGCCATTCCCAGAGGCGGTGTGGGGTTCTTCTAAAGTGGTGTTTCTCCGAGCACGCGCTCCCATGTGACATCCTGAAAAGAAAGTTAGCACCGGACACGACGGACGGATACACCGTGTCTAGAAGAGTCCTTGATTCTGCGTACCTCGACTACGGCATAACTGCCACCACCTGTTTTAAGGAGCTCCCCTTAAGCAGCAGCCAACGCAGCAGTAATGACCCTGCGACCATGTATGTACATCCGCCAGGGAGACATCACTAAACGCCTGAAGAGTTCCCGCCAGGGGGCCGTGGAGTATGGACGCACCCCACATCGGCTCCACGCAAAAACGACGGAATTCACCTATCGCCAGCATCATCGGCCCAGATTTCGCCACCCACTGATCTGTTAAGGTGAGCGCCGCACTCCATCAATTTATGGCCCGACTACGCCATTTTTCGGGCACCCACGGCCCCCATTTCTTCCCTCTGTGACCGCTTCGCCTGAGCTAGGCCTCACTCCGCTGGGAGCTAGGCCTACTCCGACGGACGCTTCCGCCACCAACGCCAGCATGGAGGTGCAGGTTCAGGGAGAAGTTATTAACCCCCGAGACTATGACCCAAGGGACTGGACTCACATCCTTGGTGTGGCAGCCCGCTCCAAGGACGTTCGTTCAGCAAACCGAAGCCAGGAGTCCGCAGCCTCTACTACCGGCGCCCACAAGCCTGCATGCCTTGACAAGTCGGCGCACCTGAAAGCAATGCGCTCAGCTGCGCAGCGTTCGCGGCAGCAGCCCCCGCTTCCTGCCGCGGACTACAAGATCGTGTTTAGGTCTCGGGGCGGCCTGCAGCTGGACCTGCTTCCACCCCGACTACTACGGGAGGCCATCCTCCAAGCGGCGTCCCAGCTCCATGATCCAACGCGTACCCAACTCAGGGTACATCCACTCAATACCACATGGACCATAAGCACGCCCCTTAAAGATGACGCGCTCGCTCTGGTTCGGTTGACCGCCATAAAACAGCAAGGTAAGGAGTTCACCGTCGCACCTTACATAGCCCCGCCGGACGGAGCAGCACGCGGAGTCATCTCCAATGCGTACTGGAACGAGACCCCGACCGAGCTCCTGCAAGACCTCATCAGCGGCAACCCAGACGCCCTCATCGTGGACGCCCGCCGAATGGGCGCGACGCGTTCCATTTTAATCACCTTCCGTGCTGGACAAGTCCCAAGTGTCGTTCTTTATGGAGGAGCCCTCCACAGGTGCACACCTTACCGAGGGCATATAGACGCGTGCGCAAACTGCCGCGTCCCAGGTCACCGGGCGGATGTGTGCGTTCAACCAAGATCTCATAAGTGCCCCCGCTGCGGGCAGTCCCATCCCAAAGAAGATGTGCCCTCATGTACCCCCACCTGTATTCTCTGCGGAGGCCCTCATATGACCGGCACCGGGAACTGCAAGGGACGGGGCCGCAAACTAGCGACCCCGAGCAACGCACTCTCTCCTCCGGATACGTCGCGGCTTTCCCGCTGCGATCAACCAAGAACAGCCAGCGGACGCAGCTCGACAGCTTCCCGGTCGCCTTCCACAACCCGGCAGAATGGCAGCAAGAACGCCTCGCGTCTGACCTGGGCAGACCGCGTTTCCGGCAAAACCACCCGTCAACCCCCACCACCCCAGTCCTCCCAGGCATATCCGAGAGACCAGGAACTCAAGGCCTTGCGTGACGAGGTAAGCCGCCTTTCCTCGCTCCTAATCGCCCCCTCCCCCTCTATGCCCCCTCAACCCGCGCCCCCTGTCATTAACCCGACTTCATCATCCAAAGACAATTCGAGCACCCCTCCTGCAAAGAAACAACGTACCACAGACGCCACAACCCCGCCCGTGCCCCCAGAAATAGACGCTAAATTAGCAGCGCTCGAGGCCAAATTTGACCAAAAACTAAAAGAGCTACACGCCCGTCTCGAGGCCAGATTCAATCACCTTGCCGCTACCCTCACCGAAAAACTGGAGCAGGGCATGGACGCTATGTTTACCCAGATGATGGAGCTCTTGGAACATAATCTTACCCATCGCTTCACTCAACTTCAAACCCCCTCCACTACCCCCCTCCTACCTACACGAGCACAAACCACCTTTCCTGAACAACACATACCAATTGACACCCGTCTTACTACCCTCCTCAATCCACCCACCCTCCAATATGGCGGGGGGAACCCTAATTATCTTCCCATTTTAATTTGCAACTGCCGTGGCTTCCGGGCAAAGCGTGCGCCTCTGCAACTTCTCCTTCCCACCATCACACCCACGCCCCACATACTACTCCTACAGGAGACTGCACACCAGGCAACCCTCCCCTGCTACGCATCTACACACTCGGATACCACTAACACACCCAGGGCGTCCACACTCATCCAACGCAGCCTCACCTACAAAACTCATCACATCACGTCTGAGACGCCCTGCGTGATCACAGAACTTATACATCACACACATTCACTTCCTTCTATATTTATAGCAAACATATACCACCCCCCGTCCCAGCCGATGGCCTCGCTAGAATCACTTCTGCGAAAGCTACACCATCTAGCAGGGAAACATCCCCTAATCATCGGTGGGGACTTCAACAGTCAGCATACGGACTGGGGATACACAACCACTACACATCGAGGTCGCAGGCTCTGGCTGCTCCTGCAGAACCTCCAACTCACTGTGCACAACACGTTTCAGACGCCTACACGGATCGGCAACAGTGTCAGCATGGACACCAGTCCGGACCTGACGCTGAGCCGCTGTATCCGCGGCGTTACCTGGAACAGAACACAACATACACTGGGCAGTGATCATTACATTATACAAATCACTGTCCCGTACAAACCACCCCGTCCAGCAAATACCATACACAAACTCATTAACTGGGATGCATTTCGCACTGCACGCACTGCCCTCCCAGACACTCCCATCGCAGACATCGACGCATGGGTGCAGTCACTCAAGCATGACGTTCACCACAACACGCGACACATTAAAACTACAACCGAAACACCTACCCTTGACACACGCCTAGCCCAGCTCTGGGAGGCTTATCACAGCATCCTGGTACGCTGGAAAGGCAACAAACTCAACAGAACGCTTAAAAAGCGGCTGGCCGCGCTGCAGACACAAATCCAACAGCACTCTGAGGAGCTCTGCCGATCCAACAGGGGACAGATATGTGACGGCATGGCCGGAAACCTGTCCAGCCAACGCGCATGGCAACTCCTCCGACACCTCATTGACCCCACACGCACCAAATCAGCAACACAGCACCACGTGACACGCCTCACACATGAACACATTGACGATCCCGACACCCTTCTAGACACACTTCAAACCACGTACACATGTCCCGGCGGCCCATACCTCTACCGCACTACACAGGAGAAGCAAATCCCACGCTCGACACAGACATCACGGAGACGGAAGTCAGAGCGGCCCTCCTGATTCTCCGCGCCAACTCCGCACCTGGTGCAGACCAGATAACAAACTCGATGCTCCGTAATCTGGATGACCAATCGATCACCCACATTACGAAATACTTCAACCAGTGCTGGAGGGAGGGTAACCTCCCTCAGTCCTGGCGCCATGCGAAGGTAATATTCATACCTAAACCCAACAAACCACTTACACTTCAAAACCTTCGCCCGATTTCGCTAACCTCATGCCTCGGGAAGCTCCTCGAGCATGTTGTGTTAGCGAGACTCACAAGTCATATGGCGGACAACAATCTTTACCCGCATACCATGGTGGGATTTCGCCCCCATCTTTCCACACAGGACGCCATGCTGCAACTCACACACGACATTTTCGACCCGATTCTTCCAGGTCACACCAAGGAAGTCTTAGCTTTGGATCTCTCCAAAGCTTTTGATCGCATTGAACATCAGGCGATCATGACTGCTCTCTCCCCATTGAATGGGGGTGCGCACACGTACGCCTACATTCAAGCATTCCTCACTGACCGCACGGCTGAGATACACTTCGGCCCTCTGTCTTCTCCCTCCTTCACGCTTCAGAGTATCGGCACCCCTCGAGGGTCCGTCCTTTCCCCCTTTCTCTTTAACATTACCCTCATCCCCCTTGCCCGAAAATTGGTAACTATTCCCCACCTGATGCACACTCTTTATGCCGACGATATCACCCTGTGGACCACTCACAGCAGTGACGGCGACATAGAGAGCACCTTACAGGAAGTAGCCACCCTCACCCAAAATTACGCACGGACCATCGGACTGTCTTGCTCTCCAGAGAAGTCCGAATTGCTCCTCATCCGTCCTAAGAACCACCGCTGTCCCCGCTGCCCCATTGTAATTGAACTGAATGGTGACCCGGTACCTGAGGTTGGAACCCTCCGTGTGTTGGGCCTGCACATCCAGAACGATGGCAAAAACACCACCACCCTCAAGAAACTCAAGCAGATTGTAGGCGCAATATCGCACCTCATCCGCAGGGTTTCGGGACGTCATAGAGGCATGAAGGAGTGCGACCTATGTCGCCTCATTCATGCCTTTGCCCTCTGCCGTGTGCTGTACACTACCCCATACTTACACCTATCCAAACATGACATAAACGCTTTGGATGCTTTGATTCGCAAGGCATTCAAGGTAGCACTTCACCTTCCCCTGAACACCCACAGACAGATTACTAGGCCTGGGCCTCCACAATACGATCGGGGAACTGGTGGAGGCCCACCGACAGGCCCAATACATCAGGCTCACACAAACCTCCACAGGTCGGTATATCCTGGACACCCTCGGAATCAAAATACCGGCGAACGACCCAACCCTCCTCGCCATCCCACGAACCCTTCACCGAGCGCTCTTCATGAGGCCGCTCCCGAGGAATATGCACCCGTGCCACCATGAGCAGCGCAGCAGAGCCCGTGCGAAGGCACTCCATCGAGCGTACGGCCCCCAGCCGGACGCCGTATGGGTGGACGCTGCCTGCACGGGTGATGAAGCGACAGCAGCTGTGGTGGACTCCTCTTTATCCGCCCTCCTCACACTACCTCTCCCTCGAGACACGTCCCCAGAGGCTGCAGAGGAAGCCACAATTGCCCTTGCTATAACCCGCACGGAAGCCCGGTACATTTTAAGCGATTCTAAAACTGCGATTCTAAATTTTGCTCGAGGCCGAGTCCATGTCCCTGCTTTTGGCATACTGGACTCGCCCGATGCCCCCCCGCCCCGCCAAGTAGAGCTGATATGGGTGCCCGCGCACTCCGGGAATCCCAGAAACGAGGCCGCCAACCTTTTAGCCCGAGGTTCTTTAAACCGGGCTCAGGTGGCGTGGCCTCTGATCGGGGATTCACGAAGGAGCGCATGCACTCATTCAGTGAGCTGACCCAGGCGCACAGAGCCTTACGCCAGCTCTACCCCTCGCCCCACCCCTCCCTAGATAACAAACGCGCAACACTCTGGCGCAGGCTACAGACACACACACTCCCTTCAACCGTTACCCTAGCCCATTATCATCCCTCCTTCCCCACTCCGGCATGCACTCTAGGCCCAGAACCCTTCGCCTCTTCCCTCCACATCATTTCCCTCTGCCCGGCGGACCCTCCCCAGCGGGACCTAGAGAACCTCAAGACCTGGGAGGACTGGGAGACCCTGCTGCGCTCGGAGGACCCGGCCGTGCAGACCATCGCCACCGGCCGTGCTGTCAGTGTTATGGACCTTCGGAACATAAACACTTGAGTGCAGTGGGGTCGTGCGGGGACCCTGGGGCATGCCCCGAATTCCTCTGTAAATAAAGTTTTCTCTCTCTCTCTCTCAACGCCGGTCATTCATCCGCGCTTCACTCTTTTGTCGACGGCTCGGGCGGCGGCGCTGCAGGTGTTCGCCTTCGGGTGTTTCCTTGAATTAAGACATGGGATCTCCCTGGCCACCTTCGTGAAGGGTCATCAGCTGAGAGCTGCGTTTGGTTAACTGCGCGCCCGAATGTGGGTGAGGAGGTGACCTGAGGAAAAGAGACTCCCGGGAGATTTTAAAGAACGAGGTCGAAGGTACAATCCGGAAGGCCTACAAGTCGGCCCTGGGGCTTCCGCACAGTACGCCCACGCAAAGGTTGCTGGCCCTTGGTGTTCATAACACACTCTCGGAGCTGTGCGATGCGCACCTCGTTTCCCAGCTCGGAGTACTCACTCGTACGAGCGCGGGAAGGGCCATCCTAAACAGGCTAAAGATGTGCGAACAGTTCCCAGAGCGGAACGCGAAAACGTAGTTGCCCAGGCACATCTGGAAAGCCTTTTGATTAAACCCCTTCCCAGGAACGTGCGCCCCGCGTACCACGAAGGCCGATGCACAGCGAGGGCTCGCGCCCTACACACAAAATACGGCCGACATGACAACGTGGCGTACGTGGACGCAGCGGAATACCGACTAACCCCGAGAAAAGCGTTTGCAGTGGTCGCGGTGAACGGGAACGGCTCCCCGATGGCGGCCGCGTCGATAGAAAGCACCTGGTCCGAAACGGCGGAGGAAGCGGCAATAGCCTTAGCCATAGCGAACACGCGTGCTGATATATTCAGGGGCTCCAAAACAGCCATTCGCAATTTCTCGATGGGCCGTATCTCATCTACCTCACTCGGCATCCTAGTGAACACCCTCCTTCCCATTAGAGAAGTTGAATTGACCTGGGTCCCGGCCCACTCGTCTAATCTGGGGAACGAGGCGGCCCACGCGAAAGCCCGAGGTTTCCTCGACCGGGCAGTGAGCGCGGTCTCCGACCCGAATTTCACGATGGACGGGTTGATCTCATTTCCTGACATGAAGCATCACTTTAGGCTCGAGAGGCGTGCATATCCCCTTCCCCACAAATCGTTAAGAAAAACGCAGGAAGTTACCTGGCGCCGACTGCAAACACGCCCTCTTCTGAACCCGGCAGTGTTCGCCCTCATGTTCCCTGGCCAGCACGACTCAGACTGCCATGAATGTGGTGAAAGGGCCACATACGAGCACATTCTGTGGAACTGCGCAAATGATCCGCCTCCGGCGGAGTTGATACAGCTCCCTTCTCCCGAGCGGTGGGAGGCCGTGCTGGTCAGTTCGGACCCGAAGGTTCAATCACGGGCAATCCAGCGGGCCAATGAGGTCGCCGCCAACCATGAGCTAGCGGCCATCTAGCACTTGTCTCCTGCAACCTTCTCTCGACGCAGTAAATGTTTTACAATCGAATCCATGTGACTCAGCCGAGGAAGACGGGGGAGAGTGGAGCGCCGTTAATGGATACCCAATTTCGACAAGATGGCAAAGCCAGCCAATGAGCGTGGTTGGCTCCACTCAAAGGGGGCGCTGAAGGCGAAGTCCCTACGATTGGACGAAAAAGGCGGGAAGACAACGGGAGAGACTATTTAAAGCGCTCGACACGTTCATCGAGCACTGACTCCCTGAGACTCTTGTCAGTATTTACTCTCTTTATCATTGCTTGCAACTAATGTTGTAAATATGTGAATGTAGTTTTTCCCTCGTTTCTCCTACTAACCGTCTCCGGTCCGCGTTCCTTCCTCCATCGGCACAGCGGCGGTGCTCCTGGACCTGATGCCTGGTGAAACACGCTACTAGCACGGCAAAACATACCAGTACAATATCATCCGCATACATTAAACCTGGGAGCCGCGGCTCAACTACATTTCCGCCTAATCTGTACGACAGATTATAACCTAGACTACTTTCTTGCAGCCTTCTTTCCGTATTTATCACATGAAGCATGAACAGCAGCGCTCATAGAGGACAACCTTGCCTTAATCATTTGTGCAGCCCCACAGTTGTGGTGCTTTTTATCTCTTCCCATGTAATTTCAACTTTATTATCTCGGTAGATTTCCTAAAGAAAATCGGTTACGTCATAACCGATACGTGCATCTGTTAATATGTTCCACAAGAGTTCCCTGTTCACGTTATCGCATGCACGGCTTATGTCCAGAAAGGCTAAATACAGAGGTCTGTTTTCCGCCTTAGCTATTTTTATGCATTCGGTAAGCACGAGGAGGCTATCATCCAGGCGCCTACCCCTTCTGAGCCCATTCTGAAGTTCTCCGAGTAGTCCTATTACCTTCTACCCATGACTCCATTTTTAATTCAGCCACCGGCATTGCCAGCCTGTATTCCATAGATGTTATCGTAATCGGTTGGAAGAATTTTATGTTGATCATATTCCCTTTCTATTTATAAATGAAATTCATTTTACTCTGTCTCCAGCTGTGCGGAATTTGCTTATTTGTTATGACTGCATCCAATGCTTTTATCAGAGTTTCCTTGCTTCTTGGCTCAAGTCTATTAATCAGCTTAATTGCAATTTCCTCTACCCCTGCAGATGTGGATTTAGGAATATTTGCTTCTGCCTTTTTCCAGTTAAGACCGGTCAGTTCTAAGCTGTTGTCTATTGTGCTATCCAGTGTTGCTCCTTGACTTGGGGAGATTACCCTATTGTCGTTGCAAAATGTCGCTTATGTCACAAAGTGTGTGCATGCCTTGTCTTTCTTTTTTCTTTTCCGACCGACGTGGCCACGACGCCGGTGGTTCGCAGGCATGTCGCGACGCGGCGGCGATGATTTTGCCTCCCCCGCATGGACGGTTGACCCCTCGCGAAGCTGGAGGGTCAAGGCTACGCCGCCCCCTCCCCAGCATTATCGCCGCGAAGCGAGCGATTGCACCAGGTGGGGACGGGAAGCGGCCGGTTGAATGCCCTAGCACCCTTCCCGACCTTGGCAAATTAGCATCGCTCCTCGTGTGGACCGTGGTTATCCCTCGCGTTCCTTCTCTGTTTCTTCGTGTTTTTCCTTCTTCAACATCTGCAAATCATTCGCGCAGTGCCTTGAGCTTTTGTGGTTGTTATCGCTTGCCCAAGTAAAAGGGTTGCTAAAGAAACTTGCCTACGCCTCATGCCTCCGGTCAACGGCTAATCAGGCGGGGCCCCTATCGCCGGTTCGCCGTTCAGCACACGAACCTCATCGTTTGCACGAGAGGGGGGAGAAGTTTGTCACTCCTCTTCCTCCTCCAAACTTACGGAAAGTGCAGTGGTGGGCAGGATGGCCTGAATAATTGCAATTTCGGCGCCAACCCAACATCTAGCCGCCCGCAATATCGGACCAAACTGGCGTCTGCGACAGGACTTGCTGACCACGATTGGCCTTGACTGCGAGGCATAGCGTTCAAGTGAGAAAGCGCGCGCTGTCCCAGCTTAGAGTGGGTCTACAATGGAAGAATTAGAGAGCCTCATCGGGCGAGGATAGGCGATGGGTCTCGAGGGAGCCGCCCTTCGCCAATTTGTGTGCGACGAGCAAGATGAGCGCCAACGCGACGCGGTCGCGAGGAGGACGAGCGCCTTCGTCGGGAGCACGAGCACCGTCGTCAGGAGGACGAGCTAGACAAAGCACGCTCGGCGCGCAGGGTGCTGGTGGTGGTGGTGAAAAACATTTATGGGCAATTAAATATTTTACAGAGAGGTGATTGGGGTAGGCCCTATTGGCCCTTTCCCCTCACAGTACTAGGTGGAGCCCCTATTCCGGGGCCCCATTGGCAAGCAACGCCGCCCGCGTCCGTAGAACCAAGGCCTTTTGGCTCTTTAGATCTTGACAGCCGAGCAGGGCCGCCTCCCAGTCCTCTCTGGTGGGGTTGGGGTTTGGGGGGATAGATGGGTTAGATTGACACGCCCAAACCATGTGGAAGGTGTCAGACACCTCCCCACAGAACTGGCACGTGCCATCAAAGGATGTATTGAGGGTGCTGGAGCTGCAGAGAGAACTTGAGGCTCTCCGAGCTCGAAACAAGGCTAGGAGGAACGAAGGCTCTGATGCCGCTTCAAAAGAAAGCGAAGTAAGAAGTGAGACAGCACGGAAGGTGCTTGAGGCCGGCGAACAGTATTACCGGCAAGGCGACTGCAGGGCGGTTGCAGAACTGGCACCAGCAGCTGACCAGGTGACTTTACGGACGCCTAGCGAGCATGGTGAGCTCACGTTCCAAGGGAAGGAACATTGTATCGTCAAGGGACGAGGTGGTGAGCTCGACCATGCGATCTGGGTAGAGGTGAGTCTGGAAACACCTGAAGCGAATACGCTGGAAGAGCAGTTCAGCCGAGTGCCCGCACCACCCTCAGACATCACACTGGAGGCAACAGTATCGCGTGACCTGGAGGACGGGACACTGGATGTGAGGACTGTGTGAGATTGCAGGTTGTATTTTACACAAACACAAAGGTACAAACAATAAACGAGGCGGCTTTTATAGGAAAGGAAACCAATATCAGTATGTGCGTATAAAAAGGAAAGGAACAAGGGAGCAACGCAACAACACACGGGGGAACAGAACAAAATGCTTACGAAAAATACAGGAAAAAGAAAGTCAAAGAGGAAAGTCACACTACTTGTCTCTCAATCAAGCGTCGAGCGGGGAGGACTGGCTGGGTGTCGGGCAGTCAAGGAGTCTCTTGGCGTTCCAGTGGCGATGCACTGTTGCCGGCGTTTCTCCGTTGGCCTTCAACGCTACCGCAGCGTCAGCGTCCGTGGGCTCCCGGCACGGTTCCCAGGTCTGGTATCCCGGAAGCGTGTTTATTTTTCAGCGCAAGCCCAGCCAGGCCACTGCTCATTGGCTCGCTGTACTGTGCACGTCACTTCCGCTCCAATTAGTACGCAAGCATTAAAAGTAAATGGCTGTTCTAAAGAACTATCTACACAAACGTTTCATATGCATACAAAATATAATGAATCTTTGAGAAACTAGATTTGAACGTTTAGTTTGGTCACGTGACTAGATTGCAATCACGTGACATGACGTGACTTTTGTCAACAGTCAAAATGGCCGCTTTAAAGGTCGTCGCGGCAAGTCACGGTAGAGTGCCATGGTTACAGGTTCTAGTGCACTGTATCACGGTGTTTTCGGGCAGTTGTACGCAAGTGGTTCCAAGACCAGTGCAAGCCGCCTAGCTGGATCCAGGATACTTGCCTCTGAATGGTTAAAGTGCGCCGATTCCAAGGTGCTTTGCAAGCCGCGCGGTTGGATGCTAGATATGCGTATTGCATCCGTAGGACGTACGCGGTGGCGATGTAACGAAGCGTTTGTGGCCGTGTTGCAAGCGTTTATAATTCCTGTGAGTATCACCACGGACAGCGCCGAGTAACAGCTGCTCACCTTGGAGAAAGGAGGCTGCTCATGGTGAATTTCCTGTGCGTGCAGCATAAGCTACATAGCACAGTGACAGTGTCCGAGAAGTGAAAGTGGTTGCGGCCGGAGCTAGTGCTTCTCCGCCGAGGCAGAGAAGTGCGCACGTGCGAAGGCTCACTACGCACGCAGTGTGTTCCGAATGCTGAAATGAATTTGGCGTTGTGCAGCTAGTCGTACTGGTTGCAGTGATCGCGACCGAAGCGACCGTTGTTATACGCATATCTCTTTTGCAATAACTGTCTGCAGGGAGGAAGCCTGTTTACATATTACAGTGACAACTACTGTGCACTGCTAGGGAAACGCTCGTCCCATCCTGTCTCTTCTCTCGTGATCGTCCTTTTTTGCGCTTTCCCTGGCCAATTTTTTTTCTATCACAAATGTAAAACCACTGCTGTGTGCTATTTTGAATAACTCACTAATAATTTAAAATATATAACCTTAGCTATTTGAAAAATGTGATTTAGTAATTATGACGGTTGTTAGCAGCTTGTACTGCAGCCTGACTTGTTCCACTCAGTGTGTTCGACTCGATAGAGGATTGGTGTGCAGTGTGCAAGTTAGCCTGAATGCAACTACTGCGCGCATATATTTATTTATTTGGAACACTGCCAGCCTCTGGTTAAAACTTTAGCAGAGGGGCATTACATGTATCATAGTAAAGGATAACATTTCTAAAAGCAGCTGTGCAAAGGACATATTTATATGCCGTGATATTACCTGAAATAGAGGAAAGTTCTCGATGACCACATTATGCATAATAGAGCATTTTATTCGTTTGCCCGAGTGAACGAGTCAGTAGGCACTTTATTAGATCAATTTATTTTAATATTTATTATACCTCAACGGTCCTAAGTGGCAATACCTGAATGGTGAACTTTGACATGGTGAGGCAAGTAGGAGCTTGATGAGTTTGCAATGTACTAATAAGGGAATAATTACTCATTAGCATCCAAGCGCAGCCATACAGCTGCAAAGAAAAGCTTTGTAGCTCTTTTTGTAGCCGTATGGCCGTGCTTGGGTGGATGCCAATGAGTAATGACTGCCTTATTAGAAATCATTTCAACCTTGAGGGATTCGTCTAAAATATTGGACCAACACCGCTCCCATTTCGAGCTCGCCCCATCATATGCTAGCCATCCCGGTTCGCGCACTTGGTAGGGCAACTGCCCCGGTGAGGCAGTAGTCCCGGGTTCGAACCCCAGACTAGGGTAACTTTTCCTCTAACTACAAAGTTTCTGTGGAACCTGAGTAGCTTTCTTTTGTAGCCGTATGGCTACGCTTAGGTGGGTGATAATGAATTACTCCCTTATTACAAACGTTCTCCACACTGGGGGATTCCTCAAAAATATTGGACTTGCATTGTCATTAACTGCATGGATTTCTACAGTGACCAGTTCGAAGGACAAGAGGTTAGCAAGCATAGCCTTACGAGATGGAAGACCATTCTAGCCTTTCGTGGCAAAAACAAAATTGAATCTTGAAATGCAATGGCATAAGCTAAGGAAGGGACAGTGCTTGTGCAGCTAGTGCAGAAGGAACCATGAGCAGGAAAAGATTAGTTGGTTATGTGACAGTAAAGAGCAAAAAAAACCTGCAGTTTCTACATGAGATGAAGAAATTAGAAGATTCATCTTTAGTGCTGTGACGCTGGAGCTTCTACAATAGTCTGAGAGAATAAAACAAGCAGCTCAGTTCTGAATTCATCCCAGGATCTGAGAAGAATTAGATTTATGCCATGTGGCATAACAATATTCTGCTGATGCCGCACAGGAGTTTTGAATGCAAGCAACATGGAAGACGGTGACAAGGACATGCTATGGTGTAAATATCCTGGGCTGTGGGTAGTTGTATAAGTTGTATAAGGTAGTTGTATCAGGAATTGCTCCAAAGCGACCTAAACAGGATTGAAAGCCGGTGTTCCACATGGCTAATGACGCTCAATGTAACAAAATGCAAATACATGCAGGTATCACGCAAGTGCACTAATATCGACTACACGTATTCACTCAGTTCAACCATCCTCACTAAAGCCGAATCATACTGGTATCTTGGAATCCATATCACGAGCAACCTCACTTGGTCCGAGCACATCACGAAGATTGCTGCTGATGCATCGAAAACACTCGGCTTTATCAGACGTCACCTCAGTTTCTCCCCTTCTTCCATTCGCAGCCAAGCCTACAAAACTTTCATCCGTAGCAAACTTGAATTTGCATCCCCAATATGGAACCTACATCAAGCCTACTTAATAGCCAGCCTAGAAGCCGTCCAAAACCGTGCAGCCCGCTTTATTTCCTCCAACTATGACACCCGCTCTAGCATTACCAAAATAAAATTATCTGCCAACATCGAGCCTCTCGCGCATAGGCGTAAAATTGCCCGTTTATCATTATTGCATAAATTGTACTATTGTTTTCCCTCACTTCGAGACTCCCTTCTGCTCCCTCCCCTCCGAACATCACGCCGTCTTTTCAACTCCATGAGCATCCTAAGACTCCATGGCTCCTCAAACGCATTTAACAAGTCATTTCTGCCTCTTGCCATTGAAGAATGGAATTCACTACTCGAATGTATTGTCACTGAACGCGATGCTCTTAAATTCCACCAATTGCTGTCATTTCACTTGAAATCCCAATGTGGGTAACTGTTGCCTTTGCGTTTTATTTTGATGTTATGATTGTTTGATCTACTACTGCACCTGTCTGCCTGATTTATAAACGTGTATTTCTTTTTTTCTCTTCCCCAAGCAACGAATGTTTCACTGTATTCTTTTTGATCACTGTTTTTTTGACTGGTTCACTGTATATTTTTTTTGACCTAATAATGTCATTACTTGTTTCGATGTTGCCCCGCCCCCCTATGTTATACCCCTCCAGGGGTCTTTAAGGGGCAATAAATGATGATGATGATGATGAAGGATTGTTAGGTGAGACCATGTTACATTGTCAGCCAGTTCGGGTATCCACCGAGATATGTGACAGTTACTACGTCATTTCCTTTCCTCAAAAACCAATTTTTTTTTTCAGTATACAGTGAATATGCCTTTCTCAGTAAGGCTTAAGTAGGCAAGATGTAGTTATCCTGAAAGTAAAAAAACGTTAGTGCATTCTTAATAACATTAGCAAACAGGCTAGTCGAGAGCATCCGAAATATTGTTCTGAGAACTGAAATACTGTTATTGATTGCAGAGGGCAGACTCCATAGTCGTCAATGAAGGCACGTTAGGAAACACTGAAAGGAAGCTCATATTGTATTTAATAAAACCTCGGGCCCAAGGGCAATGCCTTGGGAACACCCGAGATTACAGGAAAAAAGCAGGACGCGTAAGAATTCGTATGGGAATTCTGTTGACGGCTGGCTGTTAAAGCTTGGAATCAGTTTATAGCAACTGGATTCAAGTTATAGCATGAGAAATTACGCCTAATTTATATAAATGAGGGATTTTATCACACGCTCTTTCAAAGCCCAGAAAAAAAAGCATTAAGGGGGATGTTGCCGTTGAGGGAGAATGAGAGCAAGTTGGCTATCGCAGGAATGCTTTCTAAAGCCTTGCCAATTTGGATGAAACAACTTAATTGGCCATAACATTATAGCACCACAAGAGTATAAATTATGTTTACAATTGGGCGCACATGCCAACGGCACAAATTGGGTCATAGGTGCTGGGTGATGATTGGCAAGACACATACAGGGGCTAAGCTATGATGAGACAGGAGGCTATCTTCATGGCATGCACAAGATATATGTGCACACTGTGTCCTGTCCAGCTGTTGCATTCTCCAAGATTCACAGGGCTTAAGTGTGCTGTCGGGTAAACTGCTGGAAAGACGGCATGTCGACGATGTACTAAGGATGAGAATGACAGAACAAGAATGGCTACTGGGTGCGGTGGTGGTGATGTTCTTTCCTGTCGTCTTTGTTCTTTGTAGTTTCACTAGCTCCACAGGCCTTGTTTTCCTATCCGCTGTTTCAAAGTGGTGTCAGGTAAAGCCAATTGTTACTCTACAACCACCAAACTGCTGTGCCATACTTTAATCAGCTTTCATAATTTGCAATGGCAAATTTACTTCATAAGTCGTCTAGGCAAATAACACAGCTGAATAACTTGTGTCATCATCAGGACTAAAAATAACTATAATTTCATTTATACAGTCATGCCTCGTTAATACAGACCCCATTATGGATTCAAATTATGGACAGTATTTCTGGGGACAAAACTTTTTCAATGCACTCACACCTCAATAACATGAAAACTCGCTCATAACACAGTGGACAGAGTGAAAATAAATACAGCTCTTTGTCGCATAATTGTGCAGAGTGCAAAGACTGTTAAGACTTCTTGAATTTGAGTAGATAAGTCAAGCACAGCCTGAATCATATGCTTTTTTTACACACCGTAATTGCCATCATACTGCTTGTCGCACTGTGTGCAGAGAGTTTTGTGTTAACCCATGAACTGCCAGGCCCAGCGACTCCTCCTGCTCAAACACTTTCTGGATGCCAAAGCACTTCTTTTTCTGGTGTCAAAAGCATTGTCAGTGCTCGGCGACTCACATCCTGGCTCAGATTACTCATTGCACAAAATAAATTAAGCTCCTTAACAATAAAGAACAGAGTCGCAAGCTTACATTATAGGCTCACAGATGCGTCTCCGCAGCCCACAATGCTATAGCACTTTTTAAATGGAGTGCACCATGTCACAACCTAAACCGAGAACTACTCCTCTGGCTCAGCCCACCATCATGCAGAGAAGTTTGTGTTGTCACCAATTCTTCAAGCAAATATTTTTGCAGACATAGGTCCACACAGCAGGCAGGAAATAAAAAAAAACGACGCTCCAGAAGAGACCACTGCACTACACACCGATGTTTTCGTACGTCGTAACCCGAGCATCCATAATCACAAAATGTACTGCATGAAGCAGCAACACGCCGAAGAATGGCGACGCTGTTGTTGTCGCGGAAGAAAACAGTTCGACGGCCGCGCAGCCAGGATCGCGTCACGTCGCACACACAGCAGTTTCGAAGCACAGTACCTACACGAAGCGCGATCAAAATCGGTGATGGATACGTAACAGAAACAACGTCGTATAACAACGCTCGCTTCGGTTGCAATCACTGCAACCAGTACGACTAGCTGCAGAACGCCAAGTTCATTTCAGCATTCGGAAAACACTGCGTGCGTAGTGAGCCTTCGCACGTGCGCACTTCTCTGCCTCGGCCGAGAAGCACTAGCTCCGACCGCAACCACTTTCACTTCTCGGACACTGTCACTGTGCTGTGTAGCTTATGCACGCACAGGAAATTCACTATGAGCAGCCTCCTTTCTCCAAGGTGAGCAGCTGTTACTCGTCGCTGTCCGTGGTGATACTCACAGGAATTAGAAACGCTTGCAACACGGCCACAAACGCTTCGTGACATCGCCACTGCGTAGGTCCTACGTCGGTTTGAAGATACGCATATCTAGCATCTAACCGCGCGGCTTACATAGCACTTTGGAATCGACGCACTTTAACCATTCAGAGGCAAGTATCCTGGATTCAACTAGGCGGCTTGCACTAGCCTTGGAACTACTTGCTTACAACTGCCCGAAAACCACGCCGAAAACACCGAGACACCGAGCGGCCATTTTGACTGTTGACAAAAAGTGACGTCATATCACGTGATCGCACTCTTGGGCGTCGTCTGCTCGGTGTGCGCCTAGTCACGTGACCAAACTAAACGTTGAAATCTAGTTTCTCAAAGATTTATTATATATTGTATGCATACGAAACGTTTGTGTAGATAGTTTTGTAGAACAGCCATTTACTTTTAATGCTTTCGTACTGATCGGAGCGGAAGTGACGTGCACAGTACAGCGAGCCAATGAGCAGTGGCCTGGCTGGGCTAGCGCTGAAAAATAAACACGCATCCCGGAAAGGCCACGTAGGCACCACAGGCGGCCTGTGTGGAGCAGCTGACGGATGGACGGAGAAGAGTGGCGCCTGGGCCTGGTGGTTGAGGCTCTCGACGATGGATGTCCAGGTCTGGTGTCCCGGACGTCTGCGGCTGAGGCCCAAGCCCGGAACTCGGGGAGCCAGCAGAACTCGTCCACGTCCGTCGCCCACCGCGCTCTTCTTCTCTCTGCCATGTAATCCTCTTCTACCTGTCCCGGCGTTCCCCTCCGCACGCGCTCCTCGTGCTTTTTCTTCTCCTCACAAACGACGCTGGGTGGCGCTATCTTTTTACACTGGGGCACACTTTCGGGAAAAAAGATCGCGGCGAGGTCGCGGCTCCCGAGCGGCTGACCGAGCACCGAGCTACGGAATGCCCCGGCCCTCATGATGATGAGGAAATTAAGGCCGAGTTCGACGGAGCGGTCCGAATAGAGGATATCTATGGACGGCTAAGTTGAACCGGCTGAACAGTTATGTCAGCGACGTCGAGGAGCATTGCTCAGACGCCTCGGCTGTAGAACCAGACCGGGAGAGTGGAGCACAGTTGTGCCCCGTAAGGGCATCCGCGGATCATCGTGATCTCGCAGTTCCCGTGCGGGCAGAACCGCGGCAAGCAGCCGATACAGGATCGGTTACTTTTACGGAGGATCCGTTTTCCGAGCATCAGCAGCCAGTTGTGAGGATAGGATAGGGATACAGGCATGCACAAGGGCGGAGCAAGCCGGTAGCTGTGGGACTACCGTCTCCGCACAGCGAATAGCACAGTCAGCGCACGATGGGTTCCCTCAAAAATGGTTATTTCTACGAGCGGCCAGGTTACAATGCGCTCGCTGTGTGCGGCTCGACGGAGACGGGCAAGCGTAACACCAACAAAAAAAAGACGCGCTTTCCCAACCTGCATTCCACAAACCTGTTGAAAAAGCTAGGTGAGCAGAGACGTTCTCGAGCTAAAACATTGCGGTTGAAGCGTCCTATTATCGACGCTCGATCGATCTGTCGTGCCGACTGCCTCAACGTCGAGGTAGGGGATAAGAAGTTTCTGTGCAGAAAGCTTCGAACGGAGAGGTACGATGAAATCCATCTCAAGGCCGTAGAAAAGTACGACAAGAGGCCGGCACCGATTATCTTTGGCGAAACCTAGATGGTCATGAGAGACCAACGCTCCTCCCATTCTAGGTAGACATTCCTTTTCCTTTCTTTGTATTTTGTGACTTGTCTTCCTATGTTTGGAGAATGCTATGCAGTGCAAGATGTTTGAGTGTGTTGCTTAACATATCAGTGCCGAACTCCTTCGATGTAAATTGCAGTGTTGAACTGTTTCGACTGAAAGTGCAGAGTGGAACAGTCTACAGTGACTGGGACCTGACTGCGTGAGATGTGCACTACGTGGCCCTGCGAGCCGTCGGGGAAAACTGATGAGGCGACGAGGTCGTGCGCGCTGGTGATTGTGAAGTGCGCGTACTGTATCTGTGTTTCTTTGTCCGGCAAGACAGTTCATGCATGCACGACATTTGTCTATTTTGGTTTTGGAATGTTATTGACAATACCATTCTTTTCGTGGGGGTTGTGTCAAAAAGTGTGTGCATGCCTTGTCTTTCTTTTTTCTTTTTCGACCGAGATGGCCACGGTTAGCCACGGCGCCGCTGGTTCGCAGGCTTGTCGCGGCGCGGCGGCGTCCCCCGCGTGGACGGTTGACCCGTCGCGACTCTGGGGGGTCAATGCTACGCCGCCCCCTCCCCAGGATTATCGCTGCGAAGCGAGCGATTGCACGAGGTGGGGACGGGAAGCGGCCGGTTGAATATCTTAGCACCCTTCCCGACCTTGGCAAATTAGCATCGCTCCTCGTGAGCACCGTGGCTTTCCCTCGCGTTCCTCCACCGCACTTATCAGGCGGGTGGCAGCACGTAATCATGGGCTGTCTTAACGCGAGACCCTCAATATGACAATGCACTAATCATTAGCCGCATTACATACCACCTCCCATACCACATACTAACTCAGCGGCAAACACAACAGGCAGACAACCTAATACGCACGGCTGTCACATCCGCCCTACGTCTTCTACGGCGGTTAGCCCGAAATGTCTCCTGGCCACTGGCGCTCACAATACAGTGATCGAATTAATAGAGGCTCAACGCACCAACCAATTAGTCCGCCTGAGGCGCACAGGAACAGGACAACGCCTACTATGACAGCTACGTCTCAACCACCCATACCCACCCCAATAAGTCCTACACCTTACATAATTTATCTGAGCACTTAGGATCACATATATCAGAAGTCCCTACCACGCAATATGAGTGCTAGTCTCCATCACGGTAGGCGGCAGGCACGAGGGAGCCATTACACGAAAGCATACAGCAGAGAGAGAGAGAGAAAATTTTATTTACACAGGAATTCGGGGCACGCCCCAGGGTCCCCGCACGACCCCACTGCACTGAAGTCTTTATGTTCCGAAGGTCCATAACACTGGCAGCACGGCCGGTGGCGATGCTCCGCACGGCCGGGTCCTCCGAGCGCAGCAGGGTCTCCCAGTCCTCCCAGGTCTTGAGGTTCTCTAGGTCCCGCGGGGGAGGGTCCGCCGGGCAGAGGGAAATGATGTGGAGGGAAGAGGCGAAGGGTTATGGGCATAGAGTGCATGCCGGAGTCGGGAAGGAGGGATGATAATGGGCTAGGTTAAGGGGTGAAGGGAGTGTGTGTGTCTGTAGTCTGCGCCTGAGTGTTGCACGTTTGTTATCTACGGAGTGGGGGGGGGGGGGGTAGAGCTGGCGTAAGGCTCTGTGCGCTTGGGTCAGCTCACTGAATGAGTGCATGGGCTCCTTCGTGTATCCCCGATCAGAGGCCACCTGAACCCGGTTTAAAGAACCTCGGGCTAAAAGGTTGGCGGCCTCGTTTCCGGGATTCCCGGAGTGCGCAGGCATCCTTATCAGCTCGAATTGGCGGGGCGGGGTGCATCGGGCGGGTCCAGTATGCCAAAAGCAGAAATATGGACCTCAAGCAAAATTTAGTATCGCAGTTTTAGAATCACTTACAATGTACTTGGCTTCCGTGCGGATGATAGCAAGTGCAATGGCGGCTTCCTCTGCAGCCTCTGGGGAAGTGTCTGGAGGGAGAGGTAGTGTGAGGAGGGCGGATAAAGAGGAGTCCACCACAGCTCCTGTCGCTTCATCACCCGTGCAGGCAGCGTCCACCTATACGGCGTCCGGATCGGGGCCGTACGCTCGATGGAGTGCCTTTGCACGGGCTCTGCGGCGCTGCTCATGATGGGACGGGTGCTTATTCCTCGGGAGCGGCCTGATGAGGAGCTCCCGGTGAAGGGGTCGTGGGATGGTGAGGAGGGTGGGGTCGTTGGCCAGTATTTTGATTCCTAGGGAGTCCAGGATATACCGACCTGTGGAGGTTTGTGTGAGCCTGATGTATTGGGCTGGTCGTAGCATCCACCAGTTCCCCAATCGTGTTGTGGAGTCCCAGGCCTAGTAATCCGTCTGTGGGTGTGTTGAGGGGAAGATGAAGTGCTACCTTGAATGCCTTGCGAATCAAAGCATCCAAAGCGTTTATGTCATGTTTGGATAGTTGAAAGTATAGGGTAGTGTACAGCACACGACTGACAAAGGCATGAATGAGGTGACATTCATGCCTCTATCACGTCCCGAAACCCTGCGGATGAGGTGCGATATCGCGCCTACAATCTGCTTGAGTTTCTTGAGCGGGGTGGTGTTTTTGCAATCGTTCTGGATGTGCGGGCCCAACACACGGAGGGTGCCAACCTCAGGTACCGGGTCACCTTTCAGTTCAATGGAAATGGGGGAGCGTGGGCAGCGGTGGTTCTTAGGCTGGATGAGGAAGAGCTCGGACTTCTCTGGGGAGCAAGACAGTCCGATGATCCGTGCGTAATTTTGTGTGAGTGGCTGCTTCCTGTAAGGTCTTCTCTATGCCGCCGTCACTGCCGTGGGTGGTCCACAGGGTGATATCGTCGGCATAAAGAGTGTGCTTTAGGTGGGGAATAGTTGACAACTTTTGGGTGAGGGGGATGTGGGTAATGTTAAACAAATAGTGGGAGAGGACGGACACTTGATGGGTGCCGATGCTCTAATGCGTGTAGGTGGGGAAACACTTAGGGCCGAAGTGTATCTCAGCCGTGCGGTCAATGAGGCATGCTTGAATGTAGGCGCACGTGCGCACACCCACATTCAGTGGGGATAGAGCAGTCATGTTCGCCTGATGTTCAATGCGATCAAAAGCTTTGGATAAATCAAAAGCTCATACTGCCTTGGTGTGACCTGGAAGAAGCGGGTCGAAAATGCCGTGTGTGAGTTGCAGCATGGCGTCCTGTGTCGATAGATGGCGGCGAATCCCAGCATGCTATGCGGGTAAAGATTGTTGTCCGCCATGTGACTTGTGAGTCTCGCTAACACAACATGCTCGAGGTGCTTCTAGAGGCATGAGGTTACGAAATCGGGCGAAGGTTGTGGAGTGTAAGTGGCTTGTTGGGATTAGGTATGAAGAGTACCTTCGCGTGGCGCCAGGACTGCGGAAGGTTACCCTGCCTCCAGCACTGGTTGAAGTATTTCGTAATGAGGGTGATCGATTGGTCATCCAGATTACGGAGCATGGAGTTTGTGATTTGGTCTGCACCAGGTGCGGAGTTTGCGCGGAGAATCAGGAGGGCCGCTCTGACTTCCGTGTCTGTGGTGTCGGTGTCGAGTGTGGGATTTGCTTGTCGTGTGTAGTAGGGCAGTGGTGTGGGGGCACCTGGAGAGGTGTACATGGTTAGAATTGTGTCTAGGAGGGTGTCGGGATCGTCAATGTGTTCGTGTGTGAGGCGTGTCACGTGGTGCTGTGTTGCTGATTTGGTGCGTGTGGGGTCAATGAGGTGTCGGAGGAGTTGCCATGCACGTTTGCTGGACAGGTTTCCGGCGATGCCGTCACATATCCGTCCCCAGTTGAATCGACAGAGCTCCTCAGAGTGCTGTTGGATTTGTGTATGCATCATGGCCAGCCGCTTTTTAAGCGTTCTGTTGAGTTTGTTGCCCTTCCAGCGTTCCAGTAGGCTGTGATAAGCCTCGCAGAGGTGGGCTAGGCGTGTGTCATGGGTAGGGGTTTCGGTTGTAGTTTCAGTGTGTCGGGAATTCTGGTGAACGTGATGCTTGAGTGGCTGCACCCGTGCGTCGATGTCTGCGATGGGTATGTCTGGGAGGGCGGTACGTGCAGCGCGAAAGGCATCCCAGTTAATGAGTTTGTGTCCTGTATTTGCGTGACGGGGTGCTTTGTACAGGACAGAGATTTGTATAATCTAATGTTCACTGCACAGTGTATGTTGTGTTCTGTTCCAGGTAACGCCGCGGATGCAGCGGCTCAGCGTCAGGTCCGGGCTGGTGTCCATGCTGATACTGTTGCCGATCCTCGTAGGCGTCTGAAACGTGCTGTGCACAGTGAGTAGGAGGTTCTGCAAGAGCATCCAGAGCCTGCTACATCGATGTGTCGTGGTTGTGTATCCCCAGTCAGTATGCTGACTGTTGAAGTCCCCACCAATGACTAGGGGATGTTTCCCTGCTAGATGATGTAGCTTTCGCAGAAGTGATTCTAGCGGGGCCATCGGCAGGGTCGGGGAATGGTATATGTTTGCTATAAATATAGAAGGAAGTGAATGTGTGTGATGTGTAAGTTCTGTGATTACGCAGAGCGTCTCAGACGTTATGTGATGAGTTTTGTAGGTGATGCTGCGGTGGATGAGTGTGGACGCCCTGGGTGTGTTAGTGGTGTCTGAGTGTGTAGATGCGTAGCTGGGGATGGTTACCCGGTGTGCAGTCTCCTGGAGAAGTAGTATGTGGGGCGTAGGTGTGATGGTGGGAAGGAGAAGTTACAGAGGTGCGCGCTTGGCCCGGAAGCCGCTGGGAGTTCCAAGTTAAAATGGGGAGATTAGTGCTCCCCCCGCCATATTGGATAGTGCGGGGACTGAGGAGGGTAGTAAGACGGGCGTCATTTGGTATGTGTTGCTCAGGAAAGGTGGTTTGTGCTGGCGGAAGTAGGATGGAGGGAGTGGAGGGGGTTTGAAGTGGGGCGAAGCGATGGGTAAGACTATGTTCCAACAGCTCCATCATCTTGGTAAGCATAGCGTCCATGCGCTGCTCAAGGTTTTCGGTGAGGGTGGCGGCAAGATGATTGAATCCGGCCTCGAGGCGGGCGTCTACCTCATTTAGTTTTTGGTCAAATTTGGCTTCGAGTGCTGCTAATTTAGCGTCTGTTTCTGGGGGCACGGGAGGGGGTGTGGCGTCTGAGGTGCGCTGCTTCTTTACAGGAGGGGTGCTCGAAGGGTCGGGGTGTGATGAGGTTGGATTAATGACAGGGGGTGTGGGTTGAGGGGGCATGGACGGGGCGGGGGTGCTTAGGAGGGAGGAGAGGTGGTTTACCTCCTCACGCAAGGCCTTGAGTTCCTGATCTCTGGGATCTGCCTGGGAGGACTGGGGTGGTGGTTGATGACGGGTGGTGTTGCCCGAAACGCGGTCTGCCCAGGTTGGACGCGAGGCGTTCTTGCTGCCATTGGGCCGGGTTCTGGAAGGAGACCGGGAAGCCGTCAAGCTGCTCCCGGTGCTGCGCTGGGTTGATATTCAGTGAAATCGCTGATCTCTCTTTTGATCCATAAATAAGGCCTCGCCCTCACAAGCGAAACCTTCCAAAAATTATTGTCCATGCTATCCAGGCAATAAAAATGCATGCTAGGTGTCTGAACAAGCAAACACGACCTTCTTCTGCATCGTCCTACCATAATGTACAGGACACTCGCATTTAATATAAAAAAGGTCATTATTGAAAAAAAAATAACTGAAATTTTGAGTGCAGTCCTAAAGCGTTTGAGGTTTTGAACAGGTTTATTAAGTGGATGCTGTTACTAGTGGGTGAATCGTTGCTGCTTTACCTGAGCACTTTCTGTAAAGCTATCGAAAGAGCGGGGACATGCTTATCATTAAAAAAGGGGGTGGAGTAACCATCTCTTGCTGGGAGGAAAATTGGTTAGCAAAGAAGATACTACTCTTGGTGGACGCCTCAACCGTTATACTACAGATGGGATGAATGACGGAGTTAATGAAAGAGCCGTAGTGGAGGGCTCTGGAATGAATGAATGAATGAATGAATGAATGAATGAAAAACTATTGTACTACAAGGGTTCTTTCTTGAAGCGTAGGTGGAGCCCTCAGTCCAGGGCCCCAGCGGCCTTTGCAGTTTTGCGAGCCCTGTCGATCCGTAGTACCCGGGTTCGAACCCGGCTCCGGAGGCCGCGTTTCATGGAGGCGAAACGCAAAAGCTACCCGTGTGCTGTACAATGTCAAAGCAGGTTAAAGGGATACTAACCCAAGCTGTTGGAGCTGCTCTTTTACATGTAAACAAGAGGTTCGCTGCTAAAATTGATAAATGGGACAAGTATTTTAGCGAAAAAGGCGGATAGCACGTTTTTTTTTTGCGATTCATTGCCGTGTCGTTGCACCTGGCGGCCGCCTGTGGAACCTGCGACTACACGTCATAACACCCGCGCGCCCATCGTTGCTGTAAAAGCACAATTGCCATCGCTCGACGTAAATTGGTAAATTGTTTTTTGAGGAAAGGAAATGGCCTAGTATCTGTCTCACATATCTCGGCGGACACCTGAACCGCGCCGTAAGAGAAGCGACGAAGGTAGGAGTGAAAGAAGAAAGACAGAAAGAGGTGCCGTAGTGGAGGTGTCCGGAGTAATTTCGACCACCTGGGGATCTTTAACGTGCACTGGCCGAAAATATTCTGAAGACCTCCACTACGGCACTCGCGGCTTTTCCAGTTTTTAGTTTTGTGTCGGCCACTCGCCATCTGTCTGCATGTGCTCACGGCGTACACATATAATATCCAGATGTTAATCGATGTTCTCTACTTACCATAACGGTATGCACGCTTGCGTACGCTAAATGCAGCTATTTTTTCCGGACCTTACGCCATTTCTAACATTCTTACTTTTAAAACAGTGGTGCGACAATGTTTAGACTAGTGGCGCCATCTGGTGGTTAGAAGGGCAACCATGGTTGCCAACAAAGTGATGCCCCTCTTAAGCCTAAAGGGGGAAGAATCGTCACTTTCAATAAAAAAATATAGCAAATTTATTACTCGTAAGTTTTCTTAAGGGTGTGTGATGCCACAAGCGCCCTGCATCACTAGCGGTGGCCTGACGCTCGCTTGGAAGAAGGTGAGAAAAAGGAGAGAGACGCGGGGCGTGGCGCAAGCGGCGCGAGGAGACGAGCTCGGGCAACGGAGCAGGCGAGCTCACGGCTGAACGGCTTCCTGAACCCGGGTGACCAGGCCTGGGGAAGCTGTCCTTGCCCAGTTCAGGGCAACCAGGAGCCTGCTGTCTCCTGTCTCCTGCCTGCCTCTCGCTACCTCGGAGAGCGGGCGCCGTGCCGGGCACAGGCAGGTGCTGCCTGCCCGGAGATCCTACCGGCCTTGCTGTCGGGTCGCGCCTGCCGTCCCGTGGCTGGGACACCACTGTGGTGAAAGGGTGCCTTCCTGGCCGTGCCCAGGTGTCCAGACCTGGGCGGCCGTCTCCTTTCTAGTGCGTCGTCAGCGCCACTGGTGCTGGTGCTCCGCGCACGACTTCCGACCGCAGTGAGAACAGCCCTGCGGAGGTACTTGGCCCCGGCGCCTTTCAGGCGACGGGCGGCGCTATCTCACACCGGAGCCACTCCTCGACCCTCGGCCGCACAGCTCCATACCCAACAGTGACTGCACTCCTATATTAAGTAAACCATTTTGTTACATCTACGGACGTGCTCGGTCTGGGACGGCTTTTCTGGATCCTCCGGGGCCCCACCTCGGAGGACGCTCGAACCTGCTGGGGGCCTTTTCCCCTCACAAATTTGGCGTCCACGACAGGACAGGCCGAGCAGCGTTAGCCAGTTAGCGAAGTCTGTGAGACAGAATGAGTGCTGCAGATTTACTCGCGGTAGGAGAGCGCCTGGGTTTGCAGGGACGCGAGTTGCGCGAGTGGGTAGAGGAGGAATTGAGCAAGGCACGAGAGGAGAGAGCTGCGGATCGGGAAGCCACAAAGCGGCGTTTGGAGCTCGAAGCACAGAACTTAGAGCGAGAAGCACAGCATTTACAGCTGCGAGTTAAACTATCAGAAAGAGAAAATCCTCCTCCTAATCCTGACGCTGAAAATGCAGAGCGCAGTGCCTCAACCGTTTTTCCCATTAGCCCGCATGGCCTGATACTAACGTTTAATGAGGGACGTGATGATTTGGACGCGTATTTGAAGCGTTTTGAACATGTCGCCACAGGGCAAGGTTGGCCGAAAGAGAAGTGGGCCACGGCCTTGAGCCTCTGTCTCGGCGGGGAAGCTCTTAGAGTCTTTGGTCGACTATCTCCAGAGGACTCTATGGATTATGAGAAAGCGAAACTTGCACTGCTACGAAGATTTCGTTTTACCGCTGAAGGTTATAGGGAGAGATTTCGGCAAAGCAAGCCTCACGATGATGAGACAGCCTCCCAGTACGCCACGAGGCTTTTCAGTTTCTTTGACCGTTGGGTAGAAATGCGGGGAGAAGGTCGCACCTTTGAGGTGGTGCGCGATATGATTGTTGCTGAGCAGTTTATGAACAACTGCCACAATCGTTTAGTAGTGTTTCTACGAGAAAGGGATTGTAAAAAGGTTGAAAAGATTGATGAGGCCGCCGACCATTTCCTGGAGGCTCAGAGACAGAATAACCTTGCTACTTTCAACGACCGGAGTGAGCAGGGTTCAGTGAAACTTACGACCACGGTTCCTAATCCCAAGTCGCAAATTCGATGTTTCATCTGCGAGAAGGTCGGACACAGGTCTTCCGATTGCCGTTCGAAGCCGAAGGCCCCATATCGCACATTCTGCCGCAAGTCTGGACACGACTTGCAATCATGCCGGCGCAGCAGTTCAAGTGACCGGGAGACATCCGCATGTTTCATGTCACCCCAAGGTTCTTGCCCTGATCACCAGGCGGAAAGAGAACGTTTAGATGTCCAAGCGGCAGATTCTGTTCACAGACCCACTCCGCCGATTGCCAGTATGCCGGTGGTGCACGGGGAAGTGTTTGGACAAAGAGTGTCAGTGCTACGGGACACTGGAAGTAACAGTATCGTGGTGCGCCAGGCCCTCGTGCCCGAGGCAGCCTATACTGGGAAAAGAGCGACATTGCTTTTGGCGGATGGTTCCACCATAGAAGCTCCTGAGGCGGTGGTGATAGTCACATCACCGTACTTTACAGGCAAGGCTATTGCAAGGTGCCTGCCGACGCCTTTATATGACCTGATAATTGGCAATGTCCCGCGTGCACGCGTTCCTTTTTTGGAGGATTCAGCTGGTTGGTCAACAATCTCGGCGGACCAGGGGACCACTTCTGCACCGGCTACGCAGACCAACTCTCCTTGCACAGCTGTGGCGGCGAAAGCTTCGGAGCATATCTTGGATCCCTCTCAGAGCGCGATCCACGTGTCTCGCCCGGCGTTCCGCAAGAAACAAGAAGAGGACACTAGCTTAGACCTGTGTCGGAAGAAACTGGGGACAACGTTTTCCGGCAAAGCCGAGTCCTCCCACACCTTCCATCTGGTTGACGGAGTATTGTTCCGGACGTATCAAGTGTGCCCTGGCAAAACGATTGAACAGGCGGTGGTTCCGAAGAGCTTGCGCCATCAGGTCCTGGTGCAGGCGCATGAGAGTGCTCTTGCCGGTCATCAGGGTGTGAAGAAGACTACGGCGAGAGTACTAGGTGACTTCTACTGGCCAGGGGTACAACCCGACATCAAAAGATTTGTGAAGTCATGCGACGCCTGTCAGCGGACTGTGCCGAAAGGAAAACTGGGCAACGCTCCATTAGGACGTATGCCTATTATTTCCACACCTTTTGAGCGGGTGGCGGTAGACTTCATTGGACCTTTAACTCCAACCTCATCTAGAGGGAACCGATACATCCTCACGTTGGTGGATTTTGCCACCAGGTTTCCCGATGCAGTAGCCCTTCCTGCCATCGATTCAGCCACTGTGGCGGAAGGCCTTCTTGAAATGTTCTCCCGTATTGGGTTCCCACTGGAGGTTCTTTGTGATCGGGCTTCGTGCTTCACATCTGCACTTATGCGAGAAGTGAACGATTTGTTAGCTATAAAACATTTCAGTTCGACACCATACCATCCCATGTGCAACGGGCTTGTGGAGCGGTTTAATGGGACCTTGAAGAACATGCTACAGAAGTTGCGTCAAGAAAACCCGAAGGCATGGGGCCGTTATCTTGCTCCACTGCTCTTCGCCTACAGAGAGGCACCACAAGCTAGCCTGGGGTTTTCCCCATTTGAGCTCATCTACGGTCGCCAAGTTCGAGGGCCAGTCACCATTCTAAAAGAACTCTGGACTGCCGGAAAACTGTCTGACACAGTCAGAACAACGTATGGTTATGTGCTAGACCTGAGGGAGCGTCTCGAAGGCACGCTGCAGCTGGCACACCAAAATTTAATGAGGGCGCAGAGGTCTCAGAAGATGTACTACGATAGGCGCGCCTCTAACAGGAAACTGAAGGTTGGTGATCGAGCGCTGATCCTTCTACCCGCTTCCCATAACAAGCTCATCATGCAGTGGAAAGGACCTTTTGTGGTCACGGGCAAAAAGAACGAAGTCGACTACTGGCTTGACGTGGGCTCCAGCAAAAAGTTGTTCCAAATAAATATGCTGAAACGCTATGAAGAGCGCCAGCCAGTGAATGTTCTCCAAGCGTCATCGTTCGTGGTCGTTGAGGAAGTGGAGGCAGAAACTCCAGTGCCAACCTTCAGTGCGAATCCTGGCCCTGGGATTGGAGCTATCAAGCGAGCTCAAACTTTGAATGAGACGCAGTTAGCCACACTAGATTGTTGGAGGCTCACAGCGACATTTTTTCGGAGGTTCCGGGCCATACTAATTTAATTGAGTGCCACTTGGAGTTAACGACGAGTGTGCCCGTCAACACCCCGCAGTATCCATTACCATTTGCTTTGCGTGAGGTTGTCGAGAAGGAGGTTGCAGACATGTTGAGGCTTGGGGTTGTCGAACGCTCCCATTCCCCTTACAACTCTCCACTTGTCTTAGTTAAGAAACCTGACAAAACGTATCGTGCGTGCATTGACTTTCGTCGGATTAATAGCATATTGGTGGACGATGGCGAGCCCATTCCAAAGACTGATGTTATGTTTGCCGAGGTCGACACCAAGACGTTTTTTTCAAAACTAGATCTTACCAAAGGTTATTGGCAAGTGCCACTCAGTACTGCGTCCAGGCCAGTTACAGCATTTTCCACCCAATCAGGCCACTATCAGTTCGCCTTCATGCCCTTTGGTATTAAGACCGCGTCCGCAATTTTTACCCGCCTTATGAGAAGCCTTCTCGCAGGTCTACCTAATGTGGTCCATTACATAGATGACGTCTTGGTGGCTACCTCAACGTGGGAGGAGCACGTGAATACTTTCCGGGAATTATTCAGGCGCATCAGACAGGCAGGCCTCAGAGTAAAACCTCAAAAATGCGAGCTTGGTATGAGCCGCGTGGTCTTCTTGGGACATTTGTTGGGCGATGGTTTGATTCGCCCAGTGGAGTCAATTGTCACCAAATTGGAACAGGCGGCTAAACCGGAAACTAAGAAGCAGGTTAGGTCTTTTCTAGGTTTGGCTGGGTACTACCGGGACTTAATACCTCACTACGCTGCCAAGGCCCAGCCTTTGGTAGAACTTACACGGAAAGCAGAGAGTAATCATGTGCATTGGACTCCCGAGCGCGAAAAGGGATTCGAAACCTTGAAACAAGCTCTTGCATCCCGACCAGTTCTGCGGGCTCCTGATCCCGCAAAGGACTTCATTCTCCGTACCGACGCCTCTGGGAAGGGTCTAGGTGCAGTTCTTTTGCAAGAACACAACGGTACGCTTCATCCTGTATCGTATGCCAGCAGGCAGCTTCTTCAGCGCGAAACACACTATTCCGCCATCGAACGGGAGTGCTTGGCACTAGTCTGGGCGGTCGGCAAATTTCATATTTTTTTGTATGGTCGCACCTTTACTATCCAGACAGACCATCAGCCCCTTCAATACTTGACGCAGGCGAAGCATTTAAATAGCCGCGTGTTACGATGGAGTCTAGTGCTACAGGAATATTCTTTCCGGGTTGAACACATTAAAGGCTGTGATAACGTTGGTGCCGATTATTTAAGCCGGTCATGACCCTGTGAGAACTCTGTCGCCGTAACGTTCTTTTGACTGGTCCGGTAACCAATCTTTTTGTGTGAACTTCCTTTGGTGGTGCCTGTGCAGTTACATTTTGTTGTGTGTTTTGTGTATGTGAAACACTGTCGACAGTCAGTGAACGGTGGTGCGCGTGTGAGTGTTCCGTGTGGTGTGGTGCAGTGCGCCGAACAGTGCTTTGTGCAAAAGTTTTTTGTTTTAAAAAAAAAACTTCTCCAAGGGGGGGCATATTTGTGATGCCACAAGCGCCCTGCATCACTAGCGGTGGCCTGACGCTCGCTTGGAAGAAGGTGAAGAAAAAGAAGAGAGACGCCGGCCGTGCCGCAAGCGGCGCGAGGAGACGAGCTCGGGCAACGGAGCAGGCGAGCTCACGGCTGAACGGCTTCCTGAACCCGGGTGACCAGGCCTGGGGAAGCTGTCCTTGCCCAGTTCAGGGCAACCAGGAGACTGCTGTCTCCTGTCTCCTGCCTGCCTCTCGCTACCTCGGAGAGCGGGCGCCGTGCCGGGCACAGGCAGGTGCTGCCTGCCCGGAGATCCAGCCGGCCTTGCTGTCGGGTCGCGCCTGCCGTCCCGTGGCTGGGACCCCCCTGTGGTGAAAGGGTGCCTTCCTGGCCGTGCCCAGGTGTCCAGACCTGGGCGGCCGTCTCCTTTCTAGTGCGTCGTCAGCGCCACTGGTGCTGGTGCTCCGCGCACGACTTCCGACCGCAGTGAGAACAGCCCTGCGGAGGTACTTGGCCCCGGCGCCTTTCAGGCGACGGGCGGCGCTATCTCACACCGGAGCCACTCCTCGACCCTCGGCCGCACAGCTCCATACCCAACAGTGACTGCACTCCTATATTAAGTAAACCATTTTGTTACATCTACGGACGTGCTCGGTCTGGGACGGCTTTTCTGGATCCTCCGGGGCCCCACCTCGGAGGACGCTCGAACCTGCTGGGGGCCTTTTTTCCTCACAGGGTGACAGGAGAGGAAGCGAAAGACCGGTAGGCCATTTGTGGCCATCGAACGCGCTGAAAAAGGCAGTAACAACGACGAATGCAATCCGAGGCGTCATGCATCGAAGGGCGCCGCCATATTTGTCGCCGCGAGACTGCAACTTCGTAATCGCCGTCCTATGCCCACTCGTGCGTGGGTGTCATGACGTCACGCTCTTCACATCGCGCCGGCCAGGATGGCTTGGCGCACTCTCATAAAACATTGAAAATAAAACCATCAGCTGAAAAACATGCGCAGTGACGACTAGATTTCGGCGTAATCACATTCTGAGAATATATTTTCAGCATTTTTGTTCAATTTTAAGATTTGGCTTCAGTATCCCTTTAATGGTCCCCAGAAAGTCAAAATTATTGTGCAGCCCTTCACTGCAGCACAAAGGGAAATTTATTGTGTACAAACCAAACAGATAATTTACTACACACATATATACACTGGGGAGCCGGCTCCGAAAAAAGATCGCAAAGTGAGACAAATTACCCTTTTGGGGTTGAACATAGTCTAATTCACAAATTATCAGAAAGGCACAGTGTGGTGCCTGCACAAAAAGGGGGGAGAACCTCCTGTTAACGTACACGTACAAGGTGGAGGCCGCCTACAGACAGTTGCATCGCAAGGCAGCAAACACAGCTACAAAACAGTAAAGAATTCGAAGAAACGCAAAGCAATATGTGCTACAAAAGAAGGGCGGGGGTATCAATTTCCCCGGTCCCAACATCAGACCCTCAACCAGGGTCTACAAAAACCATACAATGGGAAAGCAGTATGTTCAGAGACATCCACACTAAAAGAGGGGGGCTGGCATCATCAGCCTTCCGTCGCGGAACAACAAAGAAACGCGTGTGCCAGCGCTCCAGAAACCTTGCTTCTCCGTCTTGTTCTAAGCGGTCAGACAGATAACTCACGAGGAGAAGACGCAGGTTCTGCAGCGCTGGGTACATGGCTCGCGCCGGCTGCCTGCGAGCTTCCGCGAGCTTCCGACGGCGCCACAACACAAACTGCAGCATTCTCTTTTCCTTATTTCACTCCCGCCTTCCATCCCTCAAGGCGCGGTTGAGGTGACCAGCGAGTAGTGACAGAGTTACTGCACCATTTAGCTGTCCTAAAAGCAGTAATGAGGCCATCCAGTGTTCTCCTGCACTAACATCACTCAGGGTAGAGCGTCTCAAGCATTTCGTCTCCACCGCAACATCACTCAAGCAAAAACCGAACCGCGTCTGAGGACGGGGCGGGGGAGGGGGGAAGGTGGGGGTGAAGCGCTCGCGCGGAATTTCACTGTAGGTTGTGGCAGTAAAGAAAATAGTTTTGGTTAATTGGTTTTTGAGGAAAGGAGATGGCGCAGTATCTCATATATCTCCGCGTACACCTGAACCGCTTAAGGAAGGGAGGAAAGTGAAAGTGAAAGAAGAAAGCGAGAAAGGGGTGCCGTAGTGGAGGTCTGCGGTATAAATTTGACCACCTGGGGATCTTTAACGTGCACTGACATCGCACAGCACACGGGCCCTCTTGCGTTTCGCCGCCATCGAAACGCGGCCGCCGCGGTCGGGTTCGAACCCGGGTTGGTTGGTTGGTAAACATTTATTAAAACAGTCAAGGTGCCGAAGGCCCAGATCTAGGGGTCGGACAAGACTCCTTGGAATCTGGCAGCCTCTAGAGCGAGACCGATGAGCGTTCGTTGGTCGTCTGGGGTAGAGCTGCGTAGACGAGCCTCCCAGGTGTGTTGTGCGGGTGTTGGCATATGTTGTCGTGGACAAGTCCAGACCATATGAAGGAGGTCTGCTGGGATATTGCAGTGTTTACACATCGGCATATACCGTTCAGGAAATGTATTATGGAATCTTTTGGGATTGGGGAATGTGTCCGTCTGGAGTTGGCGCCATGTGACGGCCTCTGTCTCTGTAAGTTCTTGGTGCGGACCTGGATAGAGTTGGCGAGAAAGAAATTAGTGCTGGAGCAGATCGCGTGAAGTGATTATGGTGTCCTTCCTGACCAAGGCGGGCATGTTGGGGGCGGGGTGATAAGCTGCTCGGAAAGTGAGCCCTCGAGCTAGCTCATGTGCTCTCTCATTATCCTTCAGACCCATGTGGGCTGGAGCCCATATCAGTAGGGTCAAGTGTTTAGGAGGATTTGATACGAGTACGCGAAACGCTTCGACTGAAATACGGCCATGAGTAAAATTAAGAACGGCGCGCTGTGAGTCACTTATGACTACTCAAGCTTTAGAAGTGGAGAGCGCGAGAGCAATAGCTACTTCCTCCGCTGTAGTGATATGTGAAGTGCGTACGGAGCAGGAGGCATGAAGAGTCATGTTCTCATCTGTGGCAACCGCTGTTGCAGCAGTCCGAGTAGGATGGTCTGCCGCGTCTGTGTAAAGCACGTCAAGTCGGCCAGCATATCGCTGCTGGAGTGACGCGGCCCGAGCTTCTCTGCGATCTTGATGATGAGTTGGATGCATGTTGCGGGGGAGAGGGAGAGTCTGTATGTTGGCCCTGATGGCAGGTGGGAGATTGACCACCGAGGATGGTGGACGGGAGGGAGCGATGCGAAGTCGTTCGAGGATAGAGCGGCCTGCGGAAGCTAGGGAGAGGCGTTGGCGCTGGGCCAGAAGGGCCTTCTTTAGCGGTACCTGCCCGCACTGTGGTGCGGTGTCTTCGGACACCTATCACATGGTGCGGGCCTGCCCCTCCAACCCAGCCATTCCCCCTATTCCCAACCCAACCCGGGAGGACTGGTAGGCGACCCTGCTCGGCTGCCACGACTTACAGGCCCAACAAGCCTTAGTCGGGCGCGCCCGGGCGGCGGCTACCGCCACTGGGGTCCCAAACTAGGGACCTCCACCTAGTGTTTGTAAGGATCGGTCCCTTACGGGCCGATCCAAACACCCCCTGTTCTGAATAAATGTTTTCACCACCACCCTCAATGAGCTCGTCAACCGTGTTGGAGACACCCAGGGCGAGGAGCTTGTCGGTGGGAGTAGAGAGAGGAAGACCAAGGGCTGTTTTGACGCCGCTGCGGATAAGGCAATCTAGGCGGTGCTTCTCCGTGAGCGTGAGACGTAAATATGGAGCAGTATAAGCAATACGACTTACTACAAATGCTTGAAAGAGACGAAGGAGATTCGCCTCCTTCATGCCTGCCCGCTTGTTTGAAACGCGCCGTATGAGACGGGCTGTCTGCTGTGTGTATCGATGCAAGCGTTGTATTCAGTTGGTGTTGGCTCCGTTGGCTTGGAGGTGGAGGCCAAGAATTCGGATGGTGTCGACCGTAGGCACGGGAAGGTTGTTAACAGTGAGGCGGATATTCGGAGATGCGGTACTCCGGCTTGGTAGACGGACGCCTTACCACTGAGCAACCGCGGCGGGCCAAAAAATAGTTTTGAGGAAAGGAAATGACGCAGCAACTGCCACAGCGCAAGGCTGAAGAGAGACAGAGAGAGAGAGAAAACTTTATTTACAGAGGAATTCGGGGCACGCCCCAGGGTCCCCGCACGACCCCACTGCACTCAAGTGTTTATGTTCCGAAGGTCCATAACACTGGCAGCACGGCCGGTGGCGATGGTCTGCACGGCCGGGTCCTCCGAGCGAAGGCGCGGTCCTGTCTCCCCTCCTCTTCAATTTGGCAATGCTTCATCTTCCCTCCAAATTGTCCTCTTTGCCCGGGATACATCACGCTCTTAATGAGGATGACATTACAATCTGGGCCATGCAAGGTAACCTGGGCCACATGGAATCCTGCCTGCAAGCAGCGGCGACCCTAGTCGATGACTACGCGGCCTACTGCGGACTCCAGTGCGCCCCGTTTAAATCAGAATTTGTGCACATACGTCCATCCCCTCGGGACACAACTCCGCTTTGCATCAGTCTCCCCTCGGGACCGATCCGGGAGTCCAAGGAGATCCGCGTCCTTGGTCTCTTCATACACCACCAACGCAGAGTCGACACCACCCTAGCCAAACTTCGCACGGTGGGAGACCAGGTGGGCCGCATGGTCCGCCGGGTCTCCAACAAGCGGGGCGGATTACGAAGCAAGGATGCACTGCGGCTTGCCCATGCTTTCGTAACGAGTAGAATCCTCTACTCAACCCCCTACTTGCACCTGCGCAAACATGATGACCAACTGGAGGTCATCCACCGGAAAGTCATCAAGCGGGCTCTCGACCTCCCGGTCACCACGTCCAACCAGCGACTTCTGGCCTTGGGCGTGGTGAACACATTTCGGGAGCTTCGAGAGGCCCACTTAGTCAACCAATACACGCGTCTTGCACAGACCACGTCCGGTCGCCGCCTCTTGGACCGGCTACACATCAAACATGACTACCATATTGAGGAAAGGGAGGGAGTGCCAGCACCCTGGAGACGCGCCCTCCGGGTCCGACCCCTTCCCCGCAACATGTCCAGAGAAGACCATAGCGGTCGTCGCCAGGCGCGCGCGGAAGCGTTGGCGCGATACTATGGTACCCAACAACATGTGTATTACGTGGACGTTGCCGGCCCACACCACGGGGTGTGGTACACGCCCGCAGTCGTACACAACACAAACACAGTCAACGGGCTCACTTTCAAAGCCTACAGCGCAACACACGCGGAGGAGATTGCCATTGCTCTTGCTCTCACTACTCCCAAGTCGAAACACATCATCACCGACTCGCGAGGGGCCTGTCGGAACTACGAGTTGGGCAGGGCTCCCCCGCTTGCCTGGCGCATACTGGAATATAGCTGTCGATCTGAAGATCCAACTCCACGCAACCTGATTTGGGCCCCCGGTCACCAGGGACTCCAGGGAAACGAACAGGCCGATCAGGCCGCCCGCGCACTCTCTCCCCGGGCTATCTCCCTGTCCTTGGAAGGGTACTCCCAATCAGACAATCTGGCCATTACATTCAAACAAATCACCGATTACAAGGAGGAGCACCGGCGCTACCCGGCCCCTTGTAAGGGTCTGGATCGCGCTGACGAGCGCCTCCTCATCAAAATTCTTACTAACACTGTACTGTGCCCGGCGGTGCTTAAACATTTCAATACATCCTTTGATGGCGCGCGCCAGTTCTGTGGGGAGGCGGCTGACACCTTCCACATGGTTTGGGCGTGTCAGTCAAACCCATCTATCCCCCCCAACCCCACCAGAGAGGACTGGGAGGCGGCCCTGCTCGGCTGTCAGGACCTAAAGACCCAAAAGGTCTTGGTTCACCGGACGCGGGCGGCGTTGCTTGCCAATGGGGCCCCGGAATAGGGGCTCCACCTAGTATTGTTAGGGGAAAGGGCCAATAGGGCCTACCCCAATCACCTCTCTGTAAATATTTATTGCATTATAAATGTTTTTCACCACCACCAGCTGGGTCTCCCAGTCCTCCCAGGTCTTGAGGTTCTCTAGGTCCCGCGGGGGAGGGTCCGCCGGGCAGAGGGAAATGATGTGGAGGGAAGAGGCGAAGACCACCCGGGAGTGGTCGGAATGCGGCAACGACAAAGCGCGAGTACGAAGAGATCAGACTACGTACGAGAAACGGAGCAACCATCCCGATAGTACACACAATTAGGGTCCTCGGCATGATAATCGAGGCCAACGGCGTCAACGGCGAAACGATCACTAAATTAAAGCACAAGACTGCTAACGCCATGCGAATCCTCAAGAGGGTCACTAGCAGAAGAAACGGAATGAGGGAAGAGAGTCTCACACGACTCATACACTCTTTCGTCATTAGCCATATTGCGTACGTTGCGGCATTCCACAACTGGTACAAGGGAGAAGAAGCCAAGATCAATGTCCTCATTCGCAGGGTGTACAAGATAGCACTGGGTCTACCCGAGTCCACCAGCACGCATCGCTTGCTCCAGCTCGGACTTCACAACACGCTTAGCGAAATCGCTGAGGCGCAGCGCACTTCATAACTGGAAAGATTAACGGGAACGACAGCAGGCCACCAGATCATGGAAAGTCTCGGCATCCGTTACCACGTACAACAAGGCCAGAAAGTCGCCATTCCAAACGCGATCAGACAAACGCTAAGAGTCGATCCGATTCCACGAAAGGTCCACCCGGAACACAACCGGGGAAGAAGAGTGGCCAGGGCCAGAGCTCTCCTGCACAGCCACGGAGACGATACGGGGACAAGGTTCGTTGACGCCGCGGAATACGCAGAACGCTCGCGATTCGCGGTTGCGGTCGTCGATTCATGCGGCAAAACGCGCATAACGTCAAGTGTAGCGTGCGAACGCGTAGAAGAGGCGGAGGAAGCGGCGGTGGCACTCGCCCTCACGGATCCGACGTGCACCGTGGTTCTCTGCGACTCGCGTCAGACGGTTAGAAACTTCGCCAAAGGATGGATCTCACAGAGAGCGGCCCGAGTCCTGAGGAACCGACAAGTCCAGCAGGAGGTAGAATTCCAAACCAGAATTCAATGGTTCCCGGCGCACATGGGAGAAGTATCGAGAACGTATCGCAACCGCAACGAGACGGCACACGCCAAGGCGCGCGAGCTCGCGAACCGCGCCGGCGACCGTCGTCCGTGGAATAGTACCAAAGACTGCTTGACCAGCTACAACGAAATTACCAAGGCCTTCTGCCTGGCCCGCCGAACCTTCCCTCCGCCCAGCGACAAGCTGGACAGGGCGCACGCGGTGACCCTCAGACAACTGCAGACGCTCACGTACCCCAACCCGGAGCTATACCACAGGCTTTACCCCGGTACATACCCGACAAATATATGCAAGGTCTGCAACGCCAATGTAGCCACTTTAACTCACATGCTCTGGGACTGTAACAAAAACCTTCACGGTGCTAATTCCGGAACCCTCCCGCCGCGGTTGGCCGCTGCCTTGCGCAGCCCCAGCCTCGGGGACCAACTCTAGGCCGTCCAGCAGGCCCGCGAGGCGACTGCGAGGCAGCGCCTCGACGTCCCCACGTGGGAGACCTAAGGCCCCGTCGGCGAAAGCTCTGCAGGACTATGAAAAAGTTGTTACCAACCAACCAAAGACGCGACGGGTTCTGGGCATAGAGTACATGCCGGAGTGGGGAAGAAGGGATGATAATGGGCTAGGTTAAGGGGTGAAGGGAGTGTGTGTGTCTGTAGTCTGCGCCAGAGTGTTGAGTGTTTGTTATCTAGGGAGGGGGGGGGGGTGGGGGTAGAGCTGGCGTAAGGCTCTGTGCGCTTGGGTGAGCTCACTGAATGAGTGCATAAAATCCAAGATGGCGGCCTGCATAGCAACGACATTTTATTAGATCATTTTGCTCTACCTCTCACCTTTCGGGGCTCAGCGTTATGCTTTATAGCTAACGCAAAACGCTAAGCCCCGAAAGGTGAGAGGTAGTTCACTATAGTTATAGCACATATCGTAATCCATTGGTTGCCATGGTAACAGAGGTGGTTGCATAATTGAATAAAAAAATCTCTGCCTCTCCCGTAACCGTGACCAGTGTAAGCATGAAATGTTTACGGGCATAACACGAAGTGTACGCGGACACGACGAGACGCAGGCCTGACAAGAATGCAGCGCGTTCGAAACTGCCAAAGTGCACAGAGGCGAACTCGTTTTCCGCCCCACTTTGCCTATGTGACACTGGTGATGTCACCACTGGATTATTTCACACATAATTGATGACGAAGTAATGATAAATTCTTTTGGTTTGGTTTGGTTTATGGGGTTTTAACGTCCCAAAGCTGCTAAGGCTATGAGAGACGCCGTAGTGGAGGGCTCCGGAAATTTCGACCACCTGGGGTTCTTTAACGTGCACTGACATCACGCAGAACACGGGCCTCTAGAATTTCTCCTCCAAAGAAATTCAACCGCCGCGGCCGGGATCGAACCCGCGTCTTTCGGGTGAGCAGCCGAGCACCATAACTACTGAGCCACCGCGGCGGCTAATAATAAATTACTAATTAGTGACTAATTACTGATTAATAATAATTTACTGCTAATTATAGACGCTTAAGCTTCGCCTTTAGGAGTGGAACGCGAGAGCGCGTTGTAGCGCTTCCACGCAGTCCACGGAACGCCACCAGCCGTTCGGCGCAATGCCTTGCCCTTTGAACGCGACGCTTTCTTTAGGAAAGGAAATTACGTAGTAATTCTCTGTCATCTCGGTGGACACCCGAATCGCACCGTACGGGAAGGGAGGAACGCCACCACCCGTTCGGCGCGAAGCTACCGGCGTTTGTATGCCGGTCCTGTAGGAAGGCTTAGAGAGTCTCGTTATATCTCGTACGGTGCCCGGATGAGTAGAATTCAGTGCCTGGATGTTGGCTCACGGTCTCGGCGTGACGTCACCACACTGACGACAACGGGAGCTAAAAATTCAGGGGGCACTTTGACTGTCTAAAGTGCGTAGAGGCGCAAGAGTTTTCCGCACCACTTTGACTGCCTCTGTGGCACTGGTGGCGTCACATCTAATTGAGTACTAATTACTAAGTGATGACAAATCACTAATTAATGGTTAATTATTGATTAATGCCTGAATACTAATCAACTACTAATTAATGACGCTTAAGCTTCGCCTTTAGGAGTGGAACGCGAAAGCGTGTTGTAGCGCTGCCAGGGAGTCCACGGAACGCAACCACGCGTTCGGCGCGATGCCTTGCCCTTTGAACGCAACGCTTTTTGAGGAAAGGAAATGGCGCAGTAATTCTTTATCATCTCGGTGGACAACTGAACCGCACCGTAGAGGAAGAGAGGAAGTGGGAGTGAAAGAAGAAAGACAAAGATGACACGTAATGAAGAAACTGAACATTGTACTTGAGGAAAAGAAATTACGCAGTAACGTTCTCACATATCTCGGTGGACAGCCGGCAAAATTCCGGGGCGGGGGGGAGTGCCCTTTTTGACCTAAAGTGCGGTAACTGATGTGTGGTTATAAATGTTAAGCTTCGCCACTTACGATTGGAACGCGACAACGTCTCGCAACGCTGCCAGGGAGCCCATCGAACGGCATCGCCCATTCGGTTCTACGCATCGCTCGTCGGTAAATTCGTTTTTGAGGAAAGGAAATGTACCTGTCTCTCATATATCGGTGGACACCTAAACCTCGCCGGAAGGGAAGGGAGGAGGATGGGAGTGAGCGAAGACACCGTATTCACTAGACGCGCCTTTGTTCATTCCATACCATCGAGCTGCATTGACCAGCCCAGCATTGATGATGTGTTGTGCACAATAGATCAATTCGGCATCGTTTATGGTGCTCAAATGAATCGCTCCAAAAGTTCTGGCCTATGGTTTGGTTCATGGGGCACAATTCCACCTTTGTACGCTGGCATAGAACGGTCTTGTGTGCCTCCTAAATATCTTGGCGTTCCACTTCATGCCTACAAATCCAGTGCCCATTACTGGAGAGAGCGAGTTCCGGCTGTTGAGCGTTATGCTCAGACGTTTGTACCGCATCGCCTCTCAATTTTTGGTCGAGCCCAGGCTTGCAACACCTTTCTGGCAACAAGGATTTATTACGTACTCCAGGTCCTTCACTGCGCCAGACATTACATACAGCGTTTCCATCGTATATTTGCGACGTTTATTTGGTCCTCCAAATTTGAGCCCTTGCGGCGTGATAACCTTTTCAGGCCTGTTTGTGCAGGAGGCCTGGGCCTAGAGCACCTGTATGTGAGACAGTTGGTTGCCCGTTTCTTCTTTTTTCGTGCTTGTTCCCTTCCGATTATTAGAGCATTCTTGCAGGTTAACTTCATGACTCTACTTCCGAACTTAGTAGTTTCTTCCAATTTTACTGAACGACCCCGTTTACTAGGCTTTATGCAGGAAGTTTATGACTCCGTGCGTTTTTTGACAGTTCGGTTTTCAAATGAGTACTTATATTCTGTTTCGCGTAAAAATCTGTACAGGTATTTGATATCCATGCTCTTCCCGCCCCCACTGTATCGTTCCGTCTACGTTGAGCTCATGGGTCATGATGTTTTAAAGCGAGTGCGTAAAATGCCAAATTCTCCTTGCACCAAAACATTTTTCTATAAATTACACACTGAAACTCTACCTGTCAAGACGTGGCTCGATAGGAAAAACATTTTTGTGTCTTCTGTCAACTGTCGCTTGTGCAATGTGCCTGAAACAATTGAACATTGTTTTATAGACTGCAAAGACGCGATTTTGTTTTGGGATGTGTTGCAAAGGACGCTACAGAAAGATTTTCTCCTAAATTCTTACAGTGTGCGCTACCTTGTTGTTTCCCAACCTGACTCGAATCCTTATGATATGATTCTTCTGATTGGACTTCATAGTCTCTGGAAAACGAGCATGCAAGATCGCAACGTTGAACCTATTGTTTCTCCCAGAATTCACTTTAGCCGAATGTTGCTGCAGGTAACGGACATTTACAAAAAATTGGACTTTGTACCGGATTGGTTTCCTCTCCTGATGCGCTGTATATCCTTACGGGTCTTTTAGTTATAATATGTTACTATTATGTTTCTGCCACGTAGCGCCTACGTAGGTGCTCTGTAAATAGTTGTTTTTGTGTGTGTATATACACACACACATATGTATATATATGCTTTGTATACAAAACCATATAAATAAATTCCATGAAAGAAAAAAAAAAGAGCTGGCATGGCGGAGTGGATAGCATGCTCGTCTCGCACTCCGAAGACCGGTGTTCGATTCCCGAGCTCGACTAATTTCCTACTCGGTTGTATTTATTTATATGGCCTGACTAGAAAAGTTAATTAGGCTAATTGGGTAATTAAGCAATTAACTAAGCTATGTCCCACTTACTTGGAGCATCACTGTATGATCCCTTCAATTGGTTGCATGGTTACTAGCGAAAGTACAATTGGCCCCGTTTGAAATTCGTGCACTGTGACGTCACGACCGTTTCGACCAATTGAAAAGCGTGACATTTCTGTCGACAACTGCTGCTTACAACGATGAGACATTAAAGGCTTTCGCCTTAAAAGCATTTCATGCTTAATAACAACAGGCGGTAGCGTGATGCCAAAGCATGAGCACTAGAAACTTATCTCTATCGATCATGTATATATAACTCGCCCATCAAGGTAGTTCAAACCCTGAAGATACTAGGTCTTTACGTAAATAACAACAGCAACAACCTCTTCACCCTCGAGAAACTACGTCTCGTGAGTGAGCAAGTCGCCAGGATGATCGCCAGGATAACGCGGAAATCAGGGATGCGAGAAGAAGATACTGTGCGACTAGACTAGTGCGGGCTTTCTTCGTAATCCGCGTCGTCTATGCAGCACCCTACTTCCGCCTCAAGAAGCGTGATATCAGGAACCTAGACGTCATAATCAGAACAGCCTACAAGAAGGCACTGGGCCTCCATCTTGCAACATCGACGGACCGGATCTTACGACTGGGAGTGCACAACACGATAGACGAGCTAATACAGGCACACCTCACGGCGCAGGTAGTACGGCTGTCCACTAGTCGGACTGGCCGACAAGTCCTCACTGATTAAAACATCAATTGCCCCCGACAGGTAGATGCTAAAAACGACATTCCAGCCTCATGGACAGGACAATTCAAGGCAGCTCCACTATCCAGGAATATGCACCCTGATTTTCACCAGTCAAGACGACAAGCACAAGCCGAAGCCATGAAAAGACACTACGGCGGGCGCGAGGGCGTGTTCTATGTCGATGCTGCGGGTCTCGAGCAGGGAATGACTGCCGTCGCGGTAGTGCACGAAAATACAACAGTCGACGGACTAGTACTAGCTAGCCAGGACATACTGGCTGCGGAAGATGTGGCGATTGCTCTAGCTGCAACACACACTAGCTCAATATACATTCTCACAGATTCACAGACAGCGTATCGCAATTACCTCAGGGGCAGGGTCACACCGCTCGAAGCTAAAATCCTGCAAGATAGCTACATCCGTGGCTACCAACCCACACACAAACACTTAATATTGGTACCAGGTCACCAGGGAATCCCAGGGAACGAGAGCGCACATGCCTCAGCCCGAACATTTCTCCCCCGGGCACCCAGTGCGGATGCCGTCGAACCTCCTACCCCACTACTAACTTACAATGACATACTTCAGCACATCAGATTACCCCGTCGGGTCTTAGAGGCGAAGCCTAACATCTCAACAAAGCATCAGTGACACAAGCAGCAACACCGCGGTTAAGGCTTTCGTCTCACCGCACTTTAGGTCAACAAAGTGCCCCACTGAATTTTTGTACAAGCATTAACAAGAAAACAACTACAAATTGAATTTTCAGTGTGCAAGTATTTATTGACATTTGACAAAAGTACATATTTAGGAATTCGCGCATGAACAAAACCATAACATAAAATAACACTAAATACCACAATACAAGCAAACGCGCTACAGTACATAATGCAGTCAGCAAAAATTCAGGGGGCACTTTGAATGTCTAAAGTGCGTAGAGGCGAAAGCGTTTTCCGCACCACTTTGCCTATATGACACTGGTGACGTAACCACTGGATGACGTCACACATACATAACTGATGACGAAGTAATGAAAAATTACTAATTAGTGGCTAATCACTTAATAACGACTAAATACAAATCAACTGCTATGTGATGACGTTTAAGCTTCGCCTTTAGGAGTGGAACGCGACAGCGTGTTGTAGCGCTGCCACGCAGTCCACGGAACGCCACCACTCGTTCGGCGCGATGGCTTCCCCTTTGAACGCAACGCTTTTTGAGGAAAGGAAATGGCGGAGTAATTCTCTTTCATCTCGGTGGACACCCGAACCGCACCGTGGATGGATGGATGGATGGATGGATAGGAGCGCCCCCTTTGAAACGGGGTGGTGGCAATTGCCACCATGCTCGGGGAAGAACGCCACCACTCGTTCGGCGCGATGCCTTGCCCTTTGAACGCAACGCTTTTTGAGGAAAGGAAATGGCGGAGTAATTCTCTTTCATCCCGGTGGACACCCGAACCGCACCGTACCGGGAGGAAGGAACGCCACCACCCGTTCGGCGCGATGCCTTGCCCTTTGAACGCAACGTTTTTGTGGAAAGGAAATGGCGGAGTAATTCTCTTTCATCTCAGTGGACACCCGAACCGCACCCTACAGGGAGGGAGGAACGCCACCACCCGTTCGGTGCGATGCCTTCCCCTTTGAACGCAACGCTTTTTGAGGAAAGGAAATGGCGAGTAATTCTCTTTCATCTCGGTGGACACCCGAACCGCACCGTAGAGGGAGGGAGGAATGCCACCACCCGTTCGGCGCGATGCCTTGCGCTTTGAACGCAACGCTTTTTGAGGAAAGGAAATGGCGGAGTAATTCTGTTTCACCTCGGTGGAGACCCGAACCGCACCGTACAGGGAGGGAGGAACGCCACCACCCGTTCGGTGCGATGCCTTCCCCTTTGAACGCAACGCTTTTTGAGGAAAGGAAATGGCGGAGTAATTCTCTTTCATCTCGGTGGACAACCGAACCGCACCGTACAGGGACGGAGGAACGCCACCACCCGTTCGGTGCGATGCCTTCCCCTTTGAACGCAACGCTTTTTGAGGAAAGGAAATGGCGAGTAATTCTCTTTCATCTCGGTGGACACCCGAACCGCACCGTATAGGGAGGGAGGAACGCCACCACCCGTTCGGCGCGATGCCTTGCCCTTTGAACACAACGCTTTTTGAGGAAAGGAAATGGCGGAGTAATTCTGTTTCACCTCGGTGGAGACCCGAACCGCACCGTACAGGGAGGGAGGAACGCCACCACCCGTTCGGTGCGATGCCTTCCCCTTTGAACGCAACGCTTTTTGAGGAAAGGAAATGGCGGAGTAATTCTCTTTCATCTCGGTGGACACCCGAACAGCACCGTACAGGGAGGGTGGAACGCCACCACCCGTTCGGCGTGATGCCTTCCCCTTTCAACGCAACGATTTTTGAGGAAAGTAAATGGCGGAGTAATTCTCTTTCATCTCGGTGGACACCCGAACCGCACCGTGCAGGGAGGGAGGAACGCCACCACCCGTTCGGCGCGACGCCTTGCCCTTTGAACGCAACGCTTTTTGAGGAAAGGAAATGGCGGAGTAAATCTCTTTCATCTCGGTGGACACCCGAACTGCACCGTACAGGGAGGGTGGAACGCCACCACCCGTTCGGCGTGATGCCTTCCCCTTTGAACGCAACGATTTTTGAGGAAAGCAAATGGCGGAGTAATTCTCTTTCATCTCGGTGGACACCCGAACCGCACCGTGCAGGGAGGGAGGAACGCCACCACCCGTTCGGCGCGACGCGTTTCCCTTTGAACGCAAAGCTTTTTGAGGAAAGGAAATGACTGAGTAATTCTCTTTCATCTCGGTGGACACCCGAACTGCACCGTACAGGGAGGGTGGAACGCCACCACCCGTTCGGCGTGATGCCTTCCCCTTTGAACGCAACGATTTTTGAGGAAAGCAAATGGCGGAGTAATTCTCTTTCATCTCGGTGGACACCCGAACCGCACCGTGCAGGGAGGGAGGAACGCCACCACCCGTTCGGCGCGACGGCTTGCCCTTTGAACGCAACGCTTTTTGAGGAAAGGAAATGACTGAGTAAATCTCTTTCATCTCGGTGGACACCCGAACCGCACCGTGCAGGGAGGGAGGAACGCCACCACCCGTTCGGCGCGATGCCTTGCCCTTTGAACGCAACGCCTTTTGAGGAAAGGAAATGGCGCAGTAATTCTTTGTCATCTAGGTGGACACCCGAACCGCACCGTGCAGGAAGGGAGGAATTGGGAGTTAAAGAAAATTAAGTTAGATTACTATGATGAATTACTTTCCCAAAAAAATGCTTATATGTAATTCAGTTGCTTTGAGTGGCGAACAGTGCGAAAAGCACCTCGACATTGAAAGCTATGTAAAGCCAACTAGCTCAGCTTGCAATTCGTAGTTGAACATCATTACCATTTATAATGTTCACAAAAAGTAACAGCGGGACATTACAATTACTGTGGAAAAGTGTTGCGATTACTTTGAAATTGTAGCCCACCGCGGTGGCTCAGTGTTTAAGGCGCTAGGCAGCTGACCCGAAAAACGCGGGTTCGATCGCGGCCGCGGCCGCTGAATTTCGATGGAGGCGAAACTCTAGAGGCCCGTGTATTGTGCGATTTCAGTGCACGTTAAAGAACCCCAGGTGGTCGAAATTTCCGGAGCCCTTCACTACAGCATCCCTCATAGCCTGAGTCGCTTTGGGACGTTAAACCCCAATAAACCAAAAAACCATACTTTAAATTATATTGCAACTTTAATACATACCATGCATTTATACACATATATACCAACCACGAATATAACACAAGGGGAGAGTCTGAGAGCTTACGAAGAAGAAAAAAAAATGTGGCAATTGTAATGTGATTTCAGCATGTTCAAGCCAACTATACTCCGTTTTATACATAGCAGGAAATGCTGCCACAGCTAGTGCACCTGTTCGTACAGGCTAAGTCCGCACGCAAAAAGTAGTTCGCCATACAACCAGAGCGAACACAAACATATTTCGTAACGACAAATATTAAGTACCGTGACTGGCACCTCCTGGACTAGGTTTGTTTCCTCATGCCACATTTTCGTCCGGCGAAATGTCGAGATTTCGAGAAGGAAAAAGTACACCCCTATTGAAAAATCCGGTATCACGGCAAACCGGATTTTACCGGAACATATCGTTTTCATACCGGTCCGGTATCACTCTCATACCGGCGAGACCCGTCCGGTTTGATGGCTATACCGGTTCATACCGGTCCGGTATCGATCCCAAACCGGACAGACCGCTCCGGTACGGAGCTCATACCGGACAGTTCATTCCCGGTTCGAAGCTCAAACCGGACAGACAGTCCGGTACGGAGCTCAAACCGGGCATACCAGCCTGTATTCAGAGCGATATGTGCTGCGGTTTTGGTGCTTGGTCTGCAGATTGACTGTTGTGCGCCAGCAGATGGGGGGGGGGGGGGGGGGGGGTCAGCGTGCGCGTAAATGCGATAATCAACACATACACGGATTTGTTTTATTTATTTATTTATTAATACTGCAATCTCAGGAAGGGATTTTCGCAGGGTGAGCATACAGAAAATAGGTAAGTACAAATATTAAGAAAAAAAGTACAAAGGCCACAAATTAATAATAAGCAACAAAAACACAACAGAAAAAATGAAAGGCTCAATGACGTAACACAACAAAAAAAGTACACTAAGGTTTGGGGCATATAAATACACTACTATCAAGTCATCAGTGAACATGGTCAACAGGGAATTAATTAAATGAAGAAAGAGCACCAAAACGATCACAATATTAAATTCAGTTAAAAACAATGGGAAACGGGAATGCATGACAGAGGACATTATTGTGTACTGAGGTTGCCGATGAATGATGTTAGAGATAGCTGTAGGACTTCGTCGTTAGTAAGTTGATTCCACTCCGTTACTGTTCGCGGAAAAAAGGAATATTTAAAGCAGTTATTGCTCTGGGTGAAAGAGGTGATTGTAAGATTGTGACGTTGTCTTGTAGAATAACCTGAAGGGAAGGATATTAGTCCATCAATGTTAATTTTAAAATGACCTTTGACCAATTGGTATAAGAACTTTAGTCGAGCAACGCGATTCCTTTCGGTTATAGATATTAAAGCAGCCCTGTTTAAGAGGTCACTTACTGATGTGCGTCCATAGCTATTGTAAACAAAACGTACTGCTTTCTTTTGTATTTTTTCAATTTTATTTACGTTTGTTTTGGTAAATGGATCCCAGATTATTGCCGCATAATCTAATATTGGAAGGACAATCGATTTATACGCTAGAAGCCGAACTCGGGGTGTGGAAAGTCTCAATGCACGCCTAAGAAAAAAAAGTTCACGGTTTGCATTATTTACAGTTTGATCAATCTGTTTAGTCCAGTCAAGGTTGTTAGTAATCCATAGCCCTAGATATTTGTAGTGTGAGACTTCGGAAAGAATGTTGTTATCAAATGAATATTGGAACATCAGTGGACTTTTCTTGTGAGTGATTCTCATATACACGGTTTTTTGAAAGTTGATAGGCATCTGCCATGCATCACGCCAGGCATTAATTTTCTGAAAAGCCTCATTAAGTTTTACCTGATCTGACATGTTTTTAATTTCGGAGTATAGCACACAATCATCCGCATATAGTGTAATATTAACTGGAATATCTTTCACGATGTCGTTAATGTAAATGATAAACAAGAGTGGCCCAAGCACTGAGCCCTGAGGGACGCCAGAGTCAACAAAAACAGTTTGAGAGGAATGTTCCCCAAAAGAGACGTATTGCTGACGGGTATTCAAATATGCTGAAATCCAATTAATGATTTTGTTATTTCTGAGTGTGCTATTAATTTTGGAAAGCAGTTTTTTATGAGAGACCTTATCAAATGCTTTGGCGAAATCCATAAAAATAGCATCTGTTTTGCTACTATTGTTAATAGCTTTCGCAAAATCGTGTATAGTCTGAACTATTTGGGTACAAGTAGAATAACCTTTCCGGAATCCGTGTTGGAAGTTTGTAATAAAATTGTGTTGTTCAAGAAAATGGGAAATGTGGGTGTGTATTATGTGTTCCATAATTTTGCAAACTGTCGATGTTAATGAAATCGGTCGGTAATTATTAATGTACTGTTTGTTTCCATTTTTATGAAGTGGTTGTACTCTGGCTGTCCTCCAGTCACCCGGAACCTGTCCTTCGTTTAGAGACCTAGAAAAAATTATAAACAAATACTTGGACACCCATTCTGCATACCTCGTTAGGATTGCATTGGGTATTTTATCAGGCCCAAGGGATTTTTTTACGTTAAGATTCAAAAGCATTTTAGTTATACCCTGTTCACTGATGACAAGATCAGGCATCGGAGGTAAGCATGTTTCGAACAGAGGTTGTATGCCATTATCCTTAGTAAAAATGGATTTGAAGTATTCGTTAAAGGCGGTTGATATTACTTTTCCGTCATGTGTTAATGTGCCATTGATTTCAAATGCATGGGAATCCCTGGATACTGGTGAGATTCTATGCCAAAATTTTTCAGGTGAGCTAGTTATAAAATTAGGCAACAAATCGCCAAAATAATTTTCTTTATCAAGTGCTACTTGTCCTCGTAGTTGACTTGACAGAGCGGAAATTTTATCCAGCAGGCGTTCAGGTTGAACAACTGCTTGCCTTTTCTTTTTCAACTTTTTTAATGTTCTACGCATTTGTATTGAAGTGCGGGAAATCCAGGGATTGTCACGTTTTGTCTTTTTAACAATGCTTGGCACAAAACTGCTAATACACATCATAACCAGATCCTTGAAAGAAATCCACAGATCGTCTACATTAGCGGTAGACCTCGAAAAGTTATCAAAATAAAAGGATAAGGTATCGATTATTGATGTCATCAGCGCGTGAGAAGTTAGGAAAACATGACTGCTTTGGATGCCTGTCAATAGCGGCATCAGATAAGGTAAGGAACACGGCCTGGTGATCGGAGATTCCTGGGATTATTTCGCATTTTGTTTTAGTACTAATAGATCCGCTTACGAAGAAAAGGTCCAGTATAGATTTACCACTATCGTGTACCCTGGTGTACTTGTCAACAAGTTGGGATAAATCAAATGCAAATGCTATGTCCAACATGGCATCACCTGTTTTGTCGTTATGGTTTTTGAGGGACATCGTGCGCCAGTCAATATTAGGCAGATTAAAGTCGCCAGCTAGAATTATCCGATCGCCAGGTTTTAAATATGTGTTCATGTAAGTTTTCAAATCATTTAAAACCGATATGGAAGAAAAAGGGGGCCTGTACAACACACCTATAATGTACCTGATTGTACCACAATATGTTTTACTGAAAATGCACTCTACATTAGGCACGTCAGGCATCCTTAAAACTCGTAATGATTTCTTGTATATCATACAGACGCCGCCACCTCTTCCAGTACGATCTTTCCGGAGTACATTGTAACCAGTAGGCACGAATTCACTGTCGAAAATTGCATCATGTAACCATGTTTCGGTTAGCACAGCAATGTCTGAATCGTTAGTAAAAAGAAGCCCTTCAAGCTCGGCTACTTTATTGATTACACTTCTGCAGTTAATGTTTAAGATTTTCAAGGATGTAGGATCATGCTTTTTCTGTCAGTTATTTTTCTTATTGACCAATCTGACACGCTCTCCTTTCTGGGCATTTCAAGCAAACATAACACTATCAATGCTAATTTTATCAAAGACCAGCTTTACCTTAGCGCCATTTGCTTTTTCTTCCGCTGCGCTGTCCCACAAAAGTTTACGTAAGTCACGCACGCGCTTTGAGAAGTCTTCCGAGATAGAGTATGACGATCCTTTTAGTTTGTAGGCTGCTTGTAAAATGGATGCCTTTTCCCGATAGTCAAGAAATTTTATGATAACCGGTCTAGATTTGTCACTGGATTTACGCCCAAGCCTATGAAGTCTTTCTATACCTGTAGGTGTTATACCTATCTTCTCTTTTATTATGTCGTCTTTCACTGTGTTTTCAAGTTCTTCAAGCGTCTCGTGTTCTGACTCTTCTAAACCGTAAATTATGAGATTATTGCGACAGCTTCTGTTTTCTAAGTCGTCCACCTTATTCATCAGAAAGGACAACTGGCTGTCAAAATCTGCTATTGTTTTTTCTATTTCGCTTACTTGTTTTGTCAGCGTGCCTAGTTTGGACAACTGTTGTTCAATGCTATTCTGTTGTTTAATGTAACCATTTGCTCTTTTATTTCGTTCTGACCGTCGATAATTCCTTCAATAGTTCCTTGCACTTTCTTTTGGCCGTCTAGCAGTTCCGACAGCAATTGCAAAGGGCTATGAAAAGAAAAGGGCTAAGCGTGAGCTTCTCAGTGGCAAAACATGCAGTTTGTGCATTAAAGGCGGGGGCTGCATGAAGGGGTTTTGCGGGCAACCGCCATATTGGCTTCCCGTGCAGCACCCTGACAAAGCCAGGGCGGCTGTGTGCGGGCAAACGGCTAGTATACATCCGCCAGCAGCCTTCGTAACTCCTGCGCAGATTACTCTGGATTTCACAGTGCAGAACTTGACGACTGGCTGATAAACATGGCGAGCCTCCGGTGACTGTGCCAGAGGCTCCAAAAGGTTTGTTACTGTCGCGTTCATTGCAGCAGCTGTTCGCTGGCGGCAGTCTGTAGCGACGCATCGATGAAGAAAGAAAATTCTTGGTTTTCGTGCAGGAATTCTTTGCACTTTTTCGTCAAGTGGTTGCCCATTGATAACTCAACTTGTCCAAGCGCCATCGCGAGCGGCCCCACTCTTCACTCTATCAGGAAGAGATACTAATCACAAATCGCCGAGAACATTTCTATCGACGAACAAGAAAAGGTTAGCTATTGAAAAGGTACAGTGCTAGAGAGAAGAAAATAAAAACAAACTCCCGTAGAAACGTCACACGAGTAACCTGTCTTTGTGCACTTTTTTTTTCAAGTTTTTTCTTTTCTCTCACCACCGCCTTCTCTGCTTTTCCTGGGTCCACTCTCAAAAAAAAAAAAAAACCTGCTCAACCCTGTTTTTTTCTGTCTTCCTTTGTTCCTTCCCCGAGGTCTCCTTTGTGTCTGTCCTGTCGCTCCCAGCCCCCTTCCCCGAAATGGCGAGGAGGCACTCACTCTACAGCCCACTACCGAACATTTTAAGCCGCCCTCCCTACCACACTCCCCGCGACGCTCCATGAAGTGGAGAGGGGGCTCCGATTCTACTTGTTCTTCACTGTGTCCGGTCGCGTTTGTTTGGAACAGGTTTTTCTTTCCTGCGGTTGGGTTGAGTGTCAAGGGATGAAGGTAGCTGCGAAAACACGCTGGCACTCGCTAGTCCTCGTTGAATTTGTGTTATACAGTTTTTTGTGCCTTTCATCGTTTTGCTTGATCAATCCACTATCGAAGATGACATCGCCTTCCATGAGTATGTCCAGTGCAAATATGGTGGAACCCTATCGTCCTTCTCTCAGTGTTGAATGACTTCGCTCCGAAAGACGTGAGTGGTGAACCGTGACATTTACAGGCATTTGACCGGTGAAGGCCACGGCGGTGAAGGCGGATTTTATGACGGCGACGTCGTGCTGCTAGGAAGTAAGTACGCATTTCAAATCACCCTGTTTTTTAAGTACTGCCTCCGTCTCGGTTATATGCTCGGCGTCAACAGAAACGTTCTAACTGTCCAGTGTCTTTTTAACTAGCAATTTGTGGATTGCACAGCGTAGAGGGACGAAATAGCTCAAAATTTTCTTTCAGCTACATACCGAAATTGCTTGTCCTTCATGATAACACGAGTGAAATTAGTTTTATGGTTTGTATTCTTTCTTTACAGAGGCATATGGTGTATACGTGCGAGAGCAATCAGCAATAAGCGTCCTGAGGTGGAGCGGCTCAAGACGTTGAAAAAACATCACGCATCGCATCGATGCTGCGGTATGTGCCGTAAATAATGGAGGATGACCACACAAGCACCGGAATCGTCCGAGCAACCTGTTTACACACCAACAATGTTACGACGCAGATTTGCAATACATTATTGATTCAAATATGGAAGGCGTGAGGTGCATTCACGATACTGAGCATTTCCAATGCTCAGGGCCTGGCGTCTTGAGACGCCTGGCTTGTCTGTGGCTTGTCTGGGCCCACGAGGGCCCGCAATTCAGAGCATGGTTGGTGCTACTGAGGTATGCATTTGTAATTATTACATACAGGTCCACCTCGGGAATGGAATTTTTATTCCTTCGGCAACGTGGGCAGCAGTTATGGTGGCACCGAAAGATTCGCGTTTCTGCAAGGACGCAGCCTTTGAACGACTCCACAACTCCTGTAAAGGAGCGTTACAGGGCAGGCTTGCCATTGCAACCTGAAGTCAGAAGCCTCCACTGTGGGCAGAAAGCCAATGACCCCTGAAAAGCTACCCTGTAGAGACTGCAGCGCCGCGGTAGATCGTCGCGAAGAGTTAAATTATTACCTCAGTGAGCTGGTTCAAGACATGCGAAAAAAATAAACATCTTTTGGAGTTTTTGATGCATTATAATACTCACCAAGCTACCAATACTTGGTAAAGGCTCGGAGCAAATAACACAATTGCACATCGACTGCAATACTAGTCGCTGATAATCGCAGATTACGAGTTTCTGAGGCTCTGTATATTGCAGCATTTGGCATGTACACTTATGGCCCCAGTTTTTGCAGATTTAGTCCAAGTGGTATATATTTGAAGCATTTTATTCCTGCCTTTTTTTCTGTGATACAGGGCCCTCCTGCATAATACGGGCCTAGCCTGTAGAATACAGGACTGTACTGTATGCCGGTCTCAATTTTAAACCGGAACCGCATACCGGGTTATTGTACAGGATTTGCGATACCGGATTACCGGATTATCCTGTACAAAACAGGAGAGTCCTGTATTATACAGGACTGTCCTGTTTTATACAGGATATTCCGGTAATCCGGTATCGCAAATCCTGTACAATAACCCGGTATGCGGTTCCGGTTTAAAATTCATACCGGATTTTTCAGTAGGGACATGGCGGCAGGATACGCGGTTGGTAGGGTGAATCGCTTCTACTATATCCGCGCCCAAAATAGTTCACACTCCGTGAAAATTATAGCCAGAGAGCCCGAACACAGCACCTCATAGCTTCGACCGTGATTTTCAGTGCTACTACATCGTTTTATACCACTCTTTATATTCGTGCAAAAAATGACCGGAGTTTCGAGAAGAACGAACGATACGTGGCGGAGTAATATAGTTTCGCGGACGCACTACTTCAGCAACCTCCGGAGCGTTCCCTGCTATGTATAAAATGGAGAATACATCCGATAGGCTGAAAAAAGATCAATGGCACGCAATACGGAACCAGCGGATATGTTGATATCATTTGTGAGGCAGAAAACTGGAGTATCTGTTCTCGCTTCGGCGAGCGCGGCTTCGGCCGCTTCTTTTTGAGCAGCGTCCGCTCCGGCGGACGCAGTTGTTGCTGCGACGCGCGTCTTTCCTTTTTCTCTCTCTCCTCTGATCTTTTAACTCTCCTCTATCTGCACGTGGCAGCGGTGGTGGCTTGGCTCGAGCCAGTAGCAGGCCCGTGCAATTTCCTCTTCATCCTTCTCTCAGTCAAAACAACAACAACAACAACACTTAAGAATTGCGGGAGACATTAAGCGCCACACAGCCTTCGATGCGTTAAAGGGCAGCTGCTGCACTTTTTGGAGAATTTCGCGATATTCAAGGATTAATATCTATATAGGCTGTAGGTAAAGCATGCCAAGTGTTTTGCACTAGCGTTTAAATTAGTGACGTAATCGACGATTGAAATTTGCGCTTCTCCTCAATGCACCGGAGGAGAGCAGGAAAACTTAGCGTGACGTCACGGAAGGTATGATTTCAAATTACCGCTGTCGTTAGCCACACCCTGCCCTGACGCGTTAGACGCTGCCTAACAACTCTCGGCAGGGTTCGCCTTCGGTGGCGTTGGTTTTTTTTCCTTCACAGCAGGCGTTTGTGCGTTGGAAATGTACCGATACCTTCGATGACGTCATCATGCGCTCCCCACTTGGCGTTGTGCGCTGCGGAGAAGCTTGAAGGACGTCCGGATTTTAATCGGCGATTACTTAACTATTTCAAGTGCTAGCCAAAAACGACTTCGCATGCTTTACCTCCAAGTTTCACACATTGGACCCTCTCAAGCTCGTTGATTTCTAAAACCTATGCAGTTTCCCTTTAACGTAAGCGCTGTCTCACGTACCAGTGACCCCCCTCCCCGAATCCTCTTCGTGTTTGCTGCCATGCATACCTGCACCTGTTTGCCCTTCTTGCTTTTCCCGGCTCCACTAAACTCTTTCACGGTGCCTCCTCTTTCTCAATGGCTCGTGTTGCCTTCTTTCCACGTTCATAGGCGCCCTCTCCTTTGCCCTCGTGCCCAGGGCAGACTCAAAATTATCAAGAAATTGACTTCTCCTATTCACTTGCAAGTCTTATGACGAAGCTCGCTGTACCTATTGTGAACAGCGAAAAAAAAAGCTTGTTATATTCGTATCTTGGTTCCGAACATAACCAGAGACGCTCTCCGAAATCGATGAACTAAGGGAAAAAAACGCGTTATAGGTCTTCATGTATATGCGGTGCAAAAAAGTACTATAGATTGGTCGCAGCATTTCTGATTTCTTAATTTATTGTACAGCAGGAGTAACTCAGTTTCAAGGTAGGCGTCGGAAAGTCTCCAAGCAGTGCGAGCTTCGTTTGATGCTGCATTTCTTAATCTGTCATTTTCATTGTGTAATAGCACGCCGTAACCAAGAAGAAAATTCTCTCCACTTTGAAGAAAGCGTGCCCTTGGCCATACTGATTGGGTGCTCTGCTGATGCAGGTGACGACAGCCAAGAATTTGATATTACGAGCTATTTCACCCTTGGGTGCCTCTGAAAAATCCTAAAATCTGTGACATCGCTCGTCATGCAGTGGTGAATTTAATTGTTTGCTGTGCCATGCAGTTGTGCTCTGTTGGTTTTGAAGAACTCATTTCCCACATCACTTGTGGGTGCTACAGTGATTTTTTCTCAGTGGCCTTTTGTTAGAATGAGCGAAACACGGTGTTGTGGCCTAGCAGCACCTGGCAGTAACTAGTCAGTAACAGCAAACTCTAAACATGGCTGGTCCGCTGAGCTATGCGTCATGCTATTATGAATTTCTTTTTATTTTTCCGTTGAAAGTGACAGTTGTGGCAAAAAAGGCTGGCTTACCTTACAAAGGCTTGAGTAAATATCTTCAAAAAAAGAAAGAATGAAAGAAACACAAAATGCTCTTCCAAAACATGATGCACACATCATTTGGTCTTTCCACCAAAACGTAAATGAAACAAAGAAAATAGAGGCCGTCGCGGTGGGTGTTTACAATACTTGGCTGCTGTCCTGAAAGAAGTGGGTTCAATGCTGATTGCAGCGGTCACATTTCGATGGACACAAAATTCTAGAGGCCTGTATAGTGTCCGATGTCAGTGCATGCTAAAGAACCCCAGGTGGTCAAAATTATCTGGAGTCCCCCAAAGCGGCACCCCTCATAGCCTGCGTCATTTCTAGATGTTAGACCCCATCAAACCACAGCCAAAACCAAAGAAGATAGAAGCATAGCTGGACACCTGTCATTTTCACTGGGTTCAAGACAGAAACAGGCAGCAACACCCGGAGCCTTCCTGCCCGGAGCTTCGTGCAGTGTTTGAAGCCTCTGAGGCAGGTTATTAGGCACATGGCTGCTTCAGGTAAAATGAGCTGGCTCATGTTATGTTCAGGCCACATGTTCTGTTGCAGAATAAACACATAGGACTCACAGAACAATCATTCAAACAAACGATCAGAGGTATTTGTTTCGCCACATGCTGTGCCCAAATTACAGCAGCATTGGCCTGGCCAGTCTTCTGCATAAAGTTGGGGCTTAGGTGCACCATGTAATTGTTCTGCACAAGGAAGAAAATGTAATAAATTTCCCATACACAATGGAACACGGTTACGTGTTAGTTAATTCTAATTTAAAAGACGTAAACTGCACAGTACGCAGGAATAAACGACGCATGGAAACAATGTCATGATTGCAGGCTTCCAAATGTTAATCAGTGGGAAGAAGTACCGCAGAAGTATATGCAGGAAAAACAAAGAACACGCAAATCACAGCTCCGTATATAACTCGCATGTGCTTAGATAATCACAAACGTTCTCCAAAAATTCAGGGGGCACTTTGATTGGCTAAAGTGTGTAGAGGCGAAAGCGTTTTCCGCACCACTTTGCCTGTGTGACACTGGTGACGTCACCACTGGATGACGTCGCACACAATTGATGACGAAGTAATGAAAAATTACTAATTAATGACTAATTACTGATTAATGACCAAATACTAATTGACTGTTAATTAAGGACGCTTATGTCACAAAGTGTGTGCATGCCTTGTCTTTCTTTTTTCTTTTCCGACCGACATGGCCACGGCGCCGGTGGTTCGCAGGCATGTTGCAACGCGGCGGCGATGATTTTGCTTCCCCGCAAGGACGGTTGACCCCTCGCGACGCTGGAGGGTCAAGGCTACGCCGCCCCCTCCTCAGGATTATCGCCGAGAAGCGAGCGATTGCACCAGGTGGGGACGGGAAGCGGCCGGTTGAATGTGGTAGCGCCCTTCCCGACCTTGGCAAATTAGCATCGCTCCTCGTGTGGACCACGGTTTTCCCTCGCGTTCCTTCTTTGTTTCTTCGTGTTTTTCCCCCTTCAACATCTGCAAATATTCGCGCAGTGCCTTGAGCTTTTGTGGTTGTTATCGCTTGCACAAGTAAAAGGGTTGCTAAACAAACTTGCCTACGCCTCATGCCTCCGGTCAACAGCTAATCAGGCGTGGCCCTTATCGCCGGTTCGCCGGTCAGCAGTCGAACCTCATCTTTTGCACGCGGGGTGGAGAAGTTTTTCGCTCCTCTTCCTCCAAACTTACGGAAAGTGCAGTGGTGGGCAGGTTGGCCTGAATAATTGCAATTACGGTGCCAACCCAACATCTAGCCGTCCCCAATATCGGACAAAACTGGCGTCTGCGACAGGACTTGCTGACCACGATTGGCCTTGACCGCAAGGCATAGCGTTCAAGTGAGAAAGCGCGCGCTGTCCCAACTTATAGTGGGTCTACAATGGAAGAATTAGAGAGCCTCATCGGGCGAGGAAAGGCTTTGGATCTCGAGGGAGCCGCCCTTCGCCAATTTGTGTGCGACGAGCGGATAGCGCAACGCGAGCGTCGTCGCGAACAAGATGAGCGCCAAAGCGAACGTTGTTGCGAGGAGGACGAGCACCTTCGTCGGGAGGACGAGCTAGACAAAGCACGCTCGGCGCGCAGGATGCTGGAGCTGCAGAGAGAACTTGAGGCTCTGCGAGCTCGAAGCAAGGCTAGGAGGAGCGAAGGCTCTGATGCCGCTTCAAAAGAAAGCGAAGTAAGAAGTGAGAAAGCACGGAAGGTGCTTGAGGCCTGCGAACAGTATTACCGGCAAGGCGACTGCAGGGCGGTTGCAGAACTGGCACCGGCAGCAGACCAGGTGACTTTACAGACGCCTCCCGAGCATGGTTAGCTCACGTTCCAAGGGAAGGAACATTGTATCGTCAAGGGACGAGGTGGTGAGCTCGACCATGCGATCTGGGTAGAGGTGAGTCTGGAAACACCTGAAGCGAATACGCTGGAAGAGCAGTTCAGCCGAGTGCCCGCACCACCCTCAGACATCAGACTGGAGGCAACAGTGTCGCGTGACCTGGAGGACGGGACACTGGGGCACACTTTCGGGAAAAAAGATCCCGGCGAGGTCGCGGCTCCCGAGCGGCTGACCGAGCACCGAGCTACGGAATGCCCCGGCTCTCATGATGATGAGGAAATTAAGGCCGAGCTCGACGGAGCGGTCCGAATAGAGGATAGCTACGGACGGCTAAGTTGAACCGGATGAACAGTTCTGTCAGCGACGTCGAGGAGCATTGCTCAGACGCGTCGGCTGTAGAACCAGACCGGGCGAGTGAAGCAAAGTTGTGCCCCGTAAGGGAATCAGCGGATCATCGTGATCTCGCAGTTCCCGTCCGGGCAGAACCGCGGCAAGACGCCGATACAGGATCGGTCACTTTTACGGAGGACCCGTTTTCCGAACATCAGCAGCCAGTTGTGAGGATAGGATAGGGATACAGGCATGCACAAGGGCGGAGCAAGCCGGTAGCTGTGGGACTACCGTCTCCGCACAGCGAATAGCACAATCAGCGCACGATGGTCAGTCATTGGGTTCCCTCCAAAATGGTTATTTCTACGAGCGGCCAGGTTACAATGCGCTCGCCGTGTGCGGCTCGACCGAGACGGGCAAGCGTAACACCAACAAAAAAAAGACGCGCTTTCCCAACCTGCGTTCCACAAACCTGTTGAAAAAGCTAGGTGAGCAGAGACGTTCTCGCGCTAAAACATTGCGGTTGAAGCGTGCTATTATCGACGCTCGAACGATCTGTCGCGCAGACTGCCTCAACGTCGAGGTAGGGGATAAGAAGTTTCTGTGCAGAAAGCTTCGAACGGAGAGGTACGATGAAATCCAACTCAAGGCCGTAGAAAAGTACGACAAGAGGCCGGGACCGATTATCTTTGGCGGAACCTAGATGGTCATGAGAGACCAACGCTCCTCCCATTCTAGGTAGACATTCCTTTTTCTTTCTTTGTATTTTGTGACTTGTCTTCCTATGTTTGGAGAATGCTATGCAGCGCAAGATGTTTGACTGTGCTGCTTAACATTTCAGTGTCGAACTCCTTCGATGTAAATTGCAATGTTGAACTGTTTCGACTGAAAGTGCAGAGTGGTACAGTCTTCAGTGACTGGGACCTGACTGCGTGAGATGTACACTACGTGGCCCTGCGAGCCGTCGGGGAAAACTGATGAGGCGACGAGGTCGTGCGCGCTGGTGATTGTGAAGTGCGCGTACTGTATCTGTGTTTCTTTTTCCGGCAAGACAGTTCATGCATGCACGACATTTGTCTATTTTGGTTTTGGAATGTTATTGCCAATACCATTCTTTTCGTGGGGGTTGTGTCACAAAGTGTGTGCATGCCGTGTCTTTTTTCTTTCTCGACCGAGATGGCCACGGCTAGCCACGGCGCCGGTGGTTCGCAGGCTTGTCGCGACGCGGCGGCGTCCCCCGCGTGGACGGTTGACCCGTCGCGACTCTGGAGGGTCAATGCTACGCCGCCCCCTCTCCAGCATTATCGCTGCGAAGCGAGCAATTGCACGAGGTGGGTACGGGAAGCGGCCGGTTGAATATCCTAGCACCCTTCCCGACCTTGGCAAATTAGCATCGCTCCTCGTGAGGACCATGGCTTTCCCTCGCGTTCCTTCGCCGCACTTATCAGGCGGGTGGCAGCACGTAATCATGGGCTGTCTGAACGCGAGACCCTCAATATGACAAATGCACTAATCATTAGCCGCATTACATACCACCTGCCATACCACATACTAGCTCAGTGGCAAACACAACAGGCAGACATCCTAATACGCACGGCTGTCACATCCGCCCTACGTCTTCCACGGCGGTTAGCCCGAAATGTCTCCTGGCCACTGGCGCCCACATTACAGTGATCGAATTAATAGAGGCTCAACGCACCAACCAATTAGTCCGCCTGAGTCGCACATGAACAGGACAACGCCTACTGTGACAGCTACGTCTCAACCACCCATTCCCACCCCAATAAGTCCTACACCTTACATAATTTCTCTGAGCACTTAGGATCACATATATGAGAAGTCCCTACCACGCAATATGAGTGCTAGTCTCCATCACGGTAGGCGGCAGGCACGAGCGCGCCATTACACGAAAGCATACAGCAGAGAGAGAGAGAGAAAACTTTATTTACACAGGAATTCGGGGCACGCCCCAGGGTCCCCGCACGACCCCACTGCACTCAAGGTTTTATGTTCCGAAGGTCCATAACACTGGCAGCACGGCCGGTGGCGATGCTCTGCACGGCCGGGTCCTCCGAGCGCAGCAGGGTCTCCCAGTCCTCCCAGGTCATGAGGTTCTCTAGGTTCCGCGGGGGAGGGTCCGCCGGGCAGAGGGAAATGATGTGGAGGGAAGAGGCGAAGGGTTCTGGGCATAGAGTGCATGCCGGAGTGGGGAAGGAGGGATGATAATGGGCTAGGTTAAGGGGTGAAGGGAGTGTGTGTCTGTAGTCTGCGCCAGAGTGTTGCGTGTTTGTTATCTAGGGAGGGGGGGGCGGGGGGGTAGAGCTGGCGTAAGGCTCTGTGCGCTTGGGTCAGCTCACTGAATGAGTGCATGGGCTCCTTCGTGTATCCCCGATCAGAGGGCACCTGAGCCTGGTTTAAAGAACCTCGGGGTAAAAGGTTGGCGGCTTCGTTTGCGAGATTCCCGGAGTGCGTAGGCATCCTTATCAGCTCCAATTGGCGGGGCGGGATGCATCAGCCGAGTCCAGTAGGTCAAAAGCAGAAATATGGACTCGATCTCGAGCAAAATTTAGTATCGCAGTTTTAGAATCACTTAAAATGTACCGGGCTTCCGTGCGGGTGATAGCAAGTGCAAAGGCGGCTTCCTCTGTAGCCTCTGGGGAGGTGTCTGGAGGGAGAGGTAGTGTCAGGAGGGCGGATAAAGAGGAGTCCACCACAGCTCCTGTCGGTTCATCACCCGTGCAGGCAGCGTCCACCTATACGGCGTCCGGCTCGGGGCCGTACGCTCGATGGAGTGCCTTCGCACGGGCTCTGCGGCGCTGCTCATGGTGGGACGGGTGCGTATTCCTCGGAAGCGGCCTGATGAGGAGCTCCCGGTGAAGGGGTCGTGGGATGGTGAGGAGGGTGGGGTCGTTGGCCAGAATTTTGATTACTAGGGAGTCCAGGACATACCGACCTGTGGAGGTTTGTGTGAGCCTGATGTATTGGGCCTGTCGGTGGGCCTCCACCAGTTCCCCAATCGTGTTCTGGAGGCCCAGGCCTAGTAATCCGTCTGTAGGTGTGTTGAGGGGAAGATGAAGTGCTACCTTGAATGCCTTGCGAATCAAAGCATCCAAAGCGTTTATGTCATGTTTGGATAGTTGAAAGTATGGGGTAGTGTACAGCACGCGACTGACAAAGGCATGAATGATGCGACATTCATGCCTCTATCACGTCCCGAAACCCTGCGGATGAGGTGCGATATCGCGCCTACAACCTGCTCGAGTTTCTTGAGCAGGGTGGTGTTTTTGCAATCGTGCTGGATCTGCAGGCCCAACACACGGAGGGTGCCAACCTCAGGTACCGGGTCACCATTCAGTTCAATGGAAATGGGGGAGCGTGGGCAGCGGTGGTTCTTAGGCCGGATGAGGAAGAGCTCGGACTTCTCTGGGGAGCAAGACAGTCCGATGGACCGTGCGTAATTTTGTGTGAGTATTGCTGCTTCCTGTAAGGTTTTCTCTATGCCGCCGTCACTGCCGTGGGTGGTCCACAGGGTGATATCGTCGGCATAAAGAGTGTGCTTTAGGTGGGGAATAGTTGACAACTTTTGGGTGTGGGGGATGTGGGTAATGTTAAACAAAAAGGGGGAGAGGACGGACACTTGAGGGGTGCCGATGCTCTAAAGCGTGTAGGAGGGGAAACACTTAGGGCCGAAGTGTATCTCAGCCGTGCGGTCAGTGAGGCATGCTTGAATGTAGGCGCACGTGCGCACACCCACATTCAGTGGGGATTGAGCAGTCATCTTCGCCTGATGTTCAATGGGATCAAAAGCTTTGGAGAGATCCAAAGCTAAGACTGCCTTGGTGTGACCTGGAAGAAGCGGGTCGAAATTGCCGTGTGTGAGTTGCAGCATGGCGTCCTGTGTCGATAGATGGGGGCGAAATCCCAGCATGCTATGCGGGTAAAGATTGTTGTCCGCCTTGTGACTTGTGAGTCTCGCTAACAGAACATGCTCGAGGTGCTTCCAGAGGCATGAGGTTAGCGAAATCGGGCGAAGGTTGTGGAGTGTAAGTGGCTTGTTGGGATTAGGTATGAATAGTACCTTCGCGTGGCGCCAGGACTGCGGAAGGTTACCCTCCCTCCAGCACTGGTTGAAGTATTTCGTAATGTGGGTGATCGATTGGTCATCCAGATTACGGAGCATGGAGTTTGTGATGTGGTCTGCACCAGGTGCGGAGTTTGCGCGGAGAATCAGGAGGGCCGCTCTGACTTCCGTCTCCGTGGTGTGGGTGTCGAGTGTGGGATTTGCTTGTCGTGTGTAATAGGGCAGTGGTGTGGGGGCACCTGGAGAGGTGTACATGGTTTGAATTGTGTCTAGGAGGGTGTCGGGATCGTCAATGTGCTCGTGTGTGAGGCGTGTCACGTGGTGCTGTGTTGCTGATTTGGTGCATGCGGGGTCAAGAGGTGTCGGAGGAGTTGCCATCCGCGTTTGCTGGACAGGTTTCCGGCGATGCCGTCACATATTTGTCCCCAGTTAGATCGGCAGAGCTCCTCAGAGTGCGGTTGGATTTGTGTCTGCAGCACGGCCAGCCGCTTTTTAAGGGTTCTGTTGAGTTTGTTGCCCTTCCAGCGTTCCAGTAGGCTGTGATAAGCCTCCCAGAGGTGGGCTAGGCGTGTGTCATGGGTAGGGGTTTCGGTTGTAGTTTCAATGTGTCGGGAATTGTGGTGAACGTCATGCTTGAGTGACTGCACCCGGGCGTCGATGTCTGCGATGGGTATGTCTGGGAGGGCGGTACGAGCCGCGCGAAAGGCATTCCAGTTAATGAGTTTGTGTGTTGTATTTGCGTGACGGGGTGCTTTGTACAGGACAGTGATTTGTATAATGTAATGTTCACTGCCCAGTGTAGGTTGTGTTCTGTTCCTGGTAACGCCGCGGATGCAGCGGCTCAGCGTCAGGTCCGGACTGGTGTCCATGCTGACACTGTTGCCGATCCGCGTAGGCGTCTGAAACGTGCTATGCACAGTGAGTTGGAGGTTCTGCAAGAGCAGCCAGAGCCTGCGACATCGATGTGTCGTGGTTGTGTATACCCAGTCATTATGCTGACTGTTGAAGTCCCCACCGATGACTAGGGGATGTTTCCCTGCTAGATGGACTAGCTTTCGCAGAAGTGATTCTAGCGGGGCCATCGGCAGGGACGGGGGGTGGTATATGTTTGCTATAAATACAGAAGGAAGTGAATGTGTGTCATGTATAAGTTCTGTGATTACGCAGGGCGTCTCAGACGTTATGTGATGAGTTTTGTAGGTGAGGCTGCGGTGGATGAGTGTGGACGCCCTGGGTGAGTTAGTGGTGTCTGAGTGTGTAGATGTGTAGCTGGGGAAGGTTACCCGGTGTGCAGTCTCCTGGAGAAGTAGTATGTGGGGCGTAGGTGTGATGGTGGGAAGGAGAAATTACAGAGGTGCGCGCTTGGCCCGGAAGCCTTGGGAGTTCCAAGTTAAAATGGGGAGATTGGTGCTCCCCCCGCCATATTGGATAATGCGGGGACTGAGGAGGGTAGTAAGACGGGCGTCAATTGGTATGTGTTGCTCAGGAAAGGTGGTTTGTGCTTGCGGAGGTATGATGGAGGGAGTGGAGGGGGTTTGAAGTGGGGCGAAGCGATGGGTAAGGCTATGTTCCCAGAGCTCCATCATCTTGGTAAGCATAGCGTCCATGCGCTGCTCAAGTTTTTCGGTGAGGGTGGCGGCAAGGTGATTGAATCCGGCCTCGAGGCGGGCGTCTAGCTCATTTAGGTTTTGGTCAAATTTGGCTTCGAGTGCTGCTAATTTAGCGTCTGTTTCTGGGGGCACGGGAGGGGGTGTGGCGTCTGAGGTGCGCTGCTTCTTTAGAGGAGGGGTGCTCGAAGTGTCGGGGGGTGATGAGGTTGGATTAATGACAGGGGGTGCGGGTTGAGGGGGCATGGACGGGGCGGGGGTGCTTAGGAGGGAGGAGAGGCGGTTTACCTCCTCACGCAAGGCCTTGAGTTCCTGATCTCTGGGATCTGCCTGGGAGGACTGGGGTGGTGGTTGATGACGGGTGGTGTTGCCGGAAACGCGGTCTGCCCAGGTGGGACGCGAGGCGTTCTTGCTGCCGTTGGGCCGGGTTGTGGAAGGAGCGGGAAGCCGTGAAGCTGCTTCCGGTGCTGCGCTGGGTTGATATTCAGTGAAATCGCTGATCTCTCTTTTGATCCAAAAATAAGGCCTCGCCCTCACAGGCGAAACCTTCCAAAAATTATTGTCCATGCTATCCATGCAATAAAAATACATGCAAGGTGTCTGAACAAGCAAACGCGACCTTCTTCTGCGTGGTCCTACCATAATGTACTGGACACTCGCATCTAATATGAAAAAAGGCTATTATTGTAAAAAAAAAATAACTGAAATTTTGATTGCATTCCTAAAGCGTTTGATGTTTTGAACAAGTTTATTAAGTGGATGCTGTTACTAGTGGGTGAATCGTTGCTGCTTTACCTCAGCACTTTCTGTAATGCTATCGAAAGAGCGGGGACATGCATATCATTAAAAAAGGGGGTGGAGTAACCATCTCTTGCTGGGAGGAAAATTGGTTAGCAAAGGAGATAAGACTCTTGGTGGACGCGTCAACCGTTATGCAAAAAGATGGGATGAATGACGGAGTGAATGAAAGAAGAGCCGTAGTGCAAGGCTCTGAAATGAATGAATGAATGAATGAATGAATGAATGAATGAATGAATGAATGAATGAATGAATGAATGAATGAAAAACTATTGCACTACAAGGGTTCTTTCTCGAAGCGTAGGTGGAGCCCTCAGTCTAGGGCCCCAGCGGCCTTTGCAGTCTTGCGAGCCCTGTCGATCCGTAGTACCCGGGTTCGAACCCGGCTCCGTAGGCCGCGTTTCATGGAGGCGAAACGCAAAAGGCGCCCGTGTGCTGTACAATGTCAAAGCAGGTTAAAGGGATACTGACCCAAGCTGTTGGAGCTGCTCTTTTACATGTAAACAAGAGGTTCGCTGCTAAAATTGATAAATGGGACAAGCATTTTAGAGAAAAAGGCGGATAGCATGTTTTTTTTTGCGATTCATTGCCGTGTCGTTTCACCTGGCGGCCGCCTGTGGAAGCTGCGACTACACGTCATAACACCCGCGTGCCCATTGTTGCTGTAAAAGCACAATTGCCATCGCTCGACGTAAATTGGTAAATTGTTTTTTGAGGAAAGAAAATGGAGTAGTATCTGTCTCACATATCTCGGCGGACACCTGAACCGCGCCGTAAGAGAAGAGAGGAAGGTAGGAGTGAAAGAAGAAAGACAGAAAGAGGTGCCGTAGTGGAGGTCTCCGGAGTAATTTCGACCACCTGGGGATCTTTAACGTGCACTGGCCGAAATTATTCTGAAGACCTCCACTACGGCACTCGCGGCTTTTCTAGTTTTTAGTTTTGTGTCGGCCACTCGCCGTCTGTCTGCGTGTGCTCACGGCGTACACATATAATATCAAGATGTTAATCGATGCTCTCTACTTACCATAACGGTATGCACGCTTGCGTACGCTAAATGCAGCTATTTTTTCCGGACCTTACGCCATTTCTAACATTCTTACTTTTAAAACAGAGGTGCGCCGATGTTTAGACTAGTGGCGCCATCTGGTGGTTAGAAGGGGAATCATGGTTGTCAACAAAGTGATGCCCGTCTTAAGCCTAAAGGGGGCAGAATCGTCACTCTCAATAAAAAAAAATATAGCAAATTTGTTACTCGTACGTTTTCTTAAGGGTGACAGGAGAGGAAGCGAAAGACCGGTAGGCCATTTATGGATATCCAACAAGCTGAAGGCAGTAACAGAGAGAGAGAGAGAAACAACTTTATTGCCATAGATTGGCGGGATTTACGGCAGGTGGGCTTGGTGTGGCCCCCAGGTGGGGGCGCCATCCTGGGCCCACGAAATGAGTGTCAGTTGGATGCTCTTGTCTGGCCTTCTGAGGAGTTGGTTCCATCCGTCTTCGGAGGGAGCTGGCAGTAAGGTTCGAGGGGGCGGATTTCCCGCGCAACCCCAGAGGATGTGAGCCTGGGTGGCGATTTCTCCCTGGTAACAATTTTGGCAGACGGGGTCGTATTCCCCGTCCGTGATGAGTGAAAGTCTAGAATGGCTAAGGACGGAGTGTGTCTGCAACCTGCGGAGCAAGGTGGCTTGCGCTCGATTCAAGTCGGGGTGTGGAGGCGGGAACTGGCGTCTCATCTCTCTGTAGAAATTGGTAATTTCGGCAAAGGTCTGGGGAGCCTCGGCAAGAGCGTCTGGGTCCGTGGTGGTGGTGGTGAAAACATTTATTTCGAATGAACTGGAGGTATGTTTGGATCAGCCCGTAAGGGACCGATCCTTACAAACACTAGGTGGAGGTCCCTAGTATGGGACCCCAGTGGCGGTTGCCGCCGCCCGGGCGCGCCCGACTAAGGCTTGTTGGGCCTGTAAGTCGTGGCAGCCGAGCAGGGTCGCCTCCCAGTCCTCCCGGGTTGGGTTGGGGATGGGGGGAATAGCGGGGTTGGAGGGGCAGGCCCACACCATGTGATAAGTGTCAGAAGACACTGCACTACAGTGTGGGCAGCGGCCGCTAAAGGAGGGGTAATTTCGGCAAAGGTGTGGGGAGCCTCGGCAAGAGCGTCTGGGTCCGTGGGGCCGGCCGCCCGGTTGGTTAGTCCTCAGGCTAGTCGGTCGACCCCTTCGTTTCCAGAGTTTCCCGCGTGGGCGGGTACCCAGACCAGATTGATCTTATGGTCGGGAGTGCAGCCGCGAAGGATGCGTGCAGCGGAGTGGCAGATAAAACCTGCCGAGTAATTTTGTATCGCTCTTTTGGAGTCGCTGAGGACTGTGCGCGTACGTGGGTCAGCGATGGCCAGCGCGATGGCGGTTTCTTCTGCCGCTGTCGGAGAGTGAGCTACTACTGTGGCGGCGGTGACGATAGTAGATTGTGGCGTGGTTGCACAAGCCACGTATGTGTTTGCACTTTGCCGTGCAGCATCTACGTATATTGCGTGTTCGTCGGCAAGGTATGTGGCGTCTAGTGCTTGGGCTTTCAGCTGACGGCGCGTATCATGGCGGCCAGGTAGCATGTTTTTAGGGATTGGTTTTATAACTAGGCGGCTATAGACCCCTATCGGAATGGGCGTCGTGGGGTGGACGTCGCCTATGGGGTTGATGTTGAGACGGTCAAGTATGAGCCGCCCGTGTTTAGTGCGTGAGAGGCGGTGGATTTGGGCGGTCTTGTGTGCCTCTATGAGTTCTGTGAGCGTGTTGTAGATGCCAGCATATCGGTGCTGGAGTGACGCGGCCCGAGCTTCTCTGCAATCTTGATGATGAGTTGGATGCATGTTGCGGGGGAGAGGGAGAGTCTTGATGTTGGCCCTGATGGCAGGTGGGAGATTGACCACCGAGGATGGCGGACTGAAGGGAGCGATGCGAAGTCGTTCGAGGATAGAGCGGCCTGCGGAAGTTAGGGAGAGGCGTTGGCGCTGGGCCAGGAGGGCCGCCTCAATGAGCACGTCAACCGTGTTGGAGACACCAAGGGCGAGGAGCTTGTCGTTGGGAGTACAGAGAGGATGACCAAGGGCTGTTTTGACGCCGCTGCGGATAAGGCAATCCAGGCGGTGCTTCACCGTGAGCGTGAGACGTAAATATGTGGCAGTGTAAGCAATACGACTTACAACAAATGCTTGAAAGAGACGAAGGAGATTCGCCTCCTTCATGCCTGCCCGCTTGTTGGAAACGCGCCGTATGAGACGGGCTGTCTGCTGTGTGTATCGATGCAAGCGTTGTATTCTGTTGGTGTTGGCTCCGTTGGCTTGGAGCTGGAGGCCAAGAATTCGGATGGTGTCGACCGTAGGCACGGGAAGGTTGTTAACAGTGAGGCGGATATTCGGAGATGCGGTACTCCGGCTTGGTAGACGGACGCCCTACCACTGAGTAACCGCGGTGGGCCAAAAAATAGTTTTGAGGAAAGGAAATGACGCAGTAACTGCCACAGCGCAAGGCTGAAGCAAAACGCGCGAGAGTGCAGCGGAGGCGAGACAAGCGAATGAGCAAGGTTCCTTATGCTATCGCTAAATGTACTACGCCGAGGGGTTGCCTGGGCGTTGCTGTGTTTTTTAAGCATGAAATGCTTTTAGCTCCCGTTGTCGGCAGTGTGGTGACGTCACGCCGAGACCGAGAGCCATCATCCGGGCACTGAAATCCACTCATCCGGGCAGTGAATTCCAGTCATCCGGGCACTGAAATCCACTCATCCGGGCACTGAAATCCACTCATCCGGGCACTGAATTCCAGTCATCCGGGCTCTGAATAACGGGAAGTTTATTCAACCGTGCAAACAAACAAAACATTGGAAGCACACTCATGACTGAGGGCAAAACAAATGTATACAAAGTGGGTGGCCACCCAGAAACACCATGACCTTATTTTAACACACCGTACATATCACAAATTACAGCCTACACATAGTGCATAGAACGAACACTGGACAAAGAAGAATCAGCCTCCCGTAGCAACGACGCAAGGGGGGGGGGGGGGCAAGGAACTTTCTCAGGGTGATTGGCCCTTTCAAAATTATACACCACCATCCTCGAACAAACCAGCATAGTCGGTAAAGAGAGGGGGGGGGGGTCGGCCCGGCTAATACCGCAGCGCCGGCATAACCAGCCGACCTTCGTGCACGACAAAGAAGCGTGTGTGCCACCGTCGCAGAAACCGCGCCTCCCCATCCGCTGCAAGCCTTTCAGACAGGTATTGCCAGATGAGGAGACGCAGGCTCTGCAACGCAGGGTACATAGCCGTCGCCGGTTGACGCCGGGCTTCGGCCAGACAGCGGCGACGCCACAAAACAAACATAGCGGATATAAACACTAGTTTGCCAAAATAATCCCGTGGTTGCCGGATGCCTGGCCCGGCACGAACTGAAAACATCCGATACACCTGCCACCACATTATCCGGGCAACACGGCACTCAAAGAAAGTGTGTCGCGCTGTCTCTCGCGCTCCACATTGCGCGCACTGGGCGTTGGGCACAAGGCCCCATGATAAGAGGCGTTCGCGCGTGGGGAGGACTCTCCATCTCCTCCTCCACTCAAAGTCGCGAACCTGCGGAGGGAGACGACTTGTGCACCACGTGCGCCACTTGCGTACCGCGGTGCGCCGCTGGTCGTCGGCGCCAAGGCGCACGCACGCGATCATCTCGCTCAGCCGAGACGCGGGCGTCTCAGTCAGGTCGACTCCTGGCAAGTCAGTACAAACAGACTGCTTAAAACCAGCAGCCGTTGTATAGAAGCGCCTCTCGGCCTGTGGACCTATATGGCGCTCAGTGGTGAAGAAGCGCCGCACTGTGCTGATCCAATAAAACATGAGCGAACGCCCAAGGTATGCGTCGCTCTCCACCAGCGTGGTTACGAGCTTGGCGCTGAGCGCACGCGCCATGGTGGCTTCACAGGGCAGCCCGAGTCCTCCTCTAGAAGGCGGCAGCTGGCAAAGGCATCGAGCGACCTGCGCCGTGCCACCGTCCCAGACAAAGGCGCCCACAAGGGACGCGAGCCGACCCGCCGTACGACGCGGCATCACTGCTACGCGGGCCACATAGTAGGCAAAGGCGCACGCGCGGCCCTTGGTGACGCTCACCCTGGCCTCCATGGAGAGGCCGAACTGCGCTGCCATCCTTAGCGCGCTCGTCGTGCGAGCAACAACTTCATCCCATGTCCGGGACGACACACACGAGAACATCCGGGCACCGTACGAGACTTAACGAGATTTTTTGTTGTTGTTGTGACTGAGAGAAGGATGAAGAGGAAATTGCACGGGTCTGCTACTGGCTCGAGCCAAGCCACCACCGCTGCCACGTGCAGATAGAGGAGAGTTAAAAGATCAGAGCAAGGAGAGAGAGGAAAGGAAAGACGCGCGTCACAGCAACAACTGCGTCCGCCGGAGCGGACGCTGCTCAAAAAACAGATAAGCGGCTGAAGCCGCGCTCGCCGAAGCGAGAACAGATACCCACTTTTAACGAGATTTAACGAGACTCTCTAAGCCCTCTTCCGCGACCGGCATGCAAGCGCCGGTTGGTCTCCAAATGAGACAAAAAATAACTGCTGCCAGTGCCTTCTCAATGTTTATCAAGATATCAGTGGAGCTGTGGGTTTGATAATGCACGGAATTATAATTTCCGATTTCTAATAACGCGTGCAAAAAGCACATAAATGCCACGTTATACTTCGTTGCCATACGTGATCCGGGGGAGAAGCGCTGCGTTCAAAGGGCAAGGCATCGCGGCGAACGGGTGGTGGCGTTCCTCCCTTCCTTTACGGTGCGGTTCGGGTGTCCACCGAGATGGCAGAGAATTACTGCGCCATTTCCTTTCCTCAAAAAACCTTGCGTTCAAATGGCAAGGCATTGCGCTGAACGGGTGGTGGCGTTCCTCCCTTCCTGTACGGTGCGGTTCGGGTGTCCACCGAGATGACATTAGGCCCGTAAACATTTCATGCTTACTCTACTCTCGTTTACGGGAGAAGCAGAGATTTTTTTTTCAGAGCATTAGCCGTACTGGCCGCGTTTCGAACTTCCGAATTATGCTGATCCCATGGATAGAATCCAAGATGGCGGCCCGCATAGCAACGACATTTTATTAGATCATTTTGCTCTACCTCTCACCTTTCGGGGCTCAGCGTTATGCGTTATAGCTAACGCAAAACGCTGAGCCCCGAAAGGTGACAGGTAGTTCACTATAGTTATAGCACATATCGTAATCCATTGGTTGCCACGGTTACAGAGGTGGTTGCATAATTGAATAAAAAAATCTCTGCCTCTCCCGTAACCGAGACCAGTGTAAGCATGAAATGTTTACGGGCATAACACGGAGTGTACGACACGACGAGACGCAGGCCTGACAAGATTGTATATGCAGCGCGTTCGAAACTGTCAACGTGCATAGAGGCGAACGCGTTTTCCGCCCCACTTTGCCTATGTGACACTGGTGATGTCACCACTGGATTATTTCACACATAATTGATGACGAAGTATTGATAAATTGTTTTGGTTTAGTTTGGTTGATGGGGTTTTAACGTCCCAAAGTGGCTAAGGCTATGAGAGACGCCGTCGTGGAGGGCTCCGGAAATTTCGACCACCTGTAGTTCTTTCACGTGCACTGACATCACGCAGAACACGGGCCTCTAGAATTTCTCCTCCAAAGAAATTCAACCGCCGCGGCCGGGATCGAACCCGCGTCTTTCGGGTCAGCAGCCGAGCACCATAACCACTGAGCCACCGCGGCGGCTAATGATAAGTTACTAATTAGTGACTAATTACTGATTAATACTAATTTACTGCTAATTATAGACGCTCAAGCTTCGCCTTTAGGAGTGGAACGCGAGAGCGCGTTGTAGCGCTTCCATGCAGTCCACGGAACGCCACCAGCCTTTCGGCGCGATGCCTTGCCCTTTGAACGCGACGCTTTTTTAGGAAAGAAATTACGCAGTAATTCTCTGTCATCTCGGTGGACACCCGAACCGCACCGTACAGGAAGGGAGGAACGCCACCACCCGTTCGGCGCGAAGCTACCGGCGTTTGTATGCAGGTCCTGTAGGAAGGCTTAGAGTGTCTCGTTATATCTCGTACGGCGCCCGGATGAGTAGAATTCAGTGCCCGGATGGTGGCTCTCGGTCTCGGCGTGACGTCACCACACTGCCGACTACGGGAGCTAAAAAAATTACCGACGATTACGTTACTTCCTAATGCGAAATTTGAGCGCAGCAAATAAGCTGTTTCACCTTTTCGATAGATTGAGGCAAAGAAATCGAGCAACACATGTATGCGCTATCACAGATTTTTTTTTTATTTTTCACACGTATTCCTTTAACAAAGATTCCACTAACAGTTCTTGACAGTCATGAAGGAAGCTTTGTGGTCGGAGAAATAGACAGATATATGTTCGACTTGGTACACCAACGCTTGATTCTCAAAGACGAGATCTATACAAGTGCCTCGCTAGGTTGTCACAGCCGTGGGACGCGTTACGAGCGAGAGGAACGGGATGTTCTCCCGCATAAGTGTTAGGAAATTGCTGTTTGTCTTTATGTCATCATTAAAGTCCCCCACTACTAACATCGGTGTGGATCGATGGACGGTTAATGCGAGTTGCAGGAAGTGCACGACGTCTTTCGTGAGTGCGGTAGGGGCGAAGTAGGCAGCTACTACCAGCAAGCCGTTGGGCAACTTTGCGGCGCACAGTTCGCCAACTTCATGTGACGTGCCAAACATTTCGACTGGTATTGCAGAGAGACCTGTGCGCAAGTAGATAGCGACTCCCGCCGCTCTGTTGTGGTCTCTGCGAGCACCACAGCAGTATAGGAAATCTATGATTTCGAGAGGCTCTTCGGGATCTATCCAGGTTTCAGCAAAGCAAAGTACAGAGGAATGGCGCAGAATGTGATCGTGGTGTACGTGCTTGGCATGTGCGGCAAGGGAGCGTACGTTAAGAATGTGGTTGTGAATGATGAATCAAGTGCTGCCAGCGAATGACGCGTCCATTGGCTGTCTGCGTGTGTTACTGATGTGTGGTTAACATGTTAAGCTTCGCCTGTAAGAGTGGAACGCGACAGCGTCTTGCAACGCTGCCAGGGAGTCAGCAGAACGCCATCGCCAATTCGGCTGTACGCCTTGCTGGACGGTAAATTTGTTTTTTGAGGAAAGGAAATGTATCTCTCTCGCATATCTGGGTGGACACCTGCACCTCGCCGTAAGGGAAAGGGGGAAGATGAGAGTGAACGAAGACGCCGTATTAGCTAGACGCGCCTTTGTGCATTCCAAAGCATGCAGCTGGCATTACGGAGTGGCTAGCGTGCTCGTATCGCACTCCGGAGACCCTGGTTCGATTCCCCAACTCGACCAATTTCGTTCTCGGTTTTATTGATTTATGCGGTCTAACTAGAAAGGTTAATTAGGCTATTTCATATTTATATTATTCTTTTTATATCTATCGTGTTCTGTCATTAACCTGTCAACTGTTGGAACTGTCTAGGATGTTCGACACAACGTATATGAAACGAGCAACGTCTTACTGAGTGGGGAAGTGCGTGGTGGAGGAGGGAACTAGGCTTCGTACTTATCTGTTTTTTTCAGCAGCGTTTCCTTACGCGGACGCTGTTGTCGCTGCGGCGCGCGTCTTTCTTTTCTTTTCTTCTAACCTCTTCATTCTCCTCTATATTAATTAGGCTAATTGATTAATTAAGCAATTAACTAAACTCAGTCCAACTGAGTTGCAGCATCACTATACGATCCCTTTGATTGGTTGCATGGTTACTAGCCAAAGTACAATTGGCCCCATTTGAAATTCGCGCACTGTTACGTCACGAGCATTTCGACCAATTGAAAAGCGTGACATTGGGGGCGGAGCTGGTTACGAGGCCGACGACGACGCGAAACCCACGAACGGACGCCAAAGAGCTGCGCTCTAAAATTCAGGGGGCACTTTGACTGTCTAAAGTGCGTAGAGGCGAAAGAGTTTTAAGGCGGAAGCCTTTAATGCCTCATCGTTGTAAGCAGCAGTTGTCGACAAAAAATGTCACGCTTTTCAATTGGTGGAAACGATCGTGACGTCACAGTGCGCGAATTTCAAACGGGGCCAATTGCACTTTGGCTAGTAACCATACAACCAATTGAAGGGATCGTATAGTGATGCTCCAAGTAAGTGGGTCTGAGCTTAGTTAATTGCTTAATTATCCAATTAGCCTAATTAGCTTTAACTGTCAGGCCATATAAATAAATAAAAGCGATCAAGAAATTGGTCGAGCTCAGGAATCGAACCCCGGTCTTCGGCGTGATAGACGAGCAAGCTATCCACTCCGCCATGCCAGCTCGATGGTTTGGAATGAACAAAGGCGCGTCTAGTGAATACGGTGTCTTCACATACTGCCATCCTCCTCCCTTCCCTTCCGGCGAGGTTTAGGTGTCCACCGAGATATGAGAGACAGATACATTTCCTTTCCTCAAAAAACAATTTACCGACGAGTGAGGCGTACAACCGAATGGGCGATGGCGTTCTATGGACTCCTTGGCAGCGTTGCAAGACGCTGTCGCGTTCCAGTCTTAGGGGCGAAGCTTAACATCTGAACCACACATCAGTGACCACACTTTAGGTAAAAAAATGCCCCCCCCCCCTGAATTTTGACGGGTGTCCACGAGATATGTGAGACAGTTACTGCGTAATTTCCTTTCCTCAAATACAATTTTCATTTTCTTCATTACGGCTCCTCTTTATCTATCTTCTTTCACTGCCACCTCCCTTTCTCTACGGTGCGGTTCAGGTGTCCGCCTAGATGAAAGAGAATTACTGCGCCATTTCCTTTCCTCAAAAAGCGTTACGTTCAAAGGGCAAGGCATCGCGCCGAACGGGTGGTGGCGTTCCGTGGACTCCCTGGCAGCGCTACAACGCGCTGTCGCGTCCCACTCCTAAAGGCGCAGCTTAAGTGTCATTAACTAGCAGTTAATTAGTATTCAGGCATTAATCAGTAATTAACAATTAATTAGTGATTTGCCATCACTTAGTAATTAGTACTCAAATATATGTGACGCCACCAGTGCCACAGAAACAGCGAAGCTGGTGCGGAAAACGCTTCCGCCTCTATCCACTTTAGACAGTCAAAGTGCCCCCTGAATTTTTCCGCACCACTTTGACTGCCGCTGTGGCACTGGTGGCGTCACAAGTAATTCAGTACTAATTACTTAGTGATGACTGATAACTAATTAATGGTTAATTATTGATTAATGCCTGAATGCTTATTAACTACTAATTAATGACGCTTAAGCTTCGCCTTTAGGAGTGGAACGCGACAGCGTGTTGTAGCGCTGCCAGGGAGTCCACGGAACGCCACCACCCGTTCGGCGCGATGCCTTGCCCTTTGAACGCAACGCTTTTTGAGGAAATGAAATGGCGCAGTAATTCTTTATCATCTCGGTGGACACCTGAACCGCACCGTAGAAGAAGAGAGGAAGTGGGAGTGAAAGAAGAAAGACAAAGATTGCACATAATGAAGAAACTGAACATTGTACTTGAGGAAAAGAAATTATACAGTAACGTTCTCACATGTCTCGGTGGACAGCCGTCAAAATTCCGGGGCGGGGGGGGAGAGCACTTTTTGACCTAAAGTGCGGTAACTGATGTGTGGTTAAGATGTTAAGCTTCGCCTCTTACGAGTGGAACGCAACAACGTCTCGCAACGCTGCCAGGGAGTCCATAGAACGGCATCGCCCATTCGGTTCTACGCCTCGCTCGTCGGTAAATTCGTTTTTGAGGAAAGGAAATGTATCTGTCTCTCATATCTCGGTGGACACCTAACCCTCGCCGGAAGGGAAGGGAGGAGGATGGGAGTGAGCGAAGACACCGTATTCACTAGACGCGCCTTTGTTCATTCCATACCATCGAGCTGGCATGGCGGAGTGGATAGCATGCTCGTCTCGCACTCCGAAGACCGGGGTTCGATTCCCGAGCTCGACTAATTTCCTACTCGGTTGTATTTATTTATATGGCCTGACTAGAAAAGTTAATTAGGCTAATTGGGTAATTAAGCAATTAACTAAGCTCAGTTCCACTTACTTGGAGCATCACTGTCTGATCCCTTCAATTGGTTGCATGGTTACTAGCGAAAGTACAATTGGCCCCGTTTGAAATTCGCGCACTGTGACGTCACGACCGTTTCGACCAATTGAAAAGCGTGACATTTCTGTCGACAACTGCTGCTTACAACGATGAGACATTAAAGGCTTTCGCCTTGAAAGCATTTCATGCTTAATAACAACAGGCGGCAGCGTGATGACAAAGCATGAGCACTAGAAACTTATCTCTATCGATCATGTATATATAACTCCCCCATCAAGGTAGTTCAAACCAAGACCTACTGAACTACAGACCTGCACATTTGGCACTGCTCCAGCGCGCATGTTCTAGTTCATGCCTTTTGCCGCTAGGAAAAGGCACCTACGGGAAGCGTGGCGCTACATAATACCTGTTGAACAAGATGGCCTCCTCCATCATTTTATTTCAAACAAGGCAGTTTCCTCGTTTGTCCACGTAATCATTAACATCCATTTATCTATGCTAGGCACGGTGGTACTGACGAAAAGAAAGCGGATAAAAAGAAAGACGTTTTTTGTACTCATACAGAGCAAAAAAAGTTGTTATTGTCGATATTTTTATCGTTGATGTTAAGATAGCAGAAGAAGACGAAACAAATGTATTAAATATCTTGCTCAAATTGGCAAAGTTGGCGCACGCTGCTCCATAGGACCCCGCCATATGTGCCATATGTGTGTGTCTGTAGTTCAGTAGGTCTTGGTTCAAACCCTCAAGATACTAGGTCTGTACGTAAATAACAACAGCAACAACCTCTTCACCCTCCAGAAACTACGTCTCGTGAGTGAGCAAGTCGCCAGGATGATCGCCAGGATAACGCGGAAATCAGGGATGCGAGAAGAAGATACTGTGCGACTAGTGCAGGCTTTCTTCGTAATCCGCGTCGTCTATGCAGCACCCTACCTCCGCCTCAAGAAGCGTGATATCAGGAACCTAGACGTCATAATCAGAACAGCCTACAAGAAGGCACTGGGCCTCCCTCTTGCAACATCGACGGACCGGACCTTACGACTGGGAGTGCACAACACGATAGACGAGCTAATACAGGCACACCTCACGGCGCAGGTAGTACGGCTGTCCACTAGTCGGACTGGCCGACAAGTCCTCACTGATTAAAACATCAATTGCCCCCGACAGCTAGATGCTAAAAACGACATTCCAGCCTCATGGACAGGTCAATTCAAGGCAGCTCCACTATCCAGGAATATGCACCCCGATTTTCACTACTCACGACGACAAGGGCGAGCCGAAGCTATGAAAAGGCACTACGCCGAGCATGAGGGCGTGTTCTATGTTGATTCTGCGGGTCCCGAGCAGGGAATGACTGCCGTCGCGGTAGTGCACCAAAATAAAACAATGGACGGACTAATACTGGCTAGCCAGGACATACTGGCTGCGGAAGAAGTGGCGATTGCTTTGGCTGCAACACACGATAGATCAGAATACATTCTTACAGATTCACAGACAGCGTATCGCAATTACCTCAGGTGAAGGATCACACCACTAGCAGCTAAAATTCTGCAAGATAGCTACAGCCGTGGCTACCAACCCACACACAAACACTTAATATGGGTACCAGGTCACCAGGGCATCCCAGGGAACGAGAGCGCACATGCCTCAGCCGGAGCATTTCTCTCCCGGGCACCCATTGCGGATGCCGTGGAACCTCCTACCCCACTACTAACTTATAACGACATACTTCAGCACTTAAGATTATCCCATCGGGTCTACCCTCCGCCGGCTAAGACGCTAGACAAAGGGGAGGAACTACACCGCCGATAGTTACAGACCAACACTTAAAACAACCCACTTAGACTACACGCAATAGACCCGGAGTCATTTGACTCACACTGCAAATTCTGCGGGGAGAAGGCAGACCTTTACCATATGGCATGGGCCTGCCAACGAAATCAGACGGTCACTGTCAATAACCAGCCAACGCAGGAGGGGTGGGAGGCAGCTCTGAGCAGCTCGGACTAAAGGAGTCAAAAAGAACTCATCGAAAGAGCGCGGACAGCAGACTACGCCAATGCTGTTCCGGACTGAGAGCTCCACCCGCCGCTACAACCTCCTAAAAAATTTCATTAAAATATTTTGATCATCACGATGTATATATATCCCTGTCAGGGAGGCGTCAAAGTCGGGCCACTTAGTCCCGACATTCGTGTAAAATTTTTGGGCCAACCATTTGCCACAGATTGTTCCTGATGCTTCCGACGAGACCGCGGAACTCGCGCCAGCACCCAGGGAATACTCGGCCATACTACAAAACTATAGAGGCAGAAGAATGCGATATCCCCCACCGCACAAATCTCTCAGCAGAGAGGAAGCTGTCACTTGGAGACAATTACAAACAGGGTCTTTCCCAAACCTACATATACTAAACAAAATGCACCCTACGATATACACGAACAAATGTCCCTGGTGCGACGAAAAACCTACACTATACCACATCACATGGGCCTGCCAAAACATAGACGTGGTCCCCAAAATACAAAACCCGAGTGCGGAGCAGTGGGAGACTCTGCTGTCCAGCGACCGCTGCGAAGACCAACAAGGTCTGGTACAGCGAGCTCAACGGGCGGCAGTGGCCAGCGGAGCCCTGGACTGAGGGCAACCGACCACTGGTTAGAGGCGGACGATTTCGACAGAGAAGGCTCCTGGGGGTAGAACCAAGACGTCTCTGAAGAAGCCCCCAAACCGCAGGAATAACCATTACTGTAAATAAAGTTTTCCCTTCCTTCCTTCCTGATGGTGTTGTACGATTCAGCATTTCGTGCAGCATAAATGCTAGTTAAGTTAGAGCCTGGCTCGCGGCAGGGATTCGAACTGCTGATCTATGTACCCCGAATTCCACGTCTCTACGAATGTTCATATGAGCAATGCGGCTCCACCGTTCGTTGCAGAGTTTTCGGGGTGGCGGCATATGATTTCGCGTATTAAACTTACAGGCTAAGTTAGACTGAAGCTCACGGCCAGGATTCGAACCAGCGACCTACGTTAGGTGTGTTAACGCTTGATATTCGGTCGCTGTACCTGTGCGTCGGCTCATTTTTCTTTCATTTGCTTTCGTTGTTACAGCGGGTTTTAACCCTTGCTCTCGTTGTTTGTGGGTTTCCGTTCTATCAACTACGCCTTTTCGTTTCTGCTTTGAGAAATGACCTTCCCAATGGTTCGATTTCTTGAGTGTTTATGGTCTGACACATTACCAAATGATTACGCCTTGAGCCATCTTTAGGGAGAAAAAAAGAAACTAGGGTGTGGAAAGCAAAGAAAAAAAGCACAATGAAACAACGAGAGTAACCTCCTCTCCGCGCACCCTCCCTGGGAAATGTCCTGGGTAGCAAAAAGCAAGAATTTTGCTTTCCAATGCAGGGCCATGACATAGATATGTGACACACTTCACCAGACTCCACGCCTCCCTCTAACATCAGAGGAGGGGGGCGAATTTCGCTTGTGGCTGCTAATAAATAAGGTGGGAGAGGGAAAAACCTCGGAGAGGGAACAGAAGGAAAGGAGCATGGTGAAGTAGCTTGACTGCGATGGCTGTAACTCTGCTATTAATTAGTCTTTTCAAAAGATATTTGGTCCGCCTGTTCCGGGAATGATGCCTCACAACCACGGGGCCGTAACCACCAGAAGGTAGTCAGCGGCCCTTTAAAGGGCCGCTGACTACCTTCCTGACTAAAGGAAAAAAAATTCAGGGGGCACTTTGACCGTCTAAAGTGCGTAGAGGCGAAAGCGTTTTTCGCACCACTGTGACTGCTTCTGTGGCACTGGTGGCGTCACATGTAATTGAGTACTAATTACTAAGTGACGACAAATCCGTACTTAATGGTTAATTACTGATTTGTGCCTGAATACTAATTAACTGCTAATTAATGACGCTTAAGCTTCGCCTTTAGGAGTGGAACGCGACAGCGTGTTGTAGCGCTGCCAGGGAGTCCACGGAACGCCACCACCCGTTCGGCGCGATGCCTTGCCCTTTGAACGCTTTTTGAGGAAAGGAAATGGCGCACATCTCGGTGGACACCTGAACCGCACCATAGAGGAAGGGAGGAAGTGGGAGTGGAAGAAGAAAGACAAAGATGGCCCGTAATGAAGAAAATGAAAATTATATTTTAGGAAAGGAAATTAGGTAGTAACTGTCTCAAACATCTCGGTGGACACCCGTAAAAACTCAGAGGGGCACTTTTTTTACCTAAAGTGCGGTCACTGGTGTGTGGTTAAGATGTTAAGCTTCGCCTCTAAGAGTGGAACGCGACAGCTTCTTGCAACGCTTCCACGAGTCCATAGAACGCCATCGCCCATTCGGTTCTATGCCTCGCTCGTCGTTAAATTGGTTTTTGAGGAAAGGAAATGTATCCGTCTCTCATATCTCGGTGGACACCTAAACCTCGTGGAAGGGAAGGGAGGAGGATCGAGTGACAGAAGACACCGTATTCACTAGACGCACCTTTGTTCTTCCCAAACCATTGAGCTGGCATGGCGGAGTGGATAGCATGCTCGTATCGCACTCCGAAGACCGGGGTTCGATTCCCGAGCTCGACTAATTTCCTACTCGGTTGTATTTATTTATATGGCCTGACTAGAAAAGTTAATTAGGCTAATTGGGTAATTAAGCAATTAACTAAGCTCAGTTCCACTTACTTGGAGCATCACTGTCTGATCCCTTCAATTGGTTGCATGGTTACTAGCGAAAGTACAATTGGCCCCGTTTGAAATTCGCGCACTGTGACGTCACGACCGTTTCGACCAATTGAAAAGCGTGACATTTCTGTCGACAACTGCTGCTTACAACGATGAGACATTAAAGGCTTTCGCCTTGAAAGCATTTCATGCTTAATAACAACAGGCGGCAGCGTGATGACAAAGCATGAGCACTAGAAACTTATCTCTATCGATCATGTATATATAACTCCCCCATCAAGGTAGTTCAAACCAAGACCTACTGAACTACAGACCTGCACATTTGGCACTGCTCCAGCGCGCATGTTCTAGTTCATGCCTTTTGCCGCTAGGAAAAGGCACCTACGGGAAGCGTGGCGCTACATAATACCTGTTGAACAAGATGGCCTCCTCCATCATTTTATTTCAAACAAGGCAGTTTCCTCGTTTGTCCACGTAATCATTAACATCCATTTATCTATGCTAGGCACGGTGGTACTGACGAAAAGAAAGCGGATAAAAAGAAAGACGTTTTTTGTACTCATACAGAGCAAAAAAAGTTGTTATTGTCGATATTTTTATCGTTGATGTTAAGATAGCAGAAGAAGACGAAACAAATGTATTAAATATCTTGCTCAAATTGGCAAAGTTGGCGCACGCTGCTCCATAGGACCCCGCCATATGTGCCATATGTGTGTGTCTGTAGTTCAGTAGGTCTTGGTTCAAACCCTCAAGATACTAGGTCTGTACGTAAATAACAACAGCAACAACCTCTTCACCCTCCAGAAACTACGTCTCGTGAGTGAGCAAGTCGCCAGGATGATCGCCAGGATAACGCGGAAATCAGGGATGCGAGAAGAAGATACTGTGCGACTAGTGCAGGCTTTCTTCGTAATCCGCGTCGTCTATGCAGCACCCTACCTCCGCCTCAAGAAGCGTGATATCAGGAACCTAGACGTCATAATCAGAACAGCCTACAAGAAGGCACTGGGCCTCCCTCTTGCAACATCGACGGACCGGACCTTACGACTGGGAGTGCACAACACGATAGACGAGCTAATACAGGCACACCTCACGGCGCAGGTAGTACGGCTGTCCACTAGTCGGACTGGCCGACAAGTCCTCACTGATTAAAACATCAATTGCCCCCGACAGCTAGATGCTAAAAACGACATTCCAGCCTCATGGACAGGTCAATTCAAGGCAGCTCCACTATCCAGGAATATGCACCCCGATTTTCACTACTCACGACGACAAGGGCGAGCCGAAGCTATGAAAAGGCACTACGCCGAGCATGAGGGCGTGTTCTATGTTGATTCTGCGGGTCCCGAGCAGGGAATGACTGCCGTCGCGGTAGTGCACCAAAATAAAACAATGGACGGACTAATACTGGCTAGCCAGGACATACTGGCTGCGGAAGAAGTGGCGATTGCTTTGGCTGCAACACACGATAGATCAGAATACATTCTTACAGATTCACAGACAGCGTATCGCAATTACCTCAGGTGAAGGATCACACCACTAGCAGCTAAAATTCTGCAAGATAGCTACAGCCGTGGCTACCAACCCACACACAAACACTTAATATGGGTACCAGGTCACCAGGGCATCCCAGGGAACGAGAGCGCACATGCCTCAGCCGGAGCATTTCTCTCCCGGGCACCCATTGCGGATGCCGTGGAACCTCCTACCCCACTACTAACTTATAACGACATACTTCAGCACTTAAGATTATCCCATCGGGTCTACCCTCCGCCGGCTAAGACGCTAGACAAAGGGGAGGAACTACACCTCCGATAGTTACAGACCAACACTTAAAACAACCCACTTAGACTACACGCAATAGACCCGGAGTCATTTGACTCACACTGCAAATTCTGCGGGGAGAAGGCAGACCTTTACCATATGGCATGGGCCTGCCAACGAAATCAGACGGTCACTGTCAATAACCAGCCAACGCAGGAGGGGTGGGAGGCAGCTCTGAGCAGCTCGGACTAAAGGAGTCAAAAAGAACTCATCGAAAGAGCGCGGACAGCAGACTACGCCAATGCTGTTCCGGACTGAGAGCTCCACCCGCCGCTACAACCTCCTAAAAAATTTCATTAAAATATTTTGATCATCACGATGTATATATATCCCTGTCAGGGAGGCGTCAAAGTCGGGCCACTTAGTCCCGACATTCGTGTAAAATTTTTGGGCCAACCATTTGCCACAGATTGTTCCTGATGCTTCCGACGAGACCGCGGAACTCGCGCCAGCACCCAGGGAATACTCGGCCATACTACAAAACTATAGAGGCAGAAGAATGCGATATCCCCCACCGCACAAATCTCTCAGCAGAGAGGAAGCTGTCACTTGGAGACAATTACAAACAGGGTCTTTCCCAAACCTACATATACTAAACAAAATGCACCCTACGATATACACGAACAAATGTCCCTGGTGCGACGAAAAACCTACACTATACCACATCACATGGGCCTGCCAAAACATAGACGTGGTCCCCAAAATACAAAACCCGAGTGCGGAGCAGTGGGAGACTCTGCTGTCCAGCGACCGCTGCGAAGACCAACAAGGTCTGGTACAGCGAGCTCAACGGGCGGCAGTGGCCAGCGGAGCCCTGGACTGAGGGCAACCGACCACTGGTTAGAGGCGGACGATTTCGACAGAGAAGGCTCCTGGGGGTAGAACCAAGACGTCTCTGAAGAAGCCCCCAAACCGCAGGAATAACCATTACTGTAAATAAAGTTTTCCCTTCCTTCCTTCCTGATGGTGTTGTACGATTCAGCATTTCGTGCAGCATAAATGCTAGTTAAGTTAGAGCCTGGCTCGCGGCAGGGATTCGAACTGCTGATCTATGTACCCCGAATTCCACGTCTCTACGAATGTTCATATGAGCAATGCGGCTCCACCGTTCGTTGCAGAGTTTTCGGGGTGGCGGCATATGATTTCGCGTATTAAACTTACAGGCTAAGTTAGACTGAAGCTCACGGCCAGGATTCGAACCAGCGACCTACGTTAGGTGTGTTAACGCTTGATATTCGGTCGCTGTACCTGTGCGTCGGCTCATTTTTCTTTCATTTGCTTTCGTTGTTACAGCGGGTTTTAACCCTTGCTCTCGTTGTTTGTGGGTTTCCGTTCTATCAACTACGCCTTTTCGTTTCTGCTTTGAGAAATGACCTTCCCAATGGTTCGATTTCTTGAGTGTTTATGGTCTGACACATTACCAAATGATTACGCCTTGAGCCATCTTTAGGGAGAAAAAAAAGAAACTAGGGTGTGGAAAGCAAAGAAAAAAAGCACAATGAAACAACGAGAGTAACCTCCTCTCCGCGCACCCTCCCTGGGAAATGTCCTGGGTAGCAAAAAGCAAGAATTTTGCTTTCCAATGCAGGGCCATGACATAGATATGTGACACACTTCACCAGACTCCACGCCTCCCTCTAACATCAGAGGAGGGGGGCGAATTTCGCTTGTGGCTGCTAATAAATAAGGTGGGAGAGGGAAAAACCTCGGAGAGGGAACAGAAGGAAAGGAGCATGGTGAAGTAGCTTGACTGCGATGGCTGTAACTCTGCTATTAATTAGTCTTTTCAAAAGATATTTGGTCCGCCTGTTCCGGGAATGATGCCTCACAACCACGGGGCCGTAACCACCAGAAGGTAGTCAGCGGCCCTTTAAAGGGCCGCTGACTACCTTCCTGACTAAAGGAAAAAAAATTCAGGGGGCACTTTGACCGTCTAAAGTGCGTAGAGGCGAAAGCGTTTTTCGCACCACTGTGACTGCTTCTGTGGCACTGGTGGCGTCACATGTAATTGAGTACTAATTACTAAGTGACGACAAATCCGTACTTAATGGTTAATTACTGATTTGTGCCTGAATACTAATTAACTGCTAATTAATGACGCTTAAGCTTCGCCTTTAGGAGTGGAACGCGACAGCGTGTTGTAGCGCTGCCAGGGAGTCCACGGAACGCCACCACCCGTTCGGCGCGATGCCTTGCCCTTTGAACGCTTTTTGAGGAAAGGAAATGGCGCACATCTCGGTGGACACCTGAACCGCACCATAGAGGAAGGGAGGAAGTGGGAGTGGAAGAAGAAAGACAAAGATGGCCCGTAATGAAGAAAATGAAAATTATATTTTAGGAAAGGAAATTAGGTAGTAACTGTCTCAAACATCTCGGTGGACACCCGTAAAAACTCAGAGGGGCACTTTTTTTACCTAAAGTGCGGTCACTGGTGTGTGGTTAAGATGTTAAGCTTCGCCTCTAAGAGTGGAACGCGACAGCTTCTTGCAACGCTTCCACGAGTCCATAGAACGCCATCGCCCATTCGGTTCTATGCCTCGCTCGTCGTTAAATTGGTTTTTGAGGAAAGGAAATGTATCCGTCTCTCATATCTCGGTGGACACCTAAACCTCGTGGAAGGGAAGGGAGGAGGATCGAGTGACAGAAGACACCGTATTCACTAGACGCACCTTTGTTCTTCCCAAACCATTGAGCTGGCATGGCGGAGTGGATAGCATGCTCGTATCGCACTCCGAAGACCGGGGTTCGATTCCCGAGCTCGACCAATTTCTTACTCGGTTTTATTTATTTATATGGCCTGACTAGAAAAGTTAATTAGGCTAATTGAGTAATTAAACAATTAACTAAGCTCAGTCTCACTTACTTGGAGCATCACTATACGATCCCTTCAATTGGTTGCCTGGGTACTAGCCAAAGTGCGATTGGCCCCGTTTGAAATTCGCGCACTGTGACGTCACGACCGTTTCGACCAACTGAAAAGCGTGACATTTCTGTCGACAACTGTTGCTTACAACGATGAGACATTAAAGGCTTTCGCCTTAATAACAAACTTGGAAATACGGGTAGAGTATTTCTTGGAAGCACTGCCAATGCCTTTTATGTCCCTTTAGTGGCCTGGGGTGCTCTTTGCATATCAATTTTGCAGACATGGACGCTGTCAGACAGAGACAGATTAGGTCATCCTTTAAACAAGTAGAACGAACGTGCCTCCATGGCCTAGGGGTAACATGTCTGTCTTGTGACCAGATTCAATTCTCATCTAATTACCCCAATTTTCTTTTCAGTGCAGTTAATTTGCTTTACATTCTTACACGTCCTAATGACGTCTGAGTCATGTTGGGACTTTATAATCGAAAAGTATCTAATGTTTCAATCACTTTTCAATTCCACCGCTCCACGTGTGATGTTGCGACCCTCTCGACCAATCCGGATTTTATCGACACGCCATCTATGACTCCGGGGTCTTCTCTGAACAGGGCCCCTTAACGCTATCACGTTGCAAGCTGCTGATTGAGCAAGTTGATAAGCTTGGCATACAGGCCTATTACCGCATCACAGGTAAGCAGAAACGCACTCTTCAGCAGTGTTTTCCCCGTCGTCAAGTGTGAATCGCCAACAATGTGGTTTGCGATCGACAAATCAGTGTGCCGTTCGTCTTTGGATGTGCTCTCGTTGCTGTTTTCAGTGAGGTACATCACAAAGTCAGCAAGAGTGATTTGCTGTTGGTCTTGTTTTTGCATCAAGTCCAAGCAGTTAAGTGTTCGTGGACGCCAGTGGTTGCTTAAGTCAAGAACATGAATAGAAGATGTGCCGTGGTACGGAACCTGCATCTCTAGTGTGGATGCAAGAACTTCCAGGTTAAAGTAAGTAATTATTATGAATTAAAAGGTGTCAGGAAAGAAAGTGCAGCCAGTCGGCTTCCCTCCGTTTGCATCATCCCTCATCTCACCCATTCTTCATTCAATAATGCGCAGATCCCAATTAAACAAATTGCAAAGTTGTGAATGCCGGCTGTTACGTATCCAGACAACACACCAACACCCTGATGACTTCATGGGAATATATTTCCAAATACGTTGCGTTGTCTTGAGTTTGTCCTCTACTGATCCTCAACAAGTCGTCACTTGTTCCTGTTGTCTTCCCCTGGTACATACTACTCAGAAAATCTTCAAAATTGCCTCGGAGGAGCTTTCTCGTTTCTTTTCCGGACATAAAGTGACGATTTGGCTCAGAGAATGCGTGCTATTTTCTTGCTTATTATGGGCTGCATTCATACGAATTGTGAAACAGCTTTCTTCCCTTTGTGCTTGATTTTGACAAAAACTATTTTTGCAAAAGTTTGGCCACGTTTAGTGAGTCTGACTGGTTTAATCTCCACCTTTTTCAGTGCCAGCGGATTGTTTATTGTGCAGGCTTTTCATATAGTGACAGCTATAGCTCTCTCTGGACTTTACTTTTCCTCCTCAGTGAAATTCACTTATAAAGAAGATTAACTATGGACCAAAAACCCAAGTCCAACCCCACCGGAAACATACAGTGGATAAATTTTGGGTAAACGTTGAATGTGTTTTAAGAGACACCCTGAAAACATCACTCATTGGGTCAGAATTATTATCTTTATTACACCGCTCCCTTCCTCCGCATCCTCCAATCCAGCCGCCCAGACCTGGTGTCCCCGGCTGCCGAGGAGCTCTGCAGGGCGCTGCCGGCAGGGCACCCAGTGGAACCGGGCGCCTCGCTCCCTAAGGCGGCTGGTGATGAGCCCATGCAGCTAGCGGTAAGCGGCCCCCCGGCGAGCTCCCCTACCCCCTTCGACGAAACCATGGACGCCGACCCGGACCCGGAGGTCGTCGATGCTGGCGGATCCCAGGACGGACGTTTGAGGGGGGGGGGAGATGTAGGGTCCGCTCGCGGGCCAACTCAAATCCCGCGCCGCTCACCGCGGGTAGCCTCGAACCCTTCCTCCCGAGTGGTGGGGCGGGGGCAACAAGGCTACGCGAGGGAGCCGACCGCCAAGGCTCTCTTTTCTGGACACTGGCTCTCCCGACACCTGCCCTGCCCGAGGACCACCTGACCTCCGCTGCCCCAACGACGCCCGACCCCCCTATAATTTGAGATTAAACCTTTTTGTTACGAAGACCTGCCTCGAGTCACTGCCTGTGCGTCGCCGCGCATAGGAATCGCCCAGAATTATAAAAAATTTTGTCGCCAGAATAACTAGCTTTGCGCCTGAAAGCAGGCGCTTCAATTGTGTCTGTAGGTTGTGAGATACAATCCTTATTTAACATCTCAATGATGTTTGCAACTCAGAGAAAAAGCGAGGAAACTAAAACCAGGCCTGCACCCTTATAAATCACAAACAGAAACAGCGCGAAAAGGAAAAAGAATGAAAAAAAAGACAGTCATCTTATCATAAGTATTTTTAAAACGCATTGTCTAGTTAGGCGCTTCGGTATTACCAAAAAGGACTTTTTTAAAGAAACATTAGATAAGGAAAAAGCTTATTCAAGTCTGACATGGGTATACATCAATAACTAAACAAGCAGTTATGAAATTACCATTCAACATGTAGACGTGTACACAACTTTAAAGGAGTATAGAACCTAATTTTTGTGGCATGATTTGCTCTTTATATTATTGCGGAGGACACCACTACGCATGAATCACCATATGGTAATCGCTTACGACCATAAAACAATATATAATCGAATTTGTCTCTCATGGGGTTTCGGTTTCAACAGCCGAACGATGCCTATGACGTCGAAGTATGGATATTTGTCACTTGAGGGGCGGAAAAACTGTGATATAATCACTGCCTCATCGTTCTAATTCACTACAATGCTGAATCCAGCCTTCATCAGGAGTCGAAATGACGACGAATGTAGTAGCACCAATTATAGTGCAGTTTTTTCATGCCTCACACGACCTATAACCACAAGCAATGCACCACACTTTGACGTCACAGTCATTGTTCGGCTCTTCAAACCGGAACAGCGCGAGAGAGAAGTTCGATTATGATTTATTTAGCGGTTATAGGTGAATACCACTTTGTGCATTGTTCATAGTAGTGTCTTCCGCATCATTGTTGAGAAGAAAACACACACTCAAAAGTTAGGTGTCTATACTCTTTTAACCATGCATGCAAGATGATAGAAAAATAGTGAGAATAAATAAGGGACCAAAATGAAATGCAAAAGAACAGTTACAAGAATAAGTGCATTAAAGTGGTATACATATTTATTTCGCAGGCACTTCAATGAATTAGATTCTATATCTGTATTATCATCATTTGAGAATTATTTCACCAACGTTGGCAGTTTAAATATTAAAATAAGTTTTCCATAACCCGTACGGCATTTGTTCGATTTCCATCGCTCTGGGTTGCGCAACGGGTACACAGAAGTGCGTTTATCCAGTCTGGACAGCAATTTTTCACCTTTTTATTACCAGGCTACTAACCTTTTTAGTACTACAGATACCACTGCCTGGCTCTTAGCTCTTTACGCATGGCGCATATTCTGCACAGCAGAGGCTTCTCCATACGATTCCAATGGGTGCCCTCTCGTATAGGTGTCATAGGCAACGAGGTGGCGGACAGACTCACCCATAAAGCGCTGTTAGGTTATCCATAGAGAAAAGTTCCTAAAGATTTGAAAAGAACCTGCGGAAAAACAGTGCTTGGCCATATTTCAGTACCATGTGGAGTTGACATAACAAGCCATGTGTGAGCAAGGGACTGAAGAGATCTCAGGCCACATTGCTACACCGCAGTCTGGCACTGCTCGCACTCCTGCGTGGATGCACAAGGCGGGTCGGGCATCATCTCCGCCGTATTTTATTTATTTATTCAATACTGCCAGCCGCCTTTTGGTGGCCAAGGCAGGAGTGGGGATACAAGTGCACCGTGCTTTGCCAACAGCAACCAACGAAAAAAGGAAAAAAAAAGAAGGCCTGCAGGTAGGCAACAAAATTTCTGCCGAACAACTCAAATAATAGACGAGTAACAAACACTTTACATTAAAATACAAAGCAACACGCGACAAGGGCAACACTCCCGAATCGAACCAAATACCCTAACTTGACCGGCTGGGTTGATTGCAGATAAAAATGTTTCGGCTGACGATAAGGTGACCAGTTCGCGAGGTAATGTATTCGAATCAGCTATCGTTCTTGAAAAGAACGACAGCTTGTATGCAGTGGTTCTGCATTTGGGAACTACAATTGTTTTGTCTTGTTTGTGCCGAGTTTGTCGTGTTCTGTTATACTGTATATAAGTGTGAAAGTCTATTCTAGTGTGATTATTGACCATGTGGAATAACATTTTCAAGCGATGCATTTTGCGACGAGATTCCAAGGTGGGCAAACCGGAACGGCTAAGAAGATCAGATATAGATACATGTCTTGCGTAGGCGTGGAAAATGAAGCGTAGTGCTATTCTTTCGACACGCTCTAACCTTTTGGCATCCGTTTTCGTATGCGGATCCCATAGTACGTCAGCATATTCGAGTAGTGGACGCACTAGGGAAGTATACGCCATGTTAAACCTGGAAAGCGCTCGTGTGTCTGTCTCTTTCTGTTGTCCGTTGTTTTTATGCGCTTTCCAGGTTTAACATGTCTAACCAACTCGCCCAAACGCAGCCATTATTGAAGTATACGCCACAAGCTTTGTTTTAGTAGAAACATGCTTTAGCCGGTATCTTATTAGCCATAGTCTTTCAGATGCCACTGAAGTTATATTGCCACGTGTCATTGTAGTGTCCGTTCGTTCGCGCTCAAGGCCGCAGGAAATGGCTGTTATCATTTTTGTTTCTGACGCGAGAAGCGACCGGACTAATCTCGATTGATCAGAGCCATGAAGAGCTGCATCTACGTATTTCTAGATTACTGTAGATGATCTTGACCTGTTATCTAGAAGTTTCCTTGCTGGCTTTAAATTGAGCGATGCCGCTAGAGGCGGGCATTCTTAGTTCGACGACTGACGAGCACGTTTGTTGCTTACGCCGCCGCCGAGTGATTCAGTTCTTTTTGCGGGCGCAAGTCAGCCCAAATAAAGAGCTTCGTTTCCAAGACTGGTTGGTGTCTTCATGACCGCTGGACTGCCGTCACTACAACGGGACAATATGACGCGTTGCCACATGTCACATGCTCACCCGTGAGTAAGCAGAGAGGTTGACCACTCAGGTTTACCAGAAACGCGTAAACATCTGCACTGACCGTAGATGAAGGCTGTGAGCTAACGTGAACGCACGGGCTGTAGCCAACCTCGGTTTGGTTCTTAGAGCATGTATGCTGTCACCGGGCTGTCGAGCTGGTCATGCACTCAAGTTACACTATTCGGTAGTAGATTCGGTACACTATTCGGTAATGTGCTCGCCTTGCGAGGAGTGCGCGATCTTGTGCACAACCGAGACTATCCCGGGAGAACACTCATCGCATACTTTCTGGGTACAGCGCGTAATGTGTTTTTTACACAACACGAGGTTTGCCCCACAGCCGAGCAGCCGCCGGAATTTTCGTTAACGTGCGTCGCACACTGGTGTCGTGGTCGTCCAGCGTGCCCGATCTGGATGTTGATAAAACCCCGCCCTCCAGAGTCTGTGAGGCACTAACAATAGCAGAGCTCACCCGCGAACAACTCCAGAAAACGAGACGGGCGCGCTGGCGCCAACTGACCTCACCTGCAGATATCAGGGACTTCGGCTGGTTGCCAGGCTGGCGGGTCCTGCCCACAAGAGACCGCCTTGCGGCGTGGGGCGTGGCACCCTCCGCCCGATGCCCGCAATGCGGTCTCTTAGAAACATTGCGGCACGCAATGTTCGACTGTGTAGTGGCGCGCACCTTTTGGGTTCTAGTGTCACGGATGTTTGTAACCCGCCTCGAAGCGCGCACTAGTTCACGCGAACTGTTTGCAAATATGCTCTTGTGTGTCGGCATGTTCGTTTTGTGGCGGCAGCGTGGAGCGGCTTCCTAAAATGGGCGTTGTTACGACCGAACTTGAGACCCGCGATGATAGCGGTGGCGGATTAAACAGCAGCAATTTCGAAAGGTCGTTTGACCCCCAAGATGACCCCACCAAAATGAATGACTAGCTGGGAAATGGTCGATGGAGCTCATCCCATGCTCGGCTCGGTGCCAACGACCTTCTAGAAGGACCGACGACAGGGGAAGAAAGGATGCTCCTCGTCTGAGAGACCCGGAACGAATCAGAGGAAGCCAGCGCAGCTGCGGCTGCGACGTCATCATGAAACACCTGTGTTCGATGGACGCGAGCTGCCAACAGTATGGTTGCCTTGCAGTACGACAGAGATGCGGACTAACGCTTCCTCCTCGCCAGTTCCCACGGGTGGGCTCTACAACAGGTGTCTTCGTTGGCTGTGTTGTGTAGTGCCGATCTTTTGTGTCACGATGAATTGCCGCCTGGTGAAAGGGCGGAGCCTTGGGCTATTTAACCTGCGCCCAAAGTGAGCACGGACGCTCTGAACCTTGGTTAATAGGTTCATTCAGTGGCTCTGAACCTTGGGTAATAGGTTCATCCAGTCGCTCGACGTCATGAACTCTTAATTTTTATTTCTTTGCTCTTTTTCTTCATTATGTAAATAAGTGTCTTAGTTTCTTGCCATTAAACCTGCTTGTTTTCGTATTCCCAACCTTGGAAGCTTCAGACTTTCCTCAGCCCGACGACTCAACACGCTAGCGTGAATGGAGCCCGGGTTCGAGCTTTCCTGTGCGCCACAACAACTGGTAACAATGGTGAGATACGAAGACCCAACAACTGTGGATGAGCGATGGGAATCTGAAGCCACAAGCGACAACAACGGTCGGCCAGCGAGAGTGCAGTTGTCTTGGGACATGATCACGTGTGTGGGTGAGTGATTGGCTTTTCCTCTGATGTGGACCAGTTATAAAAGAGGGTTAAAATTTAGAACTGGTAGACACCTGTGCTTAAATCCTAGAGGTTTGGTATTTTTGCATAGTTGTTTTGGAAATAGCTCAGGCTCAGAACTATCATCGACTTACAGAAACTGCAGAAGCCGGACCTGTTGCTGTTATGTGAGGAATTGGGGATTTATACAAGGGGTTTTGTACGAAAACCCTTGATAATTCAGGCAATTACTAATTTGGGGGCAGATGATGAAGAGCTCAGTGAAACGTGGAGCCTCATCGAACAAAAAAAGGAAGAGCAGCTCAGAGAGGAAAAAAGGCGTGAGCTTCAACGTGAGAATGAAGCAATACTGCAGGAGCTAGGGTTTGAGCTCCGTAAGTAAGATATGGAGGTGAGCGAGAGGTCGGGCAGTTGTCCCCAGCAAGTGGTACCTCTTATCAACAAGGAGGCAGTCGACACGTGTGAAACGATTCCGCAGCAAAGCCTCCGCGTGGAGAAAGAAGAAAGGCGACAACTTCACGAGGCGAAGTGTAGTGAGAGACAGGCTGAACTAGATAAACTACGCGAACAAGAGCTGCAGGAGCTCATGCGTAAAGTTCAGTTGCTGAATTGGGAAAGAACGAAAGCTCGATTGAGAGTTGTTCGAAGAGGTGAAAGTTTCAAAACTTTCATCGCAAATTTAGAGCAGATTTGCCCTCAGAGGAAGAGCTAGACCAGGGTTAGTTGTCTACGATGTTGGTGGCCATCCTCCCATGTGATGTTAGCGAAGTGTTAGGGAGTCTGTCTGACGAGGAATTCAACAACTATGAGACAGCGAAAAGCGCTCTTTACGAGTATTTTGGCATACATGTGGAGGCCGACTACGAAAATCTAAGTGTTGGTAGCGGTCAGCGCGCCCATCTGAGTGTCAGCTACCAGTGTAGGAACCCCGCTTGGTGAACTAGGGACACGGAAAATACTCAGGAGAGTAACAAGAGCGCAGGTTCAAGACCAGAAAGTTATGCCAGCTCGGCGGCTGCAGAGGAAGCACTTGTCGATTTAGAACTGGAGAAAGAGGGCTGCAGCACCGCCAACCATAATAAAGACACAGTGGGCGGTTTGGCAGGAAACGCGGGCAACAAAGAAAGGTGTGACGCGCTTACTGTTAGCCCTGAGACAGATAGCGCGTTGGCAGATAAGGCAGAGGTCCCGCGCCAAAAAGAATGCAGTGAGGTTCGGTGTGAACGCAATGACAGAGCCAGAGAAGGGACACCGCTGGTGCAGCTGGCGAGCACTAGCGGTCAGGAAGTTGAGGCGGTACTAAGCGGCATAAAGAGCGAACCGGAATTGCCTGACGGCAGCAGTGAAGCGCCATGCAAGAGCGGAACGCTCGCCGGAAAGTGCCACAGAGTCGATATTGTTGCTGTAACCCGGAAAAGGGATAATGATGCTCCGATAGGGAGACAGCAGGAAAATGAGCTTGGGGGCTCAGACGAAACCACAGATGGGGACGATTCGGCAGTTGAGCCACCGCCTAGCACTATGAGCAAAGCGCAAGTAGCGTCGCTACGCAAGAAAAATCGCGAACGCGACAAGCGTTTGAGAAATGCCATGGGCAGGTGTAGTTGCTAATGCGAGGGCCGGCAAATTAACTCGAAACGGCACCACGAGAACTGTGAAAGAAAAGGGAAAACCAACAGTGTCATTTTCCCGAAGGCGGCTGGGCCCGAAGAAAGCCAAGGCCCTTGCAGGCCGAAAGCACCATTGTCCATTGAAGGAACAGAGAGGGTGTAGTCCTTCGGCACGTGTCACATACTACACGTTACTAGCGTTACGAAGAATAGGGCTCGACAGCCACTCAAAAGGGCGCCGCAGAGAGCCCGTGAGTCGGAGGGCGACGCGACAAGCCGGGTCAAAAAAATGGAGGAGGCGCCCATTCCGAAGTAGGTCGCGCGGAGGCGGAACCAATCAACCCCGCAGTTTTTTTGAAGCATCCGCTCGTAGACTAGCCGTACGACCACGACCGCGCAGGGCGCGGCTGAAGAATGTCAAGTTCGGGGAATAAGTGTTTGCCTTTTTTTTTGTTGCATTGACTCACTGTAAAAAAACGAGACAGGGGTGAAGGCAAACGAGTTCCGAGTTTTAGTGGTAATGCGTGGGTAATGCTGAGTGGTTTTTGTAAAGTTCCTGATTTTCGCTTTGTTGTGCAGCTTTTGAAGATGTTTGCTTTTTTTTTTAAAGCACCTGTAGGAAGGGACGAGGACTTCTTAGGTGTTCTTCTTAAGCAGTCCGGGATGCTCTTCATGAACCAAAATTGCTACTAATGTTTTTTTTCGTGCGTTTTTGAGTGAAAGTGTACGTAGCAGGTTAGGTATTTCTCAGCTTACGTGGGTCCTGAGAAGTTTCAGTGTGAGCTATTCTTAACAGCTATAATACCGAAATTGAATCCCTCTTTTGGAACTGGTTTGCTTGGAGGGAAGTTGAGTGCTTGCTTGGGCATGTGGTTTGCGTTTTAGAGACGACCCAAAAGAGATGGGTCAGCGCAAAAGAAGACCATGTTGCGAGCGGCAGAGGGCTTCTGGCATATTTCTGCGAGCATGGAGGAAGAAAAACTAGGAGGGACCATGACGTCACAATCTTGAAGCCTAGTCATAAAAAATTTAATGGCAAGCATCATGGGAAATAGGCCCTCACGTGACAAGGCAGTGGTAGCTCTTAGCCGGATTTCGGTTTCGGTTTCGCTCTCTCGCTGTGCGAGCAACTGAGCGACCATCTGCATGTGTTCACTGACGGCTCCGTGGTGAGCGCTAACTGCTCACTCGACGCAGCGGCCACCATCCCCGAGCGACGCGTGCGCTGACTGCGGCGCAGTGGAGACATCGGAGCACATGCTCCTTCGCTGCGCCGCTTCTGCAGTGCCGCGTCGCCAGATTCTCGCGGCCTGCAGGCGCTGGGAATCATCCCGGACAGTCTCGAAGCGCTCCTGTGGCCGCGCGGCAGTGCGCGCACGCGTGATATTCTAGCCTCTATACCCGTGACAGAACAGTGGTGAGCCTCTGTGCGTTCATCGAGCAGGCGCGCTTGACTACCCGCTCGCTCTTCGCCAGGTAGTGCACGCGTGACACGAACGCTCCGTGGGTGCTACCTCGGACGGTATACGCGGCCGGGCGCCCCACCCCGGCCGCTAGTGCAGTGTCGCACTAGCGCGATTAGTCCGAGACAGGGCGCTACGAGCGCGCGGCTATGTATACATACAGTTTACTTCTTTTCGTAAGTAATTGTGCGCAGTGGCCGGGAGACCCCGCGCAGGGGCAGACGTAAAGCCGCCGGCACTCTCTCTCGACAGCGAGAGAGAGAGAAATACTTCACTGCTGCATTTCACGTCGGAACCGCCTATGTGCGCGAGCATATTCGGCACGACTTGTGCCTCGAGAATAGCGGAAAACAGCGGGCCCATGGGCGGGCCGAAGCCCGCCTGCCCGAGAAATAGAATCTTGCGCAGCGCGCTGGAGCGCTCGTTAAACATGTCCGTCCGCCATGAGCGCTCTGGAAGCCGCTGCGCCCTTTTTTAGAGGCTCGTTTCATCGCCTACTCTCGAGTTCTCCGCTTATAGCATGCGCTGAAATAAACGCTCCGTCTCTTTATGAACCCCAGTTGAACAGTGACGAGGTCGCGGCCGCACCCTTTGATGAAAAGTTTATCTGCAGTTTTCTACAGTACACCCAAAAACTCAAGAGTGCAATCAACAGAAGTGTTGAGACGCGGAGCCTTCAGACAACCTCGAGCTCGGTACGCATTCCGCCAAAGCTGCAACACAGGCGCTGCGCTTCTGCGCTACTTCGGAGCACGGACGTTCACTAAAAAGCACCGCTGGCTGGCAGTCCGGTAACTGTGGAGGAGGGCCTATTTCCCATGAGTCAGTGCGCAAAAGGGCCTTCGGCAGCGGCGTCAGAGGAGGATGGCTTGCAGAGGCTGAGCGCACTCTCTCCTAGTTTTTTTACCTCCATGTCTGCGAGCAAATAGCCCAAGTCGTCTCTCCGTGCAGCAGCGGTGACTGCTACCCGCCGAGACTCGTCTGGCGGGGGAGGAAGCTGTTACGACCGAACTTGAGACCCGCGATGATAACGGTGGCGGTTTAAACAGCGGAAATTTCGAAAGGTCGTTTGACCCCCAAGATGACCCCAACAAAAAGAATGACTAGCTGGGAAATGGCCGATGGAGCTCATCCCACGCTCGGCTCGGTGCCAACGACCTTCTACAAGGACCGACGACAGGGGAAGAAAGGATGCTCCTCGTCTGAGAGACCCGGAACGAATCAGAGGAAGCCCGCGCAGCTGCGGCTGCGACGTCATCATGCCACACGTGTGTTCGATGGACGCGAGCTGCCAACAGTATGGTTGCCTCGCAGTACGACACAGATCCGACTTACGTTTCCTCCTCGCCAGTTCCCACGCGTGGGCTCCAACAGGTGTCTTCGTTGGCTGTGTTGTGTAGTGCAGATCTTTTGTGTCAAGATGAATTGCCGCCTGGTGAAAGGGCGGAGCCTTAGGCTATTTAACCTGCGCCCAAAGTGAGCACGGACGCTCTGAACCTTGGGTAATAGGTTCATCCAGACGCTCGACGTCATGAACTCTTAATTTTTGTTTCTTTACTATTTTTTCTTCATTATGTAAATAAGTGTCTTAGTTTCTTGCCATTAAACCTGCTTGTTTTCGTATTCCCAATCTTCGAAGCTTCAGACCGTTTCCTCATTCCGGACGAGCCACCTTGGTGAAACAACTGGCCACGCTACTCGAGTTGTGATAGCGTCCGGAAAGAACCATGTTTCCAATGTTGCAGCGCCTCCGCACGCGCCTTTTTGAGGAAGCATGCGTGGACGCACTGTCAATGAGCGAGGCTGAGCTTTGCGCAAGTGGTCGACGTACTTCATCGCCCTGAACGGCGGTCGAGTGTCGGCCTCATTACTGCCCTACTGACGTGCTCAGTGCAGCGGCACTGCGCATGTGCTTGAATGATCAGACGTTTGAGTTCTACTGTTTTGTTTTGTATTTTTGTTGCTTTCGAAAAAAAAACTTTTCTTTCCACGTCGCCGCCGAGTTATTCTGTTCTTTTGCGGGCGCAAGTCATCCCAAATAAAGAACTTCGTTTCTAAATTTTCTTGGTGTCTTCCTGACCGCTGGACTGCAGTCACTACAATGTGACATCTGGTGGAGGTGCGGGGACCAATCAAGTCTTCAGGACTAACACTGAAACCAGAGAAGTGCCACTTCACCTACGAGGAGCTGCTGTTCCTTGGTCACGTCGCAAGCAAGGATGGAGTTCGCCGAGACCTTCAGAAGAGGGCTGCGATCGCAGAGTTTCCACAGCCTAATGACAAGAAATCTATACGCAGATTTCTTGGACTGTGCGCTTATTACCGGCGATTCGTCAAGAACTTTTCGCGCATCGCTGAACCTTTGACCCAACTTACAAAGGCCGACGTGCCTTTTAAATGGGAAATGCCGCAAGTGGAAGCTTTCAAAGAGCTGAAGCGCCGCTTACATTCCCCTCCCGTGCTCGGACACGGGAAAACGGCGAAACGGGAATTCATACAGATGCAAGCAGTGTGGGCTTAGGAGCGGTCCTCGTTCAGAAAAATGATAAACAGGATTAAGTTATTGCGTACGCAAGTCGTTCACTGTCGAAAGCCGAAGCCAAATATTCGACAACCGAAAAAGAATGTCTCGACATTATTTGGGCCACGTCAAAATTTCGACCCTATCTGTACGGACGACCATTCAAGGTTGTGAGCGACCACCATGCTCTGTGCTGGCTTGCCAATTTGAAGGATCCCTCTGGCCGCCTTACACGTTGGAGCTTGCGTCTTCAAGAATTTGACATAACTGTAGTCTACAAATCTGGCCGCAAGCATTCCGACGCAGACTGCTTGCCCCGAGCACCCGTCGACGCAGCACCGGAAGAGGAAGACGATGACGCTTTCTTAGGACCGGTAAGCGCGAGCAATTTCGCGCAGCAGCAGCGCTCGGATCCTGAGTTGCAAAGTCTAGTTGCTTATCTGAAAGGAAAGACCGCATCGCCTCCCGAGGGTTCAAGCGCCAACTGTCGTCCTTCGTCCTTCACAATAATGTCCTCCTGAAGAAGAACTTCCCGCCCAACAGGACAGTGCATCTTCTTGTCGTGCCCAAAAATCTCAGGCAAGAAATTATGCAGGCATGCCATGATGAGCCGACTGCAGGGCATCTCGGGATTGCTCGCACGTTGCGCCGCATCCAGAAGAAGTACTATTGGCCGCGGCTAGCTGCCGATGTTTCCCATTACGTGAAAACGTGCCGTGAGTGTCAGCGACGCAAAACGCCTCCGACTAGACCAGCCGGACTACTGAACCCCATACCACCACCAAATAAGCCCTTTCAGCAAATTGGAATGGACCTCCTCGGCCCCTTTCCGACTTCATCATCGGGTAACAAATGGATCATCGTGGCCACCGACTACATGACCCGATACGCCGAAGAAAAAGCGCTGCCTAATGGTACCGCAACAGAAGTCGCTAAATATTTTGTCGAACAAATTCTCCTGCGACACGGCACCCCCGAAGTGCTCATCACAGACAGAGGAACGTCGTTTACAGCGGAGCTGAAGCAAGCCATTCTCAACTACAGTCTGACAAGCCATCGGAGGACAACTGCCTATCATCCGCAAACCACCGGACTCACAGAGCGTCTGAACAAAACTATCGTAGACATGCTCTCCATCTACATCGACGCCGAACACAAGACTTGGGACACCATTCTGCCGTACGTGATATTTGCCTATAACACTGCCGTCAAGGAGACTACCAGGTTTACCCCATTCCAGCTTGTATACGGCAGGAAGCCCACGACAACACTCGACGCAATGCTCCCCCACGTTTCAGACGAAGAGAACCACGACGTCGCCGCCTACCTTGATCGCGCCGAGGAAGCCCGAAGACTTGCGCGGCTTCGCATCCAAGACCAGCAGAACGCCGACGCCCGACGCTACAATCTGCGCCGACGAGACACGAATTACAAGCCAGGTGATCGTGTTTGGATATGGACGCCAATTCGCCGCCGTGGATTAAGTGAAAAGTTGTTGCGACGCTACTTTGGCCCGTACAGGGTTCTCCATCGCATCGGTGACCTCGACTATGAAGTCATCCCCGACGGCACTACAGCATCTCAACGACGACGCACACGCCCGGAAGTCGTACATGTCGTACGCCTTAAACCTTACTATGAACGCTAAAGGACTCGATGTTTACATTCTCCGTATTTATTTTTCATTTTTGAAGCGTCGAGGCGACGCTTCTTTGGAAGGGGGGCATTGCCACGTATCATTGTAGTGCCCGTTCGTTAGCGCTCAAGGCCGCAGGAAAGGGCTGTTATCAATTTTGTTTGTGACGCGAGAAGCGACCGGTCTAATCTCGATTGATCACAGCCATGAAGAGCTGCATCTACGTTTTTCGAGATTACTGTAGATGATCTTGACCTGTTATCTAGAAGTTTCCTTGCTGGCTTTAAAATGAGCGATGCCGCGAGCGCCGGGCATTCTTAGTTCGACGACTGACGAGAACGTTTGTTGCTTACGCCACCGCCGAGTTATTCAGTTTTTTTTTGCGGGCGCAAGTCAGCTCAAATAAAAGGCTTCGTTTCTAAGTCTTCTTGGTGTCTTCCTGACCGCTGGACTGCCGTCACTACAACGTGACAATATATCAATGTGTTCCACATGTGGTGTGTGCGGTGATATAGGAGATTACCTTTTGTGCTGCCGAGTGTGCAGCGCTGAAAGGTGCGTGTTGCTCGCTTCCGTAAAGAATACAGGAGCCCCTTGGAGTTCCGTGCAGGACATTGTCTTCACGCCTTCTTTCAAAGCTCCTCCAGGACTCGGATTTGGACTCCAGATGGTGACAGCAGGAGTTGACTGATGACCGTTATAGTTGATTGTATTTACAGCTATGTAGATCAGTCAGGTCTCGGGTATGTGCCTGATCTGCGGGCATCAGTTGGAATTTAAATGTCACTACGGTGGATCAGCTGCCGGCAGAATCCGCCAGGCTAGCCTCACCAGTGACACGCAACAATCGAAGCCTCAAAGTCAAGGTTTACTGGACACACGCGTCAAATATATGCATAGCCATGTGCACATAAAGAATGACCAATCGTAAATAAAAAATGAAACCTAACGGATGTCCTCGTGGTCACACAGCACTATTACCAAACGTCCCATCTCCTCAAAATTGTAGCTTTGATGTGTGGCATCCCGATCACATTTAGTTCTAAAGAGCGTGTGAGGACGTGCAACATAGCGAATGAGGCAAAAAAAAATAAATGCAGCATTAAGCACGTTGGCCGGTTTTTAACTTGCAAAAGCGCTGTAGTGTAATAAATACCAGCCTTCCGCAGTGGCTCCAATGCTGTACGGATAGAATAGTGCATAACTGGCAAATTATGGAAGCACCGCGCTGTGGTGCAAATGCTGCAAGGGGTGGGCATCTAGGCAATCATCGTCGCCGATGCCGCAGGTGCTGGTTTTCGGAACACGCGCTTCTTGAAAACATTCTCCTCACTGCTACGCCAATGAATTTGGGCCGCATATTGCATAAAAGAAAATTAACACGCCCACCTCATTACGTTGTGTTGGCAATCGGATAGCATTAAATGCTGTTCATGCCTTTACCAAAAATGACGTCAATTCCTTTCAGCCAATGAGAATTATCCGGCCTTGTGACGTCACTTTCCTCCTGTTATTAGGCGTCTTTTGTGACCGTCGACACATTTTTTTCCCGATGAGACTTTTAATGCTGTCGCACTGTAATAAATAAGTTCGTCAAAAACAACCCGAGTCAAAGTCGAAAGAAGGAGTTCCGGGATCTCGGTGACGATGTTCGACACCAGCCAGCATAGCCGGTTATCGTAATGACAATATTTTTTTTACATTTGGTTACGAATGCATTTGACGTGTGTCCAGTAAACTTTGGTTGAATGCCGCGCCTAGTCTTCTCTCTTGTTGCTCGTGCCCTTGTTTGCGTGCGTGGTTGCGTTAGGCATTCTACTACGAGCCGCGAACGAGGCCGTCTAATCAGTGTCGACCACGCATTTCTTTACCCTTATCGTTTCAGCTGACCCTTTTAGACTACCCTGAACTCAATCTACAAATCGTAAAAAACTTCTCCTGGCAAGACCTGGATATTTTGTACATTTTTCGAATTTCTCTGATAGAGTAAGTCTTCATTACAACAAGGTCACCCCTAATCTTTGTTCCCGCTCTTTCCTGCCCCAACAATTTTCTCTTTTTTGGAGATGTTGGGCCAAGTAACGGTCACAGCCAAAGTCATTTTCAGCACCCAAAGTCGAGTGCGCGTGGAGATGGCAGAACGGCAAAAAGCCGACGTATTAAATCGTGTGGAAGTTGCGCAACCAGACAAAATTTGGTTGCATAATGCCCTACAGAAGTGCTCCCTTAGCGCCAATCCCGTCGACCGGCATCTGCTCCCGCCTACTCTCGAAGCTTTCTTGACATAGCAGACAAGGAGGGGCATACAGCTGAAGAAACATGATCGGGCGCAAGGAAGCAAGAAGGCCATCAGTTGAGCTTAATGTTTTTTTTTTCTGAGAAATGCCACAAAACCGCTACGGAGACAGACGCAAGCGGAGAAAAGAAAAAAAACGTAGAATCAAACCAGGATAATATACACTGGCAGACGCAGAAAAGCGGCAGAATTGAAATGCATATTTGAAAATGCTGCGTTTAGAAAATGCAGCAAGAAAAAAAGAAACTGTCTTCACAGGCTGCACCACTGATATCATTTACGTGGTGTTCATCAGCTGCAGCCTTGAATGCATAGAGCTAATGGGCCATCGCTACAGCGTGCAGACGAAGAATGGTTACGATAATCGCATCGCCACAAACTTCAAAAGATGCAGATATTTGTCTCTTTTTGATAAAATAAGACTCAGAGACTAGTCAAAAGATATACTAGAAAAATAAGTATTATAATCGCTTCATATCGTCAAAAGGGGCCACACTTGCGTGAGCAAGCCGTCCTTGTCACTTACTGTTCTAGAGATTGCTCTTTGAACAGATCTGTGCCCGCGTTTCCATCTCTTTGCCACTTTTCTGCGTTTGTAAGTATGTCTTTTCCCGCCTGAGTCAACCTTGCTTTTATTTGGGCCTGTGTGTCATTGCAGTGGTTATAAGCGGTTTTTCGAAAAACGACGACCCATTTGGTAGTTGGACACTCATCCTCTTTCTCGGGTTTCAAAGTTGTCTTTTGTGTCTAGCTATGTCTCGCAAAGACTCCCTAGCTCGAACTAAAGTCTCGGACGAGAAAGAATTCGACACAGTGGTCCGGTTACGGCCGAGCGAACTTTACTTGTTGTCCGAGTTTAGGAAGAGCCAGAGCGAGAATGAATGCAAACTCAAGCGGGAATCCAATGAGCAGCGCAAAGTAAACAAACGTCAGACTGGTGGGCCTGTAGACACCACGCCCAAGTGAAGCGTCGGCTAGAATTTGTAGAAGGTAAGTACGACCTTTTGCCGTCTCGGAGTTATTTGGCTTTTTATGCTTCAAACTATCAAGAATGCTAGTACAAAAATTGTGATGCTGTTATGAAGGCAGGAAATGCGAGCTCAAATTTACGCATGAAAGGTTTATTGAGAAAAAGGGGAGAGTGCTGAATATATAGTATTCGAAGGTGACATGGCATAACTTACTACGTGTGTTTGAAAGTGTGTAAATCAAAGAGTTGTGTCAAAAGGAGTCAAAACCAACTTGTCGGCAAGTTGGCTCACCAGCTTTTTTGCACACTTGAAAACCATCGCCTTCGCCTGGCCCCAAAGTTTAACAGCGCATAGTGTTTTTCGGTGGCTGTTGAGAAATGAGAGAAAAATCGTCAAAAGAGGCAACATTGCCTTCGGACACGTGGCTACACTTGAGGTTCTTATACTGTTTAGCGATATACTACAGCTACGTCGTGTACACAGAGGGCTAAAGCGGAAATAGAAGTGGCAGCACATTTTTAAGAGTAAATTGACCTGCAAGAAGGCACGCACTATTGGATAATAATAATTATAAAAATAATAGTATTAGTAGTAGTATTTATTGAGTGCAGACGCAGTTGTGTACTACGGACGCACCAAAGCCACAGGCGAGCTTGTAGGGCGACGACCGGCAGCAGGCTCAGCATATTCGTGCATAATCGCTATGTAATGGCACAGTGCATAAATGAAGATATTAGAAATAGTACAAATAAATTAGAAAGAAAAGCAATTAAAGACTGTAGATCTCCAAGCAAAACGCAACTCTACGAGTACATGAACGAACAACTATTAGTGGCATTCGGTAATAATCTATCAAATCGATGACCTTTCTTTTGATGCAAAAATAAGGCCTCGCCCTCGCAGGCTAGGCCTTCCAAAAATTCGTACTACATAAGTACATATGCTGTACCCAAACAGATCAGACCATTACATCCAAAAAATAAGCATGCAAGCAGTGTGCACAAGCAAACGCCCAGGAGACCTATAGCGCGCCGTCCAAGCATAATGTACTAGTCATGCGCGTCGAATATGCCAAAAATACTAGCTGGAAAAAAAAATAACTGAAATATTGTAGTGCCTTCCTATTGCGTTTGAGGTTTTGCACAAGTTTAGTTAGTGGACGCTGTTACTGGGGGGGGGGGGGGGGGGACTCATTGCCGCTCCACCTCAGAACTTTCCGTAAAGCTATCGAAAGAGCTGGGACGTGCATATCATGGAAAAAAGGGGTGCAATATCCATCTCTTGCAGGGAGAAAAATTGGTTAGCAAAGGAGATACCACTCCCGGTGGACGCCTCAACCACAGCTATGACCCGGACGACATGGCCTGGTCCGAGGTTCCTTCAACATTCAACGCCTGATAGCCCGGATTCTGCGCCCATTGAGAACTTGAGGCTCCTCAAACTAGTGGAACGCCACTCCCGCGAGCGGAACGCTGCCTCCAAGAAAGCGGACGCCACCTCGGCAGGCCGCTGAACAAGGCACAACGCTGCTGCGCGCGCTGTAGCGCTTCACGGTGGGGCTCAATCTAAGACCCGATCCTCCTGGAAATCAAAGCCATTTCCGCACACCGTTACCGTATACAGGGTGTTTCACGTAATTTGAACCACGGATTTTAAAAAAGTCGTAAACCGCAGCCCGTTGAAACCAACGAACAATTGTTAGCCAGCATGTGGCGCTCGTCAAGACATTTTTAGTGCGCTTATTTGGTTAATTAACTAAAATTAATTATGCGTATTTTCAAATATTCATTTCAGTGCCAATACCGCTACGTTCCGTTGTAGAGCAGGTTTATTCTAAAGAGCGGTCTGCGCGCGTTAGAAGCAACGTTAGCTGCGCTACTGTTCAGCTTCCTCCGGCAAAGATCTTTCCATTTTGCTTTCCATGTTCCAATTGTTTCTTTCGCGTCGAATAATGAACGGGAGGTCGAAAGCCACGGCTTTATCATGCTCATTAAGCATTTGGAAATACAAAATCACGTTAGGGCATGACATTGACGCATGGGAGGCTTCAAGGTACTTCAAAGATTACATAAGAAACTTAGTACAAACAAAACTTCAACAGTATGTTCCTGAGTAGGGACAGTATTAACTTGGACAAAATTTCACTTTTCAAGAATCTGTCGGCGTCACATACCGTAGTCGGCGGCAACAGTCTGGCGAGGTTATGTGTGTATATTCCATCCGCCAGAAGCCATACGCCGCGAACAAAGAGAAAAAAGCGGCGATAGGTGACTGGTTCAAGGAAGCCGGGCAAGCGTGCTGTCGATTTCTTTAGAAGCACTTACATGCATTTGCATTCTTCGAACAGTGTCACTCACAGAGCACATCTCATGTACTCTCTACTAGGCAAATACGGCTTGAAAACAGTGCTTGTAGCAAGCCTCTGGAAGTCAGGCCGCTGCTGTCGCGGTTTGAAGACATATGCCATCATCTGGACCTGGTGGCTATGACTGGGGAGAAAAATCTCCAGACGCGCCATATGTGATTGGGGCGCATAAGTGCCATGTCTACAAACGATGGCCTGGTTTTTTTTTACCACATGCCTGAGTACATAAACTTTTGATTTGGGAAGGGTGGTTCTGAAGCATATACCAACACTTCGACTGACGCTTAGCGTATGGGAAACGTTTATTGTTTGTACACAGAACTAAATTTACATACTCATTCTGCGCTACCACACAAAACTCAAATTCATTACCACTAGTTTTCTCACTTGCACACCTTCAAACGAAACAAAACACACAAAAGCACATTTCAAGAATTCCTGGCAATAATTTAAAAACATGAGTGCTGCGCTGTATTCTAAAGTTAGAGTTCGCAGATGAGACTTTACATTGGAAACGCAGCAATAAAAGATAAAAGAGAGCGTGCAGAACGCGACAATAGGAGCACAAAGTGCGGTACTTTTACACCTATCTGTTACGCCATCTGGGTCACCCAGACAGAAATAAGAAAATAAGTGCTATTTAAACTGCTTCCTTCAGCGCCCACAACAGACTACACTTGACAAATGCAATGGCACTTAAATTGCAACCTGACACTGAAGCTTCAGAAGAACAGCATTATATAGGGTTCTGAACGGTCCCGATGCACGCCCGGATAATAGGTAATGAGAGAGCTGACGTGTGTGCTACTTGCGCTTTTAGCTAATAGTCGGTGAAGCAAACATGCCCAATAAAGATTGTACGCCGTCAGTACACAAAAGTAAACATCAGTACATTTGATATAGTGAGAATACTCACTACACTCAGTACAGTTATTCTTCTACGAATAGCAGTCAAGCGGTGCCCAATAACGATTCACTGAAGATATTTTACGCCGTTTTCACTTCACACACGCACGCCTTCCAAATAGCTTGAAGCCCTTTTGACAAGATAAATGCACATGTGGAAGCTGTGGGGATCGGGTCAGGGTAATCAGAGCTCTCAATTTTCGCAAAAAGCTCGAAGGTAAAAGAAAGCACTTTTCAAAGTTCCAATGTAAAATATTACCATTTGACCATAGTTTACTTCTGGAAGAACAGGCCCTCTCTAGGCTCGGGATGTTTTCAAGTCCAGTGATCCAAACATTCTAAATAAATTGTAACATTTTTTAACCTCTTCATTCGCGTAAGAAATCGGACAATGAGCCAACTAACCCAGTGGCTTTTCCCTTTATTTTTCGAAGAAATAGACGGTAAAACAAACAGAAAAAGTACTTCCTGAATCCAAGAACGGATATGCAATGGGACACATAGGTCCCTATGGCTGGCAACAGGCTGGTAGAAGTACGAAACCTCGCAACGTCTTCCCCCTTTCTCGTGCTTTCAGTTTAACTCTTGCCAACCCATGCGCGATAACATGACAAATCTAGCACGTAGCTACGTCGTCAAGCAGCAATCCACGAAATAAAACCACCACTGCTACCACTAAAGAATGGTGAAAATTGGGGACATTTATATACCGCTTGTACCTCGAGGGGTTAAACTTTTAACATATAAAAAAAGCCGATTTTTTAAAACACGTTTTGCGCGTGATAGCAACGTGTGCTGCTGCACCAAATAAGCTGAGGGAAACCCACGCAAAACTCGGTCTTTTACTGCCCGTTCACAAAACAAGGTTGGAAAGAAAGACGAAGACGATAGAATCTGAGGCAGGAGCAAAAACGACGACGACGTCTGTACAGGCTACACAGATTTAGGAAGCTCAAGGGCATCGGTGCACCATCAGGGATAAGGGTCCGGAGCTCCTCAGCATCATAAGTGCGCTAAGCGGCACGTCATCGCCTGCCTCTTCGATGGCACCGCGACGCTGAAGCCGAAAGTGCGCCGCAACGGGCCGCCGTAAGAGGCCACGAACCAGCAGCACCAGCCTTTGCGTCCCTGCTGGAGCCGCCATTTGAAGTTGCAGAAAGTACAGAGGGCAAAACACATGCCTAGAACACCCAAACTGTGTGTTCCGCCGCTCCCAAAGCCGCTGGAACAAAAAAGGCAAAAATTTACTATTAAATTCTATGAGTTTAACTGCACATGTTTACATACAGACTATTTTTAACCAAATCTTTTCGCTAGTTATTACGTGATCAGCCCGAAACACGCTCAGAACGTGTTCTAGACATGCGTTTTGCCCTCTGTACGTGTTGAATCGGGCAGCAACAAAGCGTGGCCGCATTCGCCAACTCAACAGTCGTAAAATGTCCACGGGAGCAGCTGCAGTGAGGCCGAAACAGGCATCATCACTGACCTTGGGCAATCTCGGTTGTGACGATCATCCTTACATCGTAGGTGCGATAGGGGGAGGGAAGGCTCCCAAGACAACCAATACCTTCGCATACCAGCTTCCGGCTTCGTGTGCTCCTGCTGCAAAAACCCCGCCTCCGAATTCTCTTCATAACCATCAAGGGACGACTGACCATTACCTCAGCCAGCCTCCTGCACTTGTGCGCCACATGCCGATAGTAGAGATGGTAGGAGATGGTAGATGCGCAAGACCGAGCCCCCGCATCAGGCCCCTTGTGTCCCGAGGCTGCTGAGTCGGTGGTGGTAGCACTCCTTGTTCTTGCCGTTGCAGTGTCAGCTTGGCTGGCTGTCATTACGGTGATTTTGACAAAGCCACTTCCACTCGATGCGAACGCCACCGACAAGACCGCAGAACAAACGCATTTTATCGAATTAAACCTGCCTATGAACTCTGAGCTACAGACGCAGCTTACAATATTGACATCGACCTTGCAGGCGACGAGCGCTAACTACCGCATGCAGTGAAACTTGGTGGAGTGGTCCAATTTAGTGTCGTGATGCGCTTCTTGCCTTCGATTAGACAGATGCCTATGTCGTTGTGCAGCATGGGACACCCTCGTCGGGCGCGCATTCCCGGACCTGACGGTGTCCCTTCAACGCAACTCGAACGTACAGACTCAAATGAACGAAGTGAAACATGTGCAGTGCTCAATAGGATCAAGAACTGTAGCCATAAAACGCCACTTCTCGAAGCTGGTTTAGCGGCGGCGCATGCCGGTAAAGTACCGCCTGTGTGCTTAAAAGTGAGTGTGGGACCTTGCACGACCAAGGAAGGCTGTCGAAGGGCGCCGAGGCTCTCAGTATCAATGCAAATAAGTGCCCTGAACTGGCGAATGAGCATCACTGTTGAGGTTCTTATTCGGCAGTAGGACGGCGGATATTGCCCGTGAAAAATAACACTGTCAATAAACAATACTGATCAAAAGAACTTGTGCAGAGCACATTATCTGTTCATACACACAATATACTGTATTACAGCACCGTGTAAACAATCTTATACTACATAGTATCACCATGTATGCATATAACGCATGCGCTAAGAGGCTTCGCATTTTATGTGATTGACAAATTAAACCTTCTCGCAAATCTACATAGCTATGTGTCGGGGTTTTATTTCCGTGACAAAAGCAAGAAATGTTCCCGTGTCTTCAGAGGAGTGTTTACTGGAGAAGGCACGAGAAAAATGTTTCGGCGATCACAACCCCCCGCGATACCAAGGAACGTATCGAGGAGCCGAAAACGAGAAACTCGACCGTCCCATAACTGTGGAAGAGCTTTACGCGGCCATAAGAAACACCACCAGAAACACGGCAGCCGGAGCGGACAGAATCGACAACGCCCTAATCCGCAACCTGAGCGACGACCTCATACAAGAGCTCGTCACCTTTCTTAACAAACATTGGGAGGCGGAGACGGTTCCCGAAGATTGGAAACACGGCGAAGTAATAATGATACCTAAACCTGGTAAAAAGCTACAAATTGAAAACCTCAAGGCCTATATCACTCACGTCGTGCCTTGGCAAGCTTTACGAACGGGTTGTCACTTTCAGACTGCAAAATTACATGGAAGACAACGACTGTGTACCACATACCATGTTCGGTTTCAGAGCGAAGCTCTCGACGCAGGACGTTCTCCTCCAAATACAAGAAGAAGTCCTGCGAAACGTACCTCGGACGGGAGAAAATGTCATAATGGCCCTTGACATCAAGGGGGCATTCGATAACGTCAGCCACGAAGCGATCCTTACTTGCCTAGACAACCTGGATTGCGGACGCAGAATCCACGGCTTCGTCAAAGCCTTCCTGTCCGATAGAACTGCCACCATCGGCATAGGAGACCTTCGATCGGAAAAAATTCGCACTCCAAACAAAGGAACACCCCAAGGGTCAGTTATCTCACCCCTACTCTTCAACATAGCTATGATAGGCCTAGCTCGAAAACTAGAGAACATCGAAGGCATCAGGCATGCAATGTATGCTGACGATATAACAGTCTGGACAAACACGGGCTGTCTCGGAGAGAAGGAAGAAAGGCTACAGCAAGCGGCCTCTTGTGTAGAGCAATACCTCGCAGAAAGAGGACTCGCATGCTCGACCGAGAAATCGGAACTGCTGAGAGTCTGGAGTGACAAGCAAAACCGGACCGTCCCAACCAACGAGGACCTAAAACTCAACGTCTACCTAGAAGGGACGCCCATACCCGAAAAGACAACAATAAGAATTTTGGGCATGTGGGTTCAATCCAACCAGCGCAGTACTCACACTTTTACCCTACTGAAAGCAACAACAACAACGCTACAAGTCGCACGCATGATCACCCGCATCACCAACAGGCGACATGGCATGCGTGAAGAAGACACACTAAAACTAGTCAGAAGCCTAGTAGTTAGTCGAATCACGTACAGCCTACCCTACCAGTGCCTCAACAAAAATGAAATACAACAAGCAGATGCCCTGCTACGCAAAGCGTATAAGACAGCGCTCCGACTACTACGCAACACGTCTACAGAAAAACTCATGGCCCTGGAATTACACAACACCTTTGAGGAGCTACGAGAGGCGCAGCTTGAGTCGCAAAAACTCAGGTTGTTGCAAACAACGACAGGAAGAGCGCTCCTGCAGAGGCTCGGATACCGCGAGCAGATGCGAGAAATGTCGAGGACGGCAACGATCCCCGACGAGCTTCGCAAGACCCTCAAGGTAGCGCCAATACCAAAAAACATGGATCCCAACCTCCATCGAGGCAGAAGAGAAGCGAGGGCCGAATTCATCGAGAAAACATACGCTCCTCAAGCCACGACCGTGTATACAGACGCGTCTTGGAGAGGAGGAGATACCAAAATCGCTGTAGCGGCGGTGGTCGATTCGTCTTTACGCGAAATGACCAGCGCGTCTCTCCAAGGCTGCACAGCTGCAGAGTCCGAGGAAGTAGCCGTTGCTCTAGCGGTGGCTGAGGGCTATAGAACCGGGCGGTCACTAACAATACTTACGGACTCTCAAACAGCCTGCCGAAATTACATGAATGGCTGGGTAGGTCGTCACGCGCTCCGTATACTCCTCGCAGCGAGTGACAGAATTAAAAACCGGGAAGAACAAAACGACAAGATACGACACAAAATTGTGTGGGTACCGGGGCACACGGGGGTGGCAGGGAACCGAGAGGCCGACAGGATAGCTCGAGGATACATTACTTTCCGAGCTTCCGACGAGACCGCCGAACTCGCGCCAGCACCCAGGGAATAGTCGGCCATACTACAAAACTATAGAGGCAGAAGAATGCGATATCCCCCACCGCACAAATCTCTCAGCAGAGAGGAAGCTGTCACTTGGAGACAATTACAAACAGGCTCTTTCCCAAACCTACATATACTAAACAAAATGCACCCTACAATATACACGAACAAATTTCCCTGGTGCGACGAAAAACCTACACTATACCACATCACATGGGCCTGCCAAAACATAGACGTGGTCCCCAAAATACAAAACCCGAGTGCGGAGCAGTGGGAGACTCTGCTGTCCAGCGACCGCTGCGAAGACCAACAAGGTCTGGTACAGCGAGCTCAATGGGCGGCAGTGGCCAGCGGAGCCCTGGACTGAGGGCAACCGACCACTGATTAGAGGCGGACGACTTCGACAGAGAAGGCTCCTGGGGGTAGAACCAAGACGTCTCTGAAGATGCCCCCAAACCGCAGGAAAAACCATTAGTGTAAATAAAGTTTTCCCTTCCTTCCTTCCAGCCCTTTACCATGATGGCGTGCCTGCTGAAAGGATGACCGCAAGCGCAGAGTGCTGTGGCTTCAAAACCATTTAGTGAGACCTCCAATGGCGAATGTATTTTTTTTGTCTCTCTTTGATCCACAAAGAACATTTTTTGGGGGGATTTTCTTCAGATGTCATCTGCTTACTTCAGAACGCGTTTTTTCCCCTACCACTTATAGTGCGGGCGAGCAGTGCTTCGTGCTTAAAATTTAAAGAAAACAGATTGCACAAAAACCGTCAGTAATATACAACTAATCGCTTTGGTAGGTGCGCTGCCTAACAGACATTTGCATGGCAAAGCAAGTTTGATCAATAAATCAGTTATGCCGCCGAAAAGGGCACTGAATTATTGTTGACGATATGTGCTTCTCAAACGTGCGTGCTCCAGAATGAGTACGCGGGTGGTTTAGTGCGAAAGCACTATTCCGATGGGTAAACCCCGTGAAAGATCATGGGATGTTTGTGCGTTTACGCCAAGTCAAACAAACAAGCAAAAATAAATCAACTAATTTTTCTTTTTATTGCTGGGATTCGAACCCGTGGCGGCGCGAACTGATCAGCTCCGCTAGCCACTGTGCGAGAGCACTTGGCGATAACCGCGTGTAGTTTTAACATGGTATTCATTACATTGCTGATCATACGTTACATTTACATCAGCCATTTGCAAAGGTTTTAATAAAGGCCACGGAAAATATTCGAAAATACTCAGCAACAGAGTAGCTGAACACGCCTCGTGTTAAACTGCCCCACACTCTTGCGCTCAGCATTGCATATCGTATTTTTCATCGACTGATACTAGTATGAAATCCATATTTACGCTTTGAGCAATGTTGTGGTAATGAGAGAGAGATGCGCGCTGCATGCGTTGGCGTGGACAACCCGATGGCAGAACCAAGGCACTAGAGCAATACGCGTTGCCGTTCGCAACACTGCTCCAGAAACGCGCCTCTGGAGCATAGGCCGCCAGTGCACTTTGGCATTGATGATGAAAAAGTTTAAGACGCCCCTCGGTCGACCAAGGCTTCCTCTATCTATTCCGGTTCTCCCCTCCTTCGGGGGTAAATGCCAAGCGATATGCCCTGGAACCAGTGTGCGATTATATTCACGACTATATATTTACATCAGGTAGAATGTGAATTCACTGCACTTTCTTTCACGTTTTTTGTTTCCACAAAGTCTAGTCCAAGGCACAAAATTATCCTAATACTCCACTCCTTGTAGATGAGTGCATTTGTATCCGCTATGCAACCTGGCCAATCCTCCGCCGTGTGTATGTGCCAGGAAGTCACAGTACATAATCATGATTAATTGCCTCCGTAGGTCAGTGGGCGCATCAGTAGCGTTTTCAGGCACGTCTCGGTGGTGTTCCCCTAAAAAAACTGCGTTTTCGCACAATATTTCGTTCTTAGCGATGCTAAACCACCAGCCAGTTTTTTGCACTTCGCCAGTATTAAACTGCAACTGTGGATATGGATGCAGTTTGTTTTTAAGCATTCAGAGTGATTAGAATTCCCGGTAACACCACGGAACAGCGCAGCTAAAGGTTGACAATGCCCATCAACAGTCTCAATATGTTGGTTTTGGTCAGCGTTTGTAACCACGACGCACAGAGGCGGGACTGCATCAAGTGAGCACCAGCGAACGTCACTTGCACGTAGCGATGAAAAGCTGAGAAAAAATGAGGAATTTTGAAGAAAAAAAAATGGTTTTTCGCAAGGCATGCAAGGTTGAAATAAAAATAACCCGGCCCTGTCATTTATGCCGCTCAGCATGGAAGGAACGATAAGCAGCTGTGTGAAAAAAGAATGCCAGGGTTTTAACGCCGTTAAACCGAGTTATGACGTGCGAAATAACTTGGTTTCGAATTCGCTTAGCTCTTGGCTAGACATTGTCATGCATTATCCTCCAAGACAAATTTATTTAAACATGTGTACCACGTGATGTTCTCTTGGCCACACCGTACCCAAGCCATTTCACCTCAAAAGGTCGACGTTCAAGAGACAGAGGTCGAGGCTACATTGGCTAATCGGCTTTAGTACTATGGATCAGTTAAGAAATCATTACATGTTTAAGCACAAGATCATGCTCACTTGTCAGTTCATAAGAGAGGCTTGAACTAAAGAGGCGCGAAGTGCTGGATCCCCTGCATACTCCCATTGGGCCTTTTGTTTTCCGCTCTAAAGGAGCCAGAGCCAAAATGGTATCAGAAACGCCATGGTTCTATTCTGAAAATTTTAAAACGATGGTTTTTAATCTGCTTGTATTCTTTCGCCAGCGCTTATCTATGGATAAAAAGACCCCCTTGAAGGCCCCCTTGAAAGTTGAAGGCGCTGGCTCTGAAGGCTCTGGTTGCTTTACAAAACATTTACGTTTATAAAGCTGGCGCTGCTTTTACCTAGAATTTCTGGTTTGAGTAACATTTCATGCCCTCACAACAATTGCACTTATTGGGCACTACCATCAGTTTTTATCGGTAGCATGACCTAAGAAATAACTCGTACCACTACGCATTAGATTTTTAGGTATTTAAGTGACGTCGTGGGTGCTATTTTGGAGTTCAAAGCCCTGATTCACCGGTGCGAGCCGGAGGAAAGGGGGATAAACCGATTGGACACATGCCGTACCCTTTCGCGTGCTGCATGGACGCTAAAATGGCGACCACAGTGGCTTGAGTTCATACCTCGTATTCCGCGTATTTCACTGTTTTACGCGCGGTGCAAGTTGCTTTGCTTCTCTCAGCCAAATTGGTGCACTGTTCGTGCTCAGATTTCGCAGAGAAATGGGTTTTGGTTGGAACCACTTTTGTACCACTTTTTGAGGCCGTTTTTGTTTTGGGGACTTGCCAATGATTCAAACATGCCATTGATTCATCAATAGCACTATCTGCGCCATCCTTCTTTTTTTGCCAAATCTCCATGGCAGAGTTGCTACAAACCAAACATGACGGTGGCGTCGCTGGGTTAAGGGATTGGCTTGCTTTGCCTTCACAACAGATGCGAATATCCTACTTCTTGAGATCGTATCAGACAAGTAGTCCAAACAAAGATTGTATAAAAGAACTCCAACGACCAAATTCCACTTCCATGAGAAATTTGAGCGCGAAAACAGCAACGCTTTAGCTGACAGAGGCATACTAAGATGCGTGTAATAATGCCAAACACTCTCTATGTCACACTATTTCCACAGCTCATCAACACCGACCCTATACACTTACGAATTGAAAGCAAGGAACCTTGTTACTCCTATTAGCTTCTCGCAAATGATGAATATTTACGCAATTATACCAAGCCACGAATGATTTGGACTAAAGTATAATTTCAGCCTGACGCGTGTTCGTGCACCGGCAAGGAGAAAATCGCAATCCCTTTCGAAAGTTATTTGAAGTCCGATTAGAGCACGTCATCACCAAACAAACGGCAGGCATTGCTAGAATACCACTCCTGAACCTCACACCTCTTACAACAACGCGCGATGGCGTTCCACAGATCGCACGAGGAGGTGTAGATGCATAGCTATCCCGAGACTGCATAACTGGGGAGTGGGGCAGACACAGGACCTTCGAGGAAGTGTAACCGTGTTCGCCGGCACACTAAAATAAAATAAGCGAGACCTGCACTTCCGTCGGAGCAGGCCATCGCGGTGGGGTGCATACCCCTGCTGTAAGAGACAATAAAACATAATCCGAACGCTTCCTGCTTGTTTTTACGGCATTATGTTTTGTGCCCCACAAATATGTAGCGGCTTTATCAAATTATTACCTATGTCGTGTCCGAAAAAAGTCATGAATACTTTGGCTGGTTTTACGGTTTTCGCTTCTCGCATTAGCTTAGAGTCCTCGAGCATTTTTATTTACTTAGGCTTAATTTACGGCTGTATTGTCTGCGATTGTAACTATTTATTGAGCGAAACCCCGAAAACAAAATAAAAACGAAAATGAAGATTCCAGAGTGGTCTTTAGTAAAGCTTTAAGGTATCCGAGGTTCTGGGCAGACAAACATCGGCGAAATCAGTGAGGGCTCAAGTGCTAGCCCTCTAAAAATCCTTTTTAAATATTAGTGGCATGCCTTTGTGGTGCCTGATATAACTGCGGTGCAGTTTTGTTGTTAGAACTGTTGCCAGGTGGCCGCCAGTTTCGAAGGCTCGCGTTCCTGCCGCTATAAAGGCAGTCTCTAGGCGTTCATTATAAGTATTGCCGTTCTAATGAGTTAAGAAGTCGAGTGGTGCGATCAGGTACAAGTAAAAGGCTGTCATGTCGAATGCTCGCTTAATTTACTGCGCAGGAATGTTGTTTAGGAAGGAGTCGTCGTGTTTTTCTCAATCATCAGCGCACTTGTCAATCAGCGGCAATATATTTTTCAACAAATGAAGGAAGATTGGCCGTAATACTTCCAGCCCAATATGGGAGTGGAATCTTTCTCACTTTCTTTTTGAGGAAGGGGATCTTTTTATCCATAGATAAGCGCTGGCGAAGGAATACAAGCAGATTAAAAAGCATCGTTTTAAAATTTTCACCACGTGCAGCAGTCTGCTGATTCAGAAAATAACCATGGCGTTTCTGATATCGTCTTGGCTCTGGCTCCTTTAGAGCGGAAAGCAAAAGGCCCAATGGGAGTTTGCAGGGGAGCCAGTACTTCGCGCCTCATGAGTTCAAGCCTCTCTCATGAACTGACAAGTGAGCATCATCTCGTGCTTAAACCTGTAATGATTTCGTAACTGATCCATAGTACTAAAGCCGATTAGCCACTGTAGCCTCGACCTCTGTCTCTTGAACTTCGACCTTTTGAGGTGAAATGGCTTGGGTACGGTGTGGCCAAGAGAACATCACGTGGTACACACGTTTAAAAAATTTTGTCTTGGAGGATAATGCAAGGCAATGTGTAGCCAAGGGCTAAGCGAATTCGAAACCATGTAATTTCGCACGTCATAACTCGGTTTAACGGCGTTAAAACCCTGGCATTCTTTTTTCACGCAGCTGCTTATCGTTCCTTCCATGCTGAGCGGCATAAATGACAGGGCCGGGTTATTTTTATTTCAACCTTGCATGCTTTGCGAAAAACAAATTTTTTTTCTCCAAAATTCCTCATTTTTTTCTGACCTTTTCTGTGGCTACCTGCAAGTAACGTTCGCTGGTGCTCACTTGATGCAGTCCCGCCTCTGTACGTCGTGCTTACAAACGCTGACCAAAACCAACATATTGAGACTTTTGATGAGCATTGTCACCCCTTAGCTGCGTTGTTCCGTGGTGTTACCGGGAATTCTATTCACTCTGAATGCTTAAAAACAAACTGCATTCTTATCCACAGCTACAGCTTAATACTAGCGAAGTGTAAAAAACTCGCTGGTGGTTTAGGATCGCTAGCACGAAATATTGTGCGAAAACGCAGTTTTTTTAGGGGGACACCACCGCCACGTGCCTGAAAACGCGACTGATGCGTGCACTGACCTACGGAGCCAGTTAATGATGATTATGTCCTGAGACTTACTGACACATACACACGGCGGAGGATTGGTCAGGGTGCATAGCGGATACAAACGCACTCATCTACAAGGAGTGGAGTGTTAGGATAATTTTGTGCCTTGGACTAGACCTTGTGGAAACAAAAAACGTGAAAGAAAGTGCAGTGAATCACATTCTACCTGATGCAAATATATAGTCGTGAATATAATCGTACACTGGTTCCAGGGCATATCCCTTGGCGTTTACCCCCGAAGGAGAGGAGAATCGGAATAGATAGAGGAAGCCATGGTCGACCGAGGGGGCGTCTTCAACTTTTTCATTATCAATGCCAAAGTGCACTGGCGGCCTTAGCTCCAGAGGCGCGTTTCTGGAGCACTGTTGCCAACGGCAACGCGTATTGCTCTAGTGCCTTGGTTCTGCCATCCGGTTGTCCACGCCAACGCATGGAGCGCGCATCTCTCTCTCACTACCGCAACATTGCTCAAAGCGTGAATATAAATTTCATGCTAGTGGCAGTTGATGAAATGGCGATATGCAATGCTCAGCGCAAGAGTGTGGGAGAGTTTAACACGAGGCGTGTTCAGTTACTCTGTCGCTCAGTATTTTCGAATATTTTCCGTGGCCTTTACTGAACCCTTTCTAAATAGCTGATGTAAATGTAACGTATGATCAGCAGTGTAATGAATACCATGTTAAAACTGCACGCAGTTATAGCCAAGTGCGAGAGAGTGCTCTCGCACAGTGGGTAGCGAAGCTGATCAGTTCGCGCCGCCACGGGTTTGAATCCCAGCCATAAAAAAAATTATTTGATTTATTTTTGCTTGTTTGTTTCACTTGGCGTAAACCCACAGACATCGCAAGATCTTTCTTGGGGTTTACCCATCCGAATAGTGCTTTTGCACTAAACCGCCCGCGTACTCACTCTGGAGCACGCTCGTTTGAGAAACACAGATCGTCAACAATAATCCAGTGCCCTTTTCGACGGCCTAACTCATTTATTGATCAAACTGTTGCTTTGCCATGCAAATGTCTCTTAGGCAGCGCACCTACCAAATCTATTAACTGTATATTACTGCCGGTTTTTGTGCAATCTGTTTTCTTTAAATTTAAGCACGAAGCACTTCTAGCCCGCACTACAAGTTGTAGGGGAAAAAAGCGCGTTCTGCAGTAAGCAGATGACATCTGAAGAAAATCCAAAAAAAAATGTTCTTTGTGGATCAAAGAGAGAAAAAAAATGCGTTCGCAATTGGAGCTCTCACTAAATGGTTTTGAAGCCACCCCACTCTGCGCTTGCGGTCATCCTTTCAGCAGGCACGCCATCATGGTAAAGGCCTGGAAATATGAACATAGTAAACATTCCTGTGAAGACACGGGAACATTTCTTGCTTTTGTCACGGAAATAAACCCCGACACACAGCTATGTAGATTTGCGGGAAGGTTTAATTTGTCAATCACATAAAATGCAAAACCTCTTAGCACATGCGTTATATGCATACATGGTGATACTCTATAGTATAGGATCGTTTACACGCTGCTGTAATAGAGTATATTGTATGTATGAACAGATAATGTGCTCTGCACAAGTTCTTTTGATCAGTATTGTTTACTGACAGTGTTATTTTTCACGGGCAATATCCGCCTTCCTACTGCCGAATAAGAACCTCAACAGTGATGCTCATTCGCCAGTTCAGTGCACTTATTTGCAATGATACTGAGAGCCTAGGCGCCCTTCGACCGCCTTCCTTGGTCGTGCAAGGTCCCACACTCACTTTTAAGCACACAGCCGGTACTCTACCGGTATGCGCCGCCGCTAAAACAGCTTCGAGAAGTGACGTTTTGTGGCTACTGTTCTTGATCCTATTCAGCACTGCACATGTTTCACTTGGTTCATTTGAGTCTGTACGTTTTAGTTGCGTTGAAGGGACACCGTCAGGTCCGGGAATGCGCACCAGACGAGGGTGCCCCATGCTGCACAACGACTAAGACATCTGTCTAATCAAAGACAAGAAGCGCATCACGACACTAAATCGGACCACTCCACCAAGTTTCACTGCATGCGGTAGTTAGCGCTTGTCGCCTGCAAGATCGATGTCAATATTGTAAGCTGCGTCTGTAGCTGAAACTTCATAGGCCGATTTATTTAGATTAGATGCGTTTGTTCTGCGGTCTTGTCGGTGGCGTTCGCATTGAGCGGAAGTGGCTTTGTCAAAATCACCGTAATGACAGTCAGCATAGCTGACACTGTGACGGCCAGGACTAGGAGTGCGACCACCACCGACTCAGCAGCCTCGGGACACAAGGGGCCTGATGCGGGGACTCGGTATTGCGCATCTACCATCTCCACTATCGGCATGTGACGCACAAGTGCAGGAGGGTGGCTGAGGTAAAGGTCAGTCGTGCCTTGATGGTTATGAAGAGAATTCGGAGGTGGGGTTTTTGTAGCAGGAGCGCACGAAGCCGGAAGCTGGTATGCGAGGGTATTGGTTGTCTTGGGAGCCTTCCCTCCCCCTCTCGCACCTGCGATGTAAGGACGATCGTCACAACCGACATTGCCCAAGGTCAGTGATGATGCTTGTTTCGGCATCACTGCAGCTGCTCCCGTGGACATTTTAGGGCTGTTGAGTTGGCGAATGCGGCCACGGTTTGTTGCTGCCCGATTCAACACGTACTTTCTGTAAGTTAAAATGGCGGCTGCAGCAGGGACGCAAAGGCTGGTGCTGCTGGTTCGTGGCCTCTTGTGGCGGCCTGTTGCGGCCAACTTTCGGCTTCAGCGTCGCGGTGCCATCGAAGAGGGAGGTGATGTGTGCCGCTTAGCGCACTTATGATGCTGAGGAGCTCCGGACCCTTATCCCTGATGGTGAACCGATGCCCTTGAGCTTCCGAAATCTGTGTAGCTTGTACAGACGTCGTCGTCGTTGCTGCTGCTGCCTCAGATTCTATTATCTTCGTCTTTCTTTCCAACCTTGCTTTGTGAACGGGCAGTAAAAGACCGAGTTTTGGCGTGGGTTTCGCTCAGTTTATTTGGTGCAGAAGCACACGTTGCTGTCACGCGCAAGACGTGTTTTAAGAATCGGATTTTTTTATATGTTAAAAGTTTAACCCCTCGAGGTACCAGGGGTATATAAATGTCCCCAATTTTCACCATTCATTAGTGGTAGCAGTGGTGGTTTTGTTTCGTTGATTGCTGCTGGACGGCGTTGCTACGCGCTATATTTGTCATATTGTCATCGAAAACGCAGCAGAAAAGCGGGAAGCACAGCCTGTCCTAGGACGCAGCCCGCCGAACCGCCGAGCTCAAGCAGAACAAAGACGACGCTCGGCCACGCGCTGGGAGCCAGGGTTCGGCCACCAGGTGGCGCCGGCAGAGTGCCAGCAGTTTGGCATTGCCCCCCTTTGAAGAGGCATCGAAGCGATGCCGCACGGGCGGAGAAAAAAAATAAAGGGAAGGCGGAAAGTGAACGGCGCGAGTGTCTGCGTGAAAAGGGGCTAACGGGAGTAATACGGCTTCAGTCGCGCCACGTGGCATACTTCGGACGTCGGCTGTCGTGAGGACCGGACAGTTCTTTGAGGGAGCACCTCGTAGGTCACCGCGCTGAGGCGGCGTAACACCTGGTAGCGACGAAAGTAACGGCGAAGAAGCTTCTCAGAGCGCCCCCGCAAGCGGATCGGGCTCCACACTCAGACTTGATCACCGGGTGTGTAAATCACTTCTCTGCGGCGGAGGTTGTAACGCTCGGCGTCGCGTTGTTGTTGGTGCCGGATTCGCTGTCGAGCAACATGGCGAGCGGCGTCGGCATCACGAGCAAATTGGCTCGCTACGAAAGAAGAGGGAGCAGGATCCGGAAGAAGCATGGCGTCCAGCATGGTCAAGGCTTCGCGACCGTGCACCAAATGAAATGGAGTGAAGCGCGCCGTTTCGTGTAGAGCAGTGTTGTAAGCGAACGTGATGTAAGGCAGTATCCGGTCCCAGTTCCCATGGTCATCGTCTACGTACATGGAAATCATGTCGGCACTTGTCTTGTTAAGCCGCTTAGTCAGTCCGTTCGTTTGCGGATGGTTAGCTGTAGTCCTTCGATGGCTGGTGCCACTGAGTCGAAGTACCTCGCCCGTAAGTGCCGACGTGAAGGCGGTGCCCCTGTCAGTTAATACGACTGTAGGGGCTCCGTGACGAAGTACAATGTTGTGAATGAAGAAATGGGCAACTTCGGCTCCGGTACCACGGGGAAGGGCCTTGGTCTCACAGTAGCGGCTAAGACAGTCAGTGGCAACAGCAGTATACCGGTTACCCATGGAAGACACCGGAAATGGGCCGAGTAAGTCCATGCCGACCTGTTGAAATGGGAGGCGTGGGGGATCGATCGGCTGCAGGAGCCCGGCTGGTTTAGTCGGCGGTGTCGTCCGGCGCTGGCACTCACGACAGGTTCGGACGTAGCGGTGGACAACATCAGCAAGCCTGGGCCAGTAGTACTTGTGACGTATGCGCGCCAACGTGCGGGAAAACCCGATGTGGCCCGAAGGAAGGTCGTCGTGGCACGCACGCAGAACTTCGTCACGAAGTGCTGTAGGTACGGCAAGCAGATGCGGAGTGTCCGTTGGGCTGTAATTCTTTTTATAGAGGACACCATCGCGCAAGCAAAACGATGACAGCCCGCGCTTGAAGATTCGAGGAGGAGATGGAGCGGTTCCTTCGAGATACTCGATGAAAGGAAGCAGTTCGGCGTCGGCCCTCTGTTGGCGGGCAAGGGTGGACGCGGTGACAGCACCGAGAAAAGCGGAATCGTCGTCGGACTCGCCCGTGGGGCAGGGAATAGGAGCGCGGGATAGACAGTCAGCATCGCGGTGTTTCTGGCCGGAATTGTACACGATGGTGACATCAAATTCTTGTAGCCGAAGGCTCCATCGAGCAAGCCGCCCCGAGGGATCTTTCAGATTCGCCAGCCAACAGAGTGAATGATGATCGCTCACAACCCGAAATGGGCGGCCATACAGGTACGGACGAAATTTCGTAACGGCCCACAGCACAGCCAGACATTCTTTCTCCGTGGTGGAATATAGGTCAGAATCGTCTTTTATTGGGCTAGTGTGTTTTTTCATGCTGCAGGTGTTTGCAGCGCACATGAAATACGGACGGACAGAAAAGGTAACAGCGCTGTGTTTCGTTCCCTTTTCTGCCCGTCCGTGTTTCGTGTGCGCTGCAAACACCTACAGCGTGGTGGAATAGTTGACTTCGGAACGGGAGAAAGTGCGACTGGCGTAAGCAATCACGCGTAATAGAACAGCCTGCCACTGAACAAGGATCGCACCGAGACCAACGTTACTGGCATCAGTATGTAGTTCCGTGTCGGCTTCCTCGTCGAAGTGGCCAAGCACAGGCGTACATTGGAGACGGGTCTTGAGTTCCGTGAAGGCTCTTTCCTGGTCCTGCCCCCACAAGAATGGTTCAGCGTCTTTAGTAAGGCGGGTCAGAGGCTCAGCTAGTTTGGAGAAATTATGAACGAACCGGTGATAGTACGCGCAGAGGCCCAAGAAACGACGCAGGCTCCGTTTGTCTGTGGGCTTGGGAAGGCAGATACGGCGGCCGTCTTTTCGGGGTCTGGACTAACGCCTCGAGCGCTGACAATGTGACCAAGAAACTTCAGCTGATGAAACGCGAAGTGACATTTCTCTGGCTTGAGAGAGAGACCAGTGGAACGTATGGCCTCGAAAACAGCACGCAAACGTTTCAGGTGCTCATCGAACGTGTCGGAGATCACGACATCGTCGAGATATACGAGGCACGACTGCCACTTCAGTCCAGATAGCACGGTGTCCATCATCGGTGGAATGTGGCAGGGGCCGAGCACAAGCCAAAAGGGAGCACCTTAAATATTGTATAAACCGTCAGGGCTAATAAAGGCGGTCTTCTCTCGGTCGCGTTCGTCGACCTCTATTTGCCAATACCCACTGCGGAGGTCAACAGACGAAAAATAGGTGGCATGGCGTAGGCGGTCTAGAGAGTCATCAATGCGTGGCAGAGGGTACACATCCTTTTCGTGACGTTATTGAGGCGCCTGTAATCCACGCACAACTTAAGGGTGCCATCTTTCTATTTGACGAGGACAACAGGTGATGCCCAGGGGCTCGTGGACGCTTGTATGACATCGTCCTGAAGCATTTGTGCAACTTGGCGGCGGATGGCGTCACGTTCTTTTGAAGATACCCGATAAGGGCGCTGACATATTGGTCCTTGGTCGTCAGCAACAATAATTCGGTGCTTTGTAAGAGGCGTCTGTCGCACCTTGGAAGTTGATGCAAAACAATCGTGGAAGGAATAGATGAGGTTTTCTACGCAGCGTTTCTGACTGGCCAAGAGGTGCGGGTTGACGTCGGTCGGGATGGCTGTAGCTGTCGCCTCGTCGTGATCTGACGTCGTGGACAAAGAGCACTGCCTGGTACACTCTCCGAGCTCGTCAAAATAAGCGATTACCTCTGTTTTCGTGAGATGTTGCGGTTCACGGGTAAAGTTCGTAACTAAGATGTCGGTACGCCCGTTGGTAAGGTCTACGAGGCCTCAAGCTACACAAACTTGCCGAGCGAGTAGCAGCGACATGCTCGCTTCAGCGATGCCAAGGCTGCCGGTGCTGCCATTACACTCGACTGTGACGAACTTGCTGGCTCGCGGAGGGATCGTTACATGGTCGTCACATAGGCGCAACATAACTCTGCAGGGCTCGCGGTGGGTGTTAACGGCTCGCTGGGCGGAAAAAGATACCACGAGTTCCCGAAGGTCAATGACCGCACCATAGCCCAGAATGAGGTCTTTAGAACAGTCACGTAAGACGGCAAAGGAGCCAGTGAAAGTAAGACCTCGGATCTGGATGCGGCAGGTGCAGGCGCCGATCGGCGTCACTACGTGGCCACTGGCGGTGCGAATCACGGGTCCACACCAAGGCGTCAGAACCTTACGGAGAGTCGTGGCGAGTTGACTGCTCATCACAGAAAAGTCATCGCCGGTATCGGCGAGTGCGGTCACTTGATAACTGTCGGCGGTTACAAAAATTTCAGATCAAACTAATCGTTCGCAGCACTTCGGTGAGGTCGTCGGAGAGGTCGTCGGATCGGGTCGCCACCCCCCGGGCAGTCGCGGTGAATCGTCGGGTGGAGGCTGTTGACTCTGTACAGTGGCGGCGGCCCTACCCCCGGAGGACGCCGTCTTCAGTTTTCCCGGCTAGGGGACGTGCGTCTGAACTGACCACAGGTTGAGGGCCGACTGGGCGAAGCAAAGCGCCTCGGGGATGGCGATCGCGATTGGCGATGCTGCGAGGCCGGGGGCAGCACGTGAGCGGCGAGGTACTCGTCGATGTCCTGCGGCCTTTCACCATAGCGAGGTCGAGGCGCGTCGGGCGGGAATCTTCTCAAACCCATACGCCGGTATGGGCAATGCCGCAGATTATGGCCAGGCTCCCCGCAGTGATAGCAGAGCGGGCGATCGTTGGGCGTGCGCCACACGTGCGCTTTGCTGATAGGAGGGCGCAGGTTCTGCTGCTGCTCGACGGTAACGGTGGGATGGTCGAGGTCCGGCAACGGGGCGAAACTCTTTCGGCATGGGGGCAGGTCGGCGCAGGGCATCGCTGTAGGACATGCCGTGGGGCTCCGGTAGTGGTGCTGGTGGTGGCTGTACCGCTCGCTGGATTTCGTCACGGATGACGTCCCCTGTAGAAGGTATGCTTGCCGACAGAGCATCCATGCGGAGGTGCGCAGTTCTTCGCGCACAATGCTCCGTTCAAGCTCTCGCAGCGCCTCATTCCCGGGGCCTGGCAAGGGCGCGAAGTATTGAGTGGCCGCTACATTTTCCTGACGGTCGTATTGGGCGCTCCGTTCCAGCAACGAACGTTCCATGGAGGTAGCTTCCTTGGCGAAAGCGGCGACGGTTAGCGGAGGGTCGCGCATGAGGCCAGCAAACAGCTGCTCCTTCACCCCATGCATAAGGTGCCGCACCTTTGTAGCTTCTGGCATGGTAGGGTCGGCCCGATTGAAGAGGCGTGCCATGTCCTCTATAAATATGGCCACTCTCTCGTTGGACTGCTGTGACCTAGAGCGAAGGGCAATTTCAGCGTTTTCCTTCCGTTGGCTCGAGCTGAATATGGCGAGCAACTCACGGCGAAAAGCTGCCCAGTTGGAAAAGGACGCCTCGTGGTTCTCAAACCACGTTTTCGCCGAGTCGAGCAGTGCGAAATATACATTCGGCAGCTTCCGCTCGACGTCCCACTGGTTGAATGTGGCCACACGGTCAAAATTGGCCAACCAATCTTCTACATCCTCGAACCGGTCGCCGTGGAAGGATGGTGGCGGCCGAGGTGCGAGAAGGACGCACGGCGGGGTGCCGGAGGACTGACCTGTCTGGCTGCCAGTGGCGGACGTCATCGCTCTCACAGGCCTTGTCAGTGGCTCAAACTCGGGTTGCAGGCCTCGCAGGCGACGGCTCGTTTTGTGGACGGGTGTGGCGTCCGCGGGTGGGGGAGAAGCGTCACGGCTGTCGTCGGGGTCAGCGTACATGGGATGGTACCCAGCACCTCCACCAAATGTCACTGACAAACGCAGCAGAAAAGCGGGAAGCACAGCGTTTCCTAGGACGCAGCCCGCCGAACCGCCGAGCTATAGTGCCTAGAATATACAGTATATTCTAGGCACTATAGCCGAGCACAAGCAGAACAAAGAAGACGCTCGGCCACGCGCTGGGAGCCAAGGTTAAGCCACCAGGTGGTGCCGGCAGAGTGCCAGCAGTGTGGCAATATTATCGCGCATGGGTTGGCAAGAGTTAAACTGAAAGCACGAGAAAGGAGGAAGACGCAGCGAGGTTTCGTACTTTTACCAGCCTGTTGCCAGCCATACGGACCCATGTGTCCCATTGTATATCCGTTCTTGGATTCAGGAAGTACTTTTTCTGTTTGTTTTACCGCCTATTTCTTGGCAAAATAAAGGGGAAAGCCACTGGGTTAGTTTGCTCATTGTCTGATATCTTACGTGCCTGAAGAGGTTCAAAAATGTTACAATTTATTTAGAATGTTTGGATCAATGGACTTGAAAACATCCCGAGCCTAGAGAGGGCCTGTTCTTCCAGAAGTAAACTATGGTCAAATGGTAATATTTTATATTGGAACTTTGAAAAGTGCTTTCTTTTACCTTCGAGCTTTTTGCGAAAATTGAGAGCACTGATTACCCTGACCCGATCCCCACAGCTTCCACATGTGCATTTATCTTGTCAAAAGGGCTTCAAGCTATTTGGAAGGCGTGCGTGTGTGAAGTGAAAACGGCATAAATATCTTCAGTCAATCGTTATTGGGCACCGCGTGACTGCTCTTCGTAGAAGAATAACTGTACTGAGTGCAGTGAGTATTCGCACTATATCAAATGTGCTGACGTTTACTTTTGTGTACTGACGGCGTACAATTTTTATTGGGCATGTTTGCTTCACCGACTATTAGCTGAAAGCGAAAGTAGCACATACATCAGCTCTCTCATTACCTATTATCCGGGCTTGCATCGGGACCGTTCAGAACCCTATATGATGCTGCTCTTCTGAAGCTTAAGTGTCAGGTTGCAATTTAAAAGTGTCATTGCATTTGTGAAGTGTAGTCTGTTGTGGGCGCGGACGGAATCAGTTTAACAGGCCCTTATTTTCCTATTTCTGTCAAGGTGACGCAGTTGGCGTAACATATAGGTGTAAAAGTACCGCACTTTTTGCTCCTATTATCGCGTTCTGCCAGCTCTCATTTATCTTTTATTGCTACGTTTCCAATGTAAAGTCTCATTTGCGAACCCTAACTTTAGAATGCAGCGCAGCGCTCATGTTTTTAAATTATTGCCAGGAATTCTTGAAATGTGCTTTTGTGTGTTTTGTTTCTTTTGGAGGTGTGCAAGTGAGAAAACGAGTGGTAATGAATTTGGGCTTTTTGTGGTAGTGCAGAATGAATATTTAAATTTAGTTCTGTGTACAAATAATAAACGTTTCCCATACGCATAAGCGTCAGTCGAAGTGTTGGTATAGGGTTCAGAACCACCCTTCCGAAATTAAAAGTTAAGTTTATGTACAGATGCATGTTGTAAAAAAACCAGGCCATCGTTCGTAGACATGGCACTTATGCGCCGCAATCGCCTATGGCGCGTCTGGGGATTTTTCTCCCCAATCATAGCCACCCGGTGCAGATGATGGCATATGTCTTCAAACCGCAACAGCAGTGGCCTGAATTCCAGAGGCTTTCTACAAGCACTGGTTTCAAGCCGTGTTTGCCTAGTAGAGAGTACATGAGATGTGCTCTGTGAGTGACACTGTTCGAAGAATGCAAATGCATGTAAGTGCTTCTAAAGAAATCGACACCACGCTTGCCGGGCTTCCTTGAACCAGCCACCTATCGCCGCTTTTTTCTCTTTGTTCGCGGAGTAAGTCTTCTGGCGGATGGAATATACAGACATAACCTCGCCAGACTGTTGACGCCAACAGATTCTTGAAAACTGAAATTTTGTCAAAGCTAATACTGTCGCTCCTCAGGAACATACTGTTGAAGTTTTGTTTGTACTAAGTTTCTTATGTAATCTTTGAAGTACCTTGAAGCCTCCCATGCGTCAATGTCATGCCCTAACGTAATTCTGTACTTCCAAATGCTTCTTAAATCAATGAGGATGATAAAGCCGTGGCTTTCAACCTCCCCTTTATTATTCGACGCGAAAGGGAAGGAAGGGAAAATTTTATTTACACTAATGGTTTTTTATGCGGTTTGGGGGCATCTTCAGAGACGTCTTGGTTCTACCCCCAGGAGCCTTCTCTGTCGAAGTCGTCCGCCTCTAATCAGTGGTCGGTTGCCCTCAGTCCAGGGCTCCGCTGGCCACTGCAGCCCACTCAGCTCGCTGTACCAGACCTTGTTGGTCTTCGCAGCGGTCGCTGGACAGCAGAGTCTCCCACTGCTCCGCACTCGGGTTTTGTATTTTGGGGACCACGTCTATGTATTGGCAGGCCCATGTGATGTGGTATAGTGTAGGTTTTTCGTCGCACCAGGGACATTTGTTCGTGTATATCGTAGGGTGCATTTTGTTTAGTATATGTAGGTTTGGGAAAGAGCCTGTTTGTAATTGTCTCCAAGTGACAGCTTCCTCTCTGCTGAGAGATTTGTGCGGTGGGGGATATCGCATTCTTCTGCCTCTATAGTTTTGTAGTATGGCCGAGTATTCCCTGGGTGCTGGAGCGAGTTCCGCGGTCTCGTCGGAAGCTCGGAAAGTAATGTATCCTCGAGCTATCCAGTCGGCCTCTCGGTTCCCTGCCACCCCCGTGTGCCCCGGTACCCACACAATTTTGTGTCGGATTATGTCGTTTTGTTCTTCCCGGTTTTTAATTCTGTCACTCGCTGCGAGGAGTATACTCCGTATACTCCTCGACGCGAAAGAAACAATTGGAACACGGAAAGCAAAATGGGAAGATCTTAGCCGGACGAAGCTGAACAGTAGCGCAGCTGACGTTGCTTCGAAGGCGCGCAGACCGCTCTTTAGAATAAACCTGCTCTACAACCTAACGTAACGGTATTGGCACTGAAATGAATATTTGAAAATTTGTATAATTAATTTTAGTATATAACTAATTAAGCGCAATAAAAATATCTTGAGGAGCGCCACATGCTGGCGAACAATTTATTGTTGGTTTCAGCGGGCTGCGGTTTACGACTTTTTTAAAATCCTTTGTTCAAGTTACGTGAAACACCCTGTATACGGTAACGGTGTGCGGAAGCGGCTTTGATTTTCAAGAGGATCGGGTCTTAGATTGGGCCCCACCGTGAAGCGCTGCAGCGCGCGCAGCAGCGTTGTGCCGTGTTGAGCGGCCGGCCGAGGTGGCGTTCGCTTTCTTGGAGGCAGCGTTTTGCTTGCGGGAGCGGCGTTCCACTAGTTTGAAGAGCCTCAAGTTCTCAATGGTCGCAGAATCCGGGCCATCAGCAGTTGGAGTTGAAGGAACCTCGGACCAGGCCATGGCGTCCGGGTCGTAGCCGTGGTTGAGGCGTCCACCGAGAGTGGTATCTCCTTTCTCCCTGCAAGAGATGGATATTGCACCCCTTTTTTCCATTATATACACGTACCTGCTCTTTCGATAGCTTTAAGGAAAGTGCTGAGGTGGAGCAGCAATGAGTTGCAGAAGAACTTGCTTTGGGGCTAGTTGGTTCATGATTGTAGTTCAGAATGGCGCAAAAGACACACACACAGGAAAAAAGGGGATGACACAAAGAGCGCCTACTACCAACTGAATTTATTCCAGAAACACCCTCTTTTATAAGGCAAGCCATATTTGTGTCATCCCCTTTTTTCCTGTGTGTGTGTCTTTTGCGCCATTCTGAACTACAGCAATGAGTCACCCCCCAGTAACAGCGTCCACTAACTAGACTTGTGCAAAACCTCAAGCGCAATAGGAACGCACTACAATATTTCAGTTATTTTTTTTTTCAGCTAGTACTTCTTTGCATATTCGACGCGCATGTCCAGTACATTATGCTTGGACGACGCGCTATAGGTCTCCTGGGCGCTTGCTGTTCACAATATCACCTGAACTGTTTGGGTACAGTATGTGTACTTATGTAGTACCAATTTTTGGAAGGTCCAGCCTGGGAGGGCGAGACCTTATTTTTGCATCAAAAGAAAGGTAATCGATTTGATAGACTATTACCCAATGCCATTTATGCCACAGAGGATGCCAGTTGTTGCTAGCTTTGTTAGACAGCTACATGACAACCATACTTGCTCTCGGACCTAATTTAGATCTGGACATGTATTTCCAAAAACTTCAGCTACAGGGTTTGCGAGTCGGGGCCAAATACTACACTCCGTTACAAATTGAGTATGCAACTGAGGCCCCATCTCTACGAATTGACGCGCTGCGCAAAGCCTCGCCCGCAAAGAGCGCGAAATTGCCAAACCATGAGACAGCGCATGATCGAGAATTCACTGATTTTTTATTGCGTTAACAATACTACTGTAGGTTTCGCCTCGTCGCGTAGCCCGAGTCGGTAGAGACTAATGACCTTGAATAGCATCGCTTCAGCCGCGCTCCGCCAGATGGCACCGGCGTCGGCGCGCCGCGCAGCAGCGGCGCCGAGCGCTTCGCTGTGTCTACGAGAGATCGCGCCACTAGGAGGTCCGCCCCTCTTGGCTTCGAAGCCGGCGTTAGCAGCATTGGCGCGCTGTGCAACGACGGCATTAAAATGACATCGGCTAGGCAATTAGCCCAATTCCTAGTCAGACCACATAAATAATTAACACCGAGTCGGAAATTGGTCGAGTTGGGGATTCGAACCAGTGTCTCCGGAGTGCGAGAAGAGCACGCTGTCCACTCCGCTATTCCAGCTCGATGGTTTGGAATTAACAAAGGCGCGTCTAGTGAATATGGTGTCTTCGTTCACTCCCATCTTCCTCCCCTCCCATTACGGCAAGGTTCAGGTGTGCACCGAGATATGCGAGACAGACAGACTTCCTTTCCTCAAAACCCACTTTACCGACGAGCAAGGCCTACAGCCGAACGGGCGATGACGTTCTGTGGGCTCTCTGGCAGCGTGGCGGAATGGTCACGTGACCGAATATGGCGGCGCTTATGCACCCGCGCTGTAAAGCGCTGCCACTTCTATAAGGAGAAGTGGCAGCGACATGAAGAAGCTAGAAAGCGACAGCGTGAAGAACGCCTTACAAAGCGTCGTGCTAAGGATGCAGCCCGGCGACAACGTTCTACCTTGCAGAGTGGTTCCGCGTCATGAATCTCAGCACCTGACGGATCGATAAGAATGGGTGTGGTGGTAGCAAATCACCTAAATCCAATTTTTGCTGCGCGTAGTATTCGTCGACAGCGCGTTTGTAAGCCCTGACCGCCTGCTCCGTCGGTGGCCTCGTTCATGGGATCCCCGGCGCCCGGTGTATAGTTTCGCAGGCAAGCTGGTGAGCCAGCTCATTGCCGGGGATACCCATGTGACCAGGGATCCACCGAAGGGTCACCGGTCGTGGGCTTAATGCTAAAAGGGCGGCGTCTAAGGCCGATCGGGTAGGGAAAGGGAGGGCTCTTTCATGGAAGGCACGCAGAGCTGCCTGCGAGTCTGTATAGACAACGTATTGGGGGGTAAGTTGGTAAAGTGTGTGATGGTATCGGCGATCCCGTGTATTGCTAAGGCGAGCGTGGAGAATGGGGAGGTGTACGAACCGGTTGTATGAGTGCTGGTTGTAGAGAGGGAAGGGTGGAGGAAGAAGGCTGCTGTGGAGCTCGCAGTTTCCGTGAGACAGGCGTCTGTGTAGGCCACCGCCGCAGCGTCCAAAGGTGGCATGTGGTTGTATGCGTATGTAACAAGTGAAGGCGGGCTAGTTGGTGTTTGACAATGGAGTGCATACTGCAACCGCGCAAAGCGACGAGGGACGAAGAGAGGAAAGCACAGGCGTCCGCGTCTTGTCCTGTGCTTTCCTCTCTTCGTCCCTCGTCGTTTTGCGCGGTTGCAGTATGCACTCCATTGTATGCGTATGCTTGGCGGCGATCTGCGTGTGTGTGTGTGCGGACATGTTGCGTGGAATGGGCGCGAGGCGGAGGTTAGGGGGATAGATCGGAGACTGCGGTAGGTCTGGGAAAGAGATGGGTGCGTAGGGAGTCTGGGAAAGTATCTACCGCCCAGCTGGTGTACTGGAGATGCGGACGATTTGTCCCACCCGGTGAAGGTTAAGGAGGGCTTGAAGAGCTCGCATTCTTCGCCGAATACAGTTTAATCTCCTACATACACCAGCCAAACTTTATCTATACCGGTACACTTCCACACCTCAGTGCCCAAACTGTCCACACATATATACAGACATAGAACACTGCCTTACACAGTGCCACGCTGCCTTCCAGCGCCCCGCCTATCCTTTCCCCCTACCCCCCCCGTGGCCAACCTGGATCGCCTCCCTGTATCTGATACTGCAACGTGCCCTCGTCGCCTTGGCCCAGGACGTACTGAACGCCTAATAGAAAGGATGTTCTAATAAAAATGTCACACCACTACCACCAACACCTGACTGCTCAGGAACAACGCAATGCTACCAGGCGAAGGCAACTCGCAGGGATGCCGGGAGTATATTTTCAGTGGATTGGGGGGGGGGGGGCTCGAAGAAGTTGCTTTTTACTTCTTTTTTTGTTTATGTACTTGGATTTTTCAGGTATTACAATCCAAGTTTGGCTCGAGAGAGAATAATTAACAGCGTAAAAAAATTGTTCTGCTTACGCATGGATGGATGGATGGAAGAAACTTTATTCTCGTCAGAGAGCATGTGTGGACGATTCCGTGTTAGATGGCCATCAACCCATGGCTGACGGTGACCTGGGTGGCACACTCCACGGCCCTGGTCCGGACGACCGGGTCTAAGCTGGCCAACATGGCCTCCCATTGCTCGAGGGAGGGATCACGCATAATATCTGCAGTTGGCGGTGCTATGCTGCAGCTCTATAATATGTGGTCTTAGGTTGCCAATTCCTGACACCATTTGCACTCCGGCTGAAAGTCCGGGTAGATTTTGCTCAACACGTATGAGTTGAAGAAACATCTAGTCTGCAATCGTCGCCAGACACATTCCTGCGCCTTCACCAATTGCTTGTCCGGGGGTGGGTAAATCATCCGCTCAAGTCTGAAATGGTTAGAAATGTCATGAAAGGATGCCAGCCCATCTCTCGTGGACCTAACCGGGACGTCCGGCTCGCCTACTCGGCTGACGAAACCTCGAGCATTCATGTGAGCCGTCTCATTCCCAGGGTTCCCAGAGTGTGCAGGTACTGTAGTGCCGGAGCCCACATTTCGCTGGCGGGCCTGTCTAAAGCAATGCTGCTCGCCCGCCGGCGCTCAAAGCAGGCCCAGACTTTCTCGGACAAGTCGCGACATGCAGCGTGACTCATCCCGCCGCCGCGGCGCCGACACGGACCCTTCCTCCTGTCCTCCTCTCCGTCGGTGCGAACTCCTCCGACGCTCGCCGGCTCTCGACCATTGGTCTAATTGAACGGTGGCCAGTGATTGGAGGATTTGAACGGCTGGCTGCCCTAAGGGAATATACGGCTCTGCCGTAACCGTTACCAGCGGCTATAAAAACGGAGCCGCGCTGAACCCGAGCAGCAGACGGGCAGCAGAAGAGCCATCACGCCGGAGCTACGCTCGCCGCCGGGGCCGCTCTTCGTCTTTGTGCTAGCCCGTGGTGCTCTTGGCTCTTGTATCATGTAAAAGCCCTTGTACATACTGTACATAAAAGTCATTTGACTCACCGTCGCCTCGACCGTTTCCTGGCTCGGACACCCAGTCCCAACAGTGGTGGCAGCGGTGGGATGCCAAAGGCCCAACAGTGGATGGCAGCTGCGGGATCGACCGGCGTCAGCTACCTCGGCGCGGTGAGTGCCTGATGTTTTCCCCTCAATTCGCCAGACTGCTCTAGCACACGTGATTGTAGTTTAGAGTAGGGCTGTGTGTTGCACTGGAGAGAGCTTTGCTGTTTCGAGCCAAGTCGGAGCGCTTTGAAACGAGAGCTGGTGCAGAGGGAGTAAACGAGGCGTTTTGGAATGAATTACTTGCGCGTGTCATGCTAGTAGCGCTATAGTAGTGAACGGCAAGGGAAATCTAAGGAAAGGGCAGACTACAAGAGGCTATTGTGCGTGATGGAGAACTTCAAAGTGAAGGAACTCATGGAAATTTGTGAAGAGTTGGCCATTGATTTGGGCCCCGCAAAACGAAAGCATGCGATTCTTGAGATCATGCGGGCAGAGGAAGTAACGGCTGAGGAAGCCAATGAGGCCTGGGAAGAGATCACAGAACGCCGTGAGCACGAAGTGGCTGAAAAACAGAAGCAGCTTGAGCTCGAAGAGGCAGAAAAACGGAGGCAGCTTGAGATAAAACGGCATGCCCGCGCTAAGAAACTGATGGACCTGGAACTTGAAGCGCATGAGATCGATTTCGAGAGATATAAAACATTGTCCGCTCTGCATGAGACTAACGGTCAACAGCTGAGAGACAGGCCGCAGCCCTTCGTGATCGCCGAAGATATGGCAAAATATTTGGCGGAGTTTGAGCGCGTCTGCGAGAGAAAGCGCGTTGAGCGGAATGGTTGGGCACAGAAGTTGGTAGCCCTGCTTTCTAGCGAAGCTTATGACGTTGTCAAGCGCCTGTTGGACGGCGGCTTGGTGGACTACGATGAGCTGAAAAGCTTCTTACTGGCGAGATATAACGTGTCACCGCTGGACCTTCGCCAAAGGTACTTGCGAGAGAATAGCACCCCATCGTTTAACGATTTTCCCTACCAGTTTAAAGCCGACATTTTAGAATGGCTCGAAAATGCGGAAGGGTCGGAAGCTCATGACACAGAGGTAGAATGCGTCGCTGTAGAGCAGCCCTGCCAGTGCGGCACAGAGGAAGGTTGTCCGTACGTGGCAGATGTAACTGCTGCTGTAACATCGGGAATTGCCCCACATTCGCCAACTGAGAAAACCTCTACACCATCGGATAAGGTAGTCACAGCATCGGACGATGCAGTTACGGAGGTCTCGCCCATTGAGATTGTCGCGGAGCTACCGGAAAGCGGACCTCCTAGCGTGTCAAAAGCAGGAGAAGTTGCCGAACAGCTGGGGCAGAGAGGATGTCCGTCTGGACCTTAATGAAAGCGCCAGTGCCAACGCTAGCGAAGTAAACGAGGATGACACACCACGTTATGCATCGCATTCAACAGAAATGCAGAAACCTGAGACTTCGGATGAACGGATGCGGACGCATCTAGAGTTTGCGGACGCTGAGTTGTGCGTTGGTGTCTCTAGCGAGCGAGGCGAAACGAGTCCCGTGCTTTCGCACTGCTCTGAGCTTTGCAACATTCCAGAAAGCAGCTGCAGTAGCGAGAACACCGCGACTGAGTGCAGAGCCGACCCTCATCCGCAATCAGCTGATACCCGTCAGGAGCATGACGCGAGCTGCGTGTCAACGCTAATGTCAGGAAAAAACACTGGTTCGTCCGCGCCTGTAGAAGCTAAGGTGCTGGACGACAGTGGAGTACGGAACCTCCCAGACGACATGGGAGCTGTAGACGTCATTCCATCCGAGGGAGATGAGGACAAATGTGCACTCGTAAAGGCTGACGAGGAAGAGCACAGTTTGGAGGAACTTAATAAAGGCGCTAGAGACAGGCCTGATGTAGGTAGCGCAGGTGAATCGGCTAACGATCAGAGCGATATTGTCAGAGAACAGGAACCTAGGCGACGAAAGCAGCATGTGCTTCCTCAGGAGAAAAATATAAGAAAGCACAAGAAAGAAAGCTGCAACCGGAAGGAAAGTAACAGCCAGTTCCGAAAAGAGAGCTATCACCACAAGGTGACCGACAAACAGTGCTGCCGCCGAAAGGACAGTAAAGGCAAGCTCGAGAGAGAGAGCTGTCACCGAAAGACGATGAAAGGCAGACAAAAGAAAGAGTGGTGCCGCCGAGATATGAAAGACAGGCATAAGAAAGACGGGCGCTGCCGAAAAGAGAGAAAGGGCAAGCGCGCGGAGACGGGTTGCCACCATCGGAAGCGCCAACGTCGCCGGCAAAATAACTTCAGTAAAGTCATTCACGTTGTTAGCCCTGAAACTAGAGTCAGAATCAGAGCTAAAGAAGTGTTCGAGGCGTCACTATCGCGCAAAGCGAAGCGCATCAGTGTGTCGAGGCACATAGATCTGAGCAGTCGAATCAACTGCAAAAAGAAATCGTACAAGTATTCGCGCGGGAAAGAGTATCTTGGGAGGAAACCGAGATACAAGAGAGCGCTGCCCGTGAGGCGAAAAATTAAGGAGCGGGACAAGTGAAAATCTTGCCGCCAGCACAGAGAGAGCAAGACGCGCAAAGGCATGTGCTCTCATGCGGGCTCTCGCTTTCTGCTGCAGTCACGGGAGAAACCGTGCTCCCACAGAAAGCGGCACGCGCGCGCAAGGAAAACGCGTGTACGGCTCAAAAAGTGCGAGATCGTACGTAGCCGTAGTGACAGAGGCAAGAAGGAACTCCCTAAGCGCTCGACCAAGCTTAGGTATCGCGATGGAAAGCCGCGAGTGGAAATAACACCATTTAGTAGGCGCAAAATCAAAAGACCGGGTAGATGCGCACTTCGCATCGAGCGAAAATGCAAAAGGGTTCGCGAGAAATTAAAGCCTCGTTGGTGTCACTTACCGCCTGAAACAAAGAAAAGGAAAGGACGGTCTCATCGGAAGCGTTGCGCACTTGCTATGGGACGTCGCGACCGGCGCGCGAAGCGCAAAGAAAGGGACAAGTCGCTAGTAAGAGAAAACCAATCAATCTCGTACTGTAGCTCCCGTAGATACTGGAAAGACAAGTACAGAGAGAAAGAAAAGCGTGTATACCGCGAAAGAGGCAGAGACATTAGCTACCATGGTAGTAGAGAGAGAAAGAAAAGCGCGTCTACCGCGAAAGAGGCAGAGACGTTAGCTACCGGGGTAGTAGAGAGAGAAAGAAAAGCGCAGCACAGCGAAAGAGGCAGAGTCATTAGTTTCCGCTGTAGCGGGTGTCGTTTACCGTCCGTTAGAAGCGAGGAAAACGCGAACGTAGACGCACTAAGCCGTGTGTTCTAAGAAAGGCTGCCTTCGCCTCCTCGTGGTTTACATTTTGTCTCTTCGCGAACAGCTTTTCAGTTCGCTCGCAGATCGGGGAAAAATTTATATCCTCATTTGTGGCCTCAGCTGAGTGTTCTTCCGGCCGAGTGATCTCAAGAGAGCGAATTTATTTTGCATTCATTTCATTCCGAGTGTTTCAGGTGTTTGACACTTTGTCTGAGTTATTAATTACTTTCGAGTTCTTGTATCCCACATGTGTCTCTTGTAGAAGATGGAACAAAAAGGGGACAGAAATATAGCCAGCAGAGTTTATTTTTTTACTTTGAAGTCTGGTGTTTTGACGGGTGACGGAGGGCACTTGCTCGTGTTGGGTGTTGCCTGTTGTCGGTCGGTTCTTGGCAACATGCAGAACGATCAACTACCAATGCTGAGAAGCAAGCTCTTCCGAAGGACCGAGCGAAGCTGATCCAGTCACCTGGGCGACAAAGCTGCGGAGCAGTGATCCTGTCCTGACGAGCTGGACCTGTTCACGGAAAGGAGCCTGGAGCTACCTGCGGCTGAACACCGGACGAGAGCTTAGAGGAGCCTGGCGTACGAGCGCGCCCCGCATCCGAGCCACGCGGAAGTAGCTCGTGTTCGTGGCGCATTGTCTGGCGGCGGTGGTGCTGTAGTGCCGGAGCCCACATTTCGCTGGCGGGCCTGTCTAAACCAGCGCTGCGCGCCCTCCGGCGCTCCAAAGCAGGCCCAGACTTTCTCGGACAAGTCGCGACATGCAGCGTGACTCATCCCGCCGCCGCAGCGCCGACACGGACCCTTCCTCCTGTCCTCCTCTCCGTCGGTGCGAACTCCTCCGACGCTCGCCGGCTCTCGACCATTGGTCTAATTGAACGGTGGCCAATGATTGGAGGATTTGAACGGCTGGCTGCCGTAAGGGAATATACGGCTCTGCCGTAACCGTTACCAGCGGCTATAAAAACGGAGCCGCGCTGAACCCGAGCAGCAGACGGGCAGCAGAAGAGCCATCACGCCGGAGCTACGCTCGCCGCCGGGGCTACGCTCGCCGCCGGGGCCGCGCTTCTTCTTTGTGCTCGCCCGTGGTGCTCTTGGCCCTTGTATCATGTAAAAGCCCTTGTACATACTGTACATAAAAGTCATTTGACTCACCGTCGCCTCGACCGTTTCCTGGCTCGGACACCCAGTTCCAACAGTACCCAGACAATTTCCGCGTCCGTAGCCCCTCGCCCCGTGGCTCGATTTAGCAATCCCGCCGCTGTGACAGATATTCGGCCCCTCGCCAAATTTTGGATGGCTGTTTTTCAATCGCTGAAGATCAGGTCAGCATTACTACTAGTGCTATCGCCGATTCCTCTGCAATTTCTGGGGAGCGGGTTTTGGCTGATTCAGAGGCGATCAAGCGTCCCCGCCCGTCCACCACCGCAATTGCAAATGCATCCTTATCCTTATACTCGGCGACATCTACATAGACTGCCCCGTTGTACTTCCCGTACTTAGCATGTAAAGCTTTGGCTCTTGTCTTCCTGCGGTCCTCATGATGTATTGGATGCATGTTCTTGGGCAAATGTTTTATATACCGGCCCTTGTGCATTTCCCACCTCATCAGAATTTTCGTGTCACCGGCTGGAACGTCAGCTCCAATGCCGATCCTCTCCAATATGTCCCTTCGTGCTTTTGGTTTTGAAAGCCTACCGAGTTGCATCACCAAGTGCGCCTCCCTTAGTTCTTCTAGGGTGTTGTGCACCCTAGAAGAACCTTTTTTGCACCTTTTTTGCTCAAGCAAAATAAAGAAATTTCTTCTTCTTCTTCTTCTTCTTCTTCTTAATTCCAGCAGCCTTTCGGTAGACGCATCGTGAGGCAACCCAAGCGCCGATTTATACGCTTGCCTAATCATAGCCTCCACCTTGCCTTTTTTCGTTGCATCCAACTTCAAATAAGACGTCGCATACACTATTCTACTGAGCACGAACGCCTGCACTAGCTTACACAAGTCTTTTTCCTTAACACCTCTCTGACGATTGGCGATTCTCCTGATTAGCCGCACGGTAGCATTGACCGTATTTTTAAGCCTTTGCAAGGGCTCGCTAATGTTCCTGTTAGTCTGCAGATACATACCCAGGATCCTGATCGTTTGGACCTCTGCGACCGGTACTCCCCCCACTTTTACCTCTAAATGTGGTGGCGGCACACAGTGCCTCGCATGTATCCCTCTTGGGTCATCCCTCAGCACAAAAAGCTTGGACTTGGGCTGAGAGCACGAGAGTCCTGCTTCCCCTGCTAGCTCCTCCACAATATCCACTGCCTGCTGTAGAGTTTCTTCCAATTGTGCGTCAGTGCCTCTTGTTACCCATAGAGTAATGTCATCCGCATAAAATGTATGTTTAAGTCTCGATATCCCTTGCACCCTGGGTGGTATCTTGACGAAGGCGAGATTAAATAGGAACGGCGATAATACCGACCCTTGCGGTGTCCCCCTGCCCCCCAATGGGAAGGGATCCGATTTCATTTCTCCGACTACAATCTCCGCAGTTTTACCCTCCAGAAAAGATCTGATGTACCGGAAGGTCTACCCCCCCCCCCTCCCTCCGGTCCTATGCCCGTTAGGTTTCTCAATACTGCCTCGTGGGTAACATTGTCAAAGGCCTTAGTTAGGTCGAGCCCCAAGATAGCCTTGGTGCCCGTGCCGTACCCAGGATCAACCACGTCTTTTTTGAGCTGTATCGTGACGTCCTGCGTTCATAAATTAGCCCTGAAGCCAATCATTGTTTCAGGTAACAAGTCCTTGTCCTCTACATAACCCTGAAGCCTGTTGAGGACCACATGCTTCATCAATTCGTCCAAGCACGACGTTAGCGAGATGGGACGCAGATTCCAAATGCAGACTTTCTTCACTGCTTTAGGAATAAATGTAATCCTAGCATGCTTCCACTCTGGCCGAATCTCCCCGGCCGCCCAATATTTGTTCATCAAATTCGTGAGTGCCCCCACTGACTTGAAATCCAGGTTCCTCAGCATTTTAGCAGTAACCCCGTCCGGACCCGCTGCTGACGTGGTACGAAGATGGCCCATTGCAAACTCCACCTCCGCCACCGTAAAGTCTGCATCTAATTCAAGGTTTTCCTCACCCGAGCAATCCGTTAAGAAACCGCCCGCCTCTCCGTTGATGTAACGACTTCGGAGTTCATGCATAAATTCCCCAATCGTGCCTTGATACCGTTGAACTAACCTAGCCATTTGCCCCTTCTGGGCAGATTTGGTTGCCGCCGGGTCTAAAAGGTGCCTCAACAACTGCCATGATGTTTTTTTTGCATCTTAATTGCCCATTCATCCGGTCACATATCTGCCCCCACTGTTTGCACTGCAACTCCAGTGTGTAGGTTTCGATTTCTCCTTCTAGCTTGGCCATCTTCTTACGGAGGACACCATTATGCCTTTGTTTCCTCCACCTCCGAAGGAGCCTCGCATGTGCTTCCCACATGTGTAACAATTAGAGGCAGCCGTAAAGTCCTCCTCCTCCGTCGGAACCTCTTCTGTGGTACTCTTCACGGCCTGCTTGAGTGTCTCAACCAAGACTCCTAAGTCCTCGATTTCCCCGTTCACTGTGCCATTCCTGAATTTCCGAAATAAATCGGTCCCAGTCCGGCACTCGAGTTCCTTTCACCGTGTCTTTGTGCTTAGCAGCACTAAATATCGTGGAAAGGATATAGTGATCACTTCCCAGTGGCTGTCCCGTGTTTACCCACTTTGCATCCCTGATACCATTAGAAAATATGAGGTCTGGAGAAGTGTTGTGCTCACGCTGTTGCCTATCCTCGTATGATCGAGCGGGTTGTTCAAGATCGTCCATCGCAGGTCCTGGGCAACCTGCCAAAGCTTATTTCCCTTCGGGCTGGCTCGGATGTAGCCCCACTCCGGATGAGGCGCACTGAAATCTCCCACCACGATGAGTTGAGACCTAGCCGCTAGCCGTAGTGTCTTTATCAGGCGGTCTGGCAAGCCCACCCCTTATCTTTTGGAGAAGGGTATACATTAAGAACAAAGAGACTCTTATCGTCCTTTCTTTTGGGCAAAATCTCCAGCAGGACGCAGTCCTGCATGCTGCTTTCTATGGTATGCTGAATCATTGTGGTGTTGCGATGGACTAGCACGGCCGTGAAGACGCTCTGTACCCTCCCTTAATCAATCTCTGGTGGTGTAAATCCCGGTAATTTGACCGAGCCGCTATCCTCCTGCAAACTTATAATGTCCGGCTTAGTATCCAGATTTTGTATGTGCAACTGCAGGTTCCCTCGCTTGCGACGGAAGCCCCTGCAGTTCCATTGCCGAACTTCAATTTGCTGACGAGGGGCCATGGTGAAGCACTAGGTTCACTAACATCGGCTCTTGGCTGACTACAGGAGGCAATCTAACCTCTAGCATAGCATTTAGCTGTTTAAACATACCCATTACCTGGGTGTGGAAACCCCGCAAGTCAATGGTGAAGGCGTCAAGACGCTCCTCAATGTTCCCTAGTCTAGTTTTGATCCTGTCGACCCGACCTTCCAACCTATCCTGTCTTTCTTCCAGTTTTTCTACTCTCTCCGCAAGGGTAAGCATGTCTCTCCTAAGACTAGTGACTTTAACTACTGGCACCGGCGTGTCCGCCGCCGAAGTTTCTGCTACTCTCATTGCATGCGCTCCCTCATCTGCCGGCGATGGCCTTTTGACCGTCCCCCGATTCTCCACTTTCTCCACTTACATAGCTGTGTTATCGTCCATTCGAGAAGCGTTCGCCTGCGCCGCTTTCTGTGGGGCCTGGGCCAATGGCGTCTGTACCCTTTCTACTCTGCCGGTTTTAAGCGCGCGTTCCATCTCTGTCTTCCTAGCTTCCATCTTTTTGATATTTTCGGCTTGCTGCAGCACCTGCCTTTGTGACTCCTTCTCTCGAGCAGTCTCGTTTTGGGAGCCCGCATTGGTCCAGCTCACCTTTTTCCTCGTGCAACTTGGACTTCTTCCATGACCGGAACCTTGCCCTCCTCCCTTGCAAGGCTCGGGCCGGGCAGTGGCGGGAAGGAAGCTCACCGGGCCCTGCTCTTGCTATCGACTCTCGCATCGCTAGATGACTGCTCCTCGAACGCCGCTCCTCTTTGCCAGCTTGGCTCTTGTCCTCGTTGCTCTGTGCAGATCCGTCGGCTGCTGACGGTCTAGGCGAAACTTGCAGTTCCGACTTCCCGTGCTGTGCGCCCTATGGCGCACGATGCAGTCCGGCGTGCAGGTCAGCGACTCTCCGTCCGGTGCTGCAGGATGTTCCTTCCCGCAATGGCGACACAGATTAGTCTTCGGACGATAGCAGGTCTCGACTAACTCTTTATACGGGATAACAGCCTACAGACAGTTCCAATAAACAACTTGCCGGGGAACGTGCTTCCCCCCAAACGTGATTGTCACAAAATTCGGGGCAATTTTAGGATCAAAGAAACAAAAACATGACGCTACCCGCACACGCTCTAAGGGTGTCTGGGAGCTTCCCACGTAAAAGTGCGCGAAGTGTGGGTGACAGTGATCTGAATCGCCTTTGACTTGCCCAAAGGTCTGGCATCCAAAATTTCCATGTCTTCGTTCCTCTTCAAGAATCCTGCGCGAACTTCTATAAGTGGGCATCCGTTGTACGCATAGTAAATTACTCCACGCACAGAGTTCTCCGGCGCCGCCACGTAAACCTCAAGGTCACGACCGCCCAGCTTGCGCGTCTTTATATTTGCATATGCCCCACTACGTTTCATACACGGCGCGCTAACCGTTATCATGTTGTTTGTCTCATTGACCCGCACCAGGTCTTCTTCCACCGCAGCTCCTCTGCCGCTCTCAGGGCACATCCGAGCTCGCTCAGCGTCACTATGCTCAAGTCCCAATTCTTGGGCCGGCACACAACCTTGAAGTCGTTGGCTGGCATCTTCAGAAACGGCCCCGTTTCTTCCACACCGGCGCTTTCCCCCGCTTGGCTTGGGCTGTTCCGTGCGTCTGGCGCCCGTCGCTGCGCGCCTGTTTCTCGGTAGGCCTACTCTCGGAATGGTCCCCGCACACAGACTTTTTGAAGCGATCTTGATCCTTCAAAACCCAGGCTCATTCTCCCGCCTCGAACTCTTCGGGCGTTATAGATTCTCCCTCAACGGAGACTCCACGATCTTCAGCCTCGCAAAGGCCCCCAACCACAAGGCGCGGCCCTGGAGCCGGGCGCCGCAGGCGTCGGCTCGGCCTAAAGATTAGGTCTAATTTTGCCGCACCGTGGTCGAGTACGAATCGTGAAAAAAACGCAAAGAGGGGGGGAACACTTGCCAAAATATGGTGTCCACAGGTACAGGGCAACTTCCTGCAGACGTTCCCATAAAAAGTAAGTCCAAAGCGCAGCGCATTCCTCCGAAAATTGGTCTCAAGGCGGGAGCTCGTGCGGAATACGCCCGCACAGCGTCCGCTCGGGTGTGCGACCCCCCTTACTCAATGTTTCTTCGATCGCTAGATGGTGCATATTAAGGCGGAAGCCTTTTATGCGAAGCATATTAACGTAGGTTTCGGGCCCTCGCGCGACGCCCGGCGGTAGCCACCATTGACCTTCAAGTGACCTTCAAGTAGGTCACGTGACATGACGTCACGTGATGACGTCACACCGACTGCAGATGGGGCCTCATATCGCGCCGTCGGTCGCCTCCCGGCGGTGGCCACCATTGACCTTGAAGTGAGATCACATGATGTGACGTCACGTGATGACGTCACACCGGCTGCAGATGGGGCCTCTTATCGCGCCGTCGGACGTCGCCCGGCGGAAACCTCCACGCTTCGGTTCGCGGCGTCGCGCGCGACGCGGCGGCGGCGCCACCATCGCTGCATCACGTGATATGTGACGTCACGCCAGGGATGAGGCGGCGCGCGCCCGCCGTCGCGTCAGTCTCTGTGCTCGCAACCGCGCCAGCGTCTTTGCGCCGGGCGTGTATGCGGTGAAGATGCCTCCAAACGCTAAGGACATGCTTAGCATCCAGTGGGCTTAATCTTGATTAGCCTCCAATTTTAATGCCTGACCGTTGTAAGCAAGAGTTGTCGACAGAAATGTCACGCTTTTCAGTTGGTCGAAACGGTCGTGACGTCACAGTGCGCGAATTTCAAATGGGGCCAATTGTAATTTGGCTAGTACCCATGCAACCAGTTAAATGGGTCGTAGAGTGATGTTCCATGTAAGTGGGACTGAGTTTAGTTCATTGCTTAATTACCCAATTAGCGTAATTAACCCTTCTAGTCAGGCGAGATATATAAATAATCCCGGAGAAGGTTGGCCGGTTGGTTGGCTGCGACTGAGAGAAGGATGAAAAGGAACTGTGCACGGGCCTGCCAACTGGCTCAAGCCGAGCCACCACCGCTGCCACGTGCAGATAGCAGAGATTAGAAAGATAGAGGAAAGAGAAAAAAATGGCTGAGGCTTAACTTGGTTAAGCCTGGAGAATGCGAAGCATCATCGTGTCGCGTAATTTGGAGGCGCACAACCACAGCGACGGCGCGAGGTGGGCCCCCGTTTCTCCACTGTCGTGACGTCATAGTGTCACGTGGTGTGACGTCATGTATCACGTGATTTGGAGGCGCACAACCACAGCGACGGCGCGAGGTGGGCCCCCGTTTTTCCACTGCCGTGACGTCATCGTGTCACGTGATTTGGAGGCGCACAACCACAGCGACGGCGCGAGGTGGACCCCCGTTTCTGCACTGTCGTGACGTCATCGTGTCACATGGTGTGACCTCATGTATCACGTGATTTGGAGGCGCATAACCACGGTGAAGGGCTGAAGTGGTAGCTTAAGTAGTATGCTTCGCATAAAAGAGAGCGAAAAGACGCGCGTCGCAACAACCGCGTCCGCCGGAACGGACGCTGGCTGAAAAAACGGATACACGACCGCAGCCCGAAGGCTGCAAACCGGCTCCCATTACGACATCTACACGTTTCATATTCCTGAGAAGCGGGGCCGCCCGAGCACGATTCCGATGCGCCCTATCCGAGGGCCGGCTTTTGCAAGGGCGCTTTCCTTTCTAAGTGCGCGCGCTTTTGGCGAAGGCAGCCCGTAAAAAATGGGGCCAGGCGAAAATAACCAATTGGCACCAATTTCGAACTCAGGACGTCCCTCCGGTACTATTCTCCGACGGCTATGCGGAGTGGGCAACACAGGTCACCAACATACAGAAACAACACACGCAAACACTTCACACCACCGACGAGATCCCCGCAGTGGACAATCACCTCCTGCATCTGTGGGAGGTGCGCTGGAGCTTAACAAAACGATGGAAGAAACACAAGACGAATCGCAAGCTTAGAGCTCGCATTGCACAACTTACGGAGCAGGCTGCGGCATATGCCGCCCAGCTCACAGACACCAATTGCATAGAACGCTGCAACTCGGCAGCGCGTCAGATGAGCTCGAAGGGGGCTTGGCGTCTCTTGCGCAGCCTCATCGACCCTTCTCAAACGAAAGGGGAGACGCAAAAACAGCTCCGGCGGGCTCTGCACGGCTACCAAGGTACGACGGCGCAACTTGCGGACACTTTGTGCGACAGGTATCTCTGCCGCACAAATGACCCGGTTGGGCCCGAGTACACGTACTCCGGCAAGCCAAATCAGGATTTAGACGCCCCTTTTGAGTTGCATGACCTTAAGGCGGCCCTAGCTAAAATGGGCCGAGGTGGGGCGCCGGGTCGGGCTCGCATAACAGTGAAACTGTTGGCGAACCTCTCCGACTCTGCATACCTCCATTTGCTACAATACATAAATCAGATCTGGGATTGGTGTCCGCTCCCACTCGAATGGAAAACATCGCTTGTAACGTTCATCCTCAAAGCAGGTAAAGCCGTGACTACGGACAACTTGAGACCCATCTCATTAACCTCGTGTGTGGGAAAGCTCATGGAGACGATGGTTCGGGATCGCCTCTCTCCATACATGGAGGGTAAGGGCCTCTTTGCAGACACTATGTTCGGGTTCCGCCCGCACATGTCTGCACAGGATGTCCTACTCCAACTACACAGGGACATAATACGACAAACAGCCATGCAACAAAACGACAAGGCCATTCTCGCCCTCGATCTTAAGGGGGCGTTTGACAATGTTAAACATGGCACCATACTCTCTAACTTGAACACCACTAACTGCGGGGCGAAGGTCTTCGCCTATGTCAGAGACTTCCTCTCTGCGCGTCAGGCACTCCTCCGGATCGAGGACGAGGAATACGGCCCGTACTCTATGGGTACACGAGGTACACCACAGGGGGCGGTGTTATCACCGCTCCTTTTCAACATCGCCATGATGCACCTGCCCGGCCGACTGGCTCAGGTGGATGGCATAAAACACGCACTCTACGCAGACGACATTACAATCTGGACCACCGAGGGGAGCCTTGGGGAGATGGAGGACCGCCTTCAGCAGGCCGCCTCCATAGACGAAGCATATGCTGCCGACTGTGGTCTCCAATGTGCTCCCGCCAAATCAGAGCTTCTACACGTCAGGACAAACCACAAGGACAACACGTCTCTACACATATCTCTGTCGGGCGGTCCCATCAGAGAAGTGGCGGAGCTCCGGATGCTGGGTCTGTTCATCAATAACAAACTTAGGCCGGACTCTACTATAGCGAAACTCAAAAGCATAGGTGAACAGGTAGGGCGCATGATCCGCCGTGTTTCCAACAAGCGGGGTGGTCTGCGGGGCAGGGAAGCGCTACGGCTCGCCTATGCCTTCGTGACCAGCCGGATCCTCTACGCCGTGCCGTACCTACGCACCACCAAACAACAAGACGAGCGCATTGACGCCATCATCAGGAAGGCAACAAAGCGAGCACTGGACCTCCCGGTGGCTACCTCCAACGCCAAACTGAAGTCGTTGGGAGTGGTAAACTCCTATCAGGAGTTGCGGGAGGCCCACCTCGTGAACCAATATACGCGGCTATCTCAGACGGTGCCTGGGCGCCGCCTGCTAAACCGCTTACACATCCAACACACATGCATACCAGAAGGGACGGAGAACATCCCGGTGCTGTGGCGCCACATGCTCTTGGTCGCTCCGCTCCCGCGTAACATGGACATGGCTTCACATGAAGGCAGACGACAAGCGCGGGTTCGCACGCTTTAGAGGCAATATGGCTATAAAGAGGGCGTCTATTAAGTGGAAATCACAGGGCCGTCGCCCGCGGGATTCTTCACGGCTGCCGTAGTCCACCGGGGAATGAATGTCGATGGGCTATCTTTTCGGTCCCCAAATTCAACACAAGCGGAGGAAGTCGCAATAGCTCTCGCTGCCGCCGATCCAAAATCGAAAACGGTTATCACAGACTCTCGCCGGGCCTGTGTTAACATTATCTTGCAGGCGAAATATCACCTCTTGCCTCGCAAATTCTAAGACGCGCTCTCGCCGATCCAACACACAAAAGTGATCTGGGCTCCTGGCCACCAGGGTCTACGAGGCAATGAGGCCGCTGATGCGGCCACCCGAGCGCTCACACACCGGGCTCCTCATCCTAGCTCTCATGGCTCAGAAGCTCATAAACCGCTTCTGCGGTTCCGCGAAATCCTAATTTATTATTGCGATAGCCACCGTCTCTACCCGGCACCTGCCAAGGGGCTGAGTAAGGCGGAGGAGCGAACTCTGCGGCACCTGCAGACAGGAACCCTACTCTGTCCTGCAATAGCAAAACACTTCGATCCGAACACAGATGGGCGCTGCCCGCACTGTGGAGAGATCTGCGATGTCTTTCACATGGTGTGGGCATGTACTCAGAATCCTCACCTTCCCCCCTCCCCCACCCCCACCCGAGAGGCATGGGAGACTGCCCTCCTCAACTGCTCCACACTGGAGTCCCAAAGGGATCTGGTCAAGCGGGCGCGAGACGGGGCCTCGTCATGCGGTGTCCCGGACTAAGGATACCGACCATGCAGCAGGGGTCTTTTTTTTTACCCTCAAGCTTTCTTTGATTAAAGGTATTCACCACCACCACCACCTGAGTGCGAGACGAGCATGTTAACCACTCCGCCATGCCAGCTCGATGGTTTGGAATGAACAAAGGCGCCTCTTGTGAATACGGTGTCTTCGTTCACTCCCATCTTCCCCCCTTCCCGTTACGGCGAGGTTTAGGTGTTTACCCAGATATGCGAGACAGATACATTTCCTTTCCTCAAAAAAGAATTTACCGGCGAGCAAGGCGTACAACCGAACGGGCGACGGCGTTCTATGGATTTCCTGGCAGTGTTGCCAGACGCTGTCGCGTTTCATTCTTAGATGCGGAGCAGGGTTGCCGTTGCGAATTTTTCAAAAAGAGCCAGAACTGAAGCTAAAAGTAGCCAAAAGTAGCCACGCCACCTGATCTTGGCGCCAAATTTGTAGCCAAGTAGAAAAGAACCATTATTATAAGCAGCTTTTATTAATAAACAATAAATAATATCATTTTGAATCGACACAAAAACACAGAGTAAATAAAGAGCACAAAATTTTGGGCCTCTTGCTCGGCCTTCAAGTATCAGGTACGTTGCAAATAAATAAAAGTTCAGTCCGCGTAGTTTACCTAGAGTAGACAGTGTTCTTGCCGGAGTAATTTTGGCACATTCTATTAAACAACTCAGCAGGAACGTTAAACGATGATGCTGTTTTTTCTTGGAGTCGTAGCCCAAATTTGATTCGCAGGATCGCCATAAGCAAGTCCAGCTTCATTTCGTTACGGATCTCTGTTTTCGTCAAGTTCACGAAAGAGAACACGCGCTCTGCATCAGTATTAGAAATTGGAAGGGTCAAAAGTTTCAGTGCTCCTTTCGCCAGGTGTTGAAAAGGGCATTCGCCGCAAGCGTCCTTGTACGATGCCGCTGCGTGCCAGAAAGTCAAACATGTTGCGCGATCAAGTGCACCGCTAATTCTCTGCTGCTGGCGTATTTCAGACTCCAGTTCGTTGGAGGAATATTAGCGTCGAGGACGCGCGCGCGCATCAAGGCGACCAGGACAGCAATGAGGACAGCAAAGCTTGGAAATAAATGTTCTTTTCTGTTCTTCCTTGCTATTGTATATGCAATTGCAAAACAAAAAAGGCTAGTAAATGCGCCAAATAGAAGTTCAAAGTAGCCAGAAAGTAGCCGAGGAGCCAGCGTGAAATTTTCATCGCCAGACGTGGTCGAAAAGTAGACAATTTGGCGCAAAGTAGCCACCAACGGCAACCCTGATGCGGAGCCTAACATCTTGACAAGGCATCGGGGACACAAGCAGCAACACCGCGCTTAAGGCTTTCGCCTCACCGCACTTTAGGTCAACAAAGTGCCCCACTGAATTTTTGTACAAGCATTAACAAGAAAACAACTACAAATTATATTTTCAGTGTGCAAGTATTGATTGACATTTGACAAATTTACATATTCAAGGCATTCGCGCATGAACAAAACCATAACATAAAATAACACTAAATACCACAATACAAGCAAACGCGCTACAGTACATGATGCAGTCAGCAAAAATTCAGGGGGCACTTTGAATGTCTAAAGTGTGTAGAGGCGAAAGCGTTTTCCGCACCGCTTTGCCTATATGACACTGGTGCCGTCACCACTGGATGACGTCACATATAATTGATGACGAAGTAATCACAAATTGCTAATTAGTGGCTAATCATTGATTAATGACTAAATACAAATCAACTGCTAAGTGATGACGTTTAAGCTTCGGCTTTAGGAGTGGAACGCGACAGCGTGTTGTAGCGCTGCCAGGCAGTCCACGGACCACCACTCGTTCGACGCGATGCCTTCCCCTTTGAACGCAACGCTTTTTGAGGAAAGGAAATGGCGCAGTAATTCTTTGTCATCTCGGTGGACACCCGAACCGCACCGTACAGGAAGGGAGGGAGTGGGAGTTAAAGAAGAAAGGGAAAGAGGGGCCGTAATAAAGAAACTGAAAATTGTATTTGAGAAGAGCAAATTACGCAGTAATTTTCTCTTCTCAAATACAATTTTCCAATACAATCCGAAGCGTGGCCTTGTGGTAGAGCATCCGCCTCGCATTCGGGAGGTGCTGGGTTCGATCCCCAGTGTCGCCGGGTACCCACCGGTTACTTTAATGGGTACAAGATTTCCCCTGGCCTGGTGCTCGGCTCTTCTAGGGTGAAATGCTTGGGAAAAGGGTCTTAGACCAAACAGTTGCCTTGGCGGATGAGTGATAAGTTCCCCTGCCAAGCAACCATAAGTCCGCCTCGTGCGGCATAAGCCCAATTTGTGGCCCTTTTTTTTCCCCCATGATATGCCACCCGTCCGGACATATCAGCCAAATGCAGAAGGGGCGGGATTGGCTGTGAGCGCACACCAACCCTCGAACCCCGTTACTGAAAAGGCTCTCATGCTGGCAGGGTTTCGCTTTGTCTACACGACTCTGCCCACAGTGACGGGATTTGAAGGCGCAGGCTCCTTCCCCAAGCAATGCAGCCCTAGTAAGCCGAGCACCAGGCCGGGCCATAGCTTGTACTCATTTTGAGAAAACCGGTGGGTACCCGACCGGTGGCGGGAGTCGAACCCACCACCTACCGAAGCCGAGGCGGGCGCTCTGCCACGAGGCCACGACTGCGGTCTCGCATATCTCGGTGGACACCTGTCAAAACGCGGACACCTCTGCCGACACGGCTGTCGACACGGCTGCTAACGACAGTATGAGGCATTAAAGGCTTTCGCCTTAATGCACGTAAGCAGGAAACATTTCGGTGAGGGGTGCTCTTTCTAGGTGCTTAGGCGGTACCAAAGGTTGCTTACTCGCTCCGCTATTCTGCTCACAAACTCCCTGATGACGTCGTCTAAGCTTAGGAGCGCTGTTCTTTCTTTGTGTATATGCAAATTCAAATATGCGATAACGTCTTTTGAGTCGTTCGGTTGCGTAAATACGTTTTTAGTCTGCGCAGAGCACTAAGAGAGCGTTCCCCAAAAGCGACAGACGCTGGTATGGAGTGAGTGAAAACTTTATTGTATGTTTCAAGGGATTCGCGGTTGTGAAGTCTCCGTCGTCTTCCCTGGCGCTGGCGACTTGAGGCTTCTCGTCAGCAAGGGTGGGCCCCTATTCCAAGGCTCCACTGAGTCGTGCTGCATCAGTCGCGTGCTGCACTAAGGCCCTTTGGGTCGCGAGCTCGTCGCTGGTGAGCCGACTCTCCCATTGCTCCTAACTCGGGTGATCCTGTTGGTGGAATGCTTTGTTGCGTTCGCATTCCCACGTGATATGATAAAGTGTAGGTGTGGCATCGCACCAAGGGCAGGTGGCTCTGTATTGTGTCGGGAACATCTTATTAAGTATGTGTAGGTTAGGAAAGGAGTTGGTCTGTAATCTGCGCCAGCCGGCCGCTTCCTCCTTTGTTAGGGCTTTCTGTGGTGGTGGATATCTAATTCTAACTCCCCTATGCAAGTGCAAGGTCTCTGCGTATCCCCCCTCGCAAGCCTGTAGGCGGAGCTCCGGAGCATTTGACTGCCCTGCTCGGAATGCGTTACCTCGAGCTAGGCTGTCTGCCCTTTCGTTCCCCACTATGCCCGCGTGGCCCGGGATCCAAATTAGGTTATGCCTGGGTTTCTCCTCGGCGGAGGTTACCCCGCTGAGTATTTTAAGGGCTGTTCTGCTGATCCTGCCCCTCGTGTAATTCCTAGACGTCTCCTTCGAGTCCGTCAGTATGTTGAGAGATCGGCCCGTTCTGTAGCCTTTTGCTGCCGCCAGCGCAACGGCAATCTCTTCGGCCTCCGCTGTGCCTCCGACCTTTGCCGTGGCACACGTGATCATATTTCCTTCCTTGTTTACCACTACGGTCGCGGCTACGCGTTCTCTCTCGCCCAGATATACGGCAGCGTCTGTGTATACGGTGTTGTCTAACTGGGCTAGCGTTCTCTCCACGTACTCGGCCCTCGCTTTTCGTCTGTTTTCGTGAAGATTTGGGTCCATATTTTTCGGCAATGGTCCTACGTTAATGGTTTTCCTAAGGTGGTCCGGTACGTCCGCGTATATGTCTACCAGTCCGCTCGTGTCCCGACCCAACCTTCTTAGCAGCGCTCGTCCCGTGGGGGTGCCTCTGAGTCTCGTGGTTTGTGTTTCCAGCAGAGCTTCGGCGAGTTCGCTGAAGGTGTTGCTGATGCCTAGCTGGAGCAACTTTTCGTTCGATGTGTACTTGGGTAGGTGCAGAGCAGTCCTGTACGCCTTTCTGAGAATGATGTCGGCTTGCTCTCTTTTCGCCTTGGTCGTCGCGTGGTACGGCAGGGAGTACGTGACTCGGCTGACAATTAGGCTGTTAACTAGCTTGAGAGTGTCTTCTTCTCTCATTCCATATCTCTTTTGGGAGAGACTGTTGATCATACGGCCCACCTGCTCTGCCGCCTTACTCAGCAGGCTGATGGTGTGGCTGCATTTCCGGCTTCCTTGCAACCGCATGCCCAGGATCCTTATCATGTTCTTTTCCGGGATGTTGTGTCCCTCGAGAAGGACCTCCAATGTCGCTTGGGTGGTATGCTTGCCGACCCTGAGGAGTTCCGACTTCTCCGTCGAGCATCTTAGGCCCCTCTCTCTGGTGTAAGTTTCTACGCAAGTTGCTGCTTCCTGTATGGATGGATGGAAAAACTTTATTTTCGTCAGAGAGCATGTGTGGACGATTCCGTGTTAGATGGCCATCAACCCGTGGCTGACGGCGACCTGGGTGGCCCACTCCACGGCCCTGGTCTGGACGACCGGGTCTGAGCTGGCCAGCACGGCCTCCCACTGCTCGAGGGAAGGATCACGCATAATGTCCGCCGGTGGCGGTGCTATGCTACAGCTCCATAATACGTGGTCATAGGTTGCCAATTCGTGACACCATTTGCACTCCGGCTGAATGTCCGGGTAGATTTTGCTCAACACGTATGGGTTGAAGAAACATCTGGTCTGCAATCGGCGCCAGACGCATTCCTGCGCCTTCACCAATTGCTTGTCCGGGGGTGGGTAAATCCTCCGGTTAAGTCTGAAATGAGTAGTAATGTCATGAAAGGATACCAGCCCATCTCTCGTGGACCTTCCCGGGACGTCCGGCTCACCTACTCGGCTGACGAAACCTCGAGCATTCATGTGAGCCGTCTCGTTCCCAGGGTTCCCAGAGTGTGCAGGTACCCAGACAATTTCCGCCTCCGTAATCCCTCGCTCCGTGGCCCGATTCAACAACCGCGCCGCTGTGACAGATATTCTGCCCCTCGCCAAATTTCGGATGGCTGTTTTTGAATCGCTGAAGATCAGGTCAGCATTACTACTAGTCATAGCTAGTGCTATTGCCGCTTCCTCTGCAGTTTCTGGGGAGCGGGTTTTGACTGATCCAGAGGCGATCAAGTGGCCCCGCCCGTCCACCACCGCAATTGCAAATGCATCCTTGTTCTTATACTCGGCGACATCTACATAGACTGCCCCGTCGTACTTCCCGTACTTAGCATGTAAAGCTTTGGCTCTTGCCTTCCTGCGGTCCTCGTGATGTATTGGATGCATGTTCTTGGGCAAAGGTTTTATGTACAAGCCCTTGTGCATTTCCCGCCTCACCTGAATTTTCGTGTCACCGGCTGGAACGTCAACTCCAATGCCGAACCTTTCCAATATGTCCCTCCCTGCTTTTGTTTTTGAAAGCCTACCGAGCTGCATAACCAAGTGCGCCTCCCGTAGTTCTTCTAGGGTGTTGTGCACCCCTAATCCCAGCAGCCTTTCGGTAGACGCATTCTGAGGCAACCCGAGGGCCGCTTTATACGCCTGCCTAATCATAGCCTCCACCTTTCCTTTTTCCGCCGCGTCCAGCTTCAAATAAGGCGTCGCATACACTATTCTACTGAGCACAAATGCCTGCACTAGCTTACACAAGTCTTTTTCCTTAACACCTCTCTTACGATTGGCGATTCTCCTCATTAGTCGCACGGTAGCATTGACCGTATTTTTAAGCCTTTGCAATGACTCGCTATTCTTCCTGTTAGTCTGCAGATACATACCCAGGATCCTGATCGTTTGGACCTCAGCGACCGGTACTCCCCCCACTCTCACCTCTAAAGGTGGTGGCGGCACATAGTGCCTCGCATGTATCCCTCTTGGTTTATCCCTCAGCACAAAAAGCTCGGACTTGGGCTGAGAACACGAGAGTCCTGCTTCCCCTGCTAGCTCCTCCACAATATCCACCGCCTGTTGTAGAGTTTCTTCCAACTGTGCGTCACTGCCTCTTGTTACCCATAGAGTAATGTCATCCGCATAAAATGTATGTTTAAGTCCCGATATCCCTTGCAGCCTGGGTGGTATCTTGATCAGGGCGAGATTAAATAGGAAGGGCGATAATACCGACCCTTGCGGTGTCCCCCTGCCCCCCAATGGTAAGGGATCCGATTTCATTTCTCCGACTACAATCTCCGCAGTCCTACCCTCCAGAAACGATCTGATGTACCGGAAGGTTCTACCCCCCGGTCCTATGTCCGATAGGTTCCTCAATATTGCCTCATGGGTAACATTGCACAAAGGCCTTAGTGAGGTCGAGCCCCAAGATAGCCTTGGTGCCCGTGCCGTACCCAGGATCAACCACGTCTTTTTTGAGCTGTAACAGGACATCCTGCGTCGATAAATTAGCCCTGAAGCCAATCATTGTTTCAGGTATCAACTCATTGTCCTCTACATAACCCTGAAGCCTGTTCAGGACTACATGCTCCATCAATTTGGCCAAGCACGACGTTAGCGAGATGGGACGCAGATTCTCAATGCAGAGCTTCTTCCCTGCTTTAGGAATAAATGTAATCCTAGCATGCTTCCACTCTGGCGGAATCTCCCCGGCCGCCCAAAATTTATTCATTAAATTCGTGAGTGCCCCCACTGACTTGAAATCCAGGTTCCTCAGCATTTTATTAGTAACCCCGTCCGGACCCGCTGCTGACGTGGTACGAAGCTGGCCCATTGCAAACTCTACCTCCGCCACCGTAAAGTCTGCATCCAATTCAAGGTTTTCCTCCCCCGAATAATCCGGCAAGCAACCGCCCGCCTCTCTGTTTATGTAACGACTTCGGAGTTCATGTATAAATTCCCCAATCGTGCCTTGATACCGATGCACTAACCTAGCCATTTGCCCCTTCTGCGCAGATTTGGTTGCCGCCGGGTCTAAAAGGTGCCTCAACAACTGCCATGTTTTTTTGCATCCGAATTGCCCATTCATCCGGTCACAAATCTGCCCCCACTGTTTGCACTGCAACTCCAATGTGTACGTTTCGATTTCTCGTTCTAGCTTGGCCATCTTCCTACGGAGGACACCATTATGCCTTTGTTTCCTCCACCTCCGAAGGAGACTCGCATGTGCTTCCCACATGTGTAACAATCTAGAGTCAGCCGTAAAGCCCTCCTCCTCCGTCGGAACCTCTTCTGTGGTACTCTTCACGGCCTGCTTGAGTGTGACAATCCAGGCTCCTAAGTCCTCGATTTCCCCGTTCACTGTGTCATTCCTGTATTGCCGAAATCGGTCCCAGTCCGTCACTCGAGTTCCTTTCACCGTGTCTTTGTGCTTAGCAGCACTAAATATCGTGGAAAGGATATAGTGATCACTTCCAAGTGGCTGTCCCGTGTTTACCCACTTTGCATCCCTGATACCATTCACAAATGTGAGGTCTGGAGAGGTGTCTATGCTCACGCTGTTGCCTATCCTGGTATGATCTAGCGGGTTGTTCAAGATCGTCCATCGCAGGTCCTGGGCAACCTGCCAAAGCTTATTTCCCTTCGGGCTGGCTCGGATGTAGCCCCACTCCGGATGAGGCGCATTGAAATCTCCCACCACGATGAGTTGAGACCTAGCCGCTAGCCGTTGCGTCTTTATCAGAAGGTCTGGCAAGCCCACCCCCTTATCTTTTGGAGAAGAGTACACATTAAGAACAAATAGACTCTTATCGTCCTTTCTTTTGGGCAAAATCTCCAGCAGGACGTAGTCCTCCCTGCTGCTATCTATGGTATGCTGAATCACTGTGGTGTTGCGATGGACTAACACGGCCGTGAAGACGCTCGATACGCCCCCTCGATCAATCTCTGGTGGTGTAAATGTCTTAAATCCCGGTAATTTCACCGAGCCGCTAGCCTCCTGCAAAGCTATAATGTCCGGCTTACTATCCAGATTTTGTATGTGCAACTGCAGGTTCCCCGCTTGCGACGGAAGCCCTTGCAGTTCCACTGCCAAACCTCAATTTGCTGGCGAGGGGCCATGGTGAGGCCCTAGGTTCACTAACATCGGCGCTTGGCCGACTACGGGAGGCAATCTAACCTCTAGCATAGCATTTAGCTGTTTAAACATGTCCATTACCTGGGTCTGGAAACCCCGCATGTCATTGGTGAAGGCGTCAAGACGCTGCTCAATGTTGCCTAGTCTAGCTTCTATCCTGTCGACCCGGCCTTCCAACCTATCTTGTCTTTCTTCCAGTTTTCCTACTCTCTCCGCAAGGGTAAGCATGTCCCTCTTAAGACAAGTGACTTTAAATACTGGCTGCGGCGTGTCCGCCGCCGAAGTTTCTGCTACTCTCTTTGCCTGAGCTCCCTCATCTGCCGGAGGTGGCCTTTTGACCGCCCCCGATTCTCCATTTTCTCCACTTCCATAGCTGTGTTATCGTCCACGCGAGAAACGTTCGCCTGCGCCGCTTGCTGTGGGGCCTGGGCCAACGGCGTCTGTACCCTTTCTACTCTGCCGGTTTTAAGCGCGCGTTCCATCTCTGCTATCCTAGCTTCCATCTTTTTGATAGTTTCGGCCTGCTGCAGCACCTGCCTTTGTAGCTCCTTCTCTCGAGCAGTCTCATTTTGGGAGCCCGCGTTGGGCCAGCTCACCTTTTTCCTCGTGGCACTTGGGCTTCGTCCATGACCGGAACCTTGCCCTCCTCCTTTGCCAGGCTCGGGTCCGGGCAGTGGCGGGAAGGAAGCTGACCGGTCCCTGCTCTTGCTATCGCCTCTCACACCGCTAGATGACCGCTTCCTGGGCCTCGAACGTCGCTCCTCCTTGCCAGTTTGGCTCTTGTCCTCGTTGCTCTGCTGCAGACCCATCGGCTGCTGACGGGCTAGGCGAAACTTGCAGTTCCGACTTCCCGTGCTGTGCGCCCCATGACACACGATGCAGTCCGGCGTGCAGGTCAGCGACTCTCCCTCCGGTGGTGCAGGATGTTCTTTCCCGCAGCGGCGACACAAATTAGTCTTCGGACGATAGCAAACGTCCGCCCGATGTCCCACTCGTCTGCAGTTATAGCAGGTCTCGACTAACTCTCTATATGGGATCACAGCGTACAGACAGTTCCAATAGATGACTTGCCGGGGAACGCGCTTCCCCCCGAACGTGATCTGAATCGCCTTTGACTTGCCCAAAGGTCTGGCATCCAAAATTTTCATGTCTTCATTCCTCTTCAAGAATCCTGCGCGAATTTCTGCCAGTGGGCATCCGTTGTACGCATTGTAAATTACTCCGCGCACAGAGTTCTCCGGCGCCGCCACGTACGCCGAAACCTCAAGGTCACGACCGCCCAGCTTGAGCGTCTTGACATTCGCATATGCCCCACTACGATTCATGCACGGCGTGCTCACCGTCATCGTGTTGTTTGTCTCATTCACCCGCACCAGGTCTTCTTCCACCGCAGTCGCGTTCGTCAGCTTCGCTGCCGCTCTCAGGGCACATCCGAGCTCCCTCGGCGTCACTATGCTCAAGTCCCAATTCTTGGGCCGGCACACAACCTTGAAATCCTTGGCTGGCATCTTCAGAAACGGTCCCCGTTTCTTCCACACCGGCGCTTTCCCCCGCTTGACTTGGGCTGCTCCGTGCGTCGGACGCCCGTCGCTGCCCGCCTGTTTCTCGGTAGGCCTACTCTCGGAGTGGTCCCCGTACACAGTCTTCTTGAAGCGATCTTGCGCCTTCAAAACCCAGGCCCATTCTCCCGCCTCGAATTCTTCGGGCGTTATAGATTCTCCCTCAACGGAGTACTCCATCATCTTTAGCCTCGCAAAGGCCCACAACCACAAGGCACGGCCCTTGTGCGTCGGCCCTTGTGAGCCGCAGGCGTCGGCTCGGCCTACAGATTAGGCCTAATTTCGCCGCACCGTGGTCGAGTACAAATCGTGAAGAAAATCCCTAAAAGGGGGAACACTTGCCAAAATATGGTGTCCACAGGCACAGGGCAACTTCCTGCAGACGATCCCACAAAAAGCAAGACCAAGGCACAGCGCGTTCCACCGAAAAACGGTCTCAAGGCCGGAGCTCATGCGGAACACGTCCGCACAGCGTCCGCTCGGGTGTCAACCCCCGCTGCTTCCTGTAGTTTTTCTTGCTTCTCCCCGAGTGATCCTTGGGTGACCCATATCGTGATGTCGTCGGCGTACATCGCGTGTTGGATGCCCTGGATCTCCTTGAGCCGTCTTGAAAGTCCAATCATTGCCACGTTGAAGAGGATGGGCGATATGACGGATCCTTGGGGTGGCCTTTGCACGGGGTGGGGAAGACGTCGCTTCTCAGCTCGCCCAGCCCCACGGTCGCCTCAAGAGGCTCCCGATCAGCGACCCGTTCCGTGTTAAAAACGCCCAAGAGGTTGTTAGGTTTCTGCATGAAAATAGAACAAAGGCGTTGAATGGCTTTTCCATCGATATTAAAGACCTGCTCTATTCCATACCTCATGACGTCCTCATAAGACGTGTGCGTGAAGCCATTGACAGTCACGGCGTGGTATCCTTTCAAAATGCGTGCGGCATCACTGTGGACGGGTTTATTGAGCTGCTTTGTACCTACCTGAAATCAACTGTAACCGATTGGAATGGCTCCCGGTTTATCCAAAAGCAGGGGATTTGTATAGGCTCATGCATTGCCCCCATTTTGAGCGACCTTTTCTTAGCTATGCATGACAGGTCTTTGAATGACAAGCTTCGAAACAAGCTTCAAAACTCAAGCTTCAAGCTTCAGGCTTCAATGGACAAGCTTCAAAACTAACGTGCTCATAAAATTTTCCGTTACGTTGATGACTATCTGATCTTGTTAGATTGCAACACTGACGTTTTCACTTCAGAAGGAGCCAAAGTTCTTCAAGTTTTTTCGGATACGGTTTCACCCCTCGAACTTACGCATGAATGGCCGGAAAAAAACGCAATTCGGTTTCTAGAGCTACAGTTAGTTTTCTCAAAAAATCACGTGTGCTGGTCTTTTGATCCAAGAGCCAACAAGGCCATCCTCTGTTACGATTCAGCTCACTCGAAACTGGTAAAAAGAAACATTGTAAGATCAACCTTCATAAGTTCTCCCACAAAATGCTGTGAGCATTTCTTGACAGACTGCTGACAGACAGACAGGTTTTAGGCCAACGCATTCGGGATACCCGCAGCCCCTCCTCACATCGGTAGCGGAAAAACTCCTGAAAAGCTTGAAGTGCGGACGTAGTAACTCGGATGAAACGCAGCAGCGGGAAAAAAGGGTTGCTGTCATTCCATATCTTCACCAATTGTCGCACAATCTCAAGAAAATCGGTAAAAGAGCAGGCGTAGAAGTTGTTTTTTCTGCCCCGTCGCGCCTCTCGAGCCTCTGTAACAAAGTCAATAAGACAAAAAAGAGAAGAGGCTGTGCTGTTCGGCACCTGAATCCCTTTGTTGCGTGTGAAGAGGGCGTTGTGTATAGGATTCCGTTGACCTGTGGCAAGGCCTACATAGGCCAAACGGGAAGATGCCTCAGCGAAAGGTTAATGGAGCACAGCAACGATTTATCAGGTTCCTCACAACGAAACCTACCCGCCCACTGTCAGGGATGTGACAGCAAAAAGAAATGTGTTCCCCGTTTCAAAAGAACATCTGTGCTAAAAAAGCATAAAAACCAGTTGACGCGCGAAATTGTTGAAGCTGCCTACATCAGGAAGTCTAGGGAAGGTTGTGTTAGCACTCCTTTAATCTCCCTGTCCGAAAAAGAAGTCTCCTTTCTTTCTGGTTTTATTTGATTTCATCCGGTTTTAGTGGCATCTTTTACATGCTTTCTGACGTTAATATCGTGTTAGTTGTTGGCGTTCATCCTTAGTTAACCTTTTTGGCAGTTGTTTTCGCCATTTCACCTAACAACCTGCGCTTCCTCGGTTTGTTATCTCATCGTGTTGTAGCATTGTCATTCCTGTGTTTTTAGCTTTTTGCTTGTGTTTTCTTCAGACCTTCATGCACCCTCAGCCCTGTTGTTCCATGCTTTGTACATGTCTTTCACCGGTTTTTAGTCTTTTCTTTGTTAGCACTCATGCTCGTTGTAACCTTGATAACCCGGGAAAAAGTGATAAATTACTCGTTCGCGCTCTCATTGTGTTGTGCTTAGATAAATTCCCCAGGTGGGCGCTTCTGTGGCGTGTGTATTTAAGAGCGGGGCCTTGGGCATTCTTGAAATAAAGTGGATAGTTCAGCGCTCTGTCCTGTCTGCCTTCTGTCTTTTCCTAAACATGTTCGCGCTGCTTAAATCGTGTGAAGAAGTAAGCCGCCTTTCCTCCCTCCTAAGCACCCCCGCCCCCTCCATGCCCCCTAAACCCGCACCCGCTGTCATTAACTCGACCCCATCATCCACAGACACCTCGAGCACCCCTCCCGCAAAGAAACAACGCACCACAGACGCCACACCCCCTCCCGTGCCCTTAGAAATAGACGCTAAATTAGCAGTACTGGAAGCCAAATTTGACCACAAACTAAAAGAGCTAGACGCACACCTCGAGGCCAGATTCAATCACCTTGCCGCCACCCTCACCGAAAAACTTGAGCAGCGCATGGACGCTATGCTTACCAAGATGATGGAGCTCTTGGAACAGAATCTTAACCATCGCTTCAACCAACTTCAAACCCCCTCCACTCCCCCCATCCTTCCTCCGCAAGCACAAACCACCTATCCTGAGCCACACACACCAATTGACACCCGTCTTACTTCCATCCTCAATCCCCCCACCACCCAATATGGCGGGGGGGAACACTAATTATCTACCCATTTTAACTTGGGACTGCCGCGGCTTCCGGGCAAAGCGCGTGCCTCTGCAACTTCTCCTTCCCACCATCACACCCACGCCCCACATACTACTTCTACAGGAGATTGCCCACCGGGCAACCCTCCCCTGCTACACATCTACACACTCGGATACCACTAACACACCTAGGGCGTCCACACTCATCCACCGCAGCCTCACCTACAAAACTCATCACATCACGTCTGAGACGCCGTGCGCGATCACAGAACTTATACATCAAACATATTCACTTCCTTCTATATTTAAAGCAAACATATACCACCCCCCGTCCCTGCCGATGACCCCGCTAGAATCACTTCTCCGAAAGCTACACGATCTAGCAGGGAAACATCCCCTACTCATCGGTGGGGACTTCAACAGTCAGCATACTGACAGAGGATACACAACCACGACACATCGAGATCGCAGGCTCTGGCTGCTCTTGCAGAACCCCCAACTCACTGTGCACAACACGTTTCAGACGACTACGCGGATCGGCAACAGTGTCAGAATGGACACCAGTCCTGACCTGACGCTGAGCCGCTGTATCCGCGGCGTTACCTGGAGCAGAACACAACATACACTGGGCAGTGATAATTACATTTTAGAAATCACTGTCCCGTACAAACCACCCCGTCACGCAAATACAATAGACAAACTCATTAACTGGGATGCATTTCGCGCTGCACGCACCGCCCTGCCAGACACTCCCATCGCAGACATCAACGAATGGGTGAAGTCACTCAAGCATGACGTTCACCGCAACACGCGAGACATTGGAACTACAACCGAAACACCTACCCTTGACACACACCTATCCCACCTCTTGGAGGCTTATCACAGCATCCTAGAACGCTGGAAAGGCAAGAAACACAACAGAACCCTTAAGAAGCGGCTGGCCGCGCTGCAGACACAAATGCAACAGCACTCTGACGAGCTCTGCCGATCCAACTGGGGACAGATATGTGACGGCATCGCCGGAAACCTCTCCAGCAAACGCGCATGGCAACTCGTCCGACACCTCATTGACCCCACGCGCACCAAATCAGCAACACAGCACCACGTGACACGCCTTCCACATGAACACATTGACGATCCCGACACCCTTCTAGATACACTTCAAACAATGTAGACATCTCCAGGCGGCCCCATACCTCTACCGCACTACACAGGACAAGCAAATCCAACACTCGACACCGACATCACGGAGACAGAAGTCAGAGCGGCCCTCCTGACTTTCCGCGCCAACTCCGCACCTGGTGCAGACCAAATCACAAACTCCATGCTCCGTAACCTGGATGACCAATCGATCACCCACATTACGAAATACTTCAACCAGTGCTGGAGGGAGGGTAACCTCCCGCAGTCCTGGCGCCACGCGGAGGTAATATTCATACCTAAACCCAACAAACCACTTACACTTCAAAACCTTCGCCTGATTTCGCTAACCTCATGCCTCGGGAAGCTCCTAGAGCATGTTGTGTTAGCGAGACTCACAAGTCACATGGCGAACAACAATCTTTACCCGCATAGCATGGTAGGATTTCGCCCCCATTATCCGGACAGGACGCCAAGCTGCAACTCTCACACGAAATTTTCGACCCTCTTCTTCCGGGTCACGTCAAGGCAGTCTTAGATTTGGATATCTCCAAAGCTTTTGATCGCATTGAACATCAGGCGATCATGACTGCTCTATCCCCCTTGAATGTGGGTTCGCGCACGTATGCCTACATTCAAGCATTGCTCACTGACCGCACAGCTGAGATACACTTCGGCCCTCTGTCTTCCCCCTCCTACACTCTTCAGAGTATCGGCACTCCTCAATGGTCCGTCCTTTCCCCTTTCTCTTTAACATTACCCTCATCCCCCTCGTCCGAAAATTGGCCACTATTCCCCACCTGAAGCACACACTTTGTGCCGACGATATCACCCTGTGGACCACACACGGCAGTGACGGAGACATAGAGAACACCTTACAGGAAGCAGCCACCCTCACCCAAAATTACGCACGGACCATCGGACTGTCTTGCTCCCCAGAGAAGTCCTAACTCTTCCTCATCCTGCCTAAGAACCTCCGCTGCCCCCGCTCCACCATTGTCATTGAACTGAATGGTGAACCGGTAAATGAGGTTGGAACCCTCCGTGTATTGGGCCTGCACATCCAGAACGATGGCAGAAACACCACCACCCTCAAGAAACTTCAGCAGGTTGTAGGCGCGATATCGCACCTCATCCGCAGGGTTTCAGGACGTCATAGAGGCATGAAGGAGCGCGACTTATGTCGCCTTATTCATGGCTTTGTCCTCAGCCATGTGCTGTACACTACCCATACTTACAACTATCCAAACATAACATAAACGCTTTGGATGCTCTGATTCGCAAGGCATTCAAGGTAGCACTTCACCTTCCCCTCAACACACCAGCAGACAGATTACTAGGCCATGGCCTCCTCAATACGATCGGGGAACTGGTGGAGGCCCACCGACGGGCCCAATACATAAGGCTCACACAAACCTCCACAGGTCGGTATATCCTGGACACCCTCGGAATCAAAATACCGTCCAACGACCCAACCCTCCTCGCCATCCCACGATCCCTTCACCGAGAGCTCCTCATCAGGCCGCTCCCGAGGAATATGAACCCGTTCCAGCATGAACAGCGCCGCAGAGCCCGTGCGAAGGCACTCCATCGAGCGTACGGCCCCCAGACGGACGCCCTATGGGTGGACGCTGCCTGTACGGGTGATGAAGCGACAGCGGCTGTGGTACACTCCTCTTTTTCCGCCCTCCTCACCCTACCTCTCCCTCCAGACACCTCCCCAGAAGCTGCAGAGGAAGCCGCCATTGCACTTGCTATCACCCGCACGGAAACCCGGTACATTTTAAGCGATTCTAAAACTGCGATTCTAAATTTTGCTCGAGGCCGAGTCCATGTCCCTGGTTTTGGCATACTGGACTCGCCCGATGCACCCCCGCCCCGCCAAGTGGAGCTGATATGGGTGCCCGCGCACTCCGGGAATCCCAGAAACGAGGCCGCCAACCTTTTAGCCCGAGGTTTTTTAAACCGGGCTCAGGTGGCCTCTGATCAGGGATTCACGAAGGAGCGCATGCACTCATTCAGTGAGCTGAACCTGGCGCACAGAGACTTACGTCAGCTCTACCCCTCGCCCCACCCCTCCCTTGATAACAAACACGCAACACTCTGGCGTAGACTACAGACACATACACTCCCTTCACTCCTTAACCTAGCTCATTATCATCCCTCGTTCCACACTGCGGCATGCACTCTATGTCCAGAACCCTTCGCCTCTTCCCTCTACATCATTTCCCTCTGCCCGGCGGACCCTCCCCCGCGGGACCTAGAGAACCTCAAGACCTGGGAGGACTGGGAGACCCTGCTGCGCTCGGAGAACCCGGCCGTGCAGACCATCGCCACCGGCCGTGCTGCCAGTGTTATGGACCTTCGGAACATAAACACTTGAGTGCAGTGGGGTCGTGCGGTGACCCTGGGGCGTGCCCCGAATTCTTGTGTAAATAAAGTTTTCTCTCTCTCTCTCTCTCTCTCTCTCGAATCCAGTGGACGCGCCCCCGACTGGTGCAGGGGACGCTTTCGCGTGTAGGTTCGAAGAAAGGAACAAAGAAATCAAACAAAACAAAACGAAGCCGTGTTTATATTTTAAAGGAAAGGAGCCAATGAAAGGAACGAAAACACTAGGAAAACACACACTAGGCACGCGTAAAACACAACAGATAGAATGGAGAGAGTTCACCGGCTACAAAGCGCCCCAGGTGGTGCGGGAATGCCTTGCAGATAGCACAGACGCGGGATGGCGAGTTGCGATGCGTCGCTGGCGTTGCGTCCTGGGCGGCGGTGGTAGAGAGCCAGGAGACGAGGAACGGAGCTGGATACGGGATACGCTGACGCATTCCTGTCAGCTGCCCCCAAAAAATGAGCACCAAAAATGAGCAGGAAAACTGTAGCCAGGTTCTCTCGACGGCGTTCCGCAAACACCGTAGACTTGTTCAGCCTATCCCAGGCAACCGTGGCAGCAAAGTGGCGATCGCAGTAGGCCTGCGTCGTTTATTCAAGGGAGGTCCACGGCAGCACAGACCCGAAGTCTGACGGCTGCCACCTCCACGCTTGAATGAGGCTTAATGATCTTGCGTCGATGATCCAAGGGAAGTCATTGGCAGCTCGGATCCAACGTCCGACAGCTGCTACTTGCGCGCTTGAACCCGGACTCGATGGTCTTGATTCGATGTTTCGAGGGAAGACACCGGCAGCTCGAACCCAACGTCCGACCGCTGCCACTTCCACGCTTGAACGACCAGACCTGTGCTGCGATGTCTTCTTCAACACCTCGGTTAGCTGACACGTAGCTCTGCGCTCCTCGTGCTTGCCTCGCGCACACCACTCGCACGCGCACACGCGCAACGCGGAGCTGGCACGCACGGCGCTCTGATGTCCGACGCACCACTGCCGACATGGCGCGTTCCAAACATCCCTCCACAGTGTGGTGTGCGCATCACAGTGATGTATAAGTTCTGTGATCACGCGGGGAAGTGCGTGGTGGTGGAGGGAACGAACTTGAGTATCTGTTCTCGCTTCGGCGAGCGCGGCTTCGGCCGCTTCTTTTTGAGCAGCGTCCGCTCCGGCGGACGCGGTTGTTGCTGCGACGCGCGTCTTTTCTTTCCTTTTTCTCTTTCCTGTGATCTTTTAACTCTCCTCTATCTGCACGTGGCAGCGGTGGTGGCTTGGCTCGAGCCAGTAGCAGGCCCGTGCAATTTCTTCTTCATCCTTCTCTCAGTCACAACAACAACACAACAGGGCGTCTCAGACGTGGTGTGATGAGTTCTGTAGGTGAGGCTGCGGTGGATGAGTGTGGACGCCCTGGGTGTGTTAGTGGTGTCTGAGTCTGTTGATGTGTAGCTGGGGAGGGTTACCCGGTGTGCAGTCTCCTGGAGAAGAAGGATGTGCGGCGTGGGTGTGATGGTGGGAAGAAGTTGCAGGGGTGTGCGCTTTGCCCGCAAGCCGCGGCAGTTCCAAGTTAAAATGGGGAGATAATTAGTGCTCCCCCCGCCATATTGGATAGTGGGGGGATTGAGGAGGGTAGTAAGACGGGCGTCACTTGGTATGTGTTGCTCAGGAAAGGTGGTTTGTGCTTGCGGAGGTAGGATGGAGGGAGTGGAGGGGGTTTGAAGTTGGGCGAAGCGATTTGTAAGGCTGTGTTTCAAGAGCTCCATCATCTTGGTAAGCATAGCGTCCATGCGCTGCTCAAGTTTTTCGGTGAGGGTGGCGGCAAGATGATTGAATCTGGCCTCGACGCGGGCGTCTAGCTCTTTTAGTTTCTTGTCAAATTTGGCTTCGAGTGCTGCTAAGTTAGCGTCTGTTTCTGGGGGCACGGGAGGGGGTGTGGCGTCTGAGGTGCGCTGCTTCTTTGCAGGAGGGTTGCTCGAAGTGTCTGGGGGTGATGAGTTCGGATTAATGACAGGGGGTGCGGGTTGAGTGGGCATGGACGGAGCGAAGTGCTTAGGAGGGAGGAAAGGCGGCTTACCTCCTCACGCAAGGCCTTGAGTTCCTGGTCTCTGGGATCTACCTGGGAGGACTGGGGTGGTGGTTGATGACGGGTGGTGTTGAAGGAAGCGCGGTCTGCCCAGGTGAGACGCGAGGCGTTCTTGCTGTCATTGTGCCCGGTTGTGGAAGGAAACCGGGAAGCCGTCGAGCTGCGTCCGTTGGCTGTGCTGGGTTGATATTCAGCGAAATCGCTGAGCTCTCTTTTGATCCAAAAATAAGGCCTCGCCCTCACAGGCAAGACCTTCCAAAAATTGTTGTGTACACATCTCATTGCTCATGCTAACCATAAGCTGTCTGAACAAGCAAACGCGACCTTCTACTGCTTCGTCCTACCATAATGTACTGGACACTCGCTCTAATGTGGAAAAAAGATAATTATTGAAAAAAAATTAACTGAAATTTGGAGTGCATTCCTATAGCGTTTGAGGTTTTGAACAAGTTTATTAAGTGGATGCTGTTACTGGTGGGTGAATCGTTGCTGCTCCACCTCAGCACTTTCTGTAAAGCTATCGAAAGAGCGCGGACGTGCATATGATTAAAAAAGGGGGTGGAGAAAGAACTCTTGCTGAGAGGAAAATTGGTTAGCAAAGGAGATACTACTCGTGGTGGACGCCTCAACCTTTACGCTAAAGATGGGATGAATGACGGAGTGAATGAAAGAAGAGCCGTAGCGGAGGGCTCCGGAGTACCCGGGTTCGAACCCGGCGCCGGAGGCCGCGTTTCATGGAGGCGAAACGTAAAAGGCGCCCGTGTGCTGTGCAGTGTCAAAGCAGGTTAAAGGAATACTGACCCAAACTATTGGATCTGCTCTTTGACATGTAAACAAGACCTTCGCTGCTAAAATTGATAAATGCGACAAGCATTTTAGCGAAAAAGGCGGATAGCACGTTTTTTCGCGATTCATTGGCGTGTCGTTGCACCTGGCGGCCGCCTGTGGAAGCTGCGACTACACGTGATAACGTCATTACAACGTTACTATACTCCGTTTCATACATCATGCGCAACGCTGTGAAGGCTACGGAAGGAGTTCGCAAAAAAAAAATAAATAGAAATGTATCACTCCGCGCTGTTTTGTGGCCGTGCGGTCTAACGCGTCGCTCCGGGGAGTCGACAGGCAGTGGGGGTGCGTGGGTTCAAATCCCGGGTGATAGAACTTTTTTTTTTCGCACATTTTTTTTTTCATCGCAAGTTGAATTTCGCGTGACTTGAATGAGAAAACTCGTTTCGTTCAGAATCGCTTGAATATTATGGCGTGTTCTGAAATGAACTGCATGCATCTGTTCCTTTGATGCATACCGCGTTAATGTGAGCTGTCCGAAATTCGTTGTCAGTGAGCTCGCACCGGCTTTTGGTCACTAGTAGCGGTTTTCTTCCCGATTCTGCAGCATTGTGACTATACTTTTTATATGCAAGCTAGAGGTTTGTGCGAAAGATGACGTTCATTCGTCGGGTTTAATTAATTAGCACAGTGCTGAGTGCTCCGCCGTGGCCCGATTAACCAGTGACCGTCTGTAACTTTCGGGTCAAATTATCTTTACACACACCACCTCGATATGGCCTGTTTTCCCGTGCAGTCAGGTAAAAAGAGTTCCAAGCTGTGGGAGCGTCAAGTAAGAATGCAGAAAAAGTTGTACAACGCGTTCGCGAGAAATGGTTTATTCTGGAAACAGCCAGTGGTACTTTTTCAAGAGCCACGCTATGATATGGAGCATTGCCCATGACGACAGTGCTATTGGCCGGAATGTTTGGCAAAAACTTGTCGGTGAACCACTTCTCAAAGTAGTTGCCATCCATCTCAGAGTGGTAGTCAGCGTGGTTTCCCTTTTTGGCTCTGAAGAAGTCAGCAGTGTCTTCCACGAATCCTGTTGTTGCACTGCTCCCACCATGTACAAGAATCAAACAGGCCCATTTTCCCGAAGTCGCAGACAATCCCGTTGTTAAACTGTTCAGGAAGGCATCCTGAGATGACTTTACAGTCTTGTCCTGCCAGACGTATTCTTTTGTGTACCCTGCGTTGACCCAGGTTTCATCTAGGTAGAGGATGCACCTGTAAATGCAAAACAACCGAGTACACGAGTCAATGCTTGTATGTAAACAAACACGCTGCAGCATGGAAGTAGGCAATGCACTGCAACAAACGCACTGCTGACCCCTGTCGCACAAACAGCCGCTCAAAGACACTCGAGAAAAAGAATTATCTCAGCTTAATTGCTCCCTTGTTCGGGCTTATATTTCACGCCCAGGCGGCATTTGGTAGCCAGCTTATATTCACGGTATGTTTGCATGGGGTACTTGACTAATTCGGCAACGTTTGAAATCTCTTCACTCGCGGCGACTGCGAACTAAAATTGCCAACGTTCGCAGCAGTAGCGCCAGTAACTCGCACCACCGGAGAAACTGGCAGTGCACAGTGGGTGTCCATTCGTTCCTACGGCGACGACGAGATGGCAGTAACCATTGCAGTGCTACATTTTTGGCAGTTTTGCTGTTTTTGCTTGCCGCACCAATTGGGATTCAGCGATTTAATCTGACCCATGCAGACACGTGCACCACCGAAACGTAGCGCAAAACTGGTCGTGAAACATCACCACTACGCAAAAGGTCGGCAACAGCAACGTGGTGAAGACAATTTCTTCTATACGTGTTATCCTGAAGCAACACTCACTGTTCCGACTACGATGTTGCAAAGCTAACATCAAGCTCTATGTGAAGCCAGTCTAAACGTGCTGCGTAAGAAAATAAGCAAGGAACGACCCGTACCTGCCCTGTCCTCGGAATTCCTTGATCGCCCGCAGGTATCTGCGACGCCAGGCAATGAGGTCACTTCGCTCGGTCAGTGCAAGATTCCGATTTCTTTTATGAAATGTGAATCCGATATCCTTCGTCAACCTCCACAATGTGGTTTTCTTGAAGTTCAGCAGGTCGTCGTCCTCACTGCCAGCCTTTAGCACACTGCCCAGTGTTGGGACTTCCCTCTTCGCGTACATACTGTGCACTTTCAGACGGATGGCATGGACTCTGAAGCTGTCATTCTTGACTATTCGCGATCTTGAAATCTTCACGTCGCGAGGTCTTTTCTTCGGAGACGCCACAGGCCCGCACAGACGCTCCGCCTTGATTTTGGCAACGCTACGGGGAGATCCTCGGGTGTCGTCGCTCACAGCACTCAGTACTTCCCGAACAGACTTCTCCGGAAAACGGATCCTGGTGCGGCCGAACACATTTGCAATTACTTGCTTGGCATGCACGAACCTTCGGGAAAATGCGTACAGGAGAGCTGGCCGCGGCCGCTCAGCTGGACGCCATTTTCTCATAAGTGAAAGGGACGCGGACGGAAAGAGTAAACACGGCGGCCAGCGGGGACAGCGAAAACGTGAAATGGAAAAAGACGACAAACGCAAAATACAAAATCACAGATCTCAACCGATTCGCTCGCAATAACATCGTTTTTTGTCACGCTGATGACAAATGTATTATCCACGAAGCCTATCTGCAATGCATTTGTTAATTTTCGCTCACCACAAGCAACGCACTATTTTCTGTCACGGATGCAGGCTGCGCAAAAAAGAGCGCTAGCTTTGACAGCGTTGCACCTGATGTATGAAACGGAGTATAGAACCAACTCAGTTTCAGAGCTCTGCCCGGAGAGCTGTCCCAAGTGGCGGCCGCGCGAACTAGTGGCGCTGCGATCAAGTCTTGCTCCCTGGTACCCTCGTCGCCGCTCTGTGCGGCTCGCTGCCACTGCTGCGCCCTTTTTAAAGCGCGCTCGCGACAGCCGCTTTGTGTTGTCCGCTTCTCAGTTAATTTTAAGGCGAAAGCCTTTAATGCCTCATACTGTCGTTAGCAGCCGTGTCGGCAGATGTGTCCGTGTTTCGGCGTCGCTACTTAAATAAACTGTGTCGAGTCTGAGAATCCAACCAGGGCCTGTGGCATTTGAAATCATTTACTCATTTAGCATTTGAACTACTCATTAGCTCATAACTAGTTAGTGATGATTGGCTAGTCATGACTAGTTAGTCATTAACCAGATGTGTCTAGTTAGTCATTTACCAATCATAAGTAGTTAGCCAAGGAATAAGTCAAAACGAGCTAGTCATTAACCAGTCATCAATTAACTAGTCACGACTAGTTAGTCATTAACCAATCATGACTAGTAAGGCATGGGTTATGACCCAATTGGTCATGGCTAGCCCAACCACGTGGCCCCACAGCCGCCTCGCAAAATGACGTTGGTTCTGCCGCCTCTTGTGTGCCTATGGCTGTGCTGCCTAGGTTGCGTGGTAGGGCTTTCGCCTCGCGCACTTCAGATGGTCAAAGTGGCGCCTGAATTTTTTGTTTGTATGTTGTGACATCGGGCCTCTTCATGCCGACCTGCTTTGCACCGGGGTACAATAGCGGGTATCGGAACGATGACTCGACGGACAGTCATTTCTTCGGGCCACCGCAAGACAGCTAATCCACCACCGCTGCCACGTGCAGACAGAAGAGAGTTGAAAGCAATACATGGTAAATGAAAGGAGTGAGTGAGTGAGTGAAAACTTTATTGTATCTTTCAAGGGATTCGCGGTTGTGAAGTCTCCGTCGTCTTCTGTGGCGCTGGCGACTTGAGGCTTCTCGTCAGCAAGGGTGGGCCCCTATTCCAAGGCTCCACTGAGTCGTGCTGCATCAGTCACGTGCTGCACTAAGGCCCTTTGGGTCGCGAGCTCGCCGCTGGTGAGCCGACTCTCCCATTGCTCCGCACTCGGGTGTTCGTGTTGGTGGAATGCTTTGTTGCGTTCGCATTCCCACGTGATATGATAAAGTGTAGGTGTGGCATCGCACCAAGGGCAGGTGGCTCTGTATTGTGTCGGGAACAACTTATTAAGTATGTGTAGGTTAGGAAAGGAGTTGGTCTGTAATCTGCGCCAGCCGGTCGCTTCCTCCTTTGTTAGGGCTTTGTGTGGTGGTGGATATCTAATTCTAACTCCCCTAGGCAAGTGCAAGGTCTCTGCTCATCCCCCCTCGCAAGCCTGTCGGCGGAGCTCCGGAGCATTTGACTGCCTTGCTCGGAATGCGTTACCTCGAGCTAGGCAGTCTGCCCTTTCGTTCCCCCCTATGCCCGCGTGGCCCGGGATCCAGATTAGGTTATGCCTGGGTTTCTCCTCGGCGGAAGTTACCCCGCTGAGTATTTTAAGGGCTGTGCTGCTGATCCTGCCTCACGTGTAGTTCCTGCACGTCTCCTTCGAGTCCGTCAGTATGTTGAAAGATCGGCCCGTTCTGTAGCCTTCTGCTGCCGCCAGCGCAACGGCAATCTCTTCGGCCTCCGCTGTGCCGGCGACCTTTGCCGTGGCACACGTGATCATGTTGCCTTCCTTGTTTACCACTACCGTCGCGGCTACGCGTTCTCTCTCGCGCGGATATATGGCAGCGTCCGTGTATACGGTGTTGTCTAACTGGGCTAGCGTTCTCTCTACGTACTCAGCCCTCGCTTTTCGTCTGTTTTCGTGAAGATTGGGGTCCATGTTTTTCGGCAATGGTCCCACGTTAATGGTTTTCCTAAGGTGGTCCGGTACGTCCGCGTATCTGTCTACCAGTCCGCTCGTGTCCCGACCCAACCTTCTTGGGAGCGCTCGTCCCGTGGGGGTGCCTTTGAGTCTCGTGGTTTGCGTTCCCAGCAGAGCTTCGGCGAGCTCGTTGAAGGTGTTGCTGATGCCTAGCTGGAGCAACTTTTCGTTCGACGTGTACTTGGGTAGGTGCAGAGCAGTCCTGTACGCCTTCCTGAGAATGATGTCGGCTTGCTCTCTTTCCGCCTTGGTCGTCGCGTGATACGGCAGGGAGTACGTGACTCGGCTGACAATTAGGCTGTTGACTAGCTTTAGAGTGTCTTCTTCTCTCATTCCATATCTCTTTTGGGAAACTCTGTTGATCATACGGCCCACCTGCTCTGCCGCCTTTCTCAGCAGGCTGATTGTGTGGCTGCATTTCCGGCTTCCTTGCAACCACATGCCCAGGATCCTTATCATGTTCTTTTCCGGGATGTTCTGTCCCTCGAGAACGACCTCCAATGTCGCTTGGGTGGGATGCTTGCCGACCCTGAGGAGTTCCGACTTCTGCGTCGAGCATCTTGGGCCCCTCTCTCTGGTGTAAGTTTCGACGCAAGTTGCGCTTCCTGTACTTTTTCTTGCTTCTCCCCGAGTGATCCTTGGGTGACGCATATCCTGATGTCGTCGGCGTACATAGCGTGTTGGATGCCCTGGATCTCCTTGAGCCGTCTTGAAAGTCCAATCATTGCCACGTTGAAGAGGACGGGCGATATGACGGATCCTTGGGGTGTGCCTTTGCACGGCGTGGGGAAGACGTCGCTTCTCAGCTCGCCCAGCCCCGCGGTCGCCGTTCTGTCGCTCAGGAAGGCTCTGACGTAATCGTGCGTTCTCTTCCCGCAGTTGGTGTTGTTGATGCCCTCCATGATGGCCGCGTGGCTTACGTTGTCGAAAGCCCCGTTTATGTCGAGGGCCATGACGACGTTTTCGCCCGCCTTCGGCATCGCCTCGAGCACTTCCTCCTTGAGTTGGAGCAGCACGTCTTGCGTAGAGAGGTTGGCTCTGAACCCGTACATACTGTCCGGGTACCATTGTCTGTTTTCCATGTGCGACTGGATTCTCTTCGTGATCACTTTCTCGTACAGCTTGCCCAGGCACGACGTTAGAGATATCGGCCTGAGGTTCTCGATTTGGAGCTTCTTGCCTGGCTTCGGAATCATCACGACGACGGCGTGTTTCCACTCCGCCGGCACTCTTCCCTATTGCCAGAGCTTGTTCAGGTAGGTCGTAAGCTGATCTATTGCCTCGTCACTGAGGTTCCTTATTAGCGAGTTCCGGATCTTGTCCGCCCCCGCCGCCATGCTCTTCGTGGCCGATCTTATCGCCTCGACGACCTCCTCTCTCGTGATGGGTCGGTCCATGGCCGGGTTCTCCTCGCCACGGTATTCTTCTCGGTAGCTCTCGACCTGATCTTTGCCGTAGCACTTGATCCGGACCTCTTCGAGTAGTTGTTCGTCCGTGCCTTCGTATTAGTGCACCAGCCTCTGTATCGACTTGCTGCCTTCGGATTTGTTTTTTCTCGGGTCCATGAGGGCCTTGAGGATCTGGCACGTTCTGGCTGTGCTGAGGGTGCCGTTCAGCGAGTTGCTGAATTGCTGCCACCCCTGCCTGGCCAGCTGCGTCGCGTACTGCTCCGTTTGCTTGGTTATATAGGCAATTTTCCTCTTTAGCTTCCTGTTGAGTTTTTGTCTCTTCCACCGCTTGGTGAGCCCGCGTCTCGCCTCCCATAGGTTGAGGAGCCGCTTGTCCACCTCCGGCGTTTGTTCCGTTCTGTCTACTTCTTTCGTGTATAGGTCTTGGATTCGTCTGAGTTGTTGGCTCCACTCTTCCGCAGAACCGATGTCGCCCTCGAGCTGCTTGCAGTGCGCTCTGAAGGCGTCCCAGTCCGCCAGCCGAGCCGTGCCAATCCTCCTCCTGACGTTGTCCGCCACCGTGCAGATCCTTATTATGTGGTGGTCGCTTCCAAGGTTCTCGAGTAGGTCTTCCCACTCCGCTTGTTTGGCACCCCTTATGAAGGTTAGGTCGGGACTCGTGTCTGGACTGACGCTGTTCCCTTGCCTAGTCGGTTGATTCTCGTCGGTTAGCAGCTCGCATCCTACGTTCTCTGCCGCCGTGCAGATGCCGCGCCCCTTTTTGTCCTGTCTGTTATAGCCCCATCTCGGACTCTTGGCGTTAAAGTCGCCCGCTATGATTAAGGTGTTTTGTCCCGCCAACTTTTTCGCCTCCACAAAGAGCCTAATAAAGTTCCCATTTGTTTGCTTGGGTGGGCTGTATAGATTTACGATATAGGTGCTTTTGGAATTTGTTTTCTTTTTGGGAATTATCTCAGTAATTACGTGTTCGACCTGGGTGTCCGCTATTTCTTTGTGTGCTATGGCTACTACTTGTTTGCTTATGAGGGTCGCAGTGCGACCGCTTTCCTGACACGTGTAGCCCCTGAGTGTTGGGGTGTTGTTTGTTTCTTGTAACATAATTACATCGGGTGGGGTTCCTCTGGTGTATATGAATTGCTGCAGGAGGCCTTGCTTACGCTTGTACCCCACGCAGTTCCATTACCAAAGTTCTAGTTGTTGGTGGCGTTCTGCCATGTTTTGTTATTGTTGTTTGTGTTGGGGGTCTCTGCGCCGAACCTGTGTTCGTTGAATAGTCTGTCTCTGGCGTCGTGGGTGGTTCTTTGCGTGGTCTGGTTTTTAACATAGGTTCTAAAGTTCTGTTCTTGCAGGGCAAACTTTTGTTGTGTCTGTTGCAGTTCACTTTGCATTTGCTGCATCTGTCCCTGTAGAGGCATTATGATGTTTTTTATATCATCAATGGGGTTTCCCCCTTCGTGGTTTTGTTGCGCCATGTCCATCGCCTGAGGTGGTGGAGTCCGCGTTCTAGCCGGCGAATAACCCGCCCTCATTTCTTGTTTCTCTCTGATAATGTCATTTAGTTGTTTCTTTAGTTGCCTCGCTTCCTCGCGACTTTGCTCGTGTTCGCGCCTGAGGCTCGTAATCTCTTCTAATAGTTGTTTGTCTTGTGTGGTTTGTATGTTGTTAGTGTTAGAGTGAGGAGCAAAAAGTGATTTGGGAGGGCCGTCTCCCCAGCTCACCTTAACACCTCCGCCGCTAAAAGATTGTTGCTAGCTCCGGCAACTGCCATCACTGCTGAAAGCAGCTCAGCTGCTGCAGCAGAAATAAAGGATAGCAGGCAGTGTGTAGGAGTGAAATGAAAGAGGTGAGGGGATTGTAGAAAGGACATAGGGAGCGGTACAATGGGAATAAAACTATTTACATATTGCCACGCGCCTAACGCGCCGCGCGGCATCCGCGCTGAATCAAAGACGACGACGAAGCGGCGGTGGCCCTCGCGGCGCGCTTGTTCTCTGTGGTGTCGTAGACGCTGGCTCTATAATTAAAATTCTTCCTGACGCCTACCTTCACAGCTCCTCTGGGCGTGACAATATTAACCTAACAGCAAAAGAGAAAGAAAAGACGCATGTCGCAGTAACCGCGTCCGCCGAAGCGGTGGTGGTGGTGGTGAAAAACTTTAATCAAGGAGAGCTTGAGGGTAAAAAAAAAAAAAAAACCCTGCTGCATGGTCGGTATCCTTAGTCCGGGACACCGCATGACGAGGCCCCGTCTCGCGCCCGCTTGACCAGAGCCCTTTGGGACTCCTGTGTGGAGCAGTTGAGGAGGGCAGTCTCCCATGCCTCTCGGGTGGGGGTGGGGGAGGGGGGAAGGTGAGGATTCTGAGTACATGCCCACACCATGTGAAAGATACCGCAGATCTCTCCACAGTGCGGGCAGCGTCCATCTGTGTTCGGATCGAAGTGTTTTGCTATTGCAGGACAGAGAAGGGTTCCTGTCTGCAGGCGCCGCAGAGTTCGCTCCTCCGCCTTACTCAGGCCCTTGGCAGGTGCCGGGTAGAGACGGTGGCTGTCGCAATAATAAATTAGAATTTCGCGAAACCGCAGAAGCGGTTTATGAGCTTCTGAGCCATGAGAGCTAGGATGAGGAGCACGGTGTGTGAGCGCTGGGGCGGAGACGCTGGTTGCTGGACCTGCTGCGCCCTTGAAAACACGCGCGTCGCAGTAATCGCGTCCGCCGAAGCGGAGACGCTGGTTGCTGGCCCTGCTGCGCCCTTGAAAAGACGCGCGTCGCAGTAACCGCGTCCGCCGAAGCGGAGACGCTGGTTGCTGGACCTGCTGCAGCCTTGAAAAGACGCGCGTTGCAGTAACCGCGTCCGCCGAAGCGGAGACGCTGGCTGCTGGCCCTGCTGCGCCCTTTTTAAAGCGCGCTCGCGACAGCCGCTTTGTGTCGCTTCTTAGTTAATTTTTGTTTGTATTTTTTGACATCGGGCCTCTTCATGCCGACCTGCTTTGCACCGGGGTACATTAGCGCGTATCGCAACGATGACTCGACGGACCGTCATTTCTTCGGGCCGCCATAAGACCACATCGAGTTTAAACGATGGGAGCCTGCACTTCACAAAAAGGATCGCAAACTGACTTCGAAATGCAAAGTTGGTGATCTGCATTTCGAAGAAGAAGACCTTCTAAAGTACTATCGCCATGTAGTGCACGGTACGGAAGTGCTTTTGGAGAGAGGGAAATGGATGCTGGCACCAGGCGCTCTTCCGAGGCTGTTTATTTCATTGCCGGCGCATATTTCAAAGCCGAAACGCACTACGCCGAAGAGAAAGCCTCCAATGGATCGCGGTGCCCAGTGTGTCGCGACAGCAGTGCCCCGAGGTAACTTGGAGGATTCGGAGAGCGCAACAGTGCGTTCCCAAGAGGAGAGCTGCGCTGCACAAACTGACCGTCAGGAGTCCGCAGCATTACCGACAACGCAGTGGAAATTCGAATATTCACTACGTTCCCTCCTAAGGTAGAGTGCACCCACGCACTGAAACTTTGTCTGACCTGTTTACATTATAGGAACTATGCACTGGGGTACGCGCTAGAAAACACAAGCCATTGAGCAAAGCAAGAAAGAAGGCTCGTGAGCGTGCTGACAGCCTTTTTGCACTTTTTTCACAATATTAACAGCCTAATTTCGCATCACACAAACGTGTTCTCCAGATAACACGCAGCTTCGAAGGAAAAGCTGCCGCAATGGAAGTATTATTTTACTGCAGCCACGTAGAGCGCAAACACAGCTCGCCAAAGCCTGATATGTGCCGGCCGCTCCACGCTTCCGCGCTGCCTGTAGCAGACGACGCGCCCGGAAGGGAGCAAGACTCGACTACAGCGCCGTTAGTTCTCGTGACCGCCGATTGGGACACTTTCCTCTGTTGGCCGGTATGGGAGCTGTGAAACTGAGTTCGTCATAACACCTTCGCGCCCATCGTTCCTGTAAAAGCACGATTGCCATCACTACTCGCGGTAAATTGGTAAATTGTTTTTTGAGGAAAGGAAATGGCGTAGTATCTGTCTCACATATCTCGGCGGACACCTGAACCGCGCCGTAAGGGAAGAGAGGAAGGTGGGAGTGAAAGAAGAAAGAGAGAAAGAGGTGCCGTAGTGGAGGTCTCCGGAGTTAATTTCGACCACCTGGGGATCTTTAACGTGCACTGACATCGCACAGCACACGGGCGCCTCCGTTGAAGGTCCACAGGTGGCCTAAATTATTCCGGAGACCTCCACTACGGCACTCGCGGCTTTTCCAGTTTTTAGTTTTGTGTCGGCCACTCGTCATCTGTCTGTCGTGTGCTCACGGCGTACACATATATATCAATATGTTAATCGATGCTCTCTACTTACCATAACCGTATGCACGATTGCGTACGCTAAATGCAGCTATTTTTTCAGGACCTTACGCCATTTCTAACATTCTTACTTTTAAAACAGGTGCGATGATGTTTAGACTAGTGGCGCCATCTGGTGGTTAGGAGGGGAACCATGGTTGTCAACAAAGTGATGCCCCTCTTAAGCCTAAAGGGGGCAGAATCGTCACTCTAAATAAAAAAAATATAGCAACCTTATTACTCGTACGTTTTCTTAAGGGTGACAGGAGACGAAGCGAAAGACCGGTAGGCCATTTGTGGCCATCGAACGCGCTGAAGTAGGCAGTAACAACGACGAATGCAATCCGAGGCGTCATGCATCCAAGGGCGCTGCCATATTTGTCGCCGCGAGAATGCAACTTCGTAATCGCCGTCCTATGCCCACTCGTGCGTGGGTGTCATGGGTGTCATGACGTGACGCTCTTCACATCGCGCCGGCCAGGATGGCTTGGCGCAGGCTCATAAAACATTGAAAATAAAACCATCAGCTCAAAAATATGCGCAGTGCCGACTAGATTTCGGTGTAATCACATTCTGAGAATATATTTCCAGCGTTTTTGTTCAATTTTAAGATTTTGCTTCGGTATCCCTTTAACGGTCCCCAGAAAGTCAAAATTATTGTGCCCTTGACTGCAGCACCTCGTTCGCTCTTCCTTCTTTCACTCCGGCCTTCCATCCCTCAAGGCGCGGTTGTGGTGACCAGCGAGTAGTGACAGAGTTACTGCACCTCTTAGCTGTCCTAAAAGCAGTAATGATACCATCCAGTGTTCTTCTGCACTAACATCACACAGGGCAGAGTGTGTCAAGCATTGCGTCTCCACCGCAACATCACTCAAGCAAAAACCGAACTGCGACTGAGGACGGGGGGGGGGGGGGGGGGGGGGGGGGGTGAAGCGCTTGCGCGGAATTTCACTGTAGGTTGTGGCATTAAAGAAAATATTTTTGGTAAATTGGTTTTTGAGGAAAGGAAATGGCGCAGTATCTCACATATCTCGGCGAACACCGGAACCGCGCCGTAAGGGAAGGGAGGAAAGTGGGAGTGAAAGAAGAAAGCGAGAAAGGGGTGCCGTAGTGGAGGTCTGCGGAATAAATTCGACCACCTGGGGATCTTTAACGTGCACTGACATCGCACAGCACACGTGCGCCTCTTGCGTTTTGCCTCCATCGAAACGCGGCCGCCGCGGTCGGGTTTGAACCCGGGTACTCCGGCTCGGTAGACGGACGCCTTACCACTGAGCAACCGCGGCGGGTCAAAAAATAGTTTTGAGGAAAGGAAATGGCGCAGTAACTGCCACAGCGCAAGGCTAAAGCAAAACGCGCGAGGGAGCAGCGCAGGCGAGACAAGCAAATGAGCAAGGTTCCTTGTGCTATCACTAAATGTACTACGCCGAGGGATTGCCTGGGCGTTGCTGTGTTTTTTTTTCAGAGCATTAGCTCTGCGTTTCGCGCTTCCGAATTATGCTGATTCCACGGACAGAATCCAAGATGGCGGCCTCCATAGCAACGACATTTTATTAGATCATTACGCTCTACCTCTCAGCTTTCGGGGCTCAGCGTTATGCTTTATAGATAACGCATAACGCTGAGCCCCGAACGGTGACAGGTAGTTCACTATAGTTATAGCACATATCGAGGGTTATTCGTTTTCGGGTTTTAATTTTTTTCAAATTCGGTGGGTAAAAATCGGGCGTTATTTTTCGGCTTGATAATAGGGAAGAAATCGGGTTTTTCGTGAAAAAACTCCCAAATTCGGGTTTTATCGGGTTAAATTTGCAAACTAATAATTTATTCGATTTGCTCTAACCGGTGTGTAACAATTAGGACTATATTTTGGGCTGCTTTCAAGAAAGTATTGCAAAATTTGGCGTTTCTGTGGCAATTAATTATTACTCGCAGTCAGAAGGAACGGTCAGTCTTGAGAAAAGAAACATTTTATTCACGAGGGCTGGTCGTCGACGTTCTACACGTCCTTATTAGCATACATAATCATCTGCATGCGCAATATTTCGGTTTCCATCCGAGACCTGCCTGGTCTCTGCTGGTACCTTAGCTGAGAGAACATTCGCTCAACGTCACAGCTGCCACTAGCTAGGCACCGCAATGACAACGCTGCATTTGCTAGCCTTGGGTAACGCACAGTTGCGTCGTTCCATCACTTCAACACCTTCATTTTATGGGGCTTGCTTCCAGCAAGTACTGGCTACACTCCTCGCGAAGCGAGCCTACATCGCCCATCACGGAAATAAAGAGAGGTCGGTATAGTCATCAAACGACTGACTCTGCAGCCGCTTGTGGAACGGATCGAGTACGGCTCCCAGTTTCCACAATTCAATGGGCACAATTATTTCACAAATCGGGAAAAATCGAGTTTTACCCGATATTTTAGGAACACGTTCGGGGTGCAAAAATCGGATAAAATCGGGTTTTACCCGAAAACGAACAACCCTACACATATCATAACCCATTGGTTGCCATGGTAACCGAGGTGGTTGCATAATTGAATAAAAAATTCAGGGGGCACTTTGGCTCTCTAAAGTGCTGCAAGGCGAAAGCGTTTCCTGGCCACTGTTTTTATTTACTTTTTTATTTTTCATATTTTGTTTTCATTGATTTTTTGCTCCTTTTCATAAGTTTATTGGTTTCATTTTTATATTCACATCTTATTCTTATTTTGCTTTCATTTTTGTTTATTTTCTTATTTTTATTTTCCTTTTCCTGACTTTACTCCTTTTATTTTATTTATGAAGCCCATGCATTCACTAGATGCGCCTTTATTCATGCTGGCACCTTGAGCCTTTTAAGCAATGGCACCGAAAGGCGGACGAATCTGCCGACGCGTCTGTCGACAAGGCTGCCGACGCATCTGTCGACACGGCTGCCGACGCGTCTGCTAACGACAGTATGAGGCATTAAAGGCTTTCGCCTTAAAAAATCTCTGCCTCTCCCGTAACCGAGAGCAGAGTAAGCATGAAATGTTTACGGGCATAACACGAAGTGTACGCGGACACGACGAGACGCAGGCCTGACAAGAAAGTATATGCCGCGCGTTCGAAACTGTCTAAAGTGCAAAGAGGCGAAAGCGTTTTCCGCCCCACTTTGCCTATGTGACACTGGTGACGTCACCACTGGATTAGGTCACACATAATTGATGACGATGTAATGATAAATTACTAATTAGTGATTAATTACTGATTAATACTAATTTACTGTTAATTATAGACGCTTAAGCTTCGCCTTTAGGAGTGGAACGCGAGAGCGCGTTGTAGCGCTTCCACGCAGTCCACGGAACGCCACCACCCGTTCGGCGCGATGCCTTGTCCTTTGAACGCGACGCTTTTTGAGGAAAGGAAATTACGCAGTAATTCTCTGTCATCTCGGTAGACACCCGAACCGCACCGTACAGGAAGGGAGGAACGCCACCACCCGTTCGGCGCGAAGCTACCGGCGTTTGTATGCCGGTCCTGTAGGAAGGCTTAGAGAGTCTCATTAAATCTCGTACGGTGCCCGGATGAGTAGAATTCAGTGCCCGGATGTTGGCTCTCGGTCTCGCCGTGACGTCACCACTGCCGACAACGGGAGCTAAAAGCATTTCATGCTTAATAACAACAGGCAGCAGCGTGATGCCAAAGCATGAGCACCAGAAACTTATCTCTATCGATCATGTATATATAACTGGCCCATCAAGGTAGTTCAAACCCTCAAGGTACTAGGTCTGTACATAAATAACAGCAGCAACAACCTCCTCACTCTCGAGAAACTACGTCTCGTGAGCGAGCTAGTCGCCAGGATGATCGCCAGGATAACGACGCGGAAATCAGGGATGCGAGAAGAAGATACTCTGCGACTGGTGCAGGCTTTCGTCGTAAGCCGCGTCATCTACGCAGCACCCTACCTCCGCCTCAAGAAGCGTGACATCAGGAACCAAGACTTCATAATCAGAACAGCCTATAAGAAGGCACTGGGCCTCCCTCTTGCAACATCGACGGACCGGCTCTTACGACTGGGAGTGCACAACACGATAGACGAGCTAATAGAGGCACACCTCACGGCGCAGGTGGTACGGCTGTCCACTAGTCGGACTGGCCGACAAGTCCTCACTGATTTAAACATCAATTGCCCCCGCCAGCTAGACGCTAAACACGACATTCCAGCCTCATGGAGAGGACAATTCAAGGCAGCTCCACTACCTAGGAATATGCATCCGATTTTCACTAGTCAAGACGACAAGCACGAGCGGAAGCTATGAAAAGGCACTACGGCGAGCGCGAGGGCGTTTTCTATGTTGATGCTGCGGGTCCCGAGCAGGGAATGACTGCCGTCGCGGTAGTGCACCAAAATAAAACAATGGACGGACTAGTACTGGCTAGCCAGGACATACTGGCTGCGGAAGTGGCGATTGCTTTAGCTGCAACACACACTAGATCGGAATACATTTTTACATAGTAACAGACAGCGTATCGCAATTACCTCAGGGGAAGGATCGCACCACTAGCAGCTAAAATCCTGCAAGATAGCTACAGCCGTGGCTACCAACCCACACACAAACACTTAATATGGGTACCAGGTCACCAGGGCATCCCAGGGAGCGAGAGCGCACATGCCTCAGCCCGAGCATTTCTCTCCCGGGCACCCATTGCGGATGCCGTGGAACCTCCTACCCCACTACTAACTTATAACGACATACTTGAGTACTTAAGATTATCCCGTCGGGTCTACCCTCCGCCAAAGGGGAGGAACTACACCTCCGATAGCTACAGACCAACACTTACAACAACCCACGAAGACTACACGCAATAGACCCGGAGTCATTTGACTCACACTGCAAATTCTGCGGGGAGAAGGCAGACCTGTACCATATGGTATGGGCCTGCCAACAAAATCCAGCGGTCACTGTCAATAACCGGCCAACGCAGCAGGGGTGGGAGGAAGATCTGACCAGCTCGGACGAAGCAAGTCAAAAAGAACTCATCGAAAGAGCGCGGACAGCAGCCTACGCCAATGGATTTCCGGAGTGAGAGCTCCACCCGCCGCTACAACCTCCTAAAAAATTTCATTAAAATATTTTCATCATCATCATTTATATATATCCCTGTCAGGGGGCGTCAAAGTCGGGCCACTTAGTCCTGACATTCGTGTAAAATTTTTGGGCCAACCATTTGACACAGATTGTTCCTGATGGTGTTGTACGATTCAGCATTTCGTGCAGCATAATTGCTAGCTCAGCTAGAGCCTAGCTCGCGGCAAGGATTCGAACCGCTGATCTATGTACCCCGAATTCCAGTTCTCTACGAATGTTCATATGAGCAATGCGGCTCCACCGTTTGTTGCAGAGTGTTCGGGGGGGGGGGGGGGGGGGCATATGATTTCGCGTATTAAACTTACTGGCTAAGTTAGACTCTAGCTCACGGCAGGGATTCGAACCAGCGACCTACGTTAGGTGTTTTAATGCTTGATATTCGGTCGCTGTACCTGTGCGTCGGCTCATTTTTTTTTTCATTTGCTTTCGTTGTTTTAGCGGGTTTTAACCTTTGCTCTCGTTGTTTGTGGGTTTCCGTTCTATCACCTACGCCTTTTCGTTTCTGCTTTGAGAACTGACCTTCCCAATGGTTCGATTTCTTGATTGTTTATGGTCTGACACATTACCAAAAGATTGCGCCTTGAGCGGTTTTTAGGCAGAAAAAAAAGAAACTAGGGTGTGGAAAGCAAAGAAAAAAAAGCACAAGGAAACACCGCGAGTAACATCCTCTCCGCCCACCCTCCCTGGGAAATGTTCTCGGCAGCAAAAAGCAAGAAATTTACTCTCCAATGCAGGGCCATGCCATACATATGTGACACACTTCACCAGACTCCACGCCTCCCTCTAACATCTGAGGAGGAGGGCGAATTTCGCTTGTGGCTGCTAGTCGATAAGGTGGGAGAGAGAAAAACCTCGGAGAGGGAAAAGAACAGGGATTCACGAAGGAGCGCATGCACTCATTCAGTGAGCTGACCCATGTGCACAGAGCCTTACGCCAGCTCTACCCTCCGCCCCACCCCTCTCTAGATAACAAACACGCAACACTCTGGCGCAGACTACAGACACACGCACTCCCTTCACCCCTTAACCTAGCCCATTATCATCCCTCCTTCTCCACTCAGGCATGCACTCTATGCCCAGAACCCTTCGCCTCTTCCCTCCACATCATTTTCCTCTGCCTGGCGGACCCTCCCCCGCGGGACCTAGAGAACCTCGAGACCTGGGAGGACTGGGAGACCCTGCTGCGCTCGGAAGACCCGGCCGTGCAGACCATCCCCACCGCCGTGCTGCCAGTGTTATGAACCTTCGGAACATAAACACTTGAGTGCAGTGGAGTCGTGCGGGGACCCTGGGGCGTGCCCCGAATTCCTGTGTAAATAAAGTTTTCTCTCTCTCTCTCAAAAGATATTTGGACCGCGTGTTCCGGGAATGATGCCTCACAACCACGGGGCTCTAACCACCAGAAGGTAGTTAGCGGCCCTTTAAAGGGCCGCTGACTACCTTCCTGACTAAAGGAAAATAACAAACTTGGAAATACGGATAGAGTATTCCTTGGAAGCACTGCCGATGCCTTTTATGTCCCTTCAGTGGCCTTGGGTCCTCCTTGCATATCACTCTTGCAGACGTGTACACTGTCGGACAAGACACATTAGGCCATCCTTTAAACAAGTAGAACGAACGTGCCTCCATGGCCTAGGGGTGCCAGATTCAATTCTCATCAAATTACCCGAATTTTCTTTTCAGTGAAGTTAATTTGCTTTACATTCTTACACGTCGTAATGACGTCTGAGTCATGTTGGGACTGTATAATCGAAAAGTATCTAATGTTTCAATAACGTTTCAATTCCACCGCTCCACGTGTGATTTTGCGACCCTCTCGACCAGTCCGGATTTTCTCGACACGCCATCTGTGACTCCGGGCTCTTCTCTGAACAGGGCCACTTAACGCTATCACGTTACAAGCTGCTGAGTGAGCAAGTGGATAAGCTTGGCATACAGGCCTATTACCGCATCACAGGTAAGCAGAAACGCACTCTTCAGCAGTGTTTTCTCCGTCGTCAAGTGTGAATCGCCAACAGTGTGGTTTGCGATCGACAAATCAGTGTGCCGTTCGTCTTTGGATGTGCTCTCGTTGCTGTTTTCAGTGAGGTACATCACAGAGTCAGCGAGTGAAGTGATTTGTGGTTGGACCTGTTTTTGCATCACGTCCAAGTGTTCGTGGACGTCAGTGGTTGCTTAAGTCAAGAACATTTATAGAAGATGTACCGTGGTACGGAACCTCCATCTCTAGTGTGGATGCAAGAACTTCCAGGTTAAGGCAAGTAACTGTCATGGATTAAAAGGTGTCAGGAAAAAGCTGCAGCCAGTCGGCTTCCCCCGTTTGCATCAACCCTCATCTCACCCATTCTTCATTCAATAATGCACAGATCGCAATTAAACAAATTCCAAAGTTGTGAATGCCGGCTGTTATGTATCCAGACAACACCCCAACTCCCTGATGAGTTCATGGGAATATATTTCCAAATAAGTTGCGTCGTCCTGAGTTTTTACTCTACTGATCCTCAACAAGTCGTCACCTGTTCCTGTTGTCTTCCCTTCTTACATACTACTCAGAAAATCATCCAAATTGCCTCGGAAGAGCGTTCTGGTTTCTTTTCCGGACATAAGGTGACGATTTGGCTCAGAGAATGCGTGCTATTTTCTTGCTTATTATGGGCAGCATTCATAGGAATTGTGAAACAGCTTTCTTCCTTTTGTGCTTGATTTTGACAAAAACTATTTTTGCAAAAGTTTGGCCACGTTTAGTGAGTCTGACTGGTTTAATCACCACCTTTTTCAGTGCCACCGGATTGTTTATTGTGCAGGCTTTTCATATAGTGACAGCTATAGCTCTCTCTGGACTTTACTTTTCCTCCTCAGTGAAATTCACTTATAAAGAAGATTAACTATGAACCAAAAACCCAAGTCCAACCCCACCGGAAACATACAGTGGATAAATTTTGGGTGAACGTCGAATGTTTTTTAAGAGACACCCTGGAAACATATCACTCATTGGGTCAGAATTATTTTCTTTATTATGCCGGTCCGTCCCTCGGCATCCTTCCGCATCCTCCAATCCAGCCGCCCAGACCTGGTGTCCCCGGCTGCCGAGGAGCTCTGAAGGGCGCTGCCGGCAGGGCACCCAGTGGAACCGGGCGCCTCGCTCCCTCAGGCGGCTGGTGATGAGCCCATCCAGCTAGCGGTGAGCGGCCCCCCGGCGAGCTCCCCTCCCCCCTTCGACGAAACCATGGACGCCGACCCGGACCCTGGGGTCGTCGACCGCCTACTGGCGGACCCCAGGACGGACGTTGGAGGGGGGGGGAGATGTAGGGTCCGCCGCGGGCCAACTCAAATCCCGCGCCGCTCACCGCGGGTAGCCTCGAACCCTTCCTCCCGAGTGGTGGGGCGGGGGCAACAAGGCTACGCGAGGGCGGCTTCTTAAGAAGGCGCGACAGCCAAGGCTCTTTTTTCTGGACACCGGCTCTCCCGACACCTGCCCTGCCCGGGGACCACCTGACCACCGCTGCCCCAACGACGCCCGACCCCCCTGCATTGTGAGATTAAACCTTTTTGTTACGAAGACCTGCCTCGAGTCACTGCCTGTGCGTCCCCGCGCAGAGGAATCGCCAACAATTATAAAAAAATGTCGCCAGAATAACCAGCTTTGCGCCTGAAAGCAGGCGCTTCAATTGTGTCTGTAGGTTGTGAGATGCAATACTTATTCAACATCTGAATGATGTTTGCAACTCAGGCAAAAAGCCAGGAAACAAAAACCAGGCCTGCACCCTGATAAATCGCAAGCAGAAACAGCGCAAGAAGGAAAAAGAATGAAAAAAAAAGACAGTCATCTTATCATAAGTATTTTTGAAACGCATTTTCCAGTTAGGAGCTTCGGTATTACCAAAAAGGACTTTTTTAAAGAAACATTAGATAAAACCACCCGTGTCGCACAAGGCACATAGCAGTTTTGATGCCGCGTCGAACAAACAGGGGGTCTAGTTCTGCCACGCGCGATACATGAGCAAAGGCTTAAAAGTTTGCAAGGAGCAGAAAAGACAACATTGTCAGCTTGTCTTGCAGCAACTTTTTTGATGTTATGGGAAGCCCCATGCACATAAGGCATCAGCTCAACTTTTCTTCTTTCAGCCTCAGAAGGGTCAGCCACCTTTTCGTCACGACTCTTAATTCTTTGCAGCAACGACTCTGCCACAGCATTCAAAAGCGGTTTTGGCAAACCGGCCTCTTGCAAACGCTTAATGTGGTTATCGAAACTTTACTTCATGCTGTGGTGGCAACTCTTCTGCAGAGCACTGCAACAGCAGCGGACACGCACACAGCATATAAAGATATTGTCTTCAATTTTTCAGCATTTCATCGACGTACTGCCCCGTGTCATCGTCAGAGGATAACCGAGGTGGGCGTGTCTGGCACCCACAGTGAGCGCCACCTGGACTATCGCTTACCTGCAGCCGTGCGAAACACGTATCTTCACATTCAGGCAGCAGCAGCGGACACGCACACAGCATATCAAGATATTGTCTTCAATTTTTCAAGTACTGGACGCTGGAAGGCTCTTCTGTACGCTTTACCGGTGGTGCTCTACCGGTGGTTGCCTTGGACGCTGCCATGCCTCTTCCGTTCTCCTGGCACTCATCGCTACGCCGCTTTTACAATTTCCTGCAGCATTTCATCGACGTACTGCCCCGTGTCATCGTCAGAGGATAACCGAGGTGGGCGTGTCTGGCACCCACAGTGAGCGCCACCCGGACTATCGCTTACCTGCAGCCATGCGAATCACGTATCTTCACATTCTGGCAGCAGCAGCGAACATGCACACAGCATATCAAGATATTTTCTTCAATTTTTCAGGTTGGTGCTTGTTCGTATGCTTTATTGTAAACGTCATCGTCACATTGCCGTCGCTGCTGCTGCCTGGTGTGTTGTGGTGTAATTTTTGTCGCCTCTAGGACTAACTTTGTCGGGTGCTTTCGCCGAGATCCTCAGCGCGAAAATGGACAGTGCAAAGAATGCCCTACAAGATTTCAGGGCTCTCGGGGATAAGCCTCCAGGGAGCATTAAGGAAGTAGTGAAGATCCTTACCGAACTTCTAACTAAACTTGATGTATTTGGATCCGACATGAAAAGCAGGGTTGACAAAATGGGCGGCTCAATCACTGAAATTCGCGCTGAGCTCTCTGGCATTAAAGAGTCAATTGACTTCATGAATGAGGGGTTTGAAAACTTCAAAGCAGATGTGGAAGGTTTTCGTCGGGAGCTTGGGGAAGTCAAAAATCAAAATGAACATTATCAGAAAACAAATGAGCTTCTGAGAAATGAACAGCAAGAGACAAAAAAAGAGATCTTAGAGCTAAAGCAGTTCACCAGGAACATAAATCTTGAAATCAAGGGACTTCCACTGGCTCCGAATGAGGACCTTGTCAACTCTTTTCAGAAGATGGCTTCTTGCCTGGGTGTTGAACTTGCCGAGTCTGACATTGATCTAGTGCATCGAGTGCGCTCTAAAGAAAAGAATAAGCCAAACGTGGTGGTCAAGTTTGTCGCAAGGTCTATCCCAGATAAAGTGCTCAATGCTGCTAAAAAGACCAAACTGAACACGAGACTGCTTGGTTTTGAAGAACAGGAACCCTTGTTTGTTAATGAGCACCTGTGCGTTGAAAACAAAATACTACTATCTAAAGCAAAGAAAGCAGCTAAGGACCACAGCTGGAAGTTTGTTTGGTTGTCACAAGGAAAAATTTGGTTTCGTAGGACAGACAACTCCACTGTTCAGCACACCACAAGTGAAGGTGACTTGGCCAGCTTTGTGTGACTTTTCTTTTTTTCATTCTTTTAGATTTTAGTATGACATTTTTTCTGTTTCTTTTGACATGGCTTTTACGTTTCAACAAGTTGACGATTTGATGCGTGATAAAAGCTTTTCAATTTTGCATTGTAATGTGCGCAGCATACGAAGTAACCTAAATAACTTGATTGTACATATGGCAAGGTATGAATCCTGTTTGGTTGTAATAGCTGTGAGTGAAACGTGGCTGAAGCGTGATGAAGTAGTCTCTTTCCCGGGTTATCAATATTTATCCCAGCCACGGGATACACGAGCAAGGGGTGGTGGGGTAGGAATGTTTGTCAGACATAGCGTCTCCTACCAGCTAATGGGAGTGGCGTCGTTAGTTTTGACTGCATTGAAACACTGTTCATAAAACTTCAGGATGGTTTGATGGTTGGTGTGGTTTATCGGCCACCAAACACATCGATAACGCAGTTCCTTTGGAAGTTTGAAATGATTCTAACCGAATGTTTTCATGGGCGTCGCTCTAATATTGTCATAATGGGCGATTTCAATTTAGATCTAACACATGGAGTACAGAACAGCTACACTTTCCTTCTCGAATCATTTGCCTTAGGTAACCTTATTACAGAACCTACCCACGTAACAAGTACTTCAAGTACTCTTATAGATCACACCCTCTGTAATATTGTCCCAGGTGTGCTGGCCGGTACCTGCGCTGAGGTGGTAGCCGTCCATTCACCTATTTTTCTTGTAATAGAAAAAGACCTGCCTCCACAAGCGCAGTTGACGCAGTGTAAAATTCGTAGTAAGATAAACTATGTAGCACTACGTGAAACATTAGAACAAGCCAACTTCACTACGGTATATGATGAAAACGTCAATACGGAGTGTAAGAACTTTTTAGACATCCTTAAAAATGCCATTGAACATAGCTTTCTCCCGAACACTAATAAATACAGCCAGCCAACGTGTCCTTGGATGAATACTGAAATATTAGCCAGCCACCATGTGGCTCAGTGGCTATGGTGCTCGGCTGCTGACCCAAAAGACGCGGGTTCGATGCCGGCCGCGGCGGCTAGAATTTCTTTGGAGGAGAAATTCTAGAGGCCCGTGTACTGTGCGATGTCAGTGCACGTTAAAGAACTCCAGGTGGTCGAAATTTCCGGAGCCCTTCACTACGGCGTTTCTCATAGCTTTAGTCGCTTTGGGACGTTAAACCCCACAAAAACAAAAAAACAAACGAACGAAATATTAGCCGTGTTAAAAGATAAGGACAAATGGTATCACAAATGGAAGCAGTTGAGATCAAACGAATACTACCTAACCCAGTATAAGCGTTGCAGGAACTTGTCTGTATCTCCTATGAGAAAAAGAAAAAAGGAATATTATTCATCACTGGTGAAACAGGCGCATGGAAATACAAAAAAAAATTGGTATATAGTGAACGACGCAATCGGCCTGCGATCCAGTACAGCAACACTCCCTGAGACAGTTGACGAAGACACAGTAGAATTATTTAATACCTATTTTACCTCCATTGGGCCTACGGTTGCCGCGCAGGTTCATGCTGACGCACCTACGGCGAAGATGCCGGAACGTGTTAACAACACTTTTGCTTTGCCGACATAGACATATAAGAAATAATCACTGCAGTCGACAGCCTTTCAGCTGGCAAGGCGGCAGGACCTGATGCAATACCCGTTAGACTGTTAAAAAACAACACTGATATACTAGCGATCCATCTACTACACATCTTTAACCATTCATTGGCAAATGGAATATATCCTGACGAGCTGAAGGTTGCAGGGGTTGTACCTATTTATAAAGGCGGTGAGCGATCTGATCCGCGAAACTACAGACCAATATCGGTATTAAATGCAATTAATACAGTTTTTGAAAAGGTTCTTCGTAAACAAGCGGGTTGCAGCGCTTCCATGCCGCGCTCATTATTCAGAAAACTAATACAACACACAGAGGCTGCAGCTGCGCCGTTTCAAAAGCAGTCGCGAGGTTGAGACAGCAAATTACTGTCACGATAAAATACCGTCTGAAATTCACTTAGTTTTTCCTTCAAGTGCAGCTCTAACAGCGCAGTAAAGAGGTGTGTTTCTTGCATGGAGGCAGCCTAACCCAACGCTGCTAGAAAAATCAGCGAAAACATTGAACGTGCTCAAAGTAGGAAGTATTTCAATGAAACAATTAACGCCTTCAACAGGCGCAGCTATAAAAACACGAGAGCTTAATTTAATTTTAGGCGCAAATAAGCGGCGAGTCACATCGGCGCTTTCGTAACGTAGCAGTCTGAAATCAGAAACACATACCTTGCTTCTCGCGCAAATGGTACTCTAGAAATCTGTGCACGCGTGAGCGAGATTCATGAACGAACCACTCGAAACGAAATGTAAGCCACCTCTTGTCGAGCCGACCTTTACCCAGCTTTCAAAATGAAGTGCCCGCAAGCCGGCGGCGGCGGCCAACGGCTCTGATGACAGACACGGACGAATCCATACGTGTGCAGCGAAGGGGAGATGGGATGGAGCTCGTGGGTTCTTCGCGGTGTTTGAGCACGCCGGCCATTCGCGCCGGCAACGAATTTTATTCACCTATCACACTACACGCATTCCTCCAGCGCCGCTTGAATACAACTTTGACAAACGTCTCGCGCTCCAGTCTATCAAGACACCTTTGCTGAAACGTCGGCGTCGACGACGCGCACCGAGCGAGCGTCCATACGTAGCAAGCAATGCACACCTCAAAAAGAACAGCACTCCATGGTCCAGACAGGCGATAACACAAAGATAAGAAAATAAATGTAATCCACCACTGAACGAGACTGTATGTAAGTACGTTTTCGGAGGTGCAAAGTAAATTGAGCTCACAGGGCGCTAACTAACGCACAGTTCCATTTCGGCCGTCATTCACAGGCTAAACGACATTTCTGGCAGCGCATCTACCTTGAAACACGAAAAATCTAATAGACAGCTCGCGAGGAGCGGCTTATCATCAAGGGCATCGCACAGACTGCCTTTCCGCGCGTTAGTAAAGACAGCGGGACAGAGATAAGCGGCATTAGTCGAGAACCCGATGGCTTCCGCCTTAGAAACGAAGATAGGACGTTTGTAACTGCGCACATAATCTGTTCTGCACACACAGCTCTGCTTAGAGTGGTTTAGGAGACCAAATGAATAAAATATAAACGTGTAGACTTACCGTAAGCGGACGATGAAGCTGGATTTTGAAGAAAACGTAATCCGCGAACAACACGCCAACGCCATTGATGCAGCCACGCACAGGGTTGTTTGCAGCCCGAATGATTTTCCGCCGTCTCGCGGTAAAATGGGTAAACCGTGAAACAGAAACCCATTTCACGGTCGTATCTTTATCGCTCGCACTCTTGCCGTGTACAGCTTGATCTGATACCCAAGACCACCGAAGGCAATTGGTTTATAAGCTTAAATTCATCGCTTACCCTCTAAAAATCTTATTGTTTTCGTGAAAACAGAACCGAAATCTAACTTCTTGTCGATATACGCGCCGCATCTCCCACCGAATAGTATGTGGTACAATTCTCAAATAATAATTATAAGGTTGCATAGCATAACGTCTTTTTTGCGTGTGTTCGTGTTTAGAAAACTGATATGCGCCACATCAGCGTGTCATCGGCTCCGAAGCAACAGGTGCAAGGGTAGGAACGAAAAAACACTGGATTTGTGATTGTTGCGTCGCAGCACTTATGCACGTGAATACAAACTGCAAAGGTAGAAATGGCAGATGTTAATCGCACAGAGGACCAGGCTCTTTGAGATTAATCTAAGATGTTTCTAAGGGATGGGCGCTTCCTTGAATTCTCACACCCGTATTTCCCCCTTTATTTTCAGGACGTTTTAAAGAGAAATGTAGAACAGTTGATGAAATGTTTCTGATTTCAGCGCGTTGGACAGTAACGATCGAAAGATGGAATGTAATTGTGTAGAGCGATTCCTTTAAGGGACAGCGTTTTCGTTCGATGTAGTACAGTTTGCGGGCGCCCTTACTTCAAGAATGGCTGCCTTTCCTCGGCTTACTTGTTAGCATTAAATATGTAATTGTATTGACAATATACGTCACGGTATAACGAAAAGGAGCTTGTCAATGCTCCTGAAAACAATATACAGGAGGGTGTTGTAATGGCCTTACGCAATACTTTTTAATTTCCGTAATAGCGAAGGAGGTGGGGGACTCCCGACATAGTTGCGGTCACTATATGCAGGTCCCCTTAACATGCAGTGCAAAAAGAAATTGACATTGTTCTGGACTTAGTCGAAAGTCAGTGTATCGAACATTGTTAGATAAAATTACGATTGTTATAGACTGGTCTATAGGCAGTAGACTATCTATAATGTACAGTCTATGGACGAAAGGAAATTGAGGTAGTTGTAGACTGTAGTCTATAGAGAGTCTATAGACCATCTATAGACAAAAGGAAGTTGAAGCAGCTATAGACCGTAGTCTATAGAGAGTCTATAGACCGCCTATAGACAAAAGGAAATTGAGGCAGCTATAGACATTGGTCTATAGAGAGTCTATAGACCGTCTATAGACGAAAGGATATTGTGGCAGCTATAGACCTTAGTCTATAGACCGTCTATAGACGAAAGGAAACTGAAGTAGTTATAGACTTTAGTCTATAGACAGTCTATAGACAAAAGGAAATTGAGGCAGCTATAGACCTTAGTCTATAGCGAGTCTATAGACCGTCTATAGACGAAAGGAAATTGAAGCAATTATAGACTTTAGTCTATAGACAGTCTATAGACAAAAGGAAATTGAGGCGGCTATAGACCATAGTCTATAGCGAGTCTATAGACCGTCTATAGACGAAAGGAAATTGAAGCAATTAGACTTTAGTCTATAGACAGTCTATAGACAAAAGGAAATTGAGGCGGCTATAGACCTTAGGCTATAGCGAGTCTATAGACCGTCTATAGACGAAAGGAAATTGAGGTAGTTATAGACTTCCGTCTATAGAGAGTCTATAGATCGTCTATAGACAAAAGGAAATTGAGCCAGCTATAGACTTTAGTCTATAAAGTGTCTATAGACAGTCTATAGACAAAAGGAAATTTGAGCCAGCTATAGACTTTAGTCTATAAAGTGTCTATAGACAGCCTATAGACATGGTCATCTCATATCACGAACATCGCAAACGAAGCTAATCGTACCCTTGGTTTCATACGGCGCAATCTACGTTTTGCCACCCCATCCATCAAATCATTAGCATACATAACTTTTGTCCGTCCTAAACTAGAATATGCTTCGGCAATATGGGATCCTCACCAGTCTAACCTCTCTTTAGCCTTAGAAAAAATACAAAATCGAGCTATCCGTTTCATTTATTCTGACTGTTCATACTACAGTAGTGTGTCTGCCTTAAAAACTAAAGCTAACTTACCCAGCCTTGAAACGCGACGAAAAATTTCTCGATTGTGCCTCTTTCATGTTTTATCATTCATCTTTAGGAGAATCAGTCATATCACCTGCTTATCGCCTCTCAAGCCGTATTAACCACCACAAGGCCGTCTACGCCCCCACCGCAAGAACTACCGCTCATTCTCGATCTTTTTTCGTCACGTCATCCCGGGACTGGAATGATCTACCACAGGACGCCGTGCATCACATCAACGCCACCCATTTTAAGAACGCCATCAAGACCATTATTGTTTAACTGTCATGCCCATCCCTCATGTAATGTCCCATACCAGGGGCCTTTGAGGTATCAAATAAAAAAAAAAGAAATTGAGGCAGCTATAGACCTTAGTCTATAAAGAGTCTATAGACAGTCTATAGACGAAAGCATATTGAGGCAGCTATAGACCTTAGTCTATAGAGGGTCTATAGACAGTCTATAGACGAAAGGAAATTGAGGCGGCTATAGACCTTAGTCTGTAGAGAGTCTATAGACCGTCTATAGACAAAAGGAAATTGATGCAGCTAAGACTTTAGTCCTTAGATTTTCTATAGACTATCTATAGACGAAAGGAAAAGTCTATAGGATGGCTATAGAGTCTATAAAAAGTCTATAGAAAGCCTATAGACCATTTTTATAAGGGCTGCATGCGGTAGTTAGCGCTCGTCGCCTGCAAGGTCGATGTCAATATTGTAAGCTGCGTCTGTAGCTCAGAGTTCATAGGCCGGTTTAATTCGATTAAATGCGTTTGTTCTGCGGTCTTGTCGGTGGCGTTCGCATCGAGCAGAAGTGGCTTTGTCAAAATCACCGTAATGACAGCCAGCATAGCTGACACTGAAACGGCAAGAACAAGGAGTGCTACCACCACCGACTCAGCCGCCTCGGGACACAAGGGGCCTGATGCGGGGGCTCGGTCTTGCGCATCTACCATCTCTACTATCGGCATGTGGCGCACAAGTGCAGGAGGCTGGCTGAGGTAATGGCCAGTCGTGCCTTGATGGTTATGAAGAGAATTCGGAGGTACGGTTTTTACAGCAGGAGCACACGAAGCCGGAAGCTGGTATGCGAAGGTATTGGTTGCCTTGGGAGCCTTCCCTCCCCCTGTCGCACCTGCGATGTAAGGACGATCGTCACAACCGAGATTGCCCAAGGTCAGAGATGATGCCTTTTTCGGCATCACTGCAGCTGCTCCCATCGACATTTTAGTACTGTTGAGTTGGCGAATGCGGCCACGGTTTGTTGCAGCCCGATTCCACACGTACTTTCTGCAAGTTCAAATGGCGGCTCCAGCAGGGACGCATAGGCTGGTGCGGCTGGTTCGTGGCCTCTTGTTGCGGCCTGTTGCGGCCCACTTTCGGCTTCAGCGTCGCGGTGCTATCGAAGAGGCAGGCGATGATGTGCCGCTTAGCGCACTTATGATGCTGAGGAGCTCCGGACCTTTATCCCTGATGGTGAACCGATGCCCTGGAGCTTCCGAAATCTGTGTAGCCTGTACAGATGTCGTCGTTGCTATTGCCGCTGCCTCAGATTCTATCATCCTCGTCTTTGTTTCCAACCTTGCTTTGTGAACGGGCAGTAAAAGACCGAGTTTTGGCGTGGGTTTCACTCCACTTTTTTGGTGCAGAAGCTTACGCTGCTGTCACGCGCAAAACATGTTTTAAAAAATCGGCTTTTTTATATGTTCAAAGTTTAACCCCTGGAGGTACAAGCGGTATATAAATGTCCCCAATTTTCACCATTCTTTAGTGGTAGCAGTGGTGGTTTTGTTTCGTGGATTGCTGCTAGACGGCGTAGCTACGCGCTAGATTTGTCATATTATAGCGCATGGGTTGGCAAGAGTTAAACTGAAAGCACGAGAATGGAGGAAGACGTTGCGAGGTTTCGCACTTTTACCAGCCTGTTGCCAGGCACAGGGACCAATGTGCCCCATTGTATATCCGTTCTTGTATTCAGGAAGAACTTTTTCTGTTTGTTTTACCGTATATTTATTGGCAAAATAAAGTGAAAGTCACTGGGTTAGTTTGCTCATTGTCCGATATCTTACGTGCCTGAAGAGGTTAAAAAATGTTACAATTTATTTAGAATGTTTGGACCACTGGGCTTGAAAACATCCCGAGCCTAGAGAGGGCCTGTTCTTCCAGAAGTAAACTATGGTCAAATGGTAATATTTTATATTGGAACTTTGAAAAGTGCTTTCTTTTACCTTCGAGCCTTTTGCGAAAATTAAGAGTACTGATTACCCTGACCCGATCCCCACAGCTTCCACATATGCATTTATCTTGTCAAAAGGGCTTCAAGCTATTTGGAAGGCGTGCTTGTGTGAAGTGAAAACGGCATAAAATATCTTCAGTGAATCGTTATTGGGCACCGCGTGACTGCTATTCGTAGAAGAATAACTGTACTGAGTGCCGTGAGTATTCGCACTATATCAAATGTACTGATGTTTACTTTTGTGTTCTGACGGCGTACAATTTTTATTGGGCATGTTTGCTTCACCGACTATTAGCTGAAAGCGCAAGTAGCACATACGTCAGCTCTCTCATTACCTATTATCCGGGCGTGCATGGGGACCGTTCAGAACCCTATATGATGCTGTTCTCGTGAAGCTTAAGTGTCAGGTTGGAATTTAAGTGTCATTACATTTGTCAAGTGTAGTCTGTTGTGGGCGCTGAAGGAGTCAGTTTAAATGGCACTTATTTTCTTATTTCTGTCAGGGTGACCCAGATGGCTAACAGATAGGTGTAAAAGTACCGCACATTGTGCTCCTAATGTCGCGTTCTGCAAGCTCTCTTTTATCTTTTATTGCTGCGTTTCCAATGTAAAGTCTCATTTGCGAACCATAACTTTAGAATGCAGCGCAGCGCTCATGTTTTTAAATTATTGCCAGGAATTCTTGAAATGTGCTTTTGTGTGTTTTGTTTCTTTTGGAGGTGTGCAAGTGAGAAATCTAGTCTTAATGAATTTGGGTTTTGTGTGGTAGTAGAGAATGAGTATGTAAATTTAGTTCTGTGTACAAATAATAAGCGTTTTCCATACGCATAAGCGTCAGTCAAAGTGTTGGTATATCGTTCAGAACCACCCTTCCGAAATCAAAAGTTAAGTTTATGTACTCTTGCATGTGGTAAAAAAAACCAGGCCATCGTTTGTAGACATGGCACTTATGCGCCCCAATCACCTATGGCGTGTCTGCAGATTTTTCTCCCCAATCGTAGCCACCCGGTCCAGATGATGGCATATGTCTTCAAACCGCAACAACAGTGGCCTGACTTCCAGAGGCTTGCTACATGCACAGTTTTCAAGCCGTGTTTGCCTAGAAGAGAGTACATGAGATGTGCTCTGTGAGTGACACTGTTCGAAGAATGCAAATGCATGTAAGTGCTTCTAAAGAAATCGACACCACGCTTGCCGGGCTTCCCTGAACCAGTCACCTATCGCCGCTTTTTTCTCTTTGTTCGCGGCGTAAGGCTTCTGGCGAATGGAATATAGACACATAACCTCGCCAGACTGTTGCCGCCGACTACGGTATGTGAGGCCGACAGATTCTTGAAAAGTGAAATTTTGTCAAAGTTAATACTGCTCCTACTCAGGAACATACTGTTGAAGTTTTGTTTGTACTAAGTTTCTTGTAAAATCTTTAAAGTACCTTGAAGCCTCCCATGCGTCAGTGTCATGCCCTAACGTAATTCTGTACTTCCAAATGCTTCTTAAATCAATGAGCATGATACAGCCGTGGCTTTCAACCTCTCCTTTATTATGCGACGCGAAAGAAACAATTGGAACACGAAAAGAAAAATGGGAAGATCTTAGCCGGAGGAAGCTGAACAGTAGCGCAGCTAACGTTGCTTCGAAGGCGCGCAAACCGCTCTTTAGAATAAACATGCTCCAGAACCTAAAGTAGCGGTATTGGCACTGAAATGAATATTTGAAAATTTGCATAGTTCATTTTATTTAGTTAACTAATTAAGCGCAATAAATATATTTTGAGGAGCGCCACATGTTGGCGAACAATCGATCGTTGGTTTCAGCGGGCGGCGGCAGGGCTGTGGCATGTTGCAAGTTGCGCGTCCGCGCCGAGGGTGGCGCCCCGGTCGAGACGATTGCAGCGATCCTGGTATCGGCGGTAAACGGGGCTGCACTTAAGCCTAATAAAAGTGAAATTTTTCGACCACTATCAATAATAAAAACATGGTTATGAACTAAATTATAACCAGCCATAGGTATTAAAAATCAGACATCAAAGAAATTAGTTGCGAAGATGACGACGCGGGTAACGCGGCAGCAGACGACAAGCAGACGACGCACGGTCAGCCGCGCAAGCGAAAACGGCGACGTCGGCGACATTCGCACTGCAGCAGCGTCATTGGCGTCATGTCGAGTCACACAGTGAGCTTTTCTTGGAGTCTATACTAAGAACTAGCACTGCAGCATATTATGTTGTCCCTAGCCCAACGCACTGTGATTTCTTCTACACGAGTCAAATGTTGGAAATTTTCTCTGCGTGTGTTTATTCATAGCCACAGACTGATGCGTTTCAATACAGATCAGATGTTTTACTTCCCTGCTATTTACCTAAATCTCTTACAAAGTCGCGTACAAACGTATATTCAGTCATGTAGCATTTTATTATGTATACTGTACCTTGATACCTTTTTTTATCCCCTATATATTCTCTGTGCGCTCATGTCTTCTAGGTTCACATGATGGCGTTTTTTTTATTTTGATTTTTAGGATGCATATTACTGATACTGCAATGTCACTCATACTTAAAATCACTTTTTGGACATCGATTGTCACTGCTGATGTTCTTTTAATAAATTGTTCTTTGTACAAAACCATTTACGCTTTTCGTTCTCGATCGAGCGCAGCTGCTAAGCAGTCGCGTCGCTCGCCACCATACACCATGCTACATCAACAGACACATCGAAATACAAAAGCGAGTGAGCAGATTCCGTAAGTACTTAGGAAATCAAGCGTGAATGCAGCGCGGGATCTGTTAATCACCACTATTTACAAAGCTTGGATCGAGCTAGCGGCCGCCAGCACCAGGAACGCGCGAGTACAGTGCACTGTAGCGCGAGCAACCGGCCACACCCAGCCGCCTAAACGCGCGCCGCCATATTGGATTTTTGATGCGTTTACCGCCTCTCCCAGGTGCCGCCACCATCGCCTTCGAAAAAAAACGTCCTCATTGGCTATATGAGAGTGTCACGACTTTTTTAAAATCCTTGGTTCAAGTTACGTGAAACACCCTGTATATGGTAACGGTGTGCGGAAGCGGCTTTGATTTCCAGGAGGATCGGGTCTTAGATTGAGCCCCACCGTGAAGCGCTGCAGCGCGCGCAGCAGCGTTGGGTCGTGTTGAGCGGCCGGCTGAGGTGGCGTCCGCTTTCTTGGAGGCAGCGGTCCGCTTGCGGGAGCGGCGTTCCACTAGTTTTAAGAGCCTCAAGTTCTCAATGGGCGCAGAATCCGGGCTCTCAGGCGTTGGAGTTGAAGAAACCTCGGACCAGGCCATGGCGTCCGGGTCGTAGCCGTGGTTGAGGCGTCCACCGAGAGTGGTACCTCCTTTGCTAACCAATTTTTCTCCCAGCAAGAGATGGATATTGCACCCCTTTTTTCCGTGATATGCACGTCCCTGCTCTTTCGATAGCTTTACGGAAATTGCTGAGGTGGAGCAGCAATGAGTCACCCCCCAGTAACAGCGTCCACTAAATAAACTTGTGCAAAACCTCAAACGCAATAGGAACGCACTGCAAAATTTCAGTTATTTTTTTTTTCAGCAAGGACTTCTTTGCATATTCGAAGCGCATGTCCAGTACATTATGCTTGGACGACGCGCTATAGGTCTCCTGGGCGTTTGCTGTTCACAATATCACCATAACTGTTTGGAGTATGTGTACTTATGTAGTACCAATTTTTGGAAGGCCTAGCCTGCGAGGGCGAGGCCTAATTTTTGCATCAAAAGAAAGATCATCGATTTGATAGACTATTACCCAATGCCACTATAATGCTATGAATTCCAATGGCAGATCGACACCGCTCCGTAGGATCGCGTACGGAGCGCGTCGGAGCGCGTAGCTTCGCCACCTCCCATTTTGCGATTGGAATGCCAGTGCTCCCTCGGGAGTGCGACGCCAGCGCTCGCCGCGGAAACTAGGCGCGCCGCCGGAGCGGACGCCCTGCTAGCTTCGTGTTCGAGTCCGACAGGAGTTGCGCTAGGCGCGATCTCTGCGTTGACAGGTGCCGTCTCGGCGAAACAAAAAGGAGGTAGTACGAAGGCCGGAATGTAAAGCCAAAACCAAACCGTATGTACAGGATGGTCCACTCTCCGTGAACACGCCAGTATGCGGCCGCGGTCTTCGGAGAGCCAGTGAGCCTGTCCCTACCGTTCACGAAAGTGGCGGACGACGCGCAGGCAAGTCGCTCGCTGCTCGATTTTCCAGCCTTGCGACTGCGAGACGCAAGCCGCTGAACCAATTAGCGAGACAGTCGAGCTTTCGGCAACGACGCCGCCCGCGGACACGCCGAGCGACGAATTGCGCTGCCCCCCGGACAACGTTTCTCCCTGGCTGCCGTAGTCGTCGCGAAGCCTAACTGTTTTTCATCGATGCCGCAGCTGAGGGCGCTTCGGAACTGGCCAGCGCTGTAGTAAAGGTGCTACTCGCGTCACCGTTTTACTGTGTTCCTCGTCTCATAATAAAATAAAGACATGATCGATTTCTGCGACGCCTCCAGAAGCGGAGCTAGCAGACGGCAGGCCAGCCGCACTGGGCATCAGGAAGAAATTTGCTTGTATCGCAGTTATCACTTCTACCAACAACTCGGTATTGGCCAACGATCCTCAAAAATGATTCATTTGTTACATTCCTCTACTGCAGGGCTTGTTATGAACGCGAACAAAGAATATTAGCGCATTTTTGTGACGCCGGCGGCAGGCATATACAGGCCGGCAGCTTCACACTTGCTGTTCGTTTCAGACGAATCTTCACTGCTGGACTCTGAGCTTTCAGTGCCCGAGTCGGAACTGTCACTTCCATGAAGCAAAAATTAGTGCCGCACGGCTCGAAGCAAGATCATTGCCGTCCACTGTTGACTGGAAAGTACCCGGCTCGCCGGGCTCACCACGTAGCAACGACAGGAACGAAGCGGCTGCTGCCGGTCGCGACCGGAAGCAGACGCGGCGGAAAAGAAAACGTGACGCCAGGTTCCGGTCAAATCTGCCGATTTCGGCGGATCAAGTATCGCTGCTCCACGGAGCGATCCGGGATTTGCGCCTGATCACGATCTGCCATTGGAACATACAACTCGCGCTCCCATTTTACCATTGGAATACGACTGATCCAAACCGAGCAGAAAAACTTGATCCCGATCTGCCATTGGAATTCAACATTAGATTTGGACATGCATTTCCAAGGAAGGAAGGGAAACTTTTATTTACACTAATGGTTTTTCCTGCGGTTTGGGGCCATCTTCAGAGACGTCTTGGTTCTACCCCCATGAGCCTTCTCTGTCGAAGTCGTCCACCTCTAATCAGTGGTCGGTTGCCCTCAGTCCAGGGCTCCGCTGGCCACTGCCGCCCGTTGAGCTCGCTGCACCAGTGCCAGAACCGCGGAGACGCGCCCTCCGGGTCCGACCCCTTCCCCGCAACATGTCCAGAGAAGACCATAGCGGTCGTCGCCAGGCGCGCGCGGAAGCGTTGGCGCGATAATATGGTAACCAACAACATGTGTATTACGTGGACGTTGTCGGCCCACACCACGGGGTGTGGTACACGGCCGCAGTCGTACACAACACAAACACAGTTAACGGGCTCACTTTCAAAGCCTACAGCTCAACACACGCGGAGAAGATTGCCATTGCTCTGGCTCTCACTACTGCCAAGTCGAAACTCATCATCACCGACTCGCGAGGGGCCTGTCAGAACTATGAGTTGGGCTGGGCTCCCCCGCTTGCCTGGCGCATATTGGAATATAGCTGCCGATGCGAAGATCCAACTCCACGCAACCTGATTTGGGCCCCGGGTCACCAGGGCCTACAGGGAAACGAACAGGCCGATCAGGCCGCCCGCGCACTCTCTCCCCGGGCTATCTCCCTGTCCTTGGAAGGGTACTTCCAATCAGACAATCTGGCCCTTACATTCAAACACATCACCGATTACTACAAGTAGGAGCACCGGCGCTACCCGGCCCCTTGTAAGGGACTGGATCGCGCTGACGAGCGCCTCCTCATCAAAATTCTTACTAACACTGTACTGTGCCCGGCGGTACTTAAACATTTCAACGAATCCTTTGATGGCACGTGCCAGTTCTGTGGGGAGGTGGCTGTCACCTTCCACATGGTTTGGGCGTGTCAATCCAACCCATCTATCCCCCCCAACCCCAACCCCACCAGAGAGGACTGGGAGGCGGCCCTGCTCGGCTGTCAGGACATAAAGACCCAAAAGGCCTTGGTTCACCGGACGCGGGTGGTGGTGAAAACATTTATTACGAATGAGCAGGAGGTATGTTTGGATCAGCCCGTAAGGGACCGATCCTTACAAACACTAGGTGGAGGTCCCTAGTATGGGACCCCAGTGGCGGTTGCCGCCGCCCGGGCGCGCCCGACTAAGGCTTGTTGGGCCTGTAAGTCGTGGCAGCCGAGCAGGGTCGCCTCCCAGTCCTCCCGGGTTGGGTTGGGGATGGGGCCAATGGGGCCCCGGAATGAGGGCTCCACCTAGTACTGTTAGGGGAAAGGGCCAATAGGGCCTACCCCAATCACCTCTCTGTAAATATTTATTGCACTATAAATGTTTTTCACCACCACCACCAGACCTTGTTGGTCTTCACAGCGGTCGCTGGACAGCAGAGTCTCCCACTGCTCCGCACTCGGGTTTTGTATTTTGGGGACCACGTGTATGTTTTGGCAGGCCCATGTGATGTGGTATAGAGTAGGTTTTTCGTCGCACCAGGGACATTTGTCCGTGTATATCGTAGAACTTCAGCTACAGGATTTGTGAGTCGGGGCCAAAATACTACACTCAGTTACAAATTGAGTATGCAACTGAGGCCCCATCTCTACGAATTTGCGCTCTGCGCAAAATCTCTCCCGCAAAGAGCGAGAAATTACGACACCATGAGACAGCACATGATCGAGAATTCACTGATTTTTTTATAGCGTTAACAATACTACTGCCGGCCTCGCCTCGTCACGTAGCCCGGGTCGGTTGAAACTAATGACCTTGAAGAGCATTGCTTCAGCCGCGCACCACCAGATGGCAGCGCCGTCGGTGCGCCGCGCAGCAGCGGCGCCGAGCACTTCGCTGTTTCTACGACAGATGGCGCCACTAGGAGGTCCGCCACTTCGGGCCTTCGAAGCCGGCGTTAGCAGCATTGACACGCTGTGCATCGATGGCATTCAAATGATATCGGTTTGGCAATTAGCCTAACTTCTAGTCAGACCACAAATAATTAACACCGAGTAGGAAATTGGTCGAGTTGGGGAATCGAACCAGGGTCTCCGGAATGCGAGACGAGCACGCTGCCCACTCCGCTATTCAAGCTCGATGGTTTGGAATGAACAAAGGCGCGTCTAGTGAATATGGTGTCTTCGTTCGTGTCTTCCGGTTATGGCAAGGTTCAGGTGTCCACCGAGATATGCGAGACAGATAGACTTCCTTTCCTCAAAAACCAATTTACCGACGAGCAAGGCCTACATCCGAACGGGCGATGGCGTTCTGTGGGCTCTCTGGCAGCCTGGCGGAATGGTCACGTGACCAAATATGGCGGCGTCCATGCACCCGCGCTGTAAACCGTCTATAAATGCGCGCTTTCCTTGGCTTTCCTTTTATCTGTTTCCTCTGATCTTTTAACTCTCCTCTGTCTGCACGTGGGAGCGGTGGTGGCTCGGATCGAGCCAGTAGGCAGGCCCGTGCAATTTCCTTTTCATCCTTCTCTCAGTCACAACAACAACAACAGCGTGAATGCGTTGCTATGCGGTCCTCTAAGGAGAAGTGGCAGCGACATGAAGAAGCCAGAAAGCGACAGCTTGCATAAGAGACACCAGAACAGCGTGAAGAACGTCTTACAAAGCGTCGTGCTAAGGATGCAGATCGGCAACAACGTTCTACCTTGCAGAGTGGTTCCACGTCATGAATCAAAACACCTGACGGATCGATATGGTTGGGTGTGGTGGTGGTAAATCAGCTAAATCTAATTTTTCTGCGCGTAGTATTCGTCGACAGAGCGTTTGTAAGCCCTGACCGACTGCTCCGGCGATGGGCTTGTCCATGGAATCCCCGGTGCCCGGTGTATAGTTTCGCAGGCAAGCTGGTGAGCCAGCTCATTGCCGGGCATGCCCGTGTGACCAGGGATCCACCGAAGGGTCAACGGTCGTGGACTTAATGCTAAGAGGGCGGCATCTAAGACCGATCGGGTAGGGAAAGGCAGGGCTCTTTCATGGAAGACACGCAGAGCTGCCTGCGAGTCTGTATAAACAACGTATTGGGGGCGGGGGGTAGGGTGGCAAAGTGTGTGATGGCATCGGTGACCCCGTGTATTTCTAAGGCGAGCTTGGAGGGTGGGGAGGTGTATGGACCGGTTTTATGAGTGCTGGTTCTAGAGAGGGAAGGGTGGAGGAAGAAGGCTGCTGTGGAGCCCGCGGTTTCCGTGAGACAGGCGTCTGTGCAGGCCAACGCCGCAGCGTCCAAAGGTGGCTTGTGATTGTATGCGTATGCTTGGCGGTAGTCTGCGTGTGTATGTGCGGACATGTTGCGTGGAATGGGCGCGAGGCGGAGGTTAAGGGGATAGATCGGAGACTGTGGTGGGTCTGGGAAAGAGATGGTTGCGTGGGAGTCTGGGAAAGTATCCACCGCCCAGCTGGTGTACTGGACAGGCGGATGATTTGTCTCTCCCGGTGCAGGTTAAGGAGGGCTTGAAGAGCTCGCTTTCTTCGCCGAATGCAGTTTAATCTTGTACATACACCATCCAAACTTTATCTATACCGGTACACTTCCACACCTCAGTGCCCAAACTGTCCGCACACATATGCAGACGTAGAACACTGGCTTACACAGTGCCATGCATCCTTCCAGTCCCCCGCCTATCCTTTCCCCCCACCCCCACCGTGGCCCATCTGGCTCGCCTCCCTGGATCTGAGACTGCAACGTACCCTCGTCGCCTTGGCCCAGGACGTACTGAACGCCTAATAGAAAGGATTTTCTAATAAAAATGTCACACCACCACCACCAACACCTGACTGCTCAGGAACGCCGCAATGCTACCAGGCGAAGGCAACTCGCAGGAATGCCGGGAGTATATTTTTAGTGGGGGGGGGGGGGGGGGGGGGGGCTCGAAGAAAATGCTTTTTAGTTGTTTTTTTTGTTTATGCACTCAGATTTTTCAGGGATTACAATCCAAGTTTGGCTCGAGAGAGAATAATTAACTGCGTAAAAAAATTGTTTTGCTTACGCATGGATTAATGGATGAATGGAAAAACTTTATTTTCGTCGGAGAGCATGTGTGGACGATTCCGTGTTAGATGGCCATCAACCCTTGGCTGACGGCGACCTGGTTGGCCCACTCCACGGCCCTGATCTGGTCGACCGGGTCTGAGCTGGGCAACACCTAATGCATATTAAGGCGGAAGCCTTTAACGCCTCATCGTTGTAAGCAGGAGTTGTGGACAGAAATGTCCCGCTTTTCAATTGGTGGAAATGGTCGTGACGTCACAGTGCGCGAGGGGGAGGAGGAAGAACATTAATTACTGCGCGAATTTCAAATGGGGCCAATTGTAATTTGGCTAGTACCCATGCAACCAATTAAAGCGATCGTATAGTGATGTTCCAAGTAAGTGGGACTGAGTTTAGTTCATCGCTTAATTACCCAATTAGCGTAATTAACCCTTCTAGTCAGGCCAGATATATAAATAATTCCGGAGAAGGTTGGTTGGTTGGTTGGCTGTGACTGAGAGAAGGATCAAAAGGAAATGTGGGCGGGCCTGCCAACTGGCTCAAGCCGAGCCACCACCGCTGCCATGTGCAGATAGAAGAGATTTGAAAGACAGAGGAAAGAGAAAAAGAGAGAGAAAAGACGCGCGTCGCAACAACCGCGTCTGCCGGAACGGACGCTGGCTGAAAAAACATACGCGGCCGCAGACCGAAGGCTGCAAACCACCTCCCACTACGACATCTACCCGTTTCATACGCCTGAGAAGAGCGGCCGCCCGAGCACGATTCCGATGCACCCTATCCGAGGACCGGCTTGTGGCAAGGGCGCTTTCCTTTCCAAGTGCGCTCGCCACCGCCTCTCTCTTTGTCGACGTACTGTGGGATGTCAGTGCACGTTAAAGAACCCCAGGTGGTCGAAATTTCCAGAGCCCTCCCCTACGGCGTCTCTCATAGCCTTAGTCGCTTTGGGACGTTAAACCCCATAAACCAACCAACCATCTTTGTCGACTCTTAGGGCCACGCGCCCTTCGTTGCTGCCGAGCGTTGGTTCTTCTAGTCAGGCCAGATATATAAATAAAACCGAGTAGGAAATTCGTCGAGTTCGGGAATCGAACCCCGGTCACCTGAGTGCGAGACAAGTATGCTAACCACTCAGCCATGCCAGATTTTTTTTTCTTTATTGCCTGACTTTGGCTCATGACATTGCACAACAAAAATACACATAACGCTATACCTATACATACGACACTGTCGTGGTCAGCCAGCACGAGACTGGCTTCGTCAGCTTAAAATTCCCGCAACATACACGACGGCTCTAGTATTGAGAGCCACTCGGGAGGCTCCGCAGCTGCTTTTTGAATTGCAAGAAACCAGTCCATGCTTTCCCGAAAATAAATTCGGGCCGGTCGTGAGTCTTTGTCACAATGGTAGCCTGCCATTCTGGAGCGCCATATACAGTGGAGGCCCAAGAGGATTATGAGATCAAAAGGTGCCCCATCCTCATTATCAGTGCTTAAATTGCGAATTCCGTGCGCGTCAAGTGGTAGCTGTTTCTTTATGGTCCTTTGTAACACGTCCCAAAAATAAACCCCTTCCCAGCAATGCAAAAAAACAAGGTCTATTGTTTCAGGCCGTTTACAAATTAAGCAGTTTGATCCCCACGGCAAAAATAAATCCTTTCCCTCTAGAAACTTTTTAACTGGTAACGTCCCGGTGTGTAACTTAAAAAAGAAAGTCTTTACTCCTGGTGGCACTGCATTTTCTTCATCCTTTTTAAAACATCCCCTCCCGGGCCTCCACTGTACAAGACCCTGTACATGGGCTCTGGGAAAACAATATCACAAAGATCATTGTACAACTTTTTCCTTTTACTTTTCCGCAAATAATCGGTGGAAAAACGTGCCGAAAGAAACCGAACGCTTGCTACAATCTCTCTGTAGTAACCAAAAGTTCCACCAGAGAGCTATTCGAGCTCAGCCATGCCAGCTCGATGTTTAGGAATGAACAAAGGCGCGTATAGTGAAGACGGTGTCTTCACTACCATGTTCTTCACTTCTCGTTACGGCGAGGTTTAGGTGTCCACCCAGATATGCGAGGCAGATACATTTCCTTTCCTCAAAAACTCACCTATTTTTCTATTTGGCAATTTCAACTTCCCCAATATTAACTAGCCTCTACTTAGCACCCCTGGTAATTCACAATCCAATGAGCCGAAACAATTCCTTGATCTAACTCTTGATTTCAATCTGCATCAATCCATATCACTTCCGACGAGAGGGAATAACACTCTTGATCTGTTGCTCACGAGCAGTCCTGATGACATTAAAAGCGTAACGATTCACCCCGGAATCAGCGACCACGCTCTTCTTCACATTTCCATATCACTACTGCTAAAAGTTAGGTCCGCAACTGAGAAGATAATCTTCGACTACAAAAGAGGCAACTTTGATGCAATCAACGTTGAACTTGCACGGTTTCACGAGTGCTTTCGTGAGTCATATGCGTCACGAACGATGAACCATAACTGGAAACTATACAAAACAACAATGATAAACCTAAGAAACAAATACATACCAAAAATAAATATTACATCCGATCATAGCAATGAGTGGTTTACTGTGACTTTGAAACGCCTCCTGAACAGAAAGAAACGCCTCTACCGGTCAGCAAAGTCGTCTAACTGCTCTGCAAAGTGGAACCAATACTATCAGTGCGCAAAAACCTATATCGAAAGCCTGTGTGCGGCAAAGCACAAATTCTTTTCAGTTGACCTTCTCAAAATCCTACAGTCCAACTCTAACAAATTTTGGCGTATTCTCTCTCCTAGGTCTCGGCCGAACCAAATAGAACTCATGGGAACTGATGGTGACCCAGTGGACCTAGATCAGTGCGCTACCGTACTGAACCAATATTTCACATCGGTTTTCACTCCCACACACAACTCTACCACCCCACTTCCACCAGAAACTTCACCGGTTACGATGCGTAAGATACTGATTAATCCCGTCGGTATCAGCAACCTCATTGATTCTCTTAAACTGTCTTCCTCGGCTGGGTGTGACCACATCAACAGTAAGTTATTAAAAAACACATCATCAACCTCATCCCAGATATTAGAATTAATCTGCACCCAGTCTTTGCATTCGGAGGAAGTCTCGGATGATTGGAAAGTAGCCCAAATCGTTCCAGTCTTTAAAGCAGGTGACCGCAAATCAGCCGCTAACTACCGTCCTATATCATTAACCAGTATCCCATCCAAACTTCTCGAGCACATTATATCCAGGAGCCTAATGGCACATCTAGAATCTAACGACTTCTTTTATCCTCACCAGCACGGTTTTAGGAAACACTTTTCATGCGAAACACAGCTTGCCGAGTTCATACATGACTTACTCGAATCCAAGGACAATAACCTTCAAGTAGATGCCATGGATGGAAAACTTTATTAAGCAAGTGAGTTTGGACCGTACAAGATCTCAGGGCCACCGCACAGCCCCCACATTACGCGCATGTGTCCAGGCCACGTAGGGCCATGGCACTGGCACCCCGGTTCACACAGCGAAGTTGCGCGTCCGGGTCCTGCGACGCAAGGAGGGCCTCCCATTCCTCCCATGTACCGATGGCGGGCTGCCCCTGCGGGGGAGGATCGGCAGGGCAGCCGAAGAGGATGTGGTCCAGGGTGGCGTGCGGTTCTCCGCAGAGAGTGCACTCTGGGGAAACATGGCGGAAGTGGGATAGAAGCTGAGGGGTAGGAAGAGTTCGGGTCTGGAGTCGCCTCCAGAGGATTTGTTGGGAGTGGGATAGAGATGCCATATTCCTCGATTGCTCTAAAGCATTCGATCGCGTCCCCCATAACCACTTACTTCAAAAGCTTTCATTGCTAGGAATTCCCGCCAACCTAATCCACTGGATCGAAAATTTTCTTTCAGGACGCAAGCAGTTCACTTCCGCAAACGATAGCCACTCACCCTTCACCAGCGTAACATCAGGGGTCCCTCAAGGCGCCGGACTGTCACCGCTTCTATTCCTCATTTACATAACGATCTCCCTTGTAACATAAACTCTAATTTACGGCTTTTTGCAGATGATTGCGTCATATACAGAGTTACTGAGGCGACCAATGATTCATCTTTACTTCAAACCGATCTTAACACACTCGCCTCATGGTGTAATAAGTCCCTCCTTTCTTTAAACATTAGCAAGTGCAAATCTACGTCTTTCACGAGAAAACGCACTGTGAATCCGCATCAGTACAGCATTGGCTCACTTCTTGTCGACCCGACATTATCATACAAATATCTCGGCCTCCACCTAACGCCATCACTATCATGGGTAACCCACATTCAAAACATTTGCGCAGAAGCCTCAAGCACACTCGGCTACTTACGACGTAACTTGAAGGCCCCATCCCCTGAAATAAAGAGATTAGCATACATGAAATTCATTCGCCCGAAATTAGAATATGCGTCATCCATTTGGCATCCATCTCAAGCTTATCTCGCCGCCGACCTCGAAGCCGTACAGAACCGCGGCATCCGCTTTATAACATCTTCCTATTCAAGAAAAACCAGCATCACTGCACTGAAACAGTCCGTCTCCATTCCATCGCTCGTATAACGCCGCATCATATCTCGCCTCTGTCTTCTGCATCATTTCTATTATCATCCGCGCTCACGCCACACAAAACTAGAACCCCCCCATAGGACGTGTAGCCGCTTGAACCATTATCATAGCATCGCTCGCATCAACTGTCGCAAGTTAGCACTCAGTTCTTCTTTTTTCCCGCACGCAATAGCTCTATGGAATGCCCCGCCAAAAACCATTGTATCATGCACTAATCGCAAATCATTCCGTAAAACACTAAAGGACAATTTTTCGTGAGAGCAATCTTTTCAATTATATGTTGTGCTTGATACAGACAAGTGTCCTTGCTTTTTTTCATTCCTTAGCCTTTGTTTACTCATGTGTTAATTTTTTTTACTTGTTACATATTGTATAACCTTTTCGACGCCCCTTATCTGCTGTACATTTCTATTCCTTTTCACTGTTACTTTTTTTTCTTTCTTTGTAGTGTTCTTGTCTTGTAGGTACAAATCTTGAGTTTGCTCCCCCCTTATGTAATGCCCTCGGGCCTTTAAGCGAAGAAATAAATCAAATGAAATGAAAATGAAACCAATTTACCGACGAGCAAGGCGTACAACCGAACGGGCGTTGGCGTTCTATGGACTCCCTGGCAGTGTTGCAAGACGCTGTCGCGTTTCACTCTTAGAGGCGAAGCCAAACATCTTAACAAAGCATCAGTGACACAAGAAGCAACACCGCCCTTAAGGTTTTCGCCTCATCGCACTAAGTCAACCAAGTGCCCCACTGAATTTTTGTACAAGCATTACGAAGAAAACAACTACAAATTGATGGTTTGGTTGGTTTGGTTTATGGGGTTTAACGTCCCAAAGCGACTAAGGTTATGAGAGACGCCGTAGGGGAGGGTTCCGGAAATTTCGACCACCTGGGGTTCTTTAATGTGCACTGACTTCGCACAGTACACGGGCCTCTAGAATTTCTCCTCCAAAGAAATTCTAGCCGCCGCGGCCGGGATCGAACCCGCGTCTCAACTACAAATTGAATTTTCAGTGTGCAAGTATTTATTGACATTTGACAAATTTACATATTTAGGCATTCGCGCATGAACAAAACCATAACATAAAATAACACTAAATACCACAATGCATCCCCGCAGGGAGGCGTCTGCAGCATGCAGACGTTGGTGAGTGGCGACACCACGGGGACAACCCGAGCATCCGCAGGGACATCCCCGCAGGGGGATGATGGTGAGCAGTGTGCCACCACGGACCCGAGCACCCGCGCTTAGCCGTGCGTGGCATCGCCGTGTCCGGGGAAAAGGGGATCCTGGTGGTTGAGCCAAGGCCGAGCGTTTGGACCCTTAAGGCCCCTCGGCGGAGGCAACACACCTCTTTGGCCCCAGCTTCCTGTAGACGGCACCTCCGGCCTGACCCGACCGGGGGAAATCGGCAGTCGCCTTTTCCTATCCTCCCCTCTATCTTTCACTTTCCTATTTCCTTTCTTACAACTCTCCTGTACCCTCCTCTCTTCTTCGGTTTTTCCTCTTTTCCCTGGCGGCGAGGGTTAACCGTGTGTGACCAACTACCCTGAGTTGAGTCATATTAGGTTATAGTTAAGGTGTACAGCTGGCGTGGGCAGGACTTTCTTTCAAGTTCCTGTCGCGTCCCCTTGTTGGACTCCATGGTGGGTGGCTGGCACCATGACCGAAAAACATCAATTTTTATGGCTCCCCCCCTTTGCAAACCTGATCGCTCTCTTAAAAGAGTGCGGAACGAAGCAGAGAACTTTTTTTCCAAAAAGAAACCAACATTTGCCAAATTCCATGTCATCCACAGTGAAGTTCAAGATAAACAGGCCAGAATTCTATCCCCCTTCATGGTATCGAAGTGCTTAACAGAAGCTTTGGGCCCCGGCTACAAAGTATCCAAAATGACCAGTGGCGATTTATTGCTGGAACTCCGAGAAAATGTCCAAACCACCAAACTCTGTAACATAGTGTCTATTGGGGACACACCTGTCTCCATTACTGCACACTGATCACTCAATACTGTCCGTGGCGTCATCTCAGAAAATGATTTTCTACACCTTACCGAGAAAGAAATGCTGGAAGGGCTTTCCGAGCAAAATGTCATTGATGTATATCGAATCAAGATCCGCAAGGACAACAAAGAAATAGATACCAAACACCTAGTCCTGACTTTTAACACATGCACATTACCCGAAACCATCGACGTTGGATACTTCAAAGTAAATGTAAGACACTACATCCCTAACCCCCGAAGGTGCTTTAATTGTCAACGGTTTGGCCACGGATCGCAGAGTTGCCGCGGCCACAAAACTTGCGCGAAATGCGCGTCGAAGGACCACCATTCTGAGGAATGCGACGCAGCTCTACGCTGCGCTAATTGTGAAGGAGACCATGCTGCGTACTCCAGGGCGTGTCCGTCCAGGAAGAAGGAAAAGGAAATCATCACCATAAAGACAAAGGCAAACATTTCATTCAAAGAAGCCAGAAGGCGTTTTGCACTGACAAATACATTCTCTTTCACAGCCCAACCAAACTATGCTGACGTGGCGCGCAGGGGCGGTGCACCACGCAGCACTCCGGCATCTGCCGCGGCCACTCCCACCGCGCCTGTGGTAGTGCCATCAACGCCCCAGGCAGAGACAGCCAAGGCTGCTCTGCCAACTTCAAGCCAGGGAGTGCCGGCCCATGGGCCAGCATCCCGCAGGACTTCCCCCCGTCGGGGGAGGCCTGACACCAACACACCCGCGGCTTCGCGGTCCTCCAGCACCTCTGGTGAGGTGATGGATACAACTACCACTCCGCCCGCTTTGCAGCGGCGGACCGGCTCTCACGAGCGAAGAAAAGATAGAACCCCGGTAACGGGCCCAGAACAGTAAATTCCTTCAGTTCCATTCCCACCCAAAAAAACAAACATGATATTTGCAATCCAATGGAACTGTAGAGGAATGTTGAGGAACTACAGTGATATAACGCATATTCTAGGGTCCGTGATGCCTCTAGCTCTATGCCTCCAGGAGACCAATCTTGGTCCACAACATTCAAATATCTTAAAACATTATACAACTTTTAGGCGTGATCGCGAGAATGCAAGTAGACTCTCGGGAGGCGTCGCAATCATCATCCAAAGCGGCGTCCCGGCTCAAGAAATCAAACTGAAAACAAAACTTGAGGCGGTTGCAGTTAGCGTCATCAGCTACAAAACCATAACAATATGTTCTGTATATCTTCCCCCACACATCACATTAACATGCCAAGATCTAGAAGGCCTGATCGATGAACTGCCGGAGCCATTTCTGGTAGTTGGCGATTTTAACGCTCACTCTCCATTTTGGGGAAGCGAACGCTGTGACTCTAGAGGCCAAACAATCGAAGATTTTATACTTTCGAATAATATCTGTCTTTTAAATACGGGAAAAGCCACATATTGCTGTCCAAGCTCAGCAAAAATGAGCTCTCTCGATTTAGCTTTCGCATCACCATTACTTTTTAACGATTTTAAATGGGATGTTTTAAATGACCCCATGGGCAGTGATCACTTACCTACCGTCATCAGGCTCTCATCGTCCACTCCAATCATCCCCACAAGGCCACGGCGCTGGAAACTTCAGCTCGCCGACTGGTCACTTTTTACAAAAAGTGCCACTCTGGAAAAGGAATTTTGTGACGACCTTAGCACAGATAAAATTAATGAGAAGTTTACTGAATGCATAATATCGGCCGCAACACTCGCTATACCACAAACAACAGGACTTGCACAAAATAAACATAAAGTGTGGTGGACACAAGAATGCACATTAGCAAAAAAACAACAAAACAAAGCCTGGAGCGCTCTGCGTCGATATCCCACTGCAGAGAACTTACTTACCTTTAAGAAGGCAAAAGCCAGAGCGCGGTATGTCCGAAGAAATGCAGAGAAAACCTCTTGGAAGAAATATGTCTCCTCAATAAAGAGTTCAATAACATCAAAGAAAATGTGGGAAAAAGTTCGCAAATTTACTGGTGACCATACCCCTTTCACACTTCCTCTCTTGACAGCACCCGGGACACAAACATCTTTAGAAGAACAGGCCAACATACTGGGCGAGCATTTTGCTGAGATCTCAAGCTCATCCAACTACACAAACACATTTCAGAAACGCAAAGCAATAGCTGAAAAACAAAAATTTCCATCTGGAGCAGGTGTTCATGAGGATTATAACCAGCCTTTCACACTACAAGAATTAAATAAGGTACTATCTTCTGGCAAAAAGACAGCACCGGGACCAGACAACGTGCATTACGCTATGCTTGCACATCTCTCCGAGGCTGCTGTAGAGGCACTGTTAAAATTCTTCAATAAAATCTGGATAACTGGAAATATACCTGACGAGTGGAAAAAAGCAGTCATAATACCTTTTCTCAAACCCGGAAAACCACCAACAAGTCCTAGCAGTTACAGACCAATAGCCCTCACCAGCTGCATTGCTAAATCTTTCGAAAGTGTAATAAACATTAGATTGACCTTCATACTTGAATCTCGGCAACTATTAGATACACACCAATGTGGGATCAAAAAAGCATGCTCGACCACAGATCACCTTGTCCGTCTAGAAAACACCATCCGGGAGGCGTTCATCCACAAGCAGCACTGTATTGGGGTCTTCTTCGACTTGGAGAAGGCCTATGATACTACGTGGAAGTTCGGCATCCTCCGTGACCTAGCAGAGCTAGGTATCCGCGGCAGGATGTTGAACTGCTTGAACGACTTCCTGGCTAACCGCACATTCTGAGTCCGCCTAGGAGCAACTCTCTCCATGACTTTCACCCAAGAGAACGGCGTACCCCAGGGGTGCATTCTAAGCACGACACTGTTCATAATCAAAATGAATTCCTTAGCTAAAGCAATACCCAAGTCCATAATGTATTCAGTTTATGTAGATGACCTACAAATAGCATGCACGTCCTCTAGCATATCAACCTGTGAGAGACAAATACAAATCACACTGAATAAACTAGGTGCTTGGGCAGACAGAAATGGGTTCCAATTTTCTCCTCAAAAAACAGTAGCTGTTCTTTTTTCATTGCGACGAGGCCTACAGGTCGATCCCAAACTATACCTGAATCACACTGCACTACCAATTAAACAAGAACACAAATTTTTAGGCCTAACTTTCGACAAGAAACTCACATTTCTACCACACATTAACAACCTTAAAAAGAAAGCTTCTCAAGCCCTCAATATCTTAAAAGTGCTCTCACGGAAGCGGTGGGGGTCCGATAGAGCAAGCCTTTTACAAATATATCGCTCTCTGCTGCGCTCCAAGCTGGACTACGGGTGCATAATATATGGTTCGGCAAGAGCATCCTACTTAAAAAGATTAGACCCCATTCATAATCTTGGTCTGCGCCTATCATCTGGAGCATACAGAACATCACCAGTAGCCAGCCTTTACGTCGAAACTAATGAAGCCGCTCTTGAGGTTCGAAGAATTGCCCTTACATGCTCATATGTCTCAAAAATCCGTTCTCTTCCGAAATATCTCTGCCATCCAGTTGTCACCAAGTGCCCATCTAAAAGATTATTCATCAACAAACCACATTCTATCAGACCATTACTGCTGCGCTTTGAAGATAAATGTGAAGAGCTAACAGTACTAGATGCCCTAACGAATATTGCACAAAGAAATGAATATTTACCACCATGGTACAGCCTGCCTTCAGTATGTGACCTCACAATGACACATTTAGATAAAAAGCAAACGCCAAATGAGTACATATTACAGGAATTCTTTGCACTACAAGAAAAGTATGACACATTGAATTTTATACCGATGGCTCAAAAACAGAAAGTCACGTTGGAAGTGCAGTAATCCAAGGAAAAAACAAACAGATAATGCGACTACCAGAATGCGCATCGGTTTTTACTGCTGAGTGTTATGCCATCTTTGTAGCTGTGGACAAAATAGTAAGAGAGAATATCAAAAATAGCATCATTTACACCGATTCCCTGAGTATGCTCAAAGCACTGCACTCCAGAAATGCTGCTGAACCCATAATAGGTAACATCATACATAACATTGTTAAAATCACAAAACAAAACATAACATTAAATTCTGCTGGGTTCCTAGCCATGTTGGAATCGTAGGTAATGAGAAAGCAGATGTATGTGCTGCACAAGCCCGGAATGGCCAAATAAAGCAAGTGAACATACCGCACAGGGATTGCTTAAAGTTTATCAACAGTAAACTCAGAAATAAGTGGCAGACCGCATGGCAAGATCACGTAAACAACAAATTACATTCTGTGAAACCAATTTTAGCGGAATGGCAATCATGTAGGCATCAAGAACGTTTTACCGAAGTTATTTTATGTCGGCTCCGCATTGAACACACCCACCTCACGCACAACTTTCTGCTAGCCAAACAAAACAAACCTCTCTGTGAAATGTGTGGTGCTGAACTCACAGTGAACCACATTTTAATTTCATGCATAAAACTAGAAGAACTAAGAAAGAAATATTTCACAACATTTTACAGGGAAAGCATCCCATTACACCCCATGCTACTCTTAGGTGATCAAGCACTGGTTGACATTTCATGTATTTTTAGGTTTCTCAAGGAAGCCAACGTTTTAAACAAACTCTAAGTATTTTTAAAAAGCTTCACCATTAGCAAAAACTCTAACCTTGTGTTTTGCGCATCATAGCCTCATTTGCTTTTGCGCCATAAAAATCAATATAACTAACTAAATACCACAATGCAAGCAAACGCGCTACAGTACATGATGCTGTCAGCAAAAATTCAGGGGGCACTTTGAATGTCTAAAGTGCGTAGAGGCCAAAGCGTTTTCCGCACCACTTTGCCTATATGACACTGGTGACGTCCCCACTGGATGACGTCAAACATAATTGATGATGAAGTAATGACAAATTACTAATTAGTGGATAATCATTGATTAATGACTAATTACAAACCAACTGCTAAGTGATGACGTTTAAGCTTCGCCTTTAGGTGTGGAACGCGACAGCGTGTTGTAGCGCTGCCACGCAGTCCACGGAACGCCACCACTCGTTCGGCGCGATGGCTTCCCCTTTGAACGCAACGCTTTTTGAGGAAAGGAAATGGCGGAGTAATTCTCTTTCATCTCGGTGGACACCCGAACCGCACCGTACAGAGAGGGAGGAACGCCACCACCCGTTCGGCGCGATGCCTTCCCCTTTGAACGCAACGCTTTTTGAGGAAAGGAAATGGCGGAGTAATTCTCTTTCATCTCGGTGGACACCCGAACCGCACCGTACAGGGAGGGAGGGACGCCACCACCCGTTCGGCGCGATGCCTTCCCCTGTGAACGCAACGCTTTTTGAAGAAAGGAAATGGCGGAGTAACTCTCTTTCATCTCGGTGGACACCCGAACCGCACCGTACAGGGAGGGAGGAACGCCACCACCCGTTCGGCACGATGCCTTCCCCTTTGAACGCAACGCTTTTTGAGGAAAGGAAATGGCGGAGTAATTCTCTTTCATCTCGGTGGACACCCGAACCGCACCGTCCAGGGAGGGAGGAACGCCACCACCCGTTCGTCGCGATGCCTTCCCCTTTGAACGCAACGCTTTTTTGGGAAAGGAAATGGCGGAGTAATTCTCTTTCATCTCGGTGGACACCCGAACCGCACCGTACAGGGAGAAAGGAACGCCACCACCCGTTCGTCGCGATGCCTTCCCCTTTCAACGCAACGCTTTTTGAGGAAAGGAAATGGCGGAGTAATTCTCTTTCAGCTCGGTGGACACCCGAACTGCACCGTACAGGGAGGGAGGAACGCCACCACCCGTTCGGCGCGATGCCTTGCCCTTTGAACGCAACGCTTTTTCAGGAAAGGAAATGGCGCAGTAATTCTTTGTCATCTCGGTGGACACCCGAACCGCACCGTACACGAAGGGAGGAAGTGAGAGTTAAAGAGAAAGAGGGGATGTAATGAAGAAACTGAAAATTGTATTTGAGAAGAAGAAATTACGCAGTAACTGTCTCGCATATCTCGGTGGACACCCGTCAAAACGCGGACACCTGTGCCGAAACGGCTGCCGACACGGCTGTCGACACGGCTGCTAACGACAGTATGAGGCATTAAAGGCTTTCGCCTTAATGCACGCAAGCAGGAAACATTTCGGTCAGTGGTGCTCTTTCTAGGTGCTTAGGCGGGACCAATGGTTGCTACTCGCTCCGCTATTCTGCTCACAAACTCCCTGATGACGTCGTCTAATTACCTTAGGAGCGCAGTTCTTTCTTTGTGTAATGCAAAATCAAAAGATGCGATAACTTCTTTTGAGTCGTTCGGTTGCGCAAATACGTTTTTATTCTGCGCAGAGCACTAAAAGAGCATTGCCCAAAAGCGAAAGACGCTGGTATAGAAAACAAGCTACGACCTTCTTTAATATCGCCATGCTTGGCCTCCCCGCACAACTGAACGAAATCCCGGGGTTGAACCACACATTATACGCAGATGATCTGACTCTGTGGATGTGCAGGGGCAGTGGCGGCCAAATTGAACAGACGCTCCAGCGAGCAATCGATGTTACAGAAAGGTACTTAGAACCGATCGGGCTAAGGTGTTCAGCCGAAAAATCGGAAGCGCTCTTCCTCTCCCCAATGCCATCGCCCCAGCGTCCGCGTATAAAGCAGGACGGACCATATAACCCAGGGTCAACGGTAACATTACACCAACGGTGGCAAGCATTACAGTTCTTGGACTACGAATTCAGGCCAACGGCAGGGACTCGGAAACTATTCAGAGGCTAGAGGCCAGCAAACTTGTCAAACTTGTAGACTCCTGAAACGGATTGCAAACAAACATGCAGGCATGAAAGAAGCTAACCTCCTCAGGCTAGTCCAATCTTTCGTAATCAGTAGGATAGTCTACGTGGCGCCATATATGCGGCTTCACAAGGGAGAAAAAGACAAATTCGACATTCTCATTCGTAAAGGGATACAAACGGTACTAGGTTTACCACCCAATACATCGACGAACAGGATTATGAGACTGGGTGTTTCAAATACCCTCGAAGAGCTCATTGAGGCTGCAACAACCTCGCAATACCAGAGACTGTTGCGCAGCCGTACTGGTCGCACCATTCTGGAGAAGTTAGGGCATGAGCCACGAGCATGCTCCAGACGTACTGAAAAGGTTCCTACACAGGTTACAGACAAATTAAAGATACCTCCACTCCCAAAAAACATGCATCCCATCTACCATGAGAGCCGGAGGAGGGATAGAGCAGTAGCTTTGCAAGCCCGATTTGATGGCAGACATGTTATTTCTCTCTCTCTCAGCATACCTCACAAGCTGATCCACCAACTCGCTCATGTTTTGCGATTCCCTTTGTAGGATCTCCAAAATGCCGAGCTGTAGTGGAATGGGCACCGTTTAGAAGATCTGGTAATAGCATAAACGGCGCCGAGAGTTCACAAGTCAAAATCAACTGCTGGCACTCCCAAAGCCGCCTCTAGTTCATCGGCTGTAGACCGACTACCTCCAGCGGGGCTGGTTAAGATGGCTTCTAGCTTTACGAGATGTTCCATGTCCAGCTCCTGAAAACGATGTTTTGTTTCAGTTATGATTCGGTCGGCAACAGTGAAATACTCCTTGCGCAGCGCGGCCTTAACGTCAAGTGCAACTAACTGGACAGGTCTATCAGCCGTGCAATAACTCTCAGAAGGCTTTGTCGGCCTTGACATACGAGGTTCCCTGAAGCCTAGGCGCGCTGCTGCTGTGCTCGTGTGCTGCCACAGCTTCTCAAACGCAGTTTCAGAGCGCAACTGGGAGAGCGCCTCGCAGAGACCCTCTGCGGCCTTTTTTGCACCTGCGGCGAAATATGTCGAGCTCTGGAGAGCCCTTGCTAGTCCTTCACAAGGCTCAAAGAAGGTTACTGAAACGTGGATACATAACAAGGTTACAAATTTCTGCAAAAGCCGATCATAACCTCAAAAAATAGCCTTGCTGCTTTCGGTCACTGAGCTTGGTGTCTACAAGAGCTCCTCGAGTGTCTCTTGGACTCTGGCGTAATTCTCGACGAATCTTTGCATCGACTCGACTCTGACTGTCCATCGCGTCGGGCAAAGCGGCAGTAAGTTATTCGGCCTTGATCCACTCTCCACATCTGACTCGCGTCCTGTAGGAAGTACTTTGTTAGCATTAACCATTTTGCGCTTCATGGAGTCGAGGACTGCGTTGGAAACGTCCTTAGCAATGCTAAGAGCGTCTTCAATTCTGTCGCTGCTCCTGCTAGCCTCTTGTAGTACCAGATCTAAACAGTGATTACTGCAATGAACATACAATGACCGTGGCTCGCAGTCACTAAGTCTTTTTTGCACACCCGAAAAATGACCGGACATATTCGCTGCCCGATCAAAGCAGTGGCCACGTACACAGTGAAAGTCTAGGCCGAGGCGCAAAATCATGTCCTTGATGGCCGTGTAAAGGGTCTCAGATCTACTGTCAGGCTCGTTATACAGGCCGAGATACTCTTCCCGAAATTCTAGATTATCCCTCTGCACCCACTACATGCAAAAGGTGAAATGCTCGTCACAATTTACACCGGTTGTTCCATGATCAATGATACCAAAAAATGGACCATACTTCGCGTCCTCTACGATTTCTCGTTGCACACTATGCACCATAATCTCTATAAGCTCATTCTGCATGTCACCGCTCCCCATTTATTTCGCTTAGTCATCCACGTCTTAAGGACCCGGACATCCTCTGATCTATCGTCGAGCAAATCGAACAAATTTTCATTACATTTACCTCGTCCTCGAAGGGCCTGGCCTGCGCGGCAGAGGTAACGAACAGAGCTAACTATGACACGAAGTGCTGCCCTGGCCTCCTCCCGCTGTTTGTTGTATTGCTGCGAAAGGAGACGCAAAACAGGAATGCCTGCCTGGCATGACAAGTTTCGGCTCACGGAGGCCAAGTGAAATTTGCTCTTTTCATGTGACTGGAACTTCTCGATAGCTTTTTTCCAATTGTTAAAATCAACCGTAAGAAAAGCTGGTTCCATACTTCCAGCACTGTCCACTCTTTCTTCCAAATGTCGACGGCACTCGTGACACAAGACTACGTCGCTCTTGCTTTCATAAAAAAGGCAAGCAAATCGCAGAAACCAATCATGTTGACACGATATACCGCCTTGGTTTCTAATAAACCTGTTGGTTTCGGCTGAAAATGACCGATATTCCTACAGCGCTGACTCGTCCTCCCTCGATCTGTTTTTTGACGATCTGTTTTTTGACGCAATTGAAGAATTCACATTGCTTGTTTCATCAAAGCTGGTTCCTCCTCCTGTTCGACGTGAAGGCCCTTGTGCTGGAGCTTCTACAAATGAAACCAAAGACGTATAATCGCATTTTGCTTTTTACAACGGGCTCCTTCTCCTGTTTTCAGTGAATGGTTTTTGAAACAAGCGAAATCAAGTTTCCTCAACATTTTCCCGAATCAATATATAACAAGGCATTTCCATTAGCACAGGAGATAGGCTACTTTTCTTTTGGTTGGAAACACTGATAATACTCTCCCGCGGTGCAGTCTGCTGATGGTAGGGACAGCTCGGAATGATGGCTACAGTCATCGCCGAATGGTTGCGCATCGACGGTGTTCGTGCTGTCGGGACGGGCTGGACTAATTTCTGCAGAAGTAGCGCCATCTTGTAGGGACCGGGAAAAGCGAAGAAAAAAAAGTGTGGATGAATGGATGCATTGACACAAATGGAAGTCGGAATGAAATACTATGAAATGTAAGATATTGTACCCTGAGATTCCCCTCTTCTTAGGCATTTTGAGCATTTTTTGGGAGCCAGACATTACGTGAATGGAAGTCGTAATGTGCCGATTCGCCATAAAATCTCAGAACAGGCTGTCGCGACACAAGTCGCGACAGTACGATGCGCGTGATAAAGGCATCTTACATCATGCTGCCACAGATATGACGACTATCCTAGCTGCACCGACAGCACCAGCACATTTCTATAATTGAACCTGTATGTCTAAAGAATTTTCTATTTGAAAAGGAGCATGACTAAGCAGGCACACTCAACTATAAAATTAATGTAAGCATAGATAGAGTGGTACATACCCGAATAAGCCCCCAAAAAGGCTGGAACTGTCCACTGAAGGTTGACAAACGGCGCCGGCCTTCCTTGATCGCGGTGCAAGCTTCCGCCAAGCTCCCTAAAGGTCAACTCCCAAGGCCTTTCCCAAGCGCTTATTTATATACAGGCACTGGAATGGACCTGTTTTCCAGTAACGGCCTACGCATGCTCAAAGCCATCTCGTCCGCTAATTTTGACGACTTAATTTTTGAATAAAAGGAGAGTTCGCTGAACGTGCTTTTCCACGACGTCCCCTCGACGCCACAATCTCTTGCATAATAATGGGCTATTTGGAGAAATCTGTCAGTCAACTTTCTGCAAGGCTTGTTTTCCAAACAAAAGTGTCGTTCCGAGACTACACTCTCGCATTCTTTGTGCAGCCGGGTTCCCCCCTCCGGGTAACTTCTGGAAGGTCGCCATTCGACTTCAAGATGGTCCCAAGAGAGGGGGGACCGCTGTCAACCTCCTGTAGCACCGCAGTAGAGGTCAGGCAGGAAATGCAAGGAAACGGGCTTTGCTTCCGTGATGGCAGGAGTGGGCTACCTCATACAGGAACTGTGCTCATAATAAACTTTCTTAGAAGTTTCTGCTGCAAAAATTAGACTGATCCGCACTGTCGCGCGAACTTTCTTCCTTCACCCCTCCGTACCCCTACCCCGAACAATGAACAGCCGTATAGCCCACCAGCCACTTCGCGACGACAAAGACCCTTTTCGTGCGCCACGCTGAGCAATGCCACATCCGACTCATAAAGACGACGGCGATTGGAACTTCGGGAAAACATCCCTTCGCATACTGCGAATTCCAGTCACTCCTGAAGAAGAGAAGGAGTTGGGGCTGGAACCTTGGATTGAAAATAAAGTGTTTCTTACGTGAAGGCCATGTGATATACTTGGGTTGGTCATTATAATAACTTATTTGCATTTCAGCGCAGAATGAGAGTAGCAAGGAAGTGGCGATCGGGGTGGTACCTGCGCCAGAGTGTTTGTATTGTTAAAATTGCCGTCCTATGAAAACCAAAATGAGGGCTAGCACTTTAATTCATACCTGTTCCAGAGGCTTGGGGGTGTCTTCAAAGTGTAGTTTCCTACTGGGACGTCATGGGGAACGCGGAGGACGAAAGTTAGGTTACAGCATAAAAAAATGTGCACAATGCAGGAACTCAGGTGGGGGAGGGGCTGAGCCCCCTCATGAGAATATCTAGGGGGGCTCTGACCCCCCCTGTCCCCCCTGTTCCGGCGTCCCTGGCAACGCACCCAAGAATAGCCAGAAGAACGCGCGCACCAATGCTAACGCAATTTACCCGGTTTAACAAGAGCTAAACCAGTGCCAATTTTTGATTTGCAAAAACCATTTTGATCACAAAGTATACCGCATAAAAGGACCAACCACTTGACACCACTTCGAATGTCCTTGTCCATCTTAGTGGGGAGGGGTCGAACTCTGACGGCGCGTCTCCAGAGTTCGGGCACTCGGACCCGCTCCTTAATGTGGAAATCGTGTTGGATGTGAAGCCGGGCTAACATGTCCCGGCCCGGCTTTGTTTGGGCTAGCCTCGAGTATTGATTTGTTAGATGGGCTTCCTTGAGCTCCTGAAAGGTGTTCACCACTCCCAATGCAAGAAGTCTCGCATTGGAGGTGGAGACAGGAAGGTCAAGTGCCCTCTTCACCATTTTACGGAGTATTACCTCAACTTTGTCTTCGTCGTGCTTCCACAAGTGCAGATAAGGGACCGAGTGGAGAATTCGGCTGATTACGAAAGCATGGGCCAGCCGAACTGCATATCTGGTAAAGAATATCATAGTGGTCGTCGCGAGGCTAGGGCGGAGTCCATAGCGCGCCACTACGGCAACAAGAAAGGTGTCTATTACGTAGATGTAGCCGGGCCGACCCACAGGGGGTGGTACACGGCCGCCGTCATACATCAAGAAATACAGGTGGATGGGCTTTTCTTTCGAGCCCCAGGCACAACACAAGCTGAAGAGATTGCTATCGCCCTAGCTGCTTCTGATACCAAATCAAAACACATCATAACAGAATCACGTTCGGCGTGTAAAAATTATGGGGCTGGCTGGATAACTCCGCTAGCTGGGAGGGACGCTACATGGCGGTTCAAGCAAGCGGACGCGCGTCGCATCGGTTCCGCACATTTTGACCAATTTCGACCGGACCGAATCATTCTTGCCACCGGATTTTCTTCGGAAGGGAAAGATATCAAGTGCTGGATCCCCAGGATAGAAATTTCAAGCGGTCGGACCAGTTTTCGGCTTTCTACCGGACTTGAAAGTTATACAGCGGGCGCCGGCCCGCTAACCTTAACGGGCCACCCAACTCGACATCGTGAGAGCATGGGACGCTAACCTTGTCGACGACGCCGACGCCTAGCATCGACGCCGTTTCAACGACAGACCAAATGGCGGGGCCCAGCCAAGACAACGATGTGCCACTGCAATCACCAAACGTCCTTCTCAACGAATTACAAGAGATGGATGAAGACGACTTCGGAGACGCCGACTTCGGAAGTGAGGACGAGATCCCGGCCGACTCCTCGTCGAAGCCAGCCGGGTACAACGATGCCAGCTGGGAGCTTGCACAATCCAAGCGCCAGAGAAAACTTCAAAGGCGAAAAGAACGCAAAGGCACGGGAACGGGCCCGGCCGCCAAACCTCAGGATGGAAAATTTCCGGGTGATGCGACCGGCTGCAACAACAATGGATCAAGGGAGCAGAGCAGGCCTAGGCGAAGAATGCTGCCACTCCCCAGAAGCGACTACAAGATCATTATTCGACCTAAGGAAGGACTCATAGTGAAGTCCCTCACCACCCACCAAGTAGCGCGCGCCATTGTCATGGCGTGCGGCCAGCAATGCAAGGACGGGGACCTACTTGTAAGGCTTCGCACCGGATCCAATATCATTATCGTTAGCACCCCGCACGAGCAAACGGCACAGCTTGTGCGGCACATTACCCGTCTCAAATTTTACGGAAAGACTTATAATGTTAACGCTTACGTGGCAGCACCGGAAGACGTCCTGCGCGGCGTGATCCACGGTGCAGACCCAGGTACCCCTCCTGAAGAACTCAAAGCACACTTACGAGTCAGAACTCAAGGAGTGACTATACTTCAGGCAAGGATGCTTGGAAAATCCAAGACGGCAGTGCTCACGTTCGACGGCCCGGTCTTGCCGAAATTCGTCATATATTACGGAAGAGAAGTACCATGCTACCAGTACCGCCCCACTAGGCAAGTGTGTTACGTCTGCTTCCAGCAAGGACACCGCTCCGACGTCTGCCCCACACCGAACATTATTGTGTGCGGACTGTGCGGAGTTTCAAACCCGCCCGACGACCACGAGTGCGCGCCGAAGTGCATAATCTGTGGCGAGGCACAGCGGACCGGATCCAAGGAGTGCCGAGAGAGATTGAAAAAAGCAAGACCAAAACCCACAGGAGGCAGAGGACGGAGCGACCAACGCGGGCGACCACCCAAGCGATGGCTCAGCTCAGAGGGAGAGAAATCGAGGAGCCGATCGAGGTCCAACTCCTTCCCGCCTCTACCACCAGCCGGCCCACAGGAGGGGGAGAAGCTAGAGAAAAAGAAAAAGAAGAAGCTTTCCCAGACAAGCGGCGGCAAGGTGAGCTGGGCTTCCACCACTGCTTCGCACTCGGTAGGAAAGGGTAGTGACATAAACAACACAAACAACAAAGACAGTCGTGTCACAGAACCGAAGGACGCGAACAGCGATGCGCTCAGACGCGACCTAGAACTGGCTCGAATCAAACAAAACGAGCTCGAACGCAAAGTTGAGGAACTCACAAAAACACTAAAGGAACAAACAACAGCGGGAACTCGACACGACTAGAGACCTTCCAAAACGACAACCACAGGCATCGAACGAAGGAGACCTTGAAACACGAATGCAACAGATGATGCAGCAGATGATGCAGGATATGATGCAGCAAATCCAATCGCAAATTCAAAAGATGCAAGTACAATTCCAAGGGCAAATCTCAGAGATCAGAAGCGCTTTTAGAAAGCAAAAACATACCGAGAACATTAGGGAAAGGGCGTACAACCGTCCAGCGCTAACAGCTTTCGCAAGCGAACAAGGCAACAGCAGTAACGCGTAAACATGATCAATACGTATCGGCAAGAACAAGAATACTTAGATATTTGGCAATGGAACTGCAGAGGCTACCGCAAAAAGCAGGCCCTCTTAAAACAATATATAAACACACAACTCACACCTCCTGATGTAATTGCGCTCCAAGAGACCGGAATCAAGCCGACCTTACAAGGGTACGAGGTTTACGAGAGTCAAAACGAAGGTAAAACGGCCGTCCTAGTCAGCAAAACCATTACAGCCATCAGGCACGATACCACCGCCGACACCGACGTTGAACACGCGCTTGTTGAACTTATTCCGAAAAAGCGAAAGGGACGCAGCACGTTCTTACTGAACGTGTACAGCCCGCCGAGACAAAGAAAAGGCAAACTCTTCGAACTGTTTTATGGAGCGCACAAGCTGACCAAAGAAAATGCACTCATCATCGTAGGAGATTTCAACGCCATGGACTGGAGTTGGGCATACCAGAAACAAGACATCAAGGGAAGAACATTAGCGGAAGTAGCGGAATACTTTGGCTGCAGTCTAATCCCAGATCCTGCGGCCCCCACGAGAATCGGGAATAGCGTGAGCACGGACACATGCCCGGACCTCACCTTCGTAAGGAACAGCAGGGAGTCACAGTGGGAAAACATGATGGAAAATCTAGGCAGCGATCACTTTATCCTCCGGACACGAATAGCATGCGACACCATAAGACGCCAGATTGTACAGTCGAAAGTCACTGACTGGAACGCGTTTCGTGGGGCTCGCAACAAATCTGAAGGCGGTATCCAATCACTGGAGGAATGGAGCGGCATGCTGAGAGAAACGCGACAACGATGAACAAAAAGTCTAAGGAGAACGACAGCAACGCCTGAAGTAGACGCCCACCTCCTCAGACTATGGGAAGCGAGACGCAGTCTCACCAAAAGATGGCGGAAGCAAAAACACAACAGGAAACTAAAACTGAAGATAGCAGAAATTACGGCAAAGGCGGAAGAATACGAGGCGCAACTCGCGAAACAAATTTGGGACCAACTCAGCGACTCACTTAGGGGAACTCTAGGCACGGCCAGAACCTGGAATCTCTTAAGAGCACTAATCGATCCGACCAAAATAAAATCAGAAAACAATAAAGCCATCCACCGGTTCATCCACTCCTTCGAGGGATCAGACATCGCCCTACTGGAGAAGGCACGAGAAAAATGTTTCGGCGATCACAACCCCCCGCGATACCAAGGAACGTATCGAGGAGCCGAAAACGAGAAACTCGACCGCCCCAGAACTGTGGAAGAGGTGGTTTACGCGGCCATAACACCACCAGAAACACGGCAGCTGGAGCGGACAGAATCGACAACGCCCTAATCCGCAACCTGAGCGACGACCTCATACAAGAGCTCGTCACCTTTCTTAACAAACATTGGGAGGCGGAGACGGTTCCCGAAGATTGGAAACACGCCGAAGTAATAACAATACCTAAACCTGGTAAAAAGCTACAAATTGAAAACCTCAGGCTTATATCACTCACGTCGTGCCTTGGCAAGCTTTACGAACGGGTTGTGACTTTCAGACTGCAAAATTATATGGAAAACAACGACTGTGTACCACATACCATGTTCGGCTTCAGAGCGAAGCTCTCGACGCAGGACGTTCTCCTCCAAATACAAGAAGATGTCCTGCGAAACGTACCTCGGACGGGCGAAAATGTCATAATGGCCCTGGACATCAAGGGGGCATTCGATAACGTCAGCCACGAAGCGATCCTTACGGGCCTAGACAACCTGGATTGCGGACGCAGAATCCACGGCTTCGTCAAAGCCTTCCTGTCCGATATAACTGCCACCATGGGATAGGAGACCTTCGATCGGAAAAAATTCGCACTCCAAACAAAGGAACACCCCAAGGGTCAGTTATCTCAGCCCTACTCTTCAACATAGCTATGATAGGCCTAGCTCGAAAACTAGAGAACATCGAAGGCATCAGGCATGCAATGTATGCTGACGATATAACAGTCTGGACAAACACGGGCTGTCTCGGAGAGAAGGAAGAAAGGCTACAGCAAGCGGCCTCTTGTGTAGAGCAATACCTCGCAGAAAGAGGTCTCTCATGCTCGACCGAGAAATCGGAACTGCTGAGAGTCTGGAGAGGCAAGCAAAACCGGACCGTCCCAACCAACGAGGACCTAAAACTCAACGTCTACATAGAAGGGACGCCCATATCCGAAAAGACAACAATAAGAATTTTGGGCATGTGGGTTCAATCCAACCAGCGCAGTACTCACACTTTTACCCTACTGAAAGCAACAACGCTACAAGTCGCACGCATGATCACCCGCATCACCAACAGGCGACATTGCATGCGTGAAGAAGACACACTCAAACTAGTCAGAAGCCTAGTAGTTAGTCGAATCACGAACAGCCTACCCTACCAGTGCCTCAACAAATATGAAATACAACAAGCGGATGCCCTGCTACGCAAAGCGTATAAGACAGCGCTCCGACTACCACGCAACACGTCTACAGAAAAACTCATGGCCCTGGGATTACACAACACCTTTGAGGAGCTACGAGAGGCGCAGCTTGAGTCGCAAAAACTCAGGCTGTTGCAAACGGCAGGAAGAGCGCTCCTGCAGAGGCTCGGATACCGCGAGCAGATGCGAGAAATGTCGAGGACGACAACGATCCCCGACGAGCTTCGCAAGACCCTCAAGGTAGCGCCAATATCAAAAAACATGGATCCCAACCTCCATCGAGGCAGAAGAGAAGCGAGGGCCGAATTCATCGAGAAAACATACGCTTCTCAAGCCACGACCGTGTATACAGACGCGTCTTGGAGAGGAGGAGATACCAAAATCGCTGTAGCGGCGGTGGTCGATTCGTTTTTACGCGAAATGACCAGCGCGTCTCTCCGAGGCTGCACAGCTGCAGAGTCCGCGGAAGTAGCCGTTGCTCTAGCGGTGGCGGAGGGCTATATATCCGGGCGGTCACTAACAATACTTACGGACTCTGAAACAGCCTGCCGAAATTACATGAATGGCAGGATAGGTCGTCACGCGCTCCGTATACTCCTCGCAGCGAGTGACAGAATTAAAAACCGGGAAGAACAAAACGACAAGATCCGACACAAAATTGTGTGGGTACCGGGGCACACGGGGGTGGCAGAGAGCCGAGAGGCCGACAGGATAGCTCGAGGATACATTACTTTTCGAGCTTCCGACGAGACCACGGAACTCGCGCCAGCACCCAGGGAATACTCGGCCATACTACAAAACTAAAGAGGCAGAAGAATGCGATATCCCCCACCGCACAAATCTCTCAGCAGAGAGGAAGCTGTCACTTGGAGACAATTACAAACAGGCTGTTTCCCAAACCTACATATACTAAACAAAATGCACTCTACGATATACACGAACAAATGTCCCTGGTGCGACGAAAAACCTACACTATACCACATCACATGGGCCTGCCAAAACATAGACGTGGTCCCCAAAATACAAAACCCGAGTGCGGAGCAGTGGGAGACTCTGCTGTCCAGCGACCGCTGCGAAGACCAACAAGGTCTGGTACAGCGAGCTCAATGGGCGGCAGTGGCCAGCGGAGCCCTGGACTGAGGGCAACCGACCACTGATTAGAGGCGGACGACTTCGACAGAGAAGGCTCCTGGGGGTAGAACCAAGACGTCTCTGAAGATGCCCCCAAACCGCAGGAAAAACCATTAGTGTAAATAAAGTTTTCCCTTCCTTCCTCTAGCTGAACGGATACTAAGGAACTGCAGCCGAGACACCGATCCTACTCTCCGCTGCATAGTTTGGACTCCGGGCCATCAGGGCCTAGCAGGAAACGAAGCTGCAGACGCGGCGGCCCGAGCACTCATTCACAGGGCGTTCCCATTGGCTCCTGAGCACTTGAAACCTGAAGGTGGCTGTTTACTCTCGTTCAAAGATATAACATCCTATTATAAGGAAAGGCACCGCGTGTACCCAGCCGGTGCAATGGGACTGGGGAAAGCAAACGAACGCGTTCTACTTAGACTATTCACTAATACGATGCTGTGCCCGGCAGTATCAAAACACTTCGATCCCGCGTTCACTGGCAGGTGCAAACACTGTGGCGAGGTGGCTAACACCTACCACATGGTTTGGGCTTGCCAGCGCAACTCAGCTCTCTCCCCCCACCCCAACCCTACCAGAGAGGCATGGGAGGCGGCCCTGCTTGGCTGCTCGGACCTTCAGGTACAAAATGCTTTGGTCAAGAGGGCTAAGCTGGCGGCTTCGACCAATGGGGTCCCGGAATAGGGACTCCACCCATAGCAGGGCTTTTTAGGAGAGCCTCACCTATTTTATTAAATAAAGGCTTTTCATCATCATCGTCATCGAATGTCCTAAACCAATTAGTCTGGCCGTAATGGACGTCTGAAGTTTAAAAAATCAAGGTTTGGGGAAACAAAGGTCACCGGTGCAAATCCTTATGATTAGCAGCGCTTTTGATTCCAGTAGTAATCTAATGCACCGTAACACGCTAAATCGTTTGATACCGCTCCGAACATTCTACACTAATTAGGTGGTCCACAATCTGTGTACCAATGGTACCACCCACTGGTCCCAATTGAACTCCTCACACACAGGAGTATATAAAGGGGAGCAGGGGCATACTAGCGTATACAGGGGGTCGGGCTGTAACTATGGGACAAATCAGGTCACATGGTATGGTACTAAATGAATGCCGTCTGGTGATGATTGTGGTGCATATTTCTGTGGTGCATAGATCTGTTTTACATATTAATGCGCTCACGTGGTATATATACACTGTTTCTATGAGTCACGTGGTATGGTACCATGGTGGTGCCACTTGATTACCCTCTGGGGATCGATGGATAGGAGCGCCTCCTTTGAAACGGGATGGGGCAATTGCCACTATGCTCAGCTTTTTTTGCTTTATTTTTTATTCAACTATGTTGCACATTCTCATTAAAATTCCCAATTTTCTTTCACTACGGTTTCCTACAATTGTAACCTGATGCCACATCTCTGCTTTTCAGCCACCAATCTTCCAATCGCAATTTGCTGACTTCCACGGCAGATTTATTTATATGACCACTGTCATCTTTAAACCCTAGGGCCACATGAACAGAGACTGTGCCTGCATCGACATCGGGATGGATACCATCACATTTGAGTATGAGGTTTTGAATTGTTTCTGCATATCTACCACACACAGTACATTTGTCATCATCTTCGTTAATTTTTTTTGTAGCTGCGCGCTTTAAGACACGCTAACCTAGCTTCAAAGAGTAGCGCACTGCCTTTTCAGCTATGATAGAAAAATTCTTTGCTGATATGCCTTTTCCAGTTTCGATATAGCTCTACACTGTGCTTCGGTTCCATTGAATTCATTCAATTTTTAACTTCCGCGCTTTTAACCTGTCGTATAATGCTCTTCCTCCGTCCTCGTGTCCGGCATACTTGCTGCTTAGTTTCTAGTTCTTTTCCGACACTGCGAGTCAACGATCTTTCTGTATAAGTATTTAAATACCTTAGCTGCCCACATGTTATCGTACAATTTCCTCAGGCGTTCTTCATATAGTTTTTTACTTTGACTTTCCCGTGCTTCGAACGAAGCCCAGCCCATATCTCCTTGTACTGCCTCGTTTTTGGCACCTAGTGCCAATCTTCCAACAGCTCTCTGATTTACGTCTGATCTCGACTCAATTTCTGCCCTTAAGCGCAGAACCGCATTCCTGGAAGTAAGTCCCAGCACCATTATTTCTTTCCAAATACCTCTTAGTACTTCATATTTGTTGTACCCCCATAATGCCCTATGTTTCATTATCCCGGCGTCTGTTCGCCCTTTTGCCCTAAGAGACCGTTCATGCTTTTCTGTGTATATCTGCCCTTTAAGAGAGCACGTTGTTGGGCGAGTCGCTCCATGCGCCCGTCCATGTTCTCTTCTCGTCCCTGTCTTTTTTAGCGCAATTCCCTAGTTTAAGTATCTGCCCTTCGTTGGGCGATATCCCGAGGTATTCGTATTCGGCCACTCTGCGTATTTCGTAGCCTCCTATTGGAAGCACCTCATCAACTGTATCGTTGAAAATCATCACACCTGACTTAGTTGCGCTGAAACTGAAACCTAGAGCAGCGTCTGTTTTGTCACCACAACAATTAACCAGAGTTTGCAAAATCTTTCTGGCTACCTGCTAACAGCACTGTTGCGAATCTACCCCCCCCCCCCTCCCCCCTTTCTTTCTGCGTTCCCGCCACAACTGTCTTAACTTACGCCATTCCCAGAGGCGGTGTGGGGTTCTTCTAAAGTGGTGTTTCTCCGAGCACGCGCTCCCATGCGACATCCTGAAAAGAAAGTTAGCACCGGACACGACGGACGGATACACCGTGTCTAGAAGACTCCTTGATTCCACGTACCTGGACTACGGCATAACTGCCACCACCTGTTCTCCCGACTTAAGGAGCTCCCCTTAAGCAGCACCCAACGCAGCAGTAATGACCCTGCGACCATGTACGTACATCCGCCAGGGAGACATCAGTCAACGCCTGCTGCCACGCACGGAGACGAGCGGCTGTCATTCATCCGCGCTTCACTCTTTTTTCGACGGCTCGGGCGGCGCCGCAGCAGGTGTTCGCCTTCGGGTGTTTCCTTGAATTAAGACATGGGATCTCCCTGGCCACCTTCGTGAAGGGTCATCAGCTGAGAGCTGCGTTTGGTTAAGTGCGCGCCCGAATGTGGGTGAGGAGGTGACCTGAGGAAAAGAGACTCCCGGGAGATTTTAAAGAACGAGGCCGAAGGTACAATCCGGAAGGCCTACAAGTCGGCCCTGGGTCTTTTGCACAGTACGTCCACGCAAAGGTTGCTGGCCCTTGGTCTTCACAACGCACTCTCGGAGCTGTGCGATGCGCACCTCGTTTCCCAGCTCGGAGTACTCACTCGTACGAGCGCGGGAAGGGCCATCCTAAACAGGCTAAAGATGTGCGAACAGTTCCCAGAGCGGAACGCGAAATCGTAGTTGCCCACGCACATCTGGAAAGCCTTTTGATTAAACCCCTTCCCAGGAACGTGCGCCCCGCGTACCACGAAGGCCGATGCACAGCGAGGGCTCGCGCCCTACACACGAAATACCGCCGACATGACAACGTGGCGTACATGGACGCAGCGGAATACCGACTAACCCCGAGAAAAGCGTTTGCAGTGGTCGCGGTGAACGGGAACGGCTCCCCGATGGCGGCCGCGTCGATAGAAAGCACCTGCTCAGAAACGGCGGAGAGAGCGGCAATAGCCTTAGCCATAGCGAACACGCGTGCTGATATATTCAGGGGCTCCAAAACAGCCATTCGCAATTTCGCGAGGGGCCGTATCTCATCTCTCTCACTCCGCATCCTAGTGAACACCCTCCTTCCCATTAGAGAAGTTGAATTGACCTGGGTCCCGGCCCACTCGTCTAATCTGGAGAACGAGGCGGCTCACGCGAAAGCCCGCGGTTTCCTCGACCGGGCAGTGAGCGCGGCCTCCGACCCGAATTTCACGATGGACGGGTTGATCTCATTTCCTGACATGAAGCATCACTTTAGGCTCGAGAGGCGTGCATATACCCTTCCACACAAATCGTTAAAAAAAAACGCAGGAAGTTACCTGGCGCCGACTGCAAACACGCCCCCTTCTGAACCCGGCAGTGTTCGCCCTCACGTACCCTGGCTAGCACGACTCAGACTGCCATAAATATGGTGAAAGGGCCACATACGAGCACATTCTGTGGAACTGCGCAAATGATCCGCCTCCGGCGGGGTTGATACCGCTCCCTTCTCCCGAGCGGTGGGAGGCCGTGCTGGTCAGCTCGGACTCGAAGATTCAAGCAAGGGCAATCGAGCGGGCGAATGAGGTCGCCGCCAGCCATGGGCTAGCGGCCATCTAGCACATGTCTCCTGCAACCATCTCTCGACGCAGTAAATGTTTTACAATCGAATCCATGTGACTCAGTCGAGGAAGACGGGGGAGAGTGGAGCGCCGTTAATGAGTACCCAATTTCGACAAGATGGCAAAGCCAGCCAATGAGCGTCGTTGGCTCCACTCAAAGGCGGCGCTCAAGGCGAAGTCCCTACGATTGGACGAAAAAGGCGGGAAGACAACGGGAGAGACTATTTAAAGCGCTCTACACGTTCATCGAGCACCGACTCCCTGAGACTCTTGTCAGTTTTTACTCTCTTTATCATTGCTTGCAACTAATGTTGTAAATATGTGAATGTAGTTTTTCCCTCGTTTCTCCTACTAACCGTCTCCGGCCCGCGTTCCTTCCTCCATCGGCACAGCGGCGGTGCTCCTGGACCTGATGCCTGGTGAAACACGCTACTAGCACGGCAAAACATACCAGTACAATATCGTCCGCATACATTAAACCTGGGAGCCGCGGCTCAACTACATTTCCGCCTAATCTGTACGACAGATTATAACCTAGACTACTTTCTTGCAGCCTTCTTTCCGTATTTATCACATGAAGCATGAACAGCAGCGCTCACAGAGGACAACCTTGCCTTAATCCTTTGTGCACCCCCACAGTTGTGGTACTTTTTATCACTTCCCATGTAATTTCAACTTTATTATCTCGGTAGATTTCCTAAAGAAAATCAGTTACTTCATAACCGATACGTGCATCTTTTAATATGTTCCACAAGAGTTCCCTGTTCACGTTATCGTATGCAAGGCTTATGTCCAGAAAGGCTAAATACAGAGGTGTGTTTTCCGCCTTAGCTATTTTTATGCATTGGGTAAGCACGAAGAGGCTATCATCCAGGCGCCTACCCCTTCTGAGCCCATTCTGAAGTTCTCCGAGTAATCCTATTACCTTCTACCCATGACTCAATTTTTAATTCAGCCACCGGCATTGCCAGCCTGTATTCCATAGATGTTATCGTAATCGGTTGGAAGAATTTCATGTTGATCATATTCCCTTTCTATTTATAAATGAAATTCATTTTACTCTATCTCCAGCTGTGCGGAATTTGCTTATTTGTTATGACTGCATCCAAAGCTTTTATCAGTTTCCTTGCCTCTTGGCTCAAGTCTATTAATCAGCTTAATTGAAATTTCCGCTACCCCTGCACATGTGGATTTAGGAATATTTGCTTCTGCCTTTTTCCAGTTAAGACCGGTCAGTTCTAAGCTGTTGTCTATTGTGCTATCCTGTGTTGCTCCTTGACTTGGGGAGATTACCCTATTGTCGTTGCAAAATGTCGCTTATGTCACAAAGTGTGTGCATGCCTTGTCTCTCTTTTTTCTTTTCCTACCGACGTGGCCGCGACCCCGGTGGTTCGCAGGCATGTCGCGACGCGGCGGCGATGATTTTGCCTCCCCCGCATCGACGGTTGACCCCTCGCGACGCTGGAGGGTCAAGGCTACGCCGCCCCCTCGCCAGCATTATCGCCGGGAAGCGAGCGATTGCACCAGGTGGGGACGGGAAGCGGCCGGTTGAATGCCCTAGCACCCTTCCCGACCTTGGCAAATTGGCATCGCTCCTCGTGTGGACCGTGGTTATCCCTCGCGTTCCTTCTTTGTTTCTTCGTGTTTTTCCTCCTTCAACATCTGCAACTCATTCGCGCAGTGCCTTGAGCTTTTGTGGTTGTTATCGCTTGCCCAAGCAAAAGGGTTGCTAAAGAAACTTGCCTACGCCTCATGCCTCCGGTCAACGGCTAATCAGGTGTGGCCCCTATCGCCGGTTCGCCGTTCAGCACACGAACCTCATCTTTTGCACGAGGGGGGGGGAGAAGTTTGTCACTCCTCCTCCTCCAAACTTACAGAAAGTGCAGTGGTGTCCAGGATGGCCTGAATAATTGCAATTTCCGCGCCAAGCCAGCATCTAGCCGCCCCCAATATCGGACCAAACTGGCGTCTGCGACAGGACTTGCTGACCACGATTGGCCTTGACCGCGAGGCATAGCGTTCAAGTGAGAAAGCGCGCGCTGTCCCAGCTTAGAGTGGGTCTACAATGGAAGAATTAGAGAGCCTCATCGGGCGAGGAAAGGCGTTGGGTCTCGAGGGAGCCGCCCTTCGCCAATTTGTGTGCGACGAGCGGATAGCGCAACGCCAAGCGTCGTCGCGAGCAAGATGAGCGCCAACGCGACGCGGTCGCGAGGAGGACGAGCGCCTTCGTCGGGAGGACGAGCGCCGTCGTCAGGAGGACGAGCTAGACAAAGCACGCTCGGCGCGCAGGGTGCTGGAGCTGCAGAGAGAACTTCAGGCTCTCCGAGCTCGAAGCAAGGCTAGGAGGAACGAAGGCTCTTTATGCCGCTTCAAAAGAAGGCGAAGTAAGAGGTGAGACAGCACGGAAGGTGCTTGAGGCCGGCGAACAGTATTACCGGCAAGGCGACTGCAGGGCGGTTGCAGAACTGGCACCGGCAGCAGACCAGGTGACTTTACGGACGCTTCCCGAGCATGGTGAGCTCACGTTCCAAGGGAAGGAACATTGTATCGTCAAGGAACGAGGTGGTGAGCTCGACCATGCGATCTGGGTAGAGGTGAGTCTGGAAACACCTGAAGCGAATACGCTGGAAGAGCAGTTCAGCCGAGTGCCCGCACCACCCTCAGACATCAGACTGGAGGCAACAGTGTCGCGTGACCTGGAGGACGGGACACTGGGGCACACTTTAGGGAAAAAAGATCCCGGCGAGGTCGCGGCTCCCGGGCGGCTGACCGAGCACCGAGCTACGGAATGCCCCGGCCCTCATGATGATGAGGAAATTAAGGCCGAGCTCGACGGAGCGGTCCGAATAGAGGATAGCTACGGACGGCTAAGTTGAACCGGCTGAACAGTTATGTCAGCGACGTCGAGGAGCATTGCTCAGACGCGTCGGCTGTAGAACCAGACTGGGAGAGTGGAGCACAGTTGTGCCCCGTAAGGGAATCAGCGGATCATCGTGATCTCGCAGTTCCCGTGCGGGCAGAACCGCGGCAAGCAGCCGATACAGGATCGGTCACTTTTACGGAGGACCCGTTTTCCGAGCATCAGCAGCCAGTTGTGAGGATAGGATAGGGATACAGGCATGCACAAGGGCGGAGCAAGCCGGTAGCTGTGGGACTACCGTCTCCACACAGCGAATAGCACAATCAGCGCACGATGGTCAGTCATTGGGTTCCCTCCAAAATTGTTATTTCTACGAGCGGCCAGGTTACAATGCGCTCGCTGTGTGCAGCTCGACGGAGACAGGCAAGCGTAACATCAACAAAAAAAAAAGACGCGCTTTCCCAACCTGCGTTCCACAAACCTGTTGAAAAAGCTAGGTGAGCAGACACGTTTTCGCGCTAAAACATTGCGGTTGAAGCGTCCTATTATCGACGCTCGAGCGATCTGTCGCGCCGACTGCCTCAACGTCGAGGTAGGGGATAAGAAATTTCTGTGCAGAAAGCTTCGAACGGAGAGGTACGATGAAATCCATCTCAAGGCCGTAGAAAAGTACGACAAGAGGCCGGCACCGATTATCTTTGGCGGAGCCTAGATGGTCATGAGAGACCAACGCTCCTCCCATTCTAGGTAGACATTCCTTTTTCTTTCTTTGTATTTTGTGACTTGTCTTCCTATGTTTGGAGAATGCTATGCAGCGAAAGATGTTTGAGTGTGTTGCTTAACATTTCAGTGTCGAACTCCTTCGATGTAAATATCAATTTTGAACTGTTTCGACTGAAAGTGCAGAGTGGAACAGTCTACAGTGACTGGGACCTGACTGCGTGAGATGTGCACTACGTGGCCCTGCGAGCCGTCGGGGAAAACTGATGAGGCGACGAGGTCGTGCGCGCTGGTGATTGTGAAGTGCGCGTACTGTATCTGTGTTTCTTTGTCCGGCAAGACAGTTCATGCATGCACGACATTTGTCGATTTTGGTTTTGGAATGTTATTGACAATACCATTCTTTTCGTGGGGGTTGTGTCACAAAGTGTGTGCATGCCTTGTCTTTATTGTTTTCTTTTTCGACCGAGATGGCCACGGCTAGCCACGGCGCCGGTGGTTCGCAGGCTTGTCGCGACGCGGCGGCGTCCCCCGCGTGGACGGTTGACCCGTCGCGACTCTGGAGGGTCAATGCTACGCCGCCCCCTCCCCAGGATTATCGCTGCGAAGCGAGCGATTGCACGAGGTGGGGACGGGAAGCGGCCGGTTGAATATCCTAGCACACTTTCCGACCTTGGCAAATTAGCATCGCTCCTCGTGAGGACCGTGGCTTTCATTCGCGTTCCTTCGCCGCACTAATCAGGCGGGTGGCAACACGTAATCATGGGCTGTCTGAACGCGAGACCCTCAATATGACAAATGCACTAATCATTAGCCACATTACATACCACCTCCCATACCACATACTAACTCAGCGGCAAACACAACAGGGAGCCATCCTAATACGCACGGCTGTCACATCCGCCCTACGTCTTCCACGGCGGTTAGCCCGAAATGTCTCCTGGCCACTGGCGCCCACAATACAGTGATCGAATGAATAGAGGTTCAACGCACCAACCAATTAGTCCGCCTGAGTCGCACAGGAGGAGGACAACGCCTACTGTGACAGCTACGTCTCAACCACCCATTCCCACCCCAATAAGTCCTACATCTTACATAATTTCTCTGAGCACTTAGGACCACATATATCAGAAGTCCCTACCACGCAATATGAGTGCTAGTCTCCATCACGGTAGGCGGCAGGCACGAGCGAGCCATTACACGAAAGCATACAGTAGAGAGAGAGAGAGAAAACTTTATTTACGCAGGAATTCGGGGCACGCCCCAGGGTCCCCGCACGACCCCACTGCACTCAAGTGTTTATGTTCCGAAGGTCCATAACACTGGCAGCACGGCCGGTGGCGATGCTCTGCACGGCCGGGTCCTCCGAGCGCAGTAGGGTCTCCCAGTCGTCCCAGGTCTTGAGGTTCTCTAGGTCCCGCGGGGGAGGGTCCGCCGGGCAGAGGGAAATGATGTGGAGGGAAGAGGCGAAGGGTTCTGGGCATAGAGTGCATGCCGGAGAGAGGAAGGAATGACGATAATGGGCTAGGTTAAGGGGTGAAGGGAGTGTGTGTGTCTGTAGTCTGCGCCAGAGTGTTGCGTGTTTGTCATCTAGGGAGGGGGGGGGGGGTAGAGCTGGCGTAAGGCTCTGTGCGCTTGGGTCAGCTCACTGAATGAGTGCATGGGCTCCTTCGTGTATCCCCGATCAGAGGCCACCTGAGCCCGGTTTAAAGAACCTCGGGCTAAAAGGTTGGCGGCCTAGTTTCCGGGATTCCCGGAGTGCGCAGGCATCCTTATAAGCTCCAATTGGCGGGGCGGGGTGCATCGGGCGAGTCCAGTATGCCAAAAGCAGAAATATGGACTCGACCTCGAGCAAAATTTAGTATCGCAGTTTTAGAATCACTTAAAATGTACCGGGCTTCCGTACGGGTGATAGCAAGTGCAAAGGCGGCTTCCTCTGCAGCCTCTGGGGAGGTGTCTGGAGGGAGAGGTAGTGTGAGGAGGGCGGATAAAGAGGAGTCCACCACAGCTCCTGTCGCTTCATCACCCGTGCAGGCAGCGTCCACCTATACGGCGTCCGGCTCGGGGCCGTACGCTCGATGGAGTGCCTTCGCACGGGCTCTGCGGCGGTGCTCATGATGGGACGGGTGCGTATTCCTCAGGAGCGGCCTGATGAGGAGCTCCCGGTGAAGGGGTCGTGGGATGGGGAGGAGGGTGGGGTCGTTGGCCAGTATTTTGATTCCTAGGGAGTCCAGGATATACCGACCTGTGGAGGTTTATGTGAGCCGGATGTATTGGGCCTGTCGGTGGGCCTCCACCAGTTCCCCAATCATGTTGTGGAGGCTCAGGCCTAGTAATCCGTCTGTGGGTGTGTTCAGGTGAAGATTAAGTGCTACCTTGAAAGCCTTGCGAATCAAAGCATCCAAAGCGTTTGTCATGTTTGGATAGTTGAAAGTATGAGGTAGTGTACAGCACATGACTGACAAAGGAATGAATGAGGCGACATTCATGCCTCTATCACGTCCCGAATCCCTGCGGATGAGGTGCGATATCGCGCCTACAATCTGCTTGAATTTCTTGAGCGGGGTGGTGTTTTTGTAATCGTTCTGGATGTGCAGGCCCAACACACGGAGGGTGCCAACCTCAGGTACCGGGTCACCATTCAGTTCAATGGCAATGGGGGAGCGTGGGCAGCGGTGGTTCTTAGGCCGGATGAGGAAGAGCTCGGACTTCTCTGGGGAGCAAGACAGTCCGATGATCCGTGCGTAATTTTGTGTGAGTGGCTGCTTCCTGTAAGGTGTTCTCTATGCCACCGTCACTGCCGTGGGTGGTCCACAGGGTGATATTGTCGGCATAAAGAGTGTGCTTTATGTGGGGAATAGTTGACAACTTTTGGGTGAGGGGGATGTGGGTAATGTTAAACAAAAAGGGGGAGAGGACGGACACTTGAGGGGTGCCGATGCTCTAAAGCGTGTAGGAGGGGAAACACTTAGGGCCGAAGTGTATCTCAGCCGTGCGGTCAGTGAGACATGCTTTAATGTAGGCGCACGTGCGCACACCCACATTCAGTGGGGATAGAGCAGTCATGTTCGCCTGATGTTCAATGCGATCAAAAGCTTTTGAGAGATCCAAAGCTCATACTGCCTTGGTGTGACCTGGAAGAAGCGGGTCGAAAATGCCGTGTGTGAGTTGCAGCATGGCGTCCTGTGTCGATAGATGGGGCGAAATCCCAGCATGCTATGCGGGTAAAGATTGTTGTCCGCCATGTGACTTGTGAGTCTCGCTAACACAACATGCTCGAGGTGCTTCTAGAGGCATGAGGTTAGCGAAATCGGCCGAAGGTTGTGGAGTGTAAGTTGCTTGTTGGGATTAGGTATGAATAGTACCTTCGCGTGGCGCCAGGACTGCGGAAGGTTACCCTCCCTCCAGCACTGGTTGAAGTATTTCGTAATGTGGGTGATCGATTGGTCATCCAGATTACGGAGCATGGAGTTTGTGATTTGGTCTGCACCAGGTGCGGAGTTTGCACCGAGAATCGGGAGGGCCGCTCTGACTTCCGTCTCCGTGGTGTCGGTGTCGAGTGTGGGATTTTCTTGTCGTTTGTAGTAGGACAGTGGTGTGGGGGCACCAGGAGAGGTGTACATGGTTTGAATTGTGTCTAGGAGGGTGTCGGGATCGTCAATGTGTTCGTGTGTGAGGCGTGTCACTTGGTGCTGTGTTGCTGATTTGGTGCATGCGGGGTCAAGAGGTGTCGGAGGAGTTGCCATCCGCGTTTGCTGGACAGGTTTCCGGCGATGCCGTCACATATTTGTCCCCAGTTAGATCGGCAGAGCTCCTCAGAGTGCGGTTGGATTTGTGTCTGCAGCACGGCCAGCCGCTTTTTAAGCGTTCTGTTGAGTTTGTTGCCCTTCCAGCGTTCCAGTAGGCAGTCATAAGCCTCCCAGAGGTGGGCTAGGCGTGTGTCATGGGTAGGGGTTTCGGTTGTAGTTTGAATGCGTCGGGAATTCTGGTGAACGTCATGCTGGAGTGACTGCACCCGTGCGTCGATGTCTGCGATGGGTATGTCTGGGAGTGCGGTACGTGCAGCGCGAAAGGCATCCCAGTTAATGAGTTTGTGTCTTGTATTTGCGTCACGGGGTGCTCTGTACAGGACAGTGATTTGTATAATGTAATATTCACTGCCCAGTGTATGTTGTGTTCTGTTCCAGGTAACGCCGCGGATGCAGCGGCTCAGCATCAGGTCCGGACTGGTGTCCATGCTGACACTGTTGCCGATCCGCGTAGGCGTCTGAAACGTGCTGTGCACATTAAGTTGGAGGTTCTGCAAGAGCAGCCAGAGCCTGCGACATCGATGTGTCGTGGTTGTGTATCCCCAGTCAGTATGCTGACTGTTGAAGTCCCCACCGATGACTAGGGGATGTTTCCCTGCTAGATGGTGTAGCTTTCGAAGAAGTGATTCTAGCGGGGTCATCGGCAGGGACGGGGGTGGTATATGTTTGCTATAAATATTGAAGGAAATGAATGTGTGTGATGTATAAGTTCTGTGATTACGCAGGGCGTCTCAGACGTTATGTGATGAGTTTTGTAGGTGAGGCTGCGGTGGTTGAGTGTGGACGCCCTGGGTGTGTTAGTGGTGTCTGAGTGTGTAGGCGTGTAGCTGGTGAGGGTTTCCCGGTGTGCAGTCTCCTGGAGAAGTAGTATGTGGGGCGTAGGTGTGATGTTGGGAAGGAGAAGTTACAGAGGTGCGAGCTTGGCCCGGACGCCGCGGGAGTTCCAAGTTAAAATGGGGAGATTAGTGCTCCCCCCGCCGTATTGGATAGTGCGGGGACTGAGGAGGGTAGTAAGACGGGCGTCAGTTGGTATGTGTTGCTCAGGAAAGGTGGTTTGTGCTTGCGGAGGTAGGATGGAGGGAGTGGAGGGGGTTTGAAGTGGGGCGAAGCGATGGGTAAGGCTATGTTCCGAGAGCTCAATCATCTTGGTAAGCATAGCGTGCATGCGCTGCTCAAGTTTTTCGGTGAGGGTGGCGGCAAGATGATTGAATCCGGCCTCGAGGCGGGCGTCTAGCTCATTTAGTTTTTGGTCAAATTTGGCTTCGAGTGCTGCTAATTTAGCGTCTGTTTCTGGGGGCACGGGAGGGGGTGTGGCGTCTGAGGTGCGCTGCTTCTTTACAGGAGGGGTGCTAGAAGTGTCGGGGGGTGATGAGGTTGGATTAATGACAGGGGGTGTGGGTTGAGGGGGCATGGACGGGGCGGGGGTGCTTAGGAGGGAGGAAAGGCGGTCATGTATGTCATGTATGTATGTATGTACGTCATGTAAGATATATTATGCTCATTGCTTTTCCGGTTGCGGATAAACCGTACATTCTTATTTTTTCGATTTCTTTTTTGTTATGTTCAAATTGTGAACAAAGTGTTTTGTATGTTTGTATGTATGCTTTACACGCTTTCATTATCCCTGCCGCCGATGTAGTTTGGGGGAAGGGAACGTTGTCAAGCCGCAATATTGCGGCTTTTTTTCCCTCCTCCTCAGCCATGTGATTTTCTTTACATGTCTGGAATAAAGTTCACTTGACTTGACACTGTTGACTTGACCTCCTCACGCAAGGCCTTGAGTTCCTGATCTCTGGGATCTGCCTGGGAGGACTGGGGTGGTGGTTGATGACGGGTGGTGTTGCCGGAAACGCGCTCTGCCCAGGTGGGACGCGAGGCGTTCTTGCTGCCATTGGGCCGGATTGTGGAAGGAGACCGGGAAGCCGTGAAGCTGCTCCCGGTGCTGCGCTGGGTTGATATTCAGTGAAATCGGTGATCTCTCTTTTGATCCAAACATAAGGCCTCGCCCTCACAGGCGAAACCTTCCAAAAATTATTGTCCATGCTATCCAGGCAATAAAAATGCTTGTAAGGTGTCTGAACAAGCAAACGCGACCTTCTACTGCGTCGTCCTACCATAATGTACTGGACACTCGCATCTAATATGAAAAAAGATCATTACTGAAAAAAAAAATAACTGAAATTTTGAGTGCATTCCTAAAGCGTTTGAGGTTTTGAACAAGTTTATTAAGTGGATACTGTTACTAGTGGGTGAATCGTTGCTGCTTTACCTCACCACTTTCTGTAAATCTATCAAAAGAGCGGGGACATGCATATCATTAAAAAAGGGGGTGGAATAACCATGTCTTGCTGGGAGGAAAATTGGTTAGCAAAGGAGATAAGACTCTTGGTGGACGCCTCAACCGTTATGCTAAAGATGGGATGAATGACGGAGTAAATGAAAGAAGAGTTGTAGTGGAGGGCTCTGGAATGAATGAATGAATGAAAAACTTTATTGTACTACAAGGGTTCTTTCTCGAAGCGTAGGTGGAGCCCTCAGTCCAGGGCCCCAGCGGCCTTTGCAGTCTTGCGAGCCCTGTCGATCCGTAGTACCCGGGTTCGAACCCGGCTCCGGAGGCCGCGTTTCATGGAGGCGAAACGCAAAAGGCGCCCGTGTGCTGTACAATGTCAAAGCTGGTTAAAGGGATACTGACCCAAGCTGTTCGAGCTTCTCTTTTACATGTAAACAAGAGGTTCGCTGCTAAAATTGATAAATGGGACAAGCGTTTTAGCGAAAAAGGCGGATAGCACGTTTTTTTTGCGATTCATTGCCGTGTCGTTGCACCTGGCGGCCGCCTGTGGAAGCTGCGACTACGCGTCATAACACCCGCGCGCCCATCGTTGCTGTAAAAGCACAATTGCCATCGCTCGACGTGAATTGGTAAATTGTTTTTTGAGGAAAGGAAATGGCGTAGTATCTGCCTCACATATCTCGGCGGACACCTGAACCAAGAGTTGGTTCTAGTAACGTTGACCTGAACCGCGCCGTAAGAGAAGAGAGGAAGGTAGGAGTGAAAGAAGAAAGACAGAAAGAGGTGCCGTAGTGGAGGTCTGCGGAGTAATTTCGACCACCTGGGGATCTTTAACGTGCACTGGCCGAAATTATTCTGAACACCTCCACTACGGCACTCGCGGCTTTTCCAGTTTTTAGTTTTGTGTTGGCCACTCGCCGTCTGTCTGCCTGTGCTCACGGCGTACACATATAATATCAAGATTTTAATTGATGCTCTCTACTTACCATAACGGTATGCACGCTTGCGTACGCCATCTATGACTCCGGGGTCTTCGCTGAGCAGGGCCCCTTAACGCTATCACGTTACAAGCTGCTGAGTGAGCAAGTTGATAAGCCTGGCATACAGGCCTATCACCGCATCAGAGGTAAGCAGAAACGCACTCTTCAGCAGTGTTTTCTCCGTCGTCAAGTGTGAATCGCCAACAGTGTGGTTTGCGATCGACAAATCAGTGTGCCGTTCGTCTTTGGATGTGCTCTCGTCGCTGTTTTCACTGAGGTACATCACAAAGTGAGCAAGAAGAGTGATTTGCGTTTGGTCTTGTTTTTGCATCAAGTCCAAGCAGTTAAGTGTTCGTGGACGTCAGTGGTTGCTTAAGTCAAGAACATGAATAGAAGATGTGCCGTGGTACGGAACCTGCATCTCTAGTGTGGATGCAAGAACTTCCAGGTTAAAGTAAGTAATTATTATGGATTAAAAGGTGTCAGGAAAGAAAGTGCAGCCAGTCGGCTTCCCTCCGTTTGCATCAGCCCTCATCTCACCCATTCTTCATTCAATAATGCACAGATCCCAATTAAACAAATTCCAAAGTTGTGAATGCCGGCTGTTACGTATCCAGACAACACACCAACACCCTGATGAGTTCATGGGCATATATTTCCAAATAAGTTGCGTCGTCCTGAGTTTGTCCTCTACTGATCCTCAACAAGTCGTCACCTGTTCCTGTTGTCGTCCCTTGGTATATACTACTGAGAAAATCTTCAAAATTGCCCCGGATGAGCTTTCTGGTTTCTTTTCCGGACATAAGGTGACGATTTGGCTCAGAGAATGCCTGCTATTTTCTTGCTCATTATGGGCAGCATTCATACGAATTGTGAAACAGCTTTCTTCCTTTTGTGCTTGATTTTGACAAAAACTATTTTTGCAAAAGTTTGGCCACGTTCAGTGAGTCTGACTGGTTTAATCACCACCTTCTTCAGTGCCAGCGGATTGTTTATTGCGCAGGCTTTTCTTATAGTGACAGCTATAGCTCTCTCTGGACTTTACTTTTCCTCCTCAGTGAAATTAACTTATAAAGAAGATTAACTCTTAACCAAAAACACAAGTGCAACCCCACCAGAAACATAAAGTGAATAAAGTTTGGGTATACGCTGAATGTATTTTAAGACACACCCTTAAAACATCTCACTCATTGGGTCAGAACTATTATGTTTATTATATCGCTATTGCATACAAATTCCTTTTATCAAACATGCACGTTTATTTAATGGCAGCTACATGTGCGAGATAAAGCAGGCTTGATTTCAGTGCAGTGCCACAATACTTTCCTGTGAGAGGACGTCTCTGGGAAATTTGAGAATTTTTGGCCTCTGCTCACTTGCAACGCGATCTTCAACGTGGAGACGAGCGGAGCGCTGCACTTATCAGGCGGGTGGCAGCACGCAATCATGGGCTGTCTGAACGCGAGAACCTCAATATGAGAAATGCACTAATCATTAGCCGCATTTCCTACCACCTCCCATACCAAATACTCACTCAGCGGCAAACGCAACAGGCAGACATCCTAATACGCACGGCTGTCACCTCCGCCCTACTTCTTCCACGGACGGTTAGCACGAAACGTCTCCTGGCCACTGGTACCCACAATACAGTGATCGAATAAAATAGAGGCTCAACGCAAAAACCAATTAGTCCGCCTGAGTCGCACAGAAACAGGTGAACGCCTACTGCAACAGCTACGTCTTAATCCACCCATTCCCACCCCAACAAGTCCTACACCTTACATGATTTCTCTGCGCACGCAGGATCTCATATATCAGAAGTCCCTACCGCGCAATGTGAGTTCTAGTCCCGGTCACGGTAGGCGGCAGGCACGAGCGAGCTATTACAACAAAACATACAGCAACCGCTCCGATATCCTTTATGTCGACGCGGCACAAAATTCTAAAGCAGAACATTTCACGGCAGTCGCAGCCTATGAAGACGGCATACTGGGGGCCGCCGCCACTATTCGAACTAATTCGCCAGCAGAGGCGGAAGGAGCCGCCCTCGCACTTGCTCTGGCCCACTCCACCATTGAAAAAAACATAACCGAAATTTGCAGATTCCCAGGCCGCGTACCGCCACTACCTCAAGGGCGTCGCGACGCCGGCAACACACCGTATTCTTACCACGGCCACCTCTCTCGACGAACGGTTACTCTGTCGTGGGTCCCTGGGTATGCCTCGATCCCCGGTAATGAGCGCGTTCATGCTCTGGCCCGAGAACTCTCCTCCCGGACCCCGGATAATCAGGCACCGAACCCTGCACAAGAAGCCCCATCGGTCAAATCAAATCAAATCAAATCAACCTCTCTGCATACCACCAAATCACCACATTTTACAAATTCAGCCGCATGACACGGCCACCACCCCACAGTACCTCTTCGCCTTTATCCAGCGCCACATGGCGACAATTACAAACAGGCTGCTTTATTTCCCCCAACCGTCTCTCATACTTTCACTCCACCTTTCCTCCTGACTGCGCCACCTGTGGCGAGCCCAGATCCACACTTTTCCACTACCTTTGGGAATGTCCTTCCCCAAAGGCAGTACCCCCCCCCCCCCCCCATCCCCAATACCACTCATTCTTCCTGGGAGGCTGCCTTACGGAGCGCTCAGCCCGCCGGCCAGAAATGGTTGGTGGATTGGGCTTTACGTGAAGCACAAGACCGTGGACTCCTGGACCAGTAGGGGACCATCCTGGCAGTTTTTTTGAAAGCGAAAGCTTTACTACTTGCACTTTCAAGCCTTTGCCGTGACGCGGCGGTGCCACCATTGACCTTTCGCATGACCTCTGTGTGACGTCACGCCGATTAGCTGGGCGACCATCTCGTGCCGTTTGCGAAGGAAGGGAAAACTTTATTTACACCAATGGTTTCTCCTGCGGTTTGGGGGCACCTTCAGAGACGTCTTGGTTCTACCCCCAGGAGCCTTCTCTGTCGAAGTCGTCCGCCTCTAATCAGTGGTCGGTTGCCCTCAGTCCAGGGCTCCGCTGGCCACTGCCGCTCGTTGAGCTCGCTGTACCAGACCTTGCTGGTCTTCACAGCGGTCGCTGGACAGCACTGCTCCGCACTCGGGTTTTGTATTTTGGGGACCACGTCTATGTTTTGGCAGGCCCATGTGATGTGGTATAGAGTAGGTTTTTCGTCGCACCAGGGACATTTGTCCGTGTATATCGTAGGGTGCATTTTGTTTAGTATATGTAGGTTTGGGAAACAGCCTGTTTGTAATTGTCTCCAAGTGACAGCTTCCTCTCTGCTGAGAGATTTGTGCGGTGGGGGATATCGCATTCTTCTGCCTCTATAGTTTTGTAGTATGGCCGAATATTCCCTTGGTGCTGGTGCGAGTTCGGCGGTCTCGTCGGATGCTCGGAAAGTAATGTATCCTCGAGCTATCCTGTCGGCCTCTTCGTTCGCTGCCACCCCCGTGTGCACCGGTACCCACACAATTTTGTGTGGGATCTTGTCGTTTTGTTCTTCCTGATTTTTAATTCTGTCGCTCGCTGCGAGGAGTATACGGAACGCATGACGACCTGTCCTGCCATTCATGTAATTTCGGCAGGCTGTTTGAGAGTCCGTGAGTATTGTTAGTGACCGCCCGGTTCTATAGCCCTCCGCCACCGCTAGAGCAACGGCTACTTCCTCGGACTCTGCAGCTGTGCAGCCTCGGAGAGACGCGCTGGTCATTTCGCGTAAAGACGAATCGACCACCGCCGCTACAGCGATTTTGGTATCTCCTCCTCTCCAAGACGCGTCTGTATACACGGTCGTGGCTTGAGGAGCGTATGTTTTCTCAATGAATTCGGCCCTCGCTTCTCTTCTGCCTCGATGGAGGTTGGGATCCATGTTTTTTGGTATCTGAGCTACCTTGAGGGTCTTGCGAAGCTCGTCGGGGATCGTTGCCGTCCTCGACATTTCTCGCATCTGCTCGCGGTATCCGAGCCTCTGCAGGAGCGCTCTTCCAGTCGTTGTTTGCAACAGCCTGACTTTTTGGGACTCAAGCTGCGCCTCTCGTAGATCCTCAAAGGTGTTATGTAATCCCAGGGCCATGAGTTTTTCTGTTGATGTGTTGCGTGGTAGTCGGAGCGCTGTCTTATACGCTTTGCGTATCATGGCATCAATAACAACAATAAGAATTTTGGGCATGTGGGTTCAATCCAACCAGCGCAGTACTCACACTTTTACATTACTGAAAGCAGCAACGCTACAAGTCGCACGCATGATCACCCGCATCACCAACAGGCGACATAACATGCGTGAAGAGGACACACTAAAACTAGTAAGAAACCTAGTAGTTAGTCGAATCACGTACAGCCTACCCTACCAGTGCCTCAACAAAAACGAAATACAACAAGCGGATGCCGTCTGCAAGTAGTGGCGGTGCCACCACCGTCGGCCTTAGATTAGATTGGGTTAGACTGGTTTATATTAGGTTGGATTAAATTGGATTAGATTTGATTTTATTGGATTAGATTAGGATTGTATTGGATTAGATTAGATTAGATTACGTTAGATTAGATTAGATTAGATTAGATTAAAATAAATGATATTACATTACATTACATTAGATTATATTACATTGGATTGGATTGGATTATATTGTGTAACCGATGCATGACCACAAGTCTAACCACAAGTACCACCACCAGCTATAGTACCAGCTGAACCATGGCGTAGGTACGGATATTGCTTTCGCAATTGCCGTGCTTAACCAAGCTAAGCCACAGCGAATTTTCTTTTACTTTTCTGATTTTTTTAAGCATGAAATGCTTTTAGCTCCCGTTGTCGGCAGTGTGGTGACGTTACGCCGGCACCGAGAGCCAACATCCGGGCACTGAATTCCACTCATCCGGGCACTAAAACGAGAGAATCTGGGCACCGTACGAGATTTAACGAGATTCGTTAAGCCCTCCTACAGCACCGGCATACAAGCGCGGGTAGCATCGCGCCGAACGGGTGGTGGCATTCCTCCCTTTCTGTACGGTGTCCGGGTGTCCACCGGGATGACAGAGAATTACTGCGCCATTTCCTTTCCTAGGGGTGGTGGCATTCCTCCCTTCCTTTACGGTGCGGTTCCGATATCCACCGGGATGACAGAAAATTACTGCGCCATTTCCCTTCCTCAAAAAGCCCTGCGTTCAAAGGGCAAGGCATCGCGCCGAACGGGTTGTGGCGTTCCTCTTTTCCTCTACGGTGCGGTTCGGGTGTCCACCGGGATGCCAGAGAATTACTGCGCCATTTCCTTTCCTCAAAAAGCCTTGCGTTCAGAGGGCAAAGCATCACGCCGAACGGGTGGTGGCGTCCCTCGCTTCCTGTACGGTGCGGTTCGGGTGTCCACCGGGATGACAGAGAATTACTGCGCCATTTCCTTTCCTCAAAAAGCCTTGCGTTCAAAGGGCAAAGCATCGCGCCGAACGGGTGGTGGCGTCCCTCCCTAACTGTATGGTGCGGTTCGGGTGTCCATCGAGATGAAAGAGAATTACTGGGCCAATCTCTTTCCTCAAAAAGCGTCGCGTTCAAAGGGGAAGGCATCACGCCGAACGGGAGGTGACGTTCCTCCCTTCCTTTACGGTGCGATTCGGGTGTCCACCGAGATGACAGAGAATTACTGCTCCATTTCCTTTCCTCAAAAAGCGTCGCGTTCAAAATGCAAGGCACCGCGCCTAACGGGCGGTGGCGTTCCGTGGACTGCCTGGCAGCACTACAACACGCTGTCGCGTTCCACTCCTTAAGGCGAAGCTTAAGTGTCATTAATTACCACTTAATTAGTATTTAGTCATTAATCAATAATTAGTCACTAATTTGAAATTGGTCATTGCTTGGTCATCAATTATGTGCGACGTAATCCAGTGATGACGTACACCAGAGTCAAATAGGCAAAGTAGTACAAATAACCGAGGAAAGAAAACAACGATTGCAAAGATGAAAGGCAAAGACGAGGCAGGGCGGAAGAGATTCCCCAGACACTCACAGGAAACGATTGGGCCCACATGGACCAGTGCACAGTACGTGTGGTGTGGTGTGTTGAACACTAGACCCAATTCAGTAGTACCATCTTCATCCAATGTGTTATGCCCGTAAACATTTCATGCTTACTCTACTCTCAGTTACGGGAGAGGCAGAGATTTTTTTTTTGAGCTCGTTTCATAGATTACGTAATACAAAGCCTATAATAAGGAATGAATTCCAATGCGCTAATCAGCGCGCATTTTCTTTCCCTTTTTTTTCCCTTTGTTGCGAGGTACTGGCTGTGGACTCGGTGAAGGCTGGGAAATGGGTCTTTATTAAGAAAATGTGACTGAAAAGAAAAGAGGGCCCCAGGCCCTTGGAAGGTACTGGCTGGCTCTCCGAGCAGCTGCTCGCTTCCGCTGCTGCAGGACGACTCTCCTCGTTGACTCCCGTGCGTTCTCTGGTGCTCCCTCGAACGCCGTGCCCACGAGACCAAGCAGCGCGTTCTCGGGAGGAAGCGTCCCTTGGCGCTGACGGTCATGTTCTCGAACGCCGTGTCCACGTGTTCGCGTCCCTCGGCTTTTACGTTCTCGTTTTCGAACGACGAACATGAGACCCGCGTCCGCGACGAGGCCGGCACTCTGCGACGCCGAGAATGGGTCGGAACGCTCGCGACACAGTTTCCGGAGCTCGCGGGCCCACAGGCCAGCAGTTTCTTGCAACGCAACACCGTTTGGATAAATCAGATATTAATATATATAATATCCCTAAACTATAGTGGCAATCTCAAATGAAGCAGCGTTAAAGATATATATATATATATATATATATATATATATAATTCATTTCTTTTTTTGTGTAATAAAGTTGTTTCCATCCATCCATCCACTTGCAACGAACATTGACCAGCTGCCTCAAACGGGGTTCTCAGAAAAAATTGGCTGTGGCTTAGCTAAGGTTAAGCCTGGATATCTCGCAGCGAAAAGCTGCTGCGAGGCGGAGGAGGAGCCGCGCGTGTAGTGAAGACGGTGCTGTCTTAGAAGGTTGCCTTAGAGACATGTACTGTAAGGTGAATTCCTTTCGGGTGTACACCAGGATATGAGAGACATGCCTTTCCTTTCCTTAAAACCAATTTTCATTTCATTTAATTTTCCCTAAGGCCCTTACCGATGAGAGAGACAGACACGTTTCCTTTTCTTAAAACCAATTTTCTTTTCATTTTCCTTCCCTTACGGCCCGGTTCGGGCGTCCACCGAGAAATGAGAGTTTCCTTGTGCACTGTTTGTCTTTGCTTGTTCGGTTTTTTCCCCCTCTCCTGTGGCGTCCCTCGGTTCTGCGCATTCGCAGCTGGGGCTAATTCCTATACCGTTCCGCTCCGTACCGTTCCGAACCGTATCGTTAATGAGTGCCACCAAGGGACAAGCAGGGCAAATCTTATGGGAAGTGATAAAACGATTTTTAAAAGCCCACGTTTCCAACAGTTTTATGGCGCCATGATACAGTCCTGCGTTTGTTTAACGCCGTGAAGAGCAGTTCGTATCCGTTTGCTCACTTTAACAGTTTCTTGTCTTCTTTACACCAAGCAGTAACTGAAAACAAAAATCGTATACAGTCACCTCTAGGCGTGTGTAGGTTTTTTGATAGGCACTGAGGTGATTTTGAGCCAAAATCGCCGTCCAGAAACGTCAGAAACTAGCTTGGAGGCGTGTTCAGTTCTGTGCGCCTGACAGAAGGAAAACGCAACGGAGCGGAGAGGATTTTCACGCGGCTGTGTGTTGCGGCAGTAGTAGTAGAAGAAGAAGAAGCAGGCACCGAAGAAGCGCTACTGGACAACCATGCCGCAGCCAAGCAAGGGGCGGCGGGCGCCCTCGGGCACCCGCAAGCCCTCCCGCAAGGACCATTCCGGGGCGGAGCAGGAACTGCCTCCGGTGACCACGGTGCAAGCGGTGGGCCACCTGTCTCTGCTGCTCCTCTGCCTGGCAGCGTTGGGGGCGTCCTGCTACGCCTTCTACCTCTACTACCTGGTGCCTGCGCTGGGGACGCCGGGCTCTGTTCGCAGCTATCAGGTACCGCTCGCGAACACTTGCTGGTGAACTGCTGACGGGTGTCCGAGGTGGTGGTGGTGGTGGTGGTGAAAAACATTTATAGTGCAATAAATATTTACAGAGAGATGATTGGGGTAGGCCCTATTGGCCCTTTCCCCTAACACTAGGTGGAGCCCCTATTCCGGGGCCCCATTGGCAAGCAACGCCGCCCGCGTCCGGTGAACTAAGGCCTTGTGGGTCTTTAGGTCCTGACAGCCGAGCAGGGCCGCCTCCCAGTCCTCTCTGGTGGGGTTGGGGGGGATAGATGGGTTTGATTGACACGCCCAAACCATGTGGAAGGTGTCAGCCACCTCCCCACAGAACTGGCATGGGCCATCAAAGGATGCGTTGAAATGTTTAAGTACCGCCGGGCACAGTACAGTGTTAGTAAGAATTTTGATGAGGAGGCGCTCGTCAGCGCGATCCAGCCCCTTACAAGGGGCCGTATAGCGCCGGTGCTCCTCCTTGTTGTAATTGGTGATGCTTTTGAATGTAAGGGCCAGATTGTCTGATTGGGAGTAGGCGTCCAAGGACAGGGACATAGCCCGGGGAGAGAGTGCGCGGGCGGACTGATCGGCCTGTTCGTTTCCCTGGGGGCCTGGGGACCGGGGGCCCAAATCAGGTTGCGTGGAGTTTGATCTTCGCATCGGCAGCTATATTCTAATATGCGCCAGGCAAGCGGGGGGCCCCAGCCCAACTTATAGTTCCGACAGGCCCCTCGCGAGCCGGTGATGATGTGTTTCGACTTGGGAGTAGTGAGAGCCAGAGCAATGGCAATCTCCTCCGCGTGTGTTGCACTGTAGGCTTTGAAAGTGAGCCCGTTAACTGTGTTTGTGCTGTGTACGCCTGCAGCCGTGTACCACACCCCGTGGTGTGAGCCGGCAACGTCCACGTAATACACATGTTGTTGGTTACCATAGTATCGCGCCAACGCTTCCGCGCGCGCCTGGCGACGACTGCTATGGTCTTCTCTGGACATGTTGCGGGGAAGGCGTCGGACCTGGAGGGCGCGTCTCCAGGGTTCTGGCACTCTCTCCCTTTCCTCAGTATGGTAGTCGTGTTTGATGTGTAGCCGCTCCAAGAGGCGGCGACCGGATGTGGTCTGTGCAAGACGCGTGTATTGGTTGACTAAGTGGGCGTCTCGAAGCTCCCGGAATGTGTTTACCACGCCCAACGCCAGAAGTCGCTGGTTGGACGTGGTGACCGGGAGGTCGAGAGCCCGCTTGATGACTTTCCGGAGGATGACCTCCAGTTGGTCATTATCATGTTCGCGCAGGTGCAAGTAGGGGGTTCAGTAGAGAATTCTACTCGTTACGAAAGCATGGGCAAGCCTCAGTGCATCCTTGCTTCGTGATCCGCCCTGCTTGTTGGAGACCCGGCGGACCAATGCGCCCACCTGGTCTCCCACTGTGCGAAGTTTGGCTAGGGTAGTGTCGACCCTGCGTTGATGGTGTATGAAGAGACCAAGGACGCGGATCTCCTTGGACTCCCGGATTGGTCCCGAGGGGAGACTGATGCAAAGCGGTGTTGTGTCCCGAGGGGAGGGACGTATGTGCACAAATTCTGATTTAGATGGGGCGCACTGGAGTCCGCAGTAGGCCGCGTAGTCGTCGACTAGGGTCGCCGCTGCTTGCAGGCAGGATTGCATGTGGCCCGGGTTACCTTGCGTGGCCTAGATTGTAATGTCATCCGCATAAAGAGCGTGATGTATCCCCGGCAAAGAAGACAATTTGGAGGGAAGATGGAGCATTGCCAAATTGAAGAGGAGGGGAGACAGGACCGCGCCTTGAGGTGTTCCCCATGAGCCGATGGTGTATGGCCCGTGTTCCGCATCTTGTATGCGTATGTTGGCTTGACGGTCTGTAAGAAATTGTTTTATGTAGTTGAATGTTTTGTGGTAATATGTTTTGCTGTGCTAGTAGCGTGTCCCAACAGGCATCGGGTCCAGGAGCACCGCCGCAGTGCCGAAGGAGGAAGGAGCGTGGGCCGGAGACGGGGAGTCGGAGGGAAGTGCAGGAAAAACTGTATTTACATAATTACATGATTATTTACAAAAATGACAAACAACGTAAAAACTGAAAAGTCTCAGGCAAACGTTGAGGGAATCGCTCAGGGAGTCGCTCCGGGAATGGCTCCTCGATGAACGTCCGAGCGATGAACGTTGAACGATGAACGTTCCCGCCTTTTTCAACCAATCGTAGGGACTTCGTCCGGGTGCTTCAAGGTCGTTCACCGCTTCGTCGTCTTCCTCGGCTGAGGCCCCTGGATACCCTGAAGTGGCCCGTCAGGCCAGGTGGATTCCATATCTTGTTTCGAGGAAACGTCAAGGGCGAACACCTGAAGCGTCGTCACCTCGCTTCATCCGCTGAGGCCCTTGGATACTCGGAAATGTCCAGAAGAGCCTGTTGACGGGCTAGTCGTTTCCGGCCAGGTGGATTCCATATCTTGTTCCAAGGAAATGGCCCAAAGGCGAACACCAGCAGCGTCGTCACCCCGCTGTTGACAAGAGAGCGAGGCGCGGTTGAATGGCAGACGCTCGTCTCCGCAGGTGGCAGGAGGCGTTTGAGTCATTGTTACCCTGACAGATGCACACACAAAAATTCGCAGGGTCAATACTGCTGCGTTGGGTGCCGACTAAGGGGAACTCCGGAAAACACGTCGTGGCAGTTAGGCAGAAGTGGTGGTACCAGGAATCCAGGAGCTGAATACGTCCATCGTGTTCGGTTCCACCTGTCATGAGGTTGCATGGGAGCGCGTGCATGAAAAAAGACCCCTTTCGCAGAATCGCGCACTGCATCTGGGCATGGCCTAAGTGGAGACAGGTGTGACGGGTTCACACAAAGAGAGTTAGGGGGGGGGGGGGGGGGTAGAAACACAACAGCACGTCCGCCGCCCGAAGAGGTCTCGTAGTGGTTGCAGCCAACGCTGCTGCGCGCAGAGACCTGGAGTTGTGTCCGTCCGGCTTTTGGTCACAACTGGGCCCAAAGGTTCTTCTTGCTTCGTTGACAGCTGTAACGGTCTCAACCAGCAAAGTCCAAAGCCCAACAAGCAGAAAGCGCCAAACCAACTTTAAGACCTGCCAAGCTGTCTGCGGTCAACAAAACCTCCTTCGAGTATATGAGCTTTCGCGTGAAATTTTGCGTCCTCCTCCGAAAGTTTCCAAGTTTGACCAAACCAGAATACACAGAGCCTGTTTAGCCAAAAGGGAGGAAAAATTTTCTAAAATTTTGGGGGGTGCCGTAGCACGGTTTATGTCACAGAAAGCCACCTCCCGTCAGAGCATAAAGAGAAGGTGGAGCTGCTGAACACACAAACAAAACAGACAAGACATGATTCCGTTAAAGCAAAAAAAAATACAAATTTGCCTAGCGGATTAACGTCTGGGGAGTCAGGAAAGGGCATTATACGGGAAAGCTTCGGCTGAGGCCATCAGCGTTGCCATTATCTCGTCCCTTTTTGTAACGCACGTCAAATGAGTGCTCCTGTAACGCCAGGCTCCAACGAAGGAGTCTACCGTTTTTAGCTGACATGTTCCGAAGCCAGGTCAAAGGGCAGTGGTCGGTTTCCACAGTAAACCGAGATCCTGCCAGGTAACACTGTAACTTCTGGATTGCCCATACCAGACAGGCGCATTCCTTCTCCGACATACTGTACGCCTGCTCGCGTAGCGTTAGCTTCCTACTAAAAAATACTACGGGGTGTTCCTCCGTTTTCGGCCTGTTGACTGAGGACGGCTCCCATACCGCGGTAGCTGGCATCGCACTGCAGAACAAAAGACCGTTCGTAGTCAGGGGCTCGTAAAACGGGCTGGCTAGTCAAGGCTGCCTTGAGGGCAAGAAATGAGCGTTCCTTGGGGAGGTCCCACACGACTTTCACAGGTTCGCTCTTTCTCAAGCTGTCGGTGAGGGGGCTCGCGAGCTCGGAAAAGTTTCGGATATAATGTTGGTAGTACCCGGTTAGCCCGAGGAAAGAACGAATGTCTGTTTTGGTGCCTGGCCTGGGATATTCAGATATCGCCGCTACTTTTAGTTCTAGCGGACGCCGGTAACCGCGTCCGACGACATGGCCCAAATAGGTAACTTCCGCTCTCCCAAGTTGACATTTCGTAGCCCTGACGGTCAAGCCGGCCTCTCGCAACCGTGTCAACACTTCTTTTAGATGGTACAAGTGTTCCTCCCAGCTCTTTGAGTAGGCAGCTATGTCATCCAAATACGGAAGTGCGTAGTCATGCATGCACTGCAGGACCCGGTACATAAGCCGGGAAAAACAAAACTGCGCGTTTTTGAGGCCAAAGGTAAGGACAAGAGGGCGAAACGTTCCCAAGGGGGAAATAAAGGTGGCAAATCGGCTCGCCTGCTCAGTCAGAGGCACCTACCAGTACCCTCTAGTGAGATCTAGCGTAGAGACATACTGAGCGCTACTTATGGTCTCGACCCTCTCCTCCAGGTTTGGAATCGGGTAGCTCTGATCTCGAGTGATTTCATTGAGACCATGATAGTCGATACAGGGCCGGGGATCTTTACCGAGCGCTTCAACTAATATGATCGGGGATGTGTACTCACTCTCCGACGGCACTATCAGTCCTGAGTCTAGCATCCGCTGTATCTCTGTTGCCAGTGTCTCTTTCTGCCTAGGCGAGACACGGTAGGGTCTGCACCGAACAGGCTCGTTAGAAGTTAACTCTATGCCATGTTCCATCAAGCTCGTTCTCCCGGGCTGGTCTACAAAACGGTCGCCGAACTCTCGCAGAATAGCTACCAGGTCCCTTCGCTGATTATCGTCTAGCGTGGGATCACTGCTAACTTCTCACAAAGCCCTTCGAGTGCGGAATCTAACGCGGACACCGGGAAAAAATCTCAGTCTCCAGTTCCTCAGGCACATTCAGAGCCAGGTGTACAACAGCTTCTCTCTCTCGGTACGGCTTCATTAAATTAGTGTGATAGATGCGTACTTCTTTGCGTCTGCCAGGAATTCTAACAGCATAGTTAGTGTCGGAAAGCTTCTGTATCACTTCGGTGGGACCCTATCACAGCACCTCTAGTTTGTTCTTTCGTTAGGCACTAAGCAAAAGAACTTTGTCTCCAACGGCGAAAGTTCTTTTTCTGGCGTTCCGGTCGTAATAAAGTTTTGCTCGTCCCTGAGCGGATTTCAGGTTGGCCTCTGCCAGCTCGCGACATGACTGAAGGCGTTCTAACAGCTGCAAGACGTACTCTACGAAAGTGGGATCCTCTCCGCGCCCTTCCCATGCCTCGCGGAGCATCTGTAGCGAGGACCGCAGGGATCGGCCATAAACCAACTCTGCTGGGCTAAAACCGGTGGCTTCGTGAGGCACTGACCTCAATGCAAACATTGTAGCAGGCAAACAAGCCTCCCAGTCTCTTTTATGTTCATAACACAAAGCCCTCAGCGCTCTCTTTAGCACAGAATGCCATGCCTCCACACTGTTGCTTTGCGGGTGCCGCACCGAACTATGAACAATGCGAATGCCGCACCTCTCGAGGAAAGTAGTCGTCAGAGCACTGGTGAAAACGCTGCCCTGATCACTCTGTAGTTCGGCCGGAAATCCGACCCGGGCAAACACCGAAAGCAGTGCCTCAACTACCTCAACCGTGTTGATTTGTTTCAGTGGTACAGCTTCCGGGAACTTGGTAGCCGGGCAAATTATGGTGAGAATGTACTTGTAACCAGACGTAGTCACCGGCAAGGGCCCCACCACATCAACAACAACACGACGGAAAGGCTCGGTGATTATGGGAACCAGTTTCATTGGTGCTTTTCTCATCTCATGTGACTTCCCAATCCTTTGACAAGTGTCGCAAGTCTGGACAAACTTTTCCGCGTCTTTGAAGCATCCGGGCCAATAAAATTCTCTCAACAATCTTTCTTTGGTCTTTTTAATTCCCAAATGACGGGCCCAACCTTTTCCATGAGAGAGGCCGAGAATTTGAGCTCGATACTTAGTTGGGACAACAAGTTGGTCGTGTTGGATACCTTTCTTATCCTGATACTGGCGGTATAGTAGGCCAGAACGGCGCTGGAAAGTTAGGCTCTTCCGTGACACACCTATGTCACTTTGGTGACTCAAGTTTTGCAGTTTGGTCTTTCTCTTGCTCAGCGGCGAACGTTTCTCTGTCCACACGAAGGAGTTCGAGAAAGCCATCCGAGTGGGGCAACACTAGATTCGTATTCAATCCCTCTCCTAGCCCCAGCTCATCACTTGCGCTTGATTCGGAAGACTCACCGTAGCCAGCACTACTATCGGTGCTTATTACCCCTGTGCCAGAAGTGATTAAGTCCTGGTCTGGCTCGTCATTGTGGACATGCTCTTGGATCAAAGTTTCATTCCTGCCCTCTTCCTCCAGGCGCTTTGCTTGCGCTGCGATTTCTCGAGCCTTTGCATGAGTGAGAGCCTGGACAGCGTGATCCCCAAAACTGAGGCCCTTTTCTCTGAGCAGCATATCCGAGCGATTATAAAAAATGTACGGATACTGCTTGGGCAGGTTTTGTGACACTGCTGCTTCGGTGTGAAGCAACCCGAATGGTCCTTCGATTGCGACGCGGGCGATGGGCAAGCATACGCTATTCTCCTCCACTACCTGCCGTATCCAGGCACATTCACCTGTAAATTCTCCTGGCTTAACATACTCTGGCCGGACAACGTCCATCGTTGCAGCGGAGTCGCGGAGAAGTTTGCATGGTTTTCCGTTAACCTTTAGGTCCCGTAGATAGGGCTGCAACAATCGGAAGTTGTCGTCCTCGTTATCCAGAAATGAGAAGATAAGTTTTGTCTTACGGCAGCCGGTCGAGAGGTATCCGGGCTCTCAGCACCGGAAACACACGATCGGCTTTTTGGCTTCAAAAGCCTTTTCGTTCTTAGCGTGTTCCTTGTTTCTAGCATCTTTGTTTTTGGGTGCGGGAGGACTATTCGACGACATGTTTCTCGCTGATTTCTTAGTCCACTCATTTGCTGGAAAACGCGCCCGACTATCTTTGTCAGATTGAGACATGGGCCGAACACGTGCTCTTTCAGATTCCCGACGGGCCACAAACTCATCAGCAAGTTCTGCCGCGCGCTCTACAGTCTTTTTATCTGGCCTGTCTTGCACCCACAAGCGCATTTCCTCCCCCAGAGAACCATAAAGCTGTTCGAAGCAGACTGCTTCAATGACCATGTCGCGACTCTCATAAGGCTCCTCCGCTTTAAGCCACTCAATGAGATCGGCTTTTAACTTGTATGAGAACTCTTGGAACGTCTCGCCGTGTTTCCGCCTGGCATCTCTAAAACGGCGCCGGAATCCATCCGCTGACAGTCGGTATTTCTTGAGAAGCGCTGCTTTTACTTTGTCATAGTTATCAGCATCTTCTTTCGACAACCTGGCAATAATTTCGGCCGATTCACAAGGCAGCACATGCAATATTTTCTGCGGCCAGGTCTCTCGTTGTACTCCTTCTTTCTCACAAACCCTCTCGAAGTTTACGAGGAACAACCCGATGTCCTCATTTGCTTTGTAAGGCTGTAGAAGATCTTTGATTTTGATTTTTCCAGGTGTCGAGACCACCTGAATATTGGTCGAATTATTCTCGGTGCGCTTTGCCTCCGCAATTTGCAACTCTAAACGCTTCAGAGCAAGTTCTTTGTCTAACCTGTCAGCCTCCTCCATAGCGGCTTCCTTGCGGTAAAGGCGTTCTTTTTCAACCCTGTCGGTCTCCTCGTTAGCTGCTTCCTTTTGGGAAAGGCGTTCTTTTTCTACCCTGTTGGCCTCCTCCTTGCGCTCTTTTTCAACCCTGTCAGCCTCCTCCTTAGCCTTCCTGATCCCCTCTTGAATGATCTCCCAGGACTCCGAAATTTCGTCGTCCTCGACACCACACTCCTCAATAGCCTCAATCAGCTGCGGCTTTCTGCGACCTTTCCCGACCTCAATACCCAGCTCTTCACACAACAAAATCAAATCTGGCTTCTTTAGTTTACTCAAACCCATGGAAACTTCCGAACGAGGACTTTCAACAATAAGCTCCTACGTGAAATGCTTTAGCGAGCACGTGCAGAAGATTAATCTAAAGGTACTGATAAATTTCCAGAGTTATCAGCCTGGCGCTCACCACTGCTGAAGCCAGGACCAAGCGTGGACGATCCCGCCGCTGCCAACCAGTTGATATGTTTTGCCGAGCTAGTAGCGTGTCCCACCAGGCATCGGGTCCAGGAGCACCGCCGCAGTGCCGAAGGAGGAAGGAGCGTGGGCCGGAGACGGGGTGTCGGGGGGAAGTAAAGGAAAAACTGTATTTACATAATTACATGATTATTTACAAAAATGACAAACAAGGTAAAAACTGAGAAGTCTCAGGGGAAACGTTGAGGGAATCGCTCAGGGAGTCGCTCCGGGAATGGCTCCTCGATGAACGTGTCGAGCACTTTAAATAGACCCTCCCGAGATCTTCCCGCCTTTTTCAACCAATCGTAGGGACTTTGTCCGGGTGCTCCAAGGTCGTTCACCGCTTCGTCGTCTTCCTCGGCTGAGGCCCCTGGATACCCTGAAGTGGCCCGTCAGGCCAGGTGGATTCCATATCTTGTTTCGAGGAAACGCCAAGGGCGAACACCTGAAGCGTCGCCTCGCTTCATCCGCTGAGGCCCTTGGATACTCGGAAATGTCCATAAGAGCCTGTTGACGGGCTAGTCGTTTCCGGCCAGATGGATTCCATATCTTGTTCCAAGGAAAGGCCCCAAATGCGAGCACCTGCAGCGTCTTCACCGCGCTGTTGACAAAAGCGAGGTGCGGTATGAATGGCAGACGCTCGTCTCCGCAGGTGGCAGCAGGCGTTTGAGTCATTGTTACCCTGACAGATGCACACACACAAAGTCGGAGGGTCAATACTGCTGCGTTGGGTGCCGACTAAGGAGAACTCCGGAAAGCACGTCGTGGCAGTTAGGCAGAAGTGGTGGTACCAGGGTTCCAGGAGTTGAATACGTCCCTCGTGTTCGGTTCCACCTGTCATGAGGTTGCATGGCAGCGCGTGCATGAAAAAAGACCCCTTGCGCAGAATCACGCACTGCATCTGGGCATGGCCTAAGTGGAGACAGGTGTGAGGGGAACACACAAAGAGAGTTAGGGGGGGGGGGGGTAGAAACACAACAGTGGCCACAGTTGGTGTTACTGAGGTGGTCCAGGACACGGTGGAAGAAACAGACTAGGTGTCTGAACGCGGCTGCCGCGCCGGCGACTTTTTTGATCGTAGTTTACGCCTCTCTCGGCAGATGGCGTGGATCGTTGGGGGGTCAACCGTAGCACCCGACGCGGCGCACGGACCTCCACAAACTTTGGCACGCGCGTAAGAATGACCAGTAAATTGCCCGATATATGTCTGTGTACTAGACTAATCGTCCGGCAAGCCTTTGTAAGCAAGCTTAGGTATATGCTCATGATTATTTCAGCTTAGAAATGCTATTCATACCTAAGCGTGCTGTGATACGTAAACGTCCAATATATCGACCAGAGTGGAATCGCCCGCGTGTTTACTAGTGCTCAGCTTGTACAAACGCAAAACAATCTGGCTTGTGCGGAATGCAGAATTCTTAGAAAGAAATTTCCAAACACGCGCTATTAAGATGTCAAGAAATCCTAGTCGCGCATGTCGAATACGATAGCTCCCGATAACGGAAGGTGATCGTTGGTTCCTGCTCGGTTTTGTGTCGGGCATTATTGCTCACGTAGGTGCTCGCTTTCCAATTTCATATCTGCGCGAAAATAGTGGCCCCACGCAAACTGCGGGCTGCCGCGTGTTCCCGAAATGCACTGTCTCCACCTGTGCTTTGCCGCCACAAGCGTACAGGCACGCGAAGTAAAGTTTGAAGGCCGTGCTCTCGAAATGTCTCATAAAACAACCGGCTACAAAACAAGACAGATTTTATTTTTCACATTCATGCAGACGTCGCCAACACAATATCACATCGGAGGCCGAATTTCGATGAAAGCGAAATTCCAGAGGCCCGTGTGCTGAGCGATGTCAGTGCCTCGGGTGGTCAAAATTTCCGGAGCCCTTCACTACGGCGTCCCTCATAGGCTGAGTTGCTTTGGGACGTTAAACCCCAATAAACCAAACCAAACCTAAATTCAGGACTGCAGTGCTTTTCAAGGTGTTTGGCATTCTAGACAAGCTTTGAAAGCTTCCTAAGATGTTGCATTTTCGCTTTCGAGTCAATTTTTGTCTGTTTGCAGACCTGCGTCATTCGCATAGCAATGTAATAGTGCAACAAATTTGCCATCATATCTTCTTTATGCTCCTCACATGGAACGAGAATGTATGCTTTGCTAGCATAGCTTCAATTGTTACCTCATGCGCATGTGTGTGGCATTTTGCTGAAATTCTTTTTCAGCGATCTGCAGCAAAGAAAAAATCCTGAGATTTGGGTGCAGGAGCCCACCTCTTGTCTTACATTGCACAAGTGTGCTTTCAGGCTGAGCACGGACCTCAGTTTCTTCATCAAGGCTCTGTCGTCATGCGGGGCAGGTTGAGCCCTTCAACATTTTTCTGCACATAAACCCAGCCAGGTAATACACAATGCAGTGAGCAACCTCTGGCTCTGCACATACCTCACCAAACGCTTCATCACACTCAACCTCCGCGGCAACCAATCCATTCAGTTTGCATTTTAGCTGCTGAAGACGAGTCTCTTGTTTTCCGTCCATTTGAAACGCAAGCTTTAGATCAGCCAACGTAAGCATATGCGTTTCCCGAGCTTGCTCTACCTCGCAGTTCCCAAGCTTGGGTGGTTTGATCAGGCTATACACTGAAAGCATATTATATAGCTGAAGAAATGTGGGTCAGGAGGGATGGTCATTCTGACCGCCTGCTTGGTGGATTGTCCCCCCCCCCCAAAAAAAAAAAACGCTCTAATACATCCTGGTTAAATTTTCCAGTCAGTACGTACTTGAAGCCACGCTGTTTGAGCAAATATCTTGTAAGCTGACAAAACTGACACGCAAGCCTGCTATAGTCTGCTTTGTCAGAAAATGATCGGGAGATATCCTTCCGGCCACCACTTCCCCCTCCCACTTGTTGAGCCAGTACAAGAAGGAGGCGAGAACTCTGAGATCTTTGCTGCCTGCACTGATGCCTTCTTTGGGATGATTGCGATTGAGTGCGTCAAACAGATTGTTAAATTTCAAGGCGAATTCTACCGTGCCTTTAACATTCTCCAGTCCCACTGTTTTCCTTTACGAGTAAAACTCCAGCCCGCTGGCCATAATTCGACTGAACAGCTGGGTAGCGAGTTTTACGCGCATCTTCTCCGTGTTCGACGAATTAATATGGGCATATGTGAGCTTGTGGCAAACACGCAAGTGTCCAGGCTGCTTTTGGTCTTGAACAAAAAGCTTATCATAGTGTGCCCATTGGACACGGCCACAAGGAAAGTTTAGAACCTTTTGGGAATGCAGACAGTTGCGCTCACACTTCATAAGATGCGGAGCATCCGAAAAGACAAATATGCTACGCTTGTCATCAACAGGGAGGAACGAAACAGCTTTTGCCCATCACACAATACACAGCAGTATATGACGGAAAATATAATGGGCAAAAAAAGACACGTGGCCCAAAAACAAGCGCAGCGATCCCTACCACTCCTTCAAATGCAGTCGCCGGCACACACGCCGCCCACACGCCCGCTGACCCCCCAATCTGCTAGCGCCATCTCACGACGCTCCCAGAAAACACGAGCCGACGATCGTCAACATCGCCTGCTGGAAAGGCGCTCTCGTTCAGACACCTAGTATATTCTTCCACCGTGGTCCAGGATCACTTCGTGTTTGACGTTGTCGAATGCGCCTTTAAGATCCAAGGCCAGGACCATCCTGTCGCTGTGGGACATTCGACAGGATGTAAGATGTGGTGAAGCTGCAGAAGTATATGCTGTGCAGACTTGTGAGGGCGAAAACCGAACATGGTGTCCACGAAAGTGTGCTGTTTTTCGAGAAAATCGGAGAGTCTGTCGCGCACTATCGTCTCCATCAGCTTGCCGACACAAGACGTGAGGGAGATGGGGAAGGTTCTCCACATCAATAGGTTTGCCGGCCTTCGGAATAAAAGTCACGAGAGCCGATTTCCAATCGAGAGGGAGAGGAGTCTCTCCGTCCCAAATGCTATTGATGTATTTGAGGAGCGCGGCGTAGGCTGCGTCGGGAAGGTTGGCCAAGAGCTTGACCGTAACCTTGTCGCGCCGGGGTGCAGTGCTCCGCTTCATTTTGCTTAAGGCTGCCCGGAGGTCGTGGAGTTGGAAAGGCTTGTTCAGCTCCGTGTTCTCTTCGCCTGCATACGAGTACGCCGCCTGCCGGGGGTCCTTAGTGGTGCACAGGTAGCGATCCCTGAGCGTGTGCGGTAGCTGTTTTGTCGTTCCTGTAAAGTTGTGCAAGGCCCTATGTAATTGGCGTTGGGCTTCCGTGCGTGTTTGTATTGGATCGATGAGAGCGCGGAACAGGCGCTACGTGTTGCGACCAGACATCTGGGGAGCAGCCGCGTTGCACCGGTCCACCCAGTTAGTGTCGGCTAGCTGAGTAGCATAATCCGCTGCCTGTTGTGTGAGTTCGAGGATGCGGTTATTTTTGCGTCTGTTATGTATCTGTTTCTTCCATCGCTTCGTGAGGCTGCGACGGGCCTCCCAAAGCTGGAGAAGGTGGTTTTCCACGTCTGTTTGTGATTCTGTGAGCTGTATCTGCTTTTCGTGTTGTGTGAGTTTAGACGTGAGCGATCGGGACCAAGCGTCGTATCCCGACTGGAGGAATTCATCATGTGTGTACACATGATGAATTATCATCATGTGTACACAGTTTTGTACAAGTTGCCATGATCTTAGCAGATTTTCAACAAAGGGTAGTGTACTGTTCTATTCATTTTAGGAGCATACGTGCCACCAGCCGGCAGAATGGACCCCATGTTAAGGGGCCGTTGGTTTGTCCTGTTGGCTAGCTGTGCTCAAGTGACTATATTGCCGGAATATTCCACAGATCCACTCGAGCAGACGGCGCCTAGAATTGCGATAACATGACAAGACAATTGATCTGACGCGTGTCAGAATGGGAACAAACATGGATTAATGATATCCTAGTTGAAATCAAGAGGAAGAAGTGGGCTTCGGCAGGGTATGTAATGTGAAGGCAAGATAACGTCTGTCCTTAAAGGTAACCGAGTGGTTATCAAGACAAGGCATGCCTAGCAGGGACGGCAGGAAGTTAGGTGGGCGGATGAGATTAAGAAGTTCGTGGGGATTCGGTGGCCGCAGGTGGCAAAGAACAGGGTTAATTGGAGAGGCACGGGGGAAGCCTTTGCCCTACAGCGGGCGTAGTCAGGTTGATGGTAGGGATGATAATATATAATAGCCGGATACAACTTAAGTCTGCAGTGCAGCTCAGCCCACATTCAGGACCACCGCACAGATTTCCTTCACGACCAAAAAATTAGCCCGTTACAACTTTTCTTGTTATCTAAACAAAAAGCTAGTCACAAGAAAAAAAGTATAAGCTCTAGAATTAGTATAGTATAGTAAAGGATTAAAAGGATTAGTATAGTAAAGGATTAAAAAGTTGATTTCGCTCATTATTGCCATTGGCCAGCTGAGTAATACAATACGTCGCAGACCTTGGCCCTCAGTGTTAGCAGCTGCTGTTTTTTTAGTTGCGTCGTATTATACAGTGTATTCGTAAAGCTATCACGCCTCCGTGGGAGTCAGCAAAGAATTTGCTGCCTTGTAATTGTTGGTTGTAACAAAACTACAAAGGCAATCGATTTAGACGGAATGGTTTAAACAGCGTTTTCGGCTCAAAACGATCTCAGAATGCAACCTAAGAGGTAACATGGTCCTAGTGGAAATGGATATTGAATTGTCCTGTTTTCTAAATCCAATGAAAAATTTCTCCAGAGGTGATTCGAACGCCTATGTTCAGCGTCCTAAAACGCGGCGCTAGTCCGTTACTCCACAAAAACGATGAAAGGAACCGATTTATTTGTGCTCCTTTGCTTGGAGCAGAAATAAAGGGGCTCCCTTCTTTCCTTGGACCCGCCGCGGTGGCTCTGTGGCTATGGCGCTCGGCTGCTGCCCCGAGAGACGCGGTTTCGATCCCGCCCGCGGCGGTCGAATTTCGATTTAGGCGAAATTCTAGAGGCGCGTGTACCGTGCGCTGTCAGTGCACGTTAAAGGGACACCGAGGACGACGCTATAAGTTTTTTTTGTTACTAAAATCCGATAGTTCGGCATTTCGTGGCTTTGTTGACGCTTGTCCGGCTGCGAACGATGCATTTATTTCTAAAAGATTTGGATACGAAGTTGACAAACTTTTCCCGCCGCTCTGATTCAAACTCGGGACTCTTTGATGACGAAGTAGGGGAAAGTGACGTAAAGCGGTGGAAACGGAAACAAGTACTCAGTGATTGCTGGCGGTGAGCGCTGCGCTGCTGCCTAGCAGCAGCCGGAAAGAAAACTACTGCCATCCGGATGTCAACGGCCTTGTGTAGGCCGCCTAGAAGGCGACCGCGGCCGCATTTATTAGAGGGCTCCCGGAGAGGAGTTAGCGGTAGCAGCGTCCGGCCCTAGTCAAGGTCCCAGGGCATTCTCTAGCGTGTGCCAGTGACCCCTCGTCCTCTTCGGCATTTCGCCACTGCCGGCCGCGCGGGTCGGTACAGTGCTCCCCCCTGCATCCCCCCTAGACGATTAATCGGGATGTGTCAAGAGTCGTGGAGGGTGTCCAGGGTCTGAAGCTGAGGGCGAGGATCAGGCGGGCGACTCTGGCTGTGGCATAGCGGACGAGCTCTCGGTGGACGGCGAGGGGTGGTGACGCGAGGGACGAGGGTCCATGGTAGGTCAAGAAGGTGGGTCAGCTTGCGCAGTGGACCCAGTGCCGGCGAGGTAGCGGCAATCGGAGGCGGCCTTGGCACCGTGGCAGCAACCGGGGACACGTCCGCGGGCCTGATCTGGCTATAGGCAGCTTGCTAGATGGCGGCTGATGATGCTGCAGTGTGGTTGGTACATGAATCTGCTGTAGGCAAGAGATTGTGGGCGGTGGTCTCCCGTCGATCTTGCGTTTGGCGGCCGAGCCAGTGGTGTCAGGCTTCTTTGAAGATTCTAACGGCGATGGGGAGCAAGAAGGGCCCTCATCAGTGGCCTGCTTTAGCTTGAGTACAGACGCTGGCACCGGTTCAGGGTCCTTTTCAGGGAAAGTAGGGCGGATTACAAATGGCGTGATTGGTAATGCTGTTACCGGTGCCGTTACCAGCGGGTCTGGCAAGAAAATCCTGCTGCCGAGGAGTCGGCAGCGTCACTTTCACTACCGAGCCACCGTAACGACTGATTTGTTGCGACTGGTACGTGTGGGCGTATTCTGTAATAATCTGTAAGTCTGTAATACGAGGGTAATCCCAAAAGTAAGGTATCCAAAGGGCTGCGGCCGCTGGGAAACTATTTGCGTGGGTGCTTGCCGTACTGTTGTGTTCATTTTTCCCCGTCTTCCAAACAAGCCATGACTCAGTGCGAAAGGGATTGTCAGTCTTGGCACGGCAGCTATTTGAAACGGAGCTCCCGTTGGTCGCTACCGCCAGGCGCGAAGTTCGCGCAGTTATTCGATTTTTGAACCCAAAGGCGTTACACCAATCGAAATTCATTGCCAGCTGACGGAAGTGTATGGAGAGTCGTGCATGCATGTTAAAAACGTCCGAAAGCGGTGTAGGGAGTTCGCAGCTGGTACTGAAATTCACGAGGAAGAAAGAAGCGGGAGACCGTCAATTTCTGAAGAGGCAGTCGGGGAGATCGAATAAATGATGAGGCAACATCGGAGGATCACACTCGACGAACTCTGCCTTTTGGTTCCTGGCGTTTCTTGAAGCACTATTCATAGGATTTTGACAGCAAAGTTGAAATATCGGAAGGCGCGCGCAAGATCGGCTCCGAGAATGCTCACAAACGACCATCAACGGCAACGCGTTGACTCCTTCCGCGAATTTGTTCGGCCTTATGGAGACGAAAAGGAGACCTTTTTTGGATTCCTTTGTTATGGGTGGCGAAACCTGGGCATTCCACTTCACACCTGAGAATAAACAAGAATCACGTGAGTGGCGGCACTCCTCTTCGCCCAAGCAGCGAAAATTTAATCGAACACAGTATGCCGGTCAAACTCTTCCTCAGTGGCATGGGCGCCTTGAACATTGCCTATACACAGCTCTATTTCCGCTTCGCAGTTGCTTGCCGTAGCACGAACTGCGTCCGAGGAGCACTTAGGCACTTGGAGGGCCTCTGCTGCTCTGCCCTTGCAAATCGATGCACATAACTAAAGCATGCGGGCACGCAGAACAAATAGCTGCAAAGCAGCCAAAAACACCGAAACTCAGCTGGCCGCCTGTTGCGCCGCCATCGCAGGTTTTTTTTTTTTGACTCCCAACATTTAGGTTGTCTTTTGAAGCGATTGATTGATTGGTTACAAACATCTTTATTTCTTCAATATTCTGAGAACATGTGGGTGGGCCGCCTAGTCCGGTAGACCACTGGCTGCTACTGCTGCGCCGGCCCTCCCCACCAGCCAGTGCTGACGGTCAAGATCATCGCTGAGCAGAATAGCCTCCCACTGCTCCTCCGAGGGGTTGGGAATGGGGTCAACTAAGAGATTATATTGGCATGCCCACACCACATGGTAGAGGTTAGCTACCTCTCCACAATGTGGACACTGGGAAAGTATAGTGTAGGGTACCACTGGTGTAATTTAGCTGGTGTTGGGTATGTGGTGGTTTGTAGTCTCCTAAGGGTGTTCTCTTCTAACTGATTGAGGGATTTGTGTTGTGTTGGGTACTCCTTTCTGGCTGTTCTGTATGGCTCGAGTTTGTCAGCATACACTGCTAAACCTGTTAGGTCGCGGCACCCTTCATGGTTATCAGGGGGAGACGCCCGGTATAGAAGAGCTCGGGCATGCCTGTGAGCGGCTTCGTTTCCTCCTGGTAGTTCCAGGTGACCGGGGAGCCAGATGACTGAGACTTGGTTGGGTGAATGCTTAGTCAGCAATGACAACCCTGACTTGTGAATGAATCCGTTATTAAAGTAGCGACAGGCAATCTGAAAATCAGTGAGCACAACGGCGTTGGGGTTAGATGCTACAGCTAATGCAATAGCTGCCTCCTCTGCGTGAGTGCGGTTAGATGTTTTCACCGAGGCGCACTTCACCATCGAGCCCGATGGCGTTGAGACCACAATAGTTATGACTCGATTCTTTGGTCCTGCTGCGTCCAGGTAAAGGGTGTTAATTTGCTTTCCCATTTCTTCTGCAGGGCTTCACCTCTCGCTTTCCTCCTCTCGATGTTATATGCGAGATGCATATTCCGCGAACTGGGGTGCACGTTGATGCGTCTTCTCACATCGCGTGGGACCTCTTCCCTTTGGTCAATTGTATAGGGCTGATTAATATGGATTTTTTCGAGCAGTTCTCTGCCGGGTTTTTTAAGTGCGAGCCTATTGAGTTGTGTGAGCCATTGTGCTTCCCACATCTCTTTGAGGGTATTATGTATTCCTAGAGCCATGAGCTTTGCCGTTGGCGTGGAGTTCGGTAGCCCTAGTGCCGTCTAGAAGGCTTTCCTGATGACTACCTCGAACTTTTCAATTTCCGACCTGGATAGGTTAAGGAATGCGTCCCCTACATTATCCGAGAGATCTCTAAAGCTTGCACTAAACGGACGAAAAGCTTCACCAGGCTAGTCAACACCGAGGCTAGCGTGGCGCTGAGCCGCGGAGCGAGTGGACGTACAGCGCATCGTCTCCGCCAAATTTTGGCATGGTGACCCTCCTACCAGTCCGCCGCAGGGACCAACCGTTGCATATACTCAACTTGTACTGCTCTCCCAAACAAAAGCGAGTGACTTTTGCGGACCTCTTTTGCCGCGCGCTAAGAGTAGCGGGCCGCGATCCCCTGCTGATTGTGGGCGACTTTAACGCTCCCAGTTAGCTGTGGGGGTATCGCCAGGAGGAGTCGCGCGGGCGTAAGCTGGCGGAGCTTGCGTCCACGTTGGGCCTCACCCTCCACCCGGACCCTGTCCACCCAGCCCGGCTAGGAAATTCCGTGACACGGGATACGTGTACTGGCTCAACACCGAGAAGACCCTCGGTAGCGACCACTGCATCCTTAACACTACAATAAGCACACGCCCCATCAAGCGTCCCAGAACACAAGCTCATATCCCAGATTGGACGAAATTCAGGAAAAATTTTCACTCACTTCCGAGCAAGGCTACCCAGCATGGTCCCAACAGCTGCTGAAACACATTTTCTCGCATGAAACTCAGATCCAGCTCTCAGAGGCGGTCACGGACGTGGATAACCACCTTCTACACCTCTGGGAAGCCCGTCGCAGCCTCGTCCGCCATTGGCGACGCCAAAAACATAACAGAAAGCAAAAAGCTCGAATTGCCGAGCTTACCCAGAAAGCGACAGAGTACGCGGCCCAACTCGCCGACTCCAACTGGTGGATAGATGTAACACAGCCGCGCGACAAATGTCCAGCCGCAACACGTGGCGTCTCTTTAGAGGCCTACTCGACCCTACCCAAACACGAACCGAAACACAAAAACATTGCAGCGAGCCATTCACGCTTTCCCTGGCAACACAACTCAACTGGCACAGAAACTTCGGGACCAGTATCTCTGTACAGCCCAAAACCCCCGTGCATCTGCGTACTCTTATGCAGGCAAGGACAACACGGAGCTGGATCAACCTTTCAAGCTCCATGAGCTGCGGGCGGCTCTTGCCAAAGTGAAACGGGGCACTGCGCCAGGAAGGGATAAGGTCACCGTCAAGCTTTTGACGAACCTGCCCGACTTGGCATACATGTCCCTTCTCGACCACATCAATGCAATTTGGCACGGGGACAGCCCCCTGCCAATTGACTGGAAAAGGGCTCTGGTCACATTTATTCCTAAAGCAGGCAAACCAATTGACACAGATAACCTTCGCCCCCTCTCTCTCACCTCTTGTGTGGGCAAACTAATGGAGACGATGGTGCGGGATAGGTTATCTGCGCATCTTGAACACAAGCATGTTTTTGTGAGCACCATGTTCGGATTCTGCTCACACAGATCCGCACAGGATGTCCTCCTGCAACTTAATCGGGAAATCCTTGACCCCCTCGAATGCCCCCATAATGACCGGGTAGTACTCGCCTTGGATCTTAAAAAGGCATTTGACAATGTAACACACGAGATCATACTCACTAACCTAAGCCAGACCGACTGTGGTCTCAACACATTCCGATACATAAGCCAATTTTTAATGGATCGTCTATCCTACTTCCGAATACAAGATACAGAGCACGGTCCCTACCTACTCGGCACGCGGGGAACCCCCCAAGGGGCGGTACTTTGCCCGTTGCTCTTCAGTCTGGCTATGATGCACCTGCCGGCACAGCTGGAGGGTGTTGCCGGTGTGCAGGACGCCCTGTGCGCCGATTAAATCACCCTGTGGGCCACGCAGGGTAGCACAGGCGACATTGAAATCAGCCTGCAAACAGCGGCGACGATAGTAGACCACTACGCCCGTCGCTGCGGTCTTCAGTGTTCCCCTCAAAAATCGGAATTTGTGCACTTCCGCCCCTTGCAGAAGGGCACAACTAAAATCTCTCTTTCTCTTGAGAGTGGTCCCATACGCGAAAGTCACGAGATGCGGGTACTAGGACTCTACATCCACTAACACAGGCGGCCAGACACTACATTGTCCAAACTCCCTAAGGTGGGGAACCAGGTGGGCCGCATGGTCCGCCGGGTTTCAACAAACGCGGGAGGTTACGAAGTAAGGATGCCTTGCGGCTGGCAAACGCCTTTGTAACCAGTCGAATTCTCTACTCGACTCCTTATCTCCACCTACGGAAACAAGAGGTGGATGCGCTTGAGGTCATCCTTCGCAAAATTATTAAGCGTGCCCTTGTGCTTCCCATCACTGCTTCAAACAGCCGGCTTATGGCTCTAGGGGTGGTGAATACTTTCCAGGAGCTCCGGGAGGCGCACCTTATAAACCAGTACACGCGCTTGTCGCTAACGGAGTCGGGTCGCCGCCTTTTTGCTCGACTCCATATCCAACACACCCCTCCAATGGAAGACAGGTTTCGCATCCCAAACTGTGGAGACGTACCCTCCACGTGCTGCCTCTTCCAGCAAACATGTCACACGAAGCCCATAATGGTCGCCGCCTGGCACGAGCGGAAGCGCTAGCCCGCCATTATGGCAACAAAACAGGTGTATACTACGTGGACGCATCCGGGCCTCACCACGGGGGATGGTACACGGCCGCGGTAGTTCGCAACAGCAACACAGTTAACGGCCTCACTTTCCGATCCAGCAGTGTAACACAAGCAGAAGAGGTCGCGATTGCTCTCGCGGCCTCACATTCCGATTCGAAATACATAATCACCGACTCGCGAGGGGCCTGTCGGAACGTCGAACAAGGCTGCACTCCCTTCCTAGCCTATCGAATCTACCCAAATTGCATACGGGATACGGACCCCGCACACCATTACCTTATAAGGGCCCCTACTCATCAGGGGTTGGCAGGAAACGAGGCAGCAGACGCAGCCTCCCGCGCGCTCTTCACCGGGCTGTTTTCTCCTCCCCATCCGATCAGGAACCCGATTTTAATCCGGTCTATACGTTCAAAGATATTACAACATATTATCAAAATTGTCATCGCCTTTACCCTAGCCCATGCCAATGCCTGAAGAAGGCGGATGAGCGGCTCCTTCTCCGCCTTCTCACCAATACATTGCTGTGCCCGGCAGCGCTAAAACATTTTGACCCCTCCTTTAGCGGGAGCTGCGCACACTGTAGCGTAGTGTCTTCTGACACTTATCACATGGTGTGGGCCTGCCCCTCCAACCCCGCTGTTCCCCCCATCCCCGACCCAACCCGGGAGGACTGGGAGGCGACCCTGCTCGGCTCCCACGACTTACAGGCCCAACAAGCCTTAGTCGGGCGCGCCCGGGCGGCGGCAACCGCCACTGGGGTCCCATACTAGGGACCTCCACCTAGTGTTTGTAAGGATCGGTCCCTTACGGGCTGATCCAAACATACTCGTACCTCCTGTTCATTCTTCATAAATGTTTTCACCACCACCACCACCAGGCTAGCGTGGGCATCGTCGTCAGAAAAAGCCACAGGTGCGCATGCGCGAACTGCGTGACGTCACGGTGGACACCCGAACCGCGCCGTAAGGGAAGGAAAATGAAAAGAAAATTGGTTTTAAGGAAAGCGAACGACGCCTGTCTCTCTCATATCACGGTGGATACTTTGAACCGCGCCGTAAGGGCCTTAAGGAAAATGAAATGAAATGAAAATTGGTTTGAAGGAAAGGAAATGCCTGGCTCTCGTATCTTGGTGTACACCCGAAAGAAGTGAAGTCACACGCTGCACAAATAAAAAAAATAAATAAAAGACAAGCAGTGTGTGAGGAACCTCTCATATCTCGGTGGACACCCGAACCGCGCCGTAAGGAAAGGAAAATGAAAAGAGAATTGGTTTTAAGTAAAAGAAACGACTCCTGCCTCTCTGATATCTCGGTGGATACCCGAACCGTGCCATAAGGGCCTTAATTAAGGAAAATGAAATGAAATGAAAGTTGCTTTTAAGGAAAGCAAATGCCTTTCTCTCATATATTGGTGTACACCCGAGAGGAATGCATGCCGCAGTGCATGTCTCTAAAACAACCTTCTTAGACAGCAACGTATTCACTACAGTGTCCTCTTCGGCGAGCGCGGCTTCGGCCGCTTATCTGTTTTTTCAGCAGCGTCCGCTCCGGCGGACGCAGTTGTTGCTGCGACGCGCGTCTTTTCTTTCATTTTTCTTTTTCCTCTGATGTTCTAACTCTCCTCTATCTGCACGTGGCAGCGGTGGTGGCTTGGCTCGAGCCAGTAGCCAGGCCCGTGCAATTTCCTTTTCATCCTTCTCTCAGTCACAACAACAACCACAACAACGTATTCACTACACGCGCGGCTCCTACTCTTCCTTGCCGCAGCTTTTCGCTTCGAGATATCCAGGCTTAACCTTAGCTAAGCCACAGCCATTATTTTTTCCCGTCTTCCTCGTGTGATAAAAGTGCACTGGTGGTTTGCGAACAAAACTTATACACTGCAATATCCATCGAACACGCAACACGCATGCACGTTTGTCAGCCTCAGAGATCTGTGGTTCTTTTTCTCCTATTTCAGCGTCACGCTTATACTTGCGAGGTGGTGGTGGTGAAAACTTTCATTTCATGAACTAGAGTTTGGGAGCCACAGAGTGGTCCCGCTGCAGGGTCGGCGTCCTCAGTCCGGGACACCGCATGACGGGGCCCCGTCTCTCGCCCGTTTCCCCAGAGCCCTTTGGGACTCAAGCGAGGAGCAGTTGAGGAGGGCAGTCTCCCATGCCTCTCGGGAAGGGGTAGGGGAAGGGGGGAGATGGGGATTTTGAGTACATGCCCACACCATGTGGAAGGTATCACAGGTCTCCCCACAGTGCGGGCACCGCCCATCCGTGTTAGGATAGTAATGTTTTATGATTGCAGGACAGAGTAGAGTACCTGTCTGCAGGTGCCTTAAAGTTCGCTCCTCTGTCTTGCTGAGCCCCTTTGCAGGGGCCGGGAAAAGGCGGTGGTTGTCGCTATAATGCGTTATTATTTCCTTGAATCGCAGCAGCGGCTGGTTAGTCTCCGAGCCAGAAGAGAAGGGATGAGGAGCCCGGTGAATAAGCGCTCGGCAGCTGCGTCAGCGGCCTCATTACGTCGTAAGCCCTGGTGGCCAGGAGCCCAAATGATTCTTTTCGGTTTTGGATCAGTGGCAGTCCGTCTTAGAATCAAGCAGCTAAGGGGGAGATCTCCCCTGCCAAGTAATGATGACATGCTCTTCGGGAGTCCATGATAATGATTCTCGAATTGGCGTTGGCGGCAGCAAGCGCTATCGCTACTTCCTCGGCTCGCATTGAATTCGGGGCTCGAAAGGAGAGTCCATCAACGTGCATTTCTTGGTGAACGACAGCGGCCGTGTAAAATCTCGCCTGTTACGTCTACATAATATACACTGGGTCGGGAGCCGTGTTGTCTCTCAAGAGCCCGAGCCCGCGCTTGTCGTCTGTTTTCGTGCATGTCGTTGTTCATGTTACGGGGGAGCGGGGAGACCCAGAACATATGGCGCATATGGAGTGCAGTCGTGTTGGATGTGTAAGCGGTTTAGCAGGCTGCGCCCAGTGGCCGTCTGCATGAGCCGCGTGTATTGGTTCACGAGGTGGGCCTCCCGCAGCTCCAGGTAGGAGTTTAGCACACCCAATGCCTTGAGTTTGGCATTAGAGGTAGCCACCGGGAGATCCAGGGCTCGCTTAGTTGCCTTGCGGATGATGGCGTCTATTCGCGCCTCGTCTTGCTTAGTAGTGCAGAGATGTGGCACGGCGTAGAGGATCCGGCTAGTCACGAAGGTATAGCCAGAATAAGGCGGGTAAATTGAAATCCACCATTTTGAGAGAGCTGTGGCGCCATCTATGGGGCGCGCGGCAAAACGGCGGCACTGGACTGCCACGCGAGGCGGCCGCGGGTATGGGTATCGCTCGCGCTCTTACGTTTCATAGATTTTGTGACTGGTTCCTAGAACAATCATATAAGGTGAATTTCAGCCTCATGCCAAGGTCGCTCTGCACATCTGGCGATTGCGGAGGCAAACACTGCGTCCACAATTGCAGCGGACATGAATTGATGTCATGTCCATGGCTTGTGCAGTCTCACGGTTGTTTTCCTCTTGTGGGCTGTGCTCAGCGGCCTTCTGGTGTCGCCTCTTAACAGGGTAGCTTGCCTGCCTCAACAGCTTCCGCTTTTCCTCGACAACCTGTGTTGACAATATAAAAGGTTACACAATTTTCTTATCTCAAATCTTACTCAGAACAGCAGGACATAATTTAGGTGTACACAGAAGACGGAAACTAACAATATTTACAGTAACACAAATAAGGATGCATTAATTTATTGGAATCATTCTCATATATAGTTTGGCTTTTTTGTTTATTTCTTATGTAACAAGTCAACTTAAAAGCATTAAAATACTGATACTTCTACCTGCAGTTACACTGAACACAATAACAGAAATGAGATAGTGACAACAGTGAGACACAACTTCCTTCTAGCACCCAGCGCTGCATCCAATGGTGGCTATGTTCCGTTTGTCTGTCCCTTGTCCCACTGGGCATTTAAGCAATTTCCAGATCAAAGGTATAATTTGCTTATGAAGCCTTATTTAGAATACATTTTAATCAAATGGCAGCCTCCCCACATTAAGGCAACTTTACTGTTGAAACAAATGACTCCAATTTGAAAATGACAAAAAAAAAATCTGAGACTCTTTCTTTGAAACAGAAATATCCGTTCACATTAGCTCATATCTATTATGGTTAGAGCATTCAGCCAATTTTGTTCTCTAATTAGCAATATCGATTTCCACACTTCTGCATCGGCTGTCTTCTATACAGCATAATTGGCTCCCTTTCAGAATTACCACACTGGCGATTTTTTTATGCAGCATAACCATTTGAAAGTTCTCTACGTTTTGCAAAACGCTTCTCTGATGTAACATTATTAGGTGACTCCTCTGTACAGTGCACCAACGCATCAACTTTCACTACATAGCAAAACCTCGCTGTTCCTTTCAAAACCACTTATTATCAACGTGTGTACGTGTCATTCTTTGTGCAGCGATTAATGTAAATGGAGCTCTGGCAAGCTCTACATTTGTAGGCTATCTGAGTATTGTAGCAACTAGCAAAAGCACTAACCTTATAGAAATAACTTAGCCTGAGTCATCACTCCGACCATTATTATGTTAAACGATAGAAAAACCATGTTGCGCAGCAGGATTCCTTATCCCACAAATCAAATTTGTTCAAGCGAGCTTCGCTGCGCCGCGCTACGTACAGTGCAGGCCGGCGCCGCTCAGTACGCACGCAGCAAGCTGGTGTAAACTGAACGTAGCGTTTACCTTCTTAGCGTACCCGAGGTGAAGCATAGGCACAGGGTTCAGCTCCGTTGGCCGCTGGTCGATAAAATGGTCCGAGCAGACCTGCATATGCCATTACGTAGTTACCAGGTGCCGCGACTTCGTAAGCATAGCGCGGTGGCTGCGGCAACGAGGCAGTCGCACCGGCATTTTAACGAAAATCAACTTACTCTTGCATTTGCGCTGGGAACATAGTCCTTTCTATGAACCGCAGTAATCCACTTGTGGCGGAGCTCGGCGTTTTTTGTGCCCGGCGGAAAGCGATGCAGGCTGAATATGCGACAGCGGCACAACTCCCGATGTACGCTGTGCTCATCGCAAACGGTGGTCAGCAGCCTGCTTCTTTTCCGTTGGTTATTTGCACATCCATAAATGGCGCAGTGAAGCCCTGATGAAGTTTTGTACTTCGTTGCGGCAGGAATAGACATATTGGCTCATCGAAAAGCACCGCAGACGCACACACCCACGTACACGCCAACGCTGCGCGAACGCGTTTTGGCAGTCCAGCAAAGATGGCGGCCGGTCGCTGGGTTCCGGAGTATGCGCATGGCTCGTCCGGTTCGAGAGTATCGTAGAAACGCGTCCCTGCCCCGCAGACCGCCCCGCTTGTTGGAAACGCGGCGGATCATGCGCCCTACCTGTTCGCCTACCCTCTTGAGTTTCACAATAGTGGAGCCCGGTCTGGGTCTTTGGTGAATGAATGGGCCCAGAATACGGAGTTCCTCCACCTCTATTATAGGACCTCCTGACAGAGAGATGTGAATTGCTGTCCTATCCTTTGGGTTCGCTCTGACATGCAGAAGCTCTGATTTCGCTGGAGCACATTGGAGCCCACAGTCAATAGAATACGCATCGACTATGGAAGCGGCCTGCTGAAGGCGGTCCTCCATGTCCCCAAGGCTCCCCTCAGTGGTCCAAATTGTAATGTCATCTGCATATAACGCGTGTTGAATGCCTTCCACCCGGGCCAGTTGGCTTGGGAGGCGCATCATAGCTATGTTGAACAGGAGCGGTGATAGCACCGCTCCCTGAGGGGTACCGCGTGTTCCCATCATGTAAGGGCCGTATTCCTCGCCCTCAATCCGAAGAAAGGCCTGGCGATTAGTCAAGAAATCTCTTATATACGCGCAGGCCTTAGCCCCACAATCGGTACAGCTCAAGTTGGCCAGGATGCTTCCGTGTTTAACATTGTCGAAAGCCCCTTTCAGATCAAGGGAGGGGATGGTTTTGTCATTGTGTTGCATAGTTGTGGGTTGTATTACATCCCTGTGCAGCTGGAGAAGGACGTCCTTTGCAGACATGTCGGGGCGAAACCCGAACATGGTGACTGCAAAGAAGCCCTTACTCTCCAGATATGGAGAAAGGCGATCCCGTACCATCGTCCCCATAAGCTTGCCCGCACATGATGTCAGTGATATGGGCCTCAGGTTGTCCGTATTCACGGCCTTACCTGTTTTAGGGATAAACGTCACAAGTGACGTTTTCCACTCGGGAGGGAGTGGACGCCCGCCCCAGATCTTGTTGATGTATTCTAATAAATGGAGGTAGGCTGAGTCCGGTAGGTTCGCCAACAGGTTCACTGTTATGTGATCCCGTCCCGGAGCCGTACCCCGGCGCATTTTTGCTAAGGCCGCCTGAAGGTCGCGCAACTCAAAAGGGGCATCAAGTGTTTTATTAAGCCTGCCAGAGCAAAAGTACTCAGGCCCAGGCGGGTCCTCCGTACGACAGAGATATCTATCGCACAAAGTGTCCGTAAGTTGTGCCGTCGTACCTTGATACCCTTGCACAGCCCGCCGGAGCTGCTTTTGCGTCTCCCCTCTCGTTTGGGAGTGGCCGATTAGGCTGCGAAAGAGACGCCACGTCCACTTTGAGCTCATCTGATGGGCTGCGGCGTCGCAGCGTGCTATCCAATTTGAATCTGAGAGTTCGGTAGCATACGCTGCAGCCTGCTCTGTGAGTTTGGCTATGCGGGCGCGTAATTTGCGATTAGTTTTCTGCTTTTTCCACCGTTTAGTTAAGCTCCGGCGCGCCTCCCACAAATGCAGGAGGTGGGTGTCCACTGCGGGGATCTCTTCGGTGGTTTGTAGCGTTGTGACGTGTTGTTTCTGAATGTTGTATATGTGGTTAGCCCACTCCGCGTAGCCGCCGGAAAATAGTACGGGAGGCATACTGTGATTTCGGAATTTGAGCCAATCAGTCAGCTTGGCCTGACCCCATTTTTTGCGCGCTGCCTTCGCCATGAGTGTAATCCGGAGAAGGAGGTGATCGCTGCCTAGAGAATCTCCCAAGTTCTCCCAAGCAGCCGCTCTAGCATTTTTAACGAGAAAAAGGTCTGGACACGTGTCGCGGGTTACCGAATTCCCAACTCGGGTGGGATACGCCGGGTCCGTGAGCAAATTAGGCTGAGGGTGGAGAGCTCCGCCACCTTACGCCCTCTTGCCTGTTCGAAGTGGTAGCCCCAATGAAGGCTATGAGCATTGAAGTCTCCAACAATCACTAGAGGCTCTTTGGCTGCCATTTTTATCCCGCGAAGGAAGATTTCATTGAAAGTTACGCGTGGCTTATGCGGAGGGCAGTATATATTGAGGATATGTATTGACGAGTCGCGGCGTCTCAGAGGCAGTACCCGGACCATTGTATATTCTTGCTCGGTACTCAAGTCTAAGTCGACCTGAACCACGGTGTAAGCCTTATTCACCAGGATGCACGTAGAGGGGCCACTCTGAAAGGTGCTGTAGCCTGATAATTTAGAGTCTATGCCGGGCTCCTGCAGGGCAATGAGCGCTGGCATGTTACCTAGGGACTGCAGGTAGGGCTGGAGGTGACCGCTTTTTCCAAGCTCTGAAACCCCTGCAGTTACATTGGATGATTTGGAATTTTTCAAGGTTTTTATCCTTCCTATTAGATCTGCTAGCCATCTTGTTGTATTTATTTACGGGTGAGCGGACTAGCTATGGCCGCGCGCCGGCGCAACCCCAGAGGGGCCACACGGACCCACCAGCTGCCGAGCCTGAACCATGTTCCTCCGCTGCCTGGCGGGAGGCTGTCTTACGTTTGAGGTGAGGGGATTCGCAGCTAGTGGCGTTCTTAATTTGGGTGCTGACCCAGGGCTGCACGGCTTTAAGGACTGAGTCAGTGACCTGGGCCATAAGGTCGGGAAGTGCTTGCGTTAAAGCTGCCTTGAACATGTCCTGGAAGGACACGCGGACTGCTGACATGATTTGATTTGGGAGGACCGCCACTTGCTCCTCCAGTTGCTCGGTTTGGCGCTGCAGTGCCTCTAAGTCGTCGATGGGACCAGCAGTGGAAACTGATCCAACTACCGTGTCCCCGCTCTGGCGCGAGACGCTAGTGAGCCAAGATGTTACGGATGATCCGTCATCCTCGTCATCTGGCTCAGCTTCTTTCATTGGTTCGGATGACCCGGCCTGTTTGGCCTCTAATTCTTGAATTTTGCGCGCTAGAATTGGGTTCTGGCGCCTGAGCTCCTCTACCTGCTGCTCCAGGGCGGTTTCGGTAGGGGAGGGACGGGTAGGGGGTCCGGAGACTGCCCTACTCCAGCTGCTCACCTGTGGTTGGACGGGTGCCAAGCGCAGGAAGTCCGCGGCGTTGAGGAACGGGGGCACCGCCTGGGTCCCGGACTTGAGAGGTTTCGATCGCCCCGTTTTCGCCTTGGGTTTCTGAGCGGCTGACGCTTTCTTGGCCTTGGGCGGAGGAGCCTGCTTGGGCCCCGTCTTTGTCTTCGGCTTGGATCCGGTTCGTTTGATGGTTTTCCGGAACCGCCCGGCACAGCCAGGAGCTCCGGTAGGGTGGCCGCCTCCGCCCGTGGCAGCGATACCTGTATTTTAGTTGCTTCTCTTTTCTACCTTACAAGAGCTTTGTTTTCAGAAAAAGTGGTATCTTTGTATTTAGGAGCCGGTATTCAATCGATACAAGCCAACTTCAATTTCTCCTCAGTGTCCCTTTAAAGAACCCCAGGTGGTCCGGAGCCGTTCACTACGGCGTCCTTGACAGCCTGAGTGGCTTTGGGACGTTAAACCCCTATAAACCTTTCCTGAGCTGTCGATGTCTCCCTCCATCTTTTCTTGTCTTTTAACCGCGATGCTGTTTAAGTGGAGGTTGTTCCGTTAGTCGTGAGCAGCGGCTGTGTTCGCAGTAATGAGGTCACCTACGGACGCCTGATTTCCCCTGTTGGGGCGGACGGCAACTATTGCATTAGTTGTCGTCCGCTCCAACAGGGGTCGTCAGGTTTCTGTGGGTGGTACTGAGAAAAACACTTGCACGTACTGATGACTGAGTGTTCATTGATCTTGGGGGGATTACTGCAGACGACAACAGATAAAAATGACGAGTATAACGTGGTTAACTTATTCGAACCAAAATTAAACAGCATCGCTGAGTCATCACTCTTACACGAGAGTGTAATCTGCCCTACAATTTTTCTTTCCTTTTGTTTCCTTTCCTTCTTTTTCTTTTGTTTCGTTGCTTTCCTTTCATATCCTTTATTTAGTTTCCTTTATTTCCATTTTTTTCTTCCCATCTTTTCGTTGTGTTCTTTTTCTTTCCTTTTTCTTTCTCTTCCTTCCTTTATTCCCTATCTTTTTTCTTTAGGTTTCTTTCCCTTTTATTATCTTCTCTTTTCTTTCCTTTCTTTTTCTTTTACTTTATTTCCTTTAATTGGCCGCCTTCCTTTCCGTTCCTTTCCTTCCATCCAATTAGACAATGAATATTTCCATTTTCAGAGTGGCAACAGTGTCTTATCAGAACATGCCTCCCACAACCTTATCGCATATAAAACTTGCCGATAAAGTGCGTTGTTCCCCCAGTATGCTTAGTGTCACAATTAAGCATATTCTCCGTGCGCCGCTTTATAAGGCATCTCCAGAGGTGGTGGTGGTGGTGAAAACATTTATTGACAAGGGACAGGAGGTTTTTCTGAATCAGCCCGTAAGGGACCGATCCTTACAAACACTAGGTGGAGGTCCCTAGTTTGGGACCCAGTGGCAGTGGCCGCCGCCCGGGCGCGCCCGACTAAAGAGCAGCGCGCGGAGGACCTTGAATAAGACAAACACTTGTGGTGTAGGAATCTAATGTTCCCTTTGTGTCTTCTTAACGCTGGTATACGTACATACGTTCTGTCAACATGCAAGAACCAACCCGCATCAGGCCTCTTGTAGAATTGAAGGGTTAAGGCGGTGGAAACTGAGCTGTTCGCTGCAACGTGCATCACACAACTAACGCGAGCGTGAGATGCCTCTGTCGAAAACGAATACGACAGGTCTGCTCTTTACCGAACGGTGGTGTAGGCTAGCATAGGCGGTGACAGCAGGACGTAGCGAGTAGCTGAAGCTGTGATTTTCATTTCATTTCATTTTATTACTCTCAAGGCCGGTCAGGCGTTACATATAGGGGTGGAAAAAAAATAAAAAAGATTTAACTTCCCATCTATCGCGAGGACCGGGACGTACTACGAGACGCTGCTCAGATATTCATTCTAATTCTATACAAACCCATTCCAGAAGTCGCACTATTTCTATTTTGAAAATGTTCGCCCTATGTATATTTGCCCTACGATGTGTGGCCGTCTTGTCCACCTGTTCCTTTTCCGTCCTCCTGTCCTACTGGACACGCGCAGGATGCCCCGTGGGTCCCGGTAGGCGCCAGCGTCGAGGGTCCGCGGCGTGTGTGCAACTTCTCAGTGGACCTGGGGGCGCCGGTGCACATCGTGGACGATCGGTTCGTCTCCTTCAACCTGGACGCTGCGCTCTTTCAGCGTTCCTGGGACTGGCTGGAGCTGGACCTCGAGTGAGTCTCCTTGCTTGCCACCCCGCGCCTTGAGGCCTCTGTCTCCGCCCCACTTGGGGAGGGAATGGAGTTGGTGCTGCGAGGGTTGTAGCGAATTCTATCGACCGCATACCCGTTTTGTTCGTTAGCGTAGCTCGTAAAAGGCTGGCTTTGTTCTTCGAGGAAGCACGCCAACGTTTCCCACTTGCCAGAAGTGGCTCGCCTTATCTGTTTCCTATTACACCTGAGTAGAAGTAGCTTCTATGTTTTCATCCAGGCTGCGGTAATTACCTGCGTGATACGTGGCCAGATTGAATTAGGATACTATAATCAGTAGGACCGCATCACTTGGGATGGGAGTTTATTGTCGCGACTTAATATGAGCACACGGTAGTGCGCTATTTTGTGCTCTTGAAAGCCTGTGTACACGATACCACCAGAATGACTGCCAACAAGTTTGCGCAAATAAAATGAACGAGGCAGCTAAGTTTTGTCGTGTAACTTAGCATATCAGCTTGAACCTGATTTTATTGAAAACAACGTATCCTCTGTGGAACACGACGTCGCACTAAAGGCTGCTATGGCTTCTAAAACACCACCTGGAATGTACGTTGTGTCGATAACTGGCCACCGCTCTTAATCTTATGCTATCGTCTCGTTACTTAACCAACAGCTGTGATTGCAAATTGATTGAGGACAGCCGAATAGTTATCTCTAGAGCTACTGGCATGTGGCACCATTGTGGCATCCATCTCTCTGCGATTGGCACAACTTCACAGAACTTGAGACGTCCTACAGACTTAAGCGATGGTGGAGATCTCACTACAGGCGGCCTTGTGGAAAGGGGTGGGTTTGAGACTGCGTATATATTTAACCGATGTGGGCAAAAGATGAATCAAGGTACTTTGTGCACTTCACTGCCTACGGAGAATTCAAATAGCGCGTAAGAAAAACAGCTGTCACGTGTACAAGTTATCAGTGTAGCAAAACTCATTGCGAATGCAGAATAACTTAAGAATACCTCTGCAGTTTATATTGTGCTCGAATCGTAGGCGGTGCTCTAAACTGGAGGTGCATTTTGTTTCGTTCTCCGTCTTTTCCTGAAGAGCCGAGGTGTCCCAGCTAATAATAGTAGTTTGTTTATTTTCAAAGAACATAATACAGATTGAGGCCTGCCTAAGCCAAAGAAGGCTTGAGGGCTTGAGGGGCTATCGTCGATACCGGCCTATCGATGCACCGGGTCAGAATAGAACCGGATGAGAGGTTTGCGACAGAAATTTGATATTTTTTGAAGTGTCTTAGCCAAGCTTGCTGATATCCTCCCGAGCAAGGTTTAGTCATCGCCATGGGCGTCCGGAAAGGGGTGCAAGGGGGGGAGGTTGCACCCCCCTGGAATTGCATATATTATTTGTGCACTAGTAGAAAACAACTAAACAGCTTGATTAGCACACTTAGGTGATATTAACTTATCGGATTTGCCTTATTGAGTTCAATTCTTGTTCATTAATAAATTCCAATGTTTGTTCTCCAAGCCTAGCACTAATTTTCTGCTTCTAATTTTTGTTTCATGTGCGCTGTTTAGACCAAGAATTGTTCCTTTTTGGTGCTAACCTACCCCCCCCCCCCCATCCCCGGCCATCGGGTGCCCCCCCCCCCCCCCCCTGGAAAAAGTTCTGCCCCTGGTCATCGCGTATCATTGCATCCGGCCATTGGCCTCAATTATGCGTTCGATGCACTTACTTGCCCATCGAATCGGAGGAAGCCACTGCCCTGCAGAGGCGGTCACGTCCCATTCCTCGGTGCAGTTATTCGCGCTGAGAGGTGCCGCCAAACGCGCCCGTCGCAGGAATCCCCGGCTGGTAGCGCTGTGCCGGTCGCTGGCGCCCAGCATCCTCCGGGTGGGCGGGGCCACCAGCAACCTGCTGCTCTTCAGCGAGAAGAACCGCACCTCGCCGGACCCGGTGCGCGACTGGCAGAACAACGTGCTCTACCCGGAGTACAAGGGACCCCTGGTCATGCACGGTAAACAGCTCGCGCTACGCCCGCATAGGAGCATGAAACATGTTTCGCGTCAAGCGCTACACCCAGTAAAAAGAAGACGACACAATCGTGCCCGTTTTTACATCTACACAGCACGACAACGACCAGTGACGACAGGAGACACCGCAAAGCGGCGACTTCAAGTCAATTTATTGCTGCGCGCAGCACCTACATATATAGAGTTTGAGAGCGCAAGCGATACAAAGGAATACGGTGTGTCTTGTTACTTCTGGCAGTGGCAGTGACCTGCAAGTGTACAGATCGTTTATTTCTATAAGGAGAAAATACTAAAACACAGCGCTATACATAAGGAAGCAATGAAAAACAAAGAAATGCGCCTGATCCACCTGCTAAATTTCAAACCCTGAACTGTATATACGTGAGCGCAACGCCCGGCAATAAACTTAGTTGGAAGTCATCGCATTGGTGTGTCTCCCTTTTGCCCGTGTTCGTTGTCGCACTGTGTGAATGTAAGCATGAAGGAACAACTAGCCCAGAAATTTGTTCTTTTCATTTGTTGTAAAGAAACATTTTTATATGCTATCGTATACTGTTAGTATTGTAGTATTTTTTTCTGTACTTCTATCGCTACTACACAGAACAGCAGAATACCATAGAAAATCGTGTAGCTACATATATTTTTGCTGCGATTGCAGTTTCATGGCCAAAAATACAAGAAATTTGTGGTGACAACAGAAACTTTTCTTCTGTTTTTCGACAGGGCATGCTGTACTATACCCCCGTCCAACATTTTGTGCGCGTCAGCGCATTTAAGTGAAGCTCGTCGGGGAGGCGCTGATTTTTTCGCTGCGAAAAGGCGGCCAGTGATAGACTGTGGACTGTGCTTAGATGAGTTATAACATGAACAGGCAGGAAAAGAAAAAAAAATCGCATTTTGGGTCTTCTGTGGAGCAGAAGTGACAATAATAAAGAACGTGTATCCCTCCTCCCTCCGTTCTATATTTACGGGGCCCATTTTCGCGCACACCAGGCATTTATACTTGGTAGTGAGCCACTCATTCAGTGCATAAAAGCTTCCGATTTTATCCTGAGAGCGGCGTGCTTCAACAACTTTATAGCATACTTTAACCTATAAGTTTTTACTTCATGTTTAAGACTTCATATTGCACTTCGTCATGATTTCATGTCATTCAGGCAAATCCATGTTTTAACGGTTCCTAACCGTAACGAAGGTGACCGAGCTGTGTGTGCCGCGTCTTGGGCTGCTCATTCCCACTGCACAACAGAACTAGAAATAGTGCAATTATTACCACTGCTACTTTTCTTCAGCGTCCAAGTTTGTGCCCCGTATAGAAGAGTACGTGATACACAACTAATAATGCCTCGAAGCTCCTTGCTTCGTATCCTTGCTACAAACCAGCAACCCGTACTGTAGGGGACAAAAGTAATTGCCCCCCCCCCCCCCCCCTTCCTCTATGTTTCGAACTTTGCCGCGTTGAATGTGGGCGCCTGCTGGCGATGTACTCCTCGTGTCGAGATTGGCGAACCCTCCTTGTTCCAAACCCTGCCGCATGCAGCGCGGCTGGATTTGAAACTTGGAGGGGGGTCAGCTACATTTTTCCCCGGGAAGTTACATCTAAACGGCTTTGTCCAGGCGACGACTGGGTCCGCCTGAACACGTTCGTCCAGGCCGCCGGCTGGGAGCTGCTCTTCAGCCTGAACGGGCTGAACCGGCGCAGCGGCGCCTGGGACTCGTCAAACGCCGTGCGTCTGCTGCGCTTCAGCGACGTGCTCAAGCTCACCGTCCACTGGCAGCTCGGCAGCGGTACGCTGATGCGAGGGCTGCAAAGTACGCGGGTTTACAGAGCGCGTGGAGCCGCTGATTTCTTTGCCCTTCACCCGTCACGCTCGGGAATTTGGCATATGCTATAGACTTTAAACTATTTTAAGAGTACGCCAGTTTTTGTTTGCATTGTATTCATTAAACGTGTGAAAGCTCACGTAATCAGACATACGGTCGACTATATATACATTGGCTATTTACATAACAACCAACCAATACCGTTCAAATGCAACAGCATCAGAGAACGATGGCTCAGTCAGGGACTCTATATCTGCCACATGTTTTAGTAAGTTAAAAAGGGGGCAAAAACAGGTGAAACTGACTTCACTGGTACAAAAAGTATTGCTACGCACATGAAAATATTTGGCCAACTGAACATAAGCTTCATGACAGGCTCGCGCGAACACGAAAAGGTGTCAGGGATGCATTCCGACCGATCGTATTTGATTTGTGATGGGCTAGCGTGCCTTTGCACTTCTTGCGGGAATACTCGCTGGAGCTAATGCATCCTATCGACACTACCTCACCGTTCTTTGCTCATAACTTTTCCTCTTCTTCTAAGTCCACTGCATATCATGGATAACGTACCCTCCCACACAGGCGGCCATTCATATAGGGGTTGTAAAACTTAGCGCGACTTATTCTATTCCAGATGTGCTTGAACCTCGGTTAGCCATTCTTTGCAGTATTCGGAGCGCGCAGGCAAAAGTGGTGCCGCTAACATTCTGTGTTCAATCCTTAGAATGAATTTATGGATTACAGAAGGCCTAAGGGTGCGATAAGTGGAAAGAAAAAAAACAGCCTTTTGAGCTTAAAGCACCTGTTAAAGCACTTTGAAACACATATTAGCAGACGTGAACGTGCAAGCATCCCACATAAGCACACACCTGAACGCAGACGATTCTATAATTTTCATCTGTGGGTTGGAAATTATCTCCTCATTAAACATTTCCCAGCACACAGCCAACACACATTTGGGGACTATCACTGCACTTGCAGTAGTCGCGTACGGGACGGGCAACTTGCAGGTTAATGAAAAGGGTGGAACTTAAACTGAGCACAGCGCAGCGAGCAGTTGAAAGGAAAACGACAGGTGTACATAAGCACACACTGAACGAAGACGATGCTTTAATTTTCTTCTGTGGGTTGGAAATTATCTCCTCATTGGACATTTCCCAGCACACAGCCAGAAGTTGGAAACGCAGAACAAGGTGTTTTTATCATGTTTTGGAACCCAAAATATCATATGCTAAGCGTGTAAACAAACACAGTGACACAATTTGCACTGCAATGCCTCACGAGGATGTAGTGGCGTTCATATGTTGGGTCATCGCGTACGAACCACAGCGACTCGTGTGAAACGTCGTTTCCCTGTTTAATCGATGCGTCATGTACTTTCGTCCAAAACAGAGCTCGAGGCGACGGGCCTAGTACACGCGGACGAGCTGGCACGGGACTACGGCGCTCTGAAGCATCTGCTGCTGTTCTGGCCGGCCAGAGGAAAGCTGGTGGGACCCGACATCGGGGATACCTCCCCGGATGCCCTTGCCTTCCTCGACAGGTAGGGGGCGCCTTGTCAGCGAAACACACTCGGCTACTGTGCGAATTCAGCGCACTATACAGAACTCCGGACGATCGAAACTTACCCGGAACCCCCCATACAGGAGCTGCCTGGGCTTACATGCTGCCTAGAAAGGTTCTGCATCTGCTATCATAAATTCTGTTATTTCTGGGTGGTACTGATTATCGGCTGACTGCTTCAAAAGGCGCTCAGAAATGACACCCGCTGTCAACCCCCTTGGAGTTATGTTACGCGAGCGCTCTTGTAGCACTACTCTAGACAACAGTCCAGCTAGACAAGTGTTTGCGGCTTTTGTACCAGCCTTATGCGATCACTCATGTCTGACTTTCTCTATGCTCACTATAGACGACCTGTAAAGTGAAGGATAGGCTTGCTCTTATTTAGATTATGGGACACAGTCCCAGCCTGCGACGTGGGCCGAAACCAAGAGCGTGCGTTTCTTGTTTTGCCGCGCTTTCGCACTGGCCGCAGATTCGCGCTATTGCAGATCAAAAGCGCCTAAATTGCTTTTCACTGCCTCGCAGCTTCATCGAGGACGCCTACAAGAGCATCGATGCCGTCACGTTCCACTAGTAAGTCGTTGCACTTGCCCACATGGTGTGGTCTCTCTTTTCTGTGGCCTACTCATCTTGAATGAACTGCGCATTACCACATCAGAGGGAGTAACTACGTGGAGTGTGCGCTAGGATTAGCATGCTGAGAAATGTGCTGCTTAAAACACTATCGTCTCCATGATTCAGAATAAACTCGTGATGATGATTATAACGTTCACATTCTTAAGGACTGCATGATACCTTAGTCGAAGACAGCTGCCGCGGTGGTTCAGTGGTTATGGCGCTCGGCTACTGACCTGAAAGACGCCGGCTCGATCTTGGCCGCGGTGGTCGCATTTCGATGGAGGCGAAATGCTAGAAGCCCGTGTTCTCTGCGATGTCAGTGCACGTTAAAGAAGCCCAGGTGGTCGAAATTCACTTCCCTTCACTACGGCGTCCCATATAGCCTGAGTTGCTTTTCGGACGTTAAACCCTCATAAACCAAACCAAATCTAAACTGCGCACTACATTGCGGTTTGCCGACATGCGTTCCTGTAAATCAGGACTGCGTCCCGGGTCAGTGTGTAAATAGCAGGATACGCTATGGTGGCCCTCTGTTCTTCGTGACTTGATCATTTTATATGCAATCTTCAAAGCAAGAGTCTATTCGACGTAAGACATGTAAGGATTCATTTATTGGTTCATTAGTGTAACGTCCCAAAGCATCTCAGGCTATGAGTCAGGCTATGAGGGACGCCGTAGTGAAGGGCTCCGGAAATTTCGACCGCCTGGGGTTCTTTAACCTGCACTGACATTGCACTGTTCACAGGCCTCTAGATTTAGGCCTTCATCGAAATTCGGCCGCCGGGGCCGAGATCAAACCCGCATCTTTCGGGTCAGCAGCCGAGCACCGTAACGACTGAGCCACCGCGGCGGGTCAGACGAGAAATGAGCTCGGATATTCTTTGTGATATCTTTACTCGTGCCGTAGAAGGTTCTCGTAGAACGTCCGACCGAATAATCTTCCACCTGCACGTCAAAGAGCCCGAGATGGTCAAAATTTCCGGAGCGTTTCATTACGGTGCCTCTGATAGCCTGAGTCGCTGTGGGGCGTTAAACACCCTCGTCCCTGTCTACTTCTATGTCCATGTCTTTTATTGCGCCCCTGTGTCCTCCTGAAAAGTTATGAACCAGCACGCCCAAATACAAGCACTACCCTTAAACAAATCTTCCACCTACCGGTTCACAGTGATAAACTACGTAAGCTCCTTTTGCCATGTCCGGTACAAATACCACACTCGAAGAACATAAAGTTAACTCTGCTGGAACAGATAGCCATGTATACATAGTGTCATAATGAAAACCTGACAAATTAAATTGAGTTTGATACTCTAGGATTGCCCATGTCGGTTCCTGGCACTCTTGAGGAACTTACGCCGAGAATAGAAAACGCGATGTCGTGTGAAAGAAGGAAACGGCTCAGCTATAGCATCGGATGAGGCATCGACCAGTGGTGCTATTTATGGTGCCTGAAAAAAAAAAGCAGCGAAGATTGCACTATACGCGGTCGCTCGTGACAAAAATGACCGCACCCATATTTTTCAATGATTCATATAACTTATATTTCATTTGGTTCTCTGCAATTGGACGCTTCTCCTAGTGAGGTAGGCCAAGGGAGCAGACGTCACGCCGGTCTTGGCAGCAGGATGCCTATAATTCCGCTTGCTTAAACAAATGCATCCCGCGTCCATGTTGCACTGGAACTGGTGCCGACATCGACGTACGACGAAGTTAAACGACGCGTTTGGCACGCCTGAAGAGGTTTATCGCCGTTAATCCTTTCTCACTCAGCAAAATGGATGGTTGTTCGGCGGTAAATCGGCACAGCATGTCTAGCGTGGGCCGCGTGATTGACACGAACTGGCTGACGAGGCAGGCAGGTGGCTAGTAGCAGCGCCGCGTCAAGGCAGGCTGTGTTGTGATTGGCCGTTTGCTTACGCACCTGCTGTTCCTTTCGTCGTGATGGGCGTCACGGCCTGATGAAATGGAATTGAACGTTGAAAAATATGGCCACAGGTGCCGTATTTTGTCACGTTCTATTTTATTTCGTCTGCTTCAATTTGTGGTTGATGCCGGGTCGCCGGTAAGAGCGTCATACTGACATTGGCGTAAAAGCGCCCAACACCCATGGCGGACCGACAACAGCACAACAGGCTTACGCGCTTGACCAGGCTTATTGGCGCTACCTCCGCCGAGGTGAAAAACTGGAGTGTTAACTGAGGCGAATAGGCGGAGTGTAGTTATGTGTCTGGTCTGGACTTGGTGCGACGGCAGTAAGGTAGCCAGCGGTGGCGCCACGGACACGCAGGCAGAGTCTGTGACTCAATGATGTCCTAGGTTTAACCGAAAACTCCCTAGTTAAATCCTAAATTTCGTATTTCAGGCCTTTTTTTTTCCCTGCCGCAGCTTGAAAATTGCGGGAAATTAAAAAAAAACATCAATTTCTCTTCTTATATTCCGTCATTTTAAACGTGGGCGAAGAAGACGGGACGACAAAACGAGGCTTCGTGCGGTCCTGTGGGTGTCTCGTCTTTTCATCCCGTCTTGCTCGCGCAGTTTTAAAACGACGGAACTCAGGAACCAACTAGCCCAACGTCTCGCCTTACTTCGGTTCTTAGAATTGCTACAAGCTGCATAACAGTTGCCTCTTCGCAAAATACCCCCCCCCCCCCCCTCTCTAATTCTTTAAAGAAGAGAAAGATCTCCAACAGCAACATTACCACTGTGATTGGTCGATTGCTTCCCACCTCTTGTTGCTTTCGTCACGGTGTGCGTAACGACCAAACGAAACGAAAACAAAGCGAAGCGCAGCGCAGACCAGGAAAATAACCCCCTGTTCAGTGAGCCGCCGGTTAACCTAATTGAAATGTTGTTCATCAAACATCTCTCCATGAATGCGCATGGAGTGAATGTGCGGTGTCGAGCTGAACGTAATTATGGGGGCCAAGAATAAGTAGTTCGCTACAACATTGGCTGCAAATAGTTTACGCGCACGGAGATTAGACACTTCATAACTAATTCGAGGTTATTAAAGGGCACCTGCATGGCTTTTAGAAATCGGCGAGCTTAATATGGTCGAATGTGTGAAATTTGCTGCTAAAGTATGCGACGTCCTTTTCGGCTAGAATTTTAAGTGGTGACGCAATCGCCGATTAAGATCGTGATGGCCTTCAAGCTTCTCCGCAGCGCGCAAGGCCAAGTGGGGGGGGGGGGGCGGGAGGAAGGAGCCTGATGACGTCATCGAAGGTATCAGCACATTTCCAACGCATAAACGCCTGCTTTGAAGGGGAAAAAAAACCAACTCCACAGAAGGGAAATCCCGCCCAGCGTTGCTTGGCATCATCCAACGAGGCTCGGCAGGGCGTGGCTGACGGCAGCGGTAATCTGAAATCATATCTTCTTTGACGTCAGATTTAACTTTTCCGCCTTCCTTCGATGCTTCGAGGTGAAGTGCAAAATTCAATCGCCGATTACGTCACTATTTTAAATGCTGGTGCAAAAACAGTTAAAATGCTTCACCTACAGCCTGTATAAATATAAATCCTTCAATATTGCGAAATTCTAAAAATAGTGCAGTTGCCCTTTAATTCTCAAAATGCCAACCTAAATATTGGCACAACGTTGAAGATCCGAGAGCGCACACTGTAGGCTCTTCACTACGCACATTCACCACCTCAGGTGTCGAGACGTCGCAGACGAGATATAGGGGCGAGACGAAGTCTTTTTCATGGCACATTCCACTGGTCGAGCTGGAGGAACTACTTCCACGGCGCACTGAACTCTCTTGGGCTGCCACGGGTAACTCTGGGTTGAATGGCGAGGTTGAGTGTGCCTGTTCAGCGGCCTATTGTGAGCGTGGTTTGGTGAATAGGAGCACAACTTTAGACGTTTATTTACATCACTGATAGGATTCTGCCAGACTGACTAGCGAGTCTTCTCGCTTCGATCAATGCCGGTAGTGGTTTTAAGTGCAGCAGTCACGATGACGGAACGACGAAGATGCCTATTGAAAGCCTAGATCGTGAAGCGAAAATCACCATCTACACTGCAGCGATCAGCTATTCAGACGAACAGTTCAGGAAACATGGAGGCATATATTCATTTTCTCGGTTGAGTCTTGGCTGTTGTCTGCCATTTTACTTGGTAAAGCGCGACTAACCTTAAACGTTCATGCTGGATGCAGCTCCTCGGCATATTCATTAAGAGCTGATAAAAGCAAACATGTAATGAGAGGATGCTCAGTACGACTTCCGGAATCTTTTTCCGCTTGGCGACTTCGTTCGGGCTCACTGGCGGAGGATATACATGATTCATATTTGGACAAGACTGGGTCTCTCAGGTGTGTATTTGGTTTGGCGCTATTCGATGCCCTGCTGAAAATGTTCGAGTGGAATTTGCTATTACTGCTTGCCTGAATTCATTTTGCATGCCTTATGTTTAGGCGGCTTTCTTTCATTCCTTTGGTTTCGGAGTCATATAGGTACTCGGAAATGACCACCGTCATTTCTGTGTCGACACCTTCAAACTTCTGCATGCCTTTAGAAACAATAGTCTCTTCTGTATTTATTTTTATTTATTTATTTATTTATTTCCTTATTTATTTATTTATTTATTTATTTATTTATTTATTTACAAGATACTGCCGGCCTCATTTAAAGACCTTGGGCAGGAGTGAGCATATCAATAATACGTGAAGGAAATGCACATAACAAAAAAGCCTCACAAGAATTCAAGTGAGAAGGAGAGACGAAATCAGCAGTAATAACAGTGACGAAAAGTAAAGCGCGACAAAAGAACAAGTCGCGTAAACAGCATCACGATAAAATCACGCATGCTCGATCACTTGAGCAAGAAACGAAGTATACAGACAATGAAAACAATCATGCATATGAAGCGCTCAAGCCATTGCGTATAACGACACGATGGCGATGTTATTTTGTCTCAATACTGTTAAGCATGCCGCAGAATGACTGTACCGTCGGGCATTCCACTGTACTCGAGTTGAGCGCATTCCACTCACTTACTGTTCGTGGCAAAGACAAGTTTTTAAACACGTTAGTCCTGGAAGAAAATTCTTTAAATATTTTCGAATGATTAGATCGTGTTGGGCTCTTAGAAACAAAATTAATCTACGCCCCCTTATCTATTCCTAACATATCATAGTATAGTAGGTACATATATTTCATTCTGTCCTTATGCCGTCTCAATTTTGATGGCTCTTAGTTTGCGTTGTTTAGAAGAACCGTCGGAGATACTTGCCAGCTATAGCAGTTGAATACAAATCTAACCGATTTTCTTTGAATCCTTTCTGTGTTATGTTGTTCTGAGTATACGGGTCTCATACTCTTGAGGCGTACTCAAGAATTGGTCTCAAACTCAAGCTCAAAAATTTGTGCTCATACTTGCCGTACTACAGAGCGAAAGGCGGTTGTTCATTTTGGGGGTGCCAGCATTTGCTATAGAAACACGCCAGCATGACTTGATTCACTGCAAGCCCCGATCTCAACTTTCTTTTTTTTTCCTACTGCGCCGCCGCAGCTACCACCACCGGCAACCGGAAGGCACAGTGTCCGACCTGCTGAACGCGACCACGCTGCGCGGCCTTTCCTCCAGCATCCAGCAACTGGGGTCGGTGCTGAAGCGAAACGGGCTGCGCAAGTCGCTCTGGATCACTGAGGCCGCCTCGGCCTCCGGCGAGGGACTGCCCGCCGTCTCGGACACCTACGCCTCGTCGCTCGTGTAAGCGGAACGCGAGAGTGATGTGCTGTAAATGAGCAGAGGGGAGCATGCTGCTTCTGAATGCAGTACGCGACTGATTTGAACAATCAGATGCAACAAAAAAGAACACGTCATACTTATCGCACTACGACGGGGAGAAGTGACAGCGATCGCAGTACTGCAGCATGCGTCTTCTCCAGCAGCTGCTACCCTAAGTTCAGCATTGGCCAGGCCTTTCTGGATCTCATGACCGCAAAGGGTGCGTTCTTGGTAACGACCAGTGACTGGCTCACGAGCATAGAAGTTGTATTAGCCTCCATTTGAATGCCGAACTTTTGTGGTTTGTAGAGTTCTGAAAGGAATGCTGATAATGCGATACTACAGGCAAATACAGCATGGCCACAGACCGCTCGCCTGGCGTGTGTTCTAATGCCACAACTCTCTTTACAGGTACAGTTGCATGACGAAAGTTTCGTGGAGTTTGCGACGATATTTCTATGGTCCTTCCTGCTATGATAGTAGCAGCGGCACATACGTCACAACCCAGGATTCAGTCAAGTTAATTATGGCAAATGAATTGGATGTTATTGCGGTCGTTTTTGCAAACACATGCACCATTTTTCGCCTGTGTGCCTGATGCGCCTTGGCCCGTATATGATCATGGTGTGCGAGGTAACGACGGCACCTAGCATACAATAGAGCGGAGGGTTGATCTGGGAGAAACCATTTCAAGAGAATGCATTGGCATCAAAAGCCTGCAATGCTATGCGCTAAAGATATCCCTCTTACTTTGATCACTTAATTCTAGGGAGAGAAGTATAGGGAATTCCTTACCTACCACAAAAGCACGCCAGCTTGGCCAGTGTCGTCGAGGAGCACGAGCATACACGCGTGCCCAGTTTCCGCGTGTGTCGTGCAGATGGCTGGACACCCTTGGCACGGCCGCTCGCCAGGGAGTTTCGGTGGTGTTCCGGCAGGACCTGGTGCAGGGTAGCAACCGGCTGGTGGCTGACGACGAGTTCCGGCCGCTGCCGGATTACTGGATCAGCCTGGTCCACAAGCGCCTCGTGGGGCCCCGCGTGCTCCAGCTGCGCACCCAGCCGACAGACGACGCGGTGCGCCTGTACGCACACTGCCTGCGGGACGGCGCCATCAAGGTACGCGCTAAGCCGCTAGCTGGTTGCGCGTTCGAGTGTTTAGGAATCATCTGGCAAGCTGAGAGCGAAACGCCACGACTGCTATAAGCCCAAAATGTCCAAAAGAGGAGCGCGCTGAGTATACCCTTCTGATTAAACGGCCACGGTCCACTTTGCTTTGTCAGTGCCCTTCTTTTCTGCATGATAGTCAGACCAAAGCAACTTTCCAAATCTGCTTGTATCCGTGCCTTTCAATCAGCACTTTTTCAAAAATATAACCGAAGTTCCCACATTGCGATATTTGGGACGTACATAAAGTTTTTCAGTGTATAATGACCCTAACTGAACCGTTATATGCGTTATACCTGTATATCTGTATGTTGAAGTATTTCGCGTCCAATGTACACTTATTTGGTAATCGGCAACGGGCGGGTCTTGATTTCAGTGCAAGGCCCGTGTGAGGATTAATGAGCAGTACGAACAAGCAGCGACAAAGGCGATACTAGAGCGCAGAAAAAAAATTGAATCTATTGAACAACAGAACTGACTTGAGCTGAGGACGGCATTGTCGTCGGTTCTTGCGTCCTGTTCGCGGCGTTTTTTTATCATTCACCGGCGACTCCCTTTTGAGCTGACAAGCTGCTGTCGCACTGCAGAGCCACCGAGGTGCTGTAATCGTGTTCGGCCTGAACCTGTCGAACGAGACGGCCGTGCTGACGCCCAAAGACCCGGAGCTTCTCTCCAGCCATGTGATGGCCTACGCCCTGGGACCGGACCCGGCTGGGGACCTGGTGGCCGAAGACGTGCTGCTCAACGGGCGGCCCCTGGCATTGAGCGAGTCGCTGCAGTTCCCGGACATTGTTCCGGCCGTGCTGCACCCCCGACAGGGCATGGCCATCGCACCCTACGGCATGGCCTTCTTCGTGTTCGCCGACTACAAGGCACCTGCCTGCACGGGCACCTTCTGAAGGTCACCTCTGCGGACGTCTTTACGCCTGATGTGGTCCAGCACGGCCGGAGAATAAAAGCTTGCACGGAGAAACGAAAGGAGTCTTTTCGCGTAGGCAGCGCTGTATTTGAGATGCCTTACAAAGGAGGTTTAGCTGTCGCATTTTGTATTACGTTTTGTAGAAAGCTGTGCAGCATATTTTGAATAAAGTATGTCTTGTTTTCTGCTTCTAAGTTAAAGTGACATCATATCCTGACAGCGATGCTTGGATTACTTTTGATTTATATGCTGCCGCTGCCTTTTAGTAAGGGCTTTAGTGCAGTATTTAGGAGGACCATGTCACGATAGAGGGTTGGGAAGTTTCTGCGCGGTGTAGAACACGCACCTACCGACTCGCAAACATTTTCACCCCTATCAGCACAAGTTGATACTGAGAACTGCAAACACTGCATGACAGATGACAGGTTTTAGTATCATAGACCAATGATGGTTTATGGTTTATGGTTTATGGGGTTTAACGTCCCAAAGCGACTAAGGCTATGAGAGACGCCGTAGTGGAGGGCTCCGGAAATTTCGACCACCTGGGGTTCTTAACGTGCACTGACATCGCACAGTACACGGGCCTCTAGAATTTCTCCTCCAAAGAAATTCAACCGCCGCGGCCGGGATCGAACCCGCGTCTTTAGGGTCAGCAGCCGAGCACCATAACCACTGTGCCACCGCGGCGGCGATAGACCAATGAGTTCAACGTTCAGAATTGCAGAGAGGGGACGCGCCGCGTGGCTTATCGTGCGATAAGAGTTGACATCGGTTGATATGTCTTATCGCTGGTGCCTGTTTATGTTCCGAAGCAGCTGCGCCTACTCTGCATCTAAAACTATCACTCCGCCAGATTTGTCACCCTCGCTATTGATGTATACGCGTTACCCACCACTGAACCTTATAGGCCATGTAGTTTTTTCTGCTCAAGCCCACTTTTTTTCAGGCCGGATACCAAAGCGGCGTATGCCATTTTGCCCAAGCTATGGGGCTCCTCTCAACGTTAAGCGCGTGTGATTGTCTTCCCTCATCTGTTCATGGTGAATAATATCATGTGTACATTTTAGTTACCCTGCGAAGTGGCACCCTGGTTTAGATGAATAGTTGCAAAATACACGCGTTTCACAGCATCCCAGTTTGTGTTATCGCGCCAGTAGCAGGTGAGTCAGCTCCACATGAGAGGGATCCGATGAGAAACAGGCAAAACTTTGCGAATGAGCACAGCGTCCTGTCTCAGGGCTTCGTCCTCAAGCTGATTTTGTGGCCTGCTTCGCTTCTGCTCGAGATGTCATTTATTCGAGCTCAGTATGACAGTCAATCCTCTCATAGTGTAGGGTTCTACGAACGTTCGTCTGGTCAGGCATGATACTGATGAAGGCCACTGACCATGTCGACGTTATGTTTGATGTTTCGGAACACGAAAGAGTTCCTTGTTCACTGAGGTAGCCAGTATGCTGTCGTCCTTTTGCTATGTAGTACGTGAAGTAATGAGCGCAAGTAAACTGCCGGCAGATTTACATTTGTCCTATTAATAGTGTTACTGGCTGCCTGAACAATGATTGCAGTAGCAGCCTTGATGACACATTCTTCTCTTTATCAGTGATGGTGGCATTGTCCCAGTCGATATTATGATTGTGTTTCAGCGTGTTCAGCAACAGCGTTCGATGCTTGATTGCCATTTGCCACGTCACGTTTGTGCTCTTGCAGGCGTCGTGAAAACTTGCAGGTTTTCCCCGATGTAAATATCGTTTCAGCCAGCGCAGGGAATTTTGTACAACACTCCATGATGCATATCGTCTAGCAAGCGATCCTTCACGTTATTCAACTTGCTTCGAAGTTCGCTCGAAGGAAAATTAGCCGCACGTAGATTGCACTTTGAAAATGCGCGCGCTAGTGCTTCGTTAATTCCGGGAACGTACGGGATTGCTGTTTGGGTTTAGGATGTGCGCTTACCTGGTTTCGGGGCTCGTACACTCCGCCAAATCTTTAACTGGCTCCGGTGTTGCATCGCTAAATGCGCCTTGTAAAAGGTTCTTTTCGGCTACACCGGTGGCATATTCATGCTGTAATTTGACGCGTGAGATGGCATTTTGTGGTTCCTTTTTGTTCATATAATGTTTGAGAGGAGTACTTACGTGTTTAGATCAAAGTTGTCAGAAATATTCATCGTCTGCCACTACGAAGAGCCGAAACAAGCGGAATACGCAGCAATGGTTCTGGTGACGCCTTTGCGCTTACTCTGAGTAAACGACTTGTCCGCCATGAAAGGAGTGGTAGTTTACCCAGAGTAGGAGGCCATATGGACCAGAACCATTGCTACGTACGCCGCTTGTTTTGGCTCTTCGTAGATACGGACGATTCAGACTTCTAATAATTTTATCCAAGCAGGCAAGTACTCCACTTCAGTATAACGTGAACCTCACGCGTCAAATTACAGCATGAATATGCTAGCGGTGTAGCCGAACAGAACCTTTTACAAGGTGCATTTAGCGATGCAACACCCAGGCCAGTTAATAATTTGTCCGGGTGTACATCCAGGAAAGGCAAACAACCGTCTTCCTCTATTTAAACTGTGAATTGTATGTGCCAGTTTTCGGAATTAAGGCTGTCCAGGAATCGCTGCCCGTGCCGTTTTTTGATGACGCAATTACAATCATCTACGTACCGTTAGAAGATTGTTGGTTTCGGTTGGAATGTTTGAAGTACTTTTGCTTCCAGCGATTCCAGCACTAAGTTGGCTGCTGTTACAGAGATTAAAGCAGCCGTGGCTGTACCGTGCGTCTACTTGTAGAATCGGCCGCCATACGAGAAGCATGAGTTGCCGAGGGAAAATCGAAGTAGGTCACAGAGTTCTGAGATGTCAAAAGGTGTGCGGTTGGGAAGGCTATTATCTTTCTGCAGGGCTTCTTAGCACGATGTGACAGCCAGATTCGCAGGTACACTGGCGAAGAGTGACGTCGTGTCAAAAGACACCATTACTTCGACATTGGCGAGAGGAACATTTTTTAGTTTCTGTACAAACTTGGCGAGTTCCCAATGTGCGTCGAAGACTTTCCAGCTGGGGGGCTCAACACTTGGTGGCTTTCGCCGGTAAAGCGGTGGTCTTGTGAAGTGAACAGTCGGCCTATGGGGAGCAACAGGCTTGTGTACCCTGGGAAGACCACACGTGGCTGGCGCTGGCCCATGCCTGCAAAGGAGTCGATAACAGACATTGCTGTGTTGCGGTGGAAACAGCTTAAAAAGGTCACTGAGAAACTGATGGAGCTTCCTCTGTAATCTATTCCGTGCAGTCCGTAGAGGGGTATAAGTCTCTTGGTCTCCCAAGGAATCCAACGTCATCTTATTGCACTCACTCCGGTCAAGCAGCACTGCAGCATTGTCTTTGTCAGCTGGGAGAACAGCATATTTGGTTTTCTTACGTAGGCTCTCGATGGCTTTCTTCTCGGCGATAAAAAATCGAGTCCTCGGTCATTGTTCATGCCAACCCGAGAGTATACCGATGGCTCTGGTACGAGCCTCGTGCCGCTGAAACCAGATAAGCGCACATTCAATAGCGAAGAAGCAATGCCGTACGTTTTCGTAGTGAGCGAAGCACTAGGGCGAGCACTTTCAAAGTACAATCTACGTGTCGCACATTTCGCTTCAAGCGAACTTCGAAGCAAGTTGATTAACGTGAAGGATCACTTGTCTGACGATATGTATCCTGTAGATGTATACAGAATTCCAAGCGCTGGCAATCAATGATCGAACTCTGCTGCTGAACACGCTGAAACTCTTCATCATAATATCGTCTGGGAGAATGCCACAGTCACAGCTAAAGAGAAGAACACATCATCAAGACTGCTAATGTAATCAGTGATAATTCAGGCAACCACTAACACGATGACTAGGACAAATAAAGAAACTGCCGGCAGTTTACTTACGCTCATTGCATCACATACTGCATACGTAAGCACGACCGAATCTTGGCCACCTCAGTGAACAAGGAACCCGTACAGGTGCCGACACGTCAATCATAATCTCGACATGGTCAGTGACCTTCAACTTCATCAACAACTCTCACATGAGGAAGTTTCGTCTAGATCAGTCATGTGGCTCTGGCAGATATGTGAGTCGCCGTTCCCGCTCGCGACTTTACTAAAAAAGTAGCAGGCCGCAAATTATCCTCCAAACGTTATCTTTATGCTAATCATGTACCGTCTTAGTGAAAAGTAACCAGGCTGCATGGCTTGCTACTAGCTTGTATAACGGAGCCCTTTCGACTTTCCTAAAAATCAAAACTTGTTGGAAGGTAAGAAGACCCCCACTCCTCACTTTTAACGACCATTTGAGCTCCAGGGAAGCTCTAAGGGCTCTACTGTACTAGCTGGAAGCAAACCATGCAGCCTGGTTACTTTTGACAAAGACTGTACGTTAGGAAGCACCTGCTAAGGCTGGCAAAACTTTATTGCGCATATGTATAGCGGATTGAGGCAAGTTAGAGTGCCGCTGGCCGTGGAGACCTCAGCGACGCCGGCCGATTCGAAGGCCTTGGACCAAATGTCGGGGTCATTGCTGGGCTTCAGCTTATCTCAAGATTCTTTAGAGGAATCAGGAAAGAGTTCTAAGGGAAGCTTACGGACTTTGAACGCCCAGATGGTATGGTGGAAGTTATCTTTCTCACCAAAAACTGGCAGAAGGGATTTATATCCTTATTTATGAATTTAGTTATGTGTAGTCGGACACAACTTAATTCTGTAGTGAAGCTCCGCCCGCATTCAGGGCCACCGCACAGAATTGCTCCACGACAAAACGTAGTACGTTGTTGAAACTTTTCTTGTATATCTAAATAAGAAGCTTATCACAAGAAACAAATGATAAGCCGTCGATAAGTTTTGATACCTGGCTTGCTTAAGATAGACAAACATTAAAAAGCTGACTTCATTTACTGTTACTATCGGCCGGCGGAGTAATACAGGACGCCGCGGTTCGTCGCCCAGTGTTAGCAAGTGGTGTTTTTTTTCCTTACGTTGCATCATACTATAGTTCGGATTGGGGAGGGCCTCCGTCTGTAGTTGTCTCCACGTGATCTGTTTGGTCAGTGGTTTATGTGGTGGTGGGAGTGTTCTTATTGGTTTGTAATGTGCAGTGTGTTCGTGGTTTGATATCATTGGCTCACTGAAGGGTTCCGGTTCCTGACTTTGCGCCACCACTCGGTCGGCTAATTCTTGAGCTTGTTGGTGGGCAGCCTAATTTCCCAGATTCCCCGCGTGAGCTGGGGTCCATATGAGTTCAATGTCTCTCAAGACAAGGTTCTCTTATTTCTGCCGATATTTGTGCGGCGGGACCATTGAACCGACCCATAGCGAAGCTGCTGATCGTCAACTTCTAGCCGCTTAGTATGGTAGTAGCGTCAGTAAAGGCGACGGCCGCGGCGATGGCGGCCTCCTCTGCCACTAGCGGTCGAAAGGTGGAAACCGTCTCCGCCATAGCCAGCCTGGCAGGTTGACTGCCGTAAATCTCCGCATATAGTGTACTTGTTATGGCTCTCCGAGTCTTCTGCGGCATCTCTTAGAGGGCATCCTGCAGCCGGCTGAGGACCTTTTGCAGGATTTCAGCTCTTGCTGCTCTTCGGCCTTGATGCGATGGTTCATATTTCGGGGGAGAGGTTTGACGGTGATCATCTTTCGGATGTTGCTTGGGATAGCTTAGGGGAGATCTTGTGGGTGTTCAGCCTCAATCCCCAGCCTGTCGAGAATTTTCCTGCTGGTGGGAGTGCTAGAGAGGCGCCTTATTTGAGCAGTTTGTTGTGCTTCCTTTAGTTCCTCGAATGTATTGTTGACTCCGAACTCGAGTAGCTTCTCGCTGGGAATCGAGCGAACCAGCCCCATAGCTGTTCTCTAAGCCATTCTAAGGATGGCTTGAACCCTTTCCACCTTGTCTCTTCCGAGTTTTAGTTAGGGGAGGGAGTTTGTAATCCTGCTTATGATGAAGATGTCTATTAGCGTGAAGAGGTCGTGTTCTTTCATGCCTCTCTTTCTATTCGCAATTCTGTGTATTAGTGTGGCTGTTTGGTGGACTGCGCATTTGAGTTGGTTGCTTGTGGTCGCTTTGCCTGAGTCCGTTTGCAGCCTGGTCCTAAAGATCCTAATCTCTTGGACCTCTTTCACTTCCACGCCTTGTATAATGACTGCCTTCAAGAGCGCGTTTAATTTGTGCCTGGGGAAGAGCTTTTCTAAGTCTAAATATATCCCAACCTCACGCTCTCACCAAATTACCAGCAATTAGCGCAGCATGTGGAGAAATTGCTTTTGCAACGATTAAGGCTATCGATAGCCGTCATGTGTTGGTAATTGTTTGCGTTCACGAGTGTCACAATCGAAACAGACTCCATAGATTTTTTTAACGCTCGACTATTCAGCACTTTTTGCCCGGCTTCGCAAATTTCACTTGCGCTTTGATACTGGCGTAGTCAGTATGATTGGGAAAGTGCCACATGTGAACTCTATGAATCGTGCTCAGCTGCCTGCGTTGATCTAATATCCTAGAAGCCCGTGGCTTTGCCCTGTATCCGGGGCAACACGCGCCAATAAAACTTCACAAGCTTAGAACTTGTAAGTGCATATGTTAATAAATCTGTCATTTCTTTCCCACGGAAAAACTATTAGCACAAAATTTATCAGCAACCTTGAATATCACAAGTTTGCATTAAAGAGGACCCGTAAACCTGTTTTCGCACTTTCATGTGTGTGAAATGAAGTGGACCTTCGTATTTCTGGAAAAGTAGACGGTTGAACGTGATGCAAGAAAGGACGAGATGGGAGTGATTGCAATAATCAGTGACAGAATGAGTAAAATTACAGCGGATGTGGTTACGATAAGTACGAAGCTCTATCTGATGCATGCATTGCGAAAATTTGTAATGCATATATTTTCACTCTTGGCGTGCCTCCCAATCCTTGCGTTGTTTGTTTATGTTTAGTCTTCATGGATGAATGTGTTCCTGGCGCTGGTGATATTTGCGCAAACCTCAACTGTGAATGTTGTCTTTCTGTTTGCACTCATGCTTCCTTGTAAACTTAAGAGTCCCAAACGAAATTAATCAAAGGGGGATATGAAAAACCGCTTGTGGGGACAAAGCGTCACACAAATTTGTTGCCATCGCATATTTAGGAAGGGAAATCACAAAAATGACATCTAGAAGCAATTAAATATTTAAGAGGCGCTCAAATAATCTGATGCGATTAACTGCGCAAGCAGATTGCGCTTTTAGAATGAAGCTTTCGCTTTTGCCGCGCCGCGTCCCATTGCCTGAAAGTTGCGCGAATTAATTTAAACTGTTTACGCAAGGTTTCTCGTGAAGAGCAACCTGGATCGCATAAACCGCACCGCTGGGAACACCTGTCATCGCTGGGAAGTGGTGCATCGCTTAAGCGCTGCACCACTGCGCCACGAGTGGTATGAGGACTCCCAGGGGCGTATGAATGCAAAGTAGAGAATGACCTCATGCAGACGGTCAGCGCATCCGAGTGCAACGTGATGCCGCAACTGGCGGGGGAGGGGGCACAGGCCGCGAAAGACGGCGACTGGATTCACGTAGTTTGCGCGGAGATCATAAGGAGAGAGCGGCAGCAGCTTCATAGAGCCATGCAGAGGTAGAACTGCCAGTTGCGTGGCATCAGGTTACATCACGCCGCAGCGCGCTGCGACTCCATTCAAGAAGTGAGCGGGCGCGATTACGCCTCCACACACGTAAGCAGTTCTAAGTGTACGGCAATTTTTGTCCACTGAGATTTTGGTGTGGCGATTTTCTCCAGGATCAGTCACCGATCCATTTAAGAAATGAAAATTCCGTCACCATCCGCGTACTATGTGCACACTGCGACTTAGTGCAGATCGTCAGCATTCAACCATTTTAAGGTTTTTGGCGGTAAAAGAAAAAAACTCATTTGTACAAAAGCCTCATTGCTTTACGTTCTTCTGCGATGCCTTGTTTCAGAACAATGCAGTCATTACTGCTACTGATATAACTAAAAAGTTCAATATTTCTGGTTAGTTGGAAATTTTCCTTCGACCCCTCCTGTGGAATGTTCAGCTCCGTGGAAACAAGAGTCGGAACCCCGGTTGTCATCTGTCCTTCAAGTGAGACTTCGCAGCACTCGGCACCGTTGCGCTTTGAGTAGTAATAATATAAAACATTCCGCTATGTAGAACAAAGTTTTAGGTATTCGAGTGATTCAGCATTCAACCTATAATCTCCATTCTCGTGTTATTCGGCTTAGTCATTTGTGGTGAAGTTCTGCGGCGACACTTTCTGAGCAGCTAATTGAGGCCATAGAGAGGCATATTTTTGTATTCCTCGTGAATGCGGTCGGCAATAAGTTCTCTACAGCGCAAGCAAAGTCGTCGGGCGTGTCAGCTTCTTCGTCAGGGAGATGGCGTATCGCGCCTCGGGACCGTAAATGTGCAAAAATTTCTTCTACTTCACTAATACGCCCCCTTCGTCCGACTGCGACAGCGTACTTGGATATGCGACAGGTGAAACCAAATGTGAATAATGACGCTACATCGGGTGACTCTCAAGCGACATTTACTTTGCGAGCCCGCATGAGCACAGATAATATTTTTGGAAAGCAAGTATAGAGCCATTTCGAGTTAATCACACGAAGTAATTACAAGGGCTCTCTCTTGTCACCAATGTATTTGCAACACTACTTAACAATACTCCTGGACACGCGTTACGTCAGATCGTAGTTAATGATACGCTTATCAAGGCACGCATCCACAGGCACCAAACAAAACGCGGCCCGGCTGAGTAAGAGTGCGGGTCTTCCCCGCGATAAGCGTGCCTAGATTACAGATTTGTCCAGCTCAGTGACAATAACAATCAGGACCTTTGTTTTTGCAAAAGGCATGAGGAACACGCATATTGTTATTACTTATATCTGCGGGCTATTGTCTTGAAATCTGGGAAAAATGGCAGATGGTTTAGCGTGGCTAAGCGGGGGATATTGTGCAGTACCACTAGTTACGGTCGGTACTTATGGTCCTTACGTGCTAAATGCATTTCGCCTACAGGAATTTACAATAAAGGCACCTAAACGACGTCACGTGGAAGACATTCACCATGAAGGCCTTCACCTTGCAGACATTTACCCCAAACGTGCTTGGTAAAGACATGGGTAAAGGCCTGGCAAGTGTACACACCCGGCAAGTTGCCCACAGTGCAGTGGGCAAGTGGACCCCCACTTCAAAGGAATACAGCCCAAGGGGTTCGCTAAGTTCGGTTTAAGAATGTACAGGGTCAATCACACTTAGAGGGAACGTGGCTCCGCTTGACCACGCACCTGCGGAGTGCCATTCGATCTATAACCCGTTCAGGAATCAATGCAGAGTGGCGCACGAGAAGAGGGCCCTTGATGAGGTGTATCGTGTCATCTGCCCCTTTGCATAGGTTTGCCACAGGCTTGGTTGCAATGGCGCTCCGCGTGTGCGCAGCTACGCGGAGCCGTGTTCACGCTCAGTGTGGTCGACCCTGTACGTCTAGCAATCCAAAGCTGGTGGTGACTGGGGACTCGAAGCCATTTACCGTTCGAGATATTACGGCCACTGAGTATGCATAAGCAGGCACGCTGGAAGCCTCACAAGCAAACCCCTTGCGCTGTATACTTGTCACGGGAGAGGGAGGGGGTGTACGTACGTAGGCTCGAAATTCGAAAATTGGCATAATAGAGAGAGAGTAAACCGTCGCTGTGCATTCAATAGTTCAATGACCCAGGCAGCACGCCAGCATTGTACCAACAATGGCTCATTGTTGGAATACATTGGCATCAATATTGGGCTGGCATTGGCATAGGAGCACATTACTACATTTTCCTACCTTGGCCCATACTTCATACCAAGATTGTCCCATTGTTCAGCCATTCTGGCACTGCCAGTATGGGCATATCACTGGCCTATCCACTCATACTTCATTGGTCCTGCAAGTATTGGTCCAATGTTCAGCCATGCTGGTACTACCAATACGTACTGAATATCAGCTATTCCATTGATGTCCCATTGTTGATGCCAATATTAGTCCTATGGATAGCCATTCTGGCCCTACCAATATGTACTGAAAACAGGCTACTCCATTCATATACTCCATTCATATCCCACTGTTGATGCCAAGATTGATATGTTCAGCCATTTGGCACTCTGAATGCAGACTAAGCACAGGCTTTTCCATTCATGACAGCGCACACAACCTGTCACATCAATGGCTTACAGATTGGCATGCCACTGCCCTTTTCTATTTACTACTCGCCAGTAAAGCCTATGATAATTTTCATCTTCAGTGGCCAACATTAATGCAAATGTTCACTCGTAAACAACCATGCAAATATTCATAAAATGAGACAACCAAAGTATTCATGAAAAGAACATTTATTCTATGAAAAAAGTCCAAATGGAATTAATTGTTACCGGGAAGTGTGGTGGCAGGTGCTGTGGGGATGGGTGGTGGCAGGGGCTGTGGGATAGTGGCAGGGGCTGTGGGGTAAGAGGGGGCAGGGGCTGTAGGGAGGGAGGGCCCTCGGGGTGCTGAAGAGGCCAGGGGATTTGGAAGCACACATGCAGCCACAGTGCAGGGGGCTGTCCCCGCACTCGCAGGTGGCGTGCTTAGTTGGAAGGGGGAGAAGGCTTCGGCAAAGCGCCTCTTCCTTCCACCCCCCCTGTCACATGAACCGGGCAGCCACCTGCGAATAAACCCCTGTGCCTCCGATGCATCAATGTTCATTTTTTCGCAAATGGCGTCTGCACAGGAAAAGTGAACAAAGAAAATAAACATTATTTCCAGGCACACACAAATCACGTCCATCATTTTAGAAAAATATAGAAAATAAATTCCAGGAAATGGCTAATGAAAAATGCTGTACTGAAGGGCTTCAGATTAATTTTGGCCACCTGGAGTTCTTAATTTAAGATGCACCGACATCACTTAGCCCACGTGCTTCTTTGCATTTAGCCTCCAGAGCAATGCAGCTACTATGGATGGTGTTTGATCCCTCACTTGGAATCAGTAGCTGAGCACCTGAGCCAGGACATCAGGTAAAAAATGTAGTAAACAGATATACTATTACATGCCTCATAATCAAGGCAACATAAAAAACCTGGACACAACTAAACAACGAAGTAAAGAATCACTAGAGGGGCCTCAATCCATTGACACTGACTTCTCTTTGCGATTGACCACCTTGCACCTGCTAAGTGGCATCATAGATGCCTATAAATAGAAGGCAAGTGACTGCAGCTTCTATTACACACCGCAGGTTCGAAGGGGCCATTTTCAGCTCCAATAAGCTTTCCAAACAATGAAAATAAAACTGTGAAAGCATGTTAAAGGGAACATGAAAAACTATTTACTAAAGCTAGAAAATGCACACAATTGCTATTCCATCAGTTCACTCTGCAAAGCAAGAATTTTTAGGCTAGCTTCATTAACACCGAAGATATTGGCGATCAAAAAAGATGATCCTGTCCCCTCAACTCAGAGCACCCCAGTGGGCAAGAAAAGCTAAAGAAAACAGGCTGTGACATGCACCACCTCACCCAGCCTGTGTTTCTTGAGCGCACCCAGTGAGGGTGCACCCAGAAATCCCAGCTGACGTCAACTGGAAGGGGGTACAAAAAGCGTGGTGAGGTGTCACCAGTGGTCACCAGAAGCACTTTTTAAGAATTTGTGAATTACAGCTAGGGCCCATGCAGAGCTTTTTAAATATCACTCATATTCACACAGAGCACTTCTATAAATCTGTTGCATCAAAATATTACCATAAATGTGGAGCAACTTGCAAGAAAACTGCTGGTTAGAATAGGTTACAGCAAGAAAGATTATTATTTGGACCACATAATTAGCACCTCAACTGAGTTCAAAATTCTTGGCCTGTCTCTCTGTGCAATTACATCTGCAGCTAGATAATGCTTTATAAAGAATGCATACACAATTGGGAAAATGCATGGTGTAGACTATATGAGCAGCAGAGTTCACAGAAAAACGTGGTCATGTCATTCATGTGAATGGCCACATAATTCTGCTGCTGGAAGTAAATTTTAGCTGTGGCAAGAGGTGGCAGCCTTGAGACTCCCCTCAGCCAAGCCAATCGCCTCTTATTCACTTTGTTGTGAGCCCACTGTGTAGACTGAAGAAAAATGTGCAGTTATATCACGTGGGGAGCATAACTGGCACCATTGTTTAGCCCCTGCAAAAGTAACCTGTCAGTGACAAAATGCAACTGCGTGCACTGCTTTGCAAAACATGCATGTACCATGGACGTTCATCAAAGTGAGAGGTGTTGTTTCAAGAATCCATTGTCCCTAAGGTCACACCTCTTGTATCGCACCCAGAGTTTTACTGTAGCCTGCCCCCCTCCATCTTTGTCACCAAACCACAAAATAAGCATTTGTAGGCAACGGAAACACTGACAAAGCTTTCACTAAACACAATGTTCCCTGTGCCACATAAATTGGTACAATCGTTAAGGCGCAACAAACTGTCTTTGACGCAGGTTGATAAAAAAACCTTATGGTGCACAAAGGATTATTCTACCCATTTACAAAGGCAGCAGTGAAACTGTTAAAGTAGGGAAACAATCTGTAGCACAACCTGTTGCGTCTAAAAGAAACCTTTCACCATCAGCCTAACTATATATGTCTACTGCTTGAAAAAGGCCCAGTATTTATTTTAACCCGCTCATGTGCCCACACTGCCGCTTCATCCGCACTTTTCAACGTTTAAAATTAAATGGCAAAAGTAATATAAGAAACATACCTGTTACCACTTTGCAAAGCTTTAAGTTTGCAAACGCTTTTTTGCCCTTCCGTCCGTGGAGGCTGTAGAGCCTCTGGACCTCTACGCTCATTATCGCCGTCATTATACTCCCGCCAACTTCTTTCAATGATTTCCCGCCCAGGCGCATCAGCTGATTCCGCTGAAAGAAAATTCACATTCAAGCAATTGTTATTTGACATAAAAGAGCCTTAATGACGACTTAATAACACTGAAAGCATGTTATAAGAAAGTGTTAGTGTGGTTACTTATGAGCTCAGATGAACGGATGCAAATTTATTAGTCATGCCTAATGCAGCCTAACCTTGCTAGTAATTATACTGAAAATCTGGGACAAAGCAAAGCAAATATACGTACAGTTAGGTTGGCAAGAGCCCCTCTGTAGAAAGACTTTCTAAACAAATAACTGATTTGATCAACTTATTTTACTCATCCATGCCAGTCACCGTCACTGGAACTTTGGTGGCCCAGCTGTTTTCTCAACACTGCACCACCCAGTGGCCAGTTGCAACCAACGTCATCAGGCACAGCTATAAATGGTACACATGCTTGTGTAAGTGACTGAATGGGGTGCTTCCCAAACAGTTGACTGATTTGTTTATGTAGGTTTTTCGATATTAATGTACTAAAGTCCTACACTGTAAGTGGAAGATTCCAAGCGAAGGAATAAGTAGCAGCAACAAAAAGCCGTGCCATTTTGCCAATTGTATTTTGCTGCACCATTCGCTCTATCTATCGCTTAGTTCTAGATTCCAGAAAAAAATTCTCACATCACCCAAAACTGCTTGATGGGATAGCCAATAAGCTTGCCATCCATGCTTCCAGTTTTTCTAAATTGTTCTTCTTTCATGCACGTGCTCAGTCTAATCATTGCCACTACACTGTACAAAGAGGAAGCCATTCTTGCCATGGCCACAAAATAGTTTGGCTCTCCCTGCCACTGATCTACGCAGTGGAGCACTCGTGACAGCCTTGGAAATAAGAGAACCTTGTAGCGTGTTCCAATCGGCAATATGAAGCAACTCCATGAATTCACGTTTTCGCTCCTGTCAAACAAGGTGAAATCTTTGGATCTGTGCAGCGAGCTTCATTGCACAAATCCAAAATTCCGAGGCCAGAAAGGAAGTGGCAAATATCTGCATCTGTAGATCGCCAACTAGAACACACCATTAGAATGTGAGAAGAAAGGATCTTCTTGCCTTAAAAATCTTCTTGCATTTTGAATGCTCCACTATATGGATGAAAAGCACACCCCTTACCTGATGGGAGTTATACATTTCCTTGCTACATCTAACCACACGCATGCAAATAAAGCAGTAAAATTAAGTACTGTAAGAAGTATGCTTACATAAAAGATTTCAGTTAGGAGTAAGAACACAAAAATAATGGCACAGTAACCTTTTCAAGATCCATCCCTTTCACCCGCCATTTCAATGAGAACTTAGACATGAATCACATAGTGATTGCATGGAATGCACCTACTTTTTTAGTCACACCAACACAGCACTTTATTCCTGGAAAAATCACTTTTCAAGTTTGCCATTTCCATAGCCTCAGTTTGATTTTAAGGGAACACTTCACTCGCAACACAATGACTTTCTGCACAATAAATCCTGCTGTTTCTCATGCAAAACAATGACATATATGCTTGGTCATATGAGGCATTTTATGAAATCTGTTTCATAAATAGTCAACGCACTTACAAGTGCTTCCAGAAATTTTTACAACATTGCTATGCCATAAGAAGCATCATCCCTGGCCATGAAGTCTGTTTTGGTTTGTTTTCAAGTAGTTTTAAACAGTAGTTCAATGTGGCATTTTAGGTTTACTCCACAGGAAGAAATGCTCGGGAATGTGACATCTACCGACCCAAAACTTTTGAAGAACCCCTGACCCTGCACTTTAAGCATGTAGAACACACTGAACTGACAACTAAACTTCATCCAGCACTGAAAGAATACACTTTTAAGGATAGATATCTTTTCAGTCACTAATTATTGTTTAGTAATTAAAACAACATAAATACCAAGGTAGTGGCCACAGACTCGTCTTGCACTGCAGCTTCTGCAGCCTCCATCTCGTCGACGCTGTAAGCCGGCAGCTGCAGGCTGGCCGGCACTGGGACTGGGGCTGCCGAAGCAGCCTCTGGTGTGAAAACAATACCGGCTTCTAGCCTAGCCAGCCTCTCGAGGACTTCCGCCTGGTGTTTCATGGCCAGGCGATGCTGCTCCCGCTGCTGCTGCCGTATTTCCAGCAACAGCCGTATTGCCTTCAACTGGACCGCTGAAAAAAGATTTTTAGTCAGGGCAGGCTCCCCATTGGAAATTGTGATTTACTCAAGAAACCGAACTAAGCAATGAGCAAGGCAGCAACATGCTGCTCTGTATTAGGCCTTCTTAAATAGGAACATGGGTCTTAAAGATAAGGGTGGATGTTTGGGCGAGTTGGTTGCTCATGATGAAAAACTGTAGCGCTCGAGACGAGGACACAATGAAGACGACAACACATGCACTAACTTTCAACTGAATCTTCATTCAATGCATAAACCGCTTTTAAATACTGCGAGAGCATCATAATATCGTCCCACAAGCCCATCACACCTCAAGTCACTTTTCACATTGTTGGAGCCCTCAAGAAAAATCATCTTCTTTGATAGAGATACATACGGGATGCTTACACACTTATCTTGTAAGGTTTTTATTCGTCTGGCTTCAATAATCTCCCGTGTTAGCTGTTTCCTGCTTTTGTTAATCACCTGGCATTCATCGAACTTGCATGGGGTAGTGAATAGTAAAGATCTTTAATATCGATTGAGAAGGCTAAGCCTTTGTCAGGTTGTGCGTTAAGGAAGCCTATTACTTCTTCCGAATTCTTTATAAGGTACGGATCCTTGATTGTTAACAGGTTTAGTTTCTCTTGTAAAAATAAGGCGATTGACTAGTGCCAAGTGTCATTTTCTGAAATGATACCCTTAGAGGGACGTCCGGTTTGTGCGTTTTCGCACTGAAAAAGACCTCGAGGTGATTTTGCTTGCTGCTTTCTATCGCTTTCTCTACCCATCAAGATTTAGCTTCTTACACAACTTTTTTGCTTGAGTTTTGAGCCTAGACAGTGACTGGTTTGCCTGACAGTTAAAGAGCTTAGAAATGGCCTCGTTAGCTTTGTCACTGAACATAGATTCTGGAAAAACGGCAAACCCGCCTTCCTTATCTGCCGGCACAGTACACAGGGAATGTTTGAATAAGTAACCCGCTTTCAAGCCTTCTCAATCGATATTAAACATCTTTAATATTCACTACCCCACGCAGGTTTGCTTAAGTGCGTCGAAGATAACAGATGATTTAGGAGTAATAGATTTCCAGAACGCTACAGGAGTGTCTGTACAGAATTTTTTGGACTTTTTAGCTTTTTATCTCCAGTCCACCTTTATCAGCTAGCAGGGCGAAAACAGGGGGTTTGTATTGGGTCGTGCCTAGTACCGGTTTTGAGCAATTTGTACCTAGCAAGTGTTGACAGAATCATCAATGGTTGCCTAATTGGTTCCAAAGTGACCAGAGTATTTAGATATGTGGATGATTTTCTTATCCTCATTGACAGTACCTCGGGTGGCCTAAAAACAGTATCATCTGATGTAACAGCAGTTTTTAAAGAATGCCTCGACCCACTTCAGCTGACCTGTGAATATATCCTGAAAACAAAGAAATTCACTTCCTTGACATTAACCTGGTGTATGATCAAGAACACACTTGCTGGAGCTATGTGCCTTGTGCCAACAAATCCTTGCTTGCTTACAATTCGGAGCACTCTAAGTTGATAAAAAGAGGCATTGTCAACATGCCTCTTTTAAATACTGCATTTAAAGGCTCTGGAAAAGTCGTGTGGGCACCGGATGAACCGTAGTTTTCAGGAACAGGTTAAACGTTTACAAGAGGCTGGGTATCCTAAAGCCATCTTAGTGTCAGTGGCTGAGGGGATGATTCGTAAGAATAATTCCAAATGTCAAACTCTGCCTGAGAGATGTAGAAAAATAGCAGTAGTTCCGTACATGCACAGGATTTCCCATAATCTGAAAAAGATAGGCCAACGAGTAGGCGTTCAGGTAGTGTTTTCAGCCTCTGATAAACTGACAAAACTATGTAAGATGACGAATCCGTACTCTGTGAAACATCAAAGCTATACAAAGAATCACAAGAAGAAATTTTTTTACTGCGCAGAAGGTGTCGTGTATTCTTGCCACTCTCATGTGGTATGGTTTACATAGACTAAACCGGGAGATGCCTAAACGAGAGGCTATGCAAGCACAATAAGAATATAGAAAATGGAAAAGGCAATCTTTCAGAACACTGTGAGGAATGTAAACCAGATGCATGCATGCCGAAGTTTGATGAATGCCAGGTGATTAACAAAAGCAGGAAACAGCTACCACGGGAGATTATTGAAGCAAGACGAATAAAAAACTTAGAAGTGTGTAAGCATCCCGTATGTATCTCTATCAAAGAAGGAAATGATTTTTCTTGATGGCTTGAACAAAATGTGAAAAGTGACTTGCGGTGTGATGGGCTTGTGGGACAATATTTTGATGCTCTCGCAGTTTTTAAAAGCTGTTTGTGCATTGAATAAAGATTTAGTTGAAAGTCAGCGCATGTGTTGTCGTCTTTGTTGTGTCCTTGTCTCGAGCGCTACAGTTTTTCATCCTTAAAGATAACTTAAAGAAATTGTGGCGACATTAGTCTTGTCCAGCTGATTTCAAATATGTCATTACTTAAAAATTGGCTTGCAGCGTGAATGGTGAAAAAGCGGCCCAGTAAAATCTTTTAAGTGTATATAGATAGACAAATAAAGAATGAAATGTTTAAAAAAATGGCCATTTTTATACATTTCCGTTTACTGAACTTGCATAACGAAAATTATTGCAATTACAAAAAAATATTTATTCAAGTCAAAAACTGAGGGTGCTCTCAGTATTTACAAATGACAATGTACTAATTCAAAAAAATTTGCTCTGCCTCCAGCGATACAGAGGTCAGAGAAAGCATGGATTAAAAAGTGGGTGTTTTCAAAACTTTTTTGGAAAAAAAAAAAACATTAGACGTCACACTCTTACCCTTAACTATGTTATCATGATATAAACATTAGGAATCATGTACCTGTCTGGGCTAATTCCAATCGTGCAGTTCACTTTCAAGTCAGCAGTGATGTGATTGGGTGAGGTCAGTGTGCAGTGAGTGAACTTATATCGTCTCACACTTAAGTCTGCAAGTAAACGTGAGTGGCGAGTGGCCGTGGGTGGTCAAGAGTGGGAGTGAGTGGATGTGAGTAGCAAGTGGCTGTGCGTGGTGGGTGGACTCGACAGCAAAGTTTGCTGCAGGTGTTGTGCGACGGTGGTATCCACTTAGCTATTTTAATGTTGCTGACAGCTGAGAGAAGCAAATATGAACTGCCGAGGATGCTCAAGGGTGAAGCTGCACAAGGTGGCATGCTGGTGTTCTTGGACAACCAAAGCAGAGGTTTCCGTAAGAGCAGAATGGCAATCTTTTGTTCCTTTTCACCATAGCCAAAAATATCATGAAGAGGGAACAGACCTAGGGTAGGGGCAACGGGTGAGAGGGTGCATAAAGGAGCTCCCCATAAAACCTTTCTAGAAACAGGCCGAAGGGTACTGGACTGTGCCTGTAGAATAGGAAAGAGTTAGGAAAGAGAATAGGAAAGAGAAACTCTGTACTTGGGACCCACTCCATTGTGAAGGCAAACTCATTATTGTTATTAGAAATTGTTCAAAAAAATGTGTAAGCTTCTTAGCTTATGCTAAACACACACTCATAGCCCGCCGCGGTGGCTCAGTGGTTACGGCGCTCAGCTGCTGACACTGAAAGATGCGGGTTCGGTCCCAGCCGCGGCGGTCAAATTTTGATGGAGGCGAAATTCTAGAGGCCTGTGTACTGTGCGATGTCAGTGCATGTTAAAGGGTCAGTCTACTCACCAAGATGAGTGTATAAATAATGGCATATTCTGGTAGTTAGCACCCTGTAACGTCAATAACGAGGGAACTGCTCGCAGTTTAGGCAGGAATTTATATTTTATTTTGGCATTAAAAGTCGCGTAAAAATGCATGGTGGCGACACCAAACATTCATTTTGCTGCTGCAGGTGGTGGTCTTTTTTTGTATCAGCATAAGTGAATATACTACGTACCGTTGGTATGCACCAATGTCACAGAAACATACATTTTGTTCCAGTAAACTGTAGAAGGTGCACCGCTCGCTTTTTCTGTAAATCACATGAATATTTATAGTTATACCTACCCTAAACGCAGGCACATTCCCACTTTTAGCTCAGCGTATGTTTGCAGAGACGCAAAAATAAACTGAGCCTATAGTGACGCCATCTGGTTGTCAGGACAGGAACCATTACTGTAAACAAACTGACTCTCCTGTTAAGCCTAAAAGCGGCAGAATCGTCACCCTAATTAAAAAATAAAGCAAATTTGTCTCTTATACGTTTTCTTATAGGCGAGGTGAGACGAAGTGAAAGACCGGTGCCCTATTTATGGCCAGTGAACGCACTGAAAAAGGAAGCAACAACGAGAATTCAGTCCAAAGCGAGGGATTCGGCTTCGAAGGGTGCCGCCGTGTTTGTCGCCACGCTATGCCGCGCGGCGGAAATCGTCAAGATCGTCGCTACGCTCGTCATCACTTCATCACTCTCACTTGTCATCGCTTCCCATAATTGCGACATATGTAACCATTGTCCTTTCAGTGCCGATTTCTTTTAATCATCTCAGCTCTTGAAAATTGCACTTTATAAATTGCTATGACATTTGTATTTTCATGGTTGCCAGATGAGACTACCATCTGATACAGATGTGTTCCCACATCAATAAATTCTATTTTAAAATGTTCTACCGCACTTCTTGGCACCACACCCAGCTAAACGGTAATTTGAGTAAAGAGCTACCCAGGTAGCACCGAACATTAGAATAGTGTTATAAAAATGTTATGCAAGTTGGAGTAATGTTACATGTTGCATAGTAACTTTACATTAACATTAAAAATTAACATAAAACGTTATAAGTTACATAGGAAACGTTACTTTCACATTCTAAACAAACGTTGTTTTAATGTAATCTTCTAAATTTTATTATAATGTTAGAGTCGCAACTATAAAACAACATTGCAAATATATTTCGAGCACAGATTTCCAGACATTTTCTCACTGTTCTTAGAGTAAAGAAGTTTTTCAACTAACAGTACCTTGTAACCACATCTCTTAGATAGTACTCGCCATAGATTACATGAAGAGCCCCATTATTTTGTCACAAAACTTGTGCGCGCATGGGCAGCTCATGTTTGGTCGGTAGTTATTACCCATTCCCCACTATCACTCATTAGACGTCCCGCAGTAGCGAGTATATAAGCTCGGCGGCATGATATCCGTTTGGAGGTGAGTGAATGCGAGTTGCTGTGCTGTAGTGTGCTCTTGTTGGTTCTTGCAAAGTGTTGTAAGTTGAGTGCCGTCACCACTGGCAGGCCTGCATGCTTGTGCGGGGCTGCTTCACCATTTTCGAGAATGTTGCATTTATGTTGTTTACATGTTTCATGAATGTTTGGGGAAGGTTATTCGAATGTTTATATGTAACATTACAAAAACATTAGAAAAAAAGGACATTAAGGACATTGAAATAACATTTGAGCGTAACAAAAATGTAACATTATCGCAATGTTTCGGTGCTACCTGGGTATCGCTTGCCGCAAAGAAAATATGGCCGATAAAATTCAGTACACTGACTCTTCGAAGAACCCTAGGTGGTCGGAATTTCCGGAGTCCTTCACTACAGCGTCCCTCATAGCCTGAGTTGATTTGCGACGTTAAACCCCAATAAACCAATAAACAGGCACTCATCGTCCTAGCAGCAAGTGCGGGAGCAGACGTGCGTAACACTGGTTCACGACACGGGAGATGCATGATAAGTCACCACTTCCTTGAAGAATCGCAACTGAAAATTGGTGGCCAAAGAGATCGACAAAGCCCCGGGCGGCTCACCACAACATCTATGCGACCTAGGTTATGCTAGGGGAGACACAAGTGTTGTCGGCTGCGGTAGTAAATCTCTCATCCCCCTCCATTGTCAGCAAGCAAAAAAACAGTGAGTGAATGTGAATGCGAGCGGACATGAGCGTTAGTGAATAGTTGTGAGTGCGAGTCGTCTCGAGTGTGACTGAGTGGTTGTATGAGTGGACATGAATGCGAGTAAATGAGAGTAGCCGTGAGCATGATTGAGCCACCTCATGCCGAGGTATGAAACACAAGCCGAAACCTTGCTATGCCATGCAAATCCATGCTGGCGCGAGACGTTGAGTTTCAAGCAGTGTGACAAAATATTCTCAATTTTTATCAGGATGGCGCAGCTTTTTTGTTTTGCTGCAGTTTAGCACATTTGGTGCAAGGGTGGGGTTTCAGCATATAAGGACCATGCCTAAGCTGACGCCAACTGAATTTTGCTGGTGAGAAACACAATAACAAAATGCAAGAAAAATCAATTTAAAATAAACAATGAGTGCCTGCAGCCCTGAGCTTGTAATTTGTATGCTTTATTTTCTTTGATTCTCTCATAAGTTGTAGCTTACCAGTGATGCCGGCTATAGGGAACAATTGCAGGTCTAACAAAAAGAAATTAATGCCATAAGCAGGGCAGGACCTACAGTAATTAGCACAGTAGGATAACAAGGGGACAAATAATGGAAGTACTGAATTCTTTCACTAAGCAAGACCATTGCCTTTGCAAAATATTTGCAGTGAGCATTTCCATGAAAGTGGTGATGAATAATGAAATTATTTTGGAGCTTGTGGATTCAAGGGCTCTCTTGTTCACAGCTGTTTATACACAACAAAAGATTGTGACAAGACTTACGATCATGAGTGGGAGTCATTTGCTCTCCGTCAGCCATAGTCTCCTCGGATGGCTTGTCCACCACTTCCTCTTGCCCACTGGTGATGTGGTCAAAAGGGGCTGAAATCGATTGACATGAGGACAAAGCATGTAATACAAGGTTTGCATAGGAAAAGTTAAGAACCTATACATAATCTATGCGAGAGAGCATGACCTTCAGTAATGTACAGAATTCATGCTAGTTTCGGCCGCAAATTTTCCAAAGCTGTCCAGGGACTTTCAATGTGTCATGAATATTAACGCGACAGCGTTAAAGGCACCGTTTGCCAGCAAATCGAGCACTGGAATTGTGAGTGAAAATCACGGGCATGCCTCTGGCAGGTGAACTGGCCATCCACCGACTGGTAGTGGCGTTGTGTGACAGCCACAAGACATGACATGGACAAGCTAGCAGGCACTGCCAAGTCGGACTTCGCATTTGAGATGGGAGGGTAAGATCGAAATCCAGGCTCCCAGGACCTTTGCATCCTGAGTTAGGTTTACCCTAGGCCACGCAGACATGTTCATAAGGCTTGGTTAAACCGGAATTTTAGCTATGTGTGGTGGTCTCTCATATAATATGGTAGCTTACAAATGTATACAACAGATTAGGAATTAGGCGAGTAGCAGTGTGTATGTGCATGACAAAGGATCCGTGACGGGAGCATTAATGCTGTCACATTATATTTTTAAAGGTGAAGCTTAAGAGCCCCACCCAAATTTTTTTGTGCCCCCCATGCTTATCACTTACGACATGATGGTAGCGGGACTGCTGGTGCCGCAGGAGATTCATTTCCTAAAAAAAAAAAAATTGTCACTACATATCTCCAGCGCACAAATAATTTAGTAGTATTTTAGTGTTTAAAAATCTAGGGCTCTCAAAATTACCTGACAATGCTGAGGTCTCCACAGCCGAGCTGTATTGGTATTTTGTAGCTTTCTTCTGCGCTTTTTTGTATGTGCCTGCAAAAGATTACACATCTGAAGCCAAACTCTTATGCAGCCTACACTGAAAATACCACTTCACATGAAATCACGACTAAACATCATCAAAACACTATCCTACCTATACCTGAGGTTGAAGGCCTCAATTCAGAATGCTTGCTATGAAAGGCAATGCAAGGAAGGGTTAATTTTGACCCTAAGACCACGTAGCCTATAATCGGATGAAACAAAAAAAAAAGCAGATGATGCCCCGAAAGCAAGCCTTTGAGCCAATGGTACTAAATGCTTTTTCATGATGTTATGTTTATACTGAAAACTGCACAAAAAACGAAGACACAGTACGAGAAGGCACGACACGGGCGCAGACTATCAACTGAATTTTTATTCACATGAAGAGGCCTATATACGTATCTTCTACCCACAGTGAGACAAGCACAAAAAACACAACAATCGCGAAAATCAACAAAAAACACAATCACACACTATCCCTTCGCGTGCACCGTGATGCAACCGTCAATTACACTTCCAAAAAACTGCGCACAAACAAAATCACGACAACCTTAACGGTCACGCTGATATCACGCCAAAGACCCATATCGCCTGCTCGCCTTAAGAAAACTGGCCAAAAAGGTTATCTCCCTGTCAAGCAAGGCCACAGATGGTGATGCCACACAGGAATCCGAGTCTTTCTTGATTAAATAAGCCTCCACCATCTCCCTGCATACCTGATCGCTATGTTTGAACAAGACGCTGGTCCTGTTCAAATGAGGGTAGCACTTTTCGCAACCCTTGCAATGCATGGCGAGATTGGAGGAAGCCGCTCCCTTCAACGACCTACGATGCTCCGCCATCCGCTCATTTACACAACGACCCGTCTGGCCGATGTACTTTTTTCCGCACGAGAGCCGCTCTCGTGCGGAAAAAAGTACATCGGCCAGACGGGTCGTTGTGTAAATGAGCGGATGGCGGAGCATCGTAGGTCGTTGAAGGGAGCGGCTTCCTCCAATCTCGCCATGCATTGCAAGGGTTGCGAAAAGTGCTACCCTCATTTGAACAGGACCAGCGTCTTGTTCAAACATAGCGATCAGGTATGCAGGGAGATGGTGGAGGCTTATTTAATAAAGAAAGACTCGGATTCCTGTGTGGCATCACCATCTGTGGCCTTGCTTGACAGGGAGATAACCTTTTTGGCCAGTTTTCTTAAGGCGAGCAGGCGATATGGGTCTTTGGCGTGATATCAGCGTGACCGTTAAGGTTGTCGTGATTTTATTTGTGCGCAGTTTTTTTGGAAGTGTAATTGACGGTTGCATCACGGTGCACGCGAAGGGATAGTGTGTAATTGTGTTTTGGGTTGATTTTCGTGATTGTTGTGTTTTTTGTGCTTGTCTCACTGTGGGTAGAAGATATGTATATAGGCCTCTTCATGTGAATAAAAATTCAGTTGATAGTCTGCACCCGTGTCGTGCCTTCTCGTACTGTGTCTTCGTTTTTTGCGCAGTTTTCAGTATGAATTCCTACCAACTAGCCCAGTTTACCGTTCTTATTAACTACATTTGTTATGTTTAATCCCCCTGCAGGACATTGCAGCCAGCTGGCAGGTGCCAGCATTTTAGTTGATTATAAAGTGATTAAGCTTGATGCTGCAGAATCCAATCACCATGACTTGTTGGACAGCTTCCTTTCAGGGGCTTTTCCTGGTTCTTTTGTTGTTACATATGACTATAACAATGCACAACAAGTGCATAATTTGTGCATTTTGCTGCCAATAAAATACTGCCACCACGGCAAGAGCTCAGTTCGGGGAGCTTGCTCAGCAGTGAAGCACCTTATAATCTGTTACACTGCCACTTCAGTGTTCCAAGTGATGCTGAATTGAACAGCAGCAGGATAAGTTAACTCATGTACAGTCGAACCACGATACAATGAAGTTCGTCGTGCAATGAAATTTTTTCATTTCAGTTTCCTGCTTCGATTGAAATGCATGTATTTTTTACCTCAGTTCTAAAATTGCGTATATTATCTTCACGAATGCAAGCCGACAGAATAAAGTGGAATGGGAAGGCTTCAACAAAGCGCAATATCAAATCATCGTGATACATATGTAACCATGTTTTTTTTTGTTCTTTTGTAAATTGCTCTTTGCCACCCATCTGCAAATATGTAAAGGGGGCCAAGGACCACTCAAGCTGCCAACAAGCAGCATTTACCTTGGCCTCTTTCATTTCCTTATAAAAGGACACAAATAAATGAAATGAAATAACAACTCTAGTGAAAAAATATATCTCGACAACAACCTAGCCTGCAGCGTAGGAGCAGCACACCTGTTACACGAGTTCACTCTACTGAGAGTCTTCAATGCGCTTGACTCAATGGCCAACTGAAAGTGCCTGTATGACAGCGAGGAGATCAGTGTTAGCAGTGACAGGAACCAGAACTTTCTGGTTAGAATTTAAGCCTGAGGAGTGGAAGACTTGCGAAAACTCACACTGCATGTCTGCAATGCAACTTACGAGATTTGGTGACAACCACAACCTTACATGTCAACCATTTGTCCGCACCAGCAGGCGGATCCGCCTGCTCTTGAGTCAGGCGGATTACCTCGGCATTCGATGTCACTGGCCACTGACATTCTGTTTCATCCGGGGTCAGCCACCCAACTGGGATGACTGCCAAGCTGTCGTCTTCCAGTGGAAATTTTACGAGAGCAAATAGTTTTTCTGCCATTCTGCAAGATGAAAACAGCGATAAAGAATAATGAACAATTAATTCTCACTGCTTTCATTTCAGGTCCATCCTTTCACAAAAACACCAGTAATGTTGAAACCAAGCCCAAAACATAATGAGCAGATATTCTTCTGAAAATTTGCAACTCTATGGCACGTCATGAAGCCCCAAACCAAGCATCTGGCAGCAAAAAAAATAGTTATAGGCAGAGTCTATTACATCATTGGCAGGCAAGATTTCCTAGCTGAATTTATATTGGCACTTACCTCTGACTGGCTTTACAGTTAAGCTGTGTGGCGCTGGCACTTTTGTCTGCACATTTTGCACTGCACAGAAACTTGCACAGTGTGGTTCAACATCACAAATTGACACATTGGCTATGGGGGACTGCGTAGTGGAGGGTATGAGATTGATTTAGACCACCTTGGCTTGTAACAGTAGCTTCGTTTGGGCTAGTTGGTAATAATTATTCGAAAACACAGCGCCTGTCCCTAAAGATCTGTGTCGTGCGTGTCATTTTTTGCGCTATGTTTTCGAAGCACCTTGGCTTATTTAAGTGGTATGCGCTTGAGGCAATAGGTCCACGTGACATGACGAGTGATGTCGCCTACCCCTGCTGCTGGGACCAACCAGACAAAATGACAAGGCTGGGTGGCAGAGCAGTGCTTTTCACCAGGGTTTCTACATTGCGGCCACTTCCCCTCGCTTTACAAGATAAGCTGGCGTACAGGTAGACGCAACATGAAAGGGAACGTGCAAGTATGGGACTTCTATTCTGTAGTGCCATTGCATCCGACAAGGCCACAGAATGCAGCAAAGTAGCTGAGGCTACTAGTAACAGAGATCTATTTAATCTGCCCTTATGGCTTGATATGAGGCAGTATCACATGTAATGGCCATCCAAAGGGTGGAGGCCACGCGTTCGCATGTTCCCTTTGATACTGTTTCGACCTCTACCCTATTACTTGGTTTTATAACTTTAGCAAAAAAAAGGAAAAAAATGCGTTGGGATTCATTGTTTTCTCAAGTAGACAGGAGCATTTAATTGCATTTGTGAAGTGCTGAGATTTTAATGAGAAATAAATGAACTCTGCCACTTCCTTTTCTCTTCAGCAATATGTTCGCACTGCAATTTCGATGAGTGATGGAAAAACAAGCACCGGCAGCTTCACTGAAACCGTGCTGAAAAACTAACTCTGCTTGCGAAACTGGTGGGAATTCCTCCAACAATGTGGCTAGCTTTGCGACCACTTGCAGGCAATGAATGAAAGCTACAAGCACAGAAAAAAATTCAGAGGGCACTTTGACTGTTAGAGGCAAAAGCATTTTCCGCACCACTCTGACTGCCTCTGTGGTACTGGTGATATCATCACTGGATGATGTCACACCTCATTAATGACTGATTACCAATGATGGCAGATTACTAATCAATGGCTAATTACTTTTCAATGACTAAACACTAATTAATAGATAATTAATGACGCTTAACTTAAGCTTCGCCTTTAGCGACAGTGTATTGTAGCCCTGCCATGGAGTCCACAAAACCACACTACCCCTTCAGCGCAATGCCTTGCCCATTAGAAACACCTTTGAACTCAACGCTTTTTGAGGAAAGGAAATGGTGCAGTAATTCTCTGTCATCTCGCCCACCAAACCACATACAGGAAGGGAGGAAGTGGGAGTGACAGAATATCCAGTCACTGCATATTCTGTCATCTCCCTGGACACCCGAACCCCACCAAAGAGGAACGGATCCAGGAAGTGGGAGTGAAAGAAGAAAGAGAAAGAGGGGCTATAATGAAGAAAATGATTATTGCATTTGAGGAAAGGAAATTAAGCAGTAACTGTCTGGCATATCTCTGTGGACACATCCAGTGGCATATCTCTGTGGACACCCGTCATCCAGACACTGGATGTGCCTAGTGCCACAGTGTCTCGCTGCAGTAGTAGTAGCAGTAGTGGTTTATTTAAAAATAAAAAAGTGAAGCAAAAGAGAGTTGCCGGCAGCGGCAAATGCTATCTAATATCTTAAGCACCCGAGCTGCAGCCGGCGGAAATGAAAGGGAAAGGGAGAGGATAGTGAGGAGAAGTATAGAGGGGAGCGACAGCAAGAAAGGACAGGGGAGAGCTTTGTACACTATTTACAAAATACAAAAGTAATCAAGTTCGCGCCGCTCGCGCGCTAATGTCCAAGCATTGTCCGAAAATAAGTGCGCGCGAGCGGCCACTGCGCACAATCACGTACAAAAGAAGTAAACTCTATGTACATAGCCGCGCGCACGTAGCGTCCTGTCTCGGACTAACAGCGCGCGGCGCACTGCACTAGCGGCCGGAGTGGGGCGCCCGGCCGTTCGTGTCACGCGTGCACTACCTCCCTGCAGTCCTCATAAATCAGTTTTCCTTTTGCACATTATAATATGTTAAGTGGTAGAAATATTTATCCAAGATCCTAGAGCATATTATTCACAAACGTTTAGCTACCTTTCTGAATAAACAGCGTATTTTGTGAATATTTTCTGTGTGAAATAACTGCCTGGCCTAATGGGTCCAATTGGCTAGTCCAGAACTTCAGCTGTTACCTACCTATGTGTCTGTCTGTTTTTTGCGCCTAAAACCTATTCAAATATGATCCAGAACTGGATTGGAACTAATGGGAATGTCCAATTAGTTCCAATTGAAATGTCCAATTGGTTCTAGTGTTTTTTTTTTGTTTTTGTTTTTTTTGACTGGGTACACAGTGAGCCGCACGCGCTAATAACCATAATTAGGCACAAAAAAACTAAAACGCAATCTCGGAACCTCCAGCACTGGCGCGCGAATTGCCGACTGCTGATCGCAGCTTTCAATTTATTCGACACAACCGTTGTTAGGTATACTTCAGGCACTGTCGAGCTGCGTGCATTGAGACTAAGCTCGCAGTATACTGCAAAGTCTTTGTTTCACTGTGACGAGAACTTTAAATCGCCGCGTTGTTCGTGTACTTTCCCGTCTGAGACCAAAATGTTCAGTGCAGAGAGAATCTGGTGCCGCGAAATAAGCAGTGAAATGCGTTACCGGTAGATTTTCGTCAGGCACAGAACACACATGCTTATGGGCATATAGCATGCAAGCCTACAACGTATTTCCGGAGCCCTTCACTACGGCGTCCCTACGGGAACAAAAAATGACAATGAAATTGCTGACTGCACTGAATTAGTAGATTAGACAAAGGAGCCCTTCACACAAGGCATCGATCGAGTGCACTCAACCAAAAATGCAGAAAATAAACTGAAAACGTGGATACTTACGCAAAAGAGGACTTGCGGGTCTTCAGGCCAGGTGATTACAAAACGACGGGCTTTTGAACTTTGACAACGCACGTTCACGACGCAAATCAACGCGACACGTGCACGGTAAATTCGTGAGCGTCAGACTCGGTCGCACAGAGCTCTTGTGCTCGCAGTGCTATGCTTACATTCGAGCGGGAATCCATTTGCGCGGGAAACCCACGAAGTCACGTGGAGCTGTCTTCATCCAATGAACGAGAACGCGCCAGATTTGAACGGCGTAAGGTTTTTGTCACTTTCCGCCCTAATTAAAAACCATTGCGTTGCATAGAAGAAAAAATACTAGTAAAAGAAATTCTCTTCTCTTAACGCTCGCTTGTTCTGAATCAGATTTGGAAGAGAGGTGGCATTTGGCGGCCAGTTTTGTTTTATACAACGCTTCAGCACGGTACCTGCCAGATTAGTCAGAATAATTAGTTAAATCGTTTCTCTGTGGCGACAAAAACAAGATTTTAAGCGGAAACTGCTGGAAGTGCTACCTGGCGCCAAAATGAAAACGAGCTTTGCGTTGCTGCAGTTACAGTCTTCGCGCACAGCGCTCCGCCGGAGCAGATCGCGGCGGCCACGCTTTGCGGCAGGAAGGATCTTTAACTGGGCGCGAGGCACCGTGACGCGAAGTGACGGCACCAATTTTTTTTTTTTTTGTTATTGTTAAAAGGATTTTTTTCGCGGCGGTTTCCGTCGCCTCTGCTCTCTCTCTCTTTCTTCAATACAAACTCTTATCTCTTTTAACTTCCGGTCCTTGTGGCAGACTCCCCCGCTGTTGCTCTCCCGGGTGCTTTTCTTTTGCCTTGTGAATAGCAATCTTTGCCTCCAGATTCTTGGTCGATCCCCAAGTGTGGGTATAGGCTAACAATAACAACAACTCTGCTCACTGTGTTTGCCTACCTCGCTGTCGATATATATATATATCCTCGGACTTGTCCCTCGGTTGGCTCTAGCTGCAGCTTAGTGCATCGCTACTCCATGGCAGCATATTTTAGTTCGCTGTAGTCGTAGCACTTAAAGGCCGAGTAAGTCTGTTTTTTACTGAAAGCCGAGCAACCGCTTTTGCGCTCTACAATGAGTTCTGATAGGTGGCGTAAGTACTACGTCGTAGAAAAAGAATATCAAGAAATCTTGAAAGAGCTCGGCGTCTCGCGACCGCCCAGTGGATCACTGCCTGCTCGCTTGGAATTTGCGGCTAGCAAGCGAACAGCCGGAAGCAGAGCATCCTCGGGCGCCATTTGCACCACACCACTCCTGTCCGAAGTGAGCAAGCCAAGCAAGCGACCGAGAAGCGAAGCGAGTGCTTGCACCAGTGGCAGTGGACCAGTTTCATCGCTACAAGCCAACGCCAGCGCACCAGATTCACAGCAGCATGTCGCCGCCGACGGGGCTTGCACCACTGACAGCGGACCAGCTCCATCGCAGCTAGCCTGCGCCGACGGGGCAGGTGCCAGTGGCAGCGGACTCGGAGCCCCATCGCCACCAGAAGATCGGCGAGAACACTGGCCGATACAATCAGTGCCAGCTGACCTGAGCGAGCCTGAAGATTCATCGTCAAGCAGCGCATGCAGCGACGACAGTTTTTCAGGTTGTGATACCGCACCCTTAGACAAGGAGACATTTGTTGCGAATGAGGTGGTACGCCAGCCTTGTGACAACCATAGTTCGGCAGCACAGCAATTTGCTCTGATAGCTATCAAGCATAATATGACGCATGCCTGCATGAATGATGTTTTGGATTTCTGCCGTCAGCATGGGATGTTGGACCTTCCTAAAGACGCCAGAACAGTTCTGCAGACACAGAGGAAGGCAAGCCTAGATGTCAGTGGCTCTTTTGTGCATTTTGGCCTTTCCGAGGGCATTCAACAGGCACTTCAGCAGGGTCCAGTACCTCAATGCGTAAAACTTCATGCAAACATCGATGGACTGCCACTTCACAAAAGCAAGCAGACAGCTCTTTGGCCGATACTTTGCCGCATAGCCAACATCAAGGAGTCGGAACCATTTATGGTCAGCGCCTACTGCGGCACAGGAAAGCCACCCTGTCTCGAGCAGTTCCTAGGCCCATTTCTTGAAGATGTTCGCAACCTGAGTTGCAGTGGACTTACCATAAAAGGGGTTCTGGTAAGCGTGAGCCTGACTGCAGTGATATGTGACGCCCCAGCAAGAAGCTTTGTAAAAGCGATAACAGGGCACACAGGTTATCATGCCTGTGAACGATGCAGCCAGAAAGGGCAGTACATAGACAGCAGGCTCACGTTTCCAGACCTGAATGCACCAGAACGCACTGATGCTTCGTTTCGCAGCCAGGAGGACCAGCGGCATCATACTGGTGTCTCACCATTTACAACACTGGACATTGATATGGTGACATGTTTTCCGACTGAATACATGCATCTTGTCTGCCTGGGGGTGATGCGGCGGCTGCTTCGAAACTGGGTCTGCCGAGGATACACTGCAAGACTGAGCCGAGCTCAACGAAATGACCTTAATGATCAGCTTCGAGCAGCAGCTGCAGCCTTTCCAAGGACCTTTCAAAGAAAGCCAAGGGGAACGGAAGAACTTGACCGGTGGAAGGCAACGGAATACAGAACATTCCTTCTTTATGTGGGGCCTGTAGTGCTGAAGTCAATTTTGACAAAAAAGCTTTATCAGCATTTCTTGATTTTCCATGTTGCGCTCCGAGTACTCGCTTCCCCTGAGCATTATGTTGCCCTCAATCAGTTTGCCCGGGACCTGTTGAGGCATTTTGTCCAAGAATTTGGAAAACTGTATGGAGCAAAGCAGCTCGTCTACAATGTGCACACTCTGGCTCACTTGGCTGAGCAGTGCTTGGAGCATGGCACTGTTGACAACTTCAGTGCCTTCCCTTTCGAGAGTTACCTCGGAAGAGTCAAGAAGATGCTACGAACAACTCACAGGCCTCTGTCGCAGCTAAGCCGTAGAATGTCTGAAGCCAGGCATCATGCACATACCTGTACCAGACAAGTGGACTGGCACGTGAAAGTGGGCGATTGCTTTCTAGTTGACAACCACCCTAGTGTCATCACTGAAGTGGCTGGGGAGAACGTAAAAGCTGGAGCCCTGCTGAATTGTAGGGATTTTTTCAAAGTGCCAATTCAGTCATCAAGGCTAAACATTTGGCGTTGTGGTGATGTTGACCTAGAAACTAATGTCTGGCCCCTGACATACCTGAAGGACAAGGTGCAGTGCTTGAGGCTTGTATACAAGCAAGGGCATGTGGTTTTACCGTTTCTGCACCTTTGTTGAACCCTCAGAAACCGGACGGTACCCCTGACATGTCCATCGAAGAAGCAGTTTAAACCATATGCTATTATAAAGGGTGCCAGTTTGTTTTGAGTTTGACCAAGAGACACAAATCAAGCACTGAAACCTCCTAGTACAACTGAAAGAAAAATTTTCCCTCCTTCAAAACCTAGCTGAGAGTCAACTTTCTGCCTCATTTAAATAGTAGAATACAACAGCCACTAAATCACCATGGGACAGCTGCGTAGTGTACATTGCCTGTGCATGCTTGAAAACCCCAGGGGGTCATAATTTCTGGACCTTTCCACTACAGAGGTGCGTTCCATCCCAGCCACGGCAGTCGCATTTCGATGGAGGCAAAATGCAAGAGGCCTTGTGTACTGTGCAATATCAGTGCATGTTAAAGAACCCCAGACGGTCGAAATTAACCGGAGCCCTCCGCTACGCCATTCCTCATAGCCTGCGTCGCATTGGGACATTAAGCCCTATAAAGCCTTTCCACTACAATATTCCTCATAGACAGAGACGTAGCTCTCTATGCTCAAGTGAGGAAGAGGAAGAAGCCATGCTTGGACTTGGGTGCGTCGGAGTGGGTGAAGCTGCCTCGGAGTGTGGCAGGAAGTGTGGTGGTGTGAAGCCGTGGCGACTAGTGCAAGGGAAATTGTTGCTACTGTTGGTGCTGTTATTGAGTTCCCACAGCCTAAGTAATCCTTTTGGCTGTCGTACATTGTTTACACTCGAGTACCTCTATGACAAATGCCTTTGCAACAAAATCACAAATGTGCTGAAGTGACGAAAAGGAAAAGCCATGCTTGGACTTGGGTACGTCGGAGTGGGTGAAGCTGCCTCGGAGTGTGGCAGGAAGTGTGGTGGTGTGAAGCCGTGGCGACTAGTGCAAGGGAAATTGTTGCTACTGTTGGTGCTGTTATTGAGTTCCCACAGCCTAAGTAATCCTTTTGGCTGTCGTACATTGTTTACACTCGAGTACCTCTATGACAAATGCCTTTGCAACAAAATCACAAATGTGCTGAAGTGACGAAAAGGAAAAGCCATGCTTGGACTTGGGTACGTCGGAGTGGGTGAAGCTGCCTCGGAGTGTGGCAGGAAGTGTGGTGGTGTGAAGCCGTGGCGACTAGTGCAAGGGAAATTGTTGCTACTGTTGGTGCTGTTATTGAGTTCCCACAGCCTAAGTAATCCTTTTGGCTGTCGTACATTGTTTACACTCGAGTACCTCTATGACAAATGCCTTTGCAACAAAATCACAAATGTGCTGAAGTGACGAAAAGGAAAAGCCATGCTTGGACTTGGGTACGTCGGAGTGGGTGAAGCTGCCTCGGAGTGTGGCAGGAAGTGTGGTGGTGTGAAGCCGTGGCGACTAGTGCAAGGGAAATTGTTGCTACTGTTGGTGCTGTTATTGAGTTCCCACAGCCTAAGTAATCCTTTTGGCTGTCGTACATTGTTTACACTCGAGTACCTCTATGACAAATGCCTTTGCAACAAAATCACAAATGTGCTGAAGTGACGAAAAGGAAAAGCCATGCTTGGACTTGGGTACGTCGGAGTGGGTGAAGCTGCCTCGGAGTGTGGCAGGAAGTGTGGTGGTGTGAAGCCGTGGCGACTAGTGCAAGGGAAATTGTTGCTACTGTTGGTGCTGTTATTGAGTTCCCACAGCCTAAGTAATCCTTTTGGCTGTCGTACATTGTTTACACTCGAGTACCTCTATGACAAATGCCTTTGCAACAAAATCACAAATGTGCTGAAGTGACGAAAAGGAAAAGCCATGCTTGGACTTGGGTACGTCGGAGTGGGTGAAGCTGCCTCGGAGTGTGGCAGGAAGTGTGGTGGTGTGAAGCCGTGGCGACTAGTGCAAGGGAAATTGTTGCTACTGTTGGTGCTGTTATTGAGTTCCCACAGCCTAAGTAATCCTTTTGGCTGTCGTACATTGTTTACACTCGAGTACCTCTATGACAAATGCCTTTGCAACAAAATCACAAATGTGCTGAAGTGACGAAAAGGAAAAGCCATGCTTGGACTTGGGTACGTCGGAGTGGGTGAAGCTGCCTCGGAGTGTGGCAGGAAGTGTGGTGGTGTGAAGCCGTGGCGACTAGTGCAAGGGAAATTGTTGCTACTGTTGGTGCTGTTATTGAGTTCCCACAGCCTAAGTAATCCTTTTGGATGTCGTACATTGTTTACACTCGAGTACCTCTATGACAAATGCCTTTGCAACAAAATCACAAATGTGCTGAAGTGACGAAAAGGAAAAGCCATGCTTGGACTTGGGTACTTCGGAGTGGGTGAAGCTGCCTCGGAGTGTGGCAGGAAGTGTGGTGGTGTGAAGCCGTGGCGACTAGTGCAAGGGAAATTGTTGCTACTGTTGGTGCTGTTATTGAGTTCCCACAGCCTAAGTAATCCTTTTGGCTGTCGTACATTGTTTACACTCGAGTACCTCTATGACAAATGCCTTTGCAACAAAATCACAAATGTGCTGAAGTGACGAAAAGGAAAAGCCATGCTTGGACTTGGGTACGTCGGAGTGGGTGAAGCTGCCTCGGAGTGTGGCAGGAAGTGTGCAGCCGTGGCGACTAGTGCACGGGAAATGGATGCTACTGTTGGCACTGTTATTGAGTTCTCACAGCCTAAGTAATCCTTTTGGCTGTCACAAACTGTTTATGTTCAAGTGCCCCTGTTACAAACGCTTTTACCACAAAATCACAAAATGGGCTGAAGTGAGGAAAAGGAAAGAGCCATGCTTGGACTATAGTGCGTCGGAGTGGGTGAAGCTGCTTCGGAGCATGGCAGGAAGTGTGACGGTGTGCAGCCGTGGCATCTAGTGCATGGGAAATGGTTGTTACTTTTGATGCTGTTATTGAGTTCTTACAGCCTAAGTAACCCTTTTGGCTGTCATAAGCTGTTTACATTCAAGTGCCTCTGTGACGAACGCTTTTTCAAAAAAATTACAAAATGGGCTGAAGTGAGGAAAAGGAAAGAGCCATGCTTGGACTATAGTGCGTCGGAGTGGGTGAAGCTGCCTCGGAGCATTGCAGGAAGTGTGACGGTGTGCAGCCGTGGCATCTAGTGCATGGGAAATGGTTGTTACTTTTGACGCTGTTATTGAGTTCTTACAGCCTAAGTAACCCTTTTGGCTGTCATAAGCTGTTTACATTCAAGTGCATTCATGATGAACGCTTTTACAACGAAATCACAAAATGGGCTGAAGTGAGGAAAAGGAAAGAGCCATGCTTGGACTATAGTGCGTCGGAGTGGGTGAAGCTGCCTCGGAGCATGGCAGGAAGTGTGACGGTGTGCAGCCGTGGCATCTAGTGCATAGGAAATGGTTGTTACTTTTGACGCTGTTATTGAGTTCTTACAGCCTAAGTAACCCTTTTGGCTGTCATAAGCTGTTTACATTCAAGTGCCTCTGTGACGAACGCTTTTTCAAAAAAATTACAAAATGGGCTGAAGTGAGGAAAAGGAAAGAGCCATGCTTGGACTATAGTGCGTCGGAGTGGGTGAAGCTGCCTCGGAGCATTGCAGGAAGTGTGACGGTGTGCAGCCGTGGCATCTAGTGCATGGGAAATGGTTGTTACTTTTGACGCTGTTATTGAGTTCTTACAGCCTAAGTAACCCTTTTGGCTGTCATAAGCTGTTTACATTCAAGTGCATTCATGATGAACGCTTTTACAACGAAATCACAAAATGTGCTGAAGTGAGGAAGAGGAAAAAGCCATGCTTGTGCGTCGGAGTGGGGGAAGCTGGCTTGAAGCATGGCAATATGAGTGGTGGTGTGCAGCCATGTTGACTAGTACATGGGAAGTGTTCGCCATTATTGGCACTGCTGTTGAGTTCTCTTTCATGACAGTGACAACGAACATGTATTGATCCTTGAGGGGTCAGACTTTTGTTGGGACACTGTGACAGGCAACGTTAAATCTGTCATGAATGGGCTAAAAACCATTGAAACCACATTAAGATGGGCTGTTCAAAGCCTGTTGCCTTCAAAAGTCCCAGTGGTTCTTTGCAGCAGTGTGGTGGCTTCCCGCTGTGGCATGCATCAGACGAACGACAGTGTCTTTCTTGGCTTCATTTTGTACAAGAAACTGCTCTCATCCGCGTTGAATACATCATCGGGGCTGTAACCGTGAAGTAACTGAGGAAGTACATGATCTCTCCATGCGGACATGCAGTCTGTGATGTGGCAGTTTCAGTGCAGCGAGACAGTAATTGCAACTATGTGATGTATGGCGTTCAGCTTCGGAATGGAACAGAATTGAGGCAAGGGTATGAAAAGTGCAGCGCATATGAGTTGGTACAACGTCATCCGCATTGTGTGAGCCTATCTGGGTTATGTCTGTTCTTAATAGTGAAGGATTTACTCTAGGGACTTAAAAAAGTTGCCCTTAGTAACCGAGTGCCTCTTGTAACCATGTCTTGTATTCAGTGTTAACATGGCGAACATAGGAAAACCAACCAAACCACTTTCAAATGTCTCTTATAACCAAGTGTTTTTTGTAACCGTACTTTTCTTGTTGGCTTTACTTGTTTAAAGATCTTCCATTCAGATAAATAGATTGGCTCATTGTTTTTCTAAGCAGGGCTTTTTACAGTTCCCATGAAAGAAATCATTCTTACCTCTAGTGTGTTCTCTTCTGATGTAAAATAAAGCAAATGTTTCCCGCCCTTGCAGCCAAAGCTTCATGTTCTCAGCCTTCTGGCTACTTCTCAGGGCAAATATTTCTCATGGACACACCTTAGAAATGCAGTGTACAGTTGGTTTTGCAGAAACGAAAAGTACAAGTATATTTGAGAGCAGCTATATCTGGAAACGGTTTTCGATATGACCATGCTGCAGACTTAATGTATAACTTTTTAGTTATGTCACTTTAATGCAGTTAGTTATGAGAACGCCTTCTTTAACTACATCCTTCTGTGTTTACCACAAGAACAGAATTGATTAGCGTCTTTTTTTTTCATGAAACTGCTCAGCATTTCCTTCTCTTGGCTGGTTATCAGGTTCTGTTGAACTATTTTGCATCTTTCCTGTATGCTAAAAGAGTAGAAAACTGAGCTAGTTGGTTCTGTGTGTTCCTTTCTGTGTCCGCATTCCTGTATGCTTTTTGTTTTTGCTCAGGCAGTGCTTTTCAGGAAAATTACATTGCCTTTAGTGTGTGTACCTAATGCACACAGCCAAATATTGCGTAACGCTAGGGCTACATGCCCCAAGTATGCATACCAGCTGATGAAAAGGTGCAATAACATCTTCACCCGGGGAAGTGTGAAGTGGTTGCCATTTCATGAACAAGCTTTCAAGGGAGGTATTGTGTGCCTGTATCAATGAACCACTTTACACTGTGATGTCATTTGTACTCAAAACAGCTCTTATATGGTCGAAAATCTTTAAAAGAGGATCAAGGGGATTTGTGCTGACATCGCGCAGCAAAAGGCGCCTGTGTACTGTGTGATGTCAGTGCACACTAAAAGATCCCCAGGTGGCCCGATAATATTCTTGAGACCTCCACTATGGCACCTCTTTCTTCCTTTCTTCTTTCACTCCCTCCTTTATCACTTCCCTTTTTCCACTGAGATATGTGAGACGGATACTGCTCCTTGGTGGGAACAGCCGAAATAACAAAACGCAGACACAGAAAGGAACACATAGAACGTAGACGAAGCTGACTTTCAACGTCTACGTTCTATGTGTTCCTTTCTGTGTCTGCGTTTTGTTATTTCAGCTGTTCCCACCAAGAAGTATGAACCAACTAGCTCAGTTTTCTACTCTTTTAAGATACTGCTCCACACTCCCTTTCCTTAAAACCATTTTTTTTTTTACAGCCCACTTCCCTTTTGTACAGACCTCTGAGATTGTATACTACAGCAGAGTTCAGTGCTAAACTGGGAACAGGTAGTCAAATTTGGTGTCAGTGTTTAATTTGAATTCATCAGCTGAAACAACCTGCAAGAAAATTTTTTTTTCTACCATGACATTCACAGTGTAAAAATAATTGTGATTAAAGGAAAGTCCCTACCTCTTTCACACTCTTTTGTCTGAACCATGCTGGGGGGTGAAGTGGTGGAGAAGGGGGTGAAAGAAGGAAGAAGGGCTGGTAAGAATTTTTACCAGAAAGCCACAAATTCTGTTTTGCAAGCCTTGAATTTGGATGAAGTTGTCCCCAGTACAAGAGGATTGTTATCCCATTTACACATTCATATAACAGAAGACACAAAAATTGCATTTTTCATATTGCTGAATGAATCAGATTTTATTTTTACAAGAACTCGAAAGCGCTTCAATTCTCAGTGATCAACTTAAATTTTTGTTGTGGTTGATTCCATGGCTGCATAGTCACTGATGGACAACAGTTGGGCAAAGCACGTAGCTACAGCCACTGGGGCCCAATATTGCAGTATTAAATCAAAGGAGTAGCAGCTTTAGATCTTAGTTCTTTGTCTCTTGCACCATACTCACGAGGCAGTGAATAATGTGTCGTGGGAGTGGGTCTGGTAAGAAATTGTGCTAAATTTACAGTCTAGGACAGAAGCTCTCAGTTCTGAAATGTTAACTGCTCTACAGTAGCAGTGATTGGGGAATAAACAGATCTGGTATGTTGACTGGCATGTAGGTTAAGATTAAGAGCAAGTATACATTGGCACATTTTAGTTTCCTTGATATCTGTGGCTCAGTTTTTCTGCTGCCTGCTTAGCCATGAAATTAGTGCTTCAAGGTATAGTACACCATTCAGCATTTACTGCGAAAACAGTAGTGGGAATGCACATTTATTATACAACAGGAAGACTCAGAGCGACATGCAGGTGGTGCTTACCTGCGCCTTCGCCACCGACCGACTCATTTGCACCAGGTGTGATGTGCACACCAAACCGTCGAGGGATTTTTGGAACGTGACGTGTCGAAAGTGGTGCGGCGGACAGCGGAGCGCCGCGCGTGCCAGCCCCGCGTGTTGCACGTGTGCACGTGCGAATGGTGTGTACGCGAGGCGGGCACGAGGAGCGGAGAGCTGACATGTCAGTAATCCGAGGTGTGAAGGAAGACACCGCAGCGGAAATCTGGTCATTCAAGCGTGTAGATGGCAGCCGTCGGTCCTTGGGTCCGTGCCGCCGTTGGACGAATTCCCTTGGATCTCCCACGCATGCCTACTGCGTCCCTTTAAAGTTTGGAAGCGGCAGTCGATGGATTGAGCTAGGGTCCGTGCTGATGAAAATTCGTCCGAACCCGGGACCACCGCCTGTCCAGGGCGCAATCTAACTGAGCTAATCGGGAACGCTGGCAGATCAGATGGTAGGGCGCGTGCTAATTGATCTTCAACTCGAAATGGGAGCGGTGTTGGAATGTATGCATGCATGCATGGTAGCTAGCCGGGTTGACACCACGCGCTTCCCACATATTTCCTCAGAGCGAAAAAACAGATTTGAAACCACTTTCCAAATGTATGTTCGGCGACCTTTGCATTATCGATGAAACAGCCTGATTTGTTTTGCTCGGCAGATTGAGTGCAACTGTAAGAAAAGCGCATAACACTAGGACGGCTGATAAGCCCCGTTTACAACGCGAGAGCAGCGCATCGTATCAACTTTCTCGTGTATCCCACTCATGTAAACAGGGAAATTGCGCCAGGAGAATGCACTAATCCCTCAGGCAGGGCGCAGATCGGCAAGTGCAAGTCGAGTGCTGGGGTGAATAGAAACAGGTGCTCGTAGGGCGCCTAGATGTGCTCGCGCTACTCTCCCCTCCCGCGCGTCGAGACACCCTAGTTTCGGGGCCCCCTCTTCCGCCCTGGGCGCCTACACAATACTCTCAGAAGGTAAACAAAGCAGACTCTGCTCAAGTTGTGACTGGCTGTCCCCCCCCCCCCGCTTCCCCCTAATTCCGCGTGCCGTATGCTTACATAAGCCTTCGTTCTCGCCCAACGAATTCTTCTTCAAGCTACAGGAGGGCTAACGCCCCATTATTCTCCATGTTTCAGTAAAAGCTTGCCAACATAGCTTCGCGACTTGAGAACGGGGATCAAGAATTTTTATTTGTTTATCTAACCCACCTTTTTTTCCGCTCCTAGACTGCTCTCAATGTCGTAGGCAGCGCGACGCTGCCTACGACACGAAGTCGAGTTGCATATATGCTGGAAGAGATTGGAGAACTGGTGAGATACTGCCAACTTTGAAATATGGAAAAGTGAATGCAGGGGAAACATTCCAGAATCTGATCCAATACTGCCAACTTCTAAAAATGGCACAGCCAAGGCAGGAAAAACATCCGAGAAACTGGTCCAATACTTCCAGCTTCCAAATATGGCTGAGCCAAGGCAGGGAAAACGCCCGAGAAACTGAACCAATACTGCCAACTTCTAAAAATGGCTGAGCCAAGGCAGGGAAAACGCCCGAGAAATTGGTCCAATACCGCCAACTTCTAAACATGGCTGAGCCAAGGCAGGGAAAACGCCCGAGAAAGTGGTCCAATACTGCCAACTTTTAAAAATGGCTGAGCCAATGCAGGGAAAACGCCCGAGAAACTGGTCCAATACCGCCAACTTTTGAAAATGGCTGAGCCAAGGCTGGGAGAACAGTGGCAACGCGGGGCCTTCATAGGACCATAGTTTGCCAACGCAATTCCTACATTGGACCACTGTCATGTGCTGCTTGGGGAAGTTCACGCTCGCCGTATGACAAAAAGCTTATTGCAAGTCTCCGGATAATTCCTGGGCACCTGGAATTGTTTATATTTATTTATTTGTTTATTTATTTATTACGGTCCTACAGATAGTTCGAGGGCACTGTAGCCGGGATTATGTCAGAGACAGTGTAAAACGTAATCAGCTATAAGAGAGCAAGCATCATGGGCGCAACAATGTGTCGAAATTTGAAATTTGCCAAGGGAAATGATAGCAGATAGGTGTTTTTTGAGCATATTCTGTCACAGTAGAAACCGCGAACTGGTGCCTGGTGTACCACAAGGAAAAGTGGAGAAGCGAAGCTGCAGATAGGCTCCAGAGATGGTCCTAAAGCGAATGATGTCGAAGGAGAACGAAGGACAAGATGCACACACAAGAGGTACGTGTGCTTGCGCTTCAGGTACCACTGCGAGGTCATGAAGACTCCGTGGGACATACCAGAGGGCCGTAACGCAGAGCTGTTATTCTTGATTACATGTAGGTAGGAAGCAATACACAAGGTAGTGGTACAGGCCCATTACGAACACTTTATAGCTCATGCCGTTTTGAATGATATCGAATTCCACTCAGAGAGCAGTCGCAGTCCACCGATGGTGCCGGGCATTGACACAGTAGACAAAACGCCAGAGTGATTGTTGCTTCAAAACACGTTTAGAGCCCTGCACGCAACATATCGAGTGCGCAAAACTTACGATAATGACAGTTTTACGCCGGGCTTGATTCTAGGTGAACTCTGAACTGCTTAAACATTAGCCGACGAGCAGACCCCAACCGATGCCGCCCCCGGTGCTCGGATGCTGGCCCGAAAGACGTGGGTTTAATCCCGGCCGTGGCTTTCGAATTTCGATGGCGGATAAATTCTAGACGTCCGTGCACTGAGCGATCTCAGTGCACAATAAAGAACCCCAGGTGGTCAAAATTTCCGCACCCCTTCACTACGGCGTCCCTCATAGCCGGGGTCGCTTTGGGATGTTAAATCCCCCTAAACCAAACCATAAACGCAACCTAACCGATGCAGATGGGTGAACACAACGAGGGCTGACTGCCCTGGAAGGGGGACATTTTTTAACAGTTTATTTGCCACTTTCCGCTAAAGTTGTATCCGACTATTGCTACTGGAACACTGCCACTACAGCACTGTTATGTCTTTTTTCTCCTGTATGCTGTATCGTTCTCAGCAACCAGCGGCTGCGGAGCAACTGACTAAGGCGGAGGTCAGACCTGTGAGGCAGCGGAGGGTGGTAAGAATCACTGACTCCGGACAGGCCGCTTTGGAAACTTATGATGATGAGTGGATCGTTGCATTATAAAGTTTCGAATCATGGTGTCCTAAATCGCTTACCGCTAAACCCTCCTTTGGCGCTCGGTATCACAATACTCTTCTAATTGAAAGCACTGCAGTGGCTCACTGGAATACTGAGAAGATCTTTGGCATAAAGTTGGCACCGATGCGCTGGTGCACTGAAAATGCCGTTTGCGTTGACCGTGAACGAATGATGCCGAATGTAACTAGCATAATGGTTTTCTCTCCAGGTCAAGCGTCGAACCCAAAGGTGTTCGTGGTGACAACACAGCCGGCTACCGTTTAATGTGCGCCTTAGAAGACGCCTAATGAGTGCAATCAAAGGTGAGGTCCTTTCATAGGTGACCTATGAAGGGACAGGACTATAGATGTCATGGTGGAAAAACAGCGCAAACTAAGACAGAGAACACAGAACAAGAGGGGAGACACTACAAGCCAGTCAGCGCTTGTAGTGTCTCCCCTCTTGTTCTGTGTTCTCTGTCTTAGTTTGCGCTGTTTTTCCACCATGAATTCACACCAACTAGCCGAAATGTCCGCTTTGCTACTATAGATGTCCCCTGAGCTATTAATATAGGCGACTGATAGCTAAGAAACCGGTTTTGTATATATTTCCGGGGATGGCTTTAGCAACCGCTGCTGGATGGAAGAGCGTTTCCCGATGACTAGAAAAAGCCTGTGGAGAAAATACAACATGACAACGAAAGGGTAGTGAAGAAGCGAGCGCGAAATTAAGGCAAGTAATTGATTCGCACCTAGCATAAAAGCTCATGCCTGTTTAACCCTGTAACGCCGTGGCATTGGGACTGTGGGATAAACTTTTCAGACAGCCTAGCGTCTACATTGCAAGTATGTGATAACAGATAATACCCTGACAAAATAATCTTACCAGACAATCAATGTAAGTCGCGCTTCTTTTGAAATGACTGACTAAAACTCTGCACGTATATTTATACACATGCAGCAAATCAACAGGATATTTTAAAAGAACTTCATTAACTACCGATGTTATTATATATTCTTTAACCTTACCGGTAACTGGTTGATTACCCATTTAGTTGTTCAAGTACTCCTTAATTGCTTTCCATCCACTTACTACATACCTGTCCAAAGCATGCAACCCTACATTGTTTTGCTTATAATTAACTAACTAATCACTCCAAATGAATGGAGTGTTTTTAATCGATTTCTTTAGATTTCATTCCCCTAACATGTTTTAATCCATTTAGAAGTTTTATTTTTTTCAGTCATTTTAAACAACTCCCTGCTATTGTCTGCCGTCCACGCTATCTCGACATTAAATTTTGACATTTTGACTCTAATTATTGGCTGAAATTACTTACCTAATCATAGTAGTGGCAATTTTTTTTTTGCTCATCATCTTCACACCGTCCTTTGTCGACCACAACCATCCGTTTGATGGTACTTCTTCTGAGAACGTCACAACTGCTGCGGACACGTTTTGCAAACACGTTTTGCGGACACACTTTGGTGACACGATCCTGCCGACACAGCCTAGAAATGCTTCCGCATTAAAAATTCATTTTGCAAGTAAATGTTTTTTTTGCTGCTGCCCCTGAAAAAAAAATCCTGATTCAGCTTTTCTTGCTGATCATCCGCATTTGGAGTGCAACCATCTTTTTCTCCTTAATAGAGCTATTATATGCTTGTATAAACTCAATAGCCTCAGGTTAAAAAGACCGCGTAAGCATGAGAATACTGCCGAACAGAGGCAAACTCTGGGAAGACCTTTAATAGTGCGTATTATTCACTGCACACTATCAAGGTGCTTGTGCGCAACGACATTTACAAAAATTGTACAAAGCCCGTAATCAGCCCATTTCTTTCGAACTAGGAAGCGAGCCCCATCAGCTCAACAAAATGTCGTCCCTTCTTCTGGTTTGCGCTGAATGCTGAAACATGCAAAAAAAAAATGTTGTCGCTGTACGACTGCCTCTCTGCAGAGCTATTCAGAAGAATGAGCTGCTTCGATGAGTAACCTGCGCATTCCATTTCAGCGTATTACGTGGTGCGGGTTCGGGCAAGTTATGGTCCCAGTCCTGCCACAAATATTTTTAACTAACTGCTTCATGAGTGCATTGGAAGCGGCTTGATTCGCCTGTGAAATGCACGGAAGAGACCGGCGCGTCGGCTGCTAGTGCTGTTCCTTGGCTTAACCAGACACGGCTTAACAAGACACCGACAAAGGTAGAGGCGACAGGACGAACGCCGGCGTTCGTCCTGTCGCCTCTACCTTTGTCCGTGTTTTTTTTAGCCGTTGGAATGTCTCACAATAGTTGTCCCTACTTAAAAAAAAATTGAGGAGCCTTAGCTTATATGACATCACAACCTCCTCTGGAAGCGGAATTTGTGCGTAAAGACGACCGCAGAAAAGTGTTCTTTGTGTCAATTGTCGAAAAAAAAAGGCCCGCAATTTTCAACCCCCATAAATCAGAAGCACAAGTTCTGTGTATCTTATAATTATTTATCGTAGATATCGCAGTTTTAAAACGACAGACAAAACCCCACTGCCGCTGAAATTTGCGGCAGCGTAACGTCGTAACGGCGAGAAAACGAATTGAAATGCAAGCTTTGCATATGACTATATATTATACGAATACAACTGCATATGTTACATATGTTACCCACACCTGCACCAAGATGTAACGGCCTTTATTGACAGGAGAAGACTTGGACTTGTTGTGAAGGCCGGTTAAAGCGGGCAAGGCCAGGTCCGGTCTCAGAACAGTCGATGCTCTCGTCTCGCGCCGCGCGTCGGCTCTGCTGCTTCAGCTGCCGATCGTTGTCTTCTCGTATAGCGCCGCGCGTCGGTACTGCTGCTCCGACTGCTAATCATCTTCCTCTTTACACATGCATTAAATGGCGGTATTTTGACTACCAACGCATACCAGTAACCTTCGAGCTTTATTGCAGTGAATAACCGAGGCGAACCCTTAATAGAGACCTGGAAATGATCGTAACTGTATGTTGCGCATGAATCACGACTCCTTCACTGCTACGTAAAATTTTCACTGAAGGGTCAGAAAATATGGATTAGGTATGAAGTCGGTACGTAGAGAAGGTATAAATAAAAAAATGAATAATAAAGACGTGAAACTCACGGTCATTCCTGGTGGCGTTTCGAACTTGCGGCTGTATCGCTCCAAGCTCACTCTCAACGCAATTCGAGTAGGTCCACGTTCTGTGTCAGATATCCCTTATCCCTTGAGGCTCTGCCGAAACAAATTTGTGAGCGGACAAAAAAATCTATTGGCGGGGATTTAGCGGCGTGTCGTCGCGGATATATAGGAAATAAAGCTGCTTCGCTACTTCGGCGAAACAGCGAAAAAGAAGCCTGTCATCTGTCAATCAAAACGGCATGCATTTGAATGCTGCCAGGGCGGCATTGAAGACCCCTTGCACACTGCAGGTGACGTTTACTTGTGGTTGACCATGTCAAGGTAATCTTGTTGCACCTTTCCATACCAAAGTCACGGCGTGGAACTGGAAATTTTTCGGGTTCGGTTCGAGTTGAAGCTTTTCGGTTTCAGTTCTTGGTTTTGCTCCGGAGCACATACCGCTCCTCCTCGAAACGGTTCAAGCGGTTTAGTGACCAAGAACTTGCGGATGACCGGAAATTTTGTGGACACTTGTGGATGCTGTTTTCTGTTTCTGTGTGACGTCTGTAGGCAAACTAAAAAAGCTTAAATTATTTGTTTGGAATTGTTTCGGCTTGACCCAATTTAACGTACTGGACGCGGCAGAAGGTGCAAAAATTTGCGGTGACTGCCACACATTCAGGCAAACTAAAACGTTTTTTGGCTATCATATATGTGCATTAAGTTCAACAGATTTTTCTTCTTTATTTTAATGCATTAGCAGTAGAAGGTTCTGTGCAAGCGAAAATGGCACGCGCGTCACGCATAACGTGTCGCGTGAAGTGGTGTGAATCTTGCGGCGTCATCAGAGTCCGCCCACCGTGAGAGGTGGTGAACCTGCCCACCGCATTGTGAGCAAACTGCCCACCGTGGCAGATGGCATTTAAATTAATGATTGGTTGCGACAGGTTGCTCGGGCAGAGCAACCTGAGTCTCGCAAGCCCCACCAGTCGCTGTGTTTAAAACAGCCACCTTTTGGGGTAGTGGCGCATCGCTTGACCGCTGCACCACTGCGTTAACCGCTGCACCACTGCGCCAGGAGTGAAAGAACGCTCCCAGCGATCTATGAATGTAAAGTGAGTGAATGACCAATTCACTATACACGGGCATTAGCTTATATTACATAATCAATAGCAACACAATATACGAATGCATTTAAATGATGCGCCGAGGATTGGCAGACGTTCTTTGTGCTCACTTGGTGACCGCATGCTCCCTGCCGTCATGAAAACACGGCTTTCGAAACGAGCCGGGCCCTGACAAGACAGGTATGACGTAGTTAAATAGCAATGTAATATAGAAATTGAAGGCTGGAATAGTAACGCAGCACGATACACTCCCGAGGGATACTTTCTCTCCAAACAGCCAACAAAGGATACCATTTCTTTGCGCTAGGGAAGTCGTTGTTAACGTGGTAAATTTGCGAGGGGCTTTTCCTAAGTTTCGTTCGTGTGTGGATCAGCATAAGTAGGCTTATGCAGAGAAAGTCCTACATAATGGTAATAAAAATATTAGGAATATACCGACAATTTTAAATAATCTAAGCTTCTGAGTGCTCGAACAAAAATCTACGCAAATAGGAGTAATTGACGCAAACAGACAAATTATACGCCAGCGCTCCATCTCGTGAGGGGCAGTATGAAACGAAAAGATGGTGGGTTGTATACGTGCACACTGATTCAGCATTTTCAGAAACCACGTCGCGGGAATAGGAGGTCTAACACTAAGCCGCGTATTTTGTTATTTATTTATTTACTTATACGCATGCCTCATAGGCCCCAACTGGAGTATTATGTGAGGGGGTTACATCAGAAACTGGGGTGCGAAGAGAAGGAAATAGAGCACGGTTATTTAAATATTGTGACACAATAGCAAACAGCCGACCAGGATACAGAACGAAATTAGAAAATACGTCAGAACGAAATGCTGCTTATGTTTCTTTAAAGATAACATGATCGGAGATGCGAACAATGTGGACGGGAAGACATTTTGAATAAATGTTTGCATGGGGCAGGGCTTATGAGTTGAAAACGGTGTTCTTCCCGAAAACGTTTGATACTGCGGTGGTTATGCAATCGTTGATATGTACTGGTCGGTTGAGTGAGAGGTAGGGTGAAAGAAAGATGGCTGTAAACAATTCTATGCAAGAGCCAAATGAGTGCTATTTTTCTGCGAGATTCTAATGACGGCAGGGACAGCGATGCCCTATTGTTAGTTGTGCTGTAATGTCGGCTGTAGTTGCGAGCAATAGCATCATTTAATAAAGTTTATTGAAGGTATAGTAAACAAATGTACCTGTAAGGTACGACAGAATAAAGTGGAGCAAGGAACTGGGATTTTAGAAAGGCTGGAAATTGCTTCTGTGTGCTGTAAAAGAAAGCAGCCAGAACAACAGCGGTATACACACAAATTTCTGCAGATATTAGAGGAGATGGACGGTGGAGGCATCGTACTGGAGAAACCGACTGTCACCTTGCATGTGCAGTGCGGCAGGATCGAGAGCGTGCCGCAACAAAGAGAAATATGCAAAAAGTATGCTATTTCAACAGAATACAGGTGCTAAATAATTAAAGAAAACTATAAACTGATTACGGTCGTTTCCTTATGAGGTATACGCGTTTGTAATCGCTAAAAGACTAGGAGGAGCCTTACACTTCAGTCGACTAGACGAACAGCGGGACTTCGGGAAAGGACACTCGATAATAGATACATCCCCACCGTGAGTAACGTAATAGAGAAATGCTCAGAATATAAAGCGACCGTGACGTAGCTTTCATCGGTTGCAGAAAACAAAAATAGTAACCTTTCTTGTCTAGAGAAGACTTGCTGCGCCCGTTTCTGTTCTACCAGATAAGCGGAGCCAAGGCCCTCACTGCTTTCGCGACCGCGGGAGCTTCCGCGTCTTATGTTAGCTGAACAGCGCGCTCGGCTTCCTTCACCGATTTTGTTGCTTCGCGTGCCGCCGAGCACAGCCGATGTATTGTTTTTGTGCTTGGCAGCGCGCTCAGCTTCTCTCGCTGTTATCGATGTTTGACCGGCAATGGCTCCCGCCTGCTCTTCAGAGGCATCAGCAAACATTCGCGTCACAGAATGAACGGTTGAAAGTTGAAAAAGGCGTAGATTTTGGACACATAGAGCTGGAGGCTCCCACTTAGGAAACGCAGCGCGAGAGGCTGCATGAAATGGCGAGTGGTCAAAGGTGGCGGGAAATAAGGCTTCTTTTGCGCCGTGCCAGGTTCGAATTATACTCAGGACTAAAATGCGGTAAAGCTTTGCAGAGAAAGCTGTTAAACAGAACCATCTCAGGTGGCTTCACAGCGTGAGGTGGCCAGTCACGTGACCAGCTATTGATGGCCGAGTGACTGTGGTGAGGTCGCGGCTCATCACACGACTACCGCCGGCAAGTAACCGGGCGTCCTTTGCGGTCGTTGTGGTGGCGTATAGGTTGCCACACAGTATGCAGGACTAAGAACTTACTGTAGGTGTTAGCCATCCCTTACAAAGAACATTTTCGACAGTCTATAGAGTGTCTATACACTTCTGTCTATAAAGTCTATAGACTGTCTACAGACAAATCCTACAGAACAGGCTATAGGCAATACAAATGCAATAGACAGTCTATAGACAATCTATAGATTTATGGCCATACACTTTTAGTGGACTTTGGTCCATAGACGGTCTATAGACTATGAATAGACAAAAAGCAATATCTATAAGAAGTCAATAGAGTCAATAAGAAGTCTATAGACCAATTTCATAAGGGATTAGCAAAAGAGCGGGAGAAGCACAGCGATAGCTTCCACTGAGTTAGTTTCACTAAGTTTCACTGAGCGTTCGCAGCAGAGGTCCAAAAGCTGGCATTTTTTTTTTCTGGTGGATATCACTCCGAGAGAACGTATAAGAATGTTTCTGATAAGGCCTTCATGTTCTTCTTCAGGTTCACCTTCGTTGCCGAGCAATATTCACCTTAGTTTGCTAAAAATGGAATCTGAGAGGATTTCAGGCTTGGAAGCATTTGTTTTGATGGGAACATCGCCAATCACGCGAGCATCGCGTAATCAGGCTGTGGAAGAGGCGCACGTAATGGTGTTAGAAATCATCTTGGTCACAATAAAGTTACTTCTCTCTCAGCCTGTATAAATAGGGACTGCACATAGCGATTGCAGTACTGTTAAGGGAGTTATAAAATACTATTCAGGAAGTTTGTAGGGCAGGGTGATGCAATCTCGCCGGCGTTATTATATGTACGCATACAAGATGTAAGCCGCCGCGGTGGCTCAGTGGCTATGGTGCTCGGCTGTCCCGAAAGACGCGGGTTCGATCCCGGCCGCGGCGGTTGAATTTCTTTGGAGGAGAAATTCGAGGCCCGTGTACTGTGCGATGTCAGTGCACGTTAAAGAACCCCAGGTGGTCGAAATTTCCGGAGCCCTCCACTACGGCGTCTCTCATAGCCTTAGTCGCTTTGGGACGTTAAACCCCATAAACCAACCAACCAACCAACCATACAAGATGTGTTCAGGCCTGTTGGAATAAGAAAAGTACTGAATGCAAGTAACTGTGAAAAACCTTAGCTACGTTCAATTCGATTTCGCATGCTATTGTCCTTCTTAGGAGCTTAGAGAAAAAAAACTTAGATAATTGCTACACAGAACAGGAGCCGTCTGAACGAGAGCTTCTTCGCAATTTCATGCGATATTAAGGATATGAAGCCATCGCTATGTGAAGTTCAGCCAGGTGCGGTAGGAATTTCCTTTTATGACCTTCTTCTAAAGATCAGCAGTGGCTGTTATAGCTCGCGCAAGGCTGGCCACCCAGTTTTATAAGCCCCGCCGTGCCGCCATACGTCATTAAAGCGTTATATGGACCATCAGCAACAAAACCCGACGTCCGGAATCCAGGAAAAGTCTACAAAACCCTCAATGACGTCATCTGCACAGAAGAAATTTCCTCTAAAGGTGCGGGAAATTCAATCGAGCATTTTCAGATTGCGAGGAGAGCACGCAACCCAGAGTCCACAGAACTACTGTTGTCCGCCATGGTGGTTATGGCGCTCGGCTGCTGACCCAAAAGACGCGTGTGTGATCCTCGCCGCGGCGGTGGAATTTCAATGAAGGCGAAATTCTAGAGGCCCGTGTGCTGTGCGAAGTCAGTGCAAGTTAAGGAACCTCAACTGGTCGAAATTTCAGAAGCCCTTCACTACGGCGTCCCTAATAGCCTGAGTGGCTTTGGAACATTAAACGCCTATAAATCTTTCATGGCATTTCATGGCATTTCTTTCATGGCATGGCATTTGTACATGGAAATTATGTTGTTTACATGATCTATTTGCAAAGGTTTTAGGCGACGCCACGACAGACCGGTAAAATAAAGACAGCGCAAGAGACCACTGCACGGAAGGTAAGGTTGAGCACACTACCAAAGGGGAGTGCTACGCCGGTTTAAGGTCTGTCTGTTCACACTCTTCCCTCAGAGAAGCCATCATTTGGGAGAAATGAGGTATCGTCGAAACAAGTGATTTACAGTGGCGGTTCATCATTATAGTTTTCCATAAACTGTGTAGTACAATCAGAAAAAACAATATCAAGAGGTTCATCAACATACTGCACTCCGGTGAGGTATCGTATGCTATGAGAAGTCAAATAAATTTGCTGTCTCAAAGTCCGTTGCAGAACATCCCAGAACAGAACTGCGTCCTTACAGTTAATGAAGCAATGTTCAATTGCTTCAGGAACAACATGGCGGCAGTTCACAGACGGAACACAAAAGCGCATTGCTGCTTGGTGAATAAAGGTGAATGTAGTGTATGGGTTGCCTTACCACAGTATGCTAATGAATAGTGTTGCGAGGTACGGGCTGTGGACTCGGTGAAGGCTGGCAAATGGGTCTTTATTAAAAGAATTTGACCCAAAAGAAAAGAGGGCCCCAGGCCCTTGGAAGGTACAGACTGGCTCCCAGAGCAGACTGGCTCCCCGAGCAGCTCCTCTCTTCCGCTGCTGGAGGAAGACTCCCGTGCGTTCACCGAGTCCACAGCCCTTACCTCGCAACAACAGGTGTGATCAGAAAGGGAAAAAACATAAATAGAAAAATTAATGCTTTCGCATTCAAAGCGAGTAACGTTTACTGCGTTATTTATACTGAACGATTTCGGTTTATGTTTCTGAGCGCCGTGGTGCAGTTTCAGAGCCAGGGAGCAGAAACTCTGCTCACGTGGGCCCCAAAAGTTGTGGCGCATGAACTGCTACGTCGTCTTCTCTCGTACACACGCTGTGCATACCAGCGCCTTTTGGACTGCCGGCAAACGACCCCCAGTTCAGAAACCAATCGGCCGCTTGGGCCGATCTCATTCGGCATATCGCGTATGCCAACGTGGTTTCTGCATTGCGTTTTACTTTGCGACACTTCGCCGACGACGATGCTCGGCGGACATCTGCGCTCGTGGCCCGTATCCGACAGCGCGGAAGTCGGTATATCCCCTGGTAAGATAAAGGGACAATATGCTCCACTCTCCGTACCGGCCAATACTGGCCGCCTTCTTTTACTTCGCCCCTCCTGGGCAGCCGCGTCGTGATGCTGCTGATTTCGATATCTGGTGCTTACTTTTTTGTGCTGCTTTTTAGCAAGCAGTTCGTGCATTTGCTAAATGAATGCTGCAAGATAACGCTTAAAGCGCACGGGATTCAGCACTTACCGCGCGGGTGAGCAATTCCTCCAGGAACTTACTACGAATGGCGACATGTGACATCGGCTAGGCGCTGCATGCGTCTGCCGGAGGGCTGATCGGCAGATATCTGCCGATCAGCCCACCGTTTCTTGCGTCCAGTGCTTTGAGTGGGCGACCTTATATATAAAGGAAGCCGATAACAAGCTTTTCATAGCCTCGAAATTTGGTGTCTCAGCGCATGAAAGATAGCCGGCGAAGGAGGATAATTTTCACTACAGACGCAATGCCACCTCACTGCTGACATTGCGGATCTGCGTCTGATTCGAACAACAGCCGCGTTTACATAAATGCGACAGAAGTCGACTGCAGTCCACTTTTTGGGAGAAACTGCAAAAGCCCTCGTGGAAGAGAGTAGAGGATGAGTCACGCCGTTCCTTCTCAAACATGCTTTTACCCTAAAAAATTGACGGGAGTCGATTTCTGTCGCATTCATGTAACCAAGGTTTCTGCGTGGTCGTCTTTCTTGACTCGTCAAGGAGAATGAAGAGAAATGAACGGGTGATTTGGGGTGCAGTATGCTCGGCTTTCGTACGCGTGTATCTGCGCAGGATGCCCTGCTCCAAATTACGAATGATGTGCTTGATGACACCATCCCCCCACCTCACTAAAGCTATCCTGAGTGTTGACCTCACCAAGGTATTTGACAGAGTTCGACAAGATGCCATCTTACGGTTACTGCAGGCAAGGCACTACAGGCAGGCCCTAAGATCTACAACCGCACTCGCGCCTTTCTCTCGGGACGCACTGCCTCCCTGCTTATAGATCAGCTTAGCACTCCCTATAGGACAGCTCGGAACCCCTTAAGGTGCGGTCCTTTGTCCCCATTTCTTTAACATTGCTCTCATTTCCCTAGCTCACAAACTGGCCCTAATCTCACACCTAAAGCATACCCCTGTACGCTGATGATATCACATAGACCACTCATGGGTCTGACGGGGAAATTGAAGAAACTCTTCAGCTAGCAGCAGACACCATCTCCGCTCACGCGTGATCCATCGGGCTCCAATGTACCTCCTCTAAATCCACGCTTTTGCTAATTAGGCTAAAATCTGGCGCCAACTCGTCCATCCAAATCCCTTCACAAGAATCCCCTATACCGTCACGTCCGCCCTCCGCATCCTTTGCCTCAACCTGCAGGATTGTGGACGAAATAAGCATGCCTTTAGAACACTCATGACCTCCACGCAATCCGCGTTGAACTTTCTTCGCCGCGTATCCTCCCTTATCAAGGGTAGAGACGAAGCGGACAACATGAAAGTAATGCATGCATTATGTTTAGCCGCAGTCTCGAAGCTGCTCCATATCTCAAATTGAACCGCATTGAAGCCGAAGCGCGAACGCCATGACCCACCTTGCGATTGAGGCATCCCTAAACCTACCTTGTAGCACTAGCACAGCCAAACTGCTTGCTCTAGGAATGCATAACACCCTTCAGGAACTAGTTGACACGCAGCTTCAGACAGTATGTTAGACTTGCTGCGAGCGCCACTGGCCCCCATATACTCTCCTCTCTTCCCAGCAACATACCCGCTAACCAGTCAACCTCTATAGTCATCCGTAAACACATTCGTACACCTCGCATTGTGAAACCCCTTTCACAAAATGGCGATCTACAGTATCATATCCGTCGCCGCGTAGCTTGCGCTAAGGCCTTTCATAAGTATTGCCGGCGAGACCCCGATGCCATTTGGGTAGGCGCCGTATGTGCAGCGCATGAAGCGGTAGCAGCTGGCTACAGTACAACCCTACCTCACCCCCTAACTCTCCGTCTTCCATCGGGCTATACGCCTGCTGAGGCAGAGGAGGCCGCTATCGCCGTACCTTTTGCACATTCGGACGCTCAATAACGCTTTAGCGATTCCAATCGGCCCTGTCCAACTTTGCCAGAGGCAGTATTCACATCCTTGCCTGGCACAAGTTTACCACGCAGGGTAGAGCTTCAGTGGGCACCGGCTCACGCTGGAAACCCTGGAAACGAGGCTGCCAATAAATTGGCCGCCCGAGATTTTATTTACCGGGCTCAGTACAGTCTCGATATGGCATTCTCGACGGATCAGGCGCTCACCTTTGCAGCGCTCACGCAAATATCCCGTTTGGATCGTCGTACTTACCCCCCTCCCACCCCTCCTTTACGTACCCCCAATAGAACCTCTTCCAGCGCCTCCAAACCCGCTATTTGCCATCTTGTCATCTCCTGAGCTGTTATTCTGCTATTGTGGCACGTGTCCTGCATGCTCCCAATGCGGTCACCATCACGCTACGCTCTCCTAAATCGTTTTCGGATGCCCTGTTGATCCGCCCCGGCAGGGACAGCCCACCATTTCGAGCTGGGAGAATTTGGAGGTCCTGCTCACGCCTGCAAACCCGACATCGCAGCTTGCTGCGGTGACTCAGGCTGCCGATGTCGTGTCACATGACCAATCTGATGCAGTACCGGACCATTTAGTGGGCCAGGGACACTGCGGGGTCTAAAACTCACTTGCAGAAAATAAAGTTTTTTTTTCTCTGTGTCTGTCTGCAGTCATTTCTGTAAGGATGATCGTTTAGTTTGGTTTATTGGCGCTTAACGTCCCAAAGTGACTCAGGCTATGAGGGAAGCCGTAGTGAACGGCCCTGGAAATTTAGGCCACCTGGTATCATTTAACGTGCACTGACATCGCACAGTACACGGGCATCTAGAATTTGTCCTCCTTCAAAATACTACCTCCGCGGCCGGGATTGAACTCGCGTCTTTCGAGTTAGCAGCCGAGCACCATAAACCACTGAGCCACTGCGGCGGCTGGAAATAAAGATGGTAGATGTGGCAGTTGGTTCAGATTCAGAATAAAACACACAAGACGAAAACGTCGTGATTCAACATAAGTTCACAGCAAGAGTTTCTCGTGTGTTCTCTTGTGTTGTACCCTTGTGATGCTTTGTAAATACTTAACAGCTATTTTCCCCTCACTTTTTGTGATGCCTTAATTTTTGTATAAGTTCTACGCGTTTTGTTTGATCTGTAAGTTTTTAGTTTATATAATCTGTAATATATGTATTTCTTTTGTTGATGCTCTTACAAGTGTTGAGAGTGATGTCTAGCCTTCTTTATACTAACTTACTGTCTTTATTTTGGTATATTGTTGCCTGCATGTTTGTATACCTTTTTTTCCATTGGACCCGTTACTAGCCGTTGGGTATGGGTCCGGGCAGTGTTTGCGTACATTTTTAATGCAACAAAGACCAATAAATAAATGAATGAATGAATGAAAATGTATAGTCCCACTAAACGCTCGGTAGGTAAGCTAAAGGCCGCAGCCCATCAGCTAGGCTGATCTAGTGAGGAGTGGCGTGGGCTCTCGTTTTTTTTTTCCGAGCGAGCGCTGTACTCCTCGCTAGCGAAAAAAGTCGTCCTTTCTGAGTGTGAAGCCTTCACCTGCCAGCTGCACCAGGACACAAAAACGTTCCTCCGCTAGGGACTGACCTAGTGCCGGCGCACTCTACCTGCCAGCCGCAGGAGGGCGCTAACAATAACTGGGTCACTAACTGGATAGGTGTTGCGTGACCATGTGGAGCTCAGCCTGCCAGCTCTCACCTCCCACGGTTGGCAGGTGGCAAAGTGGAGAGAGAGAATTACCGTTTTTTTTCCCGTGTGCTAGCGCTAGGTAGGCAACTAGCGAAATGTTGTGTTCTGGCGAAGTCTGGTGGTGTCCTGTTCAATGAGGAAAACTGTTTTCGCGACACATGCAGCCACATGGGAAGGACGAAACCCGTGCACGCCAGCTGCAGCCAAGTAAAACAAAGGGTCGTGCGTGCATGCACATAGTCCAAAGGTAGCAAACCGATTTCGCTGCATCTGGAGCCATGTGGAAGGGCAGAAACAGCGTCGCGTCAACTTTCCCTTATATTGTCTGGAATACCATCGCAAGCACCTTATTGGAAGGATCCATAATTACGGTTCTAGCGCACCTCCGTTGTACTTAGTTTAACGAAGTAAATCGGGGGTTTACTTCTTATCTTACTACCTCTGCTACTTCTCCAAGCCCTCCTTCAATTCTGCGATTATATCCGTCACCTGCAAGACAAAATCTCCGGATTCTGTAAAAGACTGCCCCAATATATAGAGCCTATACCTTGTGGCTGGTGTAAGAGAGATGAATGTCTTTGAAAGTTAATGTTGCACAATGTGTCCAAGCCGTCTATAGCGCTGTCTTCGGCTTAATTAAATGATTAGCGTAATCAGTGATTATATTGCTGGCTGCCCTTCTGTCATGTCAGGCCACGACTTGCCGATATATTTCCCGCTGCGGTTCGCAATCAATTGTTGCAAGTTTATCGCGCGTGTCTTTCTTAATCTCCCTCGTCTTAAACTTTCATGTCGTGCCATAACAAGACATCCAAATAGCGACGTCAGTGAAAGAGGGAGACTAACAAACTCAAGTTTTCGGATCGGTCACGCGTAACATGTTCCAGAATTAAGAAATCTGCACTATTGAATTCTGCACTTCTCTTCGTACACGCCACTGTTCTCTCTCATTAGATATATTTCACACGTTGGGTGCCATTTGTACACTGCCTAGCGCCACTTTTAGTCCCTATATATATAGTGTAAGAGCACTCATTTTTGCTGAAAAGATTATATTGTGCTGTTTTGCACCGAAAGTAGGGCTGAACCGTGCCCCGAGCAGGTTCGTAACGGTTCATCTGAACCGCTTCGTTACAAGATGGCGAAAATCATATAGGTTCGGTTCGGTACCTGTTTCGGGCAAAGAACGGGTTCAGCTCCGCTTTCAGGTTCAGGATCGGCGCCAGCAGAACACTGTGACCAAATTCAAAATATTTTTTGACCTGATACATCACTGATCTCTGCCGTGGTGACAGTTTATAAGTAAAAGCTGAACCTAGACATATTGGTAAGGTCATTCTCCGAATTAAGCATTTAGTTTTCTTATGGTATGATACTCGATAAGATGAGAAATGATCTTAAAAAGCAAGAATGCACAAATAAGGTCTTCACGATTCGAACGTTTATGAGGCACAAAACGTTACCCTTGCGGTTCAGGACAATATTCACAATTTTATCTCTGTGAAGCAGGGGAGCGCAGGAGCGTTTTGGTTAGGACATGCGGCTTCATACAACCAAAATCGGGGAGTGACTGCAAGCTAATAACTACGCGAATGTAGCCATACTCCCATGAAGCATACTATGTCTATATATGGACCGTACAGACGGTGCTTGCGCAAAAGTTAACATTAATTAGGATTACGTTTGACGTCATATGCTAAAAAAGAGTTTGTGTTCAATCTAAACTATGAATAGGATACGGAAGGACAGACGAAACAAAAGCACAAGGACTAAACCGACCACTGACAGCCTGTGTTGCTGCGGATGACGCTAAAGAGAGGAATGGTTGGCACGTGGAAAAATCCGCAATGTAAATCTTGCCAACTCCACAAAATGTGCGTTGTCTGGGTAAACCTAGGAACAATAATACAAACCGGGGCCAAGTGCGTGAGAGGCGTAGCGAACACGAAGTTTTCAGTGGTGTTGAGTAAGGCTGCGTTGCGCTCCAGCCGGGAAAGGCCCGACGGCGCGATAGCACATCCGCCCAGCTTATCTGCGCACCGCCATGGCGACGCTTTGCGTAGGCAGGAGGCGCGCGCGCATATCTTCGCCGGCGCTGCTCCACTCTCACTGTTGTCGCTCGGCGTCTAAACGTGTCCGCTGTAAATGACACTCGTGTCCGCGGCTTTCGCGATTCTTCCACGGCATAGAAGCAACCCTGGTGGACGACGCTCAGCCATGGGAAGGACGAGCCACTAAATTTCTGCAGCCTCTCCAAAGTCAACCTCCCAGCACGGCGTTCCAACTACCAGAAAAACTTAGGTTCTCCAGAGACCAGCGCCTATGGCGAAGAAAGTTTCAATCGCGAACGACTCAGATCCGGGAGGGAGCCCGCCGAGGAGGGACGACGCAGGAGACAGCAGCGGAACGCGGAACACCACTGACCAGGCTGAATGCCAAGGCGAAGCCCAACCAGAGGCCTCCAACAGTACATGCGGGGCTTCCGAGAAGGGCGTGTTCGCGTACGCCGTACCGTGGCTTCATCATACAGTGCTGCTACAGATGGCGCCACTGGATGGTGCCCGCAGTGACTCTAGTTTCCGCCCTGCTCAGTGTGCACAGCAGCCGACGATGGAGAGGACGCCGCAACTGCCGCCACGAGGCGTCACCGGCACGGATGATGCAGGTACTGTGCCAGAACATGGAGTCACCAGAGAAGCGGATCAACCCGATTCGGCGAGCGCACTTTCGATCCGTTTTCAGGAACGCCTAATTTGGCTGGCAACAATGAGCGAAAATATACACGGCACCCTCGGCGAAATACGGTCGAGAATGTCATCTTGCCTGCCTGTCGCGGGTCATACACGAGAAGTTCCCGAAGAGGGATCTCGAGAAAGAGAATCTACTAGCGACGACCGCCAAGTGCTGTCTATGTTACACTCAGGCACAACTGGCTTCAGAGCAAATCTGCAGGGCGCACGCGAGACTCGTCATCAATATCGTCTTGGCGACTTCAGGAGGGAAACAAGCGTATCGGAGCAGATTCATCACGATCTCCTGAATGGCGCTTGCGGTGCACTAGAGGAAGCACTTCGCCAAGCACTGTCGCTAAAGGACGGCGTCGAAAGAACCGTCGCCTTGCTTTCCCCGCTCGGGCCATCAACAAGAGCGTGGATTCCGCACAACCTTACCTCGATGGTGAGCCGTGTCCAGTACTACTCGAAACACTACGCGGAGGAAATGATCAGTGCCCCGTTGGAGGTGCGTGGCTACACAGTAAGACTGTCCGTTCGCGGCGCGATAGAAGTTGGTCAGGTGGCGCTCACCTTTGGCTTGCAGTTCTGCGCGAGTGCTGGCAACGAGAAAGTTCGGTGGCCGTTTAAGGGCACGCTGCTGTTTACGATAGAGCACCCGACTGATCCAGCCTGCAGTCAGCGGCACAGAGTGTGTCCTTCGAGGCCAGAGGGGACGATCATGCCCAGGAATGTGGACAATGTATCGTTGCACCTTGCGGGTCCGATTCCAGCGATGACGCTCGACCAGGAAGGACTGTGGGCGATGAGGACTCTTCACCTTTCCCTTTCAGTTTCCCTATAATTTGAACAAGTCCACCTCTACAGGTTGTAAGCTGTCACCATGTGCTGAAAGAGTGCACCCAAAAGACCTACCCACCATGTCGTACCGCACCAGCCATGTTAATCAACAGGAGAGAACATAAGGACACACAGAGGAGCGGATAATATAAATGCGAACATCAGCGTCGACCAACAGCTATATGCTTTCACTGACCTGAAAGAAAAAGACATTTAGGTGGACCTTCCATTCACATCTCGGAAGAGAGTTTTTGCTTTGACGGACTCCTGACCACTTCTGATATCAGCGGAAGAGGTAAACATGCAATGAGTTGCCATGCATGATTTCCGTTGTTCGTTATTGCACTCTTTGCCGGTAGGGACAGCACAAAGACGTAATTTTTGCCAATAAAAACCTTGTAGCTACTCCGAACTTGCATCTTCGTCCGTATTTTTTCTTAGTCCGTGCGTCCCTATGTTAGCTGCTGTTTGCAAGCGTACGGAAACTATTCCAAGACTATGCGTTATTTATATTAATTGCCGGAGCTATTCCTTGATGTCGTAATCATCCCGCTTTATAAATCAGAATGAGCCTCTGTTAATTCTGTCTCTGCGGTCATGAAAAACGATGTTTAATTAGCGCCATCGTTCAGAACAAGCATCATGGCTACTAGGAGCATAAACATTGACGCGGATGTTTGTCATTACATTCTGTGCACCCTTTCTTGCGACCGGAAGTGGTCCTATGGTGCTTCGCGAAGGCTTAGAGGCAGTTTACTTCTCATTCAGATTGTGAAAGTTCTTCAATGACAACTGGTGTCTGACGAAAGGAAACAGTGCAGAAATACATGCGAACAAAGAAAATGCCGAAGACCACGACACGGCGTGATATCAGAGTGGCTGTGTCACTATGTTATTGAGCACGTGGTGGGCGGAACGACGCCCAGATGATGTGCGCGGTATGCAGGCTTATGCAGAGCTTGAAGAGACTACTTCCTTTCATATGAGTTAGTAAGTTGGCGCCGCCCATCGCTCAAAGGGGAAATTTCACAAGGCACGATTGGGCCACACCTTTATATGTCACGCTCCTGAAATTGAGGAGCATTTCAAAGGTAGAAAGATGTGCAAGTTGGTGTTTAGCAGAGAGAACAATGTACTAGCGCTAAACCACAAGGAGGAATGGAGAGAAGAAAACATAAACCCTAGGCGTCAGCCTACTCCATTCGCAAAAAAAAAAAACACGCATCTAGATAGACAACGTTCACGTGTCTGAAAAGACTATCGACCAAACGGTATTCTCGACGGCTCCTTCCGGTTCAGCAAGTTCGCTCTCTAGGTAGAAATATAAACATTCGTTTTGCTCACGCACGACTGCCTTTCCGCGTGCATAAGAAATGCTGCTAGTATATCTCACTCTTTCTTGGCCGTATTTACAGAAATAACACGCGTCTGTTCATAAAAGGGGAGTACATTCTCATCGTTTGGTTTTGCGGGTGTTTACTTCCCAAAGCGACTCTTGCCATGAGAGACACCGTAGTGAAGGACTCCGGAAATTTCGAACACCTGGGATTTTTAACGTGCACTGACATCGCATAGTGCACGGGCCTCTTGGATTTCGCCTCGATCGAAATTCAACCGCCGCGGCCGAGATCGAACTAACGTCTTTAGGGCCAGCAGCCGAACGCCAAAACCACTGAGCCACTGCGGCTGCTCTTTGTTCATCGTGATTACACAGGTCTTAATGTGCAGCCAATTGTCCAGAGCTTGATATTGCCTCTATAACAGCCTTGTGCTCCATGAGCCGAACGTTGATACATCGGCCAGTTTGGCTGATATAACATTTGACGCACTCTAATTGAATTCTGTAGACCACAGTAGGGCTTCCATGTTTTATAGAAAGCCGTATATGGTTCTGCCTCATAAAACGGCCCTGTACCATAAATCTATATTTGGCCCTTTCCTTACGCATAAAATTGCTCTGCCCCATAAAGCATGGACACATATGGGCTGCATGCCCAATGTGGTGTACAGAATCGCATTATCACGCGGAAACTGTCACATCGACCAAAGTGGCCGATGTGGCCGTTTCCGCGGCCAAACTGGCCGATGTGTCATCACTCGGCTCACGGACAATAAGACTTTTATAGTTGCATTATCAAAATTAGGATACTTGGCGGCGCATTACACAAAGCGTCAACACGATAAAAAAAGAATTTGTACCTCCCTTTTATGAGCAGGCACGTGTTATTTGTGCAAACACGGGCCGGAAAGAGCAAAAGACACTGGAAGCCTTTCTTATACATGTGCAAAGGAAGTCGTGCGTTACGAAGCCGAATGTTGATCATTCCACCAAGGAAGTGGACATCTTGAATCGGAAGGTACCGTCGCACATTAGGTTTGGTTGACCATATTTTTCAGGTACTTGATCGTTGCCTGTATAAAGGCGTAGTCTTCTGAGAATAAAGTGAGTTGACGTCGAGCGTTTGTGCTGTCTTCTCTCCGTTCGTCCCTCCGTTTTAGTTCTAGTACTATGCCCTTTCTATAGCGAAGGCGTTGGTTTTTCAGGCAGAGCCAACTCGACAAAAATTTGTCCAGTGTAGTTGCCACCGAAACGTGTACTGCATTTCTTAAGGGTCTGCTTAGTTACACACCTGGCCTATATGACGGAAAATGTGGACAAGAAATTATTCTTTTTTTTTTAGGGCGCAATGTTCTATTTTGGGAAATAGTTAGTTAGTTAGTTTATGGGGTTTAACGTCCCAAAGCGACTGAGGCTATGAGAGACGCCGTTGTGAAGGGCTCCGGAAATTTCGACCACCTGGGGTTCTTTAACGTGCACTGACATCGCACAGTACACGGGCCTCTAGAATTTCTCCTCCAAAGAAATTCCAGCCGCCGCGGCCGGGATCGAACCCGCGTCTTTCGGGTCAGCAGCCGAGCACCATAGCCACCGAGCCACCGCGGCGGCTATTCTGGGAAATAGGAGTTGTCTCCATCTTCCTCTCGTCTTAACTTAACCATTTTAGAAAAGTGGAACTGAACCAGCGACTCTGTTTATGCTGGTGTAGATGCCCTAGAGTATTTCGTTTTTTTTTTTTTTTTTTTTAAACTAACTGCTGGGAGGTCACCCTGACCGTACTTCAATGATGTCTACATCGGCACTCGATTATGTGTTAAGACATCTTCCAATCATCACTCCCGGGCAGAGCCATGAATCCACGAAGAGCACAAAATTAATGTCAGCCAATAAGAACGCCGGATTTGAATCCAAATCTGTCAATGAAGCTTGCTTTTTGGTTTCGGAAGCAAGAATACGTGCTCGGGATTACCTGTTGGAGTACTGCGCTAGCGTAACGCGCGTAGCAGTTGAGTTGATAACCTTCTAACTAGCTAGCATACCGTCCTCCTTGCCGTTAAAAAAAATCCCCATAAATAATAAGTTCTAAGAAGTAGACAGTTGATATCGCGCACCGCGCGGTCGAGGTGAACGCACTTCGCTCCAAGCCTTTATCGGGTGGGAAGCGGCCGGCTTCCTGCATCGAGATAAGCAGCTTCGTGCGTGGCACGTTCGCTCAGAGACTGCATGCGGCAGTTGCAGGCCAAGGCAGCAGCTTCAACTCCGCCCACAGCGGCCGCAATCCTCTCGACGCTAAATGCGTAAACGATGGTGTAGTGTCACCTCGCTGCAAGTTAGGCAGGCTCAGGTAACCGTTATTCTTCAGCAACCGTCTAAAACACCATGTCACACATTTTGCAGCTTCATCTTATCAGTCAGGTGGCCGTTTGCGTTGCAATGCCAAAGCCAACTAACAGACGAGCGAGTTGGAGCCCCTGGTGTATGACACTGTTTATGGAGTGCGTCTCTTCGGCTTTTCTTTACTATAAAGCCATCTTGTGAATTCCACTGCTCTTTGAAGCAACTAAAATTTTTCCTTTAGTAATTGCCCGCAAGACAACGGTGCAATAATTGAAGCGGTAGTACAAAGGACGTGGAACATTAAAGCTTAATGATGATAGAAAAGAGGTCTCAGATTCGAAATAGGGCGCCCCCAGGAGAGAAGTTTTTTAACTATCGTATTTAACCGCGTTATTTATGCACTCTCACAATTTTTTCCTGCCAAAAGTACATTTTGTTTCTCACGTAATGATAGCACCCAATTATTTTGACGCGCAGTCTGCTGCTGCTGCGGCTGATAGTGAATACTAGCACGCACCCCTTATTGAACGCCGAAACAATTGCGTAATGATATAAATACAATAGAATGGTTCCCCTGGAATCCTAGAAGCAAGAGAAACTACACTTGTTGACGGAGTATTTCTCCAGTGTGCCATATCAAGGATTCCAGCAGCTTTTTATCTTTGGTCTTCGCGCTCAGTGCTGTCAGTTGTGCTCTCTTTGGACAGCACTATGAGTGTAAGAAAAAAGCTGTTTACTTTATTCTGGAGTGTGTTTTGTTTCATTTTGAGGGTTCGTTGCACCCGATGAAGTATTTGTTTATCATGTTGCCGCCTGGTGCTCTCAGGTGGCGCTGAAGTGTCTTCGAAGACGTTGAAGTGTTTCGCGCTGGCTGGCTGGCTGCTGCATTCTACTGGTTAGCGACCTGTCGCCCTGTTTTCCGTTACATATTTTGGTGGAGGTGCGGGGTAAAGATCCCCGTATATGTCTCATACTCCTCCGGATAACCTGGGCTCCAGTCCTTCGCTAGTGGACACCCCTGCGCACCGTGCTAGCCGGAGAAACCAAGGCCTACCTCCCGAACACGGGCCTTTGGAGTCTGCCAGAGCACCCACCCATCGACCTGTCATGCAAGCTGCACCCTCTACACCTTGCAGAATCCGCGACTGCACAAACCATTCCACGGCAGTCAGCTCGAAGACGTAGAAGACTGGCTTCTCGAGTTTGAACATGTGGCCTCATTCAACCAGTGGGACGACGCCGCCAAGCTTCGAAACGTCTTCTTTAGTCTCGAGGATGGTGCACGTACCTTGTACGAAAACTGAGAAGACACCCTAACATCATGGCACGAGTTCCGCCGACGCCTGCTAGAGACCTACACCAGCACGGATCGTCGAGAACGGGCTGAACGATTTTTGCAGTCTCGCATTCAGATGCCGAATGAGACTGTAAGCATGTACGTGGAGGATATGACTCGGCTCTTCCGGTGAGCTGACCCGGCCATGCCCGAAGATAAAAAGGTGCGCCAACTCATGCGCGGCGTTAAGGAGCAACTTTTCGCTGGCCTCATGTGCAGTCCACCTGAGACTGTTGCTGAGTTTCTCACGGAAGCGGTCACGATGGAGAAGAGGCTCCTGCGGCGGTCTACCACCTACGACCGGCCGGTACTCGCCGCTTCACTTACAGAGCCGCTTCCTACCTTCGGGGCTAACCCTGATCTTCTCCGCGACCTGATCCGCTCCGTTGTGCGCGAAGAGCTCCAGGCGCTTTTCGGTGTTCCCCTGCCGACGGCCGGCTCTCTCGCTAGCCTCGTCCGCGAAGAGGTTCAAGCCTTGAGACCTTCGTTCCCGTCCGTTGACCCGCGGCCTTTACCCACGGAGTGCCGTCGTCCCACGTATGCTGAAGCCTTGCAACGTCCTGCGCCCTCTTCGGCGCAGTTTCCTCCGTCCAATCAAGGCTCGCTGTTTTTCGCACACCCCGACACGTACTACATCGACAATCGACGATCGCCCCAGCGGAAGACGTACCTGTGACGTGCTCCAGATCGGCGGCGTCTCTGCTTTCACTGCGGGGAACCCGGTCATCTGTATCGCCAGTGCCCGTATCGACAGTTTGGGCTCCAGGAGTTCCCTATCGACATGCCCCGTCCACCAAGAGGTCAACGACCCCGGGAGATCGAGGACTACGTAGCCCAGCAGCGCATGGCGACAATTCCCCAGCGGCAGTCTCGGTCTCCATCACCACGCCGACCTTCGCCACAGCCCCAAAGCTCCTCCTGGATGGCGCAGAGACGGTCGTCAAGCCCCCGCCGGGAAAACTAGAGAGAGCGACCTCAGGGGGCCAGGCCGCTGGCAATCGATGCGAACAAGACCCCCCGACAACGCGAACAGCGACCGACCGCGATTTAAAGGCAACGACTGCAGTACCTGAACTCGGAGATAGATTCTCGTTGGATATACCCGCGCTTCTCGATGGCTATAAGGTTAGTGCTTTGGTGGACACTGGCGCTGATTTCTAGATTTTAAGCGGAAATTAATGACGCCATGGTCCGGCACGCAGATTCGCACGGCTGGCGGACATGTCGTAACTCCGCTTGGCCTATGCACAGCAAGAGTCCAAATTCGCAGCTCCACATTTGTTGTCAGCTGCCTAGTTCTACCTGACTGCTCCCGGTGACTGTATCCTTGGCGTTGATTTTCTCCGGAAGTATGGAGCTATTATTGACGTCCGAATGCGCACTGTCGCATTTTCTACCGAGAAAGCTGATGTTTACTCCGAGGACTGTCAACGCCGCGCCGCCCTTCTAATATCCGCCGAGAGCGTTTGGATTCCGCCACGCGCCAGTGTTTTTGTGCGTGTTCACTGCGACGGACTACGTGAAGGGACAGCGGTCGCAGAAGGCAACCTGTCCCTTTTGCTCACCCACGTCATCTGTTCAGCGCGAAGTCTCATTCATCTCCGCGACGGCTGGTCTCAGCTCCTGGTGACTAACTTCTCTAACGAGCCCCGGCACCTTTTTCGTGCTACTGCCATTGCCTTCGCCGACCCCTTAGCGGAGGTTTCTGAATGTTTCGCGTTCGAAGCTGTTAGACCTGTGCGCCCATCCCTTGACATCAGCCCGGACCTTTCGGTGAATCAACAGCGAGAACACGTGCCCTCCTACTCGAATACGCTACCTGTTTCGCTTCTTCGTCGAAAGTCCGGCAAACGGCTCTTCTGAAGCATCGCATCATTACGCCCAACGATGCCCGCCCTATCCATCAGCAGCCGTACCGTATCTCACCGAAGGAGCGTGAGGCGATCCAAACGCAGGTGAAGAAGATGCTTTCAGATGGAATAATTCAACCTTCCAGCAGCCCTTGGTCTTCACCTGTCGTGCTGGTGAAGAAAAAGGATGGGACACTCCGCTTCTGCGTGGATTATCGAAAACTGAACAACATCACTAAAAAAGACGTCTACCCGCTGCCTCGTATAGACGACTCGCTCGACAGACTTCGTCGCGCCCAGTACTTCTCCTCCATTGATTTAAAGAGTGGGTACTGGCAGATAGAGGTCGACGAGCGGGACCGCGAAAAAACGGCGTTCGTGACGCCCGACGGACTGTACGAATTTAAAGTGCTACCTTTTGGGCTATGTTCAGCGCCGGCAACTTTCCAGCGGATGATGGATACCGTTCTCGCTGGACTAAAATGGCAAACTTGTTTGGTTTATCTCGATGATGTCGTCGTATTTTCCGAAACCTTTGCCGAACACCTTGAACGCCTGAGGACAGTATTAGATGCCCTCCGATCGGCCGACTTAACCCTAAAGTCCGAGAAGTGCCACTTTGGGTACAAACAGTTGAAGTTTCTCGGTCACCTCATGAGTGCCGTAGGCGTTAAGCCCGACCCCGAGAAAACTGCTGCCGTCGCCAACTTTCCTGTTCCTGCAACAAAGAAAAGCGTGCAACGTTTTTTGGGTCTGTGCGCATATTACCGCCGCTTCATCGCCGACTTTTCAAACATTGCCGCACCCCTGTACCACCTCACGCGCAATGATACAGTTCGTGTGGGCTGCCGAGCAGCAGGAGGCTTTTGCCGAGCTGCGCAGGCCACTGCTAACAACCCCTGTTCTTGCGCACTTTAACGAAGAGGCTGAAACCGAAGTCCACACCGACGCGAGCAACGTCCGCCTCGGCGCCGTACTTGTCCAACACCAAGGTGGCGTGGAAAGGGTCATCGCGTATGCAAGCCGCACGCTTTCTCGCGTTGAAACAAACTATTCGACCACAGAAAAAGAATGCCTTGCGGTTGTGTGGGCAACCATGAAATTTCGTCCGTACCTCTACGGCCGCCCGTTCAAAGTAGTTACTGACCCCCATTCGTTGTGTTGGCTTGCCAATCATCGCCACCCATCGGGGCGCCTAGCCCGATGGAGCCTCCGCCTCCAAGAATTCGACTACACCATTGTGCACAAATCTGGCCAGACGCATGAAGACGCTGACGCACTCTCTCGCGCACCCGTCGGGTTAGCGGATGATAGCATAGAGGACGAGAGTGGTTTTATTGGAGTTGTCAGCGACTTAGACTTAATGACCCGACAGCGAGCTGACCCAGACCTGCGACCTATCATTGATTATCTGGAGGGCCGGGCTTCTTTCGTACCCCGACCATTTTCTAGGAACCTGCCGGCCTTCTGTCTCCGGAACGGCATTTTGTTTAAGAAAAACTCCAGCACTGTTGACCGAGCGCACCTCCTCGTCGTTCCGGCAGATCTCCGCGCCGATATCCTTCTTGCTTGTCACGATGAGCCCACCTCCGGCCACTTGGGCTTTGCCCGCGCACTTGCACGCATGCACCAGGCGTATTATTGGCCCAAACTTTCTCACGCCGTCCAGCGTTATGTCAGAGGCTGCCGCGATTGCCAACGTCGTAAGGCGCCTCCTCTCAAGCCAGTGGGTTTGCTCCAAGCTATTGAACCGCCTCGGACGCCGTTTGATCAAGTCGGCATCGATCTTCTGGGCCCATTCCCTGTGTCATCGGCCGGTCATAAATGGATCATATAGTCGCGACCGACTATTTAACAAGGTATGCGGAAACTAAGGCGGTGCAGCGCGGTACGTCATCTACGATCGCCCAGTTTTTTATGCAACAAATCGTGCTGCGTCATGGCGCACCGTCCCACGTAATCACTGATCGAGGTACGGCGTTTACGGCACAGCTCCTGCGCGACGTGTTTGAGCTCAGTCACACGAATCATTGCAAAACCACTGCCTATCACCCACAGACGAACCGGCTCACAGAGAGACTCAACAGAACGATCGCCGACATGATCGCAATGTACATAGACTCGCAGCACAAAAACTGGGAGGAGGTTCTCCTGTACGTCACATACGCTTACAACACGGCCACCCAGGAGACGACCCGATTTACATCATTTCGTCTGGTCTGCGGACGTGACGTTCGGACGATGCTGGATGCAATGCTTCCATGCTGCACTGATGACCACCCACTCACGCCAGACTCCGAGCAGTTCGCTCAGCGCGCCGAGGAAGCACGTCAACTTGCCCGTATTCACATTCAGCGGCAGCACAGCACGGATGCGCGCCGCTACAACCTCCGTCATCGGCACGTCAAATACCATCCGGGTGACCAAGTTTGGGTGTGGACCCCGGTACGCCGCCAAGGCTTGTCTGAAAAACTGATGTGCCGTTACTTTGGACCGTACAGAGTTTTGCGCCGCGTCACAGAAGTGACCTACGAAGTTCTTCCTGACGGGACTGTGCAGCCTCAGCGTCGCCACCCCGCTCTGAGGTTGTGCACGTTGTCCGCATGAAACCAAACTTCATGCGGTAATGGATAGTACGCTCAGTGTTCCGCTAGTTTTCGCGTGGGACGCCTTCGCCCATCTCCCTTGTACATATTTGTGTGCTTGTGCTGTTTTGTTTTTTCTCTTTCCACTGCCCGTACTGCAACCCCGCTTTCATGTTTTTGTCTTTTTTTGGGAGGGGGAGTAATGCCACCTGGTGCTCTCAGGTGGCGCTGAAGTGTCTTCGAAGACGTTGAAGTGTCTCGCGCTGGCTGACTGGCTGCTGCATTCTGCTGGTTAGCGACCTGTCGCCCTGTTTTCCGTTACAATATATAATTTTGGTTTTGCTACAGCTTTTTGACAATATTTTACTTCGCGTGCTGAACGCACGCTGACATGTCCTCGGATATTTTTCAGGAATAAAGGGCACCCATTATGCGAGGAAATACGATGTTTGTCGAGCACCGCTGTTACAAGCCATCTGGTTCGAGAATGCAACACCCAATATTTCGTGCTCTTTTATTATATGAGGCGTTAAAGGCCTACTTTCAACCGGATATCTAGAGCCGTACATTTTTTTAAGCAAACACAACGACATCCGGGTATTGCGCTTGTTTTGTAGGCTATTTATTTGACACCAATTCAGCACTTTACCATGGCATATTATTCATGCCATACAAATCACTTTCATTTTTTTAAATTTCATCTTCAGCTAATTAATATGAAATGTAATGCATCACACTTCCAACAACAGTAGTACAGACAAGGGTCCAAGATTCACAGTCTGAAGTGGAACCCTCGATGTGGTGTTACAAAGTGAAACGAAGCACCTACAAAAAGGGGCAATGAACAGAACCTTTTATTTTAAAGGACACAAAAAAAAGGAACGGACTGCATATTGAATAAAAGTCTAAAGGAACACAACAAATAACGAAGGCAATTTGTTATTATGAAACTGCATCGAAGCGCCGCACTGAACTGTGAGCCTTGATTTCACCCTGATGCGTTTTTGTCATGTTCTTTGTGTAGACAAGAAAACATTTACCGGTGCGGTACGTTTTGCTGCTCAGATTGCAAGTCACATGCTGTTAAGCCTTTTCATGGCATTTTGAACACGTGAAATAGTCTTGCGACATGATTGCACCGAAGTAAGGCTGCAATCCGATGAAGCAAAGAAAGAGGCACCATTTTTGCGAAATATCGCTTACCTAAAAGTAGAGAAAGTTATTGTGTCCCCCGATACTTCATTGGACTGAGTGTATATCCTGAATTCATTGCACATGAAGGCGACTGCCATTTTGTGCAGGCGCAGTGAGTGCGTGACAGGAGCGGTTAATAAATCGCGGAAGCAGAGGAACTGGCGATCGCACAGACCCTGCATTCTATATCGAGATGCCCCTCAGAAATGTATTCCAGTCTCTCTCTCAGCTATAAGCGAACGCCACTATCCACTATTTACTCATCGCGGAATGTCACATGTTTGCACAATACATAACATGTTTATTCATTTATTTATAAAAATACTGCAGAGTCACATGACTGCAAGCAGGAGTGAGCACAAAAATTACTTACAATAAAAGTTGCACTGCACAATAAGCATCAACTGCATCACACCAGGGCATGCACTTAACCAAATCAAACCGGACACATCACATACGCATGTTCAAGTTTGCAATAAATGCATCAACACTGGGGCTATTGACATTATGTTTCGGTAATTTCTTCCAGTTGCTTATGGTTCTAGGTAAAATTAAGGAGTCCGCCGTGGTGGCTCAGTAGTTATGGCACTCGGCTGCTGACCCGAAAGATGCTGGTTCGATCCCGGCCGCGGCGGTCGAATTTCCTTGGAGGAGAAATTCTAGAAGCCCGTGTACTGTGCGATGTCAGTGCATGTTAATGAACCCCAGGTGGTCGAAATTTCTGGGGTCCTTCACTACGGCGTCCCTCATAGCCTGAGTCGGTTTGGGACGTTAAACCCAAATAAACCGAATAAAAAAATGAAAATTTAAACGTGTTTTTCAGAGCGACATACTCGAATCATTTTGCCATTATCAAAAAAGGAGCTTATGCACGAGGTGTTAGCGGTAGTGAAATTATGATTTTTCACTAGGATCTGTTTATTGTATATTAGGTATAGGTACCTTAATCGACATTCACTTCGTGTGGATTTAAGTGTGTCAAGGCCGAGATTCCTGATAATTTCTGTAGGGCTGTCAGTTCTTTTATATTTGCTACAAAGGAAGCTAGCCGCGGTCCTTTGAGCTTTTTCTAACCTGGCTATGTCTTCGTCAGTGAAGGGGTCCCACACAGAGGAAGAATACTGTAAGCATGGTCTGACTAACTCTTCATATGCTGCTAACTTAACATAGACAGGGGCTTTTGAAAGCTTACGCCTGATAAACCAGAGAGACTTAAAGGCTTTGTTGGAGATGTTATCAAAATGAGTATCTCATCGTAGATCTTCTTCAATAGTAACGCCTAGATATTTTACGGCCGGTCGTTCATTAAATGAGATGCCATTAACTGAGTAAGAATGCTGCAAAACTGTTTTGGTCCTGCACATAAGAAGAACTAAGCACTTATCAGTTTTCAGATACATGTCCCATTTCGTGCACCAGTCCGAAATTTCTTTGAGACTTTTGTTAAGCTTAATTGGGTCGGTTTTAGATTTAACTGGGGTGTACAGAACGCAGTCGTCTGCGAAAAGCTTTATCTTAGCATCACTGCGTACAGGTTTTACTATATCATTAAATTCGCAGTATTAAAGCGCCAATATTCGGTGGAGTCGGTTTAATATACCTGCACGCCAGCTCTATTAGATCACGAGAACTTGTTTTGTTTACTTGTAACTGTCGTGGTTCGTCCACAAAAGCTTAAAATCTAGCGGACACAACATTCGCGTCACGTAACCAGCAACACTTAGTGGCCCGATTTATTGCCAGTTGCAATATGATTATTTAACCTTGAATGCCCCTCTGCGAAATCTCTCTACGCCCTTTAACCAGTGCTGACCTACAGTTCGTTTACTGTCATAACCATTGAGCAGACCTTTCAGAATGGCCGTCCGGGTTGCACTTTGTATTGTCGAATAGGGCGTCGGCGATAATGAACTGGCAAAGTGCATTTTGTTGACGTTATCACGAATGCTGCTTTTGCGCTTGACGGTGTTGTTGGCGTCGTTGCTGCGTGTGCTGATCGTTTTCTCTTCCATCAGATGTTATGTAAAGAGAAAGTGACAGCAAGCACAAGCATCTTCTCATCGCTGGCTCTGCACTGTACCCTCACCTCAGCGGCCTGCGACCACACATGCTCGCCAAACTGACTTCGCAACGCACGTCCTACGTGCGTCTTCAAGCTCTGTCAACCACGTCGAAACAGTTTGTACTTCCCTACGTGCTATGCAGTGCAAGGTCAATTTGCATATGGATCACGAAGGAGGAGCTCGAATGCGGTCTGGAACCAAGCGTCAGCGACATAAGTTGAGACTGCGGAACTGAAGTGCCAGGATCAAGTACGCGGACAACCCCAACTAAGAGAAAAATGGTTACGTGTTTGCGATTTGTAACCATTTAAAACAGTACATTAATTACTGCAGTCAGAAATGTTTTAGCTGTATAGATTTAGTTTCAAAGTAAAACACCTTTTTTTGCAAGAAGATACTTATGTTTTCGTTCCCTCACAGCAGCGAGCAGCGGCTATTAAGCCATCCACCTTGCCTATACAGCGGCTTGCTTGCCGCTAGCTGCCGGCCGTGACCGGCGTATCCCGTCACCTCGTGGCTTTGTTGCGTGCGACTGATCGTCTTTTATCAGCTTTAATTTCAAGTCCTCGATTACACCTTGCCTTAGTGTTGCGTTCTCGTCGGCTACATGTGTGAGCTTTATTTTTTACCATGACAGCCAAAGTTCCATTCATGCGGTTTTGGCGCTTCTGCCTTCGGAAAGACGGTGTGGTTCGAGACCAAGAGGGCACAGCGTGCGAAGAACTTGTGCTCCATAGAAAGGTGTCAAAGTCAGAACTGCTCCGCTGGCATCGCAATGCAACAGTGTTACATTCGCTTTCGTGCTGTGGTATGCTGTCGTCAGTGAGTGCATATAAAATTTAGATGTCTTATAACTTAATCGTGAAAGGTATCAAATGTGACTTTCGGATGATCAATTGGTAGTTTTTGTGAAAGCGCATGCTTCATAGTGAAATACGCTAATTTAATGGCACCTGGATTGGAACTGAATAACTGTGCTTTGCTTTGGGTAACCTGAGTGAAATACTGCATGAGAATTATTTGTGTTCGTGTTGAAGAAACGCTGCGATCAGCCTGAACTTGGCAGTGATTTGAAGTATACAGATGGTTCATATCCCTCTAAACGTTGGGCACTGCTTTCATTGTAGAGAAATCTATAATGCTTTCTATTGCAAATAGGAAATGCCAAATATCTATTGCGCTGCTTGCAGATTACTGAGAACTCAAAACTGCTTCTGAAGAGGGTTTCGTACGTAGTGAGCTTTATAGATGCGATGATGACGTGATGCTGCTGTATTTTATTCAGACATTAGATTACGGAATTCTCTATGCCACATGTCACAATTTGCTCTCATTGCCAAATGTCACTTGCCCAGTGCTATTTGTACATGTGTGTTAGCCACAGAGCAGCCGTCAGTGCGGACAGTTGTTTTACCGAAATCTTCATCGGTAACTTCCTGGGCACAAGTGCTTGGTTGAAAGTTTTCGGGGCTGCAAGCTCACTCTGCGTATTTGTTTATTCTTCCGTGCGTTCTGTTCAAACCACGCTGCCACTCTATATCTAACTTGCGCGCTGTCTGAAGCCACTAGCTGTCACGTATTCGGCGCATCAGATAAAAAGTTTTGTCAATCTTCTATAAACCCCCTTCTTTTTTCAGTGCTGCTCTCACGATCATTTGGTAGGATTCCGCGTTCACGATGCGAAGAACAACTGGCCTCAGCTTACGCAAAGCCTGCAAATTGCCAGGGAATCTCTGTGTTTCTCCTGTCAGCTAGGACGATTGTTTGGCCTGATTTGTTAGAATTCAAATCGAAAGCTGCTTGCTGCCCTCAGACACTCGCAATCGTAGCTAGAAAAGTTGCATCTCTCGAATCTCTCCTGCCTACGCAGCTTACAGGTATTCGTTGTCTGCTTCTTGGTTTCTGGCAATGCTTGCTATAGCTTTGAATAGGGCTCTTCTCTACGAACGTGGCAGCTGTATTAACGAGATAGCAATAAGAGTCCCATTCAGCGGAGACAGAGTTGCTGTGTCAAGAAAATCGAGGTCATGTGGAGGGGGACATGATATTACAAAGATACGACTTCGTGGGGGCAGTTCGAATACCGCACACCGACCACTCAGTACAACTGTGATGACGTCATTATAGAATTCCGCATTGGTCTATAGGGTCAGTCCGCGACTATTACCCGGAAGAAAGCAAAGCAATTGCGCTGACAAGAAAAATGGTGGAGCCGAGATGTAAACGGAGACAACCGATGACTTCTAGGTCTTTTTTTCAGTACAGCATAGCGCTCTCTAGTGCATAATGGGCTGCGATCCTGCAGCAGCGCAGAACGATGAGGACACCCTGGCGTGACAAAAAGGAAAGGAAACTTCTAGCGCGTAGCTGCCATGCTTCATCTTTGGAGGGGAGCTCTCTTCAAGGTGCAGATGGCTCATGTTGGCTCGCAATTGATTGATTAAAAACGTCTTTATTTGTTCAATATTATCAGAACATGTGGGTGGGCCGCCTAGTCCGGTAGTCCACTGGCTGCTGCTGCTGCGCTGGCCCTCCACACCAGCCAGTGCTGACGGTCAGGATCATCGCTGAGCAGAATAGCCTCCCACTGCTCCTTGGAGGGGTTTGGAATGGGGTCAACTAAGGGATTAAATTGGCATGCCCACACCATATGGTAGAGGTTAGCTACCTCTCCACAGTGTGGGCACTGCGGAGAGTATAGTATAGGGTACTACTGGTGTAACCTAGCTGGTGCTGGGTATGTGGTGGTTTGTAGTCTCCTAAGGGTGTTCTCTTCTAACTTATTGAGGGATTTGTGGGGTGTTGGGTACTCCTTTCTGGCTATTCTGTATGGCGCGAGATTGTCAGCATACACTGCTAGCCTATCAGGTCGTGGCACGCTCAGCTTGGCTCGCAAAGTACATTCTTGAGAGCATTAGCCCAAACGGAACGCTCTTGTATGAGGTCGCGGGTGAAAAGTGGAGATTTCTCTCATATAACACCGTGACGCTGTTTAATGTGGAGAAATTCCCAAGATAAGTGTTCCTTCAAGGAAAAAGTTGCCGACAAGCTGTTTTCAAATAATTATTTGAGCAACTGGTTTCGACGTTGAAGGGTCCTCTAGAATACCAATTTTGCTCCTTCCTATGGTTCAACTTTATTTCTACGGTGGTGCGGAAGGCCGTTTAAAGGAGCTGTTGCTGTGGCGGAGAGAGAAAGTCGCCAAATTCATTGCTTACTTTCCCCGACTATGGAGCGCACTGCGTGAGGAGCCGAGGAAGAAAAGGGAACGCTCTTTCCCAACGGGGCGCCTTATGTGTCTTTCTGCCTGGTGCGCACTAAAGATACAGAGCTTCACTCTCACTTCTGACGCACTTCTGCTGTTAGAGAAGAATGCATTCAGGATGGCACTGCAGCGAAAAGAAGGCAGAAAAAACCGATAACTCACGCATCATTGGCACGAAACTGCGTAACCCACTGCATCTACAAGCTAAGTTGCAAAAGCAACAACAGGAACAACGCCCGATCCCCATGATCTAAAGTGCCGCCAGGTAGCCAGCGGGGATACAATGGGTTCAAGCTTCCCCTGGTCTGGTTCTCTGCTTATTCAGGATGAAATACTTGGCAAATGTTTGGCAAATGGGTCCTGGACCCAACCTTGAGCAAATGCAAATATCATGTGTCATGGTGCTCTTTGGTCGCGGAATAAAAGTTCACTATCACCACCAGGAACAACGCCCGCGACCGTCGCTCCTACTGAGGTAGATCTGCTTCATACCACAGCTCGCTAGAAGGAAAGGCAGAGAAGGGGAGGCCTTCAGCGTGAAAAAAAGCTACCTGACCGAAATTCCTTGTCAGCTTTACCCCACCAAGGCGATAAGCGCGCCGCTGCCACCCTTGCTAGAGCATCTATTCAAAGTGACCGAAGGGCGGGATTTTTATCACTTCACTTCTCTTCAGCCCAGGACCCAGAGTACTTGTGAGTCAGTCCCTCACTGCGCGATACGCATCGCGCGTGTCAATACGATTGTAAGGGGCTGGGAGGTGACACCACGAGCGGCAGTAGAGACACTTATCAGGCGGATTTTATCAGGCGGAGAGAAGATGGCGATGTGGGAGTTTGAAGAACAGTAATGTTGTGGCCAGCAGCAAACATTGCTGCACAACGGGTAGACGGGTTGTCTAATGGGCGGTGGTGTATAGGTGGCTTTTGTAACGTAGTGAAGTGTTATAACGACGATGGAAGATAGAAAGGAAGCCTACGCGGAAAAGCTTTCCTAAAAGCCGTGAACAACCATATGAAACGGAAATTTCAAACCTTGCAACAAACGAGCGCACAAAATTAATATGATGACCTTTAACAAATCTGAGCAAGGAACAAGTAAATTTACGCCGGCTTATCCCCTATATTTGTTTATTAAAGGTTCGCTCTCTCTCTCTCGCTCTCGTTGAAAGCAAAGGAAACGTTATAATAATAAATCAACAATTGTAAAGCGAGAGTCAGGAAGTTTGCGACATAGTATAAATCGATATAAAATAGGGAGTCCAGGGATATAAAGCCAATACAAAGGAATACAGGTGATTGCACAAAGAAATTTCACATTCAGGCTTGGGCAGAAAAAAATTCGCTGTGGCTTAGCTTGGTTAAGCCCGGTAATTGCGAAAGCAATATCCGTACCTACGCCATCGTTCAGCTGGTAGTGTAGCTGGTGGTGGTGCTTGTGGTTAGACTTGTGGCGATGCATCTGTTATACAATCCAATCCAATACAATGTAATCTAATGTAATCTAATCTAATCTATTCTATTCTAATCCAATCCAATCCAGTCCAGTACAATCCAGTCCAGCCAGGCCGCCGTTCATGTGCACCGCCGTTGCACACGGACGGCGCGAGATCGCGAAGCAATGTTAAGCCGCTGGTGGTTGGCACAGCTACTGCTTTCTACCGACGTGAGTCGAGCCTAATCTCTTCAGCGTAACGCCACAATCGCGCTCCTAGCGGAGAGCGCAGGAGTTAGGCGCCGGTGGTGGCATCGCGGCGGCTTGCGACGGCGCGAGTCGGTCGCCCTTCTCTTCGGCGTGACGTCACAACACCTGTTACGCTCCTAGAGGAGAGCGCAGGAGTTAGGCGCCGGTGGTGGCACCGCCACGGCTTGCGACTGCGCGAGTCGGTCGCACTTCTCTTCGGCGTGATGTCACACATGACGTCACACAGAGGTCAATTCAAGGTCAATGGTGGCACCGCCGCGCCGCGGCAAAGGCTAAAAGTGCAAGTAGTAAAGCTTTCGTTTTAAAATGAGGACAATGACTTCGGAACCCGAAGAGCGCTAGATGTGTACGAGTGCGTGCATATGCGATAAATAGAAAAAGTCGAGACCGATAATGACCATCTCTTTGCTCATTAGCGGTGCCTGCTAGAGAGTGAATAGCTATTATACCATTGCATGTTACTGTGCATAAGAGGGCCTACCTGTGAACAGTATAGACAAACAGCCAAAGACCACAGCCCAGGTTCCATGGCAAGTTGTAACCAGTGGAATGGCAGTAGGGCCAGGGAAAGGATTGCGTTAGGATGGTCATCTTTCGTCACTGCTCTCACTGTATACTCATTTTTTAAACAATGTGCGCTGTCTGTCACCGACAAAAGCGGCCAGGCGGGAGGTATACTGTGGCGTAATGCTGTTCAACACTAATTTACTGTTCACAAGGATACGTGATCACGTGTGATCGATTCTACAAAGTTGCGATATGCTGTGCGTTTTAAGTTCCAGCCCTCTGCGCTAGGACGCACATTAATAACATTCACCAACTACCTAGCACCAAAGGACTATTGCCTGTTATCCTGCGAGATTGGAAGCGATAAAGAAAGTTAAGAGATTTAAAAATAAACATAACTGAACCTGCCGGTACACTCAGCGTGTTTCAGCGAAGGCCATAAATAATGCTCGAATATACGCTTTTTCCTGAAAAGTGATTTTTCGGCATTTTAATACCAGGGTTAACTGAACTGAGTAAACAGGTGAACGTGTTTACGAGCACGCTTGTTAACTTCGATGATTCTAATAGAAAAGCGCTCTAACACATTCAGGCAGCTGGCCACAATTAGAGCCATTGTTGTCTCTTACACAATATTTGTCACCATGTGTTGCTGCGCCGTCAATTGCTAGTACCATCTTCATATATATCACCGCAATTGGACCACCTCTCTAAGGTTGGCGTGATTCCATGCGTCACTAAAACCCTTTCCAGTTCATTCATCCCATGCACTGTGAAGAAACTGTAATCGCCTTCCGTATCACATGATTAAGAAATTCTTGCAATTTAGAAGCGCTGTAGCATACTGCAATATTGTAATACTGGGTCCAAAATGTTTTTATTATTGCTTAGCAGTTTGTGTTTATTACCCTTCGTCTTCTTCAGGGCGATGCACTTAACATCCTACAATCCACTGCCATCTATATGTTCTAAGCCTTGATGGCATAGATGGATATGTAATGAGGTACTGATCGTTAGTAAATCAGCAGGCGGATATTAATTACAATGAGGATTGGGCGCTATCTGTATGCTTGGGTTAGTGGTTTTGGAAAGAGATTCTTGAAAGAAAATTTCTTTATCGTTAGGTCGTCAATGCATATTTTGTACCTGACGATGCCTACACTGAAATCGTGTTGCAGATTGATCCCGCACTGATTGCCATCGAAACTGCGTCACCATGTTACTCCGGTTTTCCGGGTTTTCCTCAGCGGCTGTATGACGGCAAGCTGAAGGGCAGCTATGCGACTGACTGACAAGCCATGGCAGAAATAGGGACATTATATGAGTACTGTCATATCGATAGATAAGGGCATCGGTCCCGTGTTTATCGCACAGTACGGCCGGAAACAGCACAGAGCTTGGGCGTGCATCCAATGTCAGCCCCATAACGCGCGTTGTAATAGCAATCAGTTCTTATCGTTTGGAAATAGGACTGCTCTCGGTGCTGCGGCGTGCTGAATTATAGGCATCCCGACACGTCAAACCGCAACCGCGTGGTAGTTTGGCTCGCGCTACCGCAATCACAAGCTTGATCTCGTTTCGTATTATTATTGCTCTTACGCATTGTTTACCGGAACACTTACGAATTCCCCTCCTGAGGCTGACCATACAGGGCATTTCGTTAAATTTTATTTAATTTCTTTTACTCTTCCAGGAGCACTCGGACGGCCTCCAGTGTTCAAAGCTTTCTATAAGCAGCTTGATAATACCGAAGCGACTGCTTACAGAGCGTAGCAACGCCATAGCAACATCATACCAGGTCGTAATAAAATCAGAAATCAGTTGCATAAATCCCATAAAACATCTTGCATGTCTAGCTGCTAGCTGTGAACTAATGGTAAGAATAATAATAGAGACACGTATTGTACAGAGAGAGCATATACTGCAATTATACAAGGGATAGCAGAAAAGAACATGTTGCATAAACATGTTCCTCCTTAATAAGTGTCATTTCTAGTACAATGGGCCCTTTCTTTCATCCTGTCCTACCTCTGAATTTCGCACCTGTACTCATCAACCACATCGCAGTAGCAACGTGCCGCGCAAGAATGTGTTCTTTCGCGCTCAAGAATCGGCTTATTCTTCCAGATGTTTGTTCCTTCTTTTACCCGGCAACACCATCTACAAGACATGCGGTTAGGATTAAGATCATGCGAGGGGAACTGTGGAGGCAAGTACGCCACCTACAAGGTATTCTGCGAATGCAGGCGACAACAAAGGATCTATACCCAGGAGCAAGAGAAGATATATTCAAGTCTTGGAACCGTGAAGCTTCTACTAAGACAGAGCACCTCTGGGGAAAATGTGTATCAGAACTATGTGAATGGAAGAGACGCCAACAAGGGCAAGTGTTGTGCCTAGGTACGTCGGTACCCAGGGAAGTGAAAAAGGTCCTAAACAACGGTCCCAAGTTCTGCACGGAGCCAAAGATGACTTCTGTCGAGCAACTGTCAGTAGTAAGAAGAATTTCCAGCAAAGCAAAGGACGATGACAAGGGATGGTGCATTTTTGAAGGCCTCTAATGCCTTATGAAGTAAAAAGGAACTCAGAAAAGTGTGAGTGAACCCGTCAGAGATGCTATTCAGTATTTGAGAACTAACAATCTGAAGCTAGTAGTTGCGGATAAGGAGGGAGGATTTGTGGTCATGTCAGACAGTGTGTACAAAGACAAGGTAAAAATGGCATTAACTAAGAACTTTGTAGCCCCGATCGTGACCAGCCAGAAAGCGAAAAAACAGGCCGTCAGGTTATGTAAAGAGAAGGGACTTGATAGTTTGCGCAAAAAGATAGGTGCCAGTAAGGAAACGGGACTGAGCGTTTTCTTCTCCGCGAAAACACATAAAGAGGGTGTGCCACTGAGGACAATTGTAACCGCGAAAGGGTCGTGGCAAAGCGTTCTTTCTAGATTCTTGCAAGAGAAAATAAGTCTCTTGAAAATTGAAGACCCGTTTCTGGTTAGTAATTCTAATGAGGTAGTAGACTATTTTAAGAACCACGAAGACGCTCCGCAAGTTAATTTTGCCTTTTCAGTAGATGTAAAAGACCTTTTTTACTCGATGCCGCAGGGGGAAATCATCATTGCGTTGCGTGACTGTATTGAAAAGTGAACCCCATTGTCATTTCAGAATTCTATTGGCATGTCAATTGAAAGCTTTTTAAACCTTGTTTCATTTTACCTGTCGTCGACTGTCATAAAACATGAAGGTGCAGAATATGTACTGAAGGATGGCATATGCATTGGGTCCTGCATCGCCCCCGTTCTTAGTTCTGTCTTTTTAGCATACATTGACCAACGCATTCACGCGCGGATCAACACTGACAAAGTTAAACGCATTTTTAGATATGTTGACGACTACCTTGTAGTAATGAATCTAACTCAGTCTGACGAACCGGATGATGTGGTGAAAAATGTGCTCGATGTTTTTAATTCTTGTAGCTTTGGTCTAACCTTTACAACAGAAATCCCAAACGACGATAGGCTACAGTTCCTTGATATATGCATTAGGTTTGAAAAAGCACGCGTTTGTTGGATGTATCAGCCGAGAACAAAAAACGAAATTCTCAGTTATCAATCGGCGCACTCTAAACTTGTTAAAAGGGGTATTGCCATGAATGCCTTCCGCGCTGCTCTCCATAAGTCGTGCGAGCATTGCATCACTGAAAGTGTGACACTGCAGAAGCTTCGCCTAGAGAACGCCGGGTTTCCGGATGAAACTCTTACATCTGTTGCAGAAAAGCTGCTGAAGGAAGTGAGATCTGGGAGGCAACAAAACCGTGAAGATCCCCAACGACGCACTCAACTTGTGGCTATGCCGTATGTGCACAATATGTCGCACCGCCTAAAAAAGGTGGCGAAGAAGTGTGGCGTCGATCTTGTATTGACTGCCCCGAAGAAACTTGTGCGCTTGTGCCCGCTCGTGAACGGCGAGGTCAGAAAGCCACTGTGCACTACGAAGCACCAAAAGAAGTTCGTTCCATGCAAAGTTGGTGTTGTCTACAAAATCCCGCTCACTTGTGGCAAGGCGTATATTGGGCAATCAGGAAGATGCAGAAATGAACGACTGAGAGAGCACCGTTTGGCAACGGAATCCATATCGGCGGGGGGGAATCTCGCTGCGCACTGCAAACGCTGTTTTATCGAACGGTACCCTGGCGACCCTGACCCTGTACCTTGCACACCAATCTTTCCAGAAACAATCATTCTAGGTACAATGAAAACACAAGCGGAACGTGAAATTTTTGAAGCTGTGTGCATTGAGAGTGAAGGTTCCAAATGCGTCAGCACGGCGTCTGTTATTCTGTCCAAAAAAAAATTACCGACGATTACGTTACTTCCTAATGCGAAATTTGAGCGCAGCAAATAAGCTGTTTCACCTTTTCGATAGTGAGTCAACCCCAGCTGCGGAGTTGGTTTCAGGGACAACGCCGCCGATGCCGACACAAACAATAGGATACCCTCGCTTCCGCAGCGCTAAGAGCCAGGTCTAGCCGTGGAAAGGTGGTCACGTATTCGTCGACGTGCCGGGGCCTACGTGAAATAACCGGCGCGTCGGCAACTGAAGAGCACCCTATCCGCCACACAAGAACAGGGGGGGGGGGGGGGGGGACCCTTTCCTCCTCTTTCTGCATGGCGGCGACGGTGTTCTATGCAGTCACGTTATCTTGACTCTCTAGCGGCGTCAGCGGCATCCAGCGGTATCAGTCGGTCGTTATCAGTCGGTCGCTGCTAGCGCTGGGGGGATGAAAGGGGGGCGGAGCTGGTTATGAGGCCGACGCCGACGACGACGCGAAACCCAGAAACGGACGCCAAAGAGCTGCGCTCTAAAATTAGGAGTCACTTTGGCGATTAAAGTGGTGCAAGGCGACAGCCTTAGTACATCATTCTGTCACGAATGTGGTTGTGAATGATGAATCAAGTGCTGCCAGCGAATGACGCGTCCACTGGCTGTCTGCGTGTGTTACTGATGTGTGGTTAACATGTTAAGCTTCGCCTGTAAGAGTGGAACGCGACAGCGTCTTGCAACGCTGCCAGGGAGTCCAAAGAACGCCATCGCCAATTCGGCTGTACGCCTTGCTGGACGGTAAAATTATTTTTTGAGGAAAGGAAATGTATCTCTCTCGCATATCTGGGTGGACACCTGCACCTCGCCGTAAGGGAAAGGGGGAAGATGGGAGTGAACGAAGACGCCGTATTAGCTAGACGCGCCTTTGTTCATTCCAAACCATTCAGCTGGCATTACGGAGTGGCTAGCGTGCTCGTATCGCACTCCGGAGACCCTGGTTCGATTCCCCAACTCGACCAATTTCGTTCTCGGTTTTATTGATTTATGCGGTCTAACTAGAAAGGTTAATTAGGCTATTTCATATTTATATTATTGTATTTCTATCCATCGTGTTCTGTCATTAACCTGTCAATTGTTGGAACTGTCTAGGATGTTCGACACAACGTATATGAAACGAGCAACGTCTTACTGAGTGGGGAAGTGCGTGGTGGTGGAGGGAACGCGGCTTCGTACTTATCTTCTTTTTTCAGCAGCGTCTCCTTCCGCGGACGCTGTTGTCGCTGCGGCGCGCGTCTTTCTTTTCTTTTCTTCTGACCTCTTCATTCTCCTCTATATTAATTAGGCTAATTGATTAATTAAGCAATTAACTAAACTCAGTACAACTTAGTTGCAGCATCACTATACGATCCCTTTGATTGGTTGCATGGTTACTAGCCAAAGTACAATTGGCCCCATTTGAAATTCGCGCACTGTGACGTCACGAGCATTTCGACCAATTGAAAAGCGTGACATTGGGGGCGGAGCTGGTTACGAGGCCGACGCCGACGCCGACGACGACCCGAAACCCAGGAACGGACGCCAAAGAGCTGCGCTCTAAAAAGAAATGATGTTCGTGAGGCGTGGCGTTGCTGCTGCGCATGTGTGAGTTCAGCTGTTTTGAGATGTTATATATTGATTGTTTTTCGAATAAACGGCAGTTGAAGACTAGCGTCTGTCCTGTGTATTTGTGTTCTTGTCCCGTGTGTTCACTAAGCGCTAGCAAATATGAATCCAAATGCATAAACATACCTTAGTCACAGCTAAAGAAAATCGCATTGACACCTGAAACATTCCTAATTTATAGGATCACGAAATTTTTATTGCTAGCTTACAAAATGTGTTTATTGTCTTAAGTGTGAAAGCAAATGTTCTATATTGAAAAGAGCATTCAGTAATGTGCGCTGCAATGATTGTAATATACTGTTGTTAACCAAAGGTAAACCAAAGGTAGCAGGTACTTGCTGCCAGGAAACATAAAAGTGCATTAGACGGGATATAAGAAAGTATTATCGAGGGGCTTCACATAAAAATACTTTATATCAATTATTACTTACGATATGCGACACGCCGCGGTGGGTCAGTGGTTACGGCGCTCGGCTGCTGGCCCAAAACACGCTGGTTCGATCCCGGCCGCGGCGGCCTAATTTCGATGGAAGCGAAATGCTAGACGCATGTGTACTGTGCGATGTGAGTGCACGTTAACGAACCTCAGGTGGTCGAAATTTCCGGAGCTCTTTACTACGGCGTCTCAATAGCCTGAATCCCTTTGGGACGTTAAGCCCCAATAAGCCAATCTTACGTGTTGCTTCGGCCGATGACGAATAATCATATTTGCAGAATAACGAATTGGTTTCTTTTGCAAGAACCGATTTCCTGTTCCAACTTTTGTAGTATTAACTCTGACCACACTATAGTAATTGGTGTTTATTACCAACAGAGCACGGTGTAGCGAAACATTACGTTGTGTTTGAATGAAGGTTTGACAGCAAGATATAGCTTTGGTTACCAACAGAAAGCTTCTCGCAAATTTAACAGCAAGATTAAATTTAACAGCGCCATAATCACTTAGCCACCGCGGCACCTTGAAACAGCATTGGGAATTGTGGTAGTACGCACCAGTATTGAAATAAGCTCATCTTACCTATGGCGAGTATCAAAGAAGCCTCTAGGTCCATGCTTGCTATCAATCACATATAGCAAGAATCAAAGTGTCTGCAAGGAGATACTGAAATGGCACGCCACCCATTTACTAAAGCTCACCGCCAACAGTTTTCATTGAAATAACGAGGCCATCCTAACGTGCTATTACGAAAGTGGGGCTAGTGAATGTCCTGAATGGCGAAATATGGCACGTTGAGAGACTACTGAAGCTCGAACTAGTCTTCGAGTACAACCGACCATACCCCTGAAAGTAAAGGCTACTAAAACGAATCTCGTCCCTGCTGTGCAGTATAGTGAAAACCGCAACGACGCATCAACACGCTTAATCAGTGCTAACGAACCGGCACGCTGACGAATAGCAACTAAAAATGTCGGAGGGATGACATAATCAGCTTACTGAGTTCAGCTCAAAAGGAAAATTGTCCGACTACAAACAGGCCTCGCTCCAATGCTTTAGGATAAGCGTAAGTGGTTAGATAGCCACTTCGATAATGGGACGCTTCCGCGGCCAAAGGCATTATCAGTTCTTTACCACGGTAGCGTTATCTCTGTCTTTCGCAGCAGTGGCGTGAGCAATGCAGGATCGCACGTGAAATCTCAGTCAGCGACGGCATCTAAAAGAACTCACACGATTCACCGAGCTTCAGCTCCTGGACTGTCTTGTGTAAGCAGAGCCAGCTCCTAGGTGTTAGCGTTTCAGAGTCAGAGTCGATGGAGGCGTCCCCGAGGAGGACCTTCAGCGTTTCAGTTCATCAACTTGCGAAGTAGGTCACACACAAGCTACCGCAGCGGAGTATCGGGGATAATCACGGATAGTTCCACCTCGTCTATGAAATCGAAGAGGAGCATTTCTGGTGCGGATCAAGACGGCGTGCAACAGATCATGCAAAATGCCGGCAAAGGGAAGTTGTCTTTTCGATGTCCCGTCGCCAGCACGCGGCTGGCCGCGAAAGCAGGGGCCTTCGACGTGCATGACCTTATCGCTTGCGCGCTGCCGTTCTGTCCTATGCCGACGAGGCGACTTCTACATTTCATCGCCCGCACAACTACAAACGAAAGAGACAACGCCGAACCTGTACCACGGGTGACGCGGACTGTGATGAACCGACAGCCGCAGGAGGGCACAAGTTTAACGGCCCCTATTGACGCAACGGTTCAGGCTCTAGACAGGACGGCGAGAGCCGAGGAACTGCTCATTTTGGCTATCCTCGCACTGGCCCTAATAGAGCGGCGTGTGCTCTCATTGCCACCAACCAGTGAGCGGGCTCACGAATGCTGTCATTTATGTCTGCGCTGTCAACAGTCGTCGGATGTGCCTCGCGCGGAATCTGCAGTGGTCAGTGCGCAAAGTGTCTAGTGTAATGCAGAAAACCACATTCCCGAACAAGAACGGTGTTTTAGTGATACAAGCCGCGATCCACAGCTTACCCTTCCTTCCGGTGTCTTATTAGTAAACTCAAGGCAACGTGACGGCCTCTGCACTGATTTACGTCGTAACAACCTTCGCTCTTTCGCCGAAGCTGGACCCTCATTACGGGTGACGTGGACGCCAGATCGTCTAGCCCTCAGGGTCAGTCGAGTCTACTACTACTCGGGCAACTACGTCGAAGAGGTGTACAGCCCGGTGTCAAGAGCATGCGGCCTCAACGTGTCTTTGTCTGTGCGTTGCGGGACTCGGGACGGGCGCGTCGTGCTGTTGTTCCATGGGCAGCTTTGCTCCGACTCGTGGAGAGATATGGAAAGGTGGCGGTCTCGGGGCCGTCTCGAGTTCATGATACACCACCCGACTTGCCCAGCCAGAAGCCGTGTATACATCGTGCCGGCGTTGCAGCCAAAGCGGACCATCGTGACTGGCGGTGTTGCCAAACTGCTGTACCGCCTGACGGACACTCCCATTCCGGCGGCGGCCCTGGACTGTGAGGGACTGTGGCACATGGGAGCACTTTGGCTTTCCGTCGAAGTTTGCGCCTACTGCTGACTACCGTTTTGTGTTTTAGTGACTGCGAAAGCTGAAAGAGTTGGTGTAATGAAAAGGATAGCTGCTGGTCGATGGTGGTGCGAAGAGTTGAGAACGCTGGCGCGTAAGGTTTGTGTTGACGGGGAACAAGATGAGTTTCCTGCATTCCAGATCACTACCGGATTAAGCAAGAATGACAGTTGCCTTATGTATGAAAAGAAGTAGGCTAGCCTGTTTAGCACATATCAGCTATTAAAGCACGCAAACAGACACAGTTTTTTTTATTCTGTCTGATTTCCTACAAAGCAAAAGATGGTGGCCCGTATGGGCACGCAATAACTTTGTTACCGCCAGTGCTTTTGTTCAGTGAGTGAAATCTAATATCGTTATTAGCTTTGTGAATTGACACAGAATATGCCATCAAGAATGTAGTTATGAATTTTACATAAGCAATTGCCAGCATAATATTTTGAGGTGAAAGGTTCTGAGAACTTGCATTGGAAAAGTTACTGTGTTTGTGAAAAATGCAGAAAAAGTTATTTTCTACCGCCAGTTTCAGCTGCATACATTTGCCCAATGCTCTATTGACGAAAGTCGTACTCAGCAAGGAAAAGCCAAGAGGGAGGTCAAAGAAAGGACTTTAAAGGACATGGAAGTTCAGGTGGAGTTTAGACGTCATGAATTTGAAAGTAGCAGAGAATTTTTTAAGAGCAGTTTTGTCCGGAGTAAATGATTTTTTTTCTCTTTGCTACAGGTCTGAAAGCAACACAGTGAAGGCAACACAGTGAAGGCAACATAGGATGAACTTTTACAGAGCAAAGACTGTATAGGATAATCCTCAGTGTCTCTTTAATTTCGCTCCCGGCGTTCAGAACAAAAAGATGCGAGTAGTGCATTTAAAGAAAACATGGAACATCATCATCGTTATTATCATCACTTAAAAAAATTGGTTTTTGAGGAAAGGAACTGGCGCAGTAAGTGTCTCACACGTCGGTGGGCACCCAAACCACGCCGTAATGGAAGGGAAGAAGATGGGAATGAAAGAAGAAACAGAGAAAGAGGTGCTGTAGTCCGCAATAATTTCGACCACCTAGAAATTTTTAACGTGCCTAGCGAGTGTCCTTCAGGACCCCTACTGTGGGAAATAAAGTTTTACCACCACCACCACTGGCATCGAACAGGACACGAGCGCATTTGCGTTTCGCCTCTATCGAAGCGCCGCTGCCGCGGTCTGGTTAAAACTCGAGATCTCCGGCTCAGTAGCCGAGGGCCCTAAGCCCCTGAAAGCACGGCAGCAAATGTGCTTATTTAAATCGCCTTCAGTTGCTCCTCTTTTCCGCATTCCGTAGGCATGTTCTTTCGCCAAATTTCCGAAGCTTGTCCATTAGCCGAGCTTCTCTGCTCTGCTGTCCACCCGATTTCTAGGTCTTTGTTAGCCTCAAAGAGTCAGTAATTGGAGAGAAATGCTGCCAATATGCATCAGTTATAAGGTTTTGTAAATTACTAATAGCGAAAGAACTGGTTCCTGCTTTGGCAGGAACGACCGAGGACCCATCTCGCTCCTTATAGTGCACAAAAATTGTCTCAATAGTAGATTTATGATCTGAGTTTGAACAAGCCGGATTCATTTACTAAAAGAACTACTCTGGCATCGTTTGCAGAACAAAACGGGGTCAGTATCATTACCTACAAACAAAATTTGTCCCTTGTTAGAAGTTGGGGCGCGAGAGCTTCTGTTCTTTTAAATCTTTCTCGTATGCGGTAAACTTGTATGCCACAACTTTAGCCGAACGTTGTGGATGCGGATGCATGCGAAACGAACGGATGTGGTAATTTAGTAATGATTTGCATACAGCGGCACCCAAAGGGGGCTTAAAAATTATTTAATACAGCCGGATCCGCAGGTGTCGACTTGTGCCACTCTATGCTTAGCAAACAAGATTTTAGCTTTGCTGATGCCTAGTTACCTCTGAAGAAACAAGAGAAGCCGCGTGCCCCACCTCCTCATTTGTTCTTCGTACGCTGTGAGGCAATTTACAAAAATCACAGAGAAACTGGCTTGAAGACTTCGTTTTGTGCTCCAGTTCAGTGGAGCTGTGTCCGTTGGAAGGTACTTTCTATGCGACGAGATTCAAAACAAAGGCCCAAGAACGAAGCATACCGAAAAAGAACAGTGAGGATAAATTGAATTTCGGCTGAATAGGAAGATTACGGCATTTTAATGACGAAGAAGCTGGTATCACAGAGAGCGGAGCTTTTAAAAGCAAGAAGAGGCTACAGGCTCCAGAACTATGCGGAGGACATGAACCTCCTACCTGAAACAATGTTAGGATTCAGGGCCCAACTATCTTCCCAGGACATACTCTTGCAGCTTAACAAGGACATAATTGAAGCTGACGAGGGAACAGGAGCGAAAGCAATATTGGGTTTAGACCTTATTAAAGCTTTCGACAACGTCACCCACAAATCCATTTTGACAAACTTGTCAGAAATCAACCCCGGAGAAAAGACGTACAAATACATCCGATCCTTCCTTACTAACAGAACAGCAGTGATAACGGTCGCAACAATAGAGTCTGCCACAATCACACTAGGAAGTAAAGGAACGCCACAGGGCTCTGTCCTGTCCGCTTTCCTTTTTAACCTCTCCCTCATCAAAATACCCCCCAAACTGGCACAAATACGAGACCTACATCACACGTTCTATGCAGATGACATCACACTTTGGGTAACCAAAGGATGCGAAGGCTACATAGAGAGGGAGAGAAAACTTTTATTTAAAAAGAAGAATGTTGCTCGAGCAACTTGGAAGACACACTCCAAGCAGCAGTGGACATCATTGAGGCATGCGCATGGGAATCCGGCCTAACTTGTTCTGAGCAAAAATCTCAACTCTTCGTGATCCGTCGTAAACAAAGAGGTAGGCGTACCACGACTTCCCACCCGCAAATAAACGTCTATATTAATTGACGATCTGTCAAAGAGGTACAATCCATGAGAATACTGGGGTTGTATTGATGCGGGTAGACGACGACGACAAAGAGCGATGGCACGAGTGGCTAGAGTAGAAGACGACAACGAAGTCCGGACTGTGTTCTCGGTGCCGCTCGCAGCTGTTCTTGTCTATTTGTAAATATCTGTAAATATATTCTTTCCCGCAACATATTTGGTGGAGGTGCGGATTTCCCCTACGTCTACCGACGACGGAGCTCCGCAGCGGCCGCCAGTTGCCTTCACTCATCATGACCCAAGACGCCGCCCAGCAAACCTCAGCCCCGGCCATGACGTCACTCGTTCTTTCTCCCCCTCGTGACCCTGGGACATTTTCTGGTACCGACAACACTGACGTCGACGACTGGATCAACATGTACGAGCGAGTGAGTACCTACAACCGCTGGGATCCGACCCTTATGCTCGCAAATGTAATATTCTATCTAAAAGACACCGCCCGGGTCTGGTATGAGACGCACGAAGACCATCTGACCAGCTGGGACGTGTGCAAAGAGAAACTCCGCGAATTGTTTGGACGGCCGCTCGGCCGAACGCTTGCCGCTAAGAAGGACCTCGCGTCCCGAGCTGGCTCTAGGCCTCCCCGTGACCACCTCCAACAAGCGCCTCCTGGGCCTAGGCATGGTGAACACATTTCGGGAGCTCCGGGAAGCCCACTTGACTAACCAATACACACGTCTCTCGAATACATCGTCGGGTCGCCGCCTCCTTGCCCGGCTACACATCCAACATACCACTCTCATGGAAGAGCGCGTACGTATTCCATCCCAGTGGAGATGCGCCCTCCACGTGCGCCCTCTTCCCGCGAACATGAACCGTGAGGACCATAATGGCCGGCGCCTGGCGCGGGCGGAAGCCCTGGCCCGCCACTATGGATCGAAACCCGGCGTATTCTACGTGGATGCCTCAGGCCCCCACCATGGGGGATGGTACACAGCCGCAGTCGTCCACCAATCCAAAACAGTGAACGGCCTTACTTTCCGAGCCCGTGACATTACACACGCGGAGGAGGTCGCCATTGCGTTGGCTGCATCTGATTCCAATTCAAAAATAGTTATTTCCGACTCGCGAGGGGCATGTCGGAACGTCGAGCAGGGCTGGGTACCGTATCCAGCCTACCGCATTCTTCAAAACAGCGTCTACACCGGTGACCCCGCGCACCGGCGTATCGTTCGGGCTCCCGCTCACATGGGCCTTGAGGGAAATGAGGCAGCTGACGCCGCCGCCCGCGCGCTCTCTCACCGGACATTCCCCTCCGACCCTGACGATCAGGAACTCGAATTTATTCCAGCTTACACCTTCAAAGACATCGTTTTACTCTATCAATCTGGCCATGGTCTTTATCCCCGCCCGTGTAAAGGTCTGTCAAAGGCGGAGGAGCGGCTTCTGCTCCGCCTGTATACTAATACTTTGCTGTGCCCGGCAGCTCTGAAACACTTCGACCCTTCTTTCTCGGGCAGCTGTCCGCACTGTGCGGAGAAGTCTTCGGACATCTACCACATGGTGTGGGCCTGCCCCTCCAACCCTGCTATCCCCCCTCACCCCAACCCAACCCGGGAGGACTGGGAGGCGACCCTGCTCGGCTGCTCTGACCTGCAGGCCCAGCGGGCCTTGGTCGCGCGAGCCTGGGCGGCGGCCGATGCCACTGGGGTCCCGAACTAGGGACCTCCACCTAGTATTTGTAAGGGCTGGCCCCCTCTGGGTCAGCTCATGCATAACCTCCTGTATTATACCTGTACATAAATGTTTTCCACCACCACCATCCCGAGCTCAAACATCTACGGAGTCCTATGTGTCCTACATTCAAGATGTGCTGGCCCTCTGTCACAAAGTTGACGCCAACATGCCCGAGTCTGACAAAGTCGGCCACGTGTTGAAGGGAATCGCCGACGATGCCTTCAACTTGCTCGTATACAAGAACTGCACTACAGTCGACGGAATTATTAAGGAATGTCGACGCTTCGAGGAAGCCAAAAGCGAGCGTATTAGCCAGCCGTACACACGCCTCCCCAACATGGCTGCGACTTCTTCATGTGAAGACCTGCGACACCGGGAAACTCCAGCGCCCCCAGAAAATCCAGCGCCCCAGCGCCCAGAACTCCCCGCTCCAGCCGCTCCCCGTTCCCCTTGCGTCGACAGCCTCGTTCGCCCCAACGCCGTCGCTCCTCTCCGGGCCCCTACGGACGCTCGCAAGCGGAAAACTAGACGCTGCAGTGTCTGGAGGTGATGCTGCAGTACAGCCCCAGTCCCAACATCCTCGATTAGCCCTTCGCGCACACCTAATTTGCTCGCCATTCATGTCGATGGAGTGCCTGTGCGAGCCCTGATCGATACAGGCGCGCACGTATCCGTCATGAGTTCAGCCCTACGACGCCGCCTCCGAAAAGTACTGACCCCTGCACCCAAAGCCGTTCTCCGCGTTGCCGACGGCGGAACGCCTCATGTTGTTGGACTATGCACAGCCCGTGTGACCATATCCGGCCGCCATACATCCGTTCTGTTCTCTGTTCTGGACCAGTGCCCTCATGAAGTCATTCTTGGCCTCGACTTCCTGTCTGAGCATTCAGCCCTCATTGACTGCGCCACTGATGTTGTTCAGCTTGACCTTCCTCTTTCTGCTGAGTCGCCGTCCTCAGTTATACACCGTCTTTGTGCTGTCGACTTTGTGCGTCTGCCGCCTCAAGCCGCAACTTACATTTCTTTCTCATCTGTTCCCCCTGTACCTCATGGTCACTACGTAGTCACTCCGGAACTTGACGTCGCCCTGACGCGCAGCATTGCGCTTCCACACATTGTATTTAGAATGTCGGCCAACCGAGCGTACCTTCCGGTCCTGAACTTTGGTTCATCCATCCAACCGCTCCCGCAAGGCATCTCACTCGCCACGCTGTGCCCTGCTGCCGAATGTGTGATATCAGTGGTGGACAGCTGCTTACCTTCCACGCAGCAATGCCGGCTGCCTGCGGCCCCATCAGCAGTGAACCCAACGGACGACTACGCCGGCATGATCGCTTCTGACCTACCGCCGATGCAAGCTCGCGATCTTAGGTGCCTCTTATCATCTTTCCGCGACATCTTCGACTTTGATAGCCGTGTTTTGGCTCGGACCTCTGTGGTGACGCATCACATAAACACCGGTGATTCCGCTCCTCTCCGCAGACGTCCGTACGGAGTGTCCAGCGCCGAACGCACCGTCATAAATCAAGAGGTGGACAAGATGCTCGCAAAAGACATCATGGAGCCCTCGTCAAGTCCTTGGGCTTCACCAGTCGTCCTGGTGAAAAAGAAGGACGGCAGCTGGCGCTTCTGCGTTGATTATCGGCACCTCAACCGCATCACAAAAAAAGACGCATATCCGCTCCCAAGGATCGATGATGCATTAGATTGCCTCCACGGCGCCAAATATTTCTCTTCAATTGATCTTCGATCGGGGTACTGGCAAATTGCATTTGATGAAAAGGACCGCGAGAAGACCGCCTTCGTGACGCCTGATGATTTATACCAGTTTAAAGTCATGCCGTTCGGCCTATGTAACGCCCCGGCTACCTTCGAACGAATGATGGACTCCCTTCTTCGTGGCTTTAAATGGTCCACTTGCCTCTGTTACCTAGACGATGTTGTGGTTTTCTCGCCTACTTTTGCCACGCACCTCGAGCGCCTCTCCAATATCCTGACAGTGTTTCGTAACGCTGGACTTCAGCTGAACTCATCGAAATGCAAGTTCGGTCGTCGCCAACTCACTATTCTCGGACACCTCGTTGACGCTTCTGGTGTACGCCCAGATCCCATCAAAATTCAAGCTGTGAAGGACTTTCCGCTTCCAAGGTCGTCGAAAGATGTGCGCATCTTTGTCGGCTTGTGCTCGTTTTTTCGCCGTTTTATCAAAGACTTCGCCGGCATCGCTCGTCCCCTCATTGATCTTCTGAAGAACGACACCCCCTTTACCTGGGGCCCTGCTCAAGAGAACTCATTTTCATCCCTCGTCCATTTGCTGACCACTCCGCCCATCTTAGCGCATTTCGACCCGTCGTCTCCCACAGAGGTTCGCACGGACGCCTCCGGATATGGCATCGGCGCCGTCCTAGCCCAACATCAACAGGGTCAAGATCGAGTCATCGCTTATGCCAGCCGCCTACTTTCAGCCGCAGAGCAAAATTGCACCATTACTGACCGCGAGTGTCTTGCCCTTGTCTGGGCAGTAGCTAAATTCAGACCCTACCTGTTCGGCCGTTCATTCGCTGTTGTCACTGATCACCACGCTCTCTGTTGGCTGTCTTCACTAAAAGATCCCACCGGTCGCCTTGGTCGCTGGGAATTGCGCCTCCAAGAATACTCATACTCCGTCGTGTACAAGTCAGGGCGCCATCACCAGGACGCTGACTGTTTATCCCGATACCTTCTGGAACCACCTGACCTAGAGGACGCTGAGACCCTGCCCTGCCTCTTAGCTATCTCCGATCTTGCCGATATTGCCAACGAATAGCGCCACGACTCATCTTTACGTCCTATCTTTGATGGCATCCGTTCTGCAAACCGATCTCCGTCTCTGATCCTTTATGTGCTCCAGAACGGCATTTTGTATCGCCGAAACCTACGCTCCGATGGCCCTCCGCTCCTGCTCGTGATACCCCAACGTTTACGCTCTTATGTCCTTGAAGAACTGCACGATCTGCCGACAGCCGGTCACCTTGGCGTGCCCCGCACGTACGCTCGGGTGCGGCATCGCTTCCTTTGGCCTGGTTTCTATCGTTCCGTCAAGCGTTACGTGGCCGCTTGCGACCTGTGTCAACGTCGGAAAAGGCCCTCCACTTTGCCTGCCGGTCTTCTGCAACCCATCGACATACCTCCGGAACCTTTTCACCGTGTTGGCCTCGACCTTCTTGGCCCTTTTCCGACGTCCCTCTCCGGCAACAAGTGGATCGCTGTCGCAACTGATTATACGACTCGGTACGCCATCACGCGTGCTTTGCCGTCCAGCTGCGCTACCGATGTCGCCGATTTTCTTCTGCAAGACGTCATCCTTCACCACGGCGCCCCTCGTCAACTGGTCACCGACCGCGGTCGTTATTTTCTATCTAGAGTAGTTCACGACATTCTTCGTTCGTGTGACACGCAACGCCAGCTCGCGACAGCTTACCACCCACAAACCAATGGGCTTACGGAAAGGTTCAACCGCACGCTCACCGACATGCTAGCCATGTACGTATCGCCAGACCACCGAGATTGGGACGCAGCCTTGCCTTATGTGACATTTGCATATAACTCTTCCCTTCATGACAGAACAGGCTATTCTCCTTTCTACCTTTTGTTTGGTAGGCATCCCACCTTGCCTTTGGACACACTCATGCCACCTTCTTCAGCCCCCACCACTGCTTACGCTCGGGACGCCATCTCCCAGGCCAGGCTGGCGCGCCAAATAGCACGTAGGAGGCTCCAAGCCTCTCAAGTTTCCCAGAAGTCAGCCTACGACCGCCGTCACCAGGCCGTCGAATATACCCCAGGATCACTCGTCCTTCTCTGGACGCCCTCTCGCAGCGTCGGTCGCTCCGAGAAGCTCCTTTCGCACTACCGTGGCCCCTACCGTGTCGTGCGCCGTGTTACCGACGTGAACTATGAAATTGTGCTTCCCTTGAAACCTCGCCATCGTCATCTGGCGCCACCACCGACATCGTCCGCGTCTGTCGCCTTAAACCTTATCACGACGCTCATACGTCACCGCCCTAACGCCGAGACGGCGTTTCAGCAGCCGTGGGTCCTGATGCGGGTAGACGACGACGACAAAGAGCGATGGCACGAGTGTCAAGAGTAGAAGACGACAACGAAGTCCGGACTATGTTCTCGGTGCCGCTCGCAGCTGTTCTTGTCTATTTGTAAATATCTGTAAATATATTCTTTCCCGCAACAGTATTTACAAACAAATGGAAAGAATACTGACACACTCACTAAGCTAAAACGCACGGTAGAAGCGACGGCGCGAGTAATCCGCCGCATAGCTAATCGCAGACAAAGGGTGAGGGAAAGAGATTTATGCCGACTAGTGCAGGCCTTTGCGCTAAGCAGGATACTCTATGCCACCCCTTATCTCAAATTTGCGAAAGCAGGAAAGGACAAATTGATTAGCATGATACGGCAGGCCTATAAGGCTGCGTTAGGACTCCCACTAAATGCCTCAACCGGAAGGCTTATGAGGTTAGGAATACATAACACCTACAATGAACTGAAAGAAGCCCATTTAATGGCTCAAACAGTGAGATTAGCCAATTCCAGAACTGGCAAGAGTATTCTTACCAGGCTCGGAATTGACTTTCAACTTACGACTAAAGATGCTAATGTAGACTTACCCCGCGACTATAGGACGGGCCAACTAATCAAACCACTCCCCATAAACATGCACCCCTTGCACCATGAGGGTAGAAGACAAGCATGAGCCAAAGCCTTACATAATAAATACGGACAGTGCACTGGCACAGTTTATGTAGATGCGGCATTATACAAACATACCAATGCCTTTTCAGTTGTGGCTGTGAACGAGAATGGTGACCACATCATCTCGGCAACAAAACGAAATCATCTGAAACGGCAGAAGAGGCTGCTATAGCCCTCGCCCTAGCGCATACCCAAGAGAGCATCATCCTCAGCGATTCCAGAACGGGTATCAATAATTTCGCAAAAGGGCGAATTAGAAACACCTCCCTTAGAATCCTTAAGGCAACCAAATTTTCACCAAATTATTCCGAATTGATATGGGTCCCAGCCCATTTGGGGAATCCGGGGAACGAAGCAGCCCACATAAAGCCCGAGGTTTCGTTGACTGGGCAGTGGATGAGTCTGACTCCCTGAATTTCACGAAGGACTCCATGATCACATATCATGATCTCACCAATCATTTTAAACTAGAGAGGAGAATTTTCCCCTCTCCGGACAAAAGCCTGACTAAAGAACAAGAGGTTACGTGGCGTCGTCTACAGAGGAGATCGATACGCACCGCATCACTCCTCGCGCACATTTATCCAGATCTTTACAACCCAAACTGTAAACACTGTGGCCAACGAGCCACCTACGATCACATCCTGTGGCACTGCAAAATAGAGCCACCTCCGGGTGATCTAGTTACCGCTCCTTTTCTCGATCGGTGGGAGACCGTGCTGGCTAGCTCTAACCCCGGAACGCAAGTTTTGGCGGTGGAGTGGGCTGACAAAGTCGTCGAGGGCTGCGTACTCTCGACCACTTAACGCGACCTCTTACCAAGCTCTTCCCGGCGAATAAAATGTCTTACAATTAATTAAGCTGGATTTTCCTCATCAGCCGCTGATTTCGCAAATAAGTTGGATACGTCGACGCTTCTCCTTTTTAAGCGTTGGTGCCGGAGGCTACGCTACAGGGTCATTCGCTTAAAACTGTAGACGTCCCAAGGTGGAAACTAGGGTCGGCAAAATTTTCAAGCGCTTTTTTCGCAGGAATAATGAGTCATTGCTACCGAAAAAAAAGGCCGCAGAGAGAAAGCAGAAAAAAAATTCGGTGAAGTTAACCTCAGTTTAGCTTAATCGAGAGACACTCGGCGGCTCACAGAAATATCAAAGAAAACAATTTCTTCTATTTTTGAAAGCGCACATGTTAGACAATATGCTGTGGTTGAATGTTGTCGTCAGGGTAATTCTGTGTGGCGTTGATTACAAGTCATTAAAGGTAAAGAGACTTTTGGGCCACTCGAAGAGGGGTAAAGGGGTGGACTGGAAGTGATTTCATTGTTCACTATAAGCGAGCTAAAACGGGAATGATTGGGGGATGATGTCATGGTAGCACTTCGGGCTACTAAACGTGCCGCTGTGAAGTGCTGTGCACGATTTTCCTCCTGCAGTTTTTAGAATGTAGCAAAATTTCAATGCACGGGCGAGTTTTGCATTCTATTAATAATCCGGTCACTGGACTGTTGGCGAAGTTCACATGAAAAGGCAGAGTTTAGCGATGCTCTATGGGCAGTCCTGTGTGAAGAGCTGCTTAATTTTGTAACAAAAATATGATTTCAATCAGCATACGAGCCGTCTTTAGAAGCACCGACAAAAGCGGCACATAGCACGACAAATGTTTGCAAGGCCAGCCATTAGTTTCGAAAAAAGCTACGCTGGTGCATTAGTTGCGTCAGCTTTGCACTTATGCAGCTGCTATTTAAGGGCGCACTGTAAAAGCCGAAATCAATGATTTATCCGTCAGGCCTATTTACACCTTTGCGCTATAAATTACTTCATTATCTCTCGGAGTGCCTGTACTGATGTCGCTATGAACAGCGTTAGGTAACTTGATGCGCGGCTGGTATCTGAATAGCGGTCATTTATGTATGACTATCATTAGTAGCGTGAAATAACGAATACTAGCTCTCGTGAGTAACGCGATATTATAACGAGCTGTTCGACCGCAAAGTATGTACCCGAGTAAACCTGAGGTTGCACCTTATTTCAGTAGTCTGACCTTTCAGTATTTAAAATATTCAGTTCCCATTGTCGCTTTGTATGCGGTGTTTGACACGCGTTATGTACTTTTTCTGCGTATTAAAGTTAGCCTGAAGAGCGAGGTGATCTTTTACTCTGTCCTTCAGTGACTGCTGCAGCAAACTGTTGTCCTCAATGCTTTCTTTGAATTTTGTTCAGAGAATTTTGCGCAGTTTTGTGTACACCTGAGCTGGAAGGTACGTTGCCACACCATGTTGGTCAGAGGAACAGAAGACGAACCAACGTTCACTGGCAAACATTTGCTTATACTGGGCGTTTCATCTGAGATATTCTGCCATTTTAAAAATAGGCTTTTTGAGTTTGAGCCGGGATTTTTCGGCATACAGCTTACAGCTTAGAATACAGAATACAGCTTAGACGTCCTTGTAAGCTGGTTAACTAATATCGAGCAAATTGTTAATTCTGGTCTCCTTATTTTCAAACTGGCATGTAGCAGTTCGTAAGTAATACCCATATGAATTTTTATAACTTCGAAAATGTAATTGCACCATGCGCTGCGCTCCAACAAATTGCGCATCAAAATAATGCGCTTTCGAAAAGCTTGCAATTTACATAACTCGTACATATAGGCGAAATATTCTAGATCACAGCACTCAGGGTAATTTCATTTTCTGAGATTTAAAAACTGAAAACTAATGTGGACATTAGCTATGCTAGGCGACAAGCCTCTCAGCAAATAATGAGACTGAAAGTGGTACAGCTAAAAAAGTAGCCTTGAGAAGGGGGCCAATTTGCGCCATGATTGCCTCAAACTTGCTACCCTTGGAGTATCATCTGCTGCTGTGTTGATCGTATGCTCCTGAAGGCTTGTAAGCCTTCACTAGTTCACTAGTTGAGGACTTTGCTCGCATGATATTCTTGTAATTTTAGTGCATTTGAATGCCGCAGTCAGAGAGGCCAGACGTTATAGTAATGATGTCCTAAAGTTTAGAGAAACAGTGCCCAACGAGGCTGAGAAACATTATACCTTTGCTTCTGTCCAGTCTTTTACAAAAGTTTGACGCTTGTATGCGCTGCATTGAGGTAAGAAGGCCGTAAAAGTGGCTTACATTTTCATCCTTCTTTTCTTGCTCAAACGTATACATCGAGTAATAGATCTGTCGAAGTTTCAAGCTCACATTTTGCCTGTTTTTCTTCTGGACCTTCCTTTTATGCTGACTGTTTGGATAAATATGCTAGGCATCCTTGAAAAATAGTCTCACACATCACCTTCAAGGCTGCTAATTAACCTTCGCACTTCTATTATTCTGCCTCTATTTCGTCATCATGGCGTATTGTTTCTGGTAACAGTGGTCTTCGAGATCTCTTTCGCACACCTGGTGAAGAATGCACAGCAAAAAGAAGCAATTCAGTACGATCTCTGAAAAGTCCAGTTTACTTGCTATTGCAAATACCAAACACTACTCGATTGGCGAAGATCCAAAAAAAGCAATATCCATATATTTCATAGAATTTCGGTTTATATACTTAGTCGTTTTCGCCTAAAGTTTCAGTTTTTCGAAGAAATTCTGGTGTATGACCTCTCATGACAAATACATTCATATCAACCAATGTCATATTAGGCTCCGTCCAACCTGTATGAATGAAGTGATTTCACAAAAAAAAAAGAAGCAATCATAATTCAAACAATACTTTTCAGCCAATTGTAAAGGTCCTATTTGGAGCACATTATACATTTGGCATGTTGTAATATTTCTTGCGGGCCACTATACACCTATTTATCGCACTGGGCTGTGGCCTATGGGTATATAATGCTCTCTTATGTGTCCATTTATTTACTTAGTGATCTCTTTGAAGTGCATCTGCAATATTCTCTACTGGTTTCTTGGCACTCTTAGGATATCATCACTGAGCTCTTGTTCGCCTTTTGAATGCGTTAACTAACAGTAATTGGGCCTGGAGTGTTGAAGAGCGTCGAGCAATACATGTGAGTACAGAGATCAGGCCGACAGAAGCTGACTGAGGCTTCTGCGAGGGTCTACAGGACGTACTACGTGCGGCGCTAAGATCGAGGATGGCGCTGGTGGACACTTTCAAGCTTCGGTTGCACTACACATAAGTACCCCGGAAAGCACAAGCTTGGACAGGCGTCACCGTAGCTCAGTTGGTACAGAAGCAGACCCGAAGTTCGGAGGTGGTGGGCTCGGATCCTACTCGCGGCGTGGCTGCTTTTTCTTGTTCTTTATTATCAATTATCTTTTAGTGATTGAATATTTACACTATTGATCTCGGGTTAACACCACCAATATGATAAAAAAAAATAAAAAGTAACCCCTATGCTTCTTGCTTTCGGTGGCTGATGACTTAAGTGACACTGCTCTAAGTAGGTTTTAAAACGGGCCAGTTGACTGTAGCAAGCGATTAACAAATATTATTTCAGTAGGAAAATTTATCAGGCACTGAACTTTGCACGCGCTGTCAACAAGCTAGCAGTGAGATCCTATAGGGTCACTATGGACTCCATGTAGTCTCTTAGCACGGGTGAAACCTGAATTATCGAAATATTTCATATTTTTTTTGGCCGTAAGGAAAATAAGGCCTTGAACAGAAAAGAAAGTCTAATTGGACGTAGAGCTGTTGCAAAACCGCAGCTTGTAGTAACGTTTATCACACAGGGGCTTCACGCTCAAGGCTTTCCAACCAGGGCGTCAAGTCAGATTATACCTCAGAGGTGCTTTCCCAATGCAAAAGCAGCTGTTCACGTCACGCACTCAGCTCTTGAAAATGATGTTTGTCTTTGTTTTCGGGTGCTCTAAAAGACGACAGTGACCAGGCAGTAATCTTGAGGACGGATTGCAATCGCAATGACAGTGCGCATTAAGATGTGACACGGCGCGAAATCGCGAGGCCCCAGAGCTAACCGAAGAAGGCAGACATTATCGGTTATTCTAGGCCCCAGGTAACGCCCAAAGTGTTATGCAAAGGGCAGGGCAGAGCGATCGATGTCAGAAGCGCTCATTGCCGCTTAGATGCAGTGTGAAGCCCCATACCTCGAAGACGTTTTTTGGCCTCGCATCGCGCGCTAAAATTTGTTTATAAAATTTTTCTGTGCCCAGACTGTTTGGAGGACGATCGGCAATTCTGCAAACAAAGCACACCACCAGGGAAAAAATTAGGAAGGTTTATAACGCATTTAGTCAGTTAGCGACTAATTGAAGCATTCTGCCTCTCACCTGGTACTCGCCGTAGCCCACAATATAGCCCCAAGACTAAAATGAACCTGGAAAGCGCAATAAAAACAACGGACAACAGAAAAGACAGACAAAAGCGCTCGTGTGTCTGTCTTTTCTGTTGTCCGTTGTTTTTATTGCGCTTTCCAGGTTTAACATGTCTAACCAACTCGCCCAAACGCAGCCATTATTGAACTAAAATGAATCTAAACCATGCTTCCTTTCTTTTAAATATTCTACGTTCCAAAAACCACCAAGTATATCAACATCGCTGCACGAGAGGGGGGGTCAGTGACTTTATTTTACATAAAAAATTAACTCGAGGAAGTTGCACGCCTGCCGCATACACTGCCTTATTTATCATGAAAAGATGAACCGGTGCCAAAACAAATCAAGGCATTGCAAGGATGATTAGCGCTGTGAAAATAACGAAGAGACGAATGGACAAGGAAGACCACAGAGAGAAAAACTTTCGGTGAAAGTTTCCTAGGAGCCTCTGTTTCATTACTATTCACTCACAGTGCATTCAGCAATTGAAAGCCATTCAACAGATCTGCGAAAGTTGTCACGCAGCGTGTCCATAACTAATCAGAGTCAGCTTTTCTCCGTACAGAAAACTAGCCTGTTATTACCATTATCCTTCTTAAGGCTGTCTTTTTCTCTCACCCTTCTTCCTAGTTTGGCCTCCCCTGTTCTATTCCAGTTTCTTTATTCTGGTGGGTGTGTTCTGTTTCTCTGTATGCCCTTCTTACAGCTCTAGCGCCTGTACTCTTCGTGCTCTTAAAGTAAATTATTCACTGGCGAATTCACTACCTTGGTTGTCGCGTCCTGTTTGTTAGCTACGCTAGCGTACGGACTGAAGTTCCAAAATATTTGAGACCTTTCGTCCTACAAAGCTCCTACAAACCTACAATACCCCTGGTGCCGTGATAGGTCTGAATCGCTGGCTGTTCGCGACTACGGCTCAGTCAAAGAGCATGCACTTTGTATGTGGGAGGTGTGGAGTTTGAGTCCTACTGAAGGCGACAGCCAATCAACCGATATGCCCAATTGATTCTTAACATTTCTGAAGGAGAAGAACGCTATGAAATGCCTTCTTCCAATCTGTTACATTATGCCTAAACACTCGTAAACAGAGCGAAAAAAAGAACAGTAAGATACATAGCTAGACGAGGCCGGCGCTAACTTTACTGGGGAAGAGGTCGCCGCGGGTATTGTACTTATAGCTAGTTTCGTCTAGTTCTGTGTCGTCATTGGTTGTTCTTTTGCACAACGTTTACAAGAAACTTGATCTAACTTGCTGAAAGTAAGCTTTTAGTGCCCAAATACTTTCCTCTGCAATCGCAGCGCTTGTGGTTTGTTCCGTGTGAGTCCATTATTTGCCCCTTTCAGTTTCCCGTTAAAACTTGACATTAGGAAGACAGTGATGCCATAGGCGCTGCAAAACCTCTCTGCTACCTCAGTTGAAATGGGAGTCCCACATAAGCTACTCGTGTTTTCACAGTTCCGAGGAAAGAACTTCCTTTACTGTAGTAAGCATGTCACAGGTTCGGTTCTCTTTCCGGACATTATGCGGCAGTTGAGTCAATATATGAAAGTATTTGCGTACTGAGATCGCTGCGCACTTTGCGCGACCGCTGGTGATCGCAAGTTATTCGGATATCTTGACTGAAGCGTGTCTCGTGGCCAAGGAGCATAGGTGCTAAGAAGTCCTTTTGCTTTAGAAAGCATTTTGGTCGCTTTTTTCGTGTGGGCCTTCTATAGCGCTCCATCATTGTATGATCAGGTGTTCTGAATATCACGTGCGCTCCATGAAGGCGGCTTCTGAGGGCTATCACATGTATTGGCCTAGTTCCAGCGCTGATTGCCTTAGCGGCCACTACAAAGCCCTCTCTCATGGTTGCAGGTGGCCCGTATAAGGCAATGCAACTATCAAGCCCCGAGCGCCGGCTCTGAAAAGAGACAACAACGCCCACATCCAAGATAGCAAAACGGAATTGACCGAAGGGGCAGCATGCAAGTCTTGTTTACTCTCGCCGAGACACTCATCACACTGACGTTCATGTACAGGGTTGCTCTCGTAGTGGTCGAAGTTGTTCAGATAAGGATATTCCTAGAAAGTACGTGGCCTACTCTGAAGCAATCTCTCGCGTAAAGGGCTTATTTATGTAACTTGAGCGTAGTTTGAACAATATGCATGTGACGTCTTAGGTTTAACATATACGGCAGCGTCAGGTGAAAATGAAGAAGTCGCTTCAGAGGTGAACTGAGAAATTATTTGGCTTATTGATTTATTGCGCTTTAACGTCCCAAAGCAACTCAGACTATGCGGGACGCCGTAGTGAAGGGCTCCGGAAATTTCGACCACGTGGGGTTTTCTAACGTGCACTGACATCGCACAGTACACGAGCCTCTAGAATTTCGCCTTCATCGCAATTCGGCTGCCGCGGCCGGGATCGAACGCGCGTATTTCGGGCCAGCAGCCGAGCGCCGTAACCACTGAGCCACCGCGGCGGGGTCAAACAGAGAAATTAGGTGATTTATCTTGATGAAGAATGAATATTAGAGTGATTTATTTTTTTTCTAAGGCAATGAGACCTCTGTGTTGGAAGTATCAACCGATGTCCCTTTTTGGTCTTCGGCAGTGGCTTGTATTCGCTTGTATTGCGCTTGTATTCGCGACTCAGGGGTGCTATTCGTGTTTGAATTGACGCTGTTAGAACCTCGGAATATTTTCTATTACGTAGGCCCCCACGACGCTGTCCTGCATGGTCTTCACGTTCCGGATATATTCATGCTCCTGGTGCAAATCGGCACCAGCTCGGGCACGCCTAAGAAAGAAGGGGTCACTCTTGCAAACCTAGGAATAACTTCAACCACTTCATACTGCCGCATACCCGTGGTCAAGCAGCGGCGAAAGCCTGTATCTAGTGCTCACAGGTGTTCAACAGGGACTCCACGAGACCAGTTAGATATACTGAACTTTGGTTTCTCCGGCTCCTCTGAGAAGAATATCGAGTATGCGGCCGTTTTTTGTGCGCACGCGTACTTCCATGTGCAATGGGCGCTGTGGTATTGTGACTTCTCAGTGTTGTTAAGGACGAGGTAGCAGCATCCCACCGCTGCCACCAGTTTGTTACAGACGAGGTAGCAGCATCCCACCGCTGCCACCAGTTTGTTAAGGACGAGGTAGCAGCACCCCACCGCTGCCACTAGTTTGTTAAGGATGAGGTAGCAGCACCCCACCGCTGCCACCAGTTTGTTACAGACGAGGCAGCATGGTCGTGTGCGGGAGAGAGAATTGAGGGACGTCTGAGACGAGGCTGCTGGAAAAAGACAATGAAAGAGGACTTTATACAGCAATTTTCATATTTGCAAGTGAGCTGCAGGAACGCTGCATCACGACAGCTCATCAGCAGATCATTCAAAGACAAAGAGCTCTTCGGCCGTGCCGCTGCCGGCGTTTTTAAGAGTTCCCTTCCCTAGGGTCCCTAGATGGGGGCCGGGCCTGCAGGGGAAGGGAAGTTCTCACTGGCACCAATCACAGACACACACGCACTCACTCACTCCCGAGAGATCACGCCGTCGTCACGCGCTGGGAGAGGGGAACGATGCCATCCACGTAGCGCAGACGCCGGAATGTCCATGAGCGGCGTTCGCGCGCATTTCGAACGCGCGTTCACACTCGGTGTACGGGAAACGCTCGCTCAACCGGGCAGACGGACGCGGCTTCCGTGGCAATCCAGGCGCTCACCCAACGCGCGTCTCGGGGTTTGTCGGCGTTTCGCTGCTGCCATGTCGTTGTCTTCCCCACGACAAAGGCGAGACGTAACAGACTGCCCCGCCGGGGGAAGGAGATCCCGATGGACAGGGGACAGCATCCGCTGTCCGGAGGGAGGTCGCTTGAGGCTGGTCTCAACCGGAGTCAGTTGTCTCTCGGCGGTTCTGGAGCTCAGCGCACCCCGAAGTCTGCCTTCACATGTGCAGGTTCCCAAAGGGCACTGCAAAGTGACTCGTGCTCCGCTAGCGTTAGAACCACGCCGAAAACCCAACCGCTCAGTCAGCAAGCACGACACAATCCCCACTAAGCGATGCCAGGCTCTTTCCCTCTTACAAAGCCAATTAATCCCTGGGAGTAGTTCCGCAGCACTGAGAAAATGCCCACAAATCGGCACATTACACCACAAAGCGCATCTCAATTTAAAACAATAAATAAAACCAATTGGTTCAAAATCCTACATCAGGAAGAAAAACCACCAGTAAACTGCAACTATGATGCTGACTCTTGCGCTAGGGACCTCAATTTAAGCTATCGGCATTACCTTTGAGACTCCCCTTTTTGTGATGTATTCCGATTCGTAATGACCACAACATTTCATTCTGCATAGCAGCATACTGCCGTCACCTTGCATATCCCCGCAAAGATTCGCTCAACATCGAAGCCAAAGTCACCTTAATTACCCAAATTCCAAAAAAAAGTTCAGGGGGCATTTTGGCGCACTAAACTGCTTCAAGGCGGAAGCCTTTCCTGGAGCACTGTTAGGCATTGACTGAGAGACTGTTTGTTATTGACTAGTGTTTTATTTGGCTGTATACTTTAACTGCGCATTAAAACTACACACTTTCAGAGGTGCGTTTCACTTCTCCCCTAATGCGTCTCTTTATCTGCTTCTTCGACTTCGGCTGTATCCACAACTTCCTCAAAGTTTAGGTCGTGGGAGATTTCCGCACCGCAGATGGCTCATGCCCGGTGAATTCTTTATGTTTGATCGGGTCTACGTCGACTACTACCGCCTTGTGGTCACTGAAGTGGAGTGATATGTAGTCTAGATCTTTGACGCTGGGGTGGGTTCTGAAGACCAAATCCAAGCAGCTTCCGTACTTGGTGGTAGCTTTGTCCCGTGGAGTAGACAAGTGCAGACCCAGAGATTTCTGCATTCCATCTAGGAAGTCTTGATGCGTTCTGGCATGCTGGTTGAAGTCTCCTACCACTATCATTGGGCCAAACTGGAACCAGCTTGGTAGCACTCGTCCCATGAATTCATGGCCAGCCCGTTGGGATATGTGAGGTGACAAGTAGACGCACACCACGTTAAGTCCACTTTCGAGCTTGACCCCGCACACTTTCCCCACATCAAAGTGCAAGTCGTGAAACTGTAGCGGTGTTAGGTTGACGTCTGGGTGCGCGTAAATGGCAACTCCCGCTGCTTGGTTGGAAGCACGACTTGCTCCTGTAACGTAGTGAAAGCCTTTGATCTCAACTGGTGCCACCAAGGGATTCATCCATGTTTCAGTTAGACAGAGAACCTTGCACCGAGCCAAGACATGGTCATGTGCGACGTCTTGACCGTGTAGCGACAGTGAACGTACATTCACACAAGCTAGTGGAAGCTGTGATGCTTCCATGATCGCATTGCACCGCTGGGTGATTGTAGTCAAGCGATGCTCGTTTAGACGCCTGAACTCGTCCATGAGGCTGCGGTTTGGGTTGCTAGTCAAGCCGTGGCGGAACATGGCCGTGCTCATCGGCAAATTTGTTTTTGAGGAAAGGAAATGAATCTGTCTCGCATATCTCGGTGGCACCTGAACCTCATCCGAAGAAGGGAGGGACGTGAGAGTGAACGAAGACACGGTATTCAGTACACGCGCCTTCGAAAATGGTTTTTTGAGGAAAGGAAATAGAGAGTTTTAGTATTGCGGGCTTTGCGTAATTGCGTGCATAGCGGAATAGCGGGTCCAGAGTGCGCATGCGCACAACGCTAACGGGGAAATAGCGTTAGCGTACGCAGGCATTTTCAGAATTTAGCGTTGCGGCTTTTGCGGCCTTAGCGTGGAAACATGGCGGCGTCCTTTCAAGCGACAGCCGCCCGCTTCAACCGATTCAGCAGCTCTTGCGATTTCGGTCGGCATGTTTACCGGCAACTACTGGTGTTTTTGCTTTCCGCTATGACTTACCTTGCTTCCACGATAAAGTTTAAGCTGCAATTCAGCCCAGTTTTTGAGATACGCTCTCGATTCTGGAGCGCGCAAGCCTAATGGAACCTCAAGCTGCACTGCTACCGTCTGCAACGGCCCGAAACTCAGCAGAAACCTAGCAAAAACGTTTGGAACGAGACAAAAATAGATTTGGAGGTTTTTCGCGGTGTTTTATGGACTTGAATTATGTAAAGAGAGTTTATATTAAATTTTCCTCAAGTTTTTGAACATTAGACGTCATGTGATGGCAAATTTTCTTGCTCCAACGGCTTGTAGTTAACATTGCCGTTACTAGATGGCGCCACTATTTTACATTTTCATTTCATTTTATTTCAATTTCGGGGTCATTTTGCAGACGAAAATGAACGCTGCACTAATAATTCGTTTGAAAAACTCGGAAATATTGTACTTTGGCAAGTTAGCGGCAATGTCAACCATTTTAGAAGGACCGTTGGCATCCATGTCAAGCAGATGGCGTTTAGCGTTTTCAAAGCGCTATACTAAAACTCTCTGAGGGGATAAGTTGCTTGCGGCACGCTAATGTAATTTCCCTTAGGTCCGCTATCACGCTAACGCTGTACTAAAACTCTCTAATGAATTTGTCACGCGTATCTCGGTGGACACCTGAACCTCACGGGAAGAAGGGAGGGATATTAGAGTGAACGAAGACACCGTATTCAGTACACGCGCCTTTGAAAATGGTTTTTTGAAGAAAGGAAATGTATCTGTCTCTCATATCTCGATGTACACCTAAACCTCGCCGTAACGGGAAGGGAGGAAGATGGGAGTGAACGAAGACACCGCCGTCGCTAGTCGCACCTTTGTTCATTCCAAATCATCGAGCTGGCATGGCGAAGTGGTAGCGTGCTCGTCTCGCACTCCGGAGACCGGGGTTCGATTCTCAAGCTCGGAAAATTTCCTACTCTGTTTTATTTGTTTATCTGGTCTGACTAGAAAGGCTAATTGGTTAAGTAAGTCCCACTAACTTGGAGCATCATTATACGATCCCTTTAATTGGTTGCATGGTTAGCAGCCAAAGTGCAATTGGCCCCCTTTGAAATTCGCGCACTGTGACGTCACGACCGTTTCGACCAACTGAAAAGCGTGACATTTTCTGTCGACAACTTCTGCTTACAACGATGAGGCATTAAAGGCTTCCGCCTTAAAAATCAAGCGACTCCAGGCGCTTATGCTAGTGGCCTAAATGGCCCGTCCGGCTAGCACTTCGCGTTTTAACGGACGCTGCTACACATGGGCACCACTAGTGCATTTTTCGAAACAATCTTTGTCAAAAGAAACGCTTTCAATGCAAACAACGCGTCGGAAACCTATTCCTGCTCAAAACTGCTTTTTTTTTCTGCAAAACTTTTTGTCAGCAGGAATAGTTTAAAAAAAGAAAAAGCAAATAGCAGAGACATCCTCGGAATCCGCTGCTAACGAGCCGCGCCGCGGCTCAAAGGGGTCGCCTATTCTTCAACCGCGCCCTGCGCGGTCGCACACCAAGGGTGGTATTCTGCCGGTGTCGCCTTTTGCGACATGTCGCATATGGGCGGGGCCTAAAAAGGTGCTTACAGATGCTCGAAGAAACGGAAAAAGCCGCCGGCACTTTCGTCTGCGGTGCATTCATTCACTCCGAGAAGCGACAATTTACCACTGCTGATTCACTAGCAGCAGTAGTTTCGTATCTTTTATAGCAAGAATATTTGCCATCACATGACGTCTAATGTTCAAAAAAACATTTGAAAATTTAATATAAACTCGCTTTACTTCATTTAAGTCTATAAAACACCGCGAAAAAGCTCCAAATCTATTTTTCTTTCGTTCCGGACGGTTGTGCTAGGTTTCGGCTGCGTTTCGGGCAGTTGCAGACGGTAGCAGTGTAGCTGGAGGTGCCATTAGGCTTGCGCACTCCAGAATCGAGAGCGTATCTAAAAAACTAGGCTGAATTGCTGCTTAAACTTTATCGTCGAAGCAAGGTAAGTCATAGCGAAAAGTAACAACACCAGTAGTTGCCGGTAAACATGCCGACCGGAATCGCAAGGACTGCTGAATTGGCTGTAGCGGGCGGCTCTCGCTTGAAAGGACGTCGCCATGTTTTCACGCCAAGGGCGCAAAAGCCGCAACTGCCGATTGCGTTCGTACGCTTACGGTAGCCCGTCGCCCGCGCGAATCGCTTCAGCGCATTCCGTTGTTCGACTAAGCGTAGTAAATTGGGGCGACGTCACGACGACGTAGCAGGAAGGCGGATCCGTGTTGTCACGCCGCCGTCACCGCGGCTCGAGCCAATCAGCGAAGTGCGACTGCGACATGTCGCAAAACGCGACACCGGGAGAATACCACCCCAACTGTGGCTTTAGCGGCCGACAATTCACAAAAATCGAAGGGCTTAACTCCGCTTTGAAACCTGCGAGCCCCAGACGCCACGCGACATTGATTTGTTCCGCACCCCGGCCGCGCGTCTTCAACACCCGAGTAGCGTCTGAACATTTGAATGCGAGGGGATGACGGTCGCGTATGAAAGAAACGCCTATGAGAACTCCTTTCTCGATTCAACAGTGTCCTTCGTCTGGAGCGCGTTCTGCGGCGTTCTTTCGTGCGGTAGCTGTGCGTGCTCCTCTGTGGCCCGCTGCGAGTTATACGCGTCCTGCTACCGCAGCGTCCCCACAATGGATCAGGTGGCTTTCGCGGTGTCTGTAAACGCCTAGTCAGCTTGGCCCTTTTTCGGCGCCTGTCGCGTCTGGAGTACCGCGGTGGCAGTATCCGACGATTACGTTGTTGACCGGCCTTAACCCCTGCAATGTTTTGGGCCCGTCCTTCGTCCTTTTTCCGCGGTCTACCCCTTGGCTTGGCTCTCTCTGAGCGCGGCCGCTTTCCTAAAACTGCCTTCGCAGAACGGCCCTGCGCGCCTCCCTTTCTCGCGATGTCCTCACCCTCCGCATCTTCTCGCTGACGCAGCACCAGCCGTATTTCCCCCTTAAGTTCGAATTATCGGCTCGTGCTTTCGGTGAGTCACCGCAGGTCGCAGTAGCCAGCTGTCCCGACAGCACTTTACCTCCTGCTGAGCATAACTTGCTCTCCTGAGGCTTGCTAATCGATCCTACTACCCTAACGCTCTTGCCCGGAACTTGAACTATGAGAGGCTGTTCGGCTAACGTAGCGTGATTGTCCTGGGTACTACCTTCTCGATCGCAGCAATCAGCCTCCTTCCCGGAAAGTGCATGCTTCTCTGGGCTCAAAACCAACGCATTGCCCCTTTCCTTATTTCTAGCAGTGCATACATTATCCCCCGAGCTCTCACGGCTTGTGGATCTGCACTCTTCGCTAGATTCTTGACCGAACTCCTCGGTCCTCGCTGCCGAAGTGGCCTTTCTTTCCTGGACCAAACCTGTCCTATGCCGCCACTTCTGCACAGCATTCGTGTCATCCGGCGACTGCGCAGAGCTCCTAACTCGGTTCCTGACACTCTCGCGGTGTAGCTTACCACCGTCAATTTGGCTTTCCAAATCTGCCTCCGCGGGAATTTGAAAGTATCGGAGGAGCGCACTTTTGGTTATCGCATAGTTGTGGGCATCCTCGTCAGACAACCTCGCCCAGACATTACAAGGTTCACATGGGAGGAATCCCATCAACACAATTGGCCAATATCCTCGTCTAGCTGCTCCTCCATGCAAATTCTTTCAAAATTTTCTAGAAAAGCTCTGAAATTTTCGTCTTTTCTAGGAACACTTAAACGAGATCACACACTCATTCCTCTGATCGCGTTAAGTTCACGCGTGAGTTCCCGCATCTCTCTTTCGTATTCCTGTTCCCGCAGCTTTCTTTCGCGTTCCATCTCCATGTCGAGACGCTTCATTTCAAAGCGTATTGACGCTCGCGTTCCTCTTTTTCTTGTTTTTCTTTACGTTCAAGTTCCTCTTTCTCTTGTTTTTCTTTACGTTCAAGTTCCTCTTTCTCTTGTTTTTCTTTACGTTCAAGTTCCTCTTTCTCTCGTTTTTCTTTACGTTCAAGTTCCTCTTTCTCTTGTTTTTCTGTACGTTCAAGTTCCTCTTTCTCTCGTTTTTCTTTACGTTCAAGTTCCTCTTGTTCTCTTTTTGCCAATTCCCTCTCCTCAATGGTCTCAAGGCATTCCGCAAGCTCGTCCTCTTCAGCCTCCAACGCAAGAATAGCCTTCAGCAGTTCTGGTTTTCTGAGTTTGTCTGATACCTCCAGACCCAACTCTTTCGCAAGCTCCAGTAACTTTGGTTTGCGCAGCGTGTTCAAATCCATGGCTGCTCCGAGTGCTGCTTCTCTACTGCCCGCTATTGTCTTGCTGCAACTAACCCAGCAGCAACGACAACCCAATTACCAGCTTTGTTCCTGACACTAACAAAAGCCTGGCAAAACTCAGCAGAAGAAAGTCCCGCACTCACCAAACCTCGCAGCCAAGAATCCAGCGCAGTCGGTCCGCTGCAGGCAACCAGTCAACACACAGGGCTCGTTGCACTGCCCCCGACTCGCCGTTCTGCTGCTCAGCGTCCCGTTGTCCGCAACTCTCCGCTGGCGTCCGATGTTTCGCGTCCCACCGCTGCCAACCAGTTTGTTAAGGACGAGGTAGCAGTATCCCACCGCTGCCACCAGTTTGTTAAGGCCGATTCACACGACGGACCGTTCGCCTGCGGCCCGCGCACTACGTGTGCATACGTCAGCACTTTGAGAGGCGCGCTGGATGCATGGATGGATGGCGGCCGACAGCGCGCCCCTGAAAGTGCTGACGCATGCACACGTAGTGCGCGGGCCGCGGGCGAACGGTCCATCGTGTGAATCGGCCTTTACAGACGAGGTAGCAGCATCCCACTGCTGCCACCAGTTTGTTAAGGCCGATTCACACGACGGACCGTTCGCCTGGGGCCCGCGCACTACGTGTGCATACGTCAGCACTTTGAGAGGCGCGCTGGATGCATGGATGGATGGCGGCCGACAGCGCGCCCCTGAAAGTGCTGACGCATGCACACGTAGTGCGCGGGCCGCGGGCGAACGGTCCATCGTGTGAAACGGCCTTTACAGACGAGGTAGCAGCATCCCACTGCTGCCACCAGTTTGTTAAGGCCGATTCACACGACGGACCGTTCGCCTGCGGCCCGCGCACTACGTGTGCATACGTCAGCACTTTGAGAGGCGCGCTGGCTGCATGGATGGATGGCGGCCGACAGCGCGCCCCTGAAAGTGCTGACGCATGCACACGTAGTGCGCGGGCCGCGGGCGAACGGTCCGTCGTGTGAATCGGCCTTTACAGACGAGGTAGCAGCACCCCACCGCTGCCACCAGTTTGTTAAGGATGAGGTAGCAGCACCCCACCGCTGCCCCCAGTTTGTTACAGACGAGGTAGCATGGTCGTGTGCGGGAGAGAGAATTGAGGGACGTCTGAGACGAGGCTGCTGGAAAAAGACAATGAAAGAGGACTTTATACAGCAATTTTCATATTTGCAAGTGAGCTGCAGGAACGCTGCATCACGACAGCTCATCAGGAGATCATTCAAAGACAAAGAGGTCTTCGGCCGTGCTGCTGCCGGGGTTTTTAAGAGTTCCCTTCCCTAGGGTTCCTAGATGTGGGCCAGGCTTGCAGGGGAAGGAAGTTCTCACTGGCACCAATCACAGACACACACGCACTCACTCACTCCCGAGAGATCACGCCGTCGTCACGCGCTGGGAGAGGGGAACGATGCCATCCACGTAGCGCAGACGCCGGAATGTCCATGAGCGGCGTTCGCTCGCATTTCGAACGCGCGTTCACACTCGGTGTACGGGAAACGCTCGCTCAACCGGGCAGACGGACGCGGCTTCCGTGGCAATCCAGGCGCTCACCCAACGCGCGTCTCGGGGTTTGTCGGCGTTTCGCTGCTGCCATGTCGTTGTCTTCCCCACGACGAAGGCGAGACGTAACAGTGTCTGTGTCTCACTGACACATAGCGGAGTGCGCTGTATATGTAGGGACACTTTAATATTGGACCCTGATGAGCCCACCACGTGTGGTGGTTGCCCATTCCGAGCGCAGGAATCTTTAGGCTCAGCAGTTGCGGAAAGCCTCGTGTCGTTATCGTGCAATGCAGGTGATACGCATTCTCCACTCCCCTACTGCATCGTATGCTATCCTATCCAGCTCATGAACGTTTATGAAAGCCAGACGTGTGATTTTTATTAACAGTGTACAAAAAAACACATGTGAATGGTGGCGAACAGGACCTGCATCGTTCCACGTGCTGAACGAATTTGCAGCAGCTTTGTGAAACACCCCAAAGAAAAACGAGACAGATAGGTTCTTCAAACAGGACCGAACATTTATATGTACATTTATTTACTCATTAACGATCTATGTTTCATGTGTCCAGAGAAATCTCTTACATGCTTGATGCCCTATGTAGTCCACGTCCCTCCGCTGTTTTTAGAGCACTTCCCGTTATAATAACGGTCACTGGCTCTGCTTCGGCCGTCGTCACTCTCACACCATACCATTATGCAGAATGCATGCGCCCTCAGCTACTGACAGCCCCCGTCAAAAGTATACAGCCCGAGGGGTTTGCTTCTAAGCTGTTTAGTGGGGCCCCCGAGCACGTCTAACAGTCCAAAGGTTGCGAAAATTAAGGACGCATAGCCATTCCTCTTTCGAGAGATTATGGTCGCCGAGAATGCATAACGAGGCTGACTGCACGCCTCACAAGCAAACCCCTTGGTCTGTATCTTTTTGACGAGGGGTGTACCTGTCTAAGCTCCCACAGGCTGCTGCGGTCATCTGCGTTTGTTCAGCGGCAGTTGCGTGGTAGTGGAGTCATGCGTGGCGTGATAATCGTGCTCATATTTTGAGAACCAGCTAGCGCGCATCACTTGCTCTACCCTGAGGGTAAGCAATTGTATTTAAAAAAAAAAGTCGGTAGAGAGTTCTCCTGGTCGCTTAACGGCGTGTTCGACCTGCACGCACTACTAGCACGTGCATGCACACGCCTGCTTAGATGTGAGACACACTGAATAATGGAAAGTGGATCCCCTTTCGAAGTGTTGGCGAAGCTAATCACAAGGTTTGTTTCCTTTCTGTTTTTATCCATTGGCTGAATATTCACGCTTCTGCAGTTCAGGCACCCTCCTGTTATTAATTTCAGTAACTTCTATGTTAGGCAGAATTTCTCTCGTGTAAGCGCCCCTTCTTGCGGCTATCAGCCATTTCTATCATCGCTGTTCCCTCTATTTAACTTCGTTCGCCCTGAGGCGTAACGCCTCAGTTTATTAATACATAGGACAGCCCCGCATTACGATATGGCAAGAGGAGATGAAAAAATGGTTGCAAGGAATAGCGTAGGAGTTAGTATGAGAGCAGAAGGATACGCGAGTTTAAAATGTATAAGCTACACATCAGAAAATAAAAAAAAATGTGGTGGACACTTAAGCTCCTCCGCCCTGAGGGTATCACGAGATAGCGTTAGTGGGTAAATGCTTGTAAGTGAGGAATCGGTCATTCTTTACTTTACATTCATAGATCTCTTGGATTCTTCATACCATTCCTGGCGCTGTGGTGCAGCGGTTAAGCTATACGCCGCTGCCGTGGCAGGTAGCTGCTTCAAACACAGCCAGCAGTGTAACTTATATGACTTAGGTTGCTCTTCCCGAGTAACGTCTAGCGAACGTTAGTTATATTACTGCCACCTGCCGCGGTGGCCTGTTTACTCATATTACGATGGACGCGTTGTCACCTACCACTGTTGGCAGGTTGTTATCATGTCGCAAGGTGACATGAACTAGGTGACCGGCGGACCACCCGCTACTCTGGTCATTTTTCGCTCACGCTGCCGCTTCCGAAGATGACAACGACGAGGCTAAGTTTTCCCCTTGATGCGACACTCAATGCTATCGCTTCAAACTTCTATCAAAGCCCCAGCACAAGTAAGACCAGGCAGGGATCTGCAAGTTCCTGCACTGTGCTAGAGAAAAGTGTATTTGAATAAATCATAACGCGGCATAAAAGCGAAACCTCTAGTTTCTCGTAGCTTGGTAGACATACAGGTTGATATATTTTTAAATGGTCACTAAGCGACTTCAATCGCGGCGACGTAATGAAGGTGTCAAACAACCCGAGATATGAATACGATGTGAGGAAAGTGAAGGTTGATACAATTTTAAATGGTCGCTAAGCGACTTCAATTGCAGCGACGTAATGAAGGTGTCAAACAACCCGAGATATGAATACAATGTGAGGAAAGTGAAGGTTGATACATTTTTAAATGGTCGCTAAGCGACTTCAATTGCGCCGACGTAATGAAGGTGTCAAACAACCCGAGATATGAATACGATGTGAGGAAAGTGAAGGTTGATACATTTTTAAATGGTCGCTAAGCGACTTCAATCGCGTCGACGTAATGAAGGTGTCAAACAACCCGAGATATGAATACGATGTGAGGAAAGTGAAGGTTGATACATTTTTAAATTGTCGCTAAGCGACTTCAATTGCGCCGACCTAATGAAGGTGTCAAACAACCCGAGATATGAATACGATGTGAGGAAAGTGAAGGTTGATACATTTTTAAATGGTCGCTAAGCGACTTCAATTGTAGCGACGTAATGAAGGTGTCAAACAACCCGAGATATGAATACGATGTGAGGAAAGTGAAGGTTGATACATTTTTAAATTGTCGCTAAGCGACTTCAATTGCGGCGACCTAATGAAGGTGTCAAACAACTCGAGATATGAATACGATGTGGGGAAAGTGAAGTGAGCCCTCTCTGTATCTCCGTTGCCTCTGTTATACCACTTAAATAAAAAACTGACAGCCTTTTCTGAACATTCGGATAAGGCCGGAAAGGACAGCAGCATGGACGTGGTGACATTTTAATAGAATCTTGGAGGCCTTTTTAACCGCATTCGTAAACAGAAAAAAACGATTGAATTTAGGTTGCCTGTCCACATTGAGTGCCTAAGTTCCTGCGATTTTGCAGGAAAAAACGGTTGAAGTCGGTTACTGTGCCTTTAGAAGGTATTCATGAGTCATCACCTTCGGGTACCTTCAGTTGGATTATCATATGGGATTATACAAATCCAACACCCCTGGATGTTTATGGGGCGGAATGATTTCATATTTTTGGAGTCCTTTGAAATTTTCGGATGTGGGCCAACATCCAGATTTTGGTGCTCCTCAGATTATTGAATTTGGCGGTGCCGTATGGTTGTTCCAGATGTGGTCACACGGTATTGATGGTGTACGACCCTATCGATCGCAACCATAAATCACGGAAAGGCCCGTATCCCTACAAGCGCAGTGGTCAAGCGATGCGCCACTGCTGGGCAGGTGGCTGTTTCGAAAATGCCACGGGTGGAGCTTATGGGACCCAGGTTGCCCTTACCGAACTCGCGTCGCGCTCATTTCTAGCACTATGGTGTTCTGGTTGCCGCTGCATTGAATTTTGCATTGGTGGGCTGTTTGCGCGCAACCTGTTGGGCAGGTTGTCGCCTTCCACCTTTGGCAGGTTGTGATGACGTGAAAAAGAGTGTACCTATCAGGGAATTGAAAATTTAGGGTGCTTTCTGATTGGTCAACTGGGTTCACGTGACCTTGATGGCATTATCAGGAAATTGAACAATAGCAGAATATCTCTGCTTAAAGCAAGAACCTGCATGACAGCCCACATGCTATCATATTAATACACGCTGCGGCCAAAAGCAGGAGTCTGCACTCTCGTCACTTAACACTAAACAATGAAGCAACCATCAAGAACGTAAAAAACGTTCTTAAACTCGTTCTCCATTGTGTCATGGTGTCAATTCGCTAGAGCTTATCCACATACCGCTGACCCCTCACAGCAACAACGGCCGTATTAAAGGTGCACTAAAGAGGAATCTGAGCTCGTCTTTTTACCGTGGGAACTCAATCTACACGTTCAGAGCCCCCCTTAGAAACTTCGAAATCTTGACTTGTGCGGCCGATTTCCAGAATTTAAGTCGGATTAAACGACCCGTCTCCCACCTTTTTTTGAACTCGCCGCAGGCGGTAGGAGGAATCAACTAACGCGTGGAGTGCCTTTCAGGCAGTCACGTGGCGGCTTCGCTTTCGAATTTTTTTTTTAGGTTTCCCTGAATAGATAGACCCAGTCAGAGACTGCAAAGCTGAAAAGTAGGCGCACGGAAATATAAATACGATTGGAGCTATAGGCATGGAAGCACCGAAAGAATGGGAGGCTCACGCACGCTCTTCTTCGTGATGCAGTTGCTCTTCTTTCCGGCTGCCGCCTGGGTGGACCATGGCCAAGTGCATCCTTTGAGCGCGCTCGCCATCATCGCCTCTGCTTCAGGGGCATCCAGTATTGCCGCTCCACCAGGATGCGACTGGTCGACAACTTGCCGCCATGAACAGCTTCAACATTTCCTGCCTCATCACGTCCTGCCACAGTCTATCGCAGCCGCAGGATCATCGACAGTCGCCACTGTGCACCATATAAAAGCATGTGCTGCGCAGTCGCCGCTCATAGGGCATGGAAGCACCGAAAGAATGGGAGGCTCACGCACGCTCTTCTTCGTCATGCAGGTCAGTTACCAGTTCAAACTACCTTACCACTGCTTTAAGTCTGATGATGCCTTTATAGTCGTGCTTCCATGCCCTGGAGCCTTGTTTGAGCCTTTCTGTTTACTTTTATTGCTTTTGTGTGGGGACGTAGAGTGCAATCCTGGTCCTGACAAACAGGCTCTTGCGGAAATTCTTAATACACTCAGAGATTTAAGCGAGCGCTCAATCAGGATGGAAACAGTGCAAAAATCGGTAGCCGAGACGGTGACTGAACTGAAAGACCAGCAGAGAATCGCTTTTCAAGCTATTTCCGACATAAAGACCCGGTTAGACGTTGTTGAAGGCCAGACTTCAATGCTTCAGCATTGGCAGGCCGATTTTAATGAGCTAAGCGATAAAGTTAACCGTCTTGAACTGGAAGCCTGCGCAATGCGCCACCGATTAGACGACGCAGACGACCGTTCTCGACGCGACAATCTGCTTTTTCACGGAATAAAAGACGATGAAAGTGAAACGTATGCTGATTCTGAAGAGAAAGTTTTAGGGGTCATTGCCGATAAACTAAACCTCAGCTTAACAAGTGAAAGCATTTTACGTGCGCACAGGATCGGTCGGTTTGTCGAAGGAAAAACAAGGCCGGTTATTGTCAAATTTGCTACCTATAAGCACAGAGAATCAGTTTTCGCAAAATGTACCAAGTTAAAAAACACTGGCTTTGCTCTAAGTGAGGACTTATGCGTTGCCACACGCAACATTAAAAAAAAGCTAAGAGAATACGGTAAAGGCCTGCATAAACCATATAAACTTGGGTATAAGAAACTGCATGTCAATGGAAAATGTTACAGTTATAATGAAGTAGATGACATTGTTTTTGAAATCGCATCTTCGAATACTGCACCGATGACTGCTTCTGCATCACCTAGATTTCTTCGTTCTTGACGCCAATTACTGCCCGATAAAGATAAGAAATAGGAATGCGCGAGGGGAAGAGATGCCACATCATCGAAATCAGAATTTTGTATTTGTTATACTAACATTCGAAGTATTTTTCGTAAGAAGGATGAATTATGCACCTTGATTAACGACCTCAAAGCAGATGTTATTGCATTAACAGAAACGTGGCTCAGCAGCAAAATATCCAATTCAGAATTTTCATTGCGATAAAAAAATATGTTGTCTACCGCATTGACCGCACTCAAAGAACAGGTGGTGGTGTTTTGCTCGCAATTGACGAGCAGTTTGATTGTCACTGCATATCAATTGTTTCTTGTGTTGTTGTCACTCTGTCTCTGTCCCTGTCCCTGTGGTGCCACACCAGTATGAATTCGTACCAATTCGCCCAATTTTCAACCCTATTGAATCTGTGTGGTGCTGCGTGAATTTAGGTTTCAGAAAAGTGATAATCGGCGTTCGCTATCGCTCCCCTTCCAGCGATATATCATTCTGTGATAGCTTGCATGACAGCCTGAATCGAATCACTGTTCGATATCCCAGCGCACAAATTCTACTTTTGCGGGACTTCAACTATCCCAACATTATCTGGTCACACACGTTCCCTTTTTCTAACCCACCGAGCGCAGAAACTAACCAATTTATCATCATCTGCGCAGACTTTGGCTTGACACAAATCGTCACTTCACCCACACGTGTTACTCAAAATTCATCTTCTCTTCTAGATCTTGTATTAACGACTGCAGAAGATTGCACGTCACCTGTAATACATATGCCTGGCCTGAGCGACCACGATGTATTACATTTTACGTTAAATCTTGAACACGCACCTACATCAAACCGCTCCAAAAATATTAGAGACTACAACAAGGCTAATGTTCTTGCTATTAATGATGAACTGAGCTCTTTTCTAGACATATTATTACCTAATTACCTCGAGCGCTCGGTGGAAACTAACTGATGCATGTTCCGAAATAAGGTATCTGAATTGATTAACCGACATATTCCTCTTCGGCGCGTCTACTCGAATAACCAAGCTCCATGGTATAATCGATTTTTAAACCGCCTTTCTAACAAAAATAAGACTTTTTCGAATTCCTAGGTATTCATTAAAACCTGAGCGATGGACTGCATATAAATCAGCTGCCTTAGCCTATTCCCGTGCACTAAAGACTACTAAATGTTCTTTTTTTAAATGTAACCCTCCCGAACATCTTAAAGTCTAATCCTAAACGCTTCTGGAGCATAATAAAACCTAGAACTAACGACAAAGTGTCATTACTTTCAGCAACTGGAAATCCCATTCGGGACCATCTTTGTGCCACTTAACTAAATGACTCTTTTGTCCAGTCATTTTCTTCCTCATCCGTTGATCGCCACCATCCCAAACTCCAATCGTGTAACTACTACTGTATGGATACAATTGTGTTTGACTCTCATGGCATTATACCGATCATTAATAATTTGAAACAAACATCTTCTAGCGGAATCGATGACATTAATAGAAAATTTCTTCAGAATACTGTTGAATAAACCTCTATCATTTTCGAAAGGATAATCTCACAGTCGTACCATGATGGCGTACTACCCGAGGACTGGAAAACTGCTAAGGTCATACCTGTACATAAAGCCGGTGACAAACAGAACCCGTCTAACTATCGACCCATTTCTCTCACATCAATACCGTGCAAAATAATGGAACATATAATTTTCACTCACCTTGTTAATTTTCTTGAAGATAATAGCTTCTTTTCTCTGACTCAGCATGGCTTTCGGAAAGGTTTCTCCTGTGAAACTCAATTACTTTCCTTTACTAATGATCTGCACTTCTACTTAGACTCCGCGTTTTCCACAGACTGCATATTTCTCAATTTCGCTAAGGCATTCGATAAAGTTAACCATTCATTACTTCTATATAAACTAAGCATTCTAAATATTGACCCTTCTGTTCTGAACTTGATTCGCGCGTTTCTTTTTCTCTCCTTCAGTTTGTGCATGCTAATGACACTAATTATTCTACCGTGCCAGTTGTTTCTGGGGTTCCTCAAGGATCTGTCCTTGGCCCTTTACTGTTCCTGATTTATACTAATGATCTGCCTGCTACTGTTAACTCTAGGATTTGTTTGTTTGTCGACGACTGCGTGATTTACCGTAAAATAACTAACGATTCCGATATTCGCTCTCTCCAGGTCGATCTTAATAACATACTAGACTGATGTCATAATTGGAAAATGGAACTAAATATTAAAAAACGTAAATCTATGAGAGTTTCACGTTCAAATACTACTTGTCCTCCTTATTTTCTTCACAGTCATCCGCTTGAAAGCGTAAGGTCGTGCCGGTATCTTGGCATACATTTAACTAACACCCTGTCCTGGAAACTTCATATAGAATATATAGCATCTAAAGCAAACAAAACGCTTGGTTATCTTCGAAGAAATTTTACACTTGCTCCATCTTCGTTAAAATCATTATTATACACGACCTACGTACGACCGCAAATGGAATACGCTTCATCCATATGGGACCCTGGACAGGTCTCACTGACACAGGCTCTGGAAACTGTCCAGAATCGTGCAACTAGATTCATTTTAGGCAATTACCATCGTACATGTAGCGTCACCCAAATGAAAAGGTCTTTAAACCTTCTGCCCCTAGCTACCCGCGGTAAGCACTTCCGCATCTGCCTATTCCATAACATTTTCTACTCCAATTTTCAACTTCGCTCTCGATGGATTCAACCAGCACCGTTCATTTCTCACCGTCGTGATCATCAACACAAGGTCACAGTGCCTCATTGCAACACAGTGACATGTGCGCAATCATATTTTCCGCTAACCTCTAAAGAATGGAATTCCCTACCCGCATCGTTAACTAGCATCACTGATTCAACTCAATTTAGAAGAATACTTACCACTCTGATTACATAATGATCGCTTTTGTATTTTATTGTAGTGTTGTGTTCTCCACGTACTAGTATTGTTCTTAAACTATTTTATTAATCTGCTGCGTGTTAATTTTGCTCACTTCTTTTTATCCTGCCTCAGTTGTTCTATAGTTTTGTATGAATTGTGCTTTGTTTATTTTTCTTGTTATCAACTGCCCTTCCCCTCTGAAATGTTCTCTGTACGGTGAGGGTATCACAAATAAATAAATAAACAAACAAATAAATAAATAAATAAATAAATCTCTGCTTTTGCCGCTCGCTACATATCACCCCGCCGATGGCAGAGTGGCGAGCCGCCACGGGCCTGGCTGAAAGGTTGGTTGACTCCTCCTACCATCTGCGATGAGTTCAAAAAAAGATGAGAACCGGGACGTTTAATCAGGTTTAAATGAGGAAAATCGGCCGCACAGGACAATAATTCAGATTTTCAAAGAATGCTGGGAACGTGTAGATCGTGTTCCCGCGGTGAAAAGATGAGTATAATGAAATAAAACAGCGCAAGGAACGGGACAAAACGCGAGGAGCAAAAAAAAAAAAACACGTGTTTCGTCCCGTTACTTGCGCTGTGTTATTTCATTACGAAATACCAACTAGCCTGGCATCTTGCACTTCTGAAAATATGAGTTCAGATTCCTCGTTAAGCCCACATGACGCGAGCTCAATACTCGTCGTCATCGACTGCCAGGCTGGCTGTCGGGAAAATGCACCCCGCCTACTCACTTCCCATGCGCAAAACATGCTGAAGAAACTCTCTGATCCCAGCAGGTTTTCAAGGGTACGAAAAGTCTGGGCTCCAGGCCACAGGCGCCTTTCTTCAACGAGTGTGCACAAGCGCCCGCCCTTGAACTTACAGGCTTAGCACCAGGACTGGCGGTCGCACTTCCACGACTTACTACCGGCAGAACCACACATATACTCTCACATCCTCAAATACTATGAACTGAAATCAAGAAAGCTTTCACCACCCCACCCATCACTATCAGGAGTGGGCACCACAGCGTAGCGCCAGGTCCAGACAAGCTTCTTCCCAAGCCTCCTCCAAAGTACAACATCTTCACAAAATACTTTTCTCGGTGCCCGTCATACAACCGCGGCTAACCCGCTCTGTTCCACTTCACGTTTCCACCACACCCCCTTATCACTATCAAGAGCGGGCACCACAGCGTAGCGCCAGGTCTAGACAAGCTTCTTCCGAGCCTCCACCAAAGCACAGCATCTTCTTCACAAAATACTTTTCTCAGTGCCCGTCATAGAACCGCGGCTAACCCGCTCTGCCCCACTTCACGTTTCCACCACACCCCCTTATCACTATCAAGAGCGGGCACCACAGCGTAGCGCCAGGTCTAGACAAGCTTCTTCCGAGCCTCCACCAAAGCACAGCATCTTTCTTCACAAAATACTTTTCTCAGTGCCCGTCATACAACCGCGGCCAACCCGCTCTGCCCCACTTCACGTTTCCACCACACCCCCTTATCACTATAGAGAGCGGGCACCACAGCGTAGCGCCAGGTCTAGACAAGCTTCTTCCGAGCCTCCACCAAAGCACAGCATCTTCTTCACAAAATACTTTTCTCAGTGTCCGTCACAGAAACGCGGCTAACCCGCTCTGCCCCACTTCACGTTTCCACCACACCCCCTTATCACTATCAAGAGCGGGCACCACAGCGTAGCGCCAGGTCTAGACAAGCTTCTTCCGAGCCTCCACCAAAGCACAGCATCTTGTTCACAAAATACTTTTCTCAGTGCCCGTCATAGAACCGCGGCTAACCCGCTCTGCCCCACTTCACGTTTCCACCACACCCCCTTATCACAATCAAGAGCGGGCACCACAGCGTAGCGCCAGGTCTAGACAAGCTTCTTCCGAGCCTCCACCAAAGCACAGCATCTTCTTCACAAAATACTTTTCTCAGTGTCCGTCATAGAACCGCGGCTAACCCGCTCTGCCCCACTTCACGTTTCCACCACACCCCCTTATCACTATCAAGAGCGGGCACCACAGCGTAGCGCCAGGTCTAGACAAACTTCTTCCGAGCCTCCACCAAAGCACAGCATCTTCTTCACAAAATACTTTTCTCAGTGCCCGTCATAGAACCGCGGCTAACCCGCTCTGCCCCACTTCACGTCTCCACCACACCCCCTTATCACTATCAAGAGCGGGCACCACAGCGTAGCGCCAGGTCTAGACAAACTTCTTCCGAGCCTCCACCAAAGCACAGCATCTTCTTCACAAAATACTTTTCTCAGTGTCCGTCATAGAACCGCGGCTAACCCGCTCTGCCCCACTTCACGTTTCCACCACACCCCCTTATCACTATCAAGAGCGGGCACCACAGCGTAGCGCCAGGTCTAGACAAGCTTCTTCCGAGCCTCCACCAAAGCACAGCATCTTGTTCACAAAATACTTTTCTCAGTGCCCGTCATAGAACCGCGGCTAACCCGCTCTGCCCCACTTCACGTTTCCACCACACCCCCTTATCACAATCAAGAGCGGGCACCACAGCGTAGCGCCATGTCTAGACAAGCTTCTTCCGAGCCTCCATCAAAGCACAGCATCTTCTTCACAAAATACTTTTCTCAGTGTCCGTCATAGAACCGCGGCTAACCTGCTCTGCCCCACTTCACGTTTCCACCACACCCCCTTATCACAATCAAGAGCGGGCACCACAGCGTAGCGCCATGTCTAGACAAGCTTCTTCCGAGCCTCCATCAAAGCACAGCATCTTCTTCACAAAATACTTTTCTCAGTGTCCGTCATAGAACCGCGGCTAACCTGCTCTGCCCCACTTCACGTTTCCACCACACACCCTTATCAGAATCAAGAGCGGGCACCACAGCGTAGCGCCATGTCTAGACAAGCTTCTTCCGAGCCTCCACCAAAGCACAGCATCTTCTTCACAAAATACTTTTCTCAGTGTCCGTCATAGAACCGCGGCTAACCCGCTCTGCCCCACTTCACGTTTCCACCACACCCCCTTATCACTATCAAGAGCGGGCACCACAGCGTAGCGCCATGTCTAGACAAGCTTCTTCCGAGCCTCCACCAAAGCACACCATCTTCTTCACAAAATACTTTTCTCAGTGCCCGTCATACAACCGCGGCCAACCCGCTCTGCCCCACTTCACGTTTCCACCACACCCCCTTATCACTATCAAGAGCGGGCACCACAGCGTAGCGCCAGGTCTAGACAAGCTTCTTCCGAGCCTCCACCAAAGCACAGCATCTTCTTCACAAAATACTTTTCTCAGTGCCCGTCATACAACCGCGGCCAACCCGCTCTGCCCCACTTCGTTTCCACCACACCCCCTTACCACTATCAAGAGCGGGCACCACAGCGTAGCGCCAGGTCTAGACAAGCTTCTTCCGAGCCTCCACCAAAGCACAGCATCTTCTTCACAAAATACTTTTCTCAGTGCCCGTCATACAACCGCGGCCACCCCGCTCTGCACCACTTCACGTTTCCATACCCCTCCCCCCCCCCCCGTTCTCACTATTAATAGTGGGCACCACAGCATAGCGCCAGGTCTAGACAAGCTTCTTCTCGAGCCTCCACCAAAGTACAGCATCTTCTTCACAAAATACTTTTCTCAGTGCCCGTCATACAACAGCGGCCAAACCGCTCTGCACCACTTCATGTAGGAGTGCGCAGACCCCATTACCCCTGCCCGGGCCACTATCGCGCTGGCCCGCAGGATAGCGGAAACTGCCGGAGTCTTGCACTGATGAGCCAGCCCAGGAGAAGCGGTCTCCCAGTCACTCTAAGCAAAGATACAATTTTTCACCGCCACCACGAGTGGGGTAAGCTCACACCCAATATTTTTGAAATTTATTGTTCCGTTGATGAATGTTGTTGTTTCACTTTCTCCTTGCCCTTGGAAGCTGCTGAAATGCCGAGACTAATTAATCCTAATCATGAAATGAGCTCTTTGCAGCGTGGAACCAGCTTGTTGCTGGCTCTGCCTTTACCTAAGCATAAGGAGGTTAAAACTTTCGCTGGGTGCTAGATCAATTGCGATCAGCTAGATGAGGGCTCGATCACCTCGGGGCTGTTTAGATGCATGGCGCCGCAAATGATGTGCAGCTTTCTTGATAATCACTGCTGTTAATGAGGCAAATGCAGAATATTGTAAGATACTGTTGTGTAGATATTAATGGGAATTGGCTAACCTACCAACACATTGAAAAGTCTTGCTTTTAAAGTATTTCCTTGGCTCGCAGCGAGTAGCTAAGTCTCTTAGAAGATCAATGCTATAGCTTTTGGCAATAATTGTGAGGCAACCGTTGAACATTCTAAGGCACTGTTACGAGCAAATTGATGAAACTAGTCTAGTCTTTCGTTGCGTAGTTGAGTTGGGAAGGTAGGGGTGCCTCCTATATTTGTGGGCAGTAACGTGTTTTGCTCTCTAGAAGTTAAGACGAGTCCAGCCTTGCCGATGCTGTTGAGAACGATGCGGAAGCTTTCATTGCACTCTTGAAAGATTTTGCCATAGATAATGACGCCTTAGATATAGTACATGCAGATATCCAATTCTAATCCATGGAAGACCGCATCCATGTGTCCTGCGGCTGCTGCTGCCAGCCTATCTCCGCAAAGTTCTTAATCTCATCTGCCCACCTAACTTTCTGCCGCACCCTGCTCCGTTTCTCTTTCCTTGGAATCCGGTCTGTTACTCTTAGGGACCATATGTTATTTTGCTTTCGGATTACATTCCCTGCCGAAGATCATCTCTTCCTCTTGATTTCGACGTGAATGTCATTATCCCATCTATACAGACCGTGGGATATGCACACCTATGAGGTGATTAGGCTTGCAAGTTTTTTTCTGACAGCCCACTTCAGCCGCATTCGCATCCTACGTACGTTCCTTTTATGACACCAAATTTTAACGGTCTGATCAGGCAGTTCACGCAAGAAACTCGGGGTCGTCTCAAAGTACGGCGTATTCCTTGAAGCTCGCTTCGCTCGCGCTGTCCTTCAATGTCACCCTGTTGCTGAGATCAGTGCCACAGCAGCTGCCGTGAAGCCCTTATCTCTGTTTTATCGGCTACGATAACAAGGCAATGCTTCTAGCAGGCACCGAACATGGGCCTGACGGAGTTAGACGCCTCTCGGAGCTATGATACGGAGCTGCGTGCAAAACAAAGTCAACCCTACGGCGTGTTTTAACGCGTTGAATTATCAGCCTTTCGGGTACAGGGCCTTTCCTGGAGGCACAAGTGGATAAGTTATCGATGTAGAGGTTTACCCAACTAGTACGTGTCCTGCACTCATGGCACTGTACCCGGAGAGGGCTTATCGGGAAATACGTGCGCTTGGAACGAAAATAAACTCGTATGTCTTATTCACCTGTCAGTATGCGCTTGCGCACTTTATCATAAAAAATATACATCCATCATACTTGGTTTATCACGTGTTCATTATTTAGTGAAGGAATCTAACCGTAAAGATGTATTTAACTAACTGCACGCTTTTATATAATATTTACGTATTGTGGTATAATGTAAGCTGTATTGTTAGCCAGGCAGGAACGCATATACAAAGAGAAAAATACCACATTACGTAAGTTCAAACCAGACGGAGAATGATACATAAAACATGTAGTGTCATCTTCATGGAACCAAGATTGAGACATGCATCAGTGCAAAGTGCATTGATGCAAAGTATATAGAAAAGAAACGCACAATTACGATGAAAAACGATTAAAATTGAGAAATATCACACTGAAAATCCTTAGAAATCCTTTAACCCGAGGTGACAGGCGAAATCGAATTTTAATCCTGTCGATGTTTTAAAAAAAGCGGTAAGGTTTTAAGGTAGTTAAACCGAGTAGACGTGCGGAAGCATGTGGGTAGCATGGTTGGCTCACGGTTTTGCTTTGCTGGGTTGTCGGCGCCTTGGCGACGATATTGAGACTCAGGTTAAGCTCTGATCGAGTTTAAGCTGATCTGATCTGTTCGCGCCGTAGATGAAAGTTGATAAATGTGACTATGTGCAACGCGCAGCGAGAGAGGGAGTTGCAGTTTAAAACGAGGCGTGATCGGTTGCGGCGATAGCATAGTGCTCTAGTGCAGTGCAGCCGATCTGTTCGCGCCGCGGGGGGTTCGAAACGCAGTCGCAGCAATCTTTATTCTATTTCTGCACCCTGAACGTCAGGAATTCTCCAAGACTCTTGGATGGGTTTGACCCGAAGAAAATTTGCACAAGAACGAGATCTATAGGCGTTAATGAGAGATTTGTAGCTAGTGGAATGTTAAGTCTGTGTCGAGTTGTCGTAACGAGAGGCGTGACGAAGGCAGGTTTGGTTTGGTTTATTGGGGTTTAACGTCCCGAAGCAATTCAGGCTATGAGGGACGCCGTAGTGAAGGTCTCCGGAAATTTCGGCCAGCTGGGGCTCTTTAACGTGCACTGACATCGCACAACACACGAGCCTCTAAAATTTCGCCTTCATTGAAATTCGGCCGCCGCGGCCGGGATCGAACCCGCGTCTTTCGGGTCAGCAGCCGAGCGCCGTAACCACTGAGTCACCGCAGAGGGGCTGACGAAGACATGTAAAATTAATTCTCCTGTAGTAAAATTTTAGACAAACGAAAAGCGTCTAATGATTTTAGAAGCACCCGATGTTCGTAATTATTTTGTAGCACTAGTATCAAATTTGTATTTGTCTTAAGTCAATCTGCCAGCTTCACGCTTAACACTTTAGAGCTAGAGAGATAACATTATCTTTTATGGTAAATGAATGACGTATTTGAAATCGGCCCATAAAACTACTTTTGGCGATAGTTTCTCAATAATGACTGTATTGATAAAAATTTTTCAATGAAGACCGCTGAAACGATAACAGGAATTACGATGTATGGTCTTTTTCTTGGCTAAAGCATAAGATGTGCTTCTGCCACCCATCTTGGGGGCTTCCCTGCGGTACCAGGTGGATTTCCACCACTCCACGCCACGGACACGTCCTCTGTCTTCATCTTTCTAGTTCCGTTCATGGTAGGCAAAGTTCAATGCTCTCGATGGGGTTTCATCTGGAATATTATGTAAACATCTACTCTGCAAAGCACAAGCATCATTTGCAAAAAACTGTTCAAAGGCTGTATGCTTAACATTGTGTAAGATTCTATTAAATTCAGGCGAAATTTTTTCAACGGAGCGCATTTTTCTGCAATCTATAGTGTATATAGGTTACAATATGTGCACATGATGTGATTTCTAGTCCATGCAAGTCTCAAGCAAGGTTTGCAAAAGCTTTGTTCTGCTTTTTTAGCTGAAGAGGCTGCAAGCTTTTACTAGTCGATATTTCTTGCAGTATATGTTTTGTTACTGGAAGTTGTGTAGTTATTATCTGGGCATATTATGAAATTTCTAGTTTACAACGCATGGGCAAGGTTTGAAATGAACTTGGTTCCATTTCAGCACGCAGAACATGCTGCAAGCTTTTAAAGCATTCAGTCGGCATTTCCTTATGTTTGCATTTCTGGGATCTGCAGTAACTGTAGGATATAATGTGTGTGGATTATGCAATGTCTAGACTGTGCAAGGCAGAAGCAAGGTTTGCAATGCTGAACATGCTGCAAGCTTTCACGAGTTGAAATTTTCGTATGCTGTATTTTTCTGCGAGTTCTTGTCACTAGGGTACAATGAGTGCAAATTACGTGATTTTTATTGTATGCAAGGTACATACAAGGTTTACAAATTACTTTGTTCCACTTCTGTATGGTTAACATGAAGCACTTCTTTTAGATTTTAGTCGAATATTGCTGCTCATCAGCTGGATGGTGTAGTGGATTTTCGTATTTCCTTTCCTTATTGACAGATGACTTTTGTAGCATTCTACAAGGTTTTATCACCAGAATAAATGTGGACGGCCGCAATCTTTGTTAGCATAGTTGATCTCAGTAGTCCACCATTCATGCGCGCAAAACTGAGCTTCGTCAGCTTCGTCTTTTCCGTTCTATCCTTTGGCCGCCGGGGCATCAAACCCCAACTCTCTTTCTGACAATACTCCGGTGGAAAAGGCGCCATTCTGGCGGCCTAAGGGCACGAAACGATAGCTGGGTCGTCGTAAAGCTCGAGGCAGTCTATAGGTGGACAACTTCACGGCCGTGACGGCGATGATCAGGCGAAGGCGTGAGGGGTTCAATGAGATAATAAACTAGGGTGGTTTACTGAAAAACGTGATAGGGGCCTTGGTATTTGCGGAGCGATTTTGTAGACTGCCCTGAGCTGTAGGAGGGCACCCAAAGCCAAACCAAGGATTCAGGAAGATAAGACCGCCGGCGGCAGACCGGCAGAAGCGGCGCCGGCGCTTTTTTGACGGTGCTGGTCGTGAGAAGTAAAGGAACGGGCCAGTTGACGGCATGCTTCGGAATGAGCAGTGGCGTGAGAGATGGTTCTAGATTCGGAGGAATCTGAACAGTAAGGAAGTAAGGTATCCATGATGGAGGAAGTCTCACGGCTGTAGAGAAGAAAATACGAGTAGAAACCAGTACTGGCTTGCGTTGCAGAGTTGTAAGCGTAGGTAGCGAAAGGTGGAATACGGTTCCAGTTGAAGTGATTGGAAGAAATGTAATCGGCCATCCTGTCGCCGAAGGTCTGGTTGAATCGCTCGGTCACTCCGCTCGTCTGCGGGTGGTACGAAGACCTCGTGCGGTGAACGATATGACACTCCCGAAGAAGGGTTTCTACGACGCCGCACCAGAAGACGCGAGCACGACCTCTGAGCAATTCCCCAGGCGTGCTGTGACGAAGAATGATGTTCGGAAGTATAAACTCGGCAACGTCGGAGGCTGTCGCAGCTGGTAACGGGGCACTTGCCGCATAGCGCGTGAGGTGATCAATGGCGACAATGATCCAGCGGTTCCCTGCGGAAGTGCTGGGTAGAGGGCCGTAAAGGTCAATTCCAACACGGTCGAATGGCCGGCCGGGACACGGTAAAGGTCGCAGAGGAGCAGGTGAGTGCAGTGGTGGGTTCTTGCAACGCTCACAATCCAGGCAAGAGCGTACGTACTGGTGGACGAACATGCCCTACCAATAATAATAAAGACGCAGGCGGGTAATTGTTTTCAGCAGACCGGCACGAGCGCATGGCGGGTCGTCGTGATAACTGGCACAAATGGCGGAGCGGAGATGCCTTGAAATCACGAGCAGCCGTTTGCTGCCAAATGGCAGATGGCAAGTGGCAGATGTGCGTTAATTTTGAAAAAAACAGTCTTCATGAAAATTACAAACAAGAAAATGCCTCTTCATTTTGTGTACGGTACTAACTGCATATCATTATTAGAAGTAACAGAGTATAAATATTTGGGCCTATGGATTACGAACAACCTTTCGTGGTCAAAACACATAGACGCTGTAGTAGCAAACTCAATGCGGAAACTATTTTTTTTGAGGCGCTCCCTAAAGTCATCCCCACCTAGTGTTCGTCTATTGGCGTACAATTCCTTCATCCGTCCGTTACTAGAATATGCCGTAATCATTTGGGACCCTTTCACGTTAACAAACATTCAGAAATTAGAGCGAATAATGCATAAAGTAGCTAGATTTGGTTTTAACCCATATGACTGTGCATCTGTAAGTGACAAGGGGAAGCTTTCGGCCAGTTGGCCTGACATGTTAGAGGAGAGGAATCTGTAAGTGAGCTCCTGAGGCGAAGTGGGTTACCCCCCGTCGTTGAGCGCAATCGTATTTGTCGATTTTAGTTTTTCTTCCAGCTTATAAAAGGACATTATAAAGTTGATACCTCTAATTATTTTTCTTACTCCTCAGGTTATAACACGAGACAAAGGCATGCACTAACAATAACCCCTTTGAACGCGCGAAATAACTGCTTTAAATATTCTTTTTTTTCCGAGGACAATTACTGATTGGAACAAACTTAATAGCGAGACTGTTGATCAAAATTCTTTACTGCTGTTTGAAAAATGCCTGCAAATGTTATGAATTTGTGTGTGTTTATATCCTGTATTTTGTTTTGTCCCACCCTGCTATGATCTGTACAAGATCGGAGTATCTATAAATAAATAAAAAGTAAATAAAAAATCGAGGAGGTAGTTCCGACGGTACAGCAGCTGGTCCCGCGTTACAAAATGATGAGCTTGACGACGGAGTGCTCTAGAAGGGAGGCGCGCTGAGCGGTTGGCTAAGAAATCCAGAAGAGAAGTAATTCACGGATCCTTGTGCTGCTCAGAAGCCATATCAATACTGTCAAGAGAAGGTCTGAAGCCGGAAATAGATGGTGGGTCAGAATCAGAGGTAACAGGGGAGCGCGAGAGAGCGTCGGCATCGGAGTGTTTACGTCCGGAACGGTAAATGACCCGAATGTCGTATTCTTGTAAACGGAGAGCCCAACGAGCCAGGCGAACAGACGGGTCTTTAAGGGACGACAGCCAGCAAAGGGCATGGTGATCTGTAATGACATCGAACGGGCGCCCATATAAGAAAGGACGAAATTTTGTGATCGTCCAAATAATCGTCAAACATTCTTTTTTTTGTGACTGAATAATTAGTCTCCGCTTTTGTGAGTGCACAGCTTGCGTAAGCAATCACGGAATCATTGAAAACAGGATTCCGCTGAGCAAGAACGGCACCGAGAGCGGTGTTGCAGGCGTCCATGCAGAGTTGTGTAGGGGCGAAATGGCCGAAACGGCGCCAGATGGGAGTGGAGGTGAGAAGATGGTGCAGCGCTGCAAAAGCTTGGTCGCATGCAGGAGACCAGGCTGACCAGTCGTGGCTGCTGGTGCGAAGTTGTGTCAATGGGGTGATAATGGCAGCAAAATTCTTGACGAACCGGCCAAAGTAGGAGCAAAGTCCAAGAAAGCTTGAGAATTCTTTCCCGCATGAGGGCTTAGGGAAATCTGCCACTGCGCGGACCTTGACAGCGTCCGGGAGTACGCCATCCTTTGACACGACATGGCGTAGGATAGCTGCCGGTCGCCAAAGCGGTAATATGGCTTGATAGGGTGGTTGACGCCGCAGGTCTTTCGTCCGGAACTGTGGCGCCTAGTTTTACGCTTGAAGCGGTGGTGACTGGTGGCGCATAGGAGAGAGTGGACGGCGTCCAGGAGACGGCGAGTGATGGTTACGGTTGTAGGAGTCAGAGAGGAGATCCTGAGCCAGAGGAGAAGAGACAGGTGCGGAGGGCAGTGGAATGTTGTTGGCGAGCGCCCGTAGTCGTGAGGATGGGATCCGCGTGTGCGGCACCAACGGGCCACATAACTAGCTAGACCGCAGTCATAGCATATCGGGTGGTTATCTTGAGTGTGCCACGTATTCTTAGGGTGGGGACCGGTGCGAGGCAGAGGATGGTGAGTGCGTGGCAGTGCAGGGGTGAGCTGCTGCTGAGGGTGCGCAGTGCCAGGAACAACCGGCTGAGGTCGTGGCCAGACGAGAGCTTCAGCATGTGTCAGCGGAGCAGTGACCAGAGGGTGGCAGGACCTCAGCAACCTGCTCGTGGATGACACGCTGAATAGAAGGCGACAGCGACGGTGTGGAGACGGGTTTCCAGGTAACCAGCGTTAAATTACCGATGACCTACTTACACACAAACTACTGGATGTGCTGAAAAAGGGTCGGCTAATCGTGGGTTATAAGACCGCCTACACAGAAGCTCTAAAGGGTGTCGTCCGTGCAAATGGTACGGCTGGCGACATAACGTTCTTTGCGGAGCTCGTTAGCATTAGTTCTGACAGAAAGATGAGATGTCGCAGACGGTTTGAGGATTTTCAGACACTAACATTTGAAACGCGTCGTCCTGAATAGCTTCAGTAATGTATTGATAGTTTTTCAGCCTCGCTCTTGGATGGATTAAGCCGCTTGCACAAGTCAACGACATCTTCGATTTAGCTTGTTGAGTTCTCGCCGCTCTGCTGGGCACAACTACGCAGCCGTTGTTCGACATGAAGGTTTCAGACAGCTGGGTGGCTAAAGACGTCGTTGAGGCTGGTTTTGAGAGCCACCCAAGTAGGAAAATAAGCTCCGTGGTTGCAGGACCACAAGATGGCACCGTCGGTCAAATAGAAGATGACGTTCGTGAGCTTGACGATGTCATTTCATTTGTTGTAAGTACTGACGCGTTCGTACGAGCCAAGCCAGTCTTCTACGTCGGTATCGTCCGTGCCGCTGAAGATCGCAGGGTCGCGCTGACGTATGGACCGGAACAGATGAAAGTGGTGGGAACAGTTTGGTTAGCTGGGGTCGGGGTGTCCGACATCGTCGTAGAGCCTGGAAAGGTTTGATTGAGAAGCTGCAGGTTGAGTACAGGCGGCAACTAGCACTGCTGAAGGCATACATCAAAAATGAAGCTGAGCTAGTTGGTTTAAAGTCACGTAGGCTCTAGTAGAAGCAACGATGACTAAGGAGGCAGCGCAGGACATGTGTTCGTGTTCCCTTCTCGGTGTTCAGTGGTTGTGGTGGAGCCCACGTAACATGAAAGTTGAATTGATCCACATTGTTGATGACTTGACAGGGTTTTGAAGACTGTCCGCGTCGCGTGAATCTTGGCTGCGGGTGTGATATGAGAGCTGTCCAATAAATTTTTAGCTGCGGAAACATGTCTGTGAGCTGCTTTAGCACTTTGCTATACCTGTTCAAGAGCAAAATAAACCATAGCCAGGACAGTCCGACCGAGTCCTCTGTAGATCCCCATAGGCATGCTACGGATCTCCGTAGGAGAAAGAAATCCTGGCCATAGTGATGTGTATGAGGTGCCCCAGATGATTTAGGCATCTTCTAGGGATATCCAGATGTCCTGTCGCGACATAAAAAGTCGTGTCGTGACACCCGTAGGACTTCGTTGTTGTCATTGCGTTAACATCAAACCTATGCACAATCCAACACATATGCTTGTTTCCGAAATATGGTAACGTCGACTGTAGTTCATAGGTTTCGACTTGAGATAAAAGTTTAAAAGCTTTAAGAAACTGCCTCTGTCGAACCCAACTGAATCGTGAAAGCTCACTTAGCCGTACAGGTATTAGTTTCCTTATTTTGACATATTTCCTTTAGTTTCCCCATTGTGGCATATTTCTTTTATGCGAAGTAGAGCAAAATGCTTTGTCGGCGTACCGCAAGGTCTGTTCTAAAGATGATGCTAGAAGCAATGCCCAGGAACTGCGAACCTGTGGATCATTACCGTAAAAAAAGACGTAGCACAGTCAAGCTATTAAAGACCATGAAGCTGTTTGTGTTGACAAAGGCCTTGCAAGAGTAGGACAATAGGAGTATTCAGGTGCCTTTCGCAGGAAAAACGCACACAACAGCCTTCAGTCTAGGTGTCAGACAAGAACTGGCAACGCACGCTCGGAAACTTCGTCCTGAAGCAATGTAAGAGAATAGCAGGAATGACCCGTTCATTGTGCGAAGCTCTAAGGAAGTTGTTGAGGGGCTGGAAAGGAGATAAAGGAGCTAACATTTTCATGGCAGCCGTATCTGGGGAAGAGATGTGATATGAAGAGATTGACTATCGGTGGATGTAATGCTATTGAGAGATTTGGAACGCCCGGAGCGGGCTTTATTGCCAACGGCAGGAATGGCGGACGCGACAAAGACGGCGATGGGAGATGATGAGACGTGACACGTGGCCGATCTCGATGCCATGACAGTGACGGTCCGTAACAGGTGAAGGGGGAGCGACACGATAGTTGACGGGGGACGTTTGTGCAAGCATTGTATAGGGACCAACATAGCGGCTCACAAATTTTTCACGTAACCCTGGAGTGCACACGGGAGTCCAGAGCAGAACCTCATCACCAGGCGAAAAAGCAACTGCATGGCGGGTAAGGTCATAGCGGAGTTTGCAGGAGGCCTGTGAACCTGCTGTGTTCAATCCCGCTAGTTCAGGGAATTGGGCGAGGCAGTAAGTGAATTCTGAAGAGGGGAGAGGAACAGAAAACAAAGGCGCCTCCATGACGGCGCCTTTGTGGCCTCCATGATGGCCGGACATAGGGGTCCGGCCATGAATAAGGAAAAAGGGTGAGTGACGAGTTGTTCGTTGTAGCGCAGTAATTTAAGCAAAGGTAACAAATGGTAGCAGGGAATCCAAGTTGGTATGTTTAGGTTGAATGTAGGTGTGAAGCATGTTTGAAGGGTCCAGTAGAAGCGTTCTGTGAGGCCTTTGCTTTGGGGGTGAAAAGCGAGTGTTGTTTTGTTGGTGGTAGTCGGGGCATGAAGAACTTGAAGAATAGCGCGCAGAAAAAAATAGGCTATCTCTCTAGTGGAGCCTGAAGGAAGAGCAGCCGTTTCTGCTTATCTGGTCTGATGGTCCACAGCGGTGATAAACCAGCGATTGCTCGCCGATGTTAACGGCAGAAGCCCGTAAAGGCTGATGCCGAAAACTTCAAACGGGGTGAATCGGCAGGGAAGGGGTTCGAGAAGGCCCGCAGGAGCAGACGTTGACCATTTACGGTGTTGACAGGAAACACAGGAAGTGACGTATTTTTCAGCGCTGGCGAAAGTCCCGGCCAGAAATAGCAGCTTTTAAAACGATCGTTGGTCTTCTAGAAACCCAAGTGACCAGCAGTCGGATCATCATGGAATGATTGCAACAGGTGACGGTGGAGGGAGTGGGAAACGACCGGAACACAGGAGGGGTCAAGAGGATTGCAGGTGTACCGGAGAAGCGTGCCATTCTGTATGGTGAAGTTGGTGAGCTGGTGGCGCAGGCGAGCATTCGGAGGCTGTGTAGCACCGGTGAGGTGGTCGATGAGCGTTCGGCAGTAAGTATTGGACTGCGGAGTGGAGACCAGTTCTTTGGGCAAGATTGGAGAGATGGAATCAATGGAGGTGGTTGTCACTGCATGATGCGGTGTATGCTCAGGACGGCCTGGTCACTAAAGAGGCGACGGGGTTTTGGGTGACAGCGAAGTGAGCGGACAACGAAAAAGGGTGTCGGCGTCTTTACGTTGTTTACCTGTTTTGTATGTGACTAAAATCAATCAAACTCTTGGAGGTGGAGAATCCAGCACCCGAGCCGCCCAGACAGGTGTTTTAAGGAGGACAACCAGTACAAAGAATGGTGGTCTGTAACGATCGTGGAGAGTCGGCTGTATAGATAGGGGCAAGGCGCTTGAACCGCGACTTGCTCATAATTCGTTGGCAGATTGTGAGGAAATTGCACGTCGTGAAAGGTTGCAGTTTAAATAACAATTTGGCGTGACAAGTTCCTCGGGAAGAGCAGCCTGGGTCTCAGAAGCCCCCCTCCCCCCCCCCCCAATGGTAGTACCTTTCACTGCAGGGCACTGGCGCGTCGCTTAACAGCTGCATCATTTCTCCAGGAGTGGTATGAGGGCTCGCTGGGATGTATGAATGTAGAAAATGACTGATTACACGGCAGTACAAGTCAAAAATGATGAAATAAAACACAAACTTGCATAGTATGGTAGATGAACCAAGGTAAGCCATTTTAAATTAGAAAGAATCCTAGAAAGTCGTATGCAGCATGCAAAACAAGGGCTAACCTTGGTAGCGCACGGTAATTCGTGATCAGGCCCGAGCTAAAACGCCCCTGATTTTTGTTTCGTTATTCACTTGCGAGTCTATCAGCTAATGTCTACTGAGACGACCCGTTGTCAACAGTCGCAGTTCGGAACAACCGCGAGGCGTCTGCTGAGTGAGATAACCATGCCATAAAAGCCACCTGTCCGTATTTATGAAATAAAGTTTCAAGTCTACGCTAGTCCATGTGGTTCGCGTGTCTTATTTAGTCCTTTTTTTTCTTGCAGTTTGGGCAAGTACTAATACAGGTTTTAATCACCATTATTCAGCTGTCAGCAGCGTCCTACCAGGATTCGTGATTAGATTAAGGCGCCTCTACATAGAAATGAGTTTTCTACAGATGGTTGCTGGAGGCTGGGCCAAGGGCAACGACCTCCCAGCTCCTGACCTCGCAGCCCCTTGGTCTCATGACCACGACCTCCATATCTACTTAATTACGTAAGCAAGCCGGTAATTCCACGCCGAGCTTGTGGCGGTCGTTTACTTGGAAGTTAGCTAGGAGTAACGACGTCGGAGCCCTGGGAGAAGAGTTAAAAAGACAAGCTACTATCACAGGCAGCAGAGTGTTGTGGTTTGGGAACGTCCAGGTTTTTTGGGGCTCACGGAGTAGTTGTCGTTTCAGATGCCTGCACCGTGTAGGCCCAGAGCTAGCAATTGTTTTCGTCACCGACTACGACCCTAGGCGGTACCTCAAAACCGTGACAGAACCTTTTCGTCCACACTGAGTAGTTGCCTGAATAATATTTGCGCCCTTGCCAGCAACTGCTTTTGGCTTATGCCTTTCTATACGTTTCTTGCTATGCTAGTGCGGCTGTTTGCTTGTAATCGGAAGGATTTGAATCACTGTTTGTTAGGAGTGTACGAGAGCGATTTGAATACAAAAAGTCTAGGTTTCCCACCGAATCGAGTATGAATCGAATGTGGGTGTAATGATTTAGTACTTTTGTGAATATTCATAGAAAGCTAATATATGAGGCGGAACAGGGAAGCACAAACCGGGACTCTGGAAATCATAAAATTACAGCTGTAGATGTCGGAAAAACGCTATATTGGTGCCGACTAGGAGACAGGCTAGATGAATTCTTTATAGTAACTTTGTGTCCTTCATGTAATATGGAGAGAAAAATTGCTTTTTACTACCTGAGACGAGAACATAGAAACTAATGTCGAATCCCAATTGAAGGCCTCCGACGCCGGGCATATTGGCAGGTCTTGCTAAACTTGGCAGAAGTCTCTTGCTTAACTCAGTCTTGAAGACCACATATGCGAATGCCATCAAACGAGTGGACCGTGTCGCGGTGCTGAACCCTTCTTTCTGAGAAGACCGATCGCGACAGCATGCTGTGAGGTGCCGGAGTGCGCTCTACTTTTAAAACAGTCACCAAAATAAACTGCGTCGTCCCTATTGAGCTTCGCGCCAATTATTGAAAAGTATTCTAAAACTTTAGAATGAATTCGATTCATTCAGGATAAATTCATACATCAGAAACTTTTTGTTGGTTGAAAGCATATTCACTGCATTGCGTACACTGTAAACTGGGCAACCCCGACACTTTTAGTTGGACGTACCATAGTCATGGCGTCGCGTCTCTCAAGTGGATGTGCGGAATGCATCTAGACGTTTTCTTCCATGTTTCCTAGCGTCATGAACCGCGAAATGAGAGAACTAGCTTGATCGCGGCTGAAAACATCCAATCGCCAGCCTTAGCATACGTGCCGTAGGGTGCTGCATGCACAGTGCACTACCTAGCCACCTGAGACTCTGAGGGCTTGAGCAGTCAGAGCCCCTGGAGCAGTTGAGACCATTTCACCAACTGTAGCCATGCCTCGAGGAAGTATTCTCTACAGACTCCGAGTGATTTTCTTCTTATCATGGAAAGAAACTGATGGCATCATAAACTGGAGAACGGGAGCTGCTCAGCGTCTTGGTATGCAAGCGTATGCACAGATGTACCACGATGGCGAGCTTGTTCGGTACTGCTCGCCCTTATACATCGGCGGCGTGGACCCCACGCTCTTCAGACAGCAGGTCCGCGTTTCTAAAGCAGACTACTATGAGTTCTCTGTACAGCTCTGCTCATTCCGCAGCGCCTCACAACTGCAGAAAAGTCGACTGTTTCAGGCCCTGAATTGTTTTGTCTGACGCTAAGGAGGCTTGCAGATCCAAATAGGTGGTGAGGCCTTGAATCTTTTTTTAGAAGGCATTCCTCTATAACGTCAAGCGCTACGATAATGCTGATGAAGCTCATCGTAATCACCTTTGGCCTTCTCAGTGACTGCGACAATCACGAGTGGCTGTCGACTGATATACTCTGGATGTTTGCATTTGTAATAAAACTACTAATTGTAGTTTTCAGAAGTATGTGTATCTGTAGATGTGTTTTACACACCACTTCGGAAACGTTCTGTGAAATGCGTTTTCATTATTTGCGTTTTTTTTTTGCATGTATTTCATCCGATTGTCATATGCAAGCACTCGTTTATGTACCGTTAACGGCTCAATATTTTTAGGACCTCATTTTCGCAAATAGCGTGCACGTCTCAAAAAATGTTTTCCTCTGAAAGGAGCATGCTGTGTCAGCCTTCAAAATGTATTTCATGCAAGGCTGTAGCGAGATAATGTTCCATCCAGACGGAACAACAGCCTTTACCACAGTTCTGTTCACGCGTAAAAAAATCGCTCTCGGATACGTCTACAAGGAATGGTGACTGTCACCTAAGTGCCATAACAACAGCGAACCTAACCTGGCAAACAAAACCATGCAAGAATATAAAGTGACACTTTTTATAATGCTGTGCACTAGCACAGTTGTGAGCAGTCTTATTTGAAGTGCGCGAGTGGTGTGCAGATGAAAGATTTGAAATTTTAATGCGCCTATTGCTCTTTAGAGACAATATTTGTGCTCAATTGTATTAAAAGAGAAATACAAACACCTGCAGGCATTAGTATTTCACTGCATGTCACCCCAGATGGCCCGGCAAGCGGTGGTTGCGAGTCAACGGCTCAGCTCGCGGTGTGGCCACAGGCCACAGCGAAACGGCGATAATAAGGACAATGTAGCTCTCGTTACAAAACCGCTGGTCATATTCGTGATGCGTGCATTTTTTAAGGAAGACTAGACCGTCAGTAAGAAAAGGTGCCGAAGAGCTGTCGCATTATTCACCCGAATTACGACATTTGCAAATATAATTATGACACCCAGATGTATCAATCACGACATGTCGGCTCCTCTTTGCTGTGGAGCCACATTTCTGTTGTCTGCATGATGTTCGCAACGTTATTGAGTGCGCTAGGACTAGGGCTTCTACACCTGCATTTCGCCGTTGTGTGACCGACGCCACAAGGTTCACACTGGCTACTGTCACAAAATTCGGCGCATTTTTGAAGCAAACAAAGAAAAACAGCACCGCGCAGACGCGTCTCGCCGGCACGAGACGAACAGGAGAGGAGGAAACCCCCGCGGAGCGCCACCGCTCACCGACACGGCGTGCGCCGAGGGGATGAGTCATCCACGCCGAAGATTTCTCTAGAACATCCGAGTTGCTTCTACAGCTGACGGGGGGAAGAGGGGGAAGCCTTGCGTGCGCTAAGACATGTCCCCCTCCTCTGCACTCGGACGTCGGCGACGCCGCCATGGTGGCGCCACGCCGGAATACGCTCGAAACTTCGAGACGCGACCCCCGACCTCTGACCAATGGGGACGCGCGGCCGGCGAAGGAAAGGAAGGGAAACTACACGGGAGTTGCTGCGTGTATGTGCGCGCCTACTTTGGCGCCTAGAACAAACAGACGTGGAAGCGAGCCTATAAAAGAAGGACGTTGACCGCTGTCAAGTCAGTCCGGACCGCCGTTTAAGCTTCATCGAAGCGTGCCCGTTCGACTCCCGGGAAAACACCACCCGGTCAGCATCGGACCAACGAGGCAACGTTCGCCAGTCTGCGGGACGGCATCGTCGTGGAACTCTGGTCGTCGGACTGCCGCAGTGACCGGTGAACAAATTGTATTTTGGTTGTTTACCTTTCTCTCTTGTGTTAGCGCACTTAAGGTGCAATATTGCCTGAATTGTATTCTCTCTCTCGAGTTTAACTTTGCACGAGTTGCAATGTTTTATTAATCATTTTGTATGTGTCCGTACTAGTGATTGTGAAATCCTCTGTATTGTCTCTTTGCTGTATAAACTTTGTTTTTGTTTGTGAACCTTTGGCTCCGACCCATTCTCTGGCTTGCGACCAGCGAAAGCTGGGCACCGAACGCCCAAAAACCTCTTGTCACTTGGTGGCTGGTCTCCGCTGAGTTTGCCACGCTGAGTCGAGGGCATCTCCTTAGAGTCCGAGACCGCTACCCCCACACGCGCTAAGGGTGTCTGGGAGCTTCCCACTAAAAGTGCGCGAAGTGTGGGTGACAGCTACCATGGGAACTCTTTCTTCCACACAGCGCTCCTTCCCAGAGAAACGGGTGTGGAAGAACGTGGCATCTAAAGGGGGGAAGGGGGGGGGAGGGAGGAGAAAGCGACGGCTCTAACTTCGGCCTCACCGCCCATGAGGGCAATCTGCCCGGACACCGCTAACAACGATCACCTGCGGGAGGTTATACGTGAAGTTGTGGGAAAAGAGCTCCGACGATTGCTGCCAACGGGAACGCAGCCGCAGCTTATATCGCTCACGGACGTCACCCGGCGCGAACTTCAACTGGCCTTGGGTGCGATGCCGACAACCACACAGCCTATGGAGCCTGCAGACATGATTATGCTGCAGCAGTGCGCCGTCCTGCACCTCGACGATGGGACCCAAGCCCCTAACGCCCTCAGCCAGCGTCGCTGGACCGCCGCCCTCTCGCCCCAACCCGCCCGTCCTACGAGCGTCGCACACGGCCGAGGAAATGCGACGAGTGGAGAACACCCGACCAGAGCCGACCACTGTGCTTCCAGTAGTAGAAAACCAGCGAAAAGGACGCATTCACAAAAAGGAGAAGTACACAGGACAACGCTGGAAACGCAACTGAAAACTCTTTACTTGGTGGATCGCCAACATCAGAAAAGGGCGCACATGCGCGAGAGCACCACAAACGCTATCAAAACAGCAAACACAAAATTTATTAAGCGAGCGAAGATTCCATGTGGCAGCCTACGTCCCAATCATGAAATTGTACTCTTTTGCCGTGAACCTAACAGAGCTGTCGCTGACGCATTCAGTTCCTAACTGCTTGATTTTAAAAGCTTCTAAGATTTCTCGTTCTATCTGTGTTCTGCAACGGCCGATGATTTTGACATGATGGAACAGAGGGGTGCAGTCTTCGCAGTGGTTGCAATGTCTTGGCAGATTTGCTGTGTTGCCTGGCTGCAGCGAAGTGCGGTGCTGCCTCATACGGTCGTTGAAGCATTGACCTGTTATACCTATGTAGGCCTTGCCACAGGACAGTGGGAGCGAGTAAACAACATCGCTTGTGCATTTGGTGAACATGCTCGGGTGTTTGACATTACATTTCTTTTTTGTGCTAATTTTTGAGATGCGTGAACAAAGCGACGACAGGAATGTAATGTCAAACACCAGAGCATGTTGACCAAATGCACAACCGATGTTCTTCACTCGCTCCCACTGTCCTGTGGCAAGGCCTACATAGGTCAAACAGGTCAATGCGTCAACGACCGTATGAGGCAGCACCGCACTTCGCTGCAGACAGGCAACACAGCAAATCTGCCAGGACATTGCAACCACTGCAAAGACTGCACCCCTCTGTTCCATAATATCAAAATCATCGGCCGCGGAAAAACACAGATGAAACGGGAAACCTTAGAAGGTTTTAAAATCAAGCAGTTAGGAACTGAATGCGTCAGCGACAGCTCTGTTAGGTTCACGGCAAAAGAGTACAATTTCATGAATGGGACATAGGTTGCCACATGGAATCTTCGCTCGATTAATCTATTCTGTGTTTGCTGTTTTGATAGTGTTTGTGGTGCTCTCGCGCATGTGCGCCCTGTTCTGATGTTGGTGATCCACCAAGTAAAGAATTTTCAGTTGTGTTTCCAGCGTTGTCCTGTGCACTTCTCCTCCTTGTGAATGCGTCCTTTTCGCTGGTTTTCCACTACCATGCACCAACTGGCCCAACAAGCTACGCGTCTTCAGTACTATGCTTCCACTGCGGCGAAGCCGCTCACATTCTCCGGTACTGCCCATAGAGGAGAAGGGGCATCTCGGGATTGCTCGCACGTTGCACCGCTCCAAGAGAAGTACTATTGGCCGCGGCTAGCTGCCGACGTTTCCCATTCCGTGAAAACGTGCCATGAGTGTCAGCGACGCAAAACGCCTCCGACTAGACCAGCCGGACTCCCGAACCCCTTACCACCTCTGACTAAGCCCTTTCAGCAAATAGGAATGGACCTCCTCGGCCTCTTTCTGACTTCATCATGAGGTAACAATTGAAGCATCGTGGCCAACGACTACATGACCTGCTACGCCGAAGCAAAAGCTTTGCCTGATTGTACCGCAACAGAAGTCGCAAAATTTTTTGTCGAACGAATTCTCCTGCGACACGGCGCCCCCGAAGTGCTTATCACAGGCAGAGGAACGGCGTTTACAGCGGAGCTGACGCAAGCCATCGCTACAGTCAGGCAAGCCATCGAAGGACAACTGCCTATTATCCGGAAACCAACGGAATCACAGAGCGTCTGAACAAAACCATCGCAGACATGCTCTCTATATACAGCGACGCAGAGCGCAAGACGTGGGAGACTATGCTGCCCTACGTGATCTTCGCCTATAGCACTGCCGTCCAGGGGACAACCAGGTTTACCGCATTCCAGCTTGTATACGGCAGGAAGCCCACGACAACACTCGGGGCAATGTTCACGCACGTTTCCGAAGAAGACACCCTCGACGTCGCCGCCTACATTCATCTCGCCGAGGAAGCCCGAAGACTTGCGCAGCTTCGCAATAAAGACCAGCAGAACACCGACGCGCGACGCTATAATCTGCGTCGACGAGACGCGCATTACAAGCCGGGTGATCTTGTTTGGATATGGACTCCAATTCGCCGCCGTGGATTGAGTGAAAAGTTGCTGTGACGCTACTTGGCCCGTACAGGGTTCTCCGTCGCATTGATGACCTGGCTTATGAAGTCATCCCCGACGGCACGACAGCATCTCAGCAACGACGCACACGCCAGGAAGTCGTACATCTCGTACGCCTTAAACCATATCACGAACGCTAAAGGACACGAGGTTTGCATTCCACGTGCTTATTTCCATTTCTGAAGCATCGAGGCGACGCTTCTTTGGGAGGGGGGTAATGCCACCTGTCACTGTCGTATTCATTCGTTAGCGCTCAAGGCCGCAGGGAAGGGGTGTTATTATTTTGTTCGTGACGCGAGAAGCGACCGATCTAGTCTCGATTGACCACAGCCATGAAGATCTGCATCTACGTTTTTCCAGATTACTGCAGATGATCTGGACCTGTTATCTCGAAGTTTCCTTGCCGGCTTTAAATTGACCTATGCCGCCAGCGGCGGGCATTCGTAGTTCGACGAGTGACAAGGACGCTGGTTGCTTACGCCGCTACCGTGCTGTTTAGTTCTTTTGCCGGAGAAAGTCATCCCAAATAAAGAGCTTCGTTTGCAAATCTTATTGCTGTCTTCCTGACCGCTGGACTGCCGTCACTGCAACGTTACAATAGCACTGTTAACACGCTATAGAGTTTTTACGCTGAAAATTTTGTGCCAGAGGCTACCACAGGAAAGTTAGCTACTTTATTTTAATTAGAAAACCAGGCATACCTAAATATATGTCCACTTGTTTAAGTTCAGTTCTTAAAACCGTGCACAAGTCAAATATTCGCACAGGGCGTAGTCTCTTCTTTAAATTTCGCACAAGTTGAGTGAAACACAGCAAGAAACGAAGAGGAGTTACACATATTCTAGCTTAAAGCAAGAGGCAATGGACATGAGCAAGCCGTGTAGCGCATTTAGGTGCGAGAGGATGGTCAACTATCGTGACAAATTAGATTACAAATTATTAAAGGCAGCGTGCAGTGGTGGACAGTCACGTAGGCTTGTGAGACTATGGGATTTTCCGGGTTAGGGCGGCTGCAACTGGCACAGTAGAGGCTTAAATGGAAGTCAGTGCGAGAGAGAAACCTCTGTCGTGCAGTGGAGATAGGCATAGTTCTGAGACTGCAACACCTTTTTTGAGGCATATGTGTCGCCACTTCAGTCCGAATCTCGGAGGTAGCGCAAAGTTCTCCATAGATGGTGAAAGCAAAACCAGGCCACACCAGATGGGTTCAATTATTTTAGAATTTAGGGAGCAAATTCTGTCCATCCCTGCTGAAAAAAAGTTCTATGATGCAATAACCTCATAGATCATTCCTCATAGAATATCATACAATCAGTATGACATATCATACAATCTGTATGATATATCATACGAATTGTATGATATATCATACAGATTGTATGACATGTCATACAGATTGTATGATATTCTATGATGAATGATCTATGAGGTTATTGCATCATAGAACTTTTTTCAGCAGGGATCTTGCTATATTATGTTCTAACCACTGTATAAATTCTGTCCGTGTGACTCCACGCACAGGGAGATTATTCAGAAGTCGCCGCCAAGAGACAGCTTGTCTTAAGGAGCACTTTCCTTGTTTCTCTTTACACGTGCAGCTTTTAAAACGCTCAAACTGCCTTTCCTGAAATTAAGAATTTATTGCCGCAGCTAGTATGCTGTCATCGAGCTTACGTGGCCGCACAGTTATGTATTAAGTACACAGCCTAGCTTAACTTGAGTAAACTCTATGATTCTAGTGACAATAGGACATATTATTATATTTCAAGATGAAATTCAGTTTACTTTTGGTAATTTTTGTGGCCATTAGTCTTAAATAGCCTAATGATTTCGAGATTTCAACTTTCGATTTGTTGTTTTGATCAAATATTTATTTACTTTGTAACGAAGATAAGACAGCCAAAATTACCAAGAAAACAGGGGTGTAAACATGCCCACTTGAAAAGCAACATCAGTTAAAACCACCGCGAAGCGTACAACGCCACGCGAGTCACGAGATGAATAGTAGTGCACACGTGACGATACGCAGCGCTGTTCGTTGAATACAGTGTCTCGCGTGACGCTGCATGCTCTGTGATTCTTTAGAACCGACTGGTGCAATCAATTATAAGATTTGCGCTGCACTTCATTGCTCGGGCACGAGAATACGAAACGCTAAAATCCTCTGCGACGCACTTTCGGAGAACCCTGTGTGTTTTACACATTGGAAAAACACTGTGTAATGGTATTTGGGCTGGCATATTATTCGAATAGCTGGGTAGAACGTGTACGTAAAGAACATAACATAAAAAAGCATTCGAGGTTGAAGCCGTTATCTCCCCGGAAGAAAGCGCCTTGCGTTCATGGAATCACAAGGGCAGAACAATGCTCTTGTTTTCGTTTCCAAGACCTTGATGCACTGTTCGAGTGACCGCGCAGTCACCACATTTTGAAAACACACCGATATGTAACTGTTAAAGTTGCACTGCACGGCCCTCGTCAGCCTAGTTAGCATATACAACGTCTACCCGTTCAAGCGCTGCTCACTGGTTCCTGTCGCAGCAAGCGTGGCCGACCAGACCAGTTGGTGATTCATTGCAGTGGAAAACGGAACACAATGCAGTTTTCTAGAGAAGTACTAGAGGAAGGACTAGCACCACTGCACTGACGCAGTGCGGCGAACACAGCACGGCGGTGTTCGTCCGTCCTCTAGTCCTTGCCTAAAGAGCTGCGCTGTGTTCCTTTTCTCTCTAACATGTCAAAGGCTATTAAAAAAAACTGTTCCAGTTTCAACGAGTCTGAGAAAACTGGTTGGCTTTACTTTGTAGCCGTAAGGCTGTAGTGAGAGATATGGAGATGAGAAACTACTTCCGTAATTGAAGCCATATAAATTTGTGAATTCAAAAGATAAAACGACATTTTCATGCAACTGAGCCGCTTCCGTATTGGTCTCGCGTCCCTGTCCGTGAGGCACTTCGAGAATCTTGAAACTGACCCGCCTATCCCATCACTTGCTTAGTGAAGTCCTTTGCGTTATTCTCATGGCGAAATATGATTATGATGAATTGTCATACACACAGTAAGAACATTCTCCTTTCGCACTGCAGTGTTTTCCTTTCAACGAAACGTGGTACGAAGTGTACCGAAACTTTGAAAGTGATCCCTACTTCGGAGGCAACGGCACGTGTATCCGAACCACGGAAACAGGTCCCTATACAAACGGCTCCACCACAGCCACAGCCCAGTTTTCGCCCAACGTTACATTGTGAGTACCTGTGTGCAATGACTTCTTTTTTATGTTGGTTCTGGAATGTGTCATGCGTCACAGTCTTCTTTTTTTTTTACGTGTTGTGATCGCTGAAAGTAATGAGCGAAGCCCCGTGGAAAGAACACTCAACATTTGCGCGAACTACTTGACACGATGAATTGTATTTGAAACCTGCTGAATTTCCACCAGAAGCGTTCTGTAATACTTTTAAGCGGTAGCACTTTAAATATTAAGAAAAGCGAAATGATTGTCACGTGAATACATGTGGAAGTTGAAGATGTTAATTCACAGCCATGTCGAGCAGTTATTTTCGTTTTTCGCATGTTGGAGCGGGCGACAATGATGATGTTTATTAAAGATGCCCTGAAGAGGAATCTGAACTCGGATTTTTAATGCTGGAATTCGATCTGCACATTCCGAGCGTTCTTGGAAACTTCGCTTTATTGCCCTGTGCGGTCGATTTCTCTATTTTAAATAGGATTAACGCCGGGCTCCCGCCTTTCTTTGTTGAATTCCCCGCAAACGGTGGGAGGAGTCGATCAAACTTTCAACCAGTCCACTGGCGGCTTGCCGCTCTGCACTCGGCGGAGTGATACGTAGGGATTGGCGAAAGCAAAGAGTCCACGTGTATCTTTATTTCTGTGGGCCTAATTTGGAGATTTCTAGCCTCTGACTAGACCTATTTATTCACGGACAACTAAAAAAGTAAATAAAAGCGAAAGCAAAGTCGCCACGCGAATGTCTGAAAGGCACTCCATGAGTTGGTCGACTCCTCCCACAGTATGCGGGTAATTAAAGAAAAAGTGGGAGCCGGACGTTAATCCGATTTAATTTATGAAATTGGCCGTACAGGGCAATAAATCGATGTTTCTAAGAATGCTGGGAACGTGTAGATCAAGTTCCTGCGGCAAAAACATGCGTTCAGATTCCCCTTCAGGGTACCTTTAAACTCAAACCTTATAATTTTAAAACAGTTTTTTGTCAGTGCACCCTCAATACATTCTCCTGGCAAGAACTTTTTAAAGCGAGAGTGCTCATAAGGAACATGCAAAGTCTTAGCGACCCCTCTGCCTTTCTGTCTAAATGTTCAAACATTTCTCTCCTACTGTGAATGTTTCTCTCAGACCTACACTGTGCGTCGTTTTCTTTTTTTTTTTTGAAGCGAGCTGTCAGTCTGCAGCAGAACAATATCTGTTCTGCTGCATTTCGAAAATTGTGCTGCTTAAGACATAAACTTCATAAACCTTCTGACATTAAGCTACTTTGTAATTCTTCAATAATTACACCTAAACTAGAATATGCATGCATAGTGTGGGACCCGTACACTAAAACTGGCATAAAAAATCTGGAAAAAATACAGAGAAGGGCTGTCAGGTTTATTTTTAAAAAAATATGCAAGGACTGACTGACTCCCCAACCACCTTAATGGAGAGTAATAAAATTGAACAATTTGAACATCGCAGAAGAAAGCTTAGGTTATAATTTACTTCTCTCTTATTACATAACAAACTTGGTTTCGATCCCTCATCATACTTGACCCCGGCACCAACCAGACAAAGTCGTCAGCACAACCCCGTTCCCTAAACCCTATATTCGCTAGAACAGACACTTACAAGTTTTCGTTATTTCCGCGCACAATAACAGATTGGTATCGGCTAATGAAACCATTCCCCCATGAGTTTTGCCCAATTCTTGCTACATTGTGTTTCTCTTTTTTTGAAGTGTTGCGTTTTTTTCGGTTTCACTGACTTGTTCGTCCACCCTGCTTGGACTCAGTGTCCGCAGTATTTTGTAAATAAAAATAAAGAAATTAAAATACAAGGTAAAACTCTTATAGCTCTACTTCATTTGCCAATTTCTCTGCTTGGGCCCCCGAAGAGATGAATTTTTCATGCATCTGCTCCGAGCTCACCAGAGAACAATGCTTTATGTGTAGTTATGAAAAGGACATTTGCATCCACTTCTGTACAATAATATTACTTCTTTCAGCTGCATACATCTCAGTAATAACATATTCAGCAAGGGTGAGAACACTGCAGTATTTATTGCGGATTGTAAGCATACAGTTAAAGCTACAATCTAAGAGCTACTTTTCGAGTCAAGTAATTGCTCCAAGATATTAGAAAACAAAGTGACGATGTAAATGATAGGTTACGTAGGCCAGTGGACAAATATTACTTTTGTTTTCAGAGATGTCATCCTGACCCTTGTTTCTTCCTCTGGCTATGACGTAAAAAACACAATCAACGTGCAGAGTGCTACAGGTGAGTCCACCTAACTGACAAAACGGACAAAAAGCATTCTATTATCTGTAAACAAATTGAGGTGTTTTTATTGATCTTCTCAGACAATTTCTTATTGGCAGCAATGCTCTGTTCATGTTGCGGCGACGGGTCTCTTTTTGCGTAAAAAAATAATTTAAAAGAACAAATGGCATGGTCGCGCATTTTGGGCAAAAAATAAGCCGTTGGTTGCTACGTTCGACAAAACAGTACTACATCCTGCCAACATAGCTCGCCCAGTATTGTGCTTTTAGGGTCGAGGCAAAGTCCTAGTTCGAACTAAACATCGGATTACTTTCATGGAGGAACCACCGTTCTCGCATTTTACTGGGATTTCGTTTTGTAGTTCGCATGCTAAGCGCACTGTTCGACATTCATGCACAATTGCCTCTTAAGCAAGCTGTTATTATCAAGAGGTGCCTTTTCCGCACACACTTTGAGGTGAGAGAAACAGCTTCTTACATTTCATTATAGTTCTGCTACATGTTACATTATGCTAAGGACGCTGTATGTGAGAAACTGGCGCGCTCGATTGGTATACGCGAGTCGAACGCGCGAAGGTTTTGTGCACGAAGGCTAAAACATGACACTCCAGAAGACCGAAAAGAATATTTTTGTCAAGTTGTGAAAAAGCTCTCTTGAAAGTATGGAGCTAAAACTACTTTTTCGTTGAAAAAAACGAACCTCTATTTGCTTTGGAAAGCTTAACTTCAGTCGACGGATCAATCCTTCACAACAGAGGCCACACTGATAAGCGCTGGTTGCACTTTGCTATCAAGTTTTTTGTGCCTAATATAATGGTTCTCTCTCAAAGATTCCAGCATCGCCTTCAACCTGACTGTGGCATACAGGGACTGCGAGAACTGCAAAATTTTCCGCCACAGCTACATAAACTCAGGTAAGAAGCTTATTCTAGCAGCTGGTAAACGAACGGGTGGCTGCGATATTAGACACCTTTAGCATACCGTCTACCGTATTACCGTTACCGTTACCGGAGCACCGGGAGCCCGCCTGCCGCCGGTGAGCACTCGCTGATTGGTCCCGATGCTGCAGGCGCGCGCGTAGCTGCCGGGTGCCTGGCGCCATCTGGCGGCGTCAAGGAGATTTGCGCATGCTCATTGGCTGGGCGCAGGCTCCCGGTACTCTGGTACCGGTACCGGTATTATGGTACACGGTATGCTAAAGGTGTCTATCAGACGCATGTGACAGTGAAAATCTCAGTTAAAGTTTTTCTTATGAGCGAGAGCTGAACTCAAGGCTCTAAAGCGCAGAATATGAACTCGTACTCTTCAGCTTCATTCCTCCTACGGTATTAAAAAATTAATGTCGCCGAAACTAACGCGATGATCAGTCTATTTATCACAGAGTAAGCAAGAAGATGAAAATGTGGCTACATTTTTATATGTGCGATATCTCAACGCGCTTAGCTCTTGAAAAACGGCTTGAAGATATTGTCAGCCAGAGACAGAATCCCGACACCGGCCAAAGCTGGAACGAGTTTTGAAATGGATGATATTTATGCCTCCTAAGTCGATTTCAAATCATGCACCTGTCCTTCAAAACCATACCCACCAGACCAAGCCAAGCCGAGCTCAAACAAAGCTGATAGACGAGAAAATCTCGGATTTCAATGTCTCTGGAACAGTAATTAGCAGCAGAGCGCTTAGTACGGGGCTATTTGGGCAATGCGAACTTTACAGCGAGAGCGGACGTGGAAGATCAATGGTTTAGAGTTACAGATCAGGGTATTCGGCTAGAAGGGGATGAAGGAATGGAATATATAGGAACAAGGATGATGGCAAAATAAAAAAACAAACAAACAAAGAAATGTTACACATAATTTATCGAAGGTGGATAGAACAGTCATTGCAGTTCTAGCGCTTAGACAAAGAGTGCGGGAAAGGGCAGATAAGAAGGTTCGTATTAGCACGCTGACAAGACCCGATGGTATTCCGACGATGTTAATAACGAAGCTAGGACCAAAATCCAAGCAAACACTAAGACAGGTAGTGAGAAAAATGATAACCAATAGGAAAGCTCTCGATGGAAGGTGATTAAGCAGAATGAACATGATATATGAGGAAAAGGGGGACAAAGATGACACAAAACTACCGTCCCATAACAGTGATGTCTGTGGTTTACAGTGGGGTGATGCAGATTATAAAGGACCGACTGCATGTATGGGTGGAAAACGAAGGGGTGCTAGGGGAGCTGCAAAATGGGTTCCGGAAACAAACGAGGTTAGAGACAATCTGTTTACATTGACGCAGTATATATACATGGTCTGTTCTGAATGTAGTAGGACTGGTTTTTTCCTGGGCGAACGGGCGGACAAGAGGTGGTCTGCGCGTGCAGGTTCGTTGCAGGGGGATATTAGGAATGCTGGGGAAAATCGGCAGTCGGCTCTCTGGCGTTGAAGAGAGGAGGTCGCTTGTACTGTGAACCCCTGTCGAAACGTCTCGTCACGCAGAATCGTCGAGCGTTTACTGCATCAGCGATACGCGATCAAATTTTGAGTAAATCTTAGTAACACGGGCAAATAGATTCAAAACATGATTAAGGAGGCCTACGGTGACGCTTCCATGGGTAGATAAGGTGTTTTTGATAGGCTCAAGCTTTTCCGAGAAGGTAAGGAAAGAGTGGAGGAAGACGACCGCTTCAGACGCCCTTCGACCAGCAAGACCAACGAAAATGTGTAGCGAGGGAAACATTTACTTAACAGTGATCTATCAGAATGATTGCTGATGACTTGTGCATTCCTCAAACCCAAGTTTTTGGGATCGTGACAGAAAACTTATCCATGAGGAAAGCGTGCGCGAAGTAGGTGCCGGGAGTGTTGTCAGAGGAGGAAAAGGCCAACCGGTAGGATCTTCTTCGTCATCTGAATGAGGACCCCGATTTTTTGTCCCGCACAAGGCGGCAACGCTGTCTCAGCCGCCCTACAGCCTCGACTTGGCCCTGCCAGACTTTTTCTATTCCCGAGAATAAAATCGACGCTCGAGGGGAAACATCACGGATCGGTAGAGGTGGTTCAACAGGCCGTGACGAGGGAGCTAAACAGCATTCCGGTCCAGGTGTTCCTGGAGGCGTACAAAAACTAAAACTCATTAGCAGCAGTGAGTAGGTGCGGAAGGGTGCTACCTTGAAAAATTGTAATCGTTTGTACTATTCTCTTGAACAAATTTTGTTTAAAAAAATGAGTCCTACTACTTTCAGAACAGACCATGTACATTCCTGAAAAGGAACACAAGCCCCTATGGCTAGCATTTCTGGATATCAAGGAAGCCTACAATATTGTTATTGAGAGGATTTATGGGACATACTGGGCACATTGGACGGGGAAGATGGAGTAAATATACTTTTAAAAGATATCGATAAAAGTAACGAAGTGCTCTTCATATGAAAAAAAAAATGTGAGATCCTGTATAGATACAGCGGGGGCTTAGGCAAGAATGTCCTCTGTTACCTTTGTTGCTCATGTTGTATCTCCAATGGTTTTATCTCCAACCTTTTTTTTCAAGCAAGGCGAATAGATTAAACATTCATTACCGGTATTAATGTACGCGGATGATATACTAGTAATGGCTGAAAAAGAGGAAGATTTGCACTAGATGATAGTGTCACGTTGTAGTGACGGCAGTCCAGCGGTCAGTAAGACACCAGAAAGACTTGCAAACGAAGCTCTTTATTTGGGCTGACTTGCGCCCTCAAAATAACTGAATCACTCGGTGGCGGCGTAAGTAACAAGCGTGCTTGTCAATCGTCGAACTACGAACGTCCGCCGCTCGCGGCATCGTTCAATTTAAAGCCGGCAAGGAAACTTCGAGATAACAGGTCGGGATCATCTAGAGTAATCTAGAAACAAGTAGATGCAGCTGTTCATGGCTGTGAACAATCGAGATTAGTCCGGTCGCTTCTCGCGTCACGAACAAAAGTGATAACAACGCTTTCCTGCAGCCTTGAGCGTGAACGAACAAACACTACAATGATACGTGGCATTACCCCCCTCGCAAAGAAGCATCGTCTCGATGCTTTAAAATGAAAATAAACGCGGAGAATGCGAACTTCGAGTCCTTTAGCGTTCGTAATAAGGTTTAAGGGCCGCGGTAAAAGCTTTCAAGTCTGGCTATGTCGTCGTCGTCGTAGTTGTCGTCGTCGTCCTAGTTGTCGTCGTCGTCGTCCTAGTTGTCGTCGTCCTAGTTGTCGTCGTCGTCGTCCTAGTTGTCGTCGTCGTCGTAGTTGTCGTCGGCGTCGTAGCTGTCGTCGTAGGGGTCGTAGTTGTCGTAGGGGTCGTCGTCGTAGGGGTCGTCGTCGTAGGGGTCGTCGTCGTAGTGGTCGTCGTCGTAGTGGTCGTCGTCGTAGGGGCCGTCGTCGTAGGGGCCGTCGTCGTAGGGGTCGTCGTCGTAGTTGAGGCATAGTCTTGTGTTTCCGTCGATGGACGGTCTTAGTTCTTGCGCTCAGAAGCAACCTCACCTCCAGAGGCTGCTTTATTCAGTTTAACCTTCGGGGGCCGGGGGAGCGTCCGCGCACTGCGTAGCCTCGGCTAGGAGATACATAGCGCGGTGACGATGGCGACGGAGAACGAGATGGGCGGCTCGGCGATGAGTATTCTTCCCGACGCAAGAACTCTTCGATTGCGGCTGGTCGCAGGCCAGGTCGGGGTCGTGGGGCGTCGTAAGAAAATCCTCGGATGCCCATTCTCCTGTATGGGCAGTACCGGAGAATGTCACCGGCTTCTCCGCAGTGGAAGCATAGTTGGCGGCGCTGGTCGGATGTTCTCCACTCGTCGCATTTCCTAGGCCGTGTGCGACGCTCGTAGGACGGGCGAGTTGGGGCGAGAGGGCGGCGCTCCAGCGCAGCTGGCTAATGGCGATAGGGGCTTAGGTGCCATCGTCGAGGTGCAGGACGGCGCACTGCTGCGGCGTAAGTCATGGCTGGAGGCTCCAAGAGGCTGCGTGGTAGACTGGAGTCAAGTCCTCCGGTGAATGACTCGAAGGGCTGGCGTCGCAACTTGCTGGGGGTGTCCAGTACATGGAAGGCTACCCAGCACCTCCACCAGATGTCACGTTGTAGTGACGGCAGTCCAGCGGTCAGTAAGACACCAGAAAGACTTGCAAACGAAGCTCTTTATTTGGGCTGACTTGCGCCCTCAAAATAACTGAATCACTCGGTGGCGGCGTAAGTAACAAGCGTGCTTGTCAATCGTCGAACTACGAACGTCCGCCGCTCGCGGCATCGTTCAATTTAAAGCCGGCAAGGAAACTTCGAGATAACAGGTCGGGATCATCTAGAGTAATCTAGAAACAAGTAGATGCAGCTGTTCATGGCTGTGAACAATCGAGATTAGTCCGGTCGCTTCTCGCGTCACGAACAAAAGTGATAACAACGCTTTCCTGCAGCCTTGAGCGTGAACGAACAAACACTACAATGATACGTGGCAATAGACATCTGCGGTACAAAGGGAGACTGATTAGGTTTCTACTATAGTTAGGAAAATCTGCAGTCATGGCATTTAATGAGGGCGACGAGGATAGAATAGAGAAGATCATGCTAGAGGTATTGGATAAGTACAAGTATCTTACGATGCAGATAAATAACAGTGCTGAGTACCTGACAGAGCATGAAAAATATTTAATTACTAAAGCTGGTAGGAATGTAGCTGTCATAAAAAATAAGCATTCTGGAATTGCAATAGTTGCGAAGTGGTAAGAGGGATTTTGAAAGAGGTGATGGTTACTAGTCTGACTTTCGGCAATATGGTCCTGTGTATGAGACCAGATGTTCAGGCAGGGTTAGAAATCAAACAACATGGTGTAGAGACGCTTGCTTTTGGATATAATGGCTTTATATCAAATCAGGGGGCGCAGGGTGTATAGGGGTGAGCGCCGTACGAGGGCAGGGAACCTAGTAGTAAGATAGAATTTGAGGAGTGATTGAGGGAAATGGGGGAAAAACAATGAGTTAGGAAAGTTTTCAGTTAATTGTGCATGAGAAATGTCGGCACAAAATAGAGAAACCGAACTAGAAAGCTGTCAAGAAAATATCTAGACAGCACTTGGGGGACAAAATAAAGAATGATCGGTTAAACAAAAGGTTAAAGAAAAAGAGGGATGTGGGGAAAACAGGGACTCTGACGAAATCGCCCTGGGAATATACAGAATGCTTAAGCAGTTGATTGCCAAAGAAAATATCTACGATAACTTTAGGGGAAGCTGTTTGTTCTTCGAGGCCAGGACGTGAGCTTTTGTGCACTAAGACATATCGAGTCAGGAACTATGAGACAGATACGTTATACGGTGCGTGTGGAGAGGAGGAGAAACAGCTGTACACTTCATACTTTTCTGTAAAGGGCTTCAACTGCAGTTGAAAGCAGTGGGGCAAATATATTCAAAGCATTAACGTTTAAGGACAGTGAAGAAAAATAATTTTAGGCGGGTAGAAGTAACCAAGCGAACGTAATCGGACTGATGGCTACAATCAAGAAAAATAGTGAAATTTCACGAGCCATGGGGAGGTGGCTTGGGCCACTGCTCGACTCAAAAGGTTCAGCCTTATCGATCCGTCCGTCCGTCCGCGCGCCCGCCCGCCCGCCCGCCCGCCGACATTGATACACCATGCTTTACAGCCGTCTCCCGAAGTCAGGGTAGCCTCAAGCTGCGAAGGAAATGAGAATGACTGCAGGAGCCAATATGATTTTCTTGGTCTTCAAATGTTGCTGCGTTCGAAGCAGTCATGCAGGCTGACTTTACGAAGCATGCAACTCTTCCCATATTCCTGTTTCGCCATCACTGCCTGCCATTGTGAAGCTACTCCGACTTTGTGTTCCTCTCTTTTCTCTATTAACTGCCCAGCACTGCCGCAGTTGTACTGAACTCCACGATGCTATTTTCCCTCAAAGCAGTGCATCACGCTGAGGTCAATGAGCCAATCGTGGGAAGCGAGCAGTTCTGGGCAGTTAACGAAATTCTCGAGGGGCATCGCTACATGTTGTCCGCTTTTGCTCTATTTTGCCGCTCTTTCAAGTTCAGATTTTGTAGAACTGACATGTTTGGAGACTGGGAACTTAGTTTCTAAACCTAGACTAGGTATTCGTCTCAAATCTCCCTTCCAACGAAATTTAGCGAACTAAGACCGATGCTACACCTTATATTAGGCATATCCTTACTGCAACGCCCAAATTTCGACCTTACCAAGCATATATGGCCGACAATCCCATCAGTGGAAACAGTCTCTATGATCGCTGAATTGATCGGGCAGTTCGTGACTGCAAACGTTTTGGTGCGAACATTGGCTCTCAAGAGCCGTGATAATTGTGCGCGGGAAATCATAATTATCGGAAAGGATTTTCGGCAGATATCAGCCCCGATGACTTGCGAGACACATTCCCCTCTTATTAAGTGTTCTGCTTGCCCGCGATATAAAGTGACCCACGCTTCATGCGGCCGTGTTCACGTGTGGACTACTCGTTAATTTTACTGCACCCTTCTTGTTACTTTTTCGTCTCTTTTTTTTTCCTGTTCCATCGCGCAGATTAGGAAACTAAAATTGGTCGAAATATGCCGTTCAACCTCTTTCCTGCTCCCAGTGCTCCCCTACAGGAAATTCGGAGATCTGAGCTGAACTGGTTGTTGGATGTTTTAATTTCACTGTCACTTGTTTTTCAGTCATTTTGTTCGGTCTGCACATGATGACCTTGCAGGGAAAATGTGCCTTTCGCAAAAAAAATTTACAAAAAAAAGAGTTTTACTAAGACGCCATAAGAGAGATCAGCAAACCGCCGCGCACATGAAAAACTTCATTAAAATATGATAAGCTGCCGAAAAAAAAAGCAACGCTTAAGGAATATCAATTTTCAACAGCGCTAAAAGCGCTAATTATTTTCGCATGTTTCCTATCTGAAGTATCACCTGGCATATATAAACTCCCGTTTGCGTGACGTTTACTTCCCTTTATCTTCACTAAGCTATTTGCCACCCTATTCACGTTCTTTTGGAAACGATTATAACAGTGACCTCTTTATATATATATAGGTTGGGTCGGTGGTTTCATTTTCATCCGGTAGCATATTGCAGCGGAAATTCATCAATACACGTCGGGAACAACAGCTCTCAATGTCTTACGTTACACTTCATTACTATAAATGGGATAAGAATAACTTGAGAACACATCCAGTATACATACACTTCGGAAATGCATTGCCAAAATGCATATCAAAAAGACAGCAAGAATAAATGGCAGAAAAAATAGAAAACAAGGCGAAACCTCATTTTATGCCCTTAAATAACGTTTGCTCTGAAAACTACAATGCAGTACATACATGAGGGCAACATCTTTCGATTTACAATGACCTATTTATTATTGCAACCGCACGTACCATGTAAGGGAGTCATTTGCCTCGAGCACATGGCAACACTTGCCAGCTTCCATTGCGAGCAGCTTTAGACGAGAGTAACTGTCCTGCCGGTTCATAGGCAACTTTTATGGGTGATCGGAGTAGGAGCGGGGGGGGGGGGGAGACAGCAGGATAAAGGGAGTCAGTGTGGTTAGTATAGAAGATTGCTCCCCCAAGGAACGGTGCTCACACAACTTAGGTCCGTCATGGCGATTTGCCTCCCGCAGCACTTGTGGTACTGAACAGCTGCAGAAGGGGTTTGGTTTGGTTTACGGGGTTTAACGTCCCAAAGCGACTGAGGCTATGAGAGACGCCGTAGTGGAGGGCTCCGGAAATTTCGACCACCTAGGGTTTTTTAACGTGCACTGACATCGCACAGTACACGGGCCTCTCGAATTTCACCTTCAAGAAATTCAGCCGCCGCGGCCGGGATCGAACCCGCGTCTTTCGGCTCAGCAGCCGAGCACCGCAACCACTGATCCACCGCGGCGGGGCAACAGCTGCAGAAGTGAAGCTTGGAGCAGCTTTGGCGCGTTAGATTGTTTCCGCACGTAGGGATTGTCATATGAAACCCAAAGTGAAGACTGCTGCTAACTCCAACCACGCGCGTTGAAGGCTCGGCGTAAAACTTCAAATTAACTTGACGAACACTGCAAGAATTCAAACCCAATCCACAAATTCAAGCGCAGTTAATGGGGCGAAGCTCCTAACTCCTAAAGCACGTAATTCCTGCGAGGTCCTTTGTTGTGTTTAGGCTATTAAGATGATGTTTTATGTCGGGCCTGCGCAATATCAAGCCATGCCGAACAGGCGCCACAGACCAGCTGAAAAAGGAAAGCGCCCTGAAAAAGAGGAATCTAGATTGTTGAGTCTATTTGCGCATACAGCACGACACAACCGACACGATGCCTCTGAAATAGGCCGTCGAAATTTCTTTGACATACTCTCATACATTATTTGCTCAAGGATTATCTTACTGAGATGCCTCCCAAGATAACAACCATTAGAATATTACTGTGCATTTTATGGAAAAAACGGTGGCTTCCTTCAGCTATTCGCATGCATGTCGCGAAAGCCGTGAGCGTACCTCTCTTCCGTCCTTCTTGAGAAGTTATACTATATTTGAAGAAAAAATAAGTGCGACAACGTTAAATTTATCTATATACCATGGCTGCGTAGCTCTGTACCAGAAAGGTAAAACCCACAAGCACCCTGAACCAATGATGACACGTCGCGATCTCTAAGGATACATGCTCGCCTTGCGTGCTATACTGAACTGCGCATATGACTGAGATCGAATGTTTTAAATTAATGCTTCCCCAAAATCTACAAGACCATATAAAGCATTTTCGAATGGCTTTTGTTTTTGTAGGTTTTCTTTAACGACCCGGAAGGATACCATTATCAAACGATTTCAGTGCGCTCTACATATTGTTAACATTCATCCACTCTCTTGTTAATTCTACGAACCTGGCGGTAAATAATTAAACAAGAACGTTAACCTGATTTCACGCAGGACAAGGATGCAGCTACTGGGCGCCCGAGAGCAAGCTTGGGGTCAACAACACCTGTTGTGACTTCATATTTGATCTGCTTTGCGGCACAACTCCCAAGTACCAAATCTACAAGGACTGCGATAATGATGCCTAGTAAGATACGCATCATTCGTGGCACGGTTTATTGTGTACCGTGTAATTACATCCTGTAGCAGTGTTTCTGTTCGACGCCAAATAAAGCTGGTTTAGTCATTCTGCAATGATTTCTCGACACGAGTATTGCACAGGTTTCCTCACCCTTGTGTAGAGCCCTCGAGCGGCACACCTCCCTAGAAACAAATTCATACCTCTTCGTAGCTTCTAGCTTTTAAGGGAAAACTTGCGCGAAAATAGAGACACGTAGGCGTGCAAGTAAGATGGACACAATGACTTTGCCAAGAAATCATCGACACGTAGACCTGCAAGTAAGCTGGGCATAAGGATTTTACCAGGAAATCATGGACTGTTTTGCAATTTCAGATTTCATTCCGTCGTGACCATAGTTTCCGCGCTTTACAGAAGGGTGACGGAGACTGTACACAGGAGAACAGAATACTGACGAAAAGTGATGCTAGTGAAACCTAAGAAGCGAACATGAGTAATTTCACACCTTACAAATCACCTGTTTTGGGGATGAAATTGCACGCGGGGAGGTTTTCGAACACTTCGAGTTGACAATCGCATTATATTCTGAGACATCGATCTAGTGTCTGGAATGGTAGTTTCTCAAAACAACAGGTACAAGAGGTATAAAGGTGCAAATGGAAGGAATCTTAGGCTATCGGTTTCAAAAAAACGCACGAAGTCACGGTAGGCCGACAAATGATGTTGCAAAACTGCCACAAAATCAGGCATGCGAAAGATCTTTCAGGAATTGGCAGGTTTGTCACGTGTGTTTGGTATCTTGAAGGTGTACAAAGAGGAATGTGAAATCGTAGTTTTACGACGGGAACTCGATATACACGCTCCGAGCATTCTTAGAAACTTTGAATTATTATCCTGTGCGGCCGATTTCTCTAGCAAATCGGATTAAACGGCTCGTCTGCCGCCCATTTTTTTAACTCGCCTCCGAAAAGAGGAGGAGTCGGGCAACGCGTGGGGTTCCTCATCTAGTTGTGTAGCGGCTTCACTTTCGCTTTTATTTTTTTTTTGTTTTTACATGACTAAATAGTTTCAGACGCAGGCTACATAACCGCAAATTAGACCAAAGGAAATAGAACAAACTTAGACTTTTTGCTTTAGCCGATGGCTACGTATCACTCCGCCGATGCAAACCGGCAAGCTGCCATGCGACTGGCTGAAAGGCACTGTACGCTATGGCTGACTCCTACTTTTTTCGGAGGCGCGTCCAAAAAAATAAAATAAAAAGCGGTGGGAGTCAGGACGCTTAATTCTGTTTAACAGAAAAATCAGCCGCACAAAAAATAATTTTCAGTTTTTAAGAATGCTCGCAGCGTGCAGGTCCAGTTCCCGAGGTTAAAAACGAGCTCAGAATCCTCCTTAGTGCACTTTTAAAGCGCAGCAAAGAGTGCATTGCATTCTACCGTATACCGCCAGAACGTGTTGCAGTAAAGATGATTATATTTGAATAAACTGACAGACGGTTATCGTAGTCTATAATGAAAAATTTGAGCTCAGCTCTTCACAGCCACCTGTCACCGCTTGCAAGTGGCGTGTTACGCTTCTAGCCGCCTTCCGAGACCGTAGCAGGCGGGCCGTCGCGTTCTTGAATGAAATAGCCGAGGCGACGAGTACGTTGGGCGTCGAAGAATCGTCGACAACTTTAGCAGTGAAAGCACCAGAGCCACCTCTGCGACATAAATCCAGTGTTGCCAAGGCAGTGGCAGGATGACATAATCGGCTTTACATGGTGTACAGATACTGCTTTTTTGTTTCTTAAAAGCTGTGGCAGGCACAAGTAACTAAAGACCATGTAGTGACTGACAAATATCCACAACGTGCCCATCAAAGTCCCTACAGAGTGTGAGAATGAGAACGCTATGCCATGAAGCATCAAGTCGAAGAAATGCTGCGGTACGATTTCGTGAAGCCGTCAAAGAGCCAATGGCCTGCCGCCGGTTGGCTTGCTGAATAACGATGGTGCGCTTGGTTTTGCAAGGATTATCGTTGTTGTGAATCTGTGAACGTTTTGAATGACTCTGCAACGCAGAGTACTTCTTGTCGATGTATTTCAAGAGCAGTAACGGAGAGATCATCATCAGCCTGACTATGCCCACTGCAGGGCAGATACCTTTTCCATCTCTCTCCAATAACCCGGTTCTGTGCTAGCTGCAGCCATCCTATCCCAGCAAACTTCGATTGTTGCACCTGCCCACCTAACTCACTGCCGCCGCTTGCCATGCTTTTCTTATCTTGCAATCCTTTCCCTTACTCTTGAGGACCATCGGCTATCTTACCTTCGCATTACATGCCGTGTCCTCGCGCTTTTGTTCCCCTTGATTTTGACTAGGAAGCCATTAAACTCCATTTGTTCTCTTGCTCACTATGCCCTCTTCCTGTTTCTTAATTAACGTTACAAGTATTATTATACTTTCCATAGCTCGATGTGTGGTCCTGAATTTAAGTTGAGCCCTTTTCGTTATCCTCCCTGTTTCGACCCTTACTGGCAGATAGAGGTAAAGAAAAAGACGGCCCACGACAAGGCCTGTTTGATTTTAAGCTGATGCCATTTCAACTTTGTTCCGCTCCTGCAGCTTCTCAGTGGGTCATGGACGCGGTGTTAGCGGGTCTGAAGTTTAAATCCAGTCTAGTTTACTTACACGACCTCCTAGTGGGCGCAAGGAGCTTCGACGAACTATTAAGGAAGCAGAAGCAAGTACTGTACGCAGTGGAGTATTGTGAACATCGTTGAACCAAGAAGGACGCCGCTGCGGCTGCCTGCAGCTGCTTTTGCTGACCACGTTTTCAGCAAAGGTCGAGTGCGACGAAGGAAAAACAGCCGCGATTGGAAGCCTCCCGCACCCTGCCAAAAAGAAAATTGTCGGAGGACTTTTATGAGTGTGCCGATGTTAAAGCAGGTTTTTAACGGACTCATTTAGTTTTCCTGATCACATGACACACTATTAAATAACCCGACGTTCTGTTCAGATGGAAATCAGAGCTAATCAAAGCCCTCAACTTGCAAGCTGTTTACATGAAACACCAGTCCTCGCTCACTTTGATGAAGCCGAAAAAGAGATTCAGACTGACGCAAGCAGCTCGGCCTTGGTGCCGTGCTCATCGAAAGGAACAGCGAAATAGGGCGACTCATTGCTTGCGTGAGCCGGTCGCTGCCAATAGCAGAGGTTAACAATTAAACGAAGGAAAAAATGCGCCCGGCGATAATATGGGACACATGAAAATTATGCCCATACCTACATTGAATGCAAATCAAGGTTTTCAACGATCATCACGCGTTATGCTGGCTTGGAAACTTCAAAGATCCCTCATGCAGCCTCGCTCTCTGAACGTTATGACTGAAAGAGTTCGACGTAGCCGTAGTTTACAAGTCTGCATGCAAGCACACCGACGCCGAATGCCCCGCCACGACATCTGTGGATGCACTTCTGATAGACGATGATAACTCGTACTCTGGGCCTGCCAGTAGGAGGACTATCGCGAAGCAGCAACGCTCGGATCCCGACCTACAATGCCTGTCCGGTACCCGAAAAATTTGGTTTTGTCATGCTGTCCAGGGTTCAAGCGTTGGATTTCCGCTTTCTAGCTATGAAATCAGATGGTCGTGAAGAGGGACTTTGCCCATAACATGGACCTTAAAAGAAATATTGTGGTCCTTTCTAGTAGCCTTCTAGACGAAATTCTGCAAGCTTCACACGAAGAACTGACAGCTCGGCACTTCGGGTCTACGACCACTCCACGCCCAACTGAGGACTAATATCGCTGACGACGACGGTCCACCGACGTCTTGCGGTTTGTGCAGCCAGCAGGAGTTCTGAAGTCAATTCTATGATCAGCAAAGCCATTCCAGAAGATGAGTATGGACCTTCTCTGCTCCTTCACCGCGAACAAGTGGATAATACTGCTGACCGACTATCTGACGTGCTCTGCCGAAGCAAAAACCCTGTCGAATGGAATACCATATGGAACTGCAATATGCTTCGTGTAATACATGAGCCTGCGTCATGGAGCCCCAGACGTGCCTATCATGAACTAGGTATGAGTGCTCGCGGTGGCGATGACGCAAGGCGATGACGCTACTGGGGTGCAGCTGTGTACAGTCAGTATAAAAATGGCCTTGCGACGAGCTTCAACAAGATCATTATCGCTAAATATGTCAACGTTATCGCTAAATATGTTATCGCTAAATATGTCATCGCTAAATATGTTATCGCTAAATATGTCATCGCTAAATATGTCAACGCGAAACACGATATCGGAAATGCCATGCTCTCTAACGTTCTCTTCACCTACATAACCGCAGTGCAGGAGACCATCCAGATCACTGCATTTAGGCTCGTCCTGCGCAAGGAAGCAGCAGCCACGCTCGAAATCTTGCTGCCGAACGCCACCGACGAATAAGACCTGGACGTATTCGCCCACTTGCAGTGCTCGCAAGAAGCTCGTAGCCTTGCCTGGCTACGCATTAAAGACCACCAGCACACCTATGCCCGACGCTACAAGGAATACAAGTCAGGTGACCTGTGTGTGCGTATGGATGCCCATTTCCCACCGTGGATACAGTGAAAAGTTTCTCCCTCCGCTAATTTTGCCCGCATAAGATTTTTATACGAAATGAAGGCCTTGGCTAAGAAGTTGTTCACGCCCGACGGAACAAGAACATACCAGCGATGACGGGCGCGACCAAGACTGGCGAATGTTACGCACCTTAGAACTTGTTTCGAACGCTAATGGGTGGTATAGCTGAATTTGTATGGTTGAATTGAATTGAATTTTATTTCGGATTGTCAAAAACCCTGGAGCCCGAAGCTGACCTGAAATCCTGAACGCCCTGAACTAAAATCCTGAAAGACCTGACCTGAAAGCCCGAAGCCAAAGGCAAATAAATTCTGCCTGACGGGGCCCCGGGCCTTAAGCGAAAATAACATAAGTACAGATATAGGTTTACAGCAGCAGCACTGTGGGGCAATGTCTAAAAAGAAACACAAAACCGGAACTGAATGCATCCACTGAAGCATGAGACACGCATTGCATGAAACACTACACAGCCGACAAGGCCTTAAACATAACGTATCGAGCAAGTAGGAAATAAGAAAACCGCGTTCAATACAACCAGTTGAAGGAAGGTAATGCTTAATGACACTTTTCATTGAACGAGCGTTCATTTTGACTTCCTTTCTTTTCATTGCTAGTATCGTGTCGATGCTTCTCTGAGAGGAGGAAAATCGCGCAACCATTTTTAATGCTTGTTTTTTTTTCACGCTTGAATTCACCTGCATGCTACCTTATCACTTTGTTTATGACGCGGCATATGACGAGACTTCTGTGGCAGGTAAGTAGCCGCGACCAACTACTTCTACGACGTTTCCACATTGCCGTACCGTGCTTTCCGCAGATTTTCTGAAAACTTCTTCACCACCTTTAAATTGAGAGCGGCCGACAGCGGTGACGATCCCGACCTTCGTTGAATGCCGTACAGGTCTGCTTCTTTCGCGATCAGGGAGTTTTCTATTTGCAGGCTAAGAAAGCGCCATAAAAACTTTCAGGCTGATCGTAAGGTTGCTGCTACCGCGTACGTCCGTGGCGCAAGGTTAGAACATCTGCAGGCAACAAATGCGGCTCACAACTTAAACGACTAATTTACTCAGTAGTTGCTCTATAACGCAGGTAACTTAGCCCATAAAACCAGACAAGGAGAGCGTAAATGACTGCATCTTCCAAATATTTCTTAACGTAGGGCCAGTGAAAAAAAAAAACAGAAACAGAATGGAGGTGGACCAAAGATGCGAATAAATTTTGACTGTCCTCTCGCAGTAGCAGAACTTGCTCTGTGGCTAGCATAAGAGACCGCGCATTACAGCAAAAATTGTGCGGTTGCTTCCGCAATATCTATTGTTACAGCAAGGCCCGTTTCCAGAAGTGCTAAAAGGAAATAAGTTTTTGTGACAGAAAATTTTTCCAGTGTTTTTAATGACGGCCTGTACAGTTAGGAATGTTCACAAAACTGTCTGGGACTGCCATGTGTTTTGAGAACGCAGCGTACTGTACTGCGTACCGAAGTAGTTTGATAGAACATTACAGAGCGTTTATAAAGACACTCATACATAGCGCACAAAGATAAATGTGGACTTCGAAAAGTCTCCTGATGAAGCGATTTAATAAGTTCACTTTCTTCTCAAAGTGTTTTTTGCCGATGGCGATAGTGCTGAAATCTAACGCTTGACGAAAACTCGTCTGGTCGGGAAGAAGATTCATGAAGTCAATAGAAGGAACGCCGACCAAAAGGTTGTTGTTTAATATGAACACGAATACGTTTCGGCTTCCATACGGAAGCCTTGAAGCCTTGATCAAGGCTTCCGTACGGAAGCCGAAACGTCTTCGTGTTCATATTAAACAACAACCTTTTGGTTGGCGATAGTGCTGTTTGATAGCGAAACTGAAAACATTTAGTTCAGGGATGATTTTAAGAAAATGCACTTTGCATCAAAATTCCTTAATACAAGCCAATAAAAGAAGTAATACAGGCTGGCTGATCAATATATGGGGACTGCAGCAGCTCGAAGAGCGCCGTATCTGCCACTTTAACGAAAGGCTCATACCGCAGGTGGTGGAAACGAATTTAAAAACGAACCAAAGCTACAAAAAGCTGCGGCACTGCTCCGGAAATAAGTTATTCTACTTCAAGGTTAGGGCAATAACCAACAACCTTGTTAACCAGCTTGTAGCAGTAAAATGAGCGGGCATCAAAAATTGTACAAAAAGTATCTGCGTATCAGCAAGGAGCACGCGGGGATCGTCGCAACCTCTACGAGGTTAAATAATGTACATATAACGAGCACCCTGGCCTATTTACTAAGAAAAGTAAATTTCGCTAAGCTTTGCGCACCAGTACTTTGTCTGCCAATGTCTAATTTCCATGTCACTGTTCGTGTGTCAGCGTTTCCACCACAATGTGCCTAGGCTCGACGACTAAAAAATAAGGAAACTGAACAGTTTTGTATAAAGAGTTTCAAACGAATAACATCCTGCGCACGTGATTCTTCCAGTGTCTGGCCGCTAGGGGGCCAGACGAAGAGAGCGCCTTTCGCAAGTGCTTTTGCCTCGACGCCTCATTTCACCCGGCAAACTTCAACGCAGTAGAAAATGAAGTACTCCATCGCTTTCTGCTGATCAAGCGAAATCCGTGGATACCCGCTATACATCCGTAAGTCCAGGTTTCGCCATTTCCTGCCCGTTTGAAAATCGAAGGCGGAGAACGCCGCGCTAAGCCTAGGCGGCGTCGGGTCAGGAAACCGAGACCACGGACGAGAAAAAAAGAGGAGCCAGGCGGCGGAGACAACGGCGTACGCGGCCGGGCCCGGAAACGCTGGTTCAGCGAGGACTCCAGTTCGAGATCAAAGTCCAGATCGGTATTCAGATCACGATCAAAGTCGAGATCGGCATCCCGGACTCGGGAGGATCCGGAAACCAAAAAGAAGCAGCAGCAGAAGAAGACCACACCAAAAAAGGAAGAAGCAACCAGGGTGAGCTGGAAAGAGCATCTTTTCCTTACCTCTCCCACTGCTCCAAAAAACAGTAACACCTCTCCCACTGCTCCAAGAACACTAACACACCAGAACAGAGATAGCTAACAACGCTAATGGGGAACCTAACGAGGAAGTTCGAGAGCTCAGACAAATAATTCAGACGCCCAGGGCAGAAAACGCTGAGCTGAGACAGAAACTAAACGATCTGATAGACGAACTAAAGGCCCAAAGAACAAGGCAGAACAACACTGACCCACAAACAGATGAATATCAGGCGACAACTATAGGGCGCCAGGAATTTACAACTGTCATGGTTGCTGTTAACACACTGGCTAAACTTAGCGACCTCATCTCGAACATCCAAGACGAGACGTGCAAGGAATGAGAACGTCTAGTACAATTCACAGCCATGAAATCCAGAGGAAAACCCTATAACAGGCCATCTCAGTATGGGGAGCAACCGTAAACGTTCGGTCAAGTTGGAAACCCTCAAAATATGGCAGTGGAACTGCCGTAGGATCCGCCGAAAGGAAGGTCTTCTTAAACAACACATCACAAATTGCACCTCTCCTCCAGACATTATCTCCCTGCAGGAAACCGGCTGCTCACTCACTTTCGCGGGGTACTCCGTCTACGAGGGGCAGGGGCAAAGCAAGGTCGCCACGCTGGTTGCGAAAGCAGTCACCGCCATCAGACACAACATCGACGGTACGGACATTGACCACGTCCTTAAAGAAATCATTACCCGAAAGAGAAGCCAAAAAAGCACCTTCCTACTTAACGTGTACAGCCCGCCAAGCCAGAGGAAAGCCAATTTCAGCTACCTGCTAGGCAAGGCAGAAGAAGCAGCAGGCAAGAACGGTATCGTTATCCTGGGGGACTTTAATGCCTGGCATAAAAGCTTGGGCTAAGTTCGGGAAACCCAGAAAGGCATGGATCTAGCCAGGGAAGCTGATCGTAGAAGGCTGACCCTCATCACTGACCACACCCAACCCACGCGAGTGGGGAACAGCATCAACCGAGATTCGTGTGCAGACTTATCATTTGTCAGAGGGGTAAGGCACGCTAAAACTAAACACCTCAAGTTTACTTCCGTTGCCAACATGAGCCCTAATGCCTACTCAGTTAATAATACTACCATTGAAACTGCAGCGTCGGTAAAATACCTCGGTGTAAATTTTAACTCTAATTTATCCTGGAGCACTCATATTGAACAAATCGCTAACAAAGCCTTAAAAAAACTTGGTCTTCTTAAACGCCGACTGCACCAAGCCAACCAGGACATAAAACTACACGCATTCAACATGCTGATCAGGCCTGCGATAGAATACGCGTCGGTGATCTGGAACCCTCATCCCGTCTATCTTATCAACATGTTGGAATCTATTCAAAACAAAGCTGCTCGTTTCATCCTTTCCCGTTACTCTCGGTATCAAAGTGTAACAGCACAGAAAACTATCGCTCCATCTCTCGCCTCTGGTCATGCGCAGAAAATTCAGCCGTTTATCCTTTTTGCATACTATCTACCACAGCAACACACCATTTTCAAGCTCTCATCTTCTCCCGGCACCGCACACATTGGCTCGTGTAGATCACACGCAGAAGATTAAACCTATTTTCGCTCGGACAGAACGATACAAATACTCACCATTGGTCTTGTCTATCGAAGAGTGGAATTCGCTTCCTTCTAGCGTTGCGACTATCGCTGAAACATCATCATTTCAAACAGCTCTTTGGTCCTATTTAGAAAATTCTAACACATGTTGATGTGCGTTCTTTTTTTTCTTTTTTTTTCATCACTGTGTGATTCAGTTCTTATGTGTTGTTTTTTTCTCTTGGTTGCTCTAGTGTGTGTGTGTGTGCTGGCCGTAACGTTCCGCAAAATGTTAGATGCTGTGTTTAGTAACTTTCGAAGCCGGGATTTTTCTTGATTTTTTGCGGGGTTTGCTACATGGGAATTTTTTTCAAATACCTCATATTAGCCTTTTCTTTTTTTTTGTTTTCGTTCCTCTTATTAACTTGTACCTGCCTTCTTAACTTGTTTACTTCTGTTTTCAGCCGTTTGTATTCTGTGTTGTATATCTGTTGTTTTCTTTGATGAATTCCCCCCTATGTAATGCCCGCATTGGGCCTTTAGGGTATTGAAATAAATAAATAAATAAGATGGGAAAACGACGGCGAACTTCTAGGCAGTGACCACTGCATCTTGCGCATCCATATAGAAACCCTCCCGATCAGGAGACAACATGGCTCCGCTAGACTGACAAGCTGGGAAGCCTATAGGAAATCCAGGGCACAGTCTGAAGACGCTGAGATCACCAACATAAAAGGCTGGGTCGCAAGAATCAAGACAGACTGGCAAAAACTTACCGGAAAGGTCGCCCTCACTACCAACACACCCGAGGTGGACAAACGTCTCTTACACCGGTGGGACGCCAGACGGGGCCTACTAAAAAGGTGGAAAAGGCAGAAGCATAATAGGCGGCTCAAGCGTAAGATAGCTGAGGTCACCAGACAAGCCGAAGAATATGCGACGGAGCTCTCGAGGCGCGACTGGAACCAAAAATGCAACGAACTGCAGGGGACTCTAGGCTGGGCCAAGACATGGACCTTGCTAAGGGCTCTCATAGACTCAACCACGACAAAATCCGAAACTCGTAAGACGACCCAAAGGATCGCGCACCAGTTCCAAGGCACTGACGAGGAAATGCTACAGGACATCAAGCAGCGTTATATCGGCAATTGAACACACGCCGACAGCAGCTTGGCATACACGGGCGAAGCGAATCCCGCTCTGGACAAACCCCTTACCATAGAAGTAGTCAGACATGCTGTGATGTCCTCCACAAAGACCACAACACCAGGGAAAGATGGCATCACCAATGCCATGATAAGGAATCTGGGCGGCAATTAAATTAAAAGATTCACGGAATTCGTCCATAAGCACTGGGAACAAGGGCCCTCCCGGTCGACTGGCGACATGCGGAAATAGCAATGATTCCTAAGTCCGGAAAGACTCCAAACCTGGAAAATCTTAGACCCATTTCGTTAACATCATGCTTGGGAAAAGTGTACGAGAGAGTTGTGCATCACAGGTTGCAGACCCACCTTGAGGACAACGAGCTCATGCCGCACAATATGTTTGAATTTCGAAAATAGCTATCAACACAAGACGTACTCCGGCAGATCAAGGAGAAGGTGCTCACTACCGTCCCAAAATATGGAGAAAACATCTTGCTCTTTCTCGATCTTGAAGCGGCCTTCGACAACGTCAGTCACAGGGCTGTGCTGGAGGGGCTCAGCAAACTGGGTTGCGGGCAGAGAATATTCAGATATGTGAAAGCCTTTCTGACTAACAGAACCGCTACCATTGGAAAGGGAGGCATCAGGACTGACACCTTCAACACCCCCGAAAAAAGTGACACCGCAAGGCTCTGTGCTATCACCTATGCTTTTTAACATTGCAATGATTAGTTTTGCAAGGGCGCTCGAGGAAATTGAAGGAATCAAGCATGCCGTCTACGCAGACGATATCACACTCTGGGCGACAAGGGGATCCTTAGGAAAAAAACAAGAGCTTCTTCAGCGAGCAGCAGACACGGTCAACACATACGCCCGACACTGTGGACTTGCATGCTCCCCTGAAAAATCCGAGGTGCTCAGAGTCTACAGAAAAGGGTATGATCTGCAAAACTCCATAGATATCTACATAGGGGAAACGAAGATTCCGGAAGTATCGAAAGTTAGGATCCTCGGCATGTGGATCCAAAGCAACCGTCGTATTGATCACACGATCAGACAGCTAGCAAATACCACAGCACAGATCACCAGGATGATTGCAATAATTTCCAACAGAAGAGGTATGAAGGAGGAAGACACATGTAGGCTAGTACAGGCCCTCGTGGTCAGTAGGATCTTATACGGCGTCCCCTACCAAGCACCGCTCGAGCAAGAAAAAGAGCAGTTAGAGGCAATTCTTAGAAAAGCATACAAATGCGGTCTCGGACTGCCGGTCAACACTTCGACGGAGAAATTCCTTAAACTTGGCATAAATAACACAGTACAAGAACATATCGAGGCCCACCTTCTTGCGCAGAAAACAAGACTTATGCTGTCCGAAACAGGCAGAAACACGCTGCGGTTGCTGGGCATGAGGGAAGCTCTGAAAGAACTCAATAGCACAGCGAGCGTTCCAAATGAAATCAGGAGGATCATTGAGATCAGTCAAATTCCAAAAAAACACGCATCCAGATATACATAAGGCGAGAAGAAAGGCAAGATCCGAATTCCACGAAAGAAACTTCACCAGGGCAAAAGACGTATTATACGTTGACGCAAGAACATACAGACACCGACACGGCTTGGTAGCCGGCGTGGTGGTTCACCAGCTCAGGGAAATCAACTGCGCTTCGATAAAAACCAACAACATCCTCGAGGCTGAGGAAGCAGCAATTGCACTCGCCATCACCCAGCAGAGTGACGAGCCCCATGCACACATAATACAGACTCGCAAGAGGCGTGCAGAAAGTACAGCAGTGGACGCATATCCACTGCAGCCATTCACATACTCAATGCGAGGACAATCACCTTTACGAGATGCTTCATCACGTGGACACCAGGCCATGAGGCTGTCAAAGGGAACCAATGTGCGGACGCTAACGCCCGAGCATACGCCAACCGGGAGGCGCGCACCGAAGGGGAACTGGACGCAGTCACTAGACGGTATGGAGCCATCTTAGAACACCAACAAGCCCTCCGGAGAACCTACCCTCCTCCCAACAAATACCTTAGTAGAGAGCAGTCGGTTGCCTGGAGACAACTGCAGACTAATACATAGCCGAATCTCAGTTTACTCAGCAAAATCTATCCTAGCACCTATGACAACAAATGCCCGCTATGCGGTGAACACCCAACGCTTTACCACGTTACATGGGCCTGTCAGAAAATGAAGGCAGCGCCAACACACCAACACCGGAGCAGTGGGAGGCTGCGCTGTCCAGCTCGAAGCCTGAAGAGCAGCTCAAGCTTATCGACAGGGCTCGCAAGACTGCAAAGGCCGCTGGGGCCCTGGACTCAGGGCTCCACCTATGCTTCGAGAAATAGCCCTTGTAGTACAATCAAGTTTTTCATTCATTCATTCCAGTGTCTGACTCCCACCTTAGCTTGACCGGTTTGTGAAAGAACTGAACTGTGGCTTCCGTTAAGAATCCTGTGCCAGGGGACACTGTGAAACGTCAGTGCAGGTTAAAGAACCCCAGGTGGTCGAAATTTCCGGAGCCCTCCACTACGGCGTCTGTCATAGCCTTAGTTGCTTTGGGATGTTAAACCCCATAAACCAACCAACCAACCTCTAGACATGACTCTTTACATTACTTCCTTCCTGAACCTATCACACGTTCCAACGCTGTGAAAAAAACCGAAAAACCGAAAAGAGGGTGAAGTGCGATGCTATGAGAACTGAGATTTGTTGAATAAAGAGAATACTCAACCATGATATACTGAATATTGACAGGTATCAATAAATGTGATTGGTATCTTCAAATGACAATGCTTCAGGCCACCTAGATTCAGTAAGAGGTCAGTGTGACAGTAGAGGTAGCAAATTATAGCCCTGCGTTTGCTAAGGAAACGTCCTCTCTGTTGCACTTCATTCCTCCTCCGCGATATGTAGTCCAATCGCAAGCCGTCAGAACTCTTCCGCGCTCCATGTATGAACTGCTGCTTTCGTTAATTCATTGTATCTCTTTTCTAATGCATGAAAGAAAGCATTGCAGAAAAGCTGGCAATCCTCTTTGCACATTGCGCAAAATAATGAGAACGATGGTTGCACCACGCCTACACTCCATCTCCCGCATCTACGCTACTCCAAAGTGGCACATCGGCCAGGTGAGAAAGAAGACACATAGCAAGTATGCCTGCTCACGTTACTAGCGTCTCTTGTGGCTCACTGATACCTCCTTAACAAAGCTCTTTGATCTAACCAGCAGTGAACTGTATTTAAGTTTCAGTAGAAAGATGCCCTAGGACTAGTTTAGCAACATCAGTGAAATAGATGCAGTAAAACAAAGCCTAGATACAGCACCCGAGAGATACATAAGAGAAAGGATTTATAGCGGTGTTTCTGACGTTAATGGTCAAGACAACGTCATTTTTTATTTGTCGCTTATAGCTGGCACCTTCATGTGTTAACCTCTGCGAAGTGATGATTGGGGCTTGTCAGGTTAAGCACAGTTCAGCTGACATACATGCGCAGAGGAACCCAAAGAAATTCCTTACAAAATCTACAGACTGGGACGCATACAAGGACGCTGTAAGGAGAGGAGTTACTGCGGCAACTCGCAATGAGGAATTAGCATCGACAATAGCGTAGTGCCTGAGAGCGAGTACACAAATTACAACTAAAAATGATAGCCTACCTTCAAATGATGACACATTTCAAAGGCTCTGCGCTATACGCAGGCGAGCTGAAAGGAAAGCTCTGCGCACAAAAAGCCTCGATGACCTACGTGCACGCCGACAGGCACAACGTCACATTCGACGCTATATGGATAAACTCAGTCGGCAAAAGTGGCGTGACTTTTATTCTACGCTGGATGTGCGCCAACCAGTAACCAATATTTGGCGGATAGTTAGAGGTATGCGCACGCCACCTCAACAACTCCACCCCTTCGCTGCACTCTCCCTTCACGAACAAAAATCTATAAAAGAAGTCTCAGAAGAATACTGCAGGCTACTATCGGCAGGGTCAGGGCATTCGACACTCTCCGCAAATGGTCAATCAGGCATCCCAAAGGTGGCAGTGCCAGCGTTAGACCTGCCTTTCACAATGGAAGAACTATCCACAGCTATCGCGGAGACAAATAGACACACGTCTCCGGGTCATGATAAGGTGACCTATGAAGCCATTGCAAAGCTACCCCACACCTCCCGTCTTCGACTCCTGGAGTATTACAATTCTTCCTGGATGGCTGCTGAGGTCCCCACGGAAAGGAAGCTGGCGAAAATTGTGCCTGTTTTGAAACCCTGTAAGCAGCCAACAAGCTACGCATCATTCCGGCCCATTGCCCTACTGAGCTGCGTAGGTAAGCTCATGGAGCCGAAATGAGTTCCTAGAAAGCCTAGGAGCCCGAAATGGCCTAGAAAGCCGAAATGAGTTCCCCCAAGAAATGAACGGGTTCCGTCAAAACAGGTCTGCGACTGACAATATCATCTCCCTCGTCTCATCAATTGAGGAGTACCTTCATGCTGGGTACATCCCGACAGCCGTTTTCCTAGACATCAAGGCCGCCTTTGACTCTGTCTTTCACCATGCAATTCTCGCCGCCTTTGCCAGTCTTGGCCTTGGAGGAAAGCTATACAAATGGATTGGGCATTATTTGAGAGAACGGCAAATTTTTATGACCACTCCAAACGGATCAACACGCTTTCACGCAGTAGAGAGAGGCGTATCACAGGGAGCGGTGCTCAGCCCTCACCTGTTCAATATTGCCCGCATACACATAAGAAGAAACCTTCCACGAGGGGTCCGTATAACAATTTATGCTGATGATATCTGCATCTGGACCGCATCACGCTCGCGCTATATTACCCAGCAACGTCTACAGAGAGCGCTATTGCACATTTCGATGCACCTGGCTTCCAGAGGTCTTCGTCTCTCGCCGGAAAAGAGTGTTGCAATGGCGTTTACAAGAAAAACGATGACCCGATATCCGCTGCTCCTAGGCGGACGATCGCTACCATATGTACGATCTCAGCGATTCCTGGGTGTTGTAATCGACTATAATCTGTCATGGACACCTCAGATCAAAAACACTCCGCGAGAGGATCACTGCAGCATCGCAAGTGTTTAGGTTCATGGCGGGAACAAGGTGGGGTAGCAACTGCCGATCAATGCTTCTGCTTGAAAAAGCCTACGTTGAAGGAACCTTGCGCTACTGTCTACCAGTGTTTCAAAGATTATCTACATCAAGCAATAAGTCTCTCGTTGCCGCACGGAACAACTGCCTGCGAATATGCCTTGGCCTCCCAAAGTGTTCCTCTGCATCAGGAACAGTAGCGGAGGCAGGATGTCTCCCACTAGAGGTGATTGCCGCCCAGGAAACTATGGGTACCCATCTCCGCCATGTTCTTCAAGGGAAGAAGCACTTCCTGCACCGTGTCCACCTAACTCACAGCAACTCTAGCTTTGGCCAGGCAGTACAGCTCCTGCCCATCCCTACTATTAATCAGCCACAGATACTGCCTCTGGCCTTTCCTCCATGAACACTCTCTCATCTAAAGGTGAAGAAGTTTGTTCCAGGTGTGAATGCAAAGAGCCGCATGCCACAGGCAGCGCTTCTGCAAACTACTCTCGCCTACTTAACGGAGGAATATAGGCAGCACACCCATATCTTCACCGATGGTTCAACTACTAAAGAAACCTCTTCATGTGGCCTTTATGTGCCTTCAACAGGCCATGCCCTTTCTTACCGGCTGCAGCTGAGGACATCCTCTACGACAGCTGAGCTTCACGGCATTAAGGAAGCTGTTTCTTACATCCTGCGCCGAACCACCGACCGTTGGGTTATCTTCACCGATTCGAAAGCATCTCTCCAGATCCTGGCCAACCTGCTGAAGAAAACGAATGACCAGCCAGTTCCCCTGGACATTGGATATCTACATCATTTAGCTATTGCCGCAGGCCACTGCGTAACATTTCAGTGGGTACCTGCTCACTGTGGCACTCAGGCTAATGAAAAAGCAGATGACGCGGCCCGTAAGGGCCAACAACATCGGAGATACATTAGAACTTTTTTAACGAAATCTGATCCGTCCCAGATGGCCAAAAGTTTTGCTTCCGAAGAAATGTATCGGCTTTGGAGTTTGCCCACACATCAGTACCAATTTCTTCACTCAATGGACCCACATCTTCGATCAAGACTCTCACCCAGAATTCCTCGACATCTGGAAACACTTTATCATCGACTTCGTCTGAATGCTACATATACAAACGGCTTACGATACCGTTTTAGACAAATGGACAGTCCGCACTGTGACAACTGTGCCGTGATAGAAACTGTGGAGCATATCTTGCTTGAGTGCCCTGCATATGCTAACGAGCGTGCGTACTATAAACATTGCATGCAGAAGCTCTGCTCAGTGCCCCTTACAATGGACAAAGTTTTAGGTCCCTTAGCCTGCCTTAGGCAACAGAGACTTGCAATGAACTTTCTATTCACATATTTAAAAGACATTGGACATCTCGATAAGCTTTAAATTCACTTGCACGTTACCTTCATGCATTCTTCATGCAGTGAACTTCGTCAGCCCATTTGAGGGACTATGCACTCCATCATTCCATAGGTTACATCAATACGCGCCATTGCATCCTTAGTACCCATTTCATGGCCGCATTTTATTTTCGTTTTTTTTTTACCTCTTCCACTCTGCTCTCCTTCTGTCTTTATCTCCCAAATTCCCCTCCCTACGCAGAGTACCATGCCAGCGATTTTTAAACGCCGGCTATATTCTCCGCTCTTCATTAAAGAGTTTATCTCTCTCTCAGCTGACATAATCGAAGAGCTCTAAATGCGTACTCAGGCTGTCCATTTCTGTGCTAAGACGCCACACTAACAAAATGGCTCGTTTCCTTGGAAGCAACACCTGCTCTCAATTTTGCAGCCCATATGTGAACAATAGCCGCATTGGCTCTGTTATAAAGCGGTCCTTTTCCCGCCTATTCTTTTGTGGCGCTGTCCTACGTTAGTTCCATCTTTTGGCACCGGAGAGGAAAAAATGACAATGCTGCAGCTTATTCTCGACCTTTATATGAAAGGCAGCTGCCAGGACCGAAATGTGTAAAGGAGGAAATAAGGAATCGGAACAACAGTCATCATGAAAAATTCAGGGGGGCGCTTTGGTGACATAAAGTGCGGCGAGGCGAAAGCCTTAAGCGCGTTGTTGGTGCCTGTGTCACTGATGTGTGGTTAGGACGTTAAGCTTCGCCTGTAAGAGTGAAACACGACAGCGTCTAGCAGCGCTGCCAGGGAGTCCACAGAACGGCATCGCCCGTTCGGCTCTGCGCGTTGCTCGTCGGTAAATTGGTTTTTGAGGAAAGGAAATGTATCTGTCTCGCATATCTCGGTGGACACCTGAACTTCGCCGTAACGGGAAGACAGGAAGATAGGAATGAACGAAGAGACGCGCCTTGGTTTATTTCAAACCATTGAGCTGGCATGGCGGAATACATCCCGTACGGAATCTGGTACTTATCTGCAGAAAATGAGAATGGGGTACCGTTTTTCTTAATAATGCTGATAGGCCTCCACTGTGTATGGTGCTCCAGAGTGGCAGGATACCATTGTGACAAAGGCGCAAGACCTGCCCGAACTTACTTTCGGGAAAGCATAGACTGGTTTCTGGCCATCCAGAGAGCCGCTGCGGAGCCTACGGAGTGGCTCTCGAGACTAGAGCCGCTCTTCTATTTGCGTGAATTTTAATTTGACAAAGCCAAATTCATGCAGGGCTGACCACGACACTGCCGTTTGTATGCACATAACGTTTAGTGTGTTTGTTGATTGTTTGTTTTTGTTGAATGTTATGTGTGAAAACCAGGAAATAAAGAAAAAAAGAGCTGGCATGGCGGAGTGGTTAGGGTGCTGGTTTCGCACTCCGGATACCCTGGTTAGATTCCCCAACTCGACCAATTTCATAATCAGTTTTATTTATTTATCTGGTCTGACTAGAAAGATTAATTAGGCTAATTGGTTAATTAAGGAATTAACTAAACTCAGTCTCACTTGGAGCATCACATATGATCTCTTTAATTGGTTGCATGGTTACTAGCCAAAGTAGAATTGGCCCCGTTTGAATTTCGAGCAGCGTGACGTCAGGACCATTTCGACCAATGGAAACAAGGTCAGCGTAGCTACGGTGGCCATCTGAGGTATGGCATTGGTTGTCGGAGTGTTGCTTTCGAATCGTAAGGAAAAAGGTGTTTTTCTGTGCAATAGAAAGCAGGATGCGTAAATGGAATGCTGTAGCAAGGCCACTGATGCCTGGTGACGCGGAGCCAAAATTAAGTTCGACTTTTATCACTTCATTATTTTTCCGTTGTGAAATCATTTCCAGATGGGAATTTTATCTTCCGAATCGCGCATGCACCTTTTCAAATTTACCTTCCTGAGCGCAACTGTACTTCCATTGCGCTGTGGGTGGAAGCATCGTTCTGACGATTGGATTTCACAGAGGCAGCTCACTGTGCATGTGCGGCAGAGCACAGGCAACACGTGCGCTCAGTAAAATTACAAACATTTAAAATGCCTGTCGAAGGCGAAAGGGTGTGCGGTTTTCCGGGAGAAGCGCCGTGGCAAACCACGCGATCGCTTCGTTTTACAGGTGGCGGCTCCGCGGCAAGAAAGACAATTTGCGCCTAGACTAGAGCTGGGCGACGGAGGTCGTAGCCCTGAACGAACATTGGATCAGGCCCTGCTCTAACAACACATCTGACAAAGCGGGGCTAACATCCCCGAGCAAGACTTGAATCGGCGACAAAACGTAGTAAGGCGACTGCACGGCACAGAAAATGCTGACTTTAGAATATCGTAGTGCAACAGTCTCAACAGAGATCTCAGATGAAATTGGCACTTTATCACACGCATACACTAGTGCGGAGAGCAAGGGAAGAAAGTCGGAACGCAAACTGACGGAAAACCTTCAAGCACAAACGTACTGCTTTGAGTGCCATTTTCCAAGCCTGGACCTAAAGTCCACTAAATATTGGAGAGATATAAGTTCAGGCTGCAGAGAATTTAATGGCGAGATTAGCAAGAAAACGCAAAAGAGCTGGGTAACGTTTCAGCTAGGTCACTTCCAAGCAAGATTCCGCACACCACAGCTCCAGTATCTATTACCACATTGAAATTTATCATTAGGATCAGTTGTACCTTCAGGAAAGTATGTATTTTGAGTAGTCAAATAAACTCTGCCCTGTGCAGGTTTGGCTGTTTTTTGCATGTACAATAAGGCTAACAATGGAAGATAAAAGGCTCGGCCAATCTCAGAATGCGTACAAATGACGTCATAGAATTCGGTGCAGTTGCTTTAAGATACATGCAGCCTTCGGCGAAATTACAGCCTTGATACATACATACATACATACATACATACATACATACATACATACATACATACATACATACATACATACATACATACATACATACATACATACATACATACATACATACATACATACATACATACATACATACATACATACATACATACATACATACATACATACATACATACATACATACATACATACATACATACATACATACATACATACATACATACATACATACATACATACATACATACATACACACACACACACACACATACATACATACGTAGAGAATTGCATGCGCACATACATTACATACATACACATGCATACATATATACATACATGGATACATAATATGTAAATACATACATACATACATACTTGGATACATAATACGTAAATACATACATACATACATACATGCATACATACATACATACATACATACATACATACATTCATACATACATACATACATACATACATACATACATACATACATACATACATACATACATACATACATACATACATACATACATACATACATACATACATACATACATACATACATACATACATACATGCAGCCTTCGGCAAGAAAAATTAAATACAAAGGCATTAATTTGGCTGTCGCAACTGCGGCTTGGCTGGAAAACAGAAACAAATTCCTGGATTGGCGGTAATACAGCACGTGTTCGGCGCTGGGTTCGATGCTGCTTATTTCTTTATCCTTCCAACGAACCAAGCAATCAAGAACGGCATATCACGAGCGCAGACAAAGGCGCTGGGCAGCCCTAAAATTGAAAAAAGGGAGAAAACGAAGAAATTGTTACAGAGCGAGCAGCCTCGTGTTAGAAGAGGGGAGGGGGTCCCAAATATTATTCAGGACACTTTCGGTAATGGGTAGGGACATTTTGGGTAACACTGCGTACGTTGCAATTAAAAACCGAAAAGAACTTTTTATCGCGCATCAATTCATCAACTTTATAAAATGAAAAAGGCACGGTGAGGAACAAGCAAATTCCATATCACTTTGGCGCTGACGGTGATGGCGTGCGGACGCTGAATACTCATGCGCATTTATTTTTGCAGTCGGCGGCCTGGATTCTACTTTCTGGAGTGTTGGAAGAGGCCTTCTTTCACGCCAGCGACGCATCCTTGATTTCCTGGCGTCAAAACCACCCTGTACAGATCCACCCAGAAGATTCTGAACATAGAGATTTCAAACACACTAGACAGCTCATTGAGGCTACCAGAAGAGAGCAACAACAACGACTCCTACGCAGCCGATCGGGGCTAGAAATACTAGAAATGTTAGGCTTCGCACCTCGAGCCAGGCTCAGACACATAGAGAGTATCCCAACAGACATAAAGGACAACATCAGAACCCCATCACTCGCAAGGAACATGCGCCCGGTACACCATGATGGCAGACGAAAGGCCAGAGCGAAAGATTTACAGAAAAAATAGCCAACAGACAAAACGTGGTTTATATGCACGCGGGGAAATACGGACGCAGAACGGGTTTTGTAGCCCTAGCAGCCATGAGCCCTGGGGCCGAGTCTCGTGCTGCAGCATCCGACAGAGGAACGCTACAGCGGCTTAGGTGGTAGCCATTGCGCTGGCCCTAACGCAACAGAATATCACGGTGATTACAATCAATTCCAAATCGGCTATCCGAAACTACAACGCAGGCAGGGTATCTGCCTTAGGAGTCAAAATTCTGGCTGCCGGCCCGACAATGGCCGAGCTAGTCAACCTGTTGTGGACTTCGGCCCACGAGGGCCTGCGAGGAAACGAGACCGCGCAAGCATTGGCCCGAAGACTAACACGCGGGGATCCCCGTGCGATCTCGTCGAACAGAGAGCTCCTTCAGACGGACAAGGAGCTGAACAAGTACCAAGACATTCTTAGTCATTACATGTTACGAAGACAGACACTATTTCGAGCAGGCAAAGGCTTCAGGAAAAAGGAAGAGGGCATATGGTGAACGTTAGCGGTGAGGGTTTTCCCCAATCCACTAGCACTAAGCACGTGGCATCCAGCGATCCATGACCCGAGGTGTAAATATTCCAATGAAACTGCAGACATTATCCACATGGTGTGGACATGGCCTAGCTAAAACGAACCAGAGAGTTATATAGAGTCCCGGGAGGCTCTGATGGTCAGCCAAAAAGAGGAAGACCAAAAAAAAGTCACCCATCTGGCACTGGACACCGCTCAATTCCAAGGAATGCCAGCCTGTTGAAAGGGAAGGAAGATGACGGCGGTCAATAGTCAAGTCTTCATCGCCCTCGGATTTCTTCAAGAGTGCAAATAAATAAAGTTATTTCATCATCATCCTTACTCTTCGTTGTGTAAGTCGCGAAAATATGCCGTGCACTCACTTTATGATGCACTGCTTTTGCCTATTTCATTTTAACTACTTATAAGCTCTACACAGATGCGCACTGTGTGTTACACAGGTGTTTTGAATCATCTGGCGGCGTCTTATTAACGCGCGTCTCATGTGATGGCAACTATTTCTCTGGCCACAGAAACAGGTAACTTTGTTCGAACTCGCGGTGGCTCAGTGGTTATGGTGCTCAGCTGCTGACCCGAAAGACGCGGGTTCGATCCCGGCTGCGGCGGTCGAATTTCTTTGGAGGAGAAATTCTAGAGGCGCGTGTACTGTGCGATGTCAGTGCACGTGAAAGAACCCCAGATTGCCGAAATTTCCGGAGCCCTCCACTACGGCGTCTCTCATAGCCTTAGTCGCTTTGGGACGTTAAACCCCATAAACCATAAACCATCATAAATATGAGACGAAGGCAGAAAAATGTATTTCTGCATTAGCAAGGCAACACTCCTGCTGAAAACGAGAGTTTTGAAAAAACTTCCTTGTCTCAAATATCTTTGCCACCTGTCGAAAAGGTTGAGTCTGAAGCAGTTGTGTTACCGACTAGAAGAACTATAAAGCAACAGGGAAAAAATGCATACAAGGAAAGCAATGGGAAGCATTGGAATTCATTTCTGCATTTATATCGGAAAGTGAAACTAAGTACACACGAAACAAAAGGCAAAGAAAACTTCGGTGTCGAGTGTACTTCATTTTAGGCAGGCAATGTGCTCGACATCTGGCATGGCACGTCATAGCGATTGAGTTGTTGCTGCGTCGGAAATGATTTCGTACCTGAGTTCTTCGAGTTGTTGCAATGTCTTACTAGGTTCGAAGTAAGGGAGCATTAGGTTTTTAGCCTCGACGGACAGCTTGAGTCCACTCCTATGCACCATCACAGGGCTTGTTTTCCATGTCACGTCAGAGCCCGTTGTATCGTAGTGAATTGGTCTGCTGGTGGAATTGTGCGCGAGCTTTGAGGTCTCATTCCCTCCAGACGTCCACGCTTCCACCGGGTGTCAAATTTCTGAGAGGGCAGGCATAACGCAGCCGTACAGTGGCCGTTAAAAAGGACGAAATGTCCGGACACAGAAAAGAAGAGTGAATTTTTTTGCAGGCCAAGACTGTCTGCTTAACCATCTCTTAGTATTGCGTTTTCGTTCCGTCCCTTCTGTCCTCGGTCAATTGTCCCAACATTTTTGGTCAGCACCATACACGAGTTAAATGCAAGCTGGCGTATAATTCAACGGCTAATCATTGGGTGAAATGTGCCCACAAAAAACACGCAGCACTGTGGTTGCAATAAGAGTAAACGCACTAAGCGCTCGGAATTGAAAATGAATGCTGGCTTTCGAGAAAAGTAGTTTGGAGATTTCAGAAGAATACCGCCAACCCTAGAAGGTATCGCGCTAGGGCAGCATTGTTTCAGAGCAATATGGTCGTGGCTGTAAGAAAAATGATAAGGCTTCATAATTGTGGCGGAAAGCTAAGATAATGGGAAAACAAAAGAAAGATATCAAAGCTTCGGAGCAATGAATTGAAGTCTCGTCTCAGGAGGCAAATGGCACGTTGTGGAAAGTTTTCTCTAGTTGCTAAACTTGCATTTCGAAGTGGTTGAAATTTCTTCAAGAATAGAGCTGTATGAAAAAAGAGTGCGATGCGCATGGGCCCATGTGTTGCACCTGGACAGCGCTACATTCTTCCTTCTTCTGACACACGTTTTAAATGTAGCTGCAGTCACTTTCTTAAAAATCATATTCAGAAATTTCAAGGGATAAGAGTTGTTTTCTTTCGATCTTTGAAGTCACAATTTCTGTAGCGCTTATCTGCATGTCTTTTCAACACGACAACACAGAAAGAGTTCAAAATTCATAAGAGCGCTCGCCCAAAGAATGTTATCAAGTGACATAAGTAATTTTCATTTCGAATCTTCACTGAGAAACTCGGAGCATAAGTTTTCCGAGCATAATTTTTCTATCCTGGGCCTGAACATTTGCACCAACAGGGAATCCGCGCTTGATAATAGAACAAGTTTGTAAAAGCGCGCTAAATTATGTTGGCGAATGTAGCAAGTCGAGGCGTAGAGCTCAGAAAATGCTAAGTAATGTGCGAGTCGCATATTGACAACAAAGCGGTAGCCATGTAAGGCAGTTTGCAACATTCGCTCAATATCCCGACACTTCAGGGGTATTCGCAACTGCGCAACAAGACCGCGTTTGTTGTACCACAACGTCAGTGGCATGAGAAAGAATGCGATAAAAAAACAATGTTCCAAACAGCAGCAGCACCTGGTTTTCTGCATTGCAGGATAGTTTTTAAACTACAGGCTTTGGAGAAGGACATGTAGATGACGTCAATTCCCGGCTCGGTGCAGCTGCAGATAGACACAACGAAAGGTGGACGAAAATATTTTTCAGATTTTGTTGCTACCACAATCACGATACAACGTATCCTGTCTCTCAACGTATAAAAGCTTGTCTCAACGTAGCTTGTCTCAACGTATAAAAGCCAAGATCTGTGGCACAAAAGTTTCCATTCGATAAGCTATTTTTCTGAAGAAGAGCTTAAATCCATTATTATGGTATTCTTGTGGTCCTTTCGATCTCCATGTGCGCAACTGTCGGCCCAGGCTTTGCAGGCCAACATTTACTGGACGACGATCCTGCGCTCGAAAAGTACCAGAAGCAAGAAAAGGTAGGTATTTTTTCTTATGAAAACTCGCAGATTACCTCCACTGACTGACTGACCCTGGCTCCTAATCTCTCCTTTTCCGCGAAACTGCGCTGCGGTCCCTCATGAGGAAGTATTCGTACAGACCTTTCTCTTGCACCACTGCCCACACAATATGCCTTCTGAAGTGCCTCACTTCCTATTGCATTGACAATGCTATCAAATAACAATGCAGAGTCTCTACTGTCCCTCGACACTTCCGTCAGATGGAGCACACTGCCGGTTCTTGAACCCAGAGTGACTACAGCCTGTTGATTTGCTTTGTTATTGGTAAGCAGTGTGAGTGCACTTTTAGCGGACGTTCCGGCTGTGTAATATCTTTCGCCTTTCACCTAAGCCTCCCGACTAAAAAGATCATTCACCTAAAGCTGTTTAGACCAGACGCCGTAGACATGCTGCTCTTTACCGAGCTCATTTCGCTCCATAAAATATGGAATCATTCTCATCAGCAAATAACGCATGCGTTATCTTTAAACTGTTGCATGCACCACTGCCAGTGCAATGACTCTTTTCATCCTGACATAGTACATGCAGCCATTACGCAATTTGTTACATTTCGAACGGCGGCGGTGGTTAATCGGGTGCCAGAAGTGGTTTTTCTGCGCCGAATTTTTTAATGCGACATTTATTCTCTACAGGCATAAAAGGGTATGTAATGGTGACTAAAAGAAACTGACGGTTAAATGAATGAAAAAAAATACGGAGGGCGCTGAGGACTGTTTACGTTCTGCGAAGGCGAAAGCATGAATGTCTGTCTCATCGTAAGTTTATATGTCGACAATTGGAATTACTGTCGCGAGCTAGCCTCCAACCTGCTACGTGGAATTGTATGACACAAGCCGGAACGCGGTACGGCGAACGATTGCGTCACAGCTGAGAAACGAAAAACGGGGAAAGGCGTATAAGTTCGGGTACATATGTCGGCGGATCGAATCTCTGTAGCGAGCTAGTCTTCAATCTGAGAGAGCGATGTATGCCATACGCAACGAGTAATCGTACCACACCACCCGGATTGCTGGACGAGAAACAGTTGCTTCACAATTTTGGTCGAATGTCACCGCATAAGTGGTGCCAGATGCAGGTACGCCTATTACGCTGTACGAGGAAACGGAGAGTCGTGGGGGGCAGGAATTCTTCCTGCTCGCTATAATGGATGCCATCGTCGCACTCGTCGCTGCGGTGGCGAGACGGGTTTGGCGGCACCTGTTGCGACGTCAGCCTTTTCGGACAGGGAGAGAAACAAAAATTCATCATAAAATGAATTGAAGGCATGCCCCTGGGTCCCTGCACAATAGCACTGCACTGAAGTGGTTATGCTAAGATCCTGGCAGCCCGGCCGGTGGCGATGGTCTGTACGGCCGGGTCCACCGAGCGGAGCAGGGTCTCCCAGTCTTCGCAATGTATTGAGGCTTTTTTGTTCCCGCGGGGAAGGGTTCGCCGGCAGAGGGAGAGGATGTGGAGGGAAGAGCGAAGGATTCTGGACCAGGGCGCAAACACGGTTGAGAGAAGAGAGATGACCATGATCTGTCTATGGGTGACAGTGGATTAGCGTAAGGGGTGAGGGAGAGTCTATGTCGGTAGTCTGCGCCTGAGTGTTGCGTGTTTTTTATCTAAGAAGGGGTATGGCGGGGGGCGGAGCTGGCGCGAGGCTATGTAGGCCTGCGTCAGCTTGCTGAATGAGTGCATGCGCTCCTTCGTGAATCCCCGATCCGAGGCCACCTGAGCCTGGTTTAAAGAACCTGGGGCTAAAAGGTTGGCTGCCGCCAAGCGGAGCTGATATGGGTGCTTGCGCACTCCGGGAATCCCAGAAATGACTACCAATCAAAAATACTCAGTACCTAAGATGACACGGTCACCACATCTACTGCAGTGTTTTCCACTCAACGAGACATGGTACATGCTCTACCGGAGCTTTCCCACAGATCCCTACTACGGCGATGACGGACTCTGCATCCGGGCAACGGAGACAGGGCCTTTTACGGATGGAGGTACCAGCGCAATAATCCGGTATTCACCCAACGTTAATGTGTAAGCCGCTGCGTTCGATTCTCTTTCAGTGTGGTCTATAGACTTTTCCAGCGTCTCAATATTTGCTGTGCCAACTTGGTTTTTTATGAAAGCAAATTCATGCACTCAGTGCCTAAAGTGCACTCATCATGCGAGTCAGATGCTCTTTCCAAGAGCGAACAGCATACATCAAAAAATATTGCGCAATTTTTCAGTTAACGTTATTGCATCAGGTGTGGTTGGATTTCGAGACCTTAAAACTCATAATTAGGCAATGGTAGCGCAACGGATGGGCAGAAAACCAAAGATAGGGCAACATCCTTTAAGCGGGAGGTATTGCGTGCAGAACGTGCAGTTCCTGCTTTTGTTGATTCTTGCCCACTAGAAATTGAAAGGAATGTTGCAGAGACAAACGGCGAAAAAGCCTGCAAGGTACCTGTCCTCCGCACATTCTAAACAATGTAAATAAGTTGAAATCAGTTTGCGGAGCGGTCGCATATCAAACAAATCTAGCATCGGTCACAAATATGAATAAAGCAGCGATTAGCCTTATTTGCTTTGATATTATTTCGTTTCTACTCTAATTTAAAAAACTATTTCTTTCTGTTTAACGTCTACACTCGATTAGCATCAACGAAGGAAAAAGTCATTTTTGTAGCGTTTCTTAGTCAGCCATCCGTGAACAGCACGCATCGCGGTTGGATGTGTATATATCTTTTCTCAGCAGTTATATCAATTTCCGTCAGTAATGTACGCGTCAACCAATCCACATTCAATGGGGATAGCGTACTGCCGTAAATAATACTGCTTGCAGTAGCACGTGAGAAGCAGATTAATTAAGCTTGTATATTAGTCAGATAACCTCTCAGGAATTAGTAAGACAGGCGATGTAAACTATTTAGTTGTGAAAAAAAAATTATACAAGCTTTGCTTGCAATCTGTGTGATACTTTCTTCTCCAGAGAAGCCAAGATGACAGTGATGTCTTCACCTGGCTACAACGTAAGCAACGTAGTCAACATCCAGACTATTAGTGGTAAGTGTGCGATTGAAAAAGCAAACAAAACAAAGCCAGCTTTCTTGCACTTCTCAGTGAATTTGGAGACTACTGCTGAGTATTGGAAATACTGTTTGAACATATTACACGAATGGTGTATATTTTCAGCGCTTAGCACAATTTTTCGTATAAAGTTTGTTCTGCGCTCACATGAACTAGCTAAAACTGTCTTAAAAACTAGGGCAGTGTGTTTTTCAAAATAAACAGCAGAAATGTACAAGTGTTCTGACGAGGGATCTAAGGAAATGATGATTGTTGCGGCGCAGTATTACGACATGCGGAAAATTAGCATTCGTGAACAACTTGCCGCTCAAAAATATGCGTTCGTCGGCAATTTCTGGGAAGGAGTTCCAAAACCTGCGAGAAATTTCGCTTAATATGTGCATAAAGAGACCCATCGGCTTGAATGGGGCTGCTGAAAGGGTGTTGCCATGAACCGGCTTTTTCTTCTAGCTTCTTAATCACACTCATGTGACCGCCCGCCGCGGTGGCTCAGTGGTTTCGGCACTCGGCTGCTGTCCCGAAAGACGCGGGTTCGATCCCGGCCGCGGCGGCTGAATTTCGATGAAGGAGAAATTCTAGAGGCTCGTGTACTGTGCGATGTCAGTGCACGTGAAAGAACCCCAGGTGGTCGAAATTTCTGGAGCCCTCCACTACGGCGTCCCTTATATCCTGAGTTGCTTTGGGACGTTAAACCCCAATAAACCAAACCAAACCAAACCAAACACTCATGTGACACTCTAACCATGAAACAGAAATAAGGCCGTAAGCTGTCCTCTGGCGCAGTCTCTTTTACAAACGAACGTGCGCTAGAAGAGAGCTCACTTTCTTTTTACTCCAAAATAGGCGTATTCAAGTTTAGATTGCAGCCACAAAATGGAACAAACATGCCCAACCTTCTCTGTAGCTGAAGGTTATATGTTGGGCATTGCACTCAGTTGCGCATTTGTATGTAAACATTTCAGACCCAGGCCAGCACTTGTAGTGCCCTTTTCTGAGTGCCCTTTGGTGTTGACTTCTTGCGCTGTTACCTGATTATCAGCCAGGTCGGCCAATTCTTCCACGTTGCTTTCTTGCAGAGCACAGCAATGTACTTGAAGCCACAAGAGATTTTAAAACGTCATTTAAGAATCCAAGCACTCAATCAATCGGAGGGGTTTCCACATTTGTTCACATTACTAGACGTTTCAAACAGTGATAATCTTTTTAGTATAGTTCATCTCGACATTATTATAGCGCTGGTTTGGAAAAGATACGGGACATTGAATTAAGAGATCTTGATTTAAGAATGTGTCCTCTGCAAATAGAACGCAAAAAAGGGATTAATGTACTATCTTAGAAGGAATAAAGGTCCAGAATCGCATGCTATTCCCAAACAAAACAACTCCAAGGCTGTGCTCAAAGAATCAAAGTCATCGGCCTTGCTGACACAATGGATTTGTGTTCGGCTGTTGATGGAGGTGTACTGTACACAAGCCCGTGTGCTGTGAAGGGTCAGTGCACGATAAAGAAGCTTAGTTTATCTAAATTATTACGGAGCACTCCGGCATGGCGCTCCTCATTGCGCACGTAGAGTATGGGGGATTTAACTCAACATACCTCTGCCACCGCAGCGTGACTGTCCGAAGAAAGGAATGCATATTTTACTTAAGATGATTGGTTTAAGTTGTGTGGGCTTTAACGCCCCAAAGGGGCTCAGCTTATGAGGACACCGCAGTGGAATGCTCCGGAAAAATTTGACCATATGCGGATCTTCTAAGTGCACTGAAATCACATAGTACACGGGCCTCCAGCATATCGCCTCCATCGAAATGCGACCGCCGCGGCCAGATCGAACCCGCGTCTTTGGGGTCAGCAACTGAGCACGAAATCACTAAGCCACTGCGACGGCTTCTGGAGATGAATTAAGTCCTTCAGTGCATGAAAGTCAGAGGCCATTTTCACTGAAAAACTTTAGGCATACCTGTGTTTGGCTTTGAAAGGCCTCACTGACTTGGACATGAATATCTATTTGTTGGGAATATTGTGGAGAGCACTAACACAGACGTTTTAATATACAAATGATTTTGTACGGAAATAAATACTCTCATATTTCCCAAAGGTACCAGCACCGAATTCAACTTGACTGCTGGATACGTTGATTGCGAGAACTGCAACATTTTCCGTCACAGCTACATTAACTCAGGTAAGCAATAATTCTATTCGTTACTACCTAAAAGAAATATTGTTTAATAAGTCACTGCAGCAAGAGAATGCTGGTGTTCTTTTGATAAAACGCATCACTTACCGCTAGCATCTGCCGCTCAGAATAATAAGAGGTCTAATTCACTTTCATAATGTTCACTGCTGCCTCCTAAATACAAGGCAATTTTAACAAATTATACTGCAGCAAGGTCTTTCATCGCAGACGGAAGAAAGTAATCAAAATTTATCCAGCGTTTTCTGTTCGGAATAGCGCTTGTCGTTGATTTCACTAAATTGTTAGTATTGAAAATGTGTAATTAGCAAAAATAAGCATAGATTAAGTGAGTAATTGTAAAATCTTGCAGTAATAAAAATGCTACGTTAATGCGTATCCTGCAGCTGCATTTTTCGCAATATCCGCGGTGCGCAGTATTACTTTCTGGAGCTTCGGGGCAAAAAAGGCGCATTAAAACTGCCGGCATATATAATTTACTGGGACACATGCTTATGTCTAAGGCGCGGTAGGTTATAAAAAGTGAATAAATTCCAAATGTATGAATCAAAGCCAGCTATGGCAGACGCCAGCAAATAAAATCAAATGAGGTGTGTAACTTTTCCAAGCTAGATGTTTTGTCCATTGCTGAACTGGTACGGATACTCAGGTGTAGCCGCAGTGGTGGTGTCGGCTCAGCGGTGGTTGTCTCGTGCGCCGAACAATGTTATTAAAATAGAAGACGTCTCCACTGCGCTACGGCCGCCTTGTTCAGAGTGAAGTGATGGAAGGGTTGGTTCATTATATGCGCTTCATGATGTGGAATAAGCAGCAGTTTTATAACGAAGGTTGACTGCCTTCGTTTCAACAGAGCGTGTTCCGTTGTCTGAAGAGGAAGGGATTCCAAGTAGTCTTGCCGTCTTTTTCTTTTGTTTTCCTATTATATTCGCACTATTCCAGTCGGTGCCGTGACCCGAGGAGATATGTTCAACCAGTACATTTGCTGTCACGCACTCTTGTTGACATCACTGGTTTGCTTTTGCACGCCTTATATTTTAACAAGATTGCTCAATATATTCCCGCCATGAACATTCGCGACCAATCTTGTGCCCATCAAACCCTGGATTTCATCTAGTATGGCACTAGAATTTCTAAGGAGAATCGTGCTCTGAATCGCCAATTTTGCTAATAATGGCTCAGGAGCAGCCCAAGGAAAACAGAAGGAGTCGATAACAAACGAACGCTTTTTCACTGCCTTTGACTTAGTATGAAGGTGTGTGTCCTGCTATGTTCGCCTTGCCAATCAGTTTCATGTCTAATTAACTTAGCTGATCACTCACGCTTGCAATCATCTCGTCAAGTACGAGAAATGTTGCAAGAAATAGCTTTGATGCTACTGAGCGTTCCAATCAGCTAAAAGCAGGAACTGCAGAGTCATAGCTATTTCCAAGCCTCGCCGTTTTTCCTCAGGAAGGTTCTGTAGATTATCTTGAATTTTGCACTTAGTTTTATGAGAATTTGCAGTCATCTTTTGCAGCTCGCAGTTTTTAAACTGTTTTAACGTTTCGCTTGTTTTAACAGAGATTGCCTCGTGTCCGGTTAATCTTATTTGGTGTTGACTAAATGTAATGGATTCCATGAGCAAGCGTTTTGGCAATGAATTTGCTGTGGGAATGACAAGTGCCGCGTCCTAGTCGATGGCATCGCCAGTGTCTTTATGAGCTTCAGCTAGAGCATTTGAGTGAGTTTTATCTTGGGGGATGTCATTTTCGTGTTGCTTGATCCTTGCTATGAATTTTCCTCTTTGGACTATGTAGGCAGGGTCATAATCACGGCCGGGTATCTTGCAGATATCCGCTGGGTAGACAGGTGTGTCGATAGGTTTCTTGACCCTTAAGAGGCGTTGTATATTTGTATGAAGGTTCGTGGACGACGTGGGCGTCATAGTCACAAAAACATCGAGAAAGCTTTTCCCTCACAACCATGGCGTAGGTTTTAGGCGCTAGCTTTTTTGCGCGTGTCGCCTCTCGGTCTGACGGGGCATAGGTGCGCTGCTTTTGTAAGCGCAGTATCTGGGCTCGATAATCATTTTTTACCAGGCCTTGCGAGACTTGCTTGATTTCTGCTCTGCGTTTCGGACTCGAGCATAGAGTGAAAGTGCAATTGAACGGGGGCAAATGGACGGAAATTGGGAAATATTGAACGAATATTTCGCGAGTCCGCCGTATGATTTTCGAACTAAAATATATTTAACACAGTTTTCGAAGTTATTCCTGACATTATTTTTTCTTTTAAGGCTTTTTAACTTTCGAGATTTCTGCGGCCGAAATTCGGTTTTTGCACAAGCCCCAAAGGTATACGTTTTTTTTTGCAGTAAAAATGTTGCATTAGCTAGGGAGTAGTGCTTTTGAGATTAGGTAATGTGTGTAGTTGTTCGCCTTGTTCAACCAGTTTTGTCAATATTAATTGCATACCTGTTTGAATGTCTTCAAAGATAGTTATTCTGTTTTACTCCTTGGGTGCTGAATAAAATTCAACCCTTTGATCTCTGCACCATTGCCAATATATACCTGTAAGTACGAAAAGCGGCACTTCCAGTAAGAAACCGCAGTACTTCCTAGTCCCTCCATCATCTCTAAATCAGTTATTCTAGAACTTCATGGTCCCCCTACGAAAAGAGTGTCTGCAGGAAGTTTTTAGACGGGCGCTAGTAGCGCTTTCATGTACTAAAATGTTTCGTGTTCTACTCTGCACATATGGACGGAACTTTGCGCACAGATTTTTAGAAGTGGGGAAGCAGTTTAGGGGTAACAGACCAGGATTTTTCTGCTCATAATCGAGGTTTTCGTCCCGAGTTTCCGAATAAAGCTAGAGGGTGATATCTGTCATGGTATGTGATGCTTAAACACAGATTTTATGTGTGTAGATTACAGGCAAAAAGATTTTCTAGTGATACCATTGCGCAAAAAAAAAATCACTCGAAGTTACCGTAGCGTTGCCGTAGATGTTGGAAAAAGTGTCTGGTGTAAGGAAGGAGCAAAGTTTTATTCGCACTTCGGTCGGCTATCCACTGGATTTAGAGAGAATACCATATCGGCTCCTTCGAAATGAAATGGTCAGATAATTTAGTGTTCGCCACGCTTCGCTTGAACGAAAATACAGGCTGACCACAGTCTTTGACCCAGCAGCAATAGAGCGACTAAAAATGAATTACCGAAAACATTTTAGGAAGATGTAAAGTTGTTGCTTGTTATTATATTTGTTTGCTAAATTTTTGATGCAACAGTGCTGGCGGGAATTCTACTCCATATCATATTGTACGCAGGACGAGGTTGCAGCTATTGGATGCCTGACAGCAAGCTTGGAGCGAACAACACTTGCTGTGAATTCGTATACGCCATCCTTTGCGGCACATCTCCCAAGTATCACATCTACCAAAACTGCGGAGATAATGCCTGAAGTGTCCTCTGCCGTGTTTGCACCATACTCCGAAACGTGCTGTAACTTCACAAGCATCAATAAATATGTCTGATGTATATCGACAAAGATTTTTTCTCATTTAGACATGATACTTCCACCGGTTGCCGTTACTCTTAGCACGAGATGTTAGGTGGGTTTTGACAACCAGTGCTGTATATTATTTCCCTGCTGTAATGAACAAGCGCCATAAAAATATTAGACTGCATGTATTCAATACGTGCCGAAGTTATTCATGCAGCTAGCAGCAGCAAGAAATTCCCATCCTTAAAACTACTTAGAAAAGTTGGTTGACTACTTAAATAGTGCAGACGCCACAGCGCTAATAAAATCCCTGCAAAATTTTCAGTCCGAAAAGCCCGTATGAATAAAGTGTATCTTTGATAAACAAGTTGTTTTCACTGACTGGACGAATATTTTTATGCGTGAATCTAAAAGCACGAAAAAGCCATTGTGCAATTCATTACTCAAAATTTGGTGCGCTTATTTGTTTTCGGTCGTTTCTATGCTATAAAAGCTTCATTTTCAATGGGGAGTGTTTCGGCTGAAAACTCCGCGTTGATGATGCGAAAGTGGGAATATATTTTCCCTTTCTGCCATATAAGTATTAAGATTAAATGAAATGAGCGGCTACATTTCATGTTTGCGCACTTCAACTCTCGCCAACGATAAATGCTTGTCAAACTGATAATTTGAATCGACGATCGGGAACCACCTTCCGCAACGAGTAGGCCTAGCGAATCCGTTGTGTTCGTGTGTGCGATTTCGGCGGTTGTTGAGAGTGAGACCCCAAGTTTTAGCCAATACGAATAACCATAGAGAGTAGTTCTGACAACAGTGACCTGAAATCAACTACTGCTTACACAGAGTAGATCGAGGCATAATATATGAATATGAAAATGGGTCTCTCCCGCACCACTACTGCATCGCGGGTTTAAGCCAATCAAAATAAACGAATGGGCCCGTAGGCAACTGTAATTTTACCACCCACAGGTGGAAAGAAATCAGTAAGGGAATGCTACTATAGCGACCCACAGCCGGGGGAGCAGGTCCGGGGAGACTCCCCTGATCTCCCCTGGGAAGTAGCTGAAGGGAAGTTGGGACATAGGAGGGGAATGGGGACAGCGAGTCTTTTTGTTCAGATCCTTCGATTGTCTCGATTCCATTTCTGGCCTGCCTGGCCAGGGCAGGGAGAGCATCGAGATTGCCCAATGGTGCGGCCCTACTCACGGGATGCCCGACCACCCAGCAAAAGCAACGGGCTCCGACCACCGGAGACAGGAAAACCTAACACGGGGTCAGCAGCTTCTTAGGGGCCCCTCCACGACTGGGTTTGTTTTTCAGACTGCTTATATAAGTGGACGCGCACACAATAAACGGCAAGCGCCGGTGTGACCCAGATTACCGAGCAAAGCTTTGGAAGACCAGCTGCAGTTGTTACGCAATATGCGTTTCGGGGCTAGTTGGTCCGTCCAGGTCTTTGCTGTGTCTTTGTGGGCGCTGAGAAGAACGCGAGCAGTTCTCATCGTCGCTTCTGAATAAAAAATTGTGCCGTTTCATTTAATGCAAGTGCTTACCAAGCATACTTCTGAATGAAGTTATTTAAAATCAATAGTGGTCAGGTCGCAGAATGTAAGGACAATTTGTGAGGAGCGCTGGTTCTACGCGATGTCAACATCCCGGTTATCACGTGCTTCCTATGCGCTCGACAGGATCGGCGCTTCGTTCAGGTTGTCGCATTGCGTAAACAGGCTCGGAGACAACCGGTACAAAAGACAAGAGATTGTTTAATATGGCTAAAGTGGAGATTGAATTTTAAGTCATGCAAGCAAGCACCAGCTGTTAGTACTGACGACGTAAACAGGGGTATTGGAGTACAGTCGCCCACCTCGGAGCACTCCTGGGGAAATTTCGCACTCACACGGTAAGTGTTCTGGGAGGTACTATTATATTCAAGCACTTATTTAGCGAGTACATGAGCAATTTGCTAAACACATAGCCCAACAAAGAGAGCAGACGATATCCAAATCAGTAGAAACGCAGCCGAAGCAGTCGCGCGACGCGTGCGTGGGCGGTACTGAGCGATGACGATGGCGATTAGTAGTTACAAGCTGTGCTCGCATTTCGAAGGCATTCCAAAATCTCGAATGTCTCCACGGAGCTCTGGCGATTAGAATGTGATCTCAACCTGATGTCTTTACAAAAAATTCGTCTAGCATCGTTCTTTCGGCAGTCGAGGCGAATGAATTTCTGTTGGAAGACATTTGAAAAGGCCGAGTAGCAGGGGTATTATTTTGAAAAGAAATGAGCGATATTAAAGGAGAGCTCTGAGAAAGCAATAGGACATTTTATTCTGCCTTTGAAAAGATCTTCAAGAATAACTGGTGGATCAAGAACGCCTCCATGAAAAATATAGCTGCAATAATGCGAACTAAAATTAGCGTGCGGAAGAAAATTACAACGAGCTATTGGCAGACTTTTAGAAGGCCTTCCCCGTTAAGGCGACACCTAAAAGAGAAGAATGAAAAAAAAATGACCCAGAATACGGGGTGTGCTTCAATGAACGACAATCTTGTGAACAAAAACATGAATTTCCCTAATATCGTTCACAGTACCCATATAACATTTAAATGTTCAGGAATGACTGCTCACAATATCTGCCCACAATTTCAAAACTTCCGAATGGACCTTAAAATTCGTTTATTCGATGAACAGCTTGTCCCCTTGAAGCTTTCCTAATTAGCACTTTGTTCTCAAGCTTGATTGGCTTATTGGTTTATTGGGGTTTAACGTCCCAAAGCGACTCAGGCTATGAGAGACGCCGTAGTTAAGGGCTCCGGAAATTTCGACTACCTGGGATTCCTTAACGTGCACTGACATCGCACAGTACACGGGTCTCTAGAATTTCGCCTCCATTGAAATTCGACCGACGCGGCCGGCATCGAACCCGCGTCTTTCAGGTCAGCATCGAGCGCCAAACCACTGAGCCACCAACGGCGGGCTGTTCTCAAGCTTGTTAGTTGTTAATAAAACAGTTGGCATAATAGTTCCTTGCCTGCAGCATTTGTGGTCAACGACTAAAATATCCTCCCGTATTGACTCGTGGCTTCAAGCATTCATTGTACAGTTATCACAAAATGATAAGTACTTTAATTGCGGGAAGTTTATTTGGTATTGGCATTTTAATTTTACCTTTTTATTCATCTTGTGTAACCATCCCTTATCTTGCAGTTTGACTCACTATCACGATATTTTTAAAGTTTGTTACTCGTGATTCATTCGCTATGTCGTATTGTTTCTAGGTGCCAGTGATGATTGTTCTTATTCTTGTTATATACAACTGAGAAGCGCTGCACAATTATTACTTTTGCTATTTTGTATACCGCATCTCGTGATATATAAGTTTGTCTGCAGAGACCGAAAGATAAGCGACAATCAACCTGCACCTCTTTAGAGTCTCGACTTTGTGCAATTTACTTTTTGAAACCAATTTAAAATATCAAAAGAAGTGGTGTGAAGTACTCCCAGGTGGTGCCAGGCGTACAATGGTGCTTTTGAAAAGGATATCCTAGGACTTGCTCTTTAGTAAAACGAGCAGTAATTATTATCAAATAATAAAAAGCGCCCGGCGCCTCACACCAGTGGCATGTATTTCTTTACGAACGGTATGCATGTCCTCGTGGCCTTTTTTTTTTCAGCAAAAGTTAACGAGAATACCGGTTTTGATTTCAAAATCTTCTTCATTCGAAGCGGATGTTCCATCGAACACAAACGAGCAAAAGCTATTTTTGCTTGGTAAACTCGCTTTACTTCCATACTGTATTCCTTGCATTCAGCTGGCGTGCAGGTGCAATATTCGGGTTTTGCATTTTCGACAGCTACGACTGCTGAGGGGAATTTTCACCTATTAATGGAGGGGAACTGTCGGCTAAGGAAGCGCAGCTGTCTAGATGGAACAGATTGGAACTGGTAGCTTAATATGTGCACCAGCTCCTTGTTTGCTCCGACATGTCATTGACAGCTGTTCGTATATGAGCTATGAAGGTCGCAATCACTGCGTATACAAGGACTCTGGTAAAGTAGGAGCTGACTTCCGTAGCGCTCTTCAGTCTGACGAGTTGGGCCAACAGAGAGACGTGGGCGTGCTCCCTCAGTAGCCACTGATATGGAGCGCAAAAAAGTATTCATACTGCTAGTCTGCGCATCTTCATCCAATGTTCGCAACAGTGACAAGAAAGAAGGTAAGAAAAAAACTGGTAGCGTGGTTTAGCACTGATAAGCACAAAATATTGTGCGAAAGCAGTTTTTCTGCCGGTGGTCCCCGCCGCCACGTACCTGCAAGCGCGATTGAGGTGGCCACTGACCAAGGGAGCCAGTCATGCGCATTTCATTTCATCAAATCAAAGAAGAATATAAATTTGTCGGACCCGCCGCGGTGGCATAGTGGTTAGGGCACTTTGCTGCTGAGCCCGAGTACCCAGGTCCGAACTCGACAGGGGCGGCGGCGTTTCGATGGAGTCGAAACGATAAAAGGCGCCCGTGTGCTCTGCGATCATCAGTGCGTGTCAGTGATGATGGTGATGATGATGAAATATTTTGTTTGGTATAGTAGTTTGTTTCGACCGGCTCTTAAGCGGCCGGCCCTCAAAAAGACTACGTGAGATCCCTAGTACGGGACCCTAGTGCCGTCGGCAGCTGCCCAGGCGCGCTGAACCAGGGCCTTTTGGGCCTGTAGGTTGCAGCAGCCGAGAATGGTCGTCACCCAGTCCTCAAGGGTGGGGTTGCGGTGAAGGGGGGGGGGGGGGGTGAGGAGGGGCAGGCCCATACCATGCGGTGGATGTCCGAAGACTTCTCCGCACAGTGCGGACAGCTGCCCGAGAAAGAAGGGTCCAAGTGTTTGAGAGCTGTCGGGCACACCAAAGTTCTAGTATGTCAGTGCACGTTAAAGATCCTCAGGTGGTGAAAATTATTCCGCAGCCCTCCACTACGGCCCCTCTTTGATCCTTTCTTCTTTGACTCCATTGTTTATCACTTTCTTACTGCGCAGTTCTGCTGTTCACCGAGATACGTGAGACAGTTACTGCGGCAATTTCCTTTCCTGAAAACCAATTTTCAATTTTCTACAACGTTTTTAATGGTAATGCTAATGAACGTTATGTTAATACAAATGCGGCTTACTGCTCCAATGCCGCGTTCCTGCCAAGACATTCTCTAAGCAAACGCAAACACCGCACACCTCTTAGTCACTACCACCACGGAATTCTAAGCGCGATTGAGTCCACTGACCATGGAAGCCTATGCACCTTTCCTTTGCTCTCGTCACTTTTGTGAGCAGATGGAAGTTGATGAAGACGACGATATACAACGCACAGTGGGAGAGTGTTGCAGTTTAACACGAGGAGTGATCTGCTGCCGCGATATCATAGTGATCTCGTGTAGTAGCCAGCGAAGCTGATCTCTTCGTGCTTCCGCAACTTCGGAACCCAGTCACGGAAATATTTGTTTTGATTTCCACTTTCATTAGACAGGCTCCAGCCAGACACCGTCTTTTTCAGGATTGCTATTGAATTAGCGCCTTCGCTCTCGCAGCTAAATGAAAGGCGGCAATAAGATTCTAAACCTTTAATGTTCGTTATGTTGAGCCGACTTATGTACTGAATGCGGCAAAGCTCATGAAATTCCCCCTGTTAGTAGGAACATAAATGTCCAGGTAATTGGACATGACTTCACGCAACTTGCGGTACATCTAGAAGCGCAGGAACAGTCTTACGTTTATTTGTGTTCCTACCTGTGGCTATGTAGCACATCAATTCATGTTTATATTATGTAAAATTGCTGACATTGATAGAGTCACTATTAGCAATGCAGCTAGCGCTGATGTCGCGATGGCCACTTGGTTCTATTTCTTGCAATGCAGGGCGGTGGATGAACTCGCTACGGGTTTTAATATTCGTGTTTCGTTGTTAATTATAGGTTGATGTACTAGATGGACAGCCGCGTCACTGGGAACAGGGGCTTTCGGGTGGGCAGCGCTTTGGAGATATTCTATGGAAATCAGGACCAAATAACCTGTGGTCAGATCACCGTTAGACTAAGTGGGTTTCCGGCTGAAACAATTGGGCAGTGACCCCAGTAGCACAAATGGGGCTTTGAATTGCGGCCACTGCACGGGCTGCCCATGGAGGTCGGCCCGGGATTTGTGCGGGATGTCACCGAGACAGGGACGATAGGGATCCATCATCCTTGCACGCTTAGGATGACGTCATCTTCGATCGTGGATTGATCAAGGAAACACGAGGAAATTTGGCAAACACTGTACTACACGAAATCAACGAGGACGAGCCAATGTCAGCGCGTGTTCTCGCAGCTCTCCTCGTCGCCTCACGCTGTATGAACCCAACCGCAGAGAGAAGAAACACCTGTCCTAAAGCCCTGTCCCAAATCCCTGTCCCAGGAACACCTGTCCCAAGTACATCTGCATGACGTCCACGCGGAATGACCGGACACAGTAAAGTAGTAGATTCAGATACTCATAGCCATTTTATGGAAGCGCCGAGTGGGAGGCTGGGGGGAAGGGTGGCTTAAAATGTTTGGTAGGGGTTGTAGAGTGAGCAGCTTCTCGCCATTTTGGGGAAGGGCGCTGGAAAGGAGAGGAGACACAGGGGTGCCTTCGGGCAAGGAACAAAGGTCGACAGAAAAACGAAGAATAGGCAGTTTTTTTTTGTTATTAACGGGCCCAGGGAAAGTAGGGGAGGTGGTGATGAGGCAGAAGCAAAAGCATGAAAAACAATTTGCGCAAAAACGTGCTGCTCCTATGACCTTTCTGAGACGCTTGTTTGTTTTTGTTTTCTTCTCTCGGGTGCCATATTTTTTGCTAGACCGAAGCGTCACCTTGTAGGGAACACCCAAAAGTTGCCGGCTCTATCGAGTTAGCCTGTTCTCGTTGGTCGATAAAAAGGTGCCGGGCGATTTGTGCTTAGTATCTCTTCCCTATAGGGCGTATAGTATCTCTTCCCTTATGGTGCGTGTTATGGTGCGTGCGTGTTGTACAAGGCGCATTATCAATGGCGATCCCTTGGTATGGAAGGAGCGAAACAATGTCATCACGAAATCCAAGAATTTGATTTGTCTCCATCGACGCGTCGCTACAGACGGCGGCTGACGGACGTTAAAAAAGCTGCTGCAATGAAAGACGACACTAACAAAGTTTCTGCGGCCTCTGGCGCAGTCGCCGGGTCATGCGATTCTGTTCGCGATGCAAGTGTTGTCTTGACGTCGTCTCATATTTTGCTGTGCCGCCACTGTCTGTCGCTGCCTTATGACTTACTCACCGTATCGGCCGGCCTCACCGGACTGTGGGCCTCTAACCGTTTTCAAGCCCCCTCGCGCGGCACCGTGACGAATACGCCGGCACACTGCAGCTCTTTCATTCTGTTCTCAACCACCACTCTGTTGCAGAATCGCCGCCGGATGACATGGACGCCCTCAGCTCTCCTTCTCCTGCACCCGCCCCTATGTCGACCCACCTATTCCTTCGCTCTGTTCACACCACTTTTCCACCAAGTCATGGAACCGAGCTTCTTGCGCTCCTTGCGGAGTTTTTCTCCTCCTTAGATTGCCATCAACGCGTTTTGGGGCGCACTTCTATTGTCGAGCACAACATGGAAACCGGTGCATATACACCTCTGCGACAACGTCCATATTGTGTTCCCACCACTGAACGACGAGTTATTGAAGAACAAGTGGACATCATGCGTGAAAGCGGAGTTATTTAGTCTTCCAACAGACCATGGTACTCCCCGGTTGTCCTCATCATAAAGAAGGATGGCTGCGTTCGCCTTTCCGCGATCCGCAACCGTGAGCCGCTTCCGCGTGTACCACTGACACAGTGACACGTGACCACTGAGTGCTCGTTGATTGGTCTTGACGCGGCAGGCGTGCACGCAGGTGACTGGCACATGGCGCCATCTGGCAGCTTCAGGGCGTTCTGGTTCACAGTAGCGGAGCGTGGATCGCGCTGTGGTATATCACTCTAATAAGATCACGCGAAAAGACGTCTGCCTCTTGCCTCGTATTGATGAATCTCGACCGCCTACAAGGCAGGGCATTTTCTGCATTTTCTGCGCTTGATTTGCGCTCTGGTTATTGGCAGGTCCCAATGGCGGCTGCAGATCGTGCGAAAACTGCGTTTGTGACGCCCGACGGCCTGTACGAATTAACCGTCATATCTTTCGGCCTTCTGCTACTTTCGAGCGAATGATGGGTACAGCTATGTGTGACCTCGAGTGAAACAAATGCGTGTGCTACGCTGACGATACAGTAATCTTTTCGCTCTACTTTGAGATGTATCTATTTCGCCTGAAACACGCTTTTTCATTGGTCACAAACGACAGCCTGCAGCTGAATTTAAAAAATGCACTTTTGCTACCAGTGAACTTGCAACTTTAGGTCACGTTGTGTGGAAGCATTGTGAACGCATCGACCCTAATAAACTTCGTGGTGTGCCTGCATTTCCCAAGCATTTCATGACAAAGGTCTCCACAGCTGCCCAGGGTTCTGCTCTTAATTTAGGCGTTTCATCCTCAAGTTTTCTTCAGTTGCTGCCTCTTTGACTGATCTGTTCGGCATCAATAATTTTATGGCTTGGTCATACGCATGAGACAACGCCTACAATACCTTTCGTGACCTCCTCACGGCACCACCCATTTTGCGGCATTTCAACCCAGCAGCCCCGACTAAACTCCGACGAATGTCAGTGGTATTGCTATCGGTGCAGTGCTCACCTAGAGCAAATCCTTATTATATGAATATGTAGTAGCATATACCGGCCGCACACTTAGCAAGGCTGAGACCACTGCTCTGTGGCTTAAAAAGAATGCCCTGGCATTGTGTATGCATATGCCAAGGTCGCCCTTATGTGATGGCCGTCCTTTCGAAGCAGCTACGGATCATCATGCACTTTGTTGGCTTTCTTCACAGAAAACTCCTACCAGCCGCCTGGTACGATGGGCGCTGCGTCTCCAAGAATATCACATCTGCATCGTCTACCGGTTGGGCCGGAAGCATCAGGACGCCGAAGCCGTGTTTCGCTCCCCGCTATCCCTTGAAATTGCCAGCCTCCCTAAAATCGAGGTCCCAGCACCGTCTCCCACCATGAGTGGCTTGCCTTCTGAACTGCTCAACAGCTCAAGATTCTTTTGATTAGGTCTCTTCTCGACTTTTTTCTCCAGCCCCTCGCCGTTTACACCATCCCGCGCCCTGCGCCGTCAAGATTCACATTTTGCGATGTGAGATAACCTCATCGATGCGACTATGTATACCTTTCCGATGGACGAAAATGACTCCTTGTCAATCATCAACACGTGCTGTCCTACATCTCCTCATGTTGTCACGCTGACTTACAATGCGGTCACGCGAGCCTGTTCAAGATACACGCGCCTCCGCCACTGATAATATTGGCATGACATGTCCACCTTTGTTCTGAAGTACGTACGTTCGTGCCTAGACTGCCGACACTGCAAGACACCCAATAACCGTACTGCTACTGAGTTACAACCGCTATCTTGTCAGCCTCGCCTTTTCGACCGTTTTGGCAGTGATTTCTAGGGGCTCCTCCCATATAATGCCTTTGGCAAACGATGTAACGGCTATTGTTGGCGTTGATCACCTTACGAGGTAATACGCTGACAGCGCCTGCTCCTTGTTTCGACAGTCCAGTATGTGGCATCCTTTCTTCGGCGTCAGTTAATCCTTAGACACGGTGCCCCTCATGAACCCCCTAATGCCAGAGGCCGCATCTTCTTACCTGACGTCATCAGAGCGGTGTTCTGCTTGCGCAACATCATCCATAAGACTTGCACTGCTTACCACCCTCAGAGAAAAGCCTCACTGAACGCTTTAACCACTCTCTGGGTGACATGCTGGCTATGTACGTCGGTTCAAACTACACGAACTGGGACCTGCTCTCACCAATATTACGTTTGCATACAATACTGCTACGCAGTCCACAGCAGGGTTTCTCCTTCTTTGGTTCTTTTTTGCCGGCATCACTGCTTTCCCATAGATACCGTTCTCCCCTACCACCCTGACACGTCTGAGTGCACAGTTGTTTCCCCAGCCGCGTAGTACGCCGAAAATCACCGCCAAATCGCCCGGTTGCTCATGACAGCTACCCAGTCCCTTAAAAAACCTCTCAGGATGAAGATCAACTTGCCTACCATTTTCCGCCCGGCTCTCTTGTTTGGCTGTGGATACCTCCGCATACTCCGGGCCTCTTCCAGAAATGTCTCACTAAATATCAGGCCGCCATTGTAACTTTAAGCAAAGAGCTCCTGTCAACTACATTTATAGCAACTCACGTCGCCTCCTCATCTCAGACGCCGCGGCCGCAAGACAGTCCATACTCGGCGCCTCAAGACGTGCTACGACCCGCTCTCTTGCGCGTCTTTTAAGCTGCCAGGGTGGCTCCTCTTCTGCCCGGGGGCCATTGTAAGAAGCTGGCCATACGCGCCAGCTGAATGGCCACCGCCTAGTGCACGTTCCTAGCTGGAGTGGCTGATCTCGGACTGCTGTTGGCCCTGCGTTCGTTCCGAAGCTTCCCCAAATAAACCGCACCTTACATTAGTACTAAAATTTTAGGAGTTATTTTTATGAAACTAACCTGGGTTCACTATATCTACCATCTCGTCGCAAACCTCCCTGAAGTTATGGGCCTCACATATCGCATTTGCAATGTTGTCCCACGAATGCTTTTGCTGGTAATTTATAACGCCTGTTGTTCTCCAAGTTAAGCTAATGTCTGCTAATCTGGGCGTCTGCAAGATAGGAAAATGTAGAAAAGGTCCACATGCTGCAAAAAGAGCTTTTGCGCGCATTAGAAAATGTACGTTGCCGTTTCCACTTGTGTAAATTGTTTTTTAAATACAGCGTGACGATTATCATGACGTTATGTGGCTATCAATTACGTAAGCTTTATGAGCAGGATACAAAAGAATGGCGGTACATTTACGAGACAGTTAGCGAACCTACGAAACAACGCCCCCAGCCATGTAACCCGTTACAATAAACGTTAAAATGTAAAAACATACCGCACAACACATGCTCTATAAACACTACAAAATCAGTTTCTTTTATCTTGGGTGAGTTAATTATAACTGACTATGCATTGTTGTAAATTTAATCGTTTCAGTGAACTTGCTTCGTCAGTGTGTCCTGCCTTTAACATACTAATTCCATGTCGGATCTCCGAGTGGAATTTCATTGATCAGTGTGTGTTGTGTATTGTATCGTATTTTTATTTTTAAATAAACAGTGCCACTGCCCCGCTGTCTGGTGCTTGGGGGCCTGCGGGCCTTTCAAGCCATCATTTATGACAGCTTTTACTTCCGGTCTTCGGTGTCATATACCTTATGTGACTGTAATAAAGGCGTTATAATTACAGTTGGATGGTTTATATCCAAACTTTCAGAGAAGCTGATGCCTCCCAGCGAACTGCTGCGCAAGTACGCGGAATGGAACTGGGACATACAGCAAGGAAAGGCATTCAAGGGACAGCCAGTAATGAATATTAAGAAAAACAGCAAGCCCAAGAAGACGGGACACACGGAAACAAAGGCTCAACACAAGGGCTACTCGCAAGTGATTTTTATTGGAATAAGCGGTCCTTAAGCTTTCCTCTCCACACAAAACACAACAAACACCAAATGTATAACGAAGAAAAGCAGTGCTTAATACATGGAGGCGAGCAACACAACACATCACCGTGGTGCAAGCGCACAGGACAGTTAGGCGTTTTTTCCTAATCAATAGGTCATTTACTTATATTTGAGTGTAATTCAGAGGGACATCTATGCGTCGTCCCGTCTTGCCGACATCTAAGGCAGAACTGTAATTGCACTCTAATGATTCTTCATCCAACCATGCCCCTCATTAGAGGAAAGGCGCATGCACTCCTCTTTTTTCTAACACCATCATCCTCGGCAAACAAATATCTAGTGCTCGCGTGAAATTTGAGAAACTTTCTATGTTCATCATAACACAGGCGGTTGCGTTAGTGAACCATGCATTTTTACTAAGTGATAAAGAAATCACCCTTGTATTAGAAAAATACATCTATCAAGCACTCCTCAGCCATAGTGATGTGGCGTTGTTCACCGCCGGGTATGATCAGTAGCAACGGGTTTCTTCTTTTTACATTTAGTATTTGTTGTGTTTTTTTTTCTGGAAATAAAAGCTTAGAAGGACAAGCAGTAGACAATCAGCCCTTGTCTTGCGTCTTTGTTTTCGTGTGCCCCGTCTCCCCGCTCTGTTTTTCGCACTGAACCGGTGCTGCCATGCGGAGCACCTAGCGCAGTCGATGTGTAGACAACAAGTCAAAATGTTCCTTCTGGCTGGGACTGAGCAGCTTGATATAAGTGCTTGCCAGCTGCGCAAAGTGCACCCAGGGGCTCACCCGAAAGTGAAACTCTTAATGGTGTCGGAGCTGCTAGATTACCCGTGGCAACAATTGGCAGCTCATCTGTTCCAGTTGAACGGGAGGCACCACCTTACGGTAGTAGACTGCTACGGAAGGTACGTCAACGTCTGTATCTGCTGCAGCAAACAACATCAGAAGTGATTGTGACCCCTTAAGTTTCAGTTTTTCCGCCGCAGAATACCACAGCTCTTCAGTTCGGACAACGGATTGCAATTCATATCGCAGGGTTCCGAAAAATTCAAAACGAAATAGGGGATTCTTCACATCATAAAAACTCCGCAGTACCTGAAAAGTAATGGAGGTCGAACGAATGGCGCAAGTTGTAAAGGACATCTTACAGAAGGCTGAAGACACTGACCTCGAAGACCCTGACCTCGCAAAGACCCTGATCCGCAGGCCTCTGCTGATTCAGTCCAGCTACACTGCAAATGAGACCGCAGCTACGCAATACATTACGCACGTTGTCTTGCCAGCTGGTCCTCAACATGCCGAACTACAGTGACCTTCGAAGAAGAGAAAAAGAAGAGAAGCAAAAACAGGTACAGGGATACAACCAGCGACACCGAGTGAGTAGCCGCAAGGAGCAGTTCACTGGTGCCACTTTTTGGGCCATGGATTACGGCATAACTGGATTGATTATTTTTGGACGGAACAGAAAATCCAAGGTCGTTTGTGGCAGAGACAATGTCGAGGCAGCTCGTCAGAAACACTTATCACTTGGTTCCCCAGCAAACAAGAGGGTGTCCCCAGTTGACTTGCAGGGATGCGGAACAGTCTACAACTAACGAGCGGGCGGCCCTGAGGATCAAGAAACAAGTACTGTACCAAAAATCTACGATCAGGGCCGATGAGCGCGAAAAAGAGCAGACACGCCTGCAAACCAGAAGTGGCCACCGAATAACCCGACCTACAAGATTCAGGGATTAACTCATCCTTCCTTCGAGAGAAAGAGAGATGTGGAACTATTTGTATTAGAGTGTTTTAAATGAAGCCAGATTGGAGGCGCATCATTTCCGCAGCGATGTTGTTATTTTGGATCAACGTGTGTTTCTGTGCCTGCTGTTGATTCTTTGCACCATTACGATAATAACCACGAAAAAACCGTAAAAGAAATCACTTTTTGTTGCGAATACCAAAGTGTGATATATTTTCTAGAAGATAAAAAAATGCTGTACTGCAAGGTTGTAAGATCTGAAAATTGATTTCTGTTTACAGAACAAGGAAGTTTAAACAATACCTTTGAAAACTACGACCCTTCCGCTCGACTTCACCAAAAAAATATGATTAAGAATGCACCTTTGAGGCACAAATAGCAAAGTGTATCATCTTTTTTGAAAGAGGAAGAATTGTTCAGTCAGAAGGTTGCAAAATATATCAGTCGGAAATTTTGGCAAAACAAAGCCTTAATCCTGAGCAAGGCATTGCTCTATCGTTGATTACTCGGCGTAGATTCTCTGATTAGTGGCTATGCTTAGAGACATCTTCTTACGTGAGCGCTCATGGTCACTCGGACAAGTGTCGACCAATATGCAGGGACTACAATTCTGCACCTATACTGGACTAGAACTAATTCCAGTATTTTCGTTACTTGCCACACACACATCGAAAACCACATAACTTCGAGCCAATAATCGATTCGGTTTTTTCAGCGTGCGGTAGGTTCTAGTAGCTGCTGTAGTACCCTTGTAGTAAAGATACAGTTTAGTGTAGTATAGTAATTGTATAGTGTAGTAGTTGACCAACACTATATAGTCTTCTAGTATAGTAGTAGTATAGCAGGTGTACTAATCAACTTTATTTAAGGACAAAAATCAAGCGCCCAAAATGTACTTCGCCTACAGCAGAGTGCTGAGGTGTTGCCTTTCACGAGAAGAAGCCAGCCAGGTGCGTACGTCCACAAATTACAATAGTGCTTGAGCTCGTTCTTTTCTTCTCGACCTAATTATACACTCCTACGTCTGAACATAATTTGCCCATGCGCTGTCATATATATATATATATATATATATATATATATATATATATATATATATATATATATATATATATATATATATATATATATATATATATATATATATATATATATATATAGCGAAGTATACGCTTCGTTAAAGGAAACATATTTATTCAACTCGACGTTTCGATCGGAAGACCGACCTTCTTCAGGAGTGATTTTACATTGTGAAGGCATCCCCTTTTATAGGGGCGGGGTGGTAGTGGTGGTAGTGGTTTATTTAAAAAATAAAAAGTGAAGCAAAAGAGTGTTGCCGGCCGCGGCAATTGCTATCTAATATCTTAAGCACCCGAGCTGCAGCCGGCGGAAACGAAAGGGAAAGGGAGAGGATAGTGAGGAGAAGTATAGAGGGGAGCGACAGCGAGAAAGGACAGGGTAGAGCTTTGTACACTATTTACAAAATACAAAAGTAATCAAGTTCGCGCAGAGCAGGAAAGTGGGAAACACAAAGCACATAGCAGAAAAATACACATAAAAATTATTAGAGGCAGTGCGACCCACACACACATACACCAAAAAAAAAAGAGTGCGAGGAACAGGTACTCAGTCAGAAAATACAACGTCCAGATGCGGCCTCTGCTTTGTTAAGCACCACAGGCTTGCTTATTGACAGTCGTGTCCAGCTGGGAGGTGCTCGACAGGTGCGTGGCCGTGCAACAACATTCGTAGAAAAATGCGAAAACTTGTTCCTTCTCCTGGCCGCGAGAGCAAAAAAATAAAATTTGACCCTCCAACAGAGAGAGCAGACAACAGAAAAAAAAGAAGAAAAAAAAGAAGAGAAAAAAGGAAAATGAACAGAGCAAGGAAGAAACCACGAAAAAAAAAGTGAAATAGGTAAAAGAAAACCTTTAAAGTAGTGCTTTTTCTTCGCACCCAGCTATAGTGCACCCACCCCTGGTTGAGGGGAAGTATTCGAAGGAATGTAAAAAAAAAGAAAAAATATAAGAAAAAAATATATAAAAAAATGTGAGCTTACATCCTAAAAAAACACTTTAATATCATCGAACAGAGTGACCGTCTTTCAAATATTTTCACAACGGTCCCCCAAGTAACATATAGGAGACCAAAAAATCTGCAAAATCATGTTGTCCATTCGACAGTCAATAAACCGAGAGCTGTAGGTTGCACACCATGCAAAAAAAGCCGATGTCAAGTCTGCAAACACATGGAAACCACGGCACTGGCTAAAAGCACCCATTCAAATTTCAAGCATTCTATCCGGGAAGACCTGAATTGCGATTCCAGCAACGTGGTTTACATGCTCGAGTGTGGCGACTGTCGAATGCAATACATAGGCCAAACAGACAATTCCTTCCGTTTCAGATTTAATAACCACAGCTCACATACCCAATCCCTCCCCAACCTCCCTCTTTCGAAACACCTCCGCGAGAAAGGTCACGAGTTTGACAAACTTAAAGTAACAATACTACAGAGTGGCTTCAAAAACACCCGTGAGCGCGAGCAACGAGAATCATATTTTATTTTTAAATTTAACACAGTGCAAAATGGCATTAATGAAACTTACGGCACCCTCACCTCTCTTCCGAGGTCAGGGGCCTACGAAATTAAACAAAGCAACACTGACTAAGTCGTCTGAGGTCATACCCCTTTCTGCATGCCACACCTGTGCCACACCTGTGCCGTTTCCCCCCCCGGGTGTGCTCACCTTGTGGTCACGCGAATGCCGCACAATTTCTCTTTTTTTTTCTCTTTTTAATTTTACTATGTAAGCTCACATTTTTTTATATATTTTTTTCTTATATTTTTTTTCTTTTTTTACATTCCTTCGAATACTTCCCCTCAACCAGGGGTGGGTGCACTATAGCTGGGTGCGAAGAAAAAGCACTACTTTAAAGGTTTTCTTTTACCTATTTCACTTTTTTTTTTCGTGGTTTCTTCCTTGCTCTGTTCATTTTCCTTTTTTTTCTTCTTTTTTTTTCTTCTTTTTTTTCTGTTGTCTGCTCTCTCTGTTGGAGGGTCATATTTTATTTTTTTGCTCTCGCGGCCAGGAGAAGGAACAAGTTTTCGCATTTTTCTACGAATGTTGTTGCACGGCCACGCACCTGTCGAGCACCTCCCAGCTGGACACGACTGTCAATAAGCAAGCCTGTTGGGCTTAACAAAGCAGAGGCCGCATCTGGATGTTGTATTTTCTGACTGAGTACCTGTTCCTCGCACTCTTTTTTTTTTGGTGTATGTGTGTGTGGGTCGCACTGCCTCTAATAATTTTTATGTGTATTTTTCTGATATGTGCTTTGTGTTTCCCACTTTCCTGTTCTGTGCCCAGCCCTATAAAAGGGGATGCCTTCACAATGTAAAATCACTCCTGAAGAAGGTCGGTCTTCCGATCGAAACGTCGAGTTGAATAAATATGTTTCCTTTAACGAAGCGTATACTTCGCTATATATTCTTATAAGCAGTCTAGTACTTCACGCTTTCGCAACATATATATATATATATATATATATATATATATATGTATTAAGAGAAGCCAACAGCCACAGAAATCAAGGTACACGGTGGATTTTTAATTTATTTTATTTATTTTGTGGTGTTGATCAATTTACAATATTACTGAATATGTTATCGCTTAAAGCTAATTGATTAGAAAAGCTCAAGAAAGAACAACCGCATGCGCCAGTGGGATCCGAACCCACGACCTCCGAATTACGCGTCCGGTGCTCTACCTCTGAGCTACGGCGACGGCTGTCAAACCTTCTGCTTTCGGGGGTATTTATGTTTACAAATAACCTAACCTTAACAGTGTTCATCCGCGCCACACACACACACACACACACACACAGATATATATATATATATATATATATATATATATATATATATATATATATATATATATATATATATATATATATATAAAAGGGGATCCATTAACAATGTAAAATCACTCCTGAAGAAGATCGGTCTTCGATCGAAACGTCGAGTTGAATAAATATATAAATATGTTTCCTTTAACGAAGCGTATACTTCGCTATATATATATATATATATATATATATATATATATATATATATATATATATATATATATATATATATATATATATATGCACACACACATATGTAGAAGAAGGGGTCACAACTATGCGATTATCTTCCTTTAATACCAACAGTTAAGAACGGAGGACCGCCCTTCATCAGGCTGATGAAGGACGGTCCTCCGTTCGAAACTGTCGGTATTAAATGAAGAGAATCGGAAAGTTGTGACCCCTTCTTCTACAAGTCTTCCTGGCCCATTGAACGATAAGACCTGCTGCATCTACTATATATATATATATATATATGAGAGAAGCCAACAGCCTCCGAAACCAAGGGACACAGGGGATTTTTTTAATTTATTTATTTGTTTTGTGCTGTTGTTCACTTTAGAATATTACTGAATATGTTGAACATATTCAGTAATATTCTAAATCGAACAACAGAACAAAACAAATAAATAAATTTAAAAAATGCTCTGTGTCCCTTGGTTTGTGCGGCTGTTGGCTTCTCTCATATTTATAACGAGCCCCTCATACCCCTTCACTTATATATATATATATATATATATATATATATATATATATATATATATATATATATATATCTATGATTCTGGTGCCGTCAATTTCTGGTACAATCTGGTTGATCATTTTCTGTGGTTTAACGTCCGCAAGCTGCTCATGGGCTTTGAAAGAGATCGTAGAGGAAACACCCGAGACTGTAACACGCACTTACATCGAACAGTACACAGGCGTTGATGTCGAAGTGCTTGCTGTGATTTATACATCAAAGTGTCCTCCGGCGGTGTTTATACACCTTTGCAATCTTTTTTCATATTCTTTGAAGACAGATGCCGTCATGCGCTCCATGATTTCTGCACGAGCAGCCTCAATTCGCTGCTTAAGCTCAGAACAACGGTGAAGTCGGCCTCGGCTGTACACGCGGCTTTTTAGATAGCCCCATTAAAAAGATCCCATGGAGTTAGGTCAGGCGAACGTGGCGACCATGGCATGTTGGACGAGCCTCGACCCATCCTCATGTTAGGGAATGTTGCATCCAGCCAGCTGCGGACACTTCTGGCGTAATGAGCAGGAGCTCCGTCCTGCTGAAATATGCAGATCTCCTTCTGAATATGTATTTCTACCAGCTGTGGCAGAATCTTCTGCTGCAGCATTTCTAAATATGATTCGGCAGTGACGGTGTCCTCAATATAAAAAGGCCAAACGAGCCCCTCGCGCCAGAATACACACAAAAGCATTATATGGGGGGTCTTCTCATTCGTGGAAAAGAAACGAGGATTGTTTTTTGCCCAAACCGTGTCTTCTGTTTGTTGATATTTCCATCCATGTGAAAAATGGCGTCATCAGTGAATAATAAAAAGTTGAGATGACCCCGGTCTTGAGTTATTCATTGCTGTTCCGAGTGGCAGAATCCAAGCCGACGGTCTCTGTTGTCATCTGAGAGCGCTTGCACAGTTTGCATTTTGTACGGATAGAAGCCCTTGCGTTTCATCGCGCGACTTACCGCTGACAGGCTCACTCCGAACAACAGCGCAGCGCGCGTAAAGGACATCTGCGGGTCCGACCAAAATGCGCCCTCAAGAGCATCTGCAATGATGCGATGTGTTCCCCCTTTATCACTTCTTTCTTTCTTTCTGAGACAGCCTCTTTCTTCGAACATTTTCTTCCATTTTAGCAGTGACCTTTCAGAGGGAGGACGACGGCGAAATTTTACCTTGAATTTCGTGCGCACGCAGCGAACTTACCAGGATTCAAGAAGCCACGCCACAGCTGCCGCCTTTTCTATCGCTGAAAAAGAACGCATATCTTTGCAGCACACAATGCGTTATAGGCGGAACACACAAAAACGCTCGATCTTCCCTCGGGATGAGAGCAGAACAAGAGTCGTCAGAACAGACCAACAGTCGCAAGCAGACGGCACCGGAATCATAGCGGAAGAGCAAGCGACGAGTTAACATTTATTATTGTTTCTAATGCTGGTGATGTAGCATTTCCACTAAGATTTTTAGTAAGAGAAGCGGTGACGCTTCCTTGTGGCATTATTTTCAACGAGCAGACGATCTGCACCTTCGAAACAAGCGCGCCAACGACCTTGCCGGAGAGGGCGGTTGCCTCGCCGCTCGACAGATTGCGCACCATGTCAACGTAGCTTCTCGACTCGCTTCTGCGAAAATTGTGCACGCCGCCGAGAGCAGTTTTCCGTGCATTCCGGAAAATGTAGGCAAGTACCGATGTTGAATCACTTTTCAGATAACGTAGACCATATTTTTCTACTTTGTGAACGTTATTTCAGCTGGAATGGGGCGGTAGATCTTACATAGGAATTTTCTAAAACCCGGCCCCCAAATATTCAAGACCCTGTATTCAAGACCCTGGCTGTCTTCAGCGGAACAGATGAACACGACGTGGAAGATTGAATCGCGTCTTACGAACGTGTGAGCCTCTATAACAAATGGAACGACGAGACTAAGCTCAACAATGTCATTTTTTATCTTACCGGTGTCGCCAATTTATGGCACCGCAACCATGAAGGGGACGTTGGAACTTGGTCGGCCTTGAAGACGAAGTTTCCTGAAGTGTTTGGTCGCCCAGCCGTCAGACAACTCCGCGCCGAACAGCGCTTGCGTGAACGGTCGCAGCAGGTCGGCGAAAGCTTCACTAGCTACATAGAAGATGTGATCGCCCTCTGCAACCGAGTGAACGTCAGCATGCCGGAAGCTGACAAGATAAAGCAGATCCTGAAAGGTATTGATGATGACGCCTTTCAAATGCTGCTAGCGCGGGACTTGCGCACCGTTTCAGAAGTCATCACGCTGTTCCAGAGCTTCGAGGAGCTGCAGAAGCAGCGGGTCCTGACTCGTCAGCACTCAGCTCATGTAGAGTCACTTGCTGGACTGACACCCACAGCTGATAACTCCTCTCTGCAGCAGCAAGTCAAAGACTTTGTGCGTGAGGAGGTGGCCCGTCAGCTTTCTCTTTTGCCTAGCCCTCAGCGGTCGCCACCATATTCGGCCCCGGCTCTACAATGTGCTATTCGAGACCAGGTTGCTGAGGCGCTTCCGTCCGCCCATTCACCATCACATGTCGCTGCTCCGCCGACGTACGCTGACTCCGTTCCCACACCTGTCGCCACCCCTCTGAGTTATGCCAACTTCGTCCCAAAGCCTGTCGCCCGTCCACTAACTTACGCCGAGGTCGTTGCTCAAACTCAGCCGCCTACGTACCCTACAGTGTCAGTGCCCGTACCAGCGCCGGAACCTTATATGCGACCCTCTCCACGAGGCCGAGATCCCTGGCGCACGACGGATAGCCGGCCTATTTGCTACACCTGCGGATTGCCTGAGCATGTAGCCCGCTATGGTCGTCGCCGTCTCGCAGTCTCGGCATCGCCGGTCGGGTACTGGCCTCCAGCGCGTCAGTACTCTGCGTCTGCTAAGCCCCGTCCGTCGACTAGTCCGTTCTCCCCCGACCGCACACCACTTACCGATCGCCGTTCCCCTTCGCCGCGACGCCGCTCCATCTCTCCGATGCGTCGTCGCCCTTATAATTCTCAAGAGGAAAACTAGATGCCGCAGTTCCTGAGGCAAGAACTGCGTCCCCGTTGAACTACCAAAGACCTCAGCTGTCACCTGCGAACCTTATTGACGTTTCGGTCGAAGGAATTTCTGTCATGGCCCCTGTCGACACTGGCGCCGCAATTTCAGTAATAGACGCACAACTTTGTAGCCGCTTGAAGAAAGTTAAGACGCCAATTGCCGGTCTCTCGCTGCGCACGGCCAGCGCTCAGTACATCAAGCCGTGAGCAGCTTGCACAGCACGAGTTTTGATTCAGGACGTCTTATATACGTTCGAGTGCGTCGTCCTGCCGTTTTGTTCCCACGGTGTTATTTTGGGCTGGGATTTCCTGTCTCGTCATGCTGCGGTCATAGATTGCGCTCGCGCTGAAGTCGGATTCTCTGCCTTGCCCCAATCGCTGCCGGACGCTGCTCTCTCGTCGCCATGTATTAAAGCACTCGTCGCCGAAGACATCGACCTGCCCCCGTGCTCTTCCGTTCTTGTGCGCCTCTGTTTTGACTCTCTCCGTGATGACACTGTACGTTTCACGCCCGCTCATACTTTTCTCCACCGGAAGTGTCTTCCCCTGCCTTACGCCGTACTGACTATTTCTGCTGGCCTATCCGTACTGTGGGTCTGTAACCCGTTCTCCTGCCCTAGTGCTTTGCGCCGTGGCGAATGTGTCGGCAGTGTCCAACCCATCGCGTCTATTATAACCCGTGAGGACACTGACGACGCATCGTACATCAATCTCACTGCGCTCAGCCCACCATCTTCTACGCCCACTCCTTCCTCTACAAAACTGTTTCTCCGCTCCATCGACGCAGATCTTCCTCCTCCGCAGCGCACGCAGCTTCTCCACTTGCTCCACCAGTTCGGCGCCTCCTTCGACTGCCATCAAAGCTCCCTTGGCCAAACCTCGACTGTCACACATCGCATCGACACAGGTGCCCACGCTCCTCTACGGCAGCGCCCCTATCGTGTGTCGACAACCGAGCGCCAAGTCATTGAAGATCAAGTCGACCAAATGCTCAAGAGCGGCGTCATCCAGCCCTCAAGCAGTCCTTGGGCTTCGCCAGTTGGGCTTGTCAAAAAGAAAGACGGCTCCATCCGTTTCTGTGTAGACTACCGCCGCCTTAACAAGATCACGCGCAAGGACGTATATCCCCTGCCACGTAGCCATGATGCGCTAGACTGCCTGCAACGCTAAGCCGTAACCGATGGAATAAAGTCCCATGAGGTCGCATTTCCCCGGATGGCAGATGAAATCGCGAGCCGGAGTCAAGCTTAGAGACGCGGTACTGTCGATGACTGGAATCGTTGGAGTGCAACTGCATTGCGGCTTGCATTAACAGGGCGAGAAGGGCTCCAATGTCAGACCTGCAAAAAAGCTATTTCAATGAAAGCCCCATCATCATGTGCCAACCGAGCCTCGGCATCAGCACGACCGTTTCCCGCTATGCCGCAATGGCTCGGTATCCACTGAAGCTTTATGGTATGGCCTCGGTGGAAACCCTCGTGTAAAAAAAAAAAAACAAAATCTGTTGAACCAGCTGCTCGCATGTCCTTGATTTAACAAGCTTGTATGACCTGCAATGCCGATCTCGAGTCGCAGAATATAGTCCATTGGTGCGCTGACTCGTGACCAGTATAACGGACGGCCTCCACCCCATTTGGCTGCCAATTCGGTTGCCGTAGATGACGTTTTATGCATTAGCCTGAAACGGTGGCATAAGGCATTTCCTAGCACTATCACCGCTGCAGCTGAGGAGGTGGTTGGTGGCGGATCCGTCCACAAAAACATGCTGGGAGTCACCATACACAGATGCAATGTATGAAAGCGCAAGCTGTTTCAGAGCGACTGCTGGGATTGCGTCTTCTTTGTTATCCCTGGATTGGTTATACCAATATATAGTTTCGTTACTGCCCAAAGTGACACCTCAGCAATGTGGTGTGGCATGCAGTTCAAAGGCACCGCATTGCACTGCAACCAGATGGCTTTGGAAAAGGCTGAATCAGGACGCACAGCCCTAATATTGGTCAGGGGGTGATGACGATGCCTGGTCAAATGTCGCAAATGAACACGAAGAGGCTCCTGTTGAAAATAAGTTTGGGCTGGGCAGGCGCAGGCCTCGTAAAATGTACCTCATGTAGAAGCTTTGCGTGGCAAACCCAAGCATGCTCTTAAAGCGGGAGCCTGCGCGCTTTCAAGCGCACACGGGCCTGATAGTCTGACCCTAGAGAGAACGGGTGCACTGTATCTGAGAAGACCAACTATCAGCGCCTGGTACACGTGAAGTAAAGATCGCTCAGAGAGACCTCATGATTTCCCTGTCATACACCGCATAATGCTTGCGAAGCTCTGGAGCTTTTTCTTGAGCAAAAAAATGTGCTTCGTCGAGGACAGGTTACGGGCTATCGTAACACCTAAGAATTTGTGATGTGTTACGTATGAAACAATTTGTCTGCCGATTGTGGCCAATACGACGCCTTTAACTTGCATGTGAAAGCCAAGATTACGCTTTTAGTTGGTGAAAGCTCAAGCTCCTTACGGCGCAAGTACGCAGACGTAATGGAAACCGAACGGTGCATCCTTGCTTACACTTGGGGACGCGTGAGACTTGAATGTCCATATGCAAATATGGTTGGTTGGTTTATGAGGTTTAACGTCCCAAAGCGACTAAGGCTATGAGAGACGCCATATGCAAATATCGTCTGCGTAGGTGGATATCGAAACAGTATTCTGTAGTTGTTTCAAAAGGCCGATAAGCACGAGATTAAACAACGTTGGACGGAGCCCTCCTTCCTGAGGAACACCACGAGCAAAATGATGACCTGTTGTGTCTCCTTCAAGAGTCTCCATGTAGACTACCGGTTTGTCAAATAGCTCGCAATCCAATTGTGCAGATGCCCGCGTATACCACATTCATCGAGCGCATTTAATACTGCATCGTGCTGAAAATTATCGAATGCGCCCTTTATGCCGAGGAAATGGGCAGCAGTCAACGTGTGACGGCGTTTTTCATGTTCTAGTTTCGTTTATTTAGGCTTAACGTCCCAAACCAACTAAGGCTGTGGGGGACGCCGTAGTGAAGGGCTGCGGAAATTTCGACCACCTGGTGTTCTTTAACTTGCACTGACATCGCACAGTACACGGGGCTCTAGGATTTCGCCTTCATCGAAATTCGGCCACCGCCGCCGGGATCGAACCCTCGTCTTTCGGGTCAGCAGCCGAGTGCCGTAACCACTGAGCCACCGCGACGGGGCGTTTTTCATGTTCTACCGTGGGCACCAGATCAATAACACTGGCGATAGCAGACCGGCCTTGGCGGAAACCCGTCATTGTGGAAGGGTATAGCCCGCGTTTTTCAATGAACCATTCTAGACGGGTTAACACCCTGCGCTCCATCGTCTTGCCAATACAACTTGCAAGAGCTACTGGTGTGTAGGATGTTAATTCGAGTGGCGATTTTCCTGGTTTGAGCAAGGCCACGATTCGGCTCCTTTGTCACTGCTGTGGAACAGCGGCAGAGGCCCAAGACTGGTTTAAAAATGTTAAGAGGGCTTCCATTACCTGTGGGCCCAGACGACGAAGCGCGCTGCATGTGATTCCATCTGGCCCTGGGGACAAAAGATGCGCACAAGCAGAAAGAGCTGCTTTCAGTTATTTCAGTCCTTGAAGTATGAAGGGAATGTCCAGTCGATCGTCCACTCTGGCAAGAGCACATAAGTTCTCGAACAGAAATCCTCCGCGACCTCTAGTTCTTGTCGTTTTTCATAAAGTGCGAATGCACGAAAAGGGTGTTGCTGCTGGGGAAATGTCAGCATTGCTCGAACAGCGTGCCAGATTTTGGAGCGTGGTTTGTGGGGATCCAATATGTTGCAAAATGGCCGCCACTGTTGTCTGCCTAGATTTTCTAAATAGTGCTGTATTTGCTTCTAGGCACTTCTAGAGGCCCGGAGATTCGAGGCATCCTTTGTACTCCGGTATTTTCTTTCGGCGAGCCGACGAATCGCCAGAAGCTGTACGTAGATCACATCCACTGGAGCTGTGGAACTGGGCGCTAAGATGCGGCGCGATGCATCTTGCAAGGCCACAATACTACACTGCTCCACATTTGTTGGGTTAGTGAGGCTGTCACAGCTGTTTTCAAGAACAATGCGGAAAGCACACCGGTCGGTACAGCGCATTTTGGCATGTCGAAGACGGTGAAACCACCATAGCTGCACATACGTTGATATGTGGTCACTTCCATATGTTTGAACATCAGAGCACGACGTTGCGGACAATGAGAGGCTCCTGGATACAAATGCCAGGTCCAGGGAGCTGCTGTAGGTAGTCCCGCGCAAAATGGTCGGCGTGCCATCATTGAGCAAATAAAGACCTGCACTGTCCACGAACGTGGCGATGTCCCGTCATCGAACGTTCATAACTGTGCTTCGCCAGCCATATGCGCTTTAAAATCTCCTCCTATTATATGGGGCTCTGAAACGCTGTGGAGCAGGGATTGCTGTCGCAGGGCTCAAATCGACCCCTTGGTGGGATGTAGCCACCTCTAACAGAGAATGTGCGCCCATTCAAAAGTCACAGTCATTGCTACATACTCGTTGCTACTGCCCCTGAAAATTTGATGCCGAACTTAAGTGGTCGCTGCGGACGCATAGTAGTACCATGCTCAAATGCCCAGCCGCTTCAGAGAGGATCGCTTCAGAGAGGAAATCCTCATAACCGGACAGTCGAAAAGGAGATGTTATATTCGGCTCACATATAAGCATAGGAAATCGGTACTTGAAAATCCTCTGCCTGAAATATTGTAGGCGGCCTCGCAGACCTCGAGCATACCAATGCAATACTGCCGATCGAAATATTCTCTCCTGTAGTGAGGGTGCAGACTACGGCAGAGCCGGCCGCCGCGGTGGCTCAGTGGTTATGGTGCTCGGCTGCTGACCCGAAAGACGCGGTTTCGATGCCGGCCGCGGCGGTTGAATTTCTCTGGAGGAGAAATTCTAGAGGCCCGTGTTCTGTGTGATGTCAGTGCACGTTAAAGAACCCCAGGTGGCTCAAATTTCCGGTGCCCACCAGTTTGCCGTCTCTAATAGCCTTAGTCGCTTTGGGACGTTAAACCTCATAAACCAAACTATGGCAGAGGCACAATTTCTGACTGCTGTCTAAGACTGGCAAACACAGGTTCAATAGAGTCTAAAATTTGGATATCAGCCTTAGCAATGGGCGTGTCCACTCTAGCAATAATCAGCCGTTAGAACGAGCGGACTCGTATGTTGCCAAGGGCTCCCACGGTCTTCAACCTCTCCAGGGTGGCCCGGTTAGAGATATGAACACAGAGCACATTCCTTCTTGCATTAATACGCACTTCTTTGACTTGGTCTGGAACCAGTCGCTCAAGAGGAAGAGTCAAAGTCTTCCTGTTGATGGAGTTCAGATTCTGTAAATCCTTGACAGGCATGGATGAAATCGTGTGAGAGATTGCTCATTTGCATTGACCTCTTTAATTGTTTTAGTGCTCAAAGTGGGCTGGTTACACCCCTTCGCACACACACTGGACTTGTTAGCCCGCTTCGTTCGCACGCAGTGCCCACACTCTACCGTGTTTTAGACAGCTTCCCTTTCAGGCGCCGACTCACAATCTCGGTGTAGCCAGCGTCGAACTCTATGTCATCCGAGTCGGAAAAAATAGATGACCCTGGGAGCTCCGAGGGGAGATCCACACTGCATCCAGATTGATACATGCGGTCCTCACTGCTAGCCACAGAGTGTAGCAGAGGCGGCCGGTCATCCGCCATCGCCTGGGACGGCGAGGGCGCATGAAGGCTACATAAGCCCAAAATATTTTGAAAGAAGAGGAGCTCGATCAAGAAAAGCTGCCGTTCGCAGCGCCCTTCGTCTTCTTCTTCCCCCCGTTATATAGAGTTTATCATGCCAAATCTGCATGTCAGCTATGAGAGATTCCGCAGTGAAGTGCTCGGAATCACGTAGACCACCTGTGGTTCTTTGACGTGCACTGGTGTAACACAGTACAAAGGCGTTTTTGCGTTTCCCCTTCATCGAATCTATCCCATCGAACGGCTCAGCGCCAGGACGCTATAGCCACAGAGCAAGTGCAGCCAGATTCCTGTGTATGATGACAGAATAAATCGCGCGTTCATGTTTTCACTTCGCTAAATACACCTACGTAGCTGCAGACAGCATGCGTTGCGCTTCCAAGGCAGGTAAATATCCAAGGCACATAGTTTATTTAAAATCTCTGTGCGACCGCCCAGAAAAAAAAAATAACAAGTCTGATTTTCGCCCCACTGCTCAAAGTACGATGAATCACGAAGAAGTGTTTCCTTTTAACGGAGACCGAGCTGGTTTCAAACCTGGGTAGTGAGTAGGGTAGTAATAACGGCATATTTTTTTTCTACAGCATTCCGGGAACGGTGCTTCGGTGTCCTGGAATTCCCAGTTGCAGTGTTTACCAGGATATCGTAAGTTTCCGCACATCTGTGAGCAGAGACAATGGCAAGAACACAAGAATACTTCATTATGCCCCGTAGTATATTGTGCACACACTCCGGAGCCTAACAGAAGAATTTCGCTACTGCAGCACACAAAGATAACGCTCGTAAGAAGCGCTGTTGTGCCGGGATTAAGGTTTCAGTGCATCACATTATATTTCTTGAAGTCCCGAAATGCCGCTAAAAACCTTGTGCTCTTTCGAAACTATGTTTTTTGCGGCGTGTTGCAAAAACTGCCACCACCTGGACACAGTCCACTAAAGTCATAGAAAATGCGAAACTGCACCAATTCCTTTGTGATTTATACAGGAAAATACTTAGACGGGACATTTTAGCTCCGCTTTGATGGTATTACGCGGTAGCGTAATGGGCTAATTTCCATATATGCAGAAGGTCACTCTCTGTTTTATGTTCATAGATCCCTGGGAGTCGTCATGCCCTCCGGGCAGAGTGGTGCAGTTGTTAAGCGATGCGCCACTGACCTGCGATGGCAGGTGATGATAGTGGTGGGCCTTGAGCGGCACAAGTTTCTCTTCCTGAGCGACCAAAACACTAACTACCGGCTGCCATGGTGGGCAGTATGCTCACTAGTTTGCTTTCTGAGCAACACCTGTCTTAAGCATGGTTGTTAATTTTCAGGCACAGCGCCGACATCGAGTTTTGTGGAAACAGGACCTTTAACTTATGAAGTCAAAAAAAGCAATCATTCCGCATATTACGAACACCTGAAGAGCTAGTGAGAGAGCGTTGTTAGACTTAAGAAAACAATGAAACAATGTAGGGCCGAACATGGCGGAGGCACAACAATCGAGAAGAGCACAAGACAAGCGCTGACTCACAAGTTACCTTTATTTCGCACACAGCAATGCACAAGATGAGGGAAACAGAATAACAGCGAAGAAAAGGCAGAGAGCAAGGAAATACGAAAGGAATGGGATAAACGGAAAGTGCCTACCGGTCACACGCTGTACGTTACGTAGCACTGTCACCCCCGAATGGCGTCGCTTACGCAAAACGCTCTTAGCAGAGTTGCAACTCAGGTTCGCTGATCGAAAAAACGTTGATTGGATCATACGGCGTGATGCGACCAATTTGATTTAGCCGTATTTGTTCTACGCATCGCTTTTACGCTGATCGCCTTTCAACTGTGTCTTTAAATTTCATTCCACTCTGATTATTTGTTCGGGGGAAGCCTCTTACGGGTTCAGGCAGGTGCGTTTAACGCAGTAAAATGCAACAAAATGCATTTTACTGTGTTAGCAATCGAGGTATAAGTTTCCAAAAGGGCGTGGTCCTTGGTCGGAAGCCGTCATCCACTACCCACCCATCTCCACTATCGATAGTGCCTTCACCCACCATTCTCATTCGACGAAAAGGGCACAACAACATTTCTCTTCCCTTCAGCTATCATTAATTTCCAGACATCATGTGGCTTTTCATCCCCCATCAACTTTTCCTTCCAAAAGCATCCACTCGCAAAGAAGCCAACGAATCAGCAGAAAGAAAAAGTGGCGGCGAGGCGCAATTCAAAGACGCAATCGAAAAAGCGATGTGTACAACCAATAGTGCTCACGCACATTTTTTCAGTTCAGTCGTTGGATGGCTTATGTATTTTTTGTATCATTAGGGGCTATTTTAAAGTGCATTCATTGGGATTCCATTTGAATTGTGTGTTTATGCTCGTGCAGATTGTTGTATTCATGTAGACGCTTCTCCCCTCTGTAATGCAAAGTACCTGGCGGTAAAGTGACGAGTGAATTGAAACTCCGTTCTTTAAAAAGCAAAACCTATTTCTAATGAACATGCCAAAAAACATGCACGCTTGTAAACATTTTCATTCCCGGTACGCAATTTAATGACAATTCGTAATATACCGTTTCTCTAATAACTATATCGGTTCCGTGCCTTTTCCTTTTCCTGGATCCTCAGCATATGCCTGCTTTGCGATGCGCGAAATCCCTTTAAAAGTGACAGCTGTAGAGCACCCGTTCCTAGATTTCGCTTCGAAGTTGTATGTCCCTGTCTGTCGTAGCAATGGGCGTAACCGGTGGGAGCGCGGGGATGGGAACCACTAGTAGGGTGGATACCGCGCAGGAGGAAAGATATCCCGTGAGCGAGGAAATGTGTGGCCGCTGGTGGTAACCACAGGAACCATAGGAAGGGTTGTTACCGGGGAAGCACGATGGTATCGGGAAAGCGAATGAGTCCCCAACCGCAGGATGGTCAGTTACCCTAGAATGAGTAGGGCAAGGCGAGTGCGTAAGAAGGCACAGTCGGTCGGAATTTGCCGAGGGAACTACCCAGAGGTTAGTTATCCTTGAGGGAGGGGGAGGGCTACCAAGGAACGAGCTTTTTTGTGAGAGTGTGAGGAAGGTATAACCAGAGGATGCTTACAACGGTCAACTTTCAGACGGTGGTCACCGTAGGAGGAGGAAGGTGTGGCGAAAGCGGAAAAATTCCCAACCAGAGCGTGATTAGTGTGGTACCAGGAGGCTATGCTGGGAACGTGAGAAGGCGCCATTGGTACATGGTTGGCAGGAGAGGGGGGGGGTAGTTACCCTAGCAGGAGAAGAAGGGTTCCCGTGGAAGGAGGGTAGGGCGAGAGGAAGAGGCTATGGCGAGAATATAAAAAGGCGTTCTACGGTAACCACCGGAAAGCGGTTGCCATGAAGGAAAAAAAGATATCTCCGACAGCTGCTGCGAAACGCGCCGTCCGAGTAGACGATCATCAGCGGCAGTGCCCTTCTAGAGCGGCGACTGTAGAGCAGATTTTGACGAAAAGTGACTGTTCTGAAAAATTAAATGTGCGGCCTAGAACACTACAGATGTGCGGAAGCTATCATATTCTCTAGCACAACATATCGTAAAGTACAAACACTAACAGGGGTCTCAGAATCTCGCGATAACTGTTCGTGTATTTTTGATCGCTTTCACAATCCGCTCCCAGGAGACTTCCAGATAGATGCAAGTGTTTTGTGATGTTATCGACTGCGTTAAATAGGTTTAGCGTGTTAAATATTCTGCAATGCGCAGCAAAACTACTTATTTAGCAGGTAAGTATCAGAGGAGAAGGAATAAAAATATCTGAAAATCGAGAGGAAGCAGCAGGAAAAGGAGTAAAGCCATGATGGGAAAAACCAGGCACAACCCAAATAAAATGAAACGCTATTGATTTACTTGTTAAAAGAAAGGCAAAAGAACTAGACTGCCGGAAATGGACAAGAAATTTTAAAAACAGCCATTCGGCGACAGGGCAGTTCTCTGCAACAAACGTCGTCTTCGTTTTTGGTGGAAAAAGGGAGGTAGCGCTGATAAAACTTTCTTTGGCTGAAACTGACCTGAAAACTTCAATATCTGTCCAGCCGGCATTAAATCAGAGAAAAATATTCTTTTAGCATTTCCCGCTAACCGCCAACCCGCGACGGCTTAGCATTTCTGGAAACAACGTTCAAGAGAACGTTTTCTACATTCCCAAAATGTTGAGGGAACGGGATGAAGGCCGATAGTTTACAAAAAAATTATCGTGATGGCGCCATATCTCCAACACAAAAGAAGGACCTGACAGCGATTGTGCGCATTTTCGCCCCTTTTTGCTCGTGCAGCAAAAACGTGTTCTACGTCTTTTTGAAAATTATACAGGCAGAATAAGTGATTTACCAACCCAGCCACTACTCTTAAGGCACGATATGTTACCGGCCAATAAAGTATACTACTCTAAACTGATGCAATTAATGCACAAAGAAAAGCTTTACACCAGACTTTCAGGTAGGTCGCCACACTACAGCTTCCGAACTCATACACATACAACCAAAAGAATTAGAACTAATTATGGTAAACATGATATTGATTATCAAGTAATAAAGATACTTAACCGCCATGGACGCTACATTGATTTTACGCTAGCATTTAAGTGATTCAAATCAACTCATGAAGAATTTTTACAGAGCAGTGAAGATAATTTATACAAATAAGTACCCATAAGGCGTATGCAAACCTTTAGTTCTTGTAAATTTTCCCCGGTTTTCTGTCAGTGTCCTCCATCACAAACGCTAATTCATGTCTTCACTAAAATGTGTTGTCGGGAAACCTAAGTTTTTGTGTTGTTTCACCGCGGAAGTTGTTTAATCTATAACCATAGTTCTGTGTTTATATGTATTTTATATTCTCCTGTCATTATGTATACCGTTTCAACAGAAGGAAAACTTGTATATGTATTGAAGCTGCCCACTGCGAATTTCAGACGGGAGACGAGGTCTTGTCAGGCTCCATGCCTTTTGCCTTGTCTTCCACTTGCAGTTGAAAGAAAATAAAATGTTTCTCTCTCTCTCTCTTTCGGGGGAAAGACATGAGGAACGTCAGTACGGCGGAAAACCCAGCTGCACAACGAATTGTTCTGGGACTCATACCTGCACTTCCAATGATTAGAGAAATAAACTGCGGACGTCAACACAGCATTTAAGTCAAAGCTCTCCGGACCTGCTTAGCATTGCCTAAATGCGCCTCTACGTCCGAGACACTTACCCTTCACCGTACCATCATTAACTCCCCCCCCCCCCCCCTCCCCTCCCCGTCTCCTGTTGAAATCCCGAGAACATATATTCACTTGGAATCCGGATGTCTTGCCGGCGTCTATCCAGCCCTGCTATTATAAAGCCATGTATAGGGTTCCTACCTCCGCAAAAAAAAAAGCGCTTGCATTCGGTCTCTCGTTATGAAAACGAGCGCAGCCGTTTATTAGCATGATAGTTCCCCTGCACGATGAGCAATAACATTATAAACAACGCGTTAAACATTGTTTGCCCCCAATATACATCCTTTGTGGGCAATAAAGAGGGCAAGCGGTATTTTCTTGGGCCATGATGTGACTTTGTTGTGATGTCACAGTGTTCCTAATGTGCAGTTGAAGTCTGTCGTATTTACCAATCGAACGTTAGCACCTCTACGGATCCCGCGGTACGCTCATGACACGACTCAAAATCAAACTACTGTGCTCATTACTTTTGACAAAACCTGTTTGGGTTTGGGTTTATGTTGGTTAAACATCCCAAACCAACTTTGGCTATGAGGCACGGCGTAGTAAAGAGCTCCGGAAATTTGGAGCACCTGTGGCATATTAGCATTAACATGCACTGACCTCACAAAGCACACAGGCCTGTAAAAATTAGGCTCCAATGAAATTCGACTGCCACGGCCGGGATCGAACCCGCGTTTTTCGGTTCATTAGCCGAGTGCCCTAACCACTGAACCACCGCGGCGGAGCTGACAAATCCTGTACTTAAGTTTAAATGCAGCTCACACGAAATACTGGCACGCACTTATTACCGTGCTTTTTGATTGAGTGTTCATAGACATGAGACACCTTGACCGCTTTTGTTGGGATTATTGCTATTACATTTTTGTGCCAACACCCTACGTCGCTTTGAATTTTGTACTTGCCCTCGGGCTTGTCCCCTTTTCCCTGGTGTTTAGAAAGGTTATTTCCTCCATTCCATGTTGCCCAAAACAAAGCGAAGGTTTCATGAAAGTTGGTGCTCACCCACTCGTTAAACAGAGGCGGAATGTGCCATATGTGGCGAACAAACGAAGCCTAAGCTTGATATCCGTGATTAGACATATTACTGTATCTCTAGTACACCATTCAATTCATTTGGCCGCCGCAAAAAATGATAGTGTAAAGTAATAATGTCCGGGTGCGGGCTAGTCATGGCACCATGTTGATATTATGGCTGCGATTCGGTTGTAATTTTCAAAAACTGACATCATCTCACGTGACTGCGGTGAAGATCAGCGAAAACATATGCATTAGCCGTCGGTGAGTTGCCCGAACTATCCCCGACATCACATTGACGTGCGACAAGGAGCGGCATTTTTTTAGATTCTCTCTTCACGTAACTTTTGAAATGAATGAGCCCCGTTATAAATGTTCTTTTTGTGGGCGTTCACCTCATTCACCTTGCACGCGTCTTCCCCTCTAGTACTTCACATAATTTTGCTTCTCTTTCTTCTTTCATGTTCGTATACTTCATCTTTAGCCTGAAGATCCCGTATTCTACCAAACAGAATTCCAGAATTAGCCCTCAAAATGTCTGCTTCTATTCTGATGTTTTGTACCATTTCGCGCTTCTGCAGATAGTCGTACAAATTAAAGCTACAAATCACTATTCTGGATGAAAGCGGCCCTTTCAGTTACAGTGTGATGGTACATAAAATAGGAAATTGCAGCATGGAATGATCTGAAGGATGGGTTATCGTGTATGCTTACCTTAACACTTCAACTTGTCGGCGATCAGGGTGGCATGTCCAGCCTTCACAAACGCTTGACACAGATTCACTTCCCCGAAAAAACCTTTTTCCGTACTCGCAGACCTCTAGGCTCGAAAAAAAAGGGTAAAAACAACTCATAGCTCGGTAATGAAGGAAGCGGAGGACACCGCAAGCGCGTTTTCCAATACCTTAACATGTTTTGCTATCGCGCATTTCACGCGGTAAGCACAGTCAGATACTCCCATGCCATATTCGACTGCTAGGAGGAAAAGGAAAAAAAAACATGGCCGATTTCAGAAGTTAGGCGAAATGCGAATTAGGTGCGCTAGCAATTCGGTTTTCCTTTTTGTTCTTTGGTTCAGATCATGTGTTCACAGATGGCAGTTGTTCGGATAGCGATAATGGGTCAATATCCATATCGTCATCACCATGAGCCAGACTACGCCCACTGCTAGACAAAGACCTCTCGCGTCTCCCTCCTGTTCTTTCCCGGCGGCGGCCACCATATCCCCGCAAACTTCTTAATCTCATCCGCACAACGAACTTTCTGCCATTTCCTGCTAAGTTTGCTTTCTCTTGGAATCCACTCCGTTAACCTTAAGGACCCGCGGTTATCTTGCCTTCGCACTACATGCCCTACCCAAGCCCATTACATCCTCTTGATTTCGACGACAATATCATTAACTCGCGTTTGTTCACTGACCCACTCCACACGATTCCGATCTCTTAAAGTTACACCTTTCATTTTTCGTTCCGTATATGTGCAAAAATTTATTCTCCCCATTCATAGATCCGGGGAATCTTCCTGCCATTCCTTGCAAAGTGATGCAGCTGTCAAAACCAGATGCGGGAGTGCTCTTCTGTGGCAGGTGCTGCTGAAGGTGGAACTTGTGTTACTTGGCTTAGGGTGCGACCCAGCTTGCTCTTCCTGACCAGTCTCTTACAGTTAAATGAGCTGCTGCCTGACACGTTGGACAGGTATGTATATATGTATATATATATATATATATATATTGTAAAGGGGGTTTATTACGAGGTACTGGGGAACGGGATCGGCGACGGCAACAGTCCGGGATCAGGTCGGCGACGCACACACGAGCGTAGGGCTGCCAAAACTCGCGAGAACACTGCCACCCCTTCTTCGTCTTTTCAGTCATCGGACGCATCTTCTTGTTTATCCTTACAATCCCCCTGGGGACAAGTCGAGCCATCCTGGCGAATTAGGGTGATGACAAGATGGCAGGGTCATAGTATGGCTTGAGGCATTGGACATGAACGGTCTCCCGTCCGCGGCGGCGGAGGTCAGGAGACGGCGTGAGGGGTTCCACGACATAATTAATAGGAGAGGTGCGCTCCAGTACACGGGAGGGACCATGGTACTTGGCTAAAAATTTAGAGGAGAGACCGGGAGTTCCTGCAGGGATCCAGAGCCACACAAGGGCGCTAGAAGAGTAGTTGCGTAAACAGATGCTTCGAGATAGTGGCACAACAGACTACTATACCCTCATACAGGCGCAAGCTCATAATCACGACCCTTACCGGCTTCCTTGATGGGAGTTATTTACACAGGAACACCTTCAACAGAGAGAAATCCAGTCGCAGTTATTGCTTCCAGATGAAGCTGGTCGCACTCAGAGCCTATAATTAATGCCTTATCATTTATTTTTTGCTATTAACTCTTGCCTGCAAGCTCGAATGTTTGCGTAGCTATCTGTTGCGAGTTCAATATATGAGTATACGCTTATAGTGAAACGACAAGAATACTCGGGCACAGACAGAGGCGCACCTGTGCCCAAGATCAGCTGAAAGCTTAAAGCATACAACATAGTGCGGTACTGTAGGCAGAAAGATGAAATGCACAAAATTAGTAATGGGAGATTTCAGGTTTATGATAAATCGAGTGAGAATAACAGCCCTGAAGAAAGAGAAAGTGTACACGACGGCTGAGGTGAGAATGCCCTGAGGGCTGTGGGGTGCGATCATGATTGATTGCGGAACGACTATTTGAGGGGCGCAGTTAAGTTAATAAATAGAGCGACCGGTATAGGAGATAAGATTACTAGCTGAGATGTATAAATTGACGTAACGACGTTGTCAGAGATGCGCATCGCAGAAAAAAGAGCACGGAGACGACCAGACACGAGGGCGAAAGAACAGGCAGAGCTAAGTACTTGGTTGAAGACCTTGAAAGTAGAAAACTGACGAAAGGCAGATATAGACAACAGTAGTTGGAAGAAGCGGCCTTATCTCACAAGGAGGTGAGATCAATGATGAATAATATTTCGTGACAGTTTACAGCAGTAGCCGAAAAACGAACATAGTAACAGCAGTCTAAAATGCTCAAAAAGAAATTTCACTACAATTGTAGCTTTGAAGAAACTACAGTTTAACTTTCTATCATAGTTTTATGTGAAAAGTGTAAAACGCTGCATTGTTTTCACTTCCGTTATTATTTTTTGAGCAAATTAGTTAACGCGAGAAGAAAATTTCATTCAGTGGAGAAAAACCACAGAAGTTTTATTTTATGTGAAAACAGACTGCTCTTGTTCATATTACTGGTGAGTGTTAGAGCATGTGTGGAGGCGCACACAGCCACCAAACCTCTATACTGCCCAATACCTTGCCTAACGCGAGCACAAATTTTTACCACACAATACCAAGCAGTGGAACGCGTACCTCTTCAGTACTGCCGAAAGTGCGAAAACTGCATTTTGGATAATGTAAGCCGAGAGCAGCCAGAACTACTACCAGTTGTTTCTATATTGGCCGCACAGCAAAGCGCAAAAGGAACAAGTACAAGAGGATTACCAAACAATGCGCTGATTTCTATCTTTAAAAACATAAGCTGAAATCAATCGCTTGCGTTAGTTCTCAATCTATCCTTACACTCTAGGACCCTGCGTCATAGATATAAAAAAGGAATTAACGGCAATTAAATTTAAAGTAGAAGTTTTCAGCTGGTCTGATGGAGGTGATTAAGCTGTTCGGATCAGCGAGAAGGCACGACATCGAGCACGCACGACACGCGTGCACGACAGCGTGCAAATGAGCGGCAGCTCAAGAGAATCTCAAGTTTTCTCCACTGCTTTCGAAGCAGTTGAAAATTCCGGAAAGTACGAACGCAAAGAAATCTCGTACAAATCTTGTCATAGACTGTATCCATACCGGTGACTGGTGACGCTGACAACATGTATCATTCGGTAGGAGTGCTATGCGCCGGTTAAGGGAAAGCTGCCACGTTCTACGCCCTACGTTCCTAAAAACTAGTGTTTCACACCTGCTTTATGTGCAAAAAAATCAAATGCATGTAGCCATAAGTTTTATTCGGGTTCCGTTGGAAGAAATTCGTGTTATGAGTTCTTACGCAAATAAAGGTAGTTAATATTTTCTTGTGCACAGGCAGGCCAAGGATCTCCCACGTGTTAGGGGGCAATCTTAAACTTGCATCCATGGCCATTGCCTTAGCTTCTACGATGTAGAGCGATGACTCTCCGCCCCCAGCAGACGCAAGACCCGCTGCAGCGTAGTTGAAAGCTGATTCAGAACCCGAGCTTGACGGTCGGACACAGCCTGCAGTTGAAAAGCTGTGGTCTCGACCTGCCAGAGAGAGAGACACGTAAACTGCAATTCTCAAGGCAGACATTGATTTCATATCAATGATATTGTGGGAAAATACTCCGTTAACTTTCACACTGACGGAAATAGTCACGGCCATTTCTCAAATCATAAAGCAATGCAAAATGGCCATGAATAATTAATGTGTTGAAGTATTTGTGCACCGTGTTAGCAATGTTTGATTCTTCAAATGCTACACCACTCCCAGTTGTAAATGCTAGGAAATGAAGGAAGTTGATTTATTACAGCTGGACTTACGTGACAGCGTCCTTAGCGTAATAAGGGAAGCCAGGGTGGCGAAGAAGCACGTGCGCATAGACGCAGTTTTCAGAAGTTAGCACTGCGGATTTTTCGCACTTAGCATAAAAAGATGGCAGCGTCCTTCGAAGCTAGAGATGGAGGCTTCAGCCGAAAAAGCATTGGTTGCGATTCTCCTCTGTTCACGGTTACCGGTAACTACCAGTGTTGTTGCCTCTCGCTGTTTTTTTAGATATACTCTAGATTCTGGCGCTCCTGGACCTAACGATGTCTCCAGCTGCTCTGCAAGCGTCTTAAAATCAACAGAAATAAGTTTCCAGCTTTTTCAAGGTGTTTAATTCATTTCAGAATTTAACACGACATAGTGCAATAATGTACAAATCTGTTTTGAGCATCACTCATTGCGTGCTGAAAATTACTCTCGATTGAGTGGGTTTAACTTAGCATTGCCTTAACTAGATGGCGCCAGTGCTTCGTGTTTCCTATTTCGCAGAAAATTAATCTCCGAGCATTGCTTCGGCAATTTGCTGGAGGAAATAAGAGTTGCAGTACGTATTGGCTCTAGACGTCTGTGAAATATAAGATTTTGGCAAAATAGTGGCTATTTATAAAAGAAATTTCTGCTCCATGTAAAGAAGATCAAGTTTAATGTTTTCGGAGCGCTATGTTAAAACTTTCCGCGCTGATGGTTTATTGCAGCAGGCTAACGTAATATTCCTCAGTTCCACTATCACTCTAAAGCTATACGAGAACTCTGTTTTACCACTATGGGTGTAGCTGATGCAGCCAGAGCTTCAAACGACCAGCCACACAACCAGCAATTTACATCTTCAATACAGCAGTCTGATGATCACCTCAATTCAGAAGTATCCAGAGACAGACGAGCTATTTTCTTTAACTCCCATTTGTCCCGGTCAGTTGGAAAATTCCCACTTATTCAGGCGTATATTTCAATAGTTCTGAACTTTCCGCTTTCATCATTTTTCTCTTCGAGCACTCGCGCTGGAAATTCGCATACAAGCGGCGAACCTCCAGCGCCGTACCTACCTGCTGAAGATGTCGCAGTACCTGGGAACGGAACTGGGCATCCAACGCCTCCTCCTGTTCTTTGAGCTCCGCGAGGCTGCTTTGGGTATCGGCGAGGTGCTCGCGGGACTGGTCCGAAGGCCGCTCTAGCGAGGTCAAACTTGCAGTGTTCGGCAGAGACGACTGCAGCTTCTCCTGCTGGTCTGTGACAGAATACACTTATTTTCTTGGGTGATACTTCCGAGTACACTTCATTGAATGCCTTTTTTTTTCTTTGTGCCATAAGCAAAACAAATAAAATAGGCACGTCGGCCACCTCAAAATATTCAGGGTGTTGCCTAAGACACGCATACATTTCTTCATCAGAAGTAGTAACACGTTAAATATTTTTAGGCACCTGAACACTAAAACAGCTTTTACACCAGCCAATTGAAAATTTTCAATCCTCCACAGCATTTCAGGCTCCTCAGTAGGATATAGTGAGAAGAAAAACCATTGGCATGATTTGCAATAGTTTTTTGGTATGATCCATGTCCATTTTTAAGATTTATTATGATCCGTGTTGCTTGCTGTTTTTATTTCACTATGTTCCAAAGCTCTAGAGCATGCTTCGGCTGTTTTACTACTAAGAACAAATGCATTAATGAGTAACAGAAAAAAAGTTGGTCAGGTTAATCACCTCTTATGATTGCATAGCGTAGAAAGTGAAGACCTAAGAGACGGAAGATGCATCGCTGGCGGTAATTTGCATGTGATGTGCTGTCGTCTTGATCTTTTGATTCCTACCAATCTGTCAATCCTGGTTTTAGTGGCGAAGGTGTCTTTTCGAAGCACTGCAACCTTTCTCCGGTGTTTATTCTTAGCGTTTGAAAACGAAGTCGATCTAGCACATATAGGCAAGTACAACGCTTAAAGCAAGGCAGTGGTTGCTGGTTTGTAAAGGGGCACTTCACGTAAAATACGGCGTCGTTAAAATATGTTCAGCTCCCACTTTACACGTACAGCTATGTAAAATGTTAAGAGCCTAGTGGGTCTGCTAATGGTCCTTGGTGTGAGTCTTTTAATGTATCGTCAGAGCCAGAAAACTCTTGAACACATGGACTCACTACTCCGAGAGTTAGGACTTTCAATGAAGCTACAAGAGCCACACTCGCTTCTTAAAAGCCTGCCGCTGGGGCACCAGTTCCGGCTATGGATGTGGGTGCCGCTCTTGATGCCTGCCTCATCTACAAGAACCACACTCGCTTCTTCAAGGCCTGCCGCTGGGGCACTTCATTTTCGACTATGGCTATGGGTCGCGATCTTGTTACTTGCCATGACCATGAGCGAATAGCCATACCTTTACAGGAATCACAATGTTCCCAATATCCATTGATTGAGTGCCGCGCATCAGAAGCGAAGCGGCAGTTCAACCACGCCTATCACGTGCACTGCGAGGTGCTCATTCACACGACTGCCTTTGACAAAGGAGGCTTTTGGCAAATACTTCGGGCTGCCAGGAATCATTTGTGGTGTTGGCCTTTAGGAAAACATTTAAATGATGTAACATTCCTGTCCGTAGCAGCAGTCGCGGCCCGTTATCATTTCCTTCGTGGTCGCGTTAATACGGTGTCCAACACGAGCATTTGCTTAGCGGAGAACAGGGCTTCATGAAAGCACCGGGGAAGAGTTTCGAACGAACCAGAGGCCGAAGTGGCCGACGCCACTCTTTCAGCCGAAGGGCTTCCGTGCAGAGGCACAGCCGAGCTCGAAGGTTGATACTGCGGCGGCGACTTGTCAGCTGGCTGCAAAGAAGGTAAAATATATACATTTATTAAATTCCCTCCGAAGAAATCGCATTTAAAGAAATTCTAATATGCTCTTTTCGCACACACATTTCTTCAAAATGACTTGCGATTATTTTAAGGAGATCGCAGAAGGTAGTAGGGACGTACTGTGAATAAATACCGTGAGGCCACTTCGAGTATCACACTATTTACGCTATTGGCTCTAGCCAGGTACGACGACCATTCTTCGCAATGTATAAAAGCGCCTGCGGCGCCAGAAGGGCAACAGTTCTGCCGAGGAGTGGTGGATGAATTGAGAAAAGATTTGGTTTGGTTCGTTTGTCAATTTATTGGGGTTGTCCCGAAGTGAGTCAGGCTATGAGGGACGCCGTAGTGAATGGCTCAGGAAACTTCGATCACCTGGAGTTCTTTAACGTGCACTGACATCGCACAGCACACGGGCCTCTAGAATGTCGCTTCCATCGCAATTAAACCGCTGCGGTCGAGATCGAATCCGTCTTTCGGGTCAGCAGCCGTGCGCTTGAGAAAAACATTTGGAATCCTAACTAGAATAATGTGATATGTACAGACGCACGACATGTGTGCGTGTATATATATAGCTGCCCATATAAGTTTGGGAATGATATGTTTCAGAACACTACCATATTGTGCAAGGTGCTAGTGTTAAGGTGCGCTAAGCACACTCATGCGCCAAAGTTTGCGGAATGCGGGTTCGATAGAAAATTTATTCAGGAGTGGTTAGGCACAACAGGTCAAGGAAAAGCAAACAAGCGTGAATATGAGTGTTCCACCCTAGTAGAAGAATACCATCTGACTGGCTAGCGAGGCAACGCAGAAATTAATTTTTTGCTATGCATCTGCATCCCGGAAACTTCTCTCGATGACTGTAGATGTACACGTATAGACAGAAGTTTTCAGAGCACAACAACTGCAATACCGCCTTTTTTGATGAGCAGTCCTAGATGTGTCCACGAACTAAAAGATGTATACTGGGGTCCCCGGCCCGACCTAGGCAATGCATGATTCAATTGCCTCGTGCGTCTTTAGGAAGCGAGGAAATTCACATTTTTTGTGAGTTTGGTGGCCCGAAAACTTTCCAGAATACGTGTACACTGGCAAGACCTGTAAAAAGGCGAGATTTAGAAATTTGTTGGAATATTTAGGTATGTTGGTACACTAATTTCTAACACCTTGTTTTTTGCACAGCAGCATATACAGTGGTTTATTTTGTTGGCGCAAACAAAAAAGGAACAATGCCGCTGGCATGACAATAAAAAAACTGATCTGTTTTGAATAAAACCGGCTGTAAGCGCACTTGATGGGAAAAGGATACGGCGTCATTACGGTAATAAAATCGCATGCTAGGATGGCAACGGCAACCCTCCAGAGAGAAGCCAGATGCAGCAGTAAGAAAGCGCACATGCCACGAACTAGACGTTAGGTATCTGATAATGACGATTACTTCAATTTAACCTTAAGCTTGCAAATTAATGAAGCACCCAAAACAATTACTATTGGCCTTGTAAAGTTGTTTACGTCACTTTTGATTTTCATTTGGAACAGAGCGGGCTTGGAACTGAGCGGGAATAGGGTAAGTATGGTGCCCACAATTCTTTATTTTGGTCGCCGGTTATTTCATAAATATCACATTACGTTAAACTTACAGTCGGTAATTGTAGGGGCGCTTAGAACAAATCGAATTTGGCCTGTATTGGGTACCGCGTTGTACTCACAAAGAGACCACTTTCACCGCAAACGGAGGTTTTGTAAGCTACAAAGTGCCAGAAAAACAACTAAAACAGATGTCATCCTCACCAACCGATTTCGCAAGAAAAACGCGTCATCACCAATTTTTGTGCACGGATCGCGGAAGGTGCGTCACAGAGCCATTCACTTTAATATGGAAACCAGTAATTTTCGGTGAGGACGTGAGGAGATTGAATTGACCGGGGGGAAGATTTTTAGATGCAATTTCCTCTCTCATAACAGCGTCCTTTGCAGTCAGAGAAGGCGTCCACAGAACCTGAAAGGACCACAGAATGTTTTAACTCGGAACAATAACTTGACTTAGTCGTCCCAATTGACTCTTTAAGGATTCCTGCTTTTCATCATCGTCCCCAGGAGTTCTGATAGAGAAGCGGAGAAAATTGTATGTTTTACGGGCATTTTTCAGGCTCATCAGGTGCATCTTTAGCGGTCGAACAAAAATCGGGTTAGAGATGTGCTCATGTGGATAAAAGTAGAGATTCTTTTATAAGTTAACACACGCGACAGCCTACCAATATCTGATGCCCGATTTAGACGTGATTGTATCCTTGGACAATAGAGCAATAGAGAGCTAATTTCACGTATCATGCATTGCAAACCACTTCGTTAGCCATCTGTGCGATTAGCTTTATGTACAGGAATATATAGCTGAGAAATTGTAAAAGTTTTCAATCTTGGATCCTGAAAGAACAAGTCACTTAAGCATAGTTCTACTCTGCAGAGCACAGTACGTTGGAAACGTGCAGAGCCTTGAGCTTCAGGGCCTTTAGCTTGTCTGAAAAATCGTTGACCGACCACAATAACCCATCAAAGTTTATTTTAGTCCAGGATTATTCTGGCAGTTTTCTACAGAGCAAAGGAAAGATTGTTTTCCGAAGATTTTTATCAGCAATGCGAAGCGTAAAGTCAGGGCACAGTTGATGGAAGTAAAAGCATATCGTCGCACACTCATGGATAAAGCAAGCCTTACAGGATTCGTCGGCGAGGCAGACGTCAGTGCCGGTGAGCTACAGCCAGAGTGGACATGTTCGCGCCGCTTCTGGACCACGTGACCATGGGACACTTCGAGCGAAACCTCGTCGCCAACGACACTCAGCACTCGGGCGTCTTCTTCCAGGAGCCCAACGGACTTCGTAGGCTGGCCATCGCTGCTGCTTGCGGCGCTGCAAAATGGATTCACAGCTTGTCCCGTGGAATTGACGTGAAACACGTAGTGCGAATGATTGGCGCTAATAAAGAAAGAAGAAGCCAACGAAATCAAGCGCATAACTTTTTTTTGCTATTTTCATTTGGAAATGCAAAAAAAAATAGTTTTCCCTGCTTGCGACGCTTCATTTTTCATGCTGATTGCTTTCAGTCTGCTATTCCAGGGCGTATAAACAGAGTAACAACTTATATCTGAGTTTTCTTTGCCCATCGCCAGTCCACATCTCGGGTTGAGCAGCTATTTGAGGATTGTTTGAAAAAACGTTATGAAGAAAGAAAGAGCTTATGCTCTCAGCTCAACGAAGTTACTTTTCCTCGCTTAGCAGGCGGAGAAACAAATGAGATATTTAGCGCTGTACCTAATAAAATCTATGGTTTGCTCGCGAAATTCATGTTCAGTGTTTCTTTACTCTGTATTGCTTTTAGCGGCCGCGGTAGCTTAATGTTCATGGTGCTCGGCTGCTGACCCCAATGATGCCGGTTCGTTCCCGGCTGTGGCGGTAGCATGTCGATGGAGGCGAAATGCAACAGGCTCATGTATTATGCGAGGTCAGTGCACTCTGAAGATCCCCTGTTGGTCTGGTCTGAACTTCCGAAGCCCTCTATTACGGCGTTCCTTATAGCCTGGACACCGTTGGGACGTTAAACCACATAACAACATGCCAAAACAACATGGTTTTTCTGCCTCATCGTAACGCAGAATACAATGTAGTGTAGACCTTAAAATTTTAGAGGCATAAAATGTCGGTGACCTTACATTCAGATCAAAAAAGGATACCAAAATGCTTTCGGACGGCAAGAAAGTGTTAACGATTTAGACGGTTCACACCCGTACTTCATACTTTCTTTGCACTGCGCTGCCCTGTTGGTGCAGGACGAAAATTAGGCGCAACAGTTTTGCTGAGCAGAACGTAAGTTGCATTATAAGTGGCTTTAAAACTATGCTTTCCTTCGGGTTAAACTGCCTGCAGCACAAAGATTAGTCTTATTCTGGTATTGTAGGTGGATGCTTAAGTGCATTAAGTTTAATTTGATTTCATTTATTGGGTATTAACGTCCCAAATCGCCTCAGGCAATGAGGGACGCCATAGTGATGGGCGCCGGAAATTTCGACCACCTGGGGTTCTTTAACGTGCACTGACATAGCACACTACGCGGGCATCTAGAATTTCGCCTCCATCGAAATTCAGCAGCGCGGCCGGGACCGAAACCTCTTTCGGGCCAGCAGCCGAGCGCCGTAACCACTGAGCCACCACGACGGATATTAAGTACATTAAGTGCGCTTTTGAAATTAAACATGTTAAACGCATGTCCCACAAGATATCGTCTGAAGAGGTGCGTCTGCTTCAGAGAAGGAAAAGAGACAACAAACTTTTTTCCTCCAGAACCATCTACATTCCAGGATACTGTGGAAAGCACCGGACTCTATTACGCAGGGACGCAGAAGATTCACTAAATCATAACCTCATAGGTGGCAATGTTTCCCTGCGATGATGTAAGTGCTCGTCTTTCATGGTTAGGTAGGCAACTTATTATCTAACTTTGCGCCTAAATATACGTTAATTTTAGTATTTATCTCCTTAGGCGTTCATGCATCGTTTCTTTGTAGCTCTACACTGCGGTATTTAGTCTCTGGTTTTCATCAGCGATCAGCTGCACTGTAATGGCAGCCGAGAACTTGCCATTCCTCTAACCAACCCAGTGCACTTTAAACTTTTTTCGACCATGGAAATATGGTGCAATTAGCTCAGACTAAAAGCGTCCTGCACAAGCTTCTCACCTTAGTATTTGGAAATTGTCTTCAGCAGAACCTCTATGCCTATATAATGGTGCAGCCTCACGCACGAACACATTTTTTGCACTTGTCCAAATCGCGCTCGAACGTATTGTTCAATGTACAAACCAAGACAACAGTCATTGAAACCGAGAAAAAGAAAAGACAATGCATTGATTTTGATAGCGGCTAAATTATGAGAACTCATAAATACACGCACAATTGCATCTATATGTACATAGAAATATGCGAATGCACTTGAGAGTAAAACGGCAGGCAGCCGAAGCAACCGTTGCTCATTTCGCGACATATGGAGTGTGTGATTTCCAGATCCGACCAGATGGACATGGTTTTCTATTCCACAGCTTTTTCAAAACTAAATGCTATCTAAGATGATTGGGCGGTTTACATTCCCGCTCCAATGAACACATCCAAATAACAAAAACCATTTGCCTACAAGGTTAGGTATCATACGTGTTTGGGCCAGTTGTTTTGACACTGGAGTAAATTGCAAGCGCTGCATAGTTTTACAACAAATGAAGAGAAGCCTGTAAAGACATTCAACACCTGACAGTGCGCTTGACCATGCTGTCTTTCCTAGCTTCTCTTCTTTTTTGTGAAACTGTGCAATGCTTGCAATTTACCCATGTTTCAATGCTGCGCTTCGTTCAATGAGAGCTGCCATCTTTCCTACATGTATCTATAGGTCACTCATCCCCATGGCAGTTTCTTCACAGAATAACTAATAATCTTAAACTTGCGGACTATTCAGGAATGCACCTGTAGAACAAACAACTTTGGAGACAATTTAGCAGCGGCTCAAGACTGAAGCACGATAGAGCCAGCTGTTTATACTATTCATTAGACGGCATCACTCCACACTGCTCCTAGGGGCGCACGTGCGGAATCGAACCTTTTAACTCCCCTTCCTCAAGGACGAACGATGACGTCACACTCGCAGCGTTCCCGGTGGCCTCCGCCAGAAGTACAAGGCTTCCGTTCTCACAACCTCAGCAAGGCTTCCGCCGTTGGTGCTGCTGGGATTTTTTGGGGATTAACGGCGCGATTAAGCCGCGGCGGCCTGTAGCGACGACAGCAAAGGCGGCGAGGGCGACGATGAAAACGAAGCCGGCTTTACGCATCACGAGCTTTTTAACGCTGTTGCGTTAAAAATGGCTTCGCGACCTGTTGTGGGAGCCCAAGCTAGGAGACCCTAGGATAGTTAGACGTCGAAATACCTTATCTCAGCGGTGGCCATCTCCGAGGCCCTGCTCCTGGCGGCGGTCACCCGATTCTGCCAGAATCGTCGCCACTCCTCGCGGGACCTTGAGGCAGGGCCCAGCGCGTTCAGCAGGCTGGTCATCTCGTTCCAGAGCCGCTGCCGCGTTTCGGGCCGCAACTCGTTCGTGTCTCGTCCAAGGCCTGTGTGGATGCACAGGAAGTCGAGCATGACAGCCCACTGCTCGGCGCTGCAGAAGCTGGTATCTGGGTCTCGTGGATGTTTCTCGGGAGGAGACAACTTCTGGCTGTGCCCTAACTCGGCCATCGCTGCCGCGCTTCAAGCTTCCTCTTCCTTCGTCACCGCTTTTCAGCACGAGCTGTCCTCAAAGGATGCCACCAGAGACACCTGAGGATTACCTTTCCGATGTTTCCGATGCTGCTTAAAGTGCACGCATCTGCACGCATTCTGTATACCTTTCTGTTTTTTTTTATCCTCAATGTAAATCTTCAGCACAGTTGCTGCACCAGTTCATAATTTTCCACGTAAATTTCTTTTCTGACGTTAATTTTCACATCGCTTTCAGAAACAAAAAATTCGCTGTGGCTTAGCTTGATTAATCCCGGTAATTGCGAAAGCAATATCCGTACCTACGCCATGGTTCAGCTGGTTGTGTAGCTGGTGGTGGTGCTTGTGGTTAGACTTGTGGCGATGCATCTCTTATACAATCCAATCCAATGCAATCCAATGCAATGTAATCTAATGTAATCTAATCTAATCTATTCTAATCCAATCCAATCCAATCCAGTCCAGTCCAGTCAGGCCGCCGTTCATGTACACCGCCGTCGCCCACGGATGGCGCGAGATCGCGAAGCAATGTTAAGCCGCTGGTGGTTGGCACAGCTACGGCTTTCTAGCGACGTGAGTCGAGCCTAATCTCTTCAGCGCAACGCCACAATCGCGCTCCTAGCGGAGAGCGCAGGAGTTAGGCGCCGGTGGTGGCACCGCCGCGGCTTGCGACGGCGCGAGTCGGTCGCCTTTCTCTTCGGCGTGATGTCACACATGACGTCACACAGAGGTCAACTAAAGGTCAATGGTGGCACCGCCGCGCCACGGCAAAGGCTGAAAGTGCAAGTGGTAAAGCTTTCGCTTTAAAAATGCGGGCATAATATAACCCTGTGTAGTGTGCCAAGTGTGACAGGTTCCGCTACCACCATGCGCCGACACTGCGCTGCGCCTGACGACGACGAAGTTATGCGCCGACACTACGCTGCGCCTGACGACGACGAAGTTCCCCCGCTCTCTGGTCAATCCCCCGCCGTGGGTATGTGCCATTCAGCCCGAGGACATCATCATCATCTTCTCTCTTGGTACAGGCTACGCCCGTCTACGCTGCCAGACCCTGCACAGCGGTTCGGTCTCTTGAGGACGCCTAATAAACGCACCCCTTACAATTGGTGGAGGTGCTGGGTTCGTCCCCTACCAACCTGGAACTCCGGAGCCGTACGCTGCCGCCTGTGTCAACCATGCCAAATGAGACTGCCCCAACACCGGCGGCCAGTTCAACCACCGTCATTTGTTCTGGCGCCATCCGGCAGCGTGACCCTGCCCTCTTCAGTGGCACTGCCGACCAAGATGTTGACGACTGGTTGTCATCGTATGAGCGAGTGAGCAGCTACAACAAATGGGATGACACTATCAAGCTGAGTAACGTCATCTTTTATCTCACGGACGTGGCGAACCTCTTGTTTCGAAACCATGAGGCGGACCTACCCACTTGGCCCGTATTTAAGAAGAGTTTTGCGGAAGTATTCGGCCGCCCTGCGGTGCGCAAGCTCCGTGCCGAACAGCGCTTACGGGACTGCGCTCAACACACCGACGAGACCTTCACAAGTTACATTGAGGACATCGTTGACCTCTGCAAACGTGTCAACGCCGCCATGCCAGAAGCGGACAAGATCCACCACATCCTCAAAGGCATCGCTGACGACGCATTTCAGATGCTCCTCGCGAAAAATCCTACCACCGTCAGTGAGGTTATTAAGCTTTTACAGAGCTACGACGAGCTCCGCAAGCAGCGCGCTTCCACACGGCGTGCCGGTGTCTGCGACGAGGCCCTCTCTACACTGGCCCTTGGCGGTACTTCTCCTGAGGACTCCCCTCTTCTCAACCAAATCAAAGCCTTCGTTCGTGAAGAGGTCGCTCGCCAGCTGTCCCTCATATCACATTTTCAAGACCCCGCCCGCCAAGTTCCTGACTCGACCCCGTCTTTGGCTCCTACCATTCGTCGTGTCGTGCAAGACCAAGTCGCTTACCTGCTACCGTCAAGCCCTGTGCTCCCGCCTGTGACAGCACCCCTGACGTACACCCAAGCAGTGGCCAGGCCACGACATACGCCGGCACCCGATTCCTACCAGGCCGCCCCTTCTTTCCGTCCGCCGCCGCCGTCTGAGCCCCCGTCTCAAGCTCCGTTCTCAAGAGTTCGCCCACATCCTACGAATCCCTGGCGTACTGCGGACAACCGACCCATCTGTTACGCCTGTGGTCGGCCCGGCCATGTCGCGCGGCTTTGCCGCCAGCGCCTTCCGCCTTCTCGACCTGATCTGCGCTCCTACCCGTACGATGCCGAACTATCCTCGCCGAGAAGTCCACCTGGTCCCCCCTTTGTTTCCCCTGATCGCCAAATTTACACCACTCGCCGATCGCCTTCCCCTCGACGCCGTTCCCCTTCTCCGATGCTGCCACGTTCTAGTTCCGCACTTGAGGGAAACTAACAGCCGCAGTTCCGGGGGCAAGAACTGCGCTTGTTTCGAACTCCTCAAGTCCCCCGAGTCGTCCCGCTAATGTAATCGTAGTGTTCGTGGAAGGTGCCAAGGTTCTCGCCTTCGTCGACACGGGCGCTGCAGTATCTGTTATAAGTGAAGCTCTCTGCCGCCGACTCCGCAAAGTGACTACCCCACTTTCTGACTTTTCGCTTCGCACCGCCTCATCACAGCGCATTCATCCCTCAGCCGCATGTACGGCCCGTGTCCTCATTCAAGATGTTTTGTACACCATCGAGTTTATTGTGCTGTCTCACTGCTCACACGACATCATCCTGGGATGTGACTTCCTTTCGACCCATCGTGCCGTTATTGGCTGCGCTCGAGCTGAAATCGCCTTTTCTCCGCTGTGTGACGCTCCCTTTTGCGACGTACCTACGCAGTCTGCCAAACTTGTGGTCGCGACATTCCTCCGTTTTCTGCTGCCCTCGTACCCCTCTCCTGTGCCGGCGTCACTCATTCAACTGTTTTCTTCACGCCTTCCGAAACCGCTTCCCGCCATCCCTGCCTCCTGCTTCCCTTTGCTGTTCTGACGATCGACCATGGACAAAGTGCAATTTACGTCTCGAACCCATCTTCGTGCCCGTCAGCAGTGCTCCGAGGTGAATGCCTCGGGCGTATTGAAGAACTTGATTCCTGCCTTCCCTACCCTATTCTTGATACCACCGCTTCCTTCGATGTCGATGTGCTCAGCTCCTGTGATGTTAAGAATGATCCACCGCCCTCCGACGTCTTCCACCGTGCCATTGACGCTGACCTTCCACCCGCGCTACGTGATCAACTCGTCGCCCTCCTCCAGCGCTTCAGGTCTTCTTTCGATCTTCCTCAGACTGCCTTGGGCCGTACGTCTGTCGTTGCGCACACCATCGACACCGGTACACACGCCCCTCTTCGCCAGCGCCCCTATCGTGTCTCGGCTTCTGAGCGCCGCGTCATTTCTGATCACGTGGACGACATGCTCCGTCGGGGTGTCATACAGCCCTCTCACAGTCACAGTCACCACAGGGGAAACTGTAGTGTGCCAAGTGTGACAGGTTCCGCTACCACCATGCGCCGACACTGCGCTGCGCCTGACGACGACGAAGTTCCCCCGCTCTCTTCTCTCTTGGTGCTGGCTACGCCCGTCTACGCTGCCAGACCCTGCACAGCGGTTCGGTCTCTTGAGGACGCCTAATAAACGCACCCCTTACACCTGCTTTATTTAAACCATGAAAGTAGACGCGTTTTAGCCCTCCCTCTATGAAAAATAGGGCCAAACATAGCAGCGTTATGCCTTGTTTTTTTTTGAGAAACGCACACAACGTTCGTGGTGGTGGTGGAAAACATTTATGTACAGGTATAATACAGGAGGTTATGCATGAGCTGACCCAGAGGGGGCCAGCCCTTACAAATACTAGGTGGAGGTCCCTAGTTCGGGACCCCAGTGGCATCGGCCGCCGCCCAGGCTCGCGCGACCAAGGCCCGTTGGGCCTGCAGGTCAGAGCAGCCGAGCAGGGTCGTCTCCCAGTCCTCCCGGGTTGGGTTGGGGTGAGGGGGGATAGCAGGGTTGGAGGGGCAGGCCCACACCATGTGGTAGATGTCCGAAGACTTCTCCGCACAGTGCGGACAGCTGCCCGAGAAAGAAGGGTCGAAGTGTTTCAGAGCTGCCGGGCACAGCAAAGTATTAGTATACAGGCGGAGCAGAAGCCGCTCCTCCGCCTTTGACAGACCTTTACACGGACGGGGATAAAGACCATGGCCAGATTGATAGAGTAAAACGATGTCTTTGAAGGTGTAAGCTGGAATAAATTCGAGTTCCTGATCGTCAGGGTCGGAGGGGAATGTCCGGTGAGAGAGCGCGCGGGCGGCGGCGTCAGCTGCCTCATTTCCCTCAAGGCCCATGTGAGCGGGAGCCCAAACGATACGCCGGTGCGCGGGGTCACCGGTGTAGACGCTGTTTTGAAGAATGCGGTAGGCTAGATACGGTACCCAGCCCTGCTCGACGTTCCGACATGCCCCTCGCGAGTCGGAAATAATTGTTTTTGAATTGGAATCAGATGCAGCCAACGCAATGGCGACCTCCTCCGCGTGTGTTATGTCACGGGCTCGGAAAGTAATGCCGTTCACTGTTTTGGATTGGTGGACGACTGCGGCTGTGTACCATCCCCCATGGTGGGGGCCTGAGGCATCCACGTAGAATACGCCGGGTTTCGATCCATAGTGGCGAGCCAGGGCTTCCGCCCGCGCCAGGCGCTGGCCATTATGGTCCTCACGGTTCATGTTCGCGGGAAGAGGGCGCACGTGGAGGGCGCATCTCCACTGGGATGGAATACGTACGCGCTCTTCCATGAGAGTGGTATGTTGGATGTGTAGCCGGGCAAGGAGGCGGCGACCCGACGATGTCTTCGAGAGACGTGTGTATTGGTTAGTCAAGTGGGCTTCCCGGAGCTCCCGAAATGTGTTTACCATGCCTAGGCCCAGGAGGCGCTTGTTGGAGGTGGTCACGGGGAGGCCTAGAGCCCGCTTAACAATTTTGCGGAGGATGACTTCGAGTGAATCCTCGTCTTGCTTCCGCAGGTGGAGGTATGGAGTCGAATATAGAATTCGACTGGTTACAAATGCATACGCCAGCCGCAAGGCGTCCTTACATCGTAACCCCCCGCGCTTGTTAGAAACCCGGCGGACCAAGCGGCCCACCTGGTCCCCCACCTGACGGAGTTTGGCCAATGTTGTTTCTGACCGTCTGTCTTGATGTATAAAGAGCCCCAGTACCCGGACTTCGATATTTTCAGGGATTGGACCTGTCTCAAGAGACAATGAAATTTTGGCTGTGCACTTTGGTGAGGGGCGTATGTGCACAAATTCAGACTTTTGGGTGGAGCATTGGAGGCCGCAGCGGCGAGCATAACGGTCCACTATGGTTGCCGCCTCCTGCAGGTTAGCCTCAGTGTCTGCAAGGGAACCGTGCGTGGCCCACAGGGTGATGTCATCAGCATACAGCGCATGCTGCACACCGGCGACAGCATCCAGCTGGGCCGGTAGGCGCATCATAGCCAAATTGAATAAGAGAGGAGAGAGCACCGCGCCCTGGGGTGTACCCCTGGTTCCTAAATGAAAAGGGCCATGTTCTTTATCCTGGATCCGAATGTAAGATTGTCTGTCGGTTAAAAATTGTCGAATGTATTGAAAGGCATTTCTGCCGCAGTTAGTTTGAGAGAGGTGGGTGAGAATGATCTCGTGGGTAACGTTGTCGAATGCACCCTTCAAATCCAAGGCGAGTACGACCTTGTCATTGTGAGGGCATTCCACGGGGTCGAGGACAGCCCGATTGAGTTGTAGCAGGACATCTTGTGCAGATCTGTGTGGGCGAAATCCGAACATGGTGTCTGCGAAAAGGTGTTTGGATTCCATGAACTCGGACAACCTGTCACGTACCATCGTCTCCATGAGTTTGCCCACACAGGAAGTCAGAGAGATGGGGCGGAGGTTGTCCGTGTTGATGGCCTTGCCAGCTTTAGGAATGAAGGTGACCAGGGCGGTCTTCCACTCGATGGGTAGTGGCACTTCCCCAAGCCAGATTGAGTTAATGTAATTCAATAAAGACATGTACGCTGGGTCGGGGAGGTTGGCTAACAAATTTTGTCCCGACCCGGAGCGGTGCCGCGTTTCATTTTTGCCAGGGCCGCCTTCAGGTCGTGGAGCTGGAACGGTTGATCCAGCTGAACGTTCTCAGAACCTGCATAAGAGTACGCCGGCCCGCGGGAGTCCTGGGTGGTGCACAAGTACTGGTCCCGGAGCTTGTGCGCCAATTGATTTGTGTTGCCCTGAAAGCTGTGTATTGCTCTTTGGAGGTGTTTTTGAGTTTCCGTGCGTGTTTGCGTTGGGTCAATTAGGGCGCGAAAGAGTCGCCACGTGTTCCGGCTGGACATTTGCCGCGCGGCCGTATTACATCGGGCCACCCACTTGGAGTCGGCGAGTTGGGCCGCATACTCAGCCGCTCGTTGAGTGAGCTCGGCGATGCGAGCTTTAAGTTTCCGGCTGTGCTTTTGCCGGCGCCACCGACGGACGAGGCAATGCCGGGCCTCCCAGAGATGGAGCAGGTGGTTGTCCACATCCGAGACCGCCTCTGAGAGCTGAATTTGAGTTTCGGAGGAGCGAAGGCCAGAGACCAATTGTTGTGACCAAGACTGGTAGCCCTGCTCATGTATGGGTGTGACATTGTTATAATTCTGCCTGAACTTGGTCCAATCTGGGAGTCGGGCTTGTGTTGTTGGTCGCGCGAAAGGAAGGGTCCTAATCGTAGTATTCAGGAGGCAGTGGTCGCTGCCGAGGGTTTCCTCGGTGTTGACCCAGTCTGCATATTGAATGTTGCGGGTGAAGGTCAAGTCCGGACATGTATCCCTAGTCACGGAGTTGCCTGTATGAGTTGGGTGGACTGGGTCAGTGTGAAGAGTGAGGCCCAGCGTTGACGCAAGCTCCGCCAACTTGCGTCCCCGCTTCTCTTCACGGCAGTAACTTCACATCCGAGCGGGAGCGTTGAAATCGCCCACAATCAGGAGGGGGTCTCGACCCGCAACTCTCAGTGCGCGGCTAAAGAGGTCCGCAAATGATACATTCGGAAATTTCGGATTGCAGTATACATTGAGTATGTGTAGCGGTGGGTCCTGTTTGCGGAGTGGGAGGAGGGTCACCATTACATAGGAGTATTCACGTTGAATGTCTAAGTCGACCTGGTTGGCTGTATAATTTCTATGGACTAATAGACAAGACGAGGGGTCCTGCTGGAACGTCGTATAATTTGTTAGTACGGCACCTTTCCCTGGCTCTTGGAGGGCACCTACGGCAGGCAAATGCTGAAAGGTTGAAAGGAAAAGTCGGAGGTCGGCCCGCTTGGAACGGGACCGGAGCGCCCGACAGTTCCATTGAGTAATCGTAATGCGGGAAGCCGATTTGGAAAGAGGGGAGCGCCTACACCGGTGGTGTCCCGCCATGCTCAGATTTAGAGGTGAGAGGTGGAAGTGAGGTTGCCCCCGAGCCAGATACCAGGGGCTGAAGCTCAGCAACTGGAAGGGGGCAGCTATCTTCGTCATCGTCAAGGTCATTTACTCGGCGGGACAATCTGGAGGGCCGACCAGATACGTCCTTAAGAGGACCGGTTCTTCGAGAAAGGCGGGTGTTAGTCGCGACGTGTTGAGCGATCATAGAGGGGATGGCCTCCATGACTCTAGCGATGAGGCGTTCCATCGCAGTTTCCAACAGGGTGTCAAATTTAGCATTAAGACGGGCTTCGAGTTCGGCAAGGGAAGGTTCCAGAGCCGGCGCCACCGCCGTCTCGCTCTCTATAGCGTCCGTGTCGGGGGTACTAGGGGGAGGGGGAGTTGTTTTAGCTTCTAAGGCTTCAATTTTGGCAAGTAGCATCTCGTTTTGTGCCCGGAGAGAAGCTACAAGGTTGTGGAGCTCAGCGTCAGCCGCCGAGCGAGGGGGAGGGGAGAGGGGGTGGGAGGAGGAGGCAACCCTGCCTGAACCGCTCACCTGTTTGCCATTTTTGACAGCGTTTGCCCAGGAACCGGCCGCGCCACTCTTGTCTTGGGAGCGGGCTTGCTTCTCCTGGCCGCCGTGTGGGGGCGGGGGTGGCACTTGACAGCCCTTGACGTCCTTCCCGCTGGTAGGCGTCTGTCGTTTTGAAGCGTCGCTGCCGACGCTACCAGGGTGATGTGGCTGCCTGCCCGTCACGCTGGATTTCCCGCCCTTAGGGGCGGCTGGCTTGGTATGCCGATATTTAGCACTGCAGTCCCGCGAGTTCGTGGCATGGCCACCACCACAAACAGCAAATTTTGGCATACACTGGTGAGGGGCCCGCACCCCCTCTATTATGGGTGCCTGCTGTCCACACAGGCCACACTTGTCTTGTGTTGGGTTGGGACAAGAGTCCGCCCGATGGCCGACAGTTCCACACAAACTGCAGGCCGGAATAGTGCGCAAATATTGGTGCACTGTGACAATCTCAGAATTGTAGTGTACGTACCGAGGCCTCACCGTGCCGGCAAAAGTGAGCCGAGCCTTGTTTGAGGAGCCGAATTTTCGGATATCGAGTAAAGTGCCGCTCCTCCACTGCACGCAAGGTTGGAGAGACTCAGACGTCTCTTTGTTGGCCACCGTAATGACCCCATAGCAGACGTCCGCTTCGTGTTCTTTGAGATGGCCGGCGAGAGGCACATCTCCTTTGGTCGATTTGATAGAAAAGTCGCCTAGCAGACGGTCTGCGACGTGAGCGTTCCGGGTGCTGGCGAGGATCAAATTTTGTTCCTTGCTTAAAAGGAGGCTCAACTCGGCTGCCTGAGGCGCCCCGAGGAAAGCGCCGAACGCGGCACCGAGCTCGCCGTGTTGAAAGGCGTCCCGGATGGCGAACGATTTCCGGGGCTTGATCACGATGACAAAGTCGTCCTTTTGAAACTTTGGTAAAGGCTTGGGCCGCCACTTGGTAACTGGGTTGCGGCCCTTACGGCCGGAGTCCTTCGCCGCTTGCGAGGCGGGAGCTTGGCGGGTAGCATTTTCGGCGGTTGCCGAGGCGTCCGCCGCTATTTTGGCCTCTCGTCTGGAGCGACGCTCAAGTAGACGGAGGAGAGATTCATTGCGGATCGGGTCCGCGGGTGCCGATTTGGGTTCCGCAGTGACGGGAACGGTCGACCAAGACATGGCGTCCGGGTCATAACCGCGTTGAACGGGCGTTTCCGTCATCTTGCAGAAAGCAGGAGCTCCCTCGCAGCCGAACGCCGGCGCAGCCGTTAGGCTTATCGTCGGCACCGGAGGCGGGAAGGAAAACCCGCTTTAAAATTTGAAAAACTGGGCCCACCTGAATGAAATTGGTGTCCACGGATGCCGATCAGCTTGCCGAATCCAAAGTGAGCAAAATTGATGAGGTCCGACGACTTGAGTCGTGGCTCCTCTCAAAAAATGACGGAACCGAAGCGCCACACGTCTGACAGACGCGATACGCTGCCGCGTTCGTGCGGCGCGCTCAAGGGCGCGCTCTGGAAGGCGGAAGCGTTCAAGCAGCAACTAGCATCTACTAAGGCAGCACAACAGCATTAGGTGAACGTCGGGCTATTTTCTGCAGAAATTGGCACGAACATCGGTCCTACACTGGCATTTGAGCCGAGCGCTGCCATTTTGACACATCGGCCCTAGTTTCATGCCAGTTTAGGGCCAAAGGTCTCATACTAACATCCAAGTTTCCAACATTGGTACCCAGCTTTCGAGCACTGGTATCCTGCTTTTGAAAATTGGCACATTCAATTAAACTACTCGCCGGCACTGTGGATGTATCATTCTCCTTAGAAAATATTCATAAGTGAGGGCGCCAACGAATTCCTCAAAAAAGACCCGTTTATGGCATCCAATTACGAGAATCACGCTTCTCGCGCACTCAGAATAGATTGCATTAACACCAGCCACCCTGGGAAGTAAAGAAAGGGGGGGGGGGGGGGGGTCCAAGAGCATGGTGGCAGAGGCTGTGGTAAAATAATTTATTTTCAAGTTTGGTGCGTGCCGATCGTTGAGGTTGGACAACGCAGCTCAGCAAGCTGTTGTGGCACGATTTAGGCATCCATAAAGTCCTTAACGGAGCTGTCGTCCAGTGAACTGATCAGTCATATCCGAAGTAATCGTTGCACTCCTCTTGCAAGAGGACTGTTGGTCTGCATTCAAACAAATTACTCGTTTAGCTCCAGCACGATAACCTCACGAAGCGCCAAGCCTGCATAGAGACGCATGATGTCATGATAAGCCTAGATATAGTCGTCACAGGACAAAATTAAAAATGATTAAATAACACTGAATTTTGTGAGACACAGTCTGCGTAAAGACACTAGCAACATATTTCGCAGGATAAATTTTTATTTATGCTTAAGAACAAACTCCAGATTGGTTGCACCAAGTGGAATTTTAATTTACTTAACTTGCCTTGTACCGAATGGTTCATTTTTAGTTTAGTGCGCCGTATCGCACCAAAGTAAACATATTCAATGCAACAAAAGCAAATTAATGTGATATTGAAAAGTGATTAATGTATAATTCTGTTGTAATTTCATAACTCGTATCACTAAGCGAATGCTACACATACCATCCTGATGTGCGCTAGGCTGCACAATTGGCAACGAAAACAATGCCACCAATCATCATTTCCACACCACCTGGCGATGATAGCCAGCTTTAATGGAGCAAGAACGGCATAGCAAGAACTGCAGTCTGTCACGTCTAAGGTATTTGAGCGCCATTCTGAGAATTATGACATTATCAAGATGCATGTTCTAAACGGGCACGAGGTGCGAATTCTTAGCGGCAACCTCGTAGCGTTGCCCGGGGCCATTCCTGTACTCCCTCCCTGTCTTCCGGAGCGAATCTAAAAACGAAAAAGTATGCAATGCGGTCAAAAGGTTTGTTTTAGCACACAGCTCCTTGCATCGACATTGTGTCCGTCGTCTTCAAGTGAGCCGTTCGTGCGCACTCATTTCCGAATGAGCTGCTGCCACCTTCCTGTTCGGCCCAGACGAATATTATGTCTGCCCTGAGAAGTGTCAGGGCTGACGCTATCCACTACTTAATGGCGACGTCAAGCTATGCGAGATGAAATACCCGAGAAGGTGTGTCGGGTTTTATAGAACACGTAGCTAGCTGCAGGCACACCGTCTAGTAATTGTGAAAGCTGTTTTCATGAAGACGGTAGCTGCATCGTAAATGGCTATAACAAGCTGTACGGCCTAGAAAGAGAAGTTTATTTTGTTCTGTGTTGACAGAGAAAATACAAAACAAAACGGATGAACTTAATGCTCTGATGAGTCAAGCACATGCGCAGTGACGCAGCACTGAGCACGTCAGTAATGCAGTAAGAAAGCCGATACTCGACCGCCACGCAGGACGATAAAGTATGTCGACCATTTGCGCAAGAACTCAGCCTCGCTCATTGACAGAGCGTCCACGCATGCTTGTTCAAAAAGGCGCGTGCGGAGGCGCTGCAACATTGGGAACATTGTTCTTTGCGGACGCCCATTTACGCTTTACGGCCTGCTGTTCAAAGCTGCAGCTTCTGTTCCCGTCATTCAAAGAATCCTTGATCGAAGCAGACGGCTTAAATATCTGTGCAAGTGTAAAGACAAATCTTGATAAACAGGCGGCGAATTCACAAACTTTTCATCAGATGCGGAAGAACAAAAAAGCAAAGTTCAGCACTGAAAGAAGCACCATCAGAATTTACAGAGTAAAGAATTTAAGGAACAGCTCTTTATCTACCAACTTTGCTGCGTCTGGAATTATTGTCTCCATCACGTGTCATGATACGGCGTCCAGAACACAGCTCAACGCTTGCGCACTGGAACAGTTTTGGCCTAACATCCGATTAGATGTTACGGCATGTTGTTAACATGTGGTATCGTGTCGTTCGCACAAATTTAGTCTGTACTTTTGTGCGCTCCAAGCGCAGTGGTTTTTTATTGTGCGCCAACACCAGCCAGCCGATATTCTTGTTTTGTTCACGCCAGAAGAAAGAATTTACCCTTAGTTATTGGTGCGGCGCTCCCTGTCTTTCCTGAGGCGTAACAGGTGAGGAGCGAGACATGTAGTTAAGCGCGACTGCAGCGCAGGTAACACCAGCGAAGGCTGCGGCAGTCACGCCAGCTTGCGGATAGGATATATAAGAAGCTGCAAAACTGATTGGTCTGAGAACATTGGTTTGGACAGGGCGGGGCACTTTTCCTTTATACAAAAAGTAACGCACTGATTCGCTCCTCCTGAGTGTATCTGCCACAGAATGCATTAGTAAAAATTCCCGTTGCAAGTTAGTAACGCGACAAATTATCGAGCGCCATTTAACCTATATGATGGTCTAGGCATTGCCTGAAAAGGCCGGAAATGCGCCTTGTTGTTATCGTTGTCCTCAAGAAGATGATGGCGCGTACCCACTGCAAGGAATTGGCCAATACGTATTTTCGCTGCTGCCATCGTGTGTTCATTATCAAGAATCTTTATTTTTATTGCACCGTGTTACCAGCAGACCTGAGCCATGTTAGCACAAATAGTACATTGCGAGGAGCACCTATTCCACGATTGACATATATTTCTGGGCTGAAACACTGAATGAACACTGTCTCTGTACAGCAAGGGAAGGTCGTAGTTGCGTGTAAGGGTATTTATGGCATTTTATCTTAATACAAACTGACAACAAACAACGCGAAACAGCTCCACGTTCCTCTTGCACAAAAATGATTGCGTTTTAGGCGCATTCCACAACAAAGTCCCTTTGCTGAAAAGTGGAGCGCAGGCGCTTGTTTGCACACACGCCGAGTCTGCTTGATATTCCTAGTAAAAAAATTAATTCAAAGTCTACAGTCGAACACCTCGCAAGGAATCCATCATTTAGATGGTTTTCTCACGATACCTCAATCTGCAGCCTGACCACGCTCACTGCAGAACCAAAACCTCTTCCACTGACGTTCGTTTAGAGACCGTAAAATGATATCGGTGGGTATATTCAAGTGTAACAGATATGTAGAGGTGGTCTTTGTGGCTATTCAAATCAAATTTGTAAGCTCTGCTTTCACCCTATAATCCTGAAATAATATTTAAAAATCACTGCTCGCCGTAGCGCGCAACCGATTCGGGCGACACATCTCGCCGAGCGTACTCTTCACCGATGACGTCAGTGGGCAAACGGGGCGAGCTTGGAAGCTCGCCCTGGTTGCCGATCTCTTTTAATGCACTTGGGGTGAGGGCAGGGCCCACTGATGCTCATCGTACGTTTCAATGCTGTTGTTAGCCGCCACGGTTGATTAGTGGCTATAGTGCATGACTGCTAGCCCGAAAGACGCGGTTCGATCCACCAGTGGCTGCCGCATGTCAACGGAGGGGAAATGCTAAATGCCGGTGTAATGTGCAATGTCCGTGCACGCTAAGGAACCCTAGGTGGTAGAAATTTCCCGGAGCCCTCCAAAATTGCACCCTCCATAGTGTCAGTCACTTTGAGACATAAACAACATTAAAAAAAACCAAGCCAATGCTGCTGTTTTATCATAAATTAGTTTTTTTTTCTACCGTTGCGCGGTGATATCGGCAACAGTTGCTGCCGTTGCACTGTAATAGAAATTTGTGGGCCCCGCCGCGGTGGCTCAGGGGTTACGGCGCTCGGCTGCTTGCCCGAAAGACGCGGGTTCGATCTCGGCCGCGGCGGCTGAATTTCGATAGAGGCGAAATTCTAGAGGCCCGTGTACTGTGCACTGTCAGTGCACGTGAAAGAACCCCAGGTGGTTGAAATTTCCGGAGCCCTCCACTACGGCGTCCCTCATAGCCTCAGTTGCTTTGGGACCTTAAAACACCAATAAACCAATAAAAATTGGGGGGGGGGGGTGTTCATGCAGCAGTCATTAGCCCCAATTTGCTTTTCACCATCTCGGCCTGCAGCGTTAATGGGAACGTAGGTTGTCCATATTTACGTCCCAACGTCGCCTCTTGTTTCTACATTTTTTTATATTTTATGACAATAAAAATATCTAGCGCACTCGTCAAGTCATTATCATTCATCGTGTGATCGCCTGCACCCCGCAAAGTATAGAAATCAGTCTGTTGCGGCGTAGGGTTGTTATGGCTTCACTTTTGTGCTACAGTGCTCATTTTTAGGCGCCTTTCAAGAAGTTTGTTAACGAAAACATATTGTTTAGGGGGCGCTTAAAAATGGCTACCATGCTAGTCTGCCTGGGAAAGAGAATTTGGGAGATAAATAAGAAATGAGAGCGATGCGAAAGATGTAAAATGAAAGAAATGAAAAAGGGGGAAGATAAAATCAATCCATTAGGTGCGCACTGAGGTGCATCGGCGAGTAATGATGCAGAATATCAAATGATGAAGTGCATAGTCCGACAAATGGGGTGAAAAAGTTCGCTAAGTAAAGAGTGCATGATGGTAACATGGAGATGTCTAGTGTGACTTCATTATGCAAGCGAAAGTTCATTACATGTCTCTGTTGCCTAAGGCACTCTAAGGGACCAAGGCACTGTCCATTGTTAGAGGCACTGGAGAGAGCGCATCCATGCAATGTTCGTGGTAGCATGCTCGCCTGCATAAGCAGTGCACTCAAGCAGAATATGTTGCACAGTTTGATCCAGCTGCAGTTGTCACAAAGCGGACTAATCATTTCACCGAAAGGTTATCGCAAGTCGTTTGTGAATGCAGCACTCAGTCGAAGTTCGTGATGAGTTCCCAGACGGCGAGGAATTCTGCGTGGGAGTCTTGATCCTAGATGCGGGGCGACTGAGCAAAGAAGTTTGTGCTGTTGCGTCGGTAAGCTCCAGAGCGGATACGTTTCTTCGGAAGCAAATCTCTTAGGCGTTAGGAAGCAAAAAAGCCCGAATGTATCGGCGATGTTAGTGGGCTTTACGTGCCGCTCATCTTCTTTTTCATTGACGTGCGTGTCACAGTGTGCTGGTATCCACTGAAATCTTATGGTGTGGCATGCGGCAATAGCCAAATGATGTAGGGTAAAGGGCTCAATGAACAAAACGCTGCGCTCATTGTGCGCGCTTCGTCTATTCACTGCTGTGTAAAGCTTTGTAAAGGTGTACTCAAGCGGTGCCTTAAGCCGTATACGGAAGCAAATGAACTTTATTGAGCACAGGATATACCGAAGGCAAATAGGTCGCTTTGCCACGATTGGACCGTTTACAACCGTGCATACGCGCAATAAATCACCAGTACCAAAGCATAATATTGCCACGTATCATTGTAGTGTCCCCAAGGCCGCAGCAAAGGCGTGTTATCATTTTTGTTCCTGACGCGAGAAGCTACCGGACTAATCTCGATTGATCACAGCTATGCCGAGCTGCATCTACGTGTTTCCAGACTACTCTAGATGATCTCGACCTGTTATCTCGAAGTTTCCTTGCCAGCTTTAAATTGAACGATGCCGCGAGCAGCGGGCATTCGTAGTTCGACGACTGACGAGCACGTTTCTTGCTTACGCCGCCGCCGAGTGATTCAGTTCTTTTGCGGGTGCAAGTAAGCCCAAATAAAGATCTTCGTTTGCAAGTTTTGTCGCTGTCTTCCTTACTGCTGGATTGCCGTCACTACAACGTGACATCTGGTGGAGGTGCTGGGCAGCCTTCCATGTACCGGACACCCCCAGCAAGTCGCGACGCCAGCCCTTCGAGTCATTCACTGGAGGACTTGACTCCAGTCCACCGCACAAGCCGACGTCTGCAAGGGGACGCACCTGAGTTCGGGATTCTGCCGGACCCTACCCGAAAGCGAAAGCCAGTAGCAACGTCCACCACAAGCCTGCCCCAGGAGACGACACCAATCATTCTTCAGGAGCCCCGGGTGCCACAAAACTTCGACGCTTCGCCTGGTGCTGACCCGGAAGAATGGCTGGAATAGTTCGACCGTCGGCTATCTTCAACAACTGGGACGATGCCACGAAACGTAGGTACGACTTCTTCGCCTTGGAGGGACCAGCAAGAATTTGGTTTGAGATCGAGGAAGCTAACCTCACAAACTGGGAAGCATTCAAGGAGCAGCTTCTAAAGATCATCTCGAACGTCGTGCGAAAGGAGAGTGCCCAGCAGCTGCTACAGTCTCGCATACAACACCCACAAGAGACCGTTACAGTGCACACAGAGGAAATGAAGCGTCTCTTCCGGCGTGCTGACGCAAACATGAAGGAAGAAGAAAAAGTAAAGCTGCTCATGCGAGGAGTTAAAGAGCAACTCTTTGCCGGCCTGGTCCGCAACCCAGTGAAAACTGTCGCAGAATAATAGGAGAGGCGTCAACTATGGAAAAAACTCTTGATACCCGAGCCCGCCAGTATGACCGCCAGCAGCGCATTTTCTCAGCTAATTGCCTGGACACGGCTAACAACTTTAACCTGCGGGAGGTTATCCGTCAAGTTTTGCGAGAAGAGCTCCGACGATTGCTGCCAACGGGAACGCATCCGCAGCTTTCATAGATCACAGACGTCATCCCGGATGAGGTTCAACAGTTCTTGGGTGTGGAGCCGAAAACCATGCAGCCTCTGCAGCCCACAGCCATGACTTACGCCGCAGCTGTGCGCCGTCCTGCACCTCGAGGACGGTACCCAAGCACCTATCGCCCGCAGGCAGCTTCGTTGGACCACCGCCCTCTCGCCCCAACCCGCCCGTCCTAAGAGTGTCGCACACAGCCGAGGAAATACGACGAGTGAAGAACTCCCGACCAGCGCCGCCCACTATGCTTCCACTGTGGCGAAGCCGGTCACGTCCACCGGCACTGCCCATACAGAAGACTGGGCATCCGAGGGTTCTCTTACGACGTTCTACGACCGCGACCCGGCCAGCGACCAGCCGAAATCGAGGAGTTTTTGCGCGGGAAGGACGCTCATCGCCGAGCCGCCTATCACGTTCCCCGTCGCAATCTTCACCGCGCTCTGTATCTCCTAGCCGAGCTTACGCGATGCGTGGACGCTCCCCCGGCCCCCGAAGGTTAAACTGAATAAAGCAGCCTCTGGAGGTGAGGTTGCTTCTGAGCGGAAGAACAAAGATCCTCCATCGACGAAAACGCAAGGCCATGCCTCAACTACGACGACAACATCAACGACGACGACGCGGCCAGACTTGAACCTCATGCCACCGCCAAGAGAAGTAACGTCGGAGTACGCCCAACGCAGTCTCACTGCCCGACGAAGCCGAGATCGTACACCGAAGACAACATGCCATAAGAAAACGCGAACAAGTGACCTTGAAGTTATGGTCAACGGTCACGCGGTTACTGCCTTGGTGGACACCGGAGCTGACTACTCCGTCATGAATGGGCCACTCGCTGTCCGACTAAGGAAAGTAACAACACCTTGGGATGGCCCGCTGATCCGCACTGCATGTGGTAACCTGATTACGCCATCAATACGCTGCACCGCGAGAGTTACTGTAAACTGGAGAACCTATGCTACAACCTTCCTGGTCCTTCAGCAATGCTCGCGAGATGTGATACTAAGAATGAACTTCCTGAATGATCATCGGGCAATCATCGACCTTCGATCTAAGTCGATCAAGCGACTCATCACGTTGCCTTAAACGACCTCGACGAAGCATTGAGCGTGCCGCCCCGATCGAGTGTCCTCGCCTGCATAGGTACTGGAGACATCGAAACTGCCGAAGGCGCCATCGAGGGGAACACCCAGCTACTCCTGGATCGAGGACTGGGCGTCGCAAGGGGAGCCGCCCAAATCCGAAATGGCCAAGCCCAGGTGTTGCTAACCAACTTCACAGAAGAATACCGGCATCTAAACAAAGGTACGACGATCGCTTTCCTCGACGAGCTGCCAGACATCAGAGACATATTTGCCCTACCCGACCAACCCTTTGAACCATCTGACCAAGGCCATCAACCAACGTTTGATATCAACCTAGCATTACAACGGAGCAAACAAGACCAAATACGGAGTCTTCTTCGAAAGTACACCGATTGCTTCTCATCAGCATCGAATGTGCGACGAACCCGGCTTGCCAAGCACCGCATTGTCACAGACGAACACGCCCGACCACTGCGACAAAGCCCTTACCGCGTATCACCGCTAGAACACCAAGCTATCCGCAAGGAAGTTGAGGAAATGCTTCGTGACGTCGTCATCCAGCCATCGAGGAGCCGCTGGGCAGGACCAGTCGTCGTAGTGAAGAAGACGGCCCCCTTCGCTTTTGCGTCGATTACCGCCGCTTGAACAGCATTACGAAGAAGGATGTCTATCCCCTCCCCCGCATGGACGATACATTGGACCGGTTGTGCAACGCTAAGTACTTCTCATCGATGGACCTGAAGAGCGGCTACTGGCAAATTGAAGTCGACGAAAGAGATTGCGAGAAGTGTGCGTTCATCACACCACACGGACTCTTCGAGTTCAAGGTGATGCCATTCGGCCTCTGCTCTGCCCCAGCGACGTTCCAGAGAGTAATGGATACGGTTCTCGCAGGCTTGAAGTGGCAAATTTGCCTAGTCTACTTAAATGACGTTGATGTCTTCTCCTCAAGCTTTGAAGACCACCTCAGAAGGCTTTTGATAGTGCTGGAAACAATCAAGTCTTCAGGCCTAACACTGAAACTAGAGAAGTGCAACTTCGCCTACTAGGAGCTGCTGTACCTTGGTTACGTCGTAAGCAAGGATGGAGTTCATCGAGACCCTCAGAACGCGGCTGCGATCGCAGAGTTTCCACAGCCTAATGACAAGAAAGCTATCCGCAGATTTCCCGCATTGTGCGCTTATTACCGCCGATTCATGAAGAACTTTTCGCGCATCGCTGAACCTTTGACCCAACTTACCAAGGCTGACGTGCCTTTTAAATGGGAAAGGCCGCAAGAAGAAGCTTTCAAAGAGCTGAAGCGCCGCTTGCAGTCTCCTCCTGTGCTCGGGCACTTTGATGAAAACGCCGAAACCGAAATCTATAGCGATGCAAGCAGTGTGGCTTAGGAGCGGTCCTCGCTCGGAAAAATGGAAGACAGGAGAAAGTAATCGCGTACGCTAGCCGTTCACTGTCGAAAGCCGAGGCCAACTATTCGACCACCGAGAAAGAATGTCTCGCCATTATTTGGGCCACGTCAAAATTTCGCCCCTACCTGTACGGACGACCATTCAGGGTTGTGAGCGATCGCCATGCTCTGTGCTGGCTAGCCAATTTGAAAGATCCCTCGGGTCGCCTTGCTCGTTGGAGCCTGCGCCTTCAAGAATTCGACATAACTGTAGTCTACAAATCTGGTTGCAAGCATTCCGATGCAGACTGCTTATCGCGAGCCCCCGTCGCCGCAGCACGGAAAGAGGAAGACGACGGCGCTTTCTTAGGACCGGTAAGCGCAAGCAGTTTCACGCAGCTGCAGCGCTCGGATCCTGATTTGCAAAGCCTTGTTGATTATCTGAAAGGCAAGACCGCATCGCCTCCCCAAGGGTTCGAGCGGCAACTGTCGTCCTTCGTCCTTCACAATAATGTTCTCCTGAAGAAGAACTTCGCGCCCAACAGGACAGTGCATTTTCTTGTCGTGCCCAAAAATTTCAGGGAAGAAAATATGCAGGCATGTCATGAAGAGCCGACTGCAGGGCATCTCGGGATTGCTCGCACGTTGCACCGCATCCAGGAGGAGTACTATTGGCCGCGGCTAGCTACCGACGTTTCCCATTACTTGAAAACGTGCCGTGAGTGTCAGTGACGCAAAACGCCTCGGACTAGACCAGCCGGACTCCTGAACCCCATACCACCGCCAACTAAGTCTTTTCAGCAAATGGGGATGGACCTCCTCGGCCCCTTTCCGACTTCATCAGGTAACAAGTGGATCATCGTGGCCACGGACTACATGACCCGGTACGCCGAAGCAAAAGCGTTCCCTAGTGGTACCGCAACAGAAGCCGCAAAATTTTTTTGTCGAAGAAATTCTCCTCCGACATGGCAACACCGAAGTGCTCATCACAGACAGAAGAACGGCATTTACAGCGGAGCTGACGCAAGCCATTTTAAACTACAGCCAGAGAAGCCATCGGAGGACAACTGCCTATCATCCGCAAACCAACGGACTCAAAGAGCGTCTAAACAAGACCATCGCAGACATTCTCTCCATGTACATCGATGCCAAACACAAGACGTGGACTCCATTCTGCCCTTCGTTATCTTTGCCTATAACACTGCCGTCCAGGAGACAGCCAGTTTTACCCCATTCCAGCTGCTATACGGCAGGAAGCCCACGACAACACTCGACGCAATGCTCCCGCACGTTTCCGACGAAGATAGCCTCGACGTCGCCGCCTACCTTTATCGCGCCGAGGAAGCCTGAAGACTTGCGCGACTTCGCATTCAAGACTGCGCATTCAAGACTTCGCATTCAAGAAGGCTTCGCACAGCGACGCCCGACGCTACAATCTGCGCCGACGAGACACGCCTTACAAGCGAGGTGATCGTGTTTGGATATCGACGCCAGTTCGCCGCAGTGGATTGAGTGAAAAGTTGCTGCGACGGTACTTTGGCCCGTACAAGGGTCTCCGTCGCATCGGTGACCTCGACTATGATGTCATCCCCGACGGCACGACAGCATCTCAGCGACGCCGCACACGCCCGGAAGTCGTACATGTACGCCTGAAGCCATATTATGAACGCTAGAGGAGTCGAAGTTTGCATTCTCTGTGTTTATTTTCATTTTAAAGCATCGAGACAATGCTTTTTTTGGGAGGGGTAATGGCACGTATCATTGTAGTGTCCGTTCGTTCGCGCAAGGCCGCAGGAAAAGGGTGTTATCATTTTCGTTCGTGACGCGAGAAGCGACCGGACTAATCTCGATTGATCACAGCCATGAAGAGCTGCATCTACGTGTTTCCAGATTACTCTAGATGATCTCGACCTATTATCTCGAAGTTTCCTTGCCGGCTTTAAATTGAACGATGCCGCGAGCAGCGGGCATTCGTAGTTCGACGACTGACGAGCACGTTTGTTGCTTACGTCGCCGCCGAGTGATTCAGTTCTTTTGCGGGTGCAAGTCAGCCCAAATAAAGAGCTTGGTTTGAAAGTTTGGTCGCGGTCTTCCTGACTGCTGGATTGCCGTCACTAGAACGTGACAATATCTTATGCCGACGTGGCTGGCAGTGCCGTGATTTTAGGCACAAGCATGCCACACACACCTTATGCGAACTCTAGTTTTTAACCCATGTACAAAGATGCGTACCTAGCCGTCCTAGTGGCTCAGTGGTCATGACGCTCGGCTCCATACACGAACGACGCGGGTTCCATCCCGGCTGCCGCGGTCTGATTTCGATGCAGGTGAAATTCTAGTGGACCTTGTACTGCATGGTGTCAGTGCAAGTTAAAGAGCCCCACGGCGTTTCATTCCCGTTGTTAATAGCTACTTTAAAAACCCATTCTTCCTTATATCACAAGATAAATCAAATCAGTCACAAAGCCAGAAAATTATCCGCATATTTTATGATATATTGTTTAACATTATGAGTGTATTTCACACAGCAATCAGAGTAACAATCACTGCCAGCTTAGCCTCAAGGTCACTCAGGTGACTGAACTGACATCCACGCCTAGGAGGCATTTCAAGTCCCACGTTAAAATTATGCATGCTACGTTTCGTAAACAGACACAGGTAGGCCGTCGTCCCATGTCGTCGCCTCGTCGGTATCGCTGACTGCGCTTTCGTCTTCATTGCTTCGGGTGACTTCACCTACGCGACGCTGTGACAGTGTTGTGCCAGCTGCTGCTGTGGCGTTGGGCTCTGTAGCAGCTGCTGGATCCGTCGCGGGCGACTCTTCCTTTTCTACCACGCCACCACTGACGTAAAAGTAGGCTCCCGACACTAGCACGGCGAGGGTAATGACAACGCACGCAATGAACGACGCAGCTGCTGCCTGGTTGCCGGGTTCATTCAAATCGGCCCAGTTTTGGACTGAAGGGGAGTCACCTTGCCTGCCATGAGCTTCGCCGACGTCCACGACGGGTAACAGGGCTTCACCACCTTCAGGAGGCGCTTTCTTAGATCCCCGCAAGATGCTCCGCAGCGGTTGACCAGGATGTGCCGACATTCTTCTTCTTCTCCACACAAAAAATGGCACATACTCACGCGGGGGGATTGCCCACGGTACGGTGGTGAATGCCAAGGAGGTATATGAGCTGGAAAAAAGGCGTGAAGCGCCAAAGTAGAATGGTGGAATGACTGAAACTAGAAAAATATTATATTAATTGTTGAAAAATTCGTTCTTCTTCCTATACCCGAAATTTCGATTTCAAAGGAGGCCCAATGAAAGCGTAACTTCAATGAGATGTCATTGTGCCGATCGTGTGAGACGCGGCAACTGCAGCGCCACTTGGGAAATTTTACGTTATCAAGTCATTAGGAAAACAAAAAAAAGCAATGCCATGGTAACGTACCCAAACTGAGGCGCTGGTTTGTAATCTTTGTTTGTGTTCTGTATATGAGCAGAAGGAGCGGTACGCGTTTACATTACGCAGGACAAAAGGCAAGGCCGAGCCGGCGAAGAGAAAGGGGTGTGGGCCAATTGGCAGAAAATTCCTACCGTAAGTATTCTGTCTCGTTGACAGGCATTTTGACCGCAGAATTTACTTTGACAAGCCGGTGCAGAAACCGGTTAACTCGCTGACTTCTCTAAGCAGCGCTTTGTCTCCGCCGTCGTTTGGATTGTCTTTCGTCGCCCGTAATGTAACGTACGTTGCGCTTTTTGTTCTTTTCGTAAGCCCCACCTTATATATAAGGGGCTTTAACGTAAATGGAACCGATAAAAGCGAATGAAATTGCTTTAGTCAATCCACTACTCAAACGGGTGTGATGAATGGACGGAGTGCTTTATACAAAGCTTGGCGGTATTACTTTGCAATTATGCATTTAGATGTGTAGCCGGCATTGAAAGAGAAATGAATTCTGAAGTGTAGGAAGGTGAACACCCTCAATTCAACTGCAGTTCAGTCTTCAAACGAAGACAATGCCGACAAATAACACAAACGCACGGTTTGTAAACGAAACGTGGTCATAAAGTGTATTGTGTTTGACAAGCAGCGTGAGAATTAAGATACCGAGGCCGACGAAACGCAAACAGAAAAACGTACATTCGCTACCTCATAGGAAATAAAACAGGTGTAGCCGCCTTTATTAGCAAGATATGACTGGTTGTTAAGGCCGGTTAGAGCGGGCAAAGGCAGAGCGATCCCAGAACCGCTGATGTTTTTGCCGCGCGTCGGTTCTGCTGCTTCAGCTGCCGATCGTCTTCTTCTCGCCTCGCGCCGCGCATCAGTTGTGTTGCTCCGTCTGCTAAGCGTCTTCCTCATTACATTTGCCCCCCGGGGAAAAAGAGCCATCCTGGCGATTTAGGGAGTCAACAGGACGCAGGGGTCGTAATACGGCTTCAAACGCGAAACGTGAACGGTCTCGCGCCCACGTCGTCGGAGATCGGGTGATGGCGTCACGGGCTCAACGATGTAAGTGACGGGAGAAGTGCGCTCAAGGACGCGGTAGGGTCCGTGGTATTTTGGCAGCAACTTGGTAGAGACCTGCGGCAGCAGAAGGCACACGGAGCCAAACAAGGAATTGCGGCTGAAAAGTTTCTGTGCCATGGGAGTGGTCGAAGCGGTATTTCTGGCGCCCTTGGTCGTCAGACGTGAATGACCGGGCGAGCTGGCGGCACTCTTCAGCGTGTCTGGCGGCTTCAGATACGGTTGTGGATTCCGACGAATCAGGATGGTACGAAAGAATAGTGTCGAGCGGCGAGGATGGTTCACGGCCGTATAGAAGGAAGAACGGCGAGAAACCAGTATTGCTCTGCGTAGCGGTGTTGTAGGCATATGTGACGAAGGGGAGGACGACGTCCCAGTTAGAATGGTCTGCCACCACGTACATTGATAACATGTCACCTAATGTTCTATTGAAACGTTCTGTTAAGCCGTTCGTCTGGGAATGATAGGCAGTAGTGGTGCGGCCACCACGTACATTGATAACATGTCACCTAATGTTCTATTGAAACGTTCTGTTAAGCCGTTCGTCTGGGAATGATAGGCAGTAGTGGTGCGGCGAGTAATGTTGCATTGCTGCAGAAGAGATGAAACTACGTCTGACAGAAACACCCGCCCACGGTCCCTCAACAGTTCACGCGGGGCTCCGTGCCGAAGTATGAAATGGTGCAAGTGGAAGGCTGCAACATCCTGCGCCGTAGCAGCTGGGAGGGCGGCTGTTTCAGCGTACCGTGTCAGGTGGTCTACAGCGACGATGACCCAGCGGTTTCCTGCAGCAGTGTAGGGAAGTGGCCCATGCAGGTCAATGCCAACTCGGTCAAATGGCCTGGATGGGCAAGGCAAAGGCTGCAGAGGGCCGGTCGAATGGCGATGACCGAGCTTGCGGCGCTGGCAATCGGGGCAGGACGGACGAATTTTCGTACGTAGTTATACATGCCGCGCCAGTAATAGCGGAGGCGAAGCCGGTTGTAGGTCTTAAAAGCACCGCCGTGACCAGCTTGCGGGTCGCTATGAAAGGCTGCGCATATTTCTGAGCGTAAATGTCCAGGGATCACTAGGAGCCATTTGCGGCCATCAGAGAGATAATTTCGGCGGTACAAAATCCGATCATGAATAGTGAAGTGGGCAGCCTGACAACGGATTGCGCGCGGTACCGGCACGACAGAACGGTCTGAAAGATAGCGTACAAGAGATGTGATCCAAGGGTCCTTGGACTGCTTGTTGGGCATGTCGTCCAATGACAAGGAGGCGCAGTCGATGGCTGGAGGAGAGGCACTTTCATTGGCTAGAGGTGAACGAGACAAAGCGTCGGCGTCGTTATGCTTCCTGCCAGAGCGATAGATCGCACGAATATCGTACTCTTGAAGGCGTAAGGCCCATCGGGCGAGGCGGCCATTTGGGTCTTTTAGGGAGGACAGCCAACATAGGGAATGGTGGTCCGTGACGACCGCGAAAGACCGGCCGTACACGTAAGTCGGAAATTTCGCGATCGCCCAAACGATCGCCAAGCACTCTTTTTCAGTGACTGAGTAGTTTTGCTCTGGCTTCGTCAGGGTGCGGCTCGCGTATGCAACAACATACTCCGCATACCCCGGTTTACGTTGAGCAAGAACAGCACCGATACCAACACCACTGGCATTTGTGTGGATTTCAGTTGGAGAAGCAGGGTCAAAGTGGCGCAGTATGGGTGGAGAGGTAAGTAGACGGCGCAACGTGATGAACGCTTTGTCACAGGCGGGACTCCAGCTTGATAGGTCGCTACTGCCTCGAAGAAGGGCAGTCAGAGGTGCGATGATAGAAGCGAAATTTCGGGTAAAACGTCGGAAGTAAGAACATAAGCCGATGAAACTGCAAAGTTCCTTCATCGTAGAGGGCTTCGGAAACTCAGAGACAGCACGAAGCTTTGCTGGGGCAGGAAGGACACCCTGTTTCGACACGACGCGGCCCAAAATCGTCAACTGGCGAGCAGCGAAGCGACATTTCTTTAAATTGAGTTGAAGCCCGGCTGCCGCGAGGCATCCTAAAACTTGCTCGAGGCGAACGAGGTGTGTCTGGAAATCTGGGGAGAAAACAACGATATCGTACAAGTAACATAAGCATGTTTTTCAATTCAGGCCGCGCAGTATCGTGTCCATCATCCGCTCAAAAGTGGCAGGGGCATTGCATAGTCCGAAGGGCATGACGTTGAATTCATACAGCCCGTCAGGCGTCACAAAGGCTGTCTTGGAGCGGTCATCGTCGGCCATCGGGACTTGCTAATAACCTGAACGTAGATCTAAAGAAGAAAAGAATTCAGCTCCCTGCAAGCAGTCAAGTGCGTCATCAATGCGGAGCAGCGGATAGACGTCTTTGCGGGTAATTTTGTTCAGGCGCCGGTAGTCAACGCAAAAGCGAATAGAGCCATCTTTTTTGGTGACAAGGACGACGGGGGAAGCCCAAGGACTTTGAGATGGTTGTATGACGCCCTTCTGTAGCATGTCATTTACCTGGGCGTCGATAACTTGGCGTTCGGTGGCCGAGAAGCGATATGGGCGTTGGCGCAATGGCGAATGGGCGCCAGTGTCGATCCGATGGGTAACAGCTGAGGTGCGGCCCAAACGGTGGTGGGAGAAGTCAAACGATGACCGAAACTTATTTAGCAGGGCCGCAAGCTGGCTCTTCTGCGGCGGCGAAAGATTCGCGTCGATTGGGCGCTCTAAGACGGCTTCGGGAGCGGGATCAGGAGACGGTGGGGAAGAAGTAAGTTAAGATACTTGCATGCGGCAGCGGTCATCCTCATAAGGGTCCCAGGCGACGATGGAGGCGAAAGGCTGGACACGTCCCAGGCATTCACCGCGAAGAAGAGTAGACGGGCACAGGAATGGATTCGACAGTGGCAAGGCGCTGCAGCCGGCTGAGACAGTAAGCACGGCGAATGGCAGGGGTAGACAGTGGCGAGAAGCGAAGGAGTCGGACGGGATGAAGATGAGAGGGCCGTTGGATGCAGAGTCGCAATGAACAGAGACGAGCACAGCAGAGCACGGCGCGATCACGACGTCATCAGCCACAGTCAACTTGGAGCACGGGTTAGTGGAAGCGTTCACCGAAGCGTCGCCGAAAGGAAGGAGGGCGACTTCGGAACGAGTGCAGTCGATGACAGCGTCATGTTGGGAGAGAAAGTCCCAGCCTAAAATGACGTCGTAAGACAGCGATGCGAAGACGATGAATTCAACAACGTGCAGAACGTCCTGAATAGTAACTAGAGCTGTACAGGCCCCCAAAGGCGCGATAATTTGCGAATTAGCGGCGCGAAGCATAAAACCAGATAGCGGAGTCATTACTTTTCGTAACTGGCGGCACAATTTTGCACTGAGTACAGATACAGCAGCACCGGTGTCAACAAGCGCGAAAGCATCGGTGCCCTCCACAGAAACGGTGATCAGATTGGCCGGAGAAAGTCGAGGTCTTGAGCTTGGCGACGAGCACGCAGTTCTTGCCTCCGGAACTGCGGGCACTAGTTTTCCGAAGGGGAAGAGGGACGACGGCACATCGGGGAAACCGAGCGGCGACGCGGAGATGGAGAACGGCGGCGAATAGAGGGGTTGTAATCGGAGGAACCAGTGGGCTCAGAAGGCGAAGTGCGGTGAAACGGCTGGGGAGGGGAGTAGGCGTAACCTCGAGGCTCGGTATCCGCAGCAGGGGACAAAACTTGGCGGCGGCAGTGACGCATCACGGGACCAGGAATGCCGCAGGCATAACAAATGGGTAGGTTGTCCGGTGTCCGCCATGGACGGAAGCGTTGCGGTGGTGGCCGGGCAGGACGAATTGGAGTCGACTGCGGTGGGTGTTGGTACGAAACGAACGTGTCTGGGCGGTGACGCCTGACTGCCTCGGCGTAGGTTAGTGGAGCAGCGACGGGAGGCTGGGAGGAAACCGGCGGCAGGGCCGGTTGCTCCCGGATCACGTGCTGGAGTGTCGGAGTTAGGTTAGATGGACTTGGAAAGGTAGGAAGAAGCGAAAGCTGCCGCGCAACCTCCTCACGGCTAAACTGCTTGATCTGGAGCAGTAGCGAGCTGTCCTCCGTCGTCATGCTGAGGCTAGTTACTGTGTCTGTGCAGTGGGCTGCCGAGTGAAAACGCGCTGTCGGCGGAGCTCGTCGTAGCTTTGGCAGTGGTCGAATATACCGGTGACAGATGTGATGTTTTTGCCCACAAGCATATTGAAGGCGTCGTCTTCGATTCCTTTCAGGACGTGTTTAACTTCATCGGCCTCCGACATGAACGCATTGACGCGCTTGCAGAGATTGACGACATCTTCTATGTAGCTGGTGTATGATTCACCACTCTGCTGTGCGCGAACGCGAGGACGCTGCTCGGCGCGAAGTTTGCGTGCTGACGGACGGCCGAAGATGTCGGTGAAGCTGGTTTTAAATTCGGTCCAGGTGGTGAAGTCCGATTCGTGGTTTTGGAAGCAAAGGTGGGCGACGCCGGTTAGTAGAAGATGACGTTGGTGAGTTTCATAGTGTCGTCCCAACGGTTATGAGCGCTCACCCTGTCGTAAGAGGACAACCAATCCTCCACGTCGTGATCGTCCGTGCCGCTGAAGACGGCAGGGTCGCGCTGGCGGAGCGCACCATGGGAAGCAACGGGTGCCGGCGAGGAGCTGGCTGGCTGGTTGGTGTTGGCAGGCATGAGGGTAGTGATGGTACGGTTACGTAGCTCCAGGACGGAATCCCGCAGCCTCCACCAAGATGTAGCGGCCTTTATTGGCAAGAGATGACTGGTTGTTAAGGCCGGTTAGAGCGGGCAAAGGCAGAGCGGTCCCAGAACAGCTGATGTTTTTGCCGCGCGTCGGTTCTGCTGCTTCAGCTGCCGATCGTCTTCTTCTCGCCTCGCGCCACGCATCAGTTCTGTTGCTCCGTCTGCTAAGCGTCTTCCTCTTTACACAGGGTCCGCTATGACTCTTAGAGACTTGTCACCAGACCTTTTAAGTAAAAATCAACTGTGGTATTGTCTGCGCTTCACAAGTGTGCAATTTCTTCATGCTATGCGCTATTCGAAATCACGCACATGGATTGACACATTTCCTTATAAGGTTTTTATAGCATGAAGTCCTCTGGTTCTGCTGATTGTTTTCTTGTAGCTTTATGTGGGCTGCGTGACCCGCCGTCGGGTATGGAGAACTCGGACAAAATTTCGAGCTCTTGAGGTTCATAAAAGTGCACTGACATCACACCTCTTATACTTCAGCGCCAAGAGAATGCGGCCGCCAAGCCAGGATTATTACACGCAATCGACGCCTTTTACTTATCGCGATGGTGAACGCTCGTTCCAATGCAATAAATGAGGCGGCATTCCGTTCCCCACCACCCGGAAATTTGCTGCCGTAAGTCCAAACTGGCCAAAGAAAGTATATAGACCTACCTGGCCACCTACGCTGGAACAAAATTCGGAAGGCTTCTTGGAGAGTGCTAGAAGTTAACTTGCATTTCGTATGTTGCCCTGCTTAGCCGTTGCACCTATTCCGAACTATCTCCGCAACAAAATATTTTCCGTTCTAATGCAGCACATTTTGGTGCACTTTCATTCTCCATGTATCTGTTCTCTGTGTAATGCACAATACTGTCTCCTAATCCCAAGTACTATCGCAGCTTTTTCGTGTCTGATTTGAACTTCGTCCTGCCAATTTTTTATTTTCTTCAGTTGCTCTACAACAGCCCGCGCCTCTGCAGTAAATTAACCCTCGATTTCTTCTTCTTTGCTCAACGTCATCAACATTTCCACATTTGTCTCTGTCACGTAATTTACTGCACTGACCCTATTCACGAGCATGACTTATTCTTTCCTGTTCTTTGTGTATCATCACCTTTTCGGCCTTTAACTGGTTTACGGTGGTGCGGAACTAGCCTTTCTATTAATTCCCTAATCACTCGTTTGGCCAATGACACGAACCACGCCCCCAGCTACCATCGCTATCATAGTAAGTGCAAAAATTTCACTAATGTCACCGGTAATTTTCTACACACATCCTCTCTGTAATGCCTCATGGTCTTGAGAGGACGGAAAATAAATAAATAAATGAATACCTTGCTTCATGCTGTATAGTCGAGAACAAGAACTCAATGTGGCAGTGGAGCAATCATCGCCGCAAATTTCGAAGCATGCATCGACTGAGATAGGTAGTACAGCGCAGGAGGAAACGTTTTTGCACCAAGCCAAAACTCTTAGGCAGAGTTGACTCGTGATCACATCTTTCACTCAGTGCCGTTAGCATGCGATACAGCTGAGAACAAACAAAAATATTAAACACTGCTAAGAGTAAAATACATGATAAAAAGTGCATTTTCTTCACGGAGCAATAATATGTCTTGTGAAGCCTGCTGTCGGTACACATGTCTACTCAAATAAGTTTCAATAACAACTATTAAGAAAGGCTTCAAGTTCGGCTAGTTGGTTCTTGGAATCGCTCATAGTAAAGCTGCGCGAAGACGACACGACAACAAGAAGTGGCACGAACAGGGACACCTGGGTACGTATCTTCTGCCGCGGGCTGTTTTCTCCACCCCAATTGCGCGTTGTGTGTTCCTGTTCCTGCCTCTTCTTCCTGTCCTGTCTTCTTCATGCAGTTTTATTATGAGAATGCTTGCCGGGCGCTATGCGAGCAGTTTCTGAGAAGAGCACAATTTCTCACGCATAAAAGTGAAGCATTCCCTTTCTGTTTATAGGGCAGTCCCAACACACAACCTACGATTAATGAAAAGTCTTGCGCCGTCCGTCCACGTTGTAACTGAAGCCGTTCCCGGCGTTTGGAACCTGCTGAGTATTCCATTCGCCAAATTCAGGTGTGCTCCCTTGTGAATGTAGAAGGGGGTGTCGTTCGCCAGACCTTCTGCCTCGAACCCTGTTTTATTAGTTAGAGCAAGGACGCAGGTATTAGCGTGTTTCTCGAGTAGCGCTCTGGGAATTCGTCATAGAGGTCACGGTCGATGCTTGGAAAAGGCCACCCAAGCTTGAATAGCCCTGTTGAGTCGATTTAATATCAGTCGCCACCAGATGGGGAACTCTGCGGAGGGTCGGTAGAAGTAGATTCAGAGAGAAAGAGCAAAGCAGAACGCATCATTAGCTTTATAGACAGGCCCATGGGAAAGCGGATTGATCTCAAAATGAAACATAATCACACAGAGGAACATAGTGGCTAATTTATCGTGCCTTGAACGCTGATGCAAAAGGCGGCAAACCACTCGCACGACTGCGCAGGTATCCTCGTTCTCACATGCAGAGCCTTCTTTAACAGTCTACATCATAGGCCCGATCCGACTGATTGATAACCAACTGCAATGAAACAGCTGCTTTGCTCTATTTTCAGCTAAGCATATTTCATGCCAGACTCAGGGACAGAGTGATAACACCAGCTGAACTGAATTTTATCACAAGATAAAGAACTTCTGTGGTACAACAGTTGCGAGCGTTCAATGGTGTGTGATCAATAAAGTAATAGCTTCGCCTTCGTTTCATTTTCCTGCAATCAAGAAATCCTTGCTTGAAGATGTGCGTGAATGATTTCCCCTCACCGCTTCCGCAGATAAATTCAAGTGTCTTTGGTTGTCTCTCATTGGTCTTTGGTCTTTTGCAGTGGGCTCACGGTGGGGAAACGCCACGACTTGTAGCTAGATGGGAATAAGCGCCAATGGTCGTTTATTCGCGCTGAGAGGAAGCGCATGCAAAGACACCCAAAAAAGAAAGACGATGACACAGACGCCTTTATTCAGCACTCCACAACTTCCTATCTTGAAGGAATTGCAGACACAGTTAGTTGCGCTTTTAGCCAGTAACGAAAATATAAAGGAAACCATGGAAGAACTACGGCGCGGACAGCAGTATATTGATTAAGCCCTCGCAAATATAAATTCCAGACTTATGAAAGTTCAACACTCACTTGAAGCAATTGATGAAGTAAAGCTGGATTTCGAATGCACTGCTCTTGATATGCGCAAACAAAATCAACTGCTGCAGGCACGAATTCTTGAATTAGAAGACCAGAGCCGTAGAAATATTTGAGTGTTTCATGGTATTGCCAATCACAATGACCGTGAAACATAGAACGAAACGAACAAAAAACTACTAAACGTCCTGTCAAAATACGTTGACCCAGCACTCTCGCCGAATGAAATTGATAAGGCTCTTCGCTTAGGGTGGTATTCTGATTCTGGATGCCATCCGGTGATTGTGAAATTCAACAGCTTCAAAACCGGAGAAAAAATTCTGAAATGCAAAAAAGACATCAAAGAAGACGACATTCAAGTAACAGAAGATTACTAGTTTGCCACACGCCAAGCACGCAAAAAACTGATTGGCTTCGCCAAATCACTGCCCGGCTCTCCATCTTTTTAGCTAAAATACACTAAATTGGTCGTCAACAAAAGATCCTACATGTATGACCCTGTAAACGATAAAACATTTGAGACTGCCGCAGAACGCACCAAGCCGATAACCCAGCACGCGCCTTCGTCTCTCCCCGCTGCATCTAGTCCTTGTAAATCTGCATAACTGTTGCCGAGGGGCAGTGACCGTTGTCTAAACGCAGCTCAAAGATCACTGTTATTTACTAATATCCGAAGTGCCATAAAAAGACGTACAGAACTCTCCACTGCCATAAGTGCGCGTTCCGCTGACATCGTCGTCGTAACTGAAGCTTGGCTGCATGAATATATACGTGACTGTGAGATATTCGATTCATCTAATCAATTCCACTTCTATCGTTGTGACAGGAAAAATCGGCAAGCTGGTGGCGTACTAATAGCAGTCAGTAAAAAAATAGAGTCATATTCTCTTCACATAACATCCAGCATCGAAATTATATGGGTATCGCTTCAACTGGGCTACCGCAGAATAACCCTAGGTGCATGCTATTGACCGCCTAATGCATCTCCTACATTTGTTGCAGAGCTTCATGATACCATTAATGTCATCGTAACGCGTTACCCTTGGTCATCTATCTTTCTGTTGGGTGATTTTAACTTTCCGGGCATCGACTGGTCCTCGGCGCAACCATCATCCTGTTCGACACTATGCAAGAAATTCTCTAATTTGTGCTGATAGTTTAATTTTACCCAAATTGTTACTCAGCCTACAAGAATTACTGAAGTTACAGCAAGTACGTTGGACCTTGTACTAACAACGTACCCAGAACTGTGTTCAGAAATAACCTACATGCCACAGTTAAGCGACCATTCGTTGCTCAATTTTTCTGTGAACATTTCCATACAAAAAACTGATAGTCACACTAAAATAATACGCATGTATCACCGCGCTGATCTTAACAAAGTTAATAGTGAACTAGGTTCTTTCCTGGCCATCTTTTTCGGCGAATTCGACTCGCGATCAGTGAACGCAAACTGGCTCTTATTCAAGAACAAAAATCTTCGATCTCACCAGCCGTTTCATACCTACTCGCGTAATATCTTATCACCTACATGCGCCATGATATAACACGCCTCTTAAGCGCTTGTCTAACCGTAAGAAACGCCTCTTCCGATCAGCTAAAAAATCACGCGCTGAACATCATTGGTCCCGTTATCGCTCTGCAGCCTACACTTACAATTTTGCGGTCAAGAACGCTAAAGCGAATTACCTGAATAGCACTCCACCGGGAATGTTTGGTTTGGTTTATGGGGTTTAACGTCCCAAAGCGACTAAGGCTATGCGAGACGCTGTAGTGAAGGGCTCCGGAAATTTCGACCACCTGGGGTTCTTTAACGTGCACTGACATCGCACAGTACACGGGCCTCTAGAATTTCTCCTCCAAAGAAATTCTAGCCGCCGCGGCCGGGATCAAACCCGCGTCTTTTGGGTCAGCAGCCGAGCACCATAACCGCTGAGCCACAGCGGCGGCCCACCGGGTATGTTGCTCAATAACCCAAGAAAATTTAGGAGCGTCATTAACCCTTCTGAAACATCTAGAATAATAATAACGAATTCAAGTGACGAACCTATATCAGATACTAATTGTGCTAATGTTCTGAATGATGTATTTTCGAGCTTTTTTTCAAGTGGTGAAACCAGATTTCCTTCAAGTGGCTGATTACAACTTCCTCCCAATGTATCCTGTAGTGATCCATCCTGATGGTATAGTTAAAAAATATTGACAACTGTAAGAAATCCTGCAGTGCTGGTGTTGATTGCATTACTACAAAGTTCCTGAAAAGTACTAAAATGTATTCATCGCTCGCCTTAAATAAATACTTCAGCAATCATTGGAGAACGGTGAACTACCGGCTGATTGGAAGATTGGTAAGGTGGTTCCTGTGTATAAATCTGGTAATAAACACTCGCCTCTTAACTACCGGCCCATATCTATTACCAGCATTCCAAGCAAAATCTTAGAGCACATTCTCTTTTCACATATTTTCACTTTCCTTGGATAAAACTCGTTTTTTCATTCTTCTCAGCACGGTTTTAGGAAGACGTATTCATGCGAAACACAGATACTCTTGTTCGCACACAAACTTCATGCAATTTGAGACCGTTGTTCGATCGCCGACTGCATATTCCTAGATTTAGCGAAGGCATTTGATAAGGTTTCCCATCATCTTTTTTTACGAAAACGGCACTTGGTAGGATTGGACACCAACATTTTAAAATGGCTCGAAGTTTTGCTTACTCATCGAAAGCAATTTGTTGCCGTCAACAGTGTTAATTCCGCCGTTCACCCTGTTCTTTCCGGTGTTGCCCAAGGCAGTCTTGGGGCCCCTGCTTTTTCTTATATTCATCAACGACATACCCAGCAATCTTTCTTCTTCTGTACATCTTTTTGCCGATGACTGCGTCCTTTTTCGGGAAATAACAAATCAAAACGACAAGCAAATGATTCACTCTGACCTTAACGCTGTCTCAATATGGTGCAAAACTTGGAATATGACTTTGAATGCTGGAAAGTGCAAACTTATGCGCATTTCTCGTGTTAATTGTGATCTTCCCGTATATACTCTTATTGGCGTGCTACTTGATTCAGTTACAAAATATAAGTGTCTCTTAATTCATATTACATCCAACCTTAGCTGGCATGCGCACATTGAGCACATCACTAACATAGCTAGTCGCATGCTCGGATATCTGAGACGTAACTTTCACGCAGCCCCAACTAACATCAAACTTCTACTCTATACCACACTCGTACGTTCACAACTAGAATATGTGTCATCAATCTGGGACCCTGGTGTTACGAGTTCGATCGACCAACTGGAGATGGTACAACACAAATCAGCGCTCTTTATTCTCTCCGACTTCCGGCGTACGTCAAGCGTAACGGCTAAGACGGCTACATTGGGCCTAACTCACTTGCATCACGAGGCAAAATTGCAGGCCTGAGCCTTTTTCACAAAATTTTTCATCATGCGTCCATTCCCTGCGAGTTACTTTTTCCCCCTACATATATTTCACGCCGCACAGATCACATACAAAGGTAGGCATTTCTACATGCAAAACAAAAACATTCTCGGATTCTTTTATTCCTCGCACGTCATATGACTGGAACCACCTTCCTTCATCAGTTGCCATAATTCCTGACCCTGTATTGTTTCGGACTGCTGTTGCCGCTTCTACTGAATGATATATTGTGTTTATCACTTATTCTGACTTATTTATGTTTTGGCAATTTGTTGTTCTCTGCTGTTGTTTCTATTTTCAGTGTTATTATGCCTTACCCACTAGACTCTGTAATGCCTTTCCTTGAGGGTAAAATAAATAAATTAATAATAAATAAAAATCGGACGCTCACCACCATGCTTGCTATGTACTTCGCTGGAGGTCATAAAGAATGGGATGGAGTGCTCCCATTCATTACTCATGCATACAACACAGCGCAACATGAGAAAACTGGCTACAGCCCCTTCTACTTTTTCCATGCTCTCTCGCCTCGCTGTGGCCTTGACACCATACTATACCATACCATACCATACACCATACACCATTTTTCATCCACGATGTACCTTCTTTTGCGAATACACTCTGCAGAGCTGAGGAAGCTCGCCAGCTTGCCCGCGTTCGAATTTTATCTGCGCAAGAGCATTCTAGGGACCGCTACGATGTCCGACACCAAGAAGTTTTTTATGTTCCTGGTGACATTGCGTGGTTGTGGACACCTCTACGCAAACGTGGTCTGTGTCCGAAACTGCTGTCACACTACACAGGACCGTTTGTTGTGTTAGAGTGTATAAGCGACCTTAATTATGTTATATTCCGCCTAACTGCTAGTGGTCGACGGTCACGCCACTCTCAGGTCGTTCATGTAGCCCGCTTCAAGCGATTTCATTCCAGACGTTCTATTTAACTCGCCCGACGGGCTTCATCTGCGAGGACGGAAATGTCACGCGCTTTCACATAACATCGGCGGAAGAATCAGAAGATGAACGGTAGGACGGACCGGTAGTGGAAAAGGGACGAGAAAGAGCTGAAGGACGCTTAAAAACTTCATCATAATCCTGCTTCTATCGATCCCCTGTGTAAGTAAACTCCCGAGCATGCGAAGCACGTAACAATATTATTGCAAAATGAAAGATGCATAAATTGCGGCAGTTTTTTCTTCAACATCCCGGCATTCTTTCTTGCGCATGACGGAAGTAAGGAAAGAAAGAGGAGCTTATGGAAGCGGTAAAGATATTTAAGAAAAAGAAATTACAGCGCAATTAAACGACGGGGCAATGCGGAAATGCATGCGCTCGCTGGTAGATTTTTTATGAACACGCGCTGAAAGATGGTACTGATATGAAAACTAACGGAGATGAAATGATTTTGTGTTTTCAAAACGCGCAGAAATGGTTCTGTCCACATAAACGAAATAGATGGCAATCGCTAGCGGACGACTTTTTTCACGCGATTCTCGAATCGCTGAATATTCAGTTGTCTGTCGGGTCGCTTATATCTGGCACTCGCTCTTGCATTTCGTTTTCTTTGTGTCTGAGACGAGCGGCTTAGCCTTCATCGTGTTCAACATTACACTGACTGCTCCCACTGAAGGGCAAAAGACTCTCGCATATCCTTCAATAAACCCTGTACTGTGCCGGCGGCGGCCACTGTATCCCCGGAAACGTATTAATCTAATCCGCCCTCATAACATTGTACTGCCTCCTGTTACGCTTGCCTTCTCTTCGAATCCAGTCTGTTAGCCTGAAGGACCATCGGTTATCTTGCCTTCACATTACATGCTCTGCCTAAGCCCATTTCTTCCTCTTCATTCCGACTAGGATGTGATTAACCCGAGTTTTCTCCCCGATCTAGTATGCCCTACTCCTGCCTCTTAAAGTCACACCTATCATTTTTCTTTCCATAGCTCGCTGCGTTGTCCTTAACGTAAGCTAAACCAGTTTCGTTAGCCTCCATGTTTCTGCCGTGTAGGTGAGTAGCGATAAGATACAGCTGTTTTATACTTTTCTCTTGATCGATATTCGTAAACTTCCAATAATGATCTGGAAGAACCTGCCAAATGCGGTCCACTAACTTCTTAATTCTTCTAGTTGGTTCACGCTCGTGACAGGGTCCTGCGGTAACTACTTGCCCTAAGTACACGTATTGTCTTACTATTCCAAGCACCTCGCTACCAATTATAAACAACTGTTTCTTTCCGAGAGTGTTGAACATCACTTCGGTTTCTGCATATTTATATTTAGAACCACTGATCAGCTCTGCCTGTCTAAGTCGCTGAACAAGTTTTCCACTTCATCCCCTGAGTTACTTATCAGGGCGATGTCATCAGCGAATCGCCGATTACTAAGGTGTTCTTTATTAACTCTTACCGCCATCTGTGCCCAGTCCAGTTCTCTGAATACCTCCCCTAAACATGCGGCGAACAGCATTCACGAGATCGTGACTCCCAGCGTGACACCATTCCTTATTGGAATTTTATTGCTGACTTTATGAAGGACTATAGTAGCTCTGCAGTCGTCATAAATATCTTACAATATATTCATATAAGGCTCGTCTACCTCCTGATTCCGCACTTCGGGTGCGTATTTGTGCCTCTTCCTGTTCACTTCTCGCAGTTATCTTAGGAATCACTATTGGACTAGCCTGTTATCACGTCTTGCTTCATTATATGTCTTCTACTCTGTGTTACTCTTCTTCCTAACAAGGCCGCGTTCAGTCGCCCTCCGGAGACAACAGCACATGCCGATAAGACGTGAGCCTCATCGCGCAGATCGTCGTTTACCTGATGGTGCGGAAAGCTGGAAGAATTTTGGAAACACAGTTCGGTGACCACTCCTTCAGTGACTCCGACGACCACTAGATTATCGTGCTTGTATGGCAATGATATTGTGTAGCCTCGCTAACACGCGTTCTCCAAGACTGACGACAAAATAGGGTGGATCAAAGGACTGCTGCTACCTTGTACGTACATGTTTGCATTGGATGCGCTGCGCTGAACACACTGACAGTAGGCAAAACCAAATTCTACTACCACCTGCTCAAAGCTATGAACCCGTCTATCCGCACAGCAGCTAGTCGGAATCTGGAATGGAATATCGTTTGTCTCTTTATTACATACAAAACTGTCGGCACACTCTTAGCCCCACCGGATGACAACCTGGACTAGTCAAGAAGCATAAAGGAGATTAAATGGAATTAAACACATTTAACAACCAACGAGGGGAAGGAAGATGTTGGATTTTAAGCGCAATCACAGGTAGCTGTACTTCCAGCATTACTAAAGCAGAAAGACTAGCAAAGAGGAAAACATAAACGTAACCTGTTAAAATACCTCACCGAAGCAATTAAGGCGTGAAACCACTGATAACGCACTATAAGAGAAAAAAGCGCAAGCAGGCATATACAAAACGCCCAAAGGCACAAGTATGTTGACTCACACCTAAGCGAAAATGCAGTTTTGGCACAAAAAGAAACGGAAGTTGTAGTGGACTACAGAAAATGTGGTTAAACTAGTTCGAAACGTGATATCACAAATAAGGGAAAAGCTGCCCATTATAAAAAAAAAGTCCAACACAAGGGTAAAACATCGAAAAGTACAGACATGCACCGAAGCAGCGAAGTAACTTGTCATGCATCTGGGGTTAACTTGACAAAGCGGCTGAGGTTATGAAGGATGCTGTAGTGGAGGGCTCCAGCAATTTCGACCGCCTCGGGTAAGGTGCACTGACATCGCACAGTACGTAGGCTTCTTGATTTTCGTCCTGATCGAAATGCAGGGATCCAACTCGCGTCCTTCGGGTCAGTAGCCAAGCAAAAAACCAGTGAGCCACCGCCGCGGCTCTTTTTGTGCATTTCACTGCTGCGTTCAATGTGACTGCCCTCTCAGCTCAGTCGTTAGCAGGCGCCATACTCTCTAACCAGACTTGTAGTTCTTCCAATACCACCGAGTGGAAAGCTGTTATAGATGACTGTCTGATGTGTTCTACGTATAGAGAAACTGTTCACATTTTCATGTGATTCAAAAATTTGCTTCTGTGTGCGATGTAAAATCTGTCGCACTGAGAAATCAATTCAAGAAGGAAGAAACATGTAGAGGGCTGAAAGAACTAAGCGTTCACCTAAAACTATCTATTAACGGAAACACGAAGTGATATGTATATAGGATATGTGTACATGTGTATATGTGAAGTTTAGCAAAGTAGAGTTTTGGGCAACTTGGTAATTCATGATTTCCAGGTTGGCTTAGCGCGAGACAAACGAGGACAAGAGAGGGACACATGACGAGCGCGAACTTGCAACTGAAAGGAACGAAAACAGAATTACGAGCTTGAGAAACTGAATGCGCACGCCCAGCTAACCCCTCATTAAGACGAGAGGGCAACATAAAGGAAATTTGAACAAAGATAATGGGGGGCTTAACGAGGATATAAAATTGCACGCAAAGTAACACGAAGCACCTGTTGCACCTTCAAGCAGCAAATCGAAAAAATTACGCACCATTTAGAAACATAGATTGCTTTCGCAACAGAACAATAGGCGCTTCACTCCTGCACTTATCGCTTCCTTAACCTATGAATAAATGACACCTCAAGAAGCTCCTTTACAAGTTGCCTTTTAGAACTGCCAAGAACTTTTGTTTTTCCAAAAAGTGCGTGCCATTTGCAGCCCAAACAATGCTAAGACATGTTATTACATTGAGACGACTTAAAAGAGGGAGCGTGTACCCTTATGCTTTCATTGAGGCAGCGACAGCTGTGCCCTATACAGACGCGGCCACAGCTCAGAGGGGCTTGGTAAACCACTCGAACCTTGCACGCAATGAACCTGGTTACATTTTTGATGTTGCAAGCCAGTTTGTTATGACTTCGGCTCGCAAGTGCGGAAAGGCTTGACTGTTTTCGAGGTACCGTGAAAACGACGTCCACACCAAACTTGCTTGCTATCCTCTATAGGTCATGCGTCACGTGGTGAACGTAAGGCGCCACCACATATTTCTTCGTTCTTACGTTCACCACGTGATGCATAACCTAAAGAGGACAGCAAGCAAGTTTGGTGTGGACGTCGTTTTCACGGCACCTCGAGAACTGTCAAGCATTTGAGCACTGGCGAGCCGAATAACAAACTGGAAGTTTTAGGTTCCTTAGCCTACCTTAGGCAACAGAGACTTGTAATTAACTTTCTATTTACATATTTCAAAGACATTGGACATATCGATAAGCTCAAAATTCACTTCCACGTTACTTGCATTCACTTGCATTCTTCATGCAGTGAACTTCGTCAGCCCATTTGTCGGGCTATGCACTCCATCATTTCGTAGGTTACATCAATACTCGCCGTTGCATCCTTAGTACTCACTTAATGGCTGCATTTTATCTTCGTTTTTTTTAAAATCTTTTCCACACAGCTCTTATTCTGTCTTTATCTCCCAAATTCCCCTCCTTACGCAGAGTAGCATGCCAGCGATTGTTAAACGCCGGCTAAATTATCTGTATTTCATTAAAGAGTTTCTCTTTCTTTCTTGCAACATCAAACATGTAACCAGGTTCGTTGCGTGCAAGTTTGGTGTGGTTTACGAAGCTCCTCTCAGCTGTGGCCGCGTCTACATAGGGCAGACCGGTCGCTGCCTCAATGAACGCCTAAGGGAACACGCTGCCTCTTTCAAATCGTATCAATCTAATAACCTGCCTAAGGATTGTTTGAGCTGCAAATGTCACCCACTTTTTGGAAAAACAAAAGTTCTTCGCCGTACTAAAAGACAACTTGCAAGGGAGCTTCTTGAGAAGTCATTTATGCATAGGTTAGGAAGCGATAAGTGCGTAAGTGAAGCGTCTGTTGTTGTGATGCGAAGGGAATCTATGTGTCCAAATGCTGCGTAATTTCGTGGGTTTTGTTGCTTGAAGGTGAAAGAGGCGCTTCCTTTAACTTTCCGTGCAATTTTATCTCGCCGGTTAGCCCACATTATCTTGGTTCAGATTGTCTTTACCCTGCCCACTCATCTTAATGAGTGGTTAGCTGGGCATGCGCGTTCAGTTCCGCGAGCTCGTAATTCTGCTTCCGTTTCTTTCAGTCGCAAGTTAGCGCTGGTCTTGTGTCCCTCTCTTGTGCTCGTTTGTCTCGCCCTAAGCCGACCTGCAAATCATGTATATATGACCAGGTAGCAGTAAGGAATCTCCGTGTAGTTTACTACTGTCATAGTCTCCGTTTCTGCAAAAGTAAAGTGCCTGCTTCTGGAGTTGTCTTCTTTAGTTGGACAGAGGAAGGGGAACGAGGGACTCGTTATAAATATGACAGAAGCCAACAGCCACAGAAACCAAGGGGCACCGGGGATTTTTTTATATATTTATTTATTTTGTGGTGCTGACCAATTTAGAATATTACTGAATATGTTATCGCTTGAAGCTAATTGATTAGAATAGCAGAAGAAAAAACAACCACATGCCGCCGGTGGGATCCAACCCACGACCTCCGAATTACGCGTCCGGTGCTCTACCTCTGAGCTACGGCGACGGCTGTCAAATCTTCTGCTTTCGGGGGTATTTACGTTTACAAGTAACCTAACTTTGAGAGTGTTCATCAGCGCCACCCACGTTCATAAGCGGCGGACGTAGAACGTCCTGAGTTACCGCAGGTGTGACGTAGAACGTCATCGAACGGAGAGGGTGGAAGCTACGTGAGAACCCTCTTATGCTTCCTATGGCGTCAAGGCTGCCAGAACCGAGGCCCTCGCTAAGCAATTAAGCAAACAAGGGAAGGGGAACGAGGGACTCGTTATAAATATGACAGAAGCCAACAGCCACAGAAACCAAGGGGCACCGGGGATTTTTTTATATATTTATTTATTTTGTGGTGCTGACCAATTTAGAATATTACTGAATATGTTATCGCTTGAAGCTAATTGATTAGAATAGCAGAAGAAAAAACAACCACATGCCGCCGGTGGGATCCGAACCCACGACCTCCGAATTACGCGTCCGGTGCTTTACCTCTGAGCTACGGCGACGGCTGTCAAATCTTCTGCTTTCGGGGGTATTTACGTTTACAAGTAACCTAACTTTGAGAGTGTTCATCAGCGCCACCCACGTTCATAAGCGGCGGACGTAGAACGTCCTGAGTTACCGCAGGTGTGACGTAGAACGTCATCGAACGGAGAGGGTGGAAGCTACGTGAGAACCCTCTTATGCTTCCTATGGCGTCAAGGCTGCCAGAACCGAGGCCCTCGCTAAGCAATTAAGCAAACAAGGGAAGGGGAACGAGGGACTCGTTATAAATATGACAGAAGCCAACAGCCACAGAAACCAAGGGGCACCGGGGATTTTTTTATATATTTATTTATTTTGTGGTGCTGACCAATTTAGAATATTACTGAATATGTTATCGCTTGAAGCTAATTGATTAGAATAGCAGAAGAAAAAACAACCACATGCCGCCGGTGGGATCCGAACCCACGACCTCTGTGGCTGTTGGCTTCTGTCATATTTATAACGAGTCCCTCGTTCCCCTTCCCTTGTTTGCTTAATTGCTTAGCGAGGGCCTCGGTTCTGGCAGCCTTGACGCCATAGGAAGCATAAGAGGGTTCTCACGTAGCTTCCACCCTCTCCGTTCGATGACGTTCTACGTCACACCTGCGGTAACTCAGGACGTTCTACGTCCGCCGCTTATGAACGTGGGTGGCGCTGATGAACACTCTCAAAGTTAGGTTACTTGTAAACGTAAATACCCCCGAAAGCAGAACATTTGACAACCGTCGCCGTAGCTCAGAGGCAGAGCACCGGACGCGTAATTCGGAGGTCGTGGGTTCGGATCCCACCGGCGGCATGTGGTTGTTTTTTCTTCTGCTATTCTAATCAATTAGCTTCAAGCGATAACATATTCAGTAATATTCTAAATTGGTCAGCACCACAAAATAAATAAATATATAAAAAAATCCCCGGTGCCCCTTGGTTTCTGTGGTTGTTGGCTTCTGTCATATTTATAACGAGTCCCTCGTTCCCCTTCCCTTGTTTGCTTAATTGCTTAGCGAGGGCCTCGGTTCTGGCAGCCTTGACGCCATAGGAAGCATAAGAGGGTTCTCACGTAGCTTCCACCCTCTCCGTTCGATGACGTTCTACGTCACACCTGCGGTAACTCAGGACGTTCTACGTCCGCCGCTTATGAACGTGGGTGGCGCTGATGAACACTCTCAAAGTTAGGTTACTTGTAAACGTAAATACCCCCGAAAGCAGAAGATTTGACAGCCGTCGCCGTAGCTCAGAGGTAGAGCACCGGACGCGTAATTCGGAGGTCGTGGGTTCGGATCCCACCGGCGGCATGTGGTTGTTTTTTCTTCTGCTATTCTAATCAATTAGCTTCAAGCGATAACATATTCAGTAATATTCTAAATTGGTCAGCACCACAAAATAAATAAATATATAAAAAAATCCCCGGTGCCCCTTGGTTTCTGTGGCTGTTGGCTTCTGTCATTAGTTGGACAGAGTTTTCTGCAAGAAATGGTCCTTGAATCACGCCGTTACAAAGCACTAGGATTGTTTTGGCAAACCCATGAGCACTCCTCAAGCAAACCTCTATTTTGTGGAGCCGCTTCTCCAAATGTGTACACAAATCCTAAGTGCCAGCAGCACAGGCATTTCACGTCATATTTGAAAAAGTTCGTTAAATTAGCGAAACATGACACAAAGTGTTTCTGACTCCTACTAAGGTTTAGATTCATGCATCTTTCTATGTTCATTTTTGTTTTGTCCTTGCCAACTTTAATGTATTTATGATCCTACGTAACTATGGCATGTACCACGATATTTGTTTACGAACTACAGCTTTTTGAGTTGTCCGCGTATCCAGGCAGAGTGAATTTTTCAGAAGGCGCCCCAGATCACCCTTTTTTAACGTGACTTTAGCTGGCAGCAAAAAAATTCAGAACTTCTTCACAGACCTTCGCTGCTAGAGGTCCTATCGAGGCTCTAAATGGTCTCCCTGGAGGCGTTAAATCCTAGGCCGATAGAGGAACAATCATAGCGTGAATGGGAGTGTGTGCATATAAATTCTTGTTGCACACTGACCTTCAGAACACTTCTCTTCCTCTCTTCGCGTTGGTCAGCCGTTGGCCAATAGTGGTGACCTGCCCTTTACACCCTTTTTCTTGCTCATACTAAAAAGCGGGGCGCATATACGAATCCTTATTCCTTCCCTATTGAAGCAGTGGTATCTGTACTGAGCGAGGCAGTCGAGCAAAGCAATGGGACATCCTGCCAGTAACGAAGGAGGAAGTAAAGAAAGCCTTAGGAGCAATGCAATGAGGGAAAGCAGCTGATGAGGATCAGGTAACAGCAGATTTGTTGAAGGATGGAGGAGAGATTGTGCTACAAAATCTAGCCACCCTGTATACGCAATGCCTTGAGACCTCAAGAGTACCAGAAGCTTGGAAGAACGCTAACATTATCTTAATTCATGAGAAAGGAGACGTCAAGGACTTGAAGAATTACAGACCAATCAGCTTATTGTCCGTTGCCTACAAGGTATTTACTAAGGTAATCGCTAATAGAGTCAGGACAGCCTTGGACTTTAGTCAACGAAATGATCAGGCAGGCTTTCGTAAAGGATACTCGACCATAGACCACATTCACACTATCAATCAGGTGATAGAGAAACGCGCAGAATATAACCAACCCCTGTATATAGCCTTCATTGATTACGAGAAAGCATTTGACTCAGTGGACACCTCAGCTGTCATGCAGGCACTGCGGAATCAGGGTGTAGAAGAGTGTTATGTGAAAATATTGGAAGATATTTATAACGATTGCAAAGCTACTATAGTTCTCCATAAACTCAGCAATAAAATTCCAATACGGAAAGGTGTCAGGCAGGGAGACACGATCTCGCCAATGCTCTTCACTGTCTGCTTACGGGAGGTATTCCGGGGACTGGAATGGGACCAGTTGGGGATAAGACTTAATGGAGAATACCTGAGTAATTTCCGATTCGCTGATGACATTGCCTTGCTAAGCCACTCAGGACAAGAACTGCAAAGCATGATCAATCCGTTAAACAGGCAGAGCAGAACGGTGGGGCTAAGAATTAACATGCAGAAGACCAAAGTAATGTTCAACAGCCTAGCAAGGGAACAGCAGTTCGCAATTGGTAGTGAGGTGCTGGAAGTAGTAAGAGAATATGTCTTCTTAGGGCAGGTAGTGACCGCAGATCCGGATCATGAGAGGGAAATAACTAGAATAATAGTAATGGGGTGGAGCGCATATGGCAGGTTTTCTCAGATCATGAATTATAGCTTACCAATATCCCTGATGAGAAAACTATACAACAGCTATATCCTACCGGTACTCACCAATGGGGCAGAAACGTGGAGGCTAACAAAGAGGGTTCAGCTTAAGTTAAGAACAACGCAGCGAGCTATGGAAAGGAAAATGATAGGTGTAACGTTAAGAGATCGGAAGAGGGCGGAGTGGGTGAGGGAACCAACGCAGGTTAATGACATCTTAGTTGAAATCAAGAGGAAGAAATGGGCTTGGGCAGGGCATGTAATGCGAAGGCAAGATAACCGCTGGTCCTTAAGGGTAACGGAGTGGATTACAATAGAAAGCAAACGTAGCAGGGGACGGCAGAAAGTTAGATGGGCGGATGAGATTAAGAAGTTTGCGGGGACACAGTGGCGGCAACTGACAAAGGACAGGGTTAATTGGAGAGACATGGGAGAGGCCTTTGCCCTGCAGTGGGTGTAGTCAGGGTGATGATGATGACGATGATCTGTATTGCGTGTATTCTGCTCCCATGAACGGGCTTTTCCGAAGCATGGACGCTGACGCCCGCCAATTACTGTCTGCTTCCTCCAGGAACCTGAACGGAATGCGCTCATTGTCAATGATACCTGAGTGTCAGCGTGCAGATATTCATTCACCTGATGGTGCAGACAGCAGAAAGAATTCAGGAGACAGGTGACGAATCTTTCAGGGATTTCGACGAGGACACTATTATGTTCGTACGGCAAGGATACTGTGTAGCCTCGTTAGTTTTTGTGGACCTTGCCTGACAAAAATAACGTAGATCAGAAGACTGCTCCTTCCTTGTCCATACACGTTCATATTAGATGCTCTGCGTTGAAGTTAGTGGCACGACCCAAGAACGACATAGACTAGGGCATACTGAAGACTACGTACTCGTTTCACAACACTATTATGTTGGAGAGACATGGGAGAGGCCTTTGCCCTGCAGTGGGTGTAGTCATGAAATCGTGTCCTCACAGAGTGCAGGAAAGTTTTAATGATCAGGTCGGGAGGCTTTTATCTGCCGGGTTCCCCCGTGCGATCGTGGCGGCTGTGGCTGAGACGCTACTGCAAAAGATGAAAGGGAAAGCGCGGCAAAGGGCGAAAAGCAAAGCAAGACCAGTAGTCATGCCGTACGTGCACAAGGTGTCACACAACCTGAAGAAGGTGGCGGGAAAGTACAATGTGCCAATGGTGTTTACAGCACCGTCCAAACTGGCAAAGCTATGCCCCCGCATCACCAATCAAGGAACAAAGAAAAGTGGTTGTGACAAGAAGCACGCTAGGCCCTTTGCAGAATGCGCCGTCGGAGTTGTCTACGAAATACCACTGACTTGTGGAAAAACGTACGTAGGCCAGACTGGACGCTGCTTGAACGATCGCGCACGGGAACATGGGTTATCGTTAACAACGGGGGAGGGATCAACTTTGGCAAAGCATTGCCTGTCCTGCAGTCACTGTCGGCCACGGCTTAATGAGATCAGAGTTCTGGGCAAAAGTCGAGATTCAATTGCACGTGAAGTGATGGAAGCGTATTTCATAAAGAAAAGAGGACAAGCATGTATCAGTGATTCTTCGGTTGCACTGTACAATAGTGAGGTAGCCTTTCTCGATAAGACGATGTAAGTTCAGACCTTGGTATGCTTCTGATTGCTACATTATGTATAATCTCGATGCGCATGCTCAAAGTGCATTCTATTTTTCTTCCTTTAAATATGTGCCTTGTATTTTTGAATAAAATCAGTTGTAAGTTTGCGCTCGTCCCGTAACCTGTCTTGTGTGTGTGTGTTTCGCGCAACTGCCATGTCTGAAGTTTCACAACACCGTAACGTATAGAAACACACCATAACATGAAAAACCTTAATGAACTGACTGCACAAGGGGCTGGTAATGTCTAGCCCACCTTCTCTACCCATCAACACCTGGCTCGACTTGCTTGGCGCTTAAGGGGGGAAGAACAGCGACGTCTGGTCGCCCAGGCGGTCGACATGCTAGGCCTGTAATTATGGCCGAATAGAGGCCTACTACTACAACTACTACTACTACTACTACTACTACTACTACTCTTACTACTATTACTACGGCTGCTGTTAAAAAATAAAGACAACAATGACTATATGCCGCACTTCATTGTCATGGGCCGCATGCAGGGTGCACAAATCTATGGGGTATCACGGACGGGTTTATTCACATTGTGAAAGAAACAGAGTGAAGTTCTAGTGCAGTCACATGCAAGAATGGCAGAAAGATGCAAGAGGACGAAAATATTTAAAGTGGAGCGGTCAATAAGTAACTCCATTGATGAGGCATAAAGAAATTTAGGATGGAATGGATGGAGGGAAATACAAAGCACTTAAAAGCAGAAACATCTTTAGTCACGTCTAAGCGAAAGCGCAGTTATACGATGATAAGGGATGATAAAAAAGTGAAAGGTGAAACGGATTGAAAGAAATGAGAAACGAAATGCTGTCACACAGCCTTCATCAACCTGAGAGCAAATGCTAGCGAACACAACGCAAAAATAAAAAAAACAAAGAAAACAAGGGAAGCACACAGTACAGACGTGCATCTAAGCATGGCCGCTGATTGTGATACTAGCATAAAAGCGCTTCCATTATCAGTAACACGACGTTTGAAAATGTTTGCGCTGGTGCAGACTACGCGTCTCCCGTTCTTTCGCGCTAGAAAATTCGAGTTCGACTTGCCTTCGCCGTCGCATGATAACATGGCTGTATATACATCGCTGTATATACATCGGTTTGTTCGAGATAAGCATGGATGCTGATGGTGATGCTAGCCCCAATGCGCTTCCGGTATCAATGGCGCGGTGTTTTAGATAGTTTGCGTGTGGTGCAGACTTAGTGGTGGTGGTTACATCTTTACTGCACCAAAATGGAAGGGATTAGTTGGGGCGGAGGCGAGGCCAGAGTGGCCTCCAGTCTGGGGCGACCTCTTGTGCTCGCGTGGTGAGAGCCAGTTGCATTGTTTTTCTTGAACTGTCCAAGAGCCTGTCCCAATCCTGCGCTGAGGGAGCTGGCAAAAGTGTCGTCGGATGTGGTTTGCTAGCGCATTGCCATAAAATAGGGTCTTGGGTGGCGCGTGCGTCCCGTCACCGCAGTGCGGGCATGCAGGGTCACATTCACCGTTTGTGATCAGACTTAATTGGTAGGGGCTAAGAATTGCCGTTGTTTTTAGGTGTCTGAGTGTCGTGGCTTGCGCCCTGTCCAGGTCAGTGTGAGGGCCGGGATGGGTGCATCTCTGCTCGTGATAGAAGTTTGTAATCTCCGCGTATGAGCCAGGTGCCTTGGCGGGGGCGTCCGTTCCCGAGAGGTCTTCCGTCCTCCGGTGGTTAAGCCTCGGGCTAGACGGTCGACCCCCTCATATCCGGAGTTACCTGCGTGAGTGGGAACCCACCGAGATGGATGTTGTGATCGAGAGTTCGGTTGCGCAGAATATGCATTGCGATCGCGCTTACTGAGTTTTTGGCGAAATTTTGAATGGCGCTCATAGAGTCGCTTAGAGTCCCTTAGAATAGCTTTGATGCGGCGACCCGCGATGGCCAGTGCGATAGCTTCTTCCTCTGCCTCGCGTATAGAGCTAGCGTGAATGGTTGTGGCATTAACGAGGGCTGACTTTGGAATGGTCATACATGCCACGTTTGTTACGCCTTTGATGTGTTGAGCTGCGTCCACGTACACTGCTCGCGGTTCGTTCTCATACTGCTTCTCAAGGGCCTGCGCCCTTGCTTTCCTGCGGGCGTCGTGTCTGCCTGGCAACATGTTCTTGGCTACTGGTTTAACAACTAGTCTGCTAGTAATGTCGACTGATAAATGTGATGTGGCACATAACTCCTCAATAGGGTTGATGCGGAGTATGTCGAGAATTACGCGTTTCGCATCAGTGCGCGACAAGCGGGTCACTTTTGCCGTCTTATGGGCTTTGAGTAGCTCATCGTGCGTATTAAAAGTCCCAACTGCAGCAGTCGATCTGATTTGGCGAAACCCGGAAGGCCAACGGCCGCCTTGTATGCTGTTCTAATGATACTATTAAGTGCGTCTTCCTCACTGCGACGAAGATGATAGTACGGGCTGGCGTGTGTGATACGAGTCATCACTAATGAATGCATGATCCTACATAGGCCAGCTTATCTCATGCCGCTGCGACGGGTGGCAATGCGCCCCATCAGCCCGCTTATATGGTGCGCCGTAACGCGTAGACGGCGTATCGCTGCCGTGTTGTGGCTATTATCCTGAATAAACATGCCAAGAACCCATGCAAGAAACATGCACGAAATACTGTACCGTGTCAATAGCTCGTTGCAATGACTCTGCAATATCTCCACCGGATTCGTAGTTGGTCCATATAGTGATACCGCCGGCGTATATAGAACGATGTATATGTGGAATGGCATCTAACAATCATGAAGCCACACACTATGAGGCCACTCATAGTAAGGTTCAAGAGAAAAGGTGAAAGTACAGCGCCTTGCGGGGTTCCTCTGGTGCCGAGTGTAATTTTGTCGCTACTTTTGTGCCCGAAATGCAGCGTAGCCGTGCGCTAGTTCAGAAAGGTGGCCATGTAGTCGTATCTCCGTTTGTCTAAGTTCATCAGAGACAGGTGAGAAAGGATAGAAACGTGTGACACAATGTCAAAGGCCTTACTCACATCGAGTCCTACGATGATACGCGTGGCTCTGATGCGACTTGGATCTAGAATGTCTTGTTTTATCTGCCACATGATGTCCCGAGTCGAGAGACCTACTCAAAACCTAATCAGGGAGGGGGGAAACGTGTCTTCCGCGTCGACGTGCATTTGAAGCCTGGTTAAGACAACGTGCTCCATTACCTTTACTAGACATGACGTCAGCGAAATTGGGCAGAGGTTCCCAGTCTCAAGTCTTTTTCCTGATTTAGGAATGAAAATGATTTTAGCGTGCTTCATTTCGTCGTGAATGCAGCCTTCTGTCCAGTATCGGTTGAAGAGGCCCGTAAGGGCCTCTACTGATATGACCTCTAAGTTACGCAACATCTTACTCGAGATGCAATCGTCCCCGGCTGCCGAGGTGGTATTAATTTGACTAAAAGCAGCTCTCACCTTTGCTACAGTAAACACCCTATCCATATGAGCATTATCCGACCCTGAATACCCATGTGGCGTGGGCATATCGTGGGAGGTGTTTACGTACTGATTTTTAATAGGAACATGAGCTCTTCGTCGATGCCCTAGAAAGGTTGCGTGATCCTCTGTAGGGACTTGTGAGAATCGGTGTTAGTTTTCGTAGGATCGAGTAAATGCTTGAGTAGAAACCATGTGTTCTTATTGCTCAGTTGTCCATTAAGGCGGTTACATGTCTAATGCCACTGCTGGCGGCTAAGCCCCACGTGAGGCCTCGATATCCTTTTCAAGTCGGGCTAGTCGACTTTTTAAGCGCCGCTTATGCTTATTTTTACGCCATAGAGCGCGTATACTTCGTTGTGCTTCCATCATGTGTACCCGCTTAGCGTACGGACTGGTGCGGCTTTCCTCCTGCGTCACAGTGTTCGAGGCGTTGGCGGCGTCGTCAAGCAGACGCTCCGTCCACTGTCGTAAACCTACTACACCCTCCGTCGGTCTTTTCGAGCGGACATATCTGAATGCATCTCAGTTTGTGTGCTTCACTTCCCTGTGACGCATCCTGCAATGCGTCGCTTGGAAAGGGGTACATACACCGCGCATACTGATTGCTTCCTATGTTGATCTTGAGATTCTCCCTTCTCACATCGGGGATATTTCTTGCAAAGGTAAGGCCCGAGCACGTATCCCTGTTTAAAGTGTTACGAATCTGAGTAAGCTTGTCAGGGTCAATACGTAAGGTGTGCCCTACCCCTGAGCAGTCTCCTAGGGTTCAGTTCCATTTCTACTGCTAGTTGAGTATCCCCATACTGCATAGGGCGCGTTACAGTCTCCGACAGTCAGCAACAGCCGCCGCGGTGGCTCAGTGGTTATGGTTCTCGGCTGCTGACCCGAAAGACGCGGGTTCGATCCTGACTGCGGTGGTTGAATTTCTTTGAAGGAGAAATTCTAGAGGCCGGTGTACTGTGCGATGTCAGTGCACGTTAGAGAACCCCAGGTGGTCGAAATTTCCGGAGCCGTTCACTACGGCGTCTCTCATAGCCTTAGTCGCTTTGGGACATTAAACCCCATAAACGAAATCAAACTAGTCAGCAATATTCCGTCTCGTGCTGCTGCATCCGCCTTGCGGTTGAGGGCAGCTATTTTCGTGCTGTTGTCTTTAGGTGGACTGTATACTTTGTGAATGTAGAGCGGAGAGTGTGCGCCCGTGTTCGGTAAGGTTGCTATAAAGGTATGAGAGACCTCCGACATTTCCATATCTATTTGATTTGCTGTGAGATTGCGGTGTACAAGTGTACCTGTGATCGGGCGAAACTCAGCCGTCACTTCCTCATTGTAGGCGGCGTACCCTGTGAGCTTTACTTCTGCCTTCGTCTCTTGAAGGGTTATGATTACCGTTCGTTTTGTTTGGGCCAAAACTGCATATGCCAGAGCCTTTAATCCCCTGCAGTTCCATTGCCATACTATGACAGGGGCACTAGCCATTGCGGTTCCCGTTGGGTTCTGCTCGCGCGTGTGGGACTACGTTAGGTTTCAGAACACTGCTGGCGAACACTCGCGCCGACGCGCCATCGGGTGGGCGGGAGAGTATAGTGTAGCTGCGCGGAAAAGAGCCTGCATTTATCTTTGACGATGTCATGGTCAGGTTGCTAGGGGGCGCTAGTGCGTCAACACTAGTTTTGAAGCGGAAAGCTTTACTAGGTACGTACGTCAACAGCGCGCTTCGCGTGAGCCGGAGGCCAAATTTGCCACTTCTGCGCATGGGCGAAACCGAGCAACGTCACGCGCAGCGCAGGCGGCCGCCGACTCTGTAATAAAAACGAATAACAAAAAGCACAGCAACAAGAAAAAAATGAAGTGAAAGAAATAAAATATCAAAAATAAAAAAATAAATAAAATACAAACAGTTCCGCAGGAAACCCCCATACCTCGGTGGACACCTGAACCGCGCCGTAAGAAAAGGAAAGTGAAAAGAAAATTGGTTTTAAGGAAAGGAAGCGACGCCTTTCTCTCTCATATCTCGGCGGATACCCGAACCGCGCCGTAAGCGTCTTAAGTAAATTGCAATCAAATGAAAATTGGTTTTAAGGGAAGGAAATGCCTGTCTCCTATCTTTATGTACTAACCGAACGCAATGGACACCACAGTTCATGTCTCTAAAGCAACCTTCTAAGACAGCACCATTTCACTACACGCGCGTCTCCTCCTCCGCTTCCGTACAGGCAGTGTGTGGACGGCCGAGCGCCTCCACCGTTATCGTAGTGCTCCCAGTGCATTGTGCGCAAACTACGTCAGCCATGACTTCAAAGCAAGCGTAACTGAACTTTTTCGCTTGCATATCCAGGCTTACCCACAGCTAAGCCACTGCGATTTTTTTAGTGTGTCGAGCTTATGTAGCACAGTTTCGAAAGTGCTGGCTGCATTGGCCACGGCCTCGGTTACTTTGTTAAGCTGTGGTATCTGTTTCTGGATGTCCCCTCCACCTTGGCGAGTTTCATCATCATCATCCGTTCCTCTAATTTTGCAAACTTCTGTTCGTAATTATTGTCTGGCTCAGCTGGATCTGGCCGAGGTACAAGAGAGGCCTTTGTTGCGGCGGGTTGTTGCACCGGGTTTGTTGCGGCGGGTTTGATCCACTTCCATGTGTCCATTGGGGGTGACCTCGACGCGAGCGCAAACATCAGCCGACTCGGTATTATTTTTGGATTGCGCATTCGTAGTTTCTGTTTGATTTTAGCGTTGGACTGCGCTAACTGTTGTTGAAGCTGTTTCACTGTGCCAGCTCCATTACCTGTGGGTCGGGTGCTCGTTGGCGTTGCTTGTCGTCAGTAAGTAACGTTTTCCATGCCAAACAGTTGGCAGGTCTGCCTTCTGCTCCAGACTTGGAGTTGGTCCTAGAGCTGCTTTTCCGAGATATTGATATTCTCTTATCTGCGCCCCCACTGCGTCCATTCAGAGGGGAAAAAGAGCCCTCGCTTGGTTCCCAATACGGGCGACGTCTTACCAGTGATCGAGAGGGACGCTGGCTCGCTGAGGCTCCTGGTTCTGAGGAACTTGTGCCCGGGCTGCAGCTAGAGCTTCAGCTCAGCTGAGACTGATGGGAAGAGATGCCACGGTGATTGCGTGCGAAGCGGTGCTTCCAGCTCCTCCTGTTTGTCGGATAGAGGCCCTCGCATACGATGCATACCGCTTGGCACCTGGCTTCCTGTCCTTGTGGTGGAGCATGTTCGATGCCCCATCTTTGGCAGGCTGGGTGCCTTGGTTGCTGGCTGATGTCCTGTCGACGCCCCGTTTTGCGGCAATTAAAACACGCCTCCAGTCCTTCTAAATAGGAAGACCACGAATGGGAAGTTTAGATATTGGACGTACCCAGGAAGTGGATTGACAACGGCCCTACTTTTGCATAGCCAATGCTGTCCACGTTCGGTCATGCAGCTCTGCATCGGTGATGTCGGGACCCTGGAGACGCTCGACCATGCCTGGTGCAGACTACACGTCTGCCGTTCTTTCGCGCTGGAAAATTCTAGTGCGACTTACCTTGACTGATATGAGTCCCAGCCCATTCGGGGAAACCGGGGAACGAGACAGCCCACAATAAAACCCTAGGTTTCTTCGACCAAGCAGTGGATGAGTCTGGCTTCCTGAATTTCACGAAGGACTCTGAGATGCCGTATGATTTCACCAATCATTTTAAAGAGAGAAGAGAACTTTTCCCCCTTCGCACAAATGTCTGACAAAAGAACAAAAGGTTACGCGGCGTCGTCTGCAGACGAGGTCGACACGCACTCGATCACTCCTCGCGCATGTTTATTCGGATCTAATCAACCCGAACTATGAACATTGCAGCCAACGAGTCAATTACGATCATATTCTGAGGGATTGTAGAATAGATCTACGTCCGGGTGATCAAGTTACCTCTCCTTCTCTCGAGTGGTAAGAGACCATACTGGCTAGTTCTGGCCCCAGGGTGGTGGAGTGATGGAGTGGAAACGTTACGTTCGTGGGGTGTTGGTCCATAATACATGCGGCCCGGCTGATCGCGATCTTCTGCTTGGCCAGGTCCGCTGACCTCAGTGATGTCTACCAGTCCTCCCAGGTTCGAAGAGGCACCGGCCCGGCGGGAGGAGAGGACGCCGGGCATGATAGGCGCCTGGCTACTTTCGAGCCCCTTGGCACCTTTAACGTCCATTGACATCACATTCGCAACAGTATACGCTTAAAAATCAAAGAGAACGTGCCGGGGAAAAATGCAAGTTGTTCACCTCTCCTGAACCATGTTTCACGTAGGGAAAGAGAACGCACAGCTCCCGTTTGTCTATCGCATGCCCTGACGTCACAACTGTAATATGAATCACGTGGCACCACGCGACTATCACGTGGCTTCTTACCACCCTCTACCGACAACTTGAAAGGTCAAAGGTCAAGGTCAAGTGCTCCAGCACCAAGGTGGATCAGATACGGTAAGGCAGATGTGCAACTATTACGTATCTCAAGGTCGTTTCAAGGTCACTCGGAGGCTCACCGCGTAATCTGCGTTAGCTCTCCTAGTGTAGCTTTCCCTACAGAATTTATTGCGTGCATTTCTAGGCATATATTTTTATTATAATAAGCCAGTTGTCAGCGGGGGTGTAGCTCAGAGGTAGAGCGCTCGCTTTGCATGCGAGAAGTCCCGGGTTCGACCCCCGGCTCCTCCACTGTGGACACAACTTTTTAAAGCATTTTTATTTTTAATCCATATATTTAAATATTATTGCTGCAAATAATAGCCAGCCATTGATACCCAGCCTGTTGGCTATCAATGGCCGACAAGCAAAAGTTTTCTTGGAATGAGGCAGTTGCCTTGAAAAAATTGGCGATTGCTTGAGCTTAACCTTTCAGAGTGCAACGCCACAGCGTGTTGCAGCATTGCCAGGGTGTCCACGGAACGCTATCACCTCTTCTGCAAGACGCCTTGCACTTTTGAAGAAATCGCTTGGAGTCTCCAGTAGGCCTCTGAAAACCCATCCGCCGCCCGAACAGTTCACGAACCGGCTGAAGTGACGCTGCTCCCTCAATTCGCCGTAGTGCGCCTCCTATGTGCGTTGTCCCGAAATAAGGATACCGACCATGCAGCAGGGTCTCTGACCCACAAACTCTATTTGAGTAGTAAAAAACTTTTTCACCACCACCATCCAACGCAATTGAGATTTTAGAGGAATGGAAAGGCGCTGTAAACGTGTCAGATATCGGTGGACGCCTCAACCATGCCGTGAGGGAAGGAAGTTTGTAGTGAAACTGAAGACAGAGATAGAAGCCGTACTAACTCACACATGAAATTATCCTGAAACATCTCTCCCAGAGCTACTGTGGACATAGCACCTTTTCAGTATATCAAGCAATTTCTCTCGAATCGATTATCTTTTCATTCGAATTCAAGATGAAGAATACGGCCCCAAACAACTGGGAACGAGAGGAACACCACAGGGTGCGGTCCTCTCGACATTACTTTTCAAACTGGCAATGATGACACACCCCGCTCAACTGGTGCAGGTCGAAGGTGCCAAACTCACAAACTACACTACATTTCAACACAACCCGCAAACATGTATACTTGTTCACAAGCGATACACTGCGCAGGAAGTCACACATCCCACAACACCGTCTTTCCCATACACGATGGTTTCACTGCTGCCCCTAAAGCGGTCTGACCCACCTGTACACATTCTAAATATTTACTGCCCACCGACACTTAAGAACGTCACGTTCAATGAAATTTTCACTCAAGCTATGCAGGTGGCGGGTAGGGATCCCCTCCTAATCGTCGGCGATTTCAACGCCTCGAGCAGGCTATGGGGATACCCGCGGGAGGACAGGCGTGGGAGGAAGCTTGCTGAACTTCTTTCCACACTTGGACTCACCCTGCACACTGACCCCGCCAACCCAACACGTGTCGGCAATTCCATTCAACGAGATACTTGCCCGGACCTCACATTTACACGCAACATACGACATGCCGACTGGCTGAATACAGAGGACACTCTAGGTAGTGATCACTGTATAATCAACACAACCATTTGCATGCGTCCCCTGAAACGCCCACTAAAACAAGCTCGTATCCCTGACTGGACGACTTTCCGCACCTCTCTACCTATCGTAGACCCCCTCCAGTCGGGATACGACGCCTGGTCCAGATCGCTCACGTCTACACTCACACAACACGAAAAGCAGATACAGCTCACAGAAACACAAACAGACGTGGACAACCACCTTCTCCACCTTTGGGAGGCCCGTCGCAGCCTCACGAAGCGATGGAAGAAACAGAAACATAACAGACGCCTAAAGAACCGCATCCTCGAACTCACAAAACAGGCAGCGGAATATGCTACTCAGCTAGCCGACACTAACTGGGTGGACCGGTGCAACGCGGCTGCTCGCCAGATGTCTGGCCGCAACACGTGGCGCCTGTTCCGCGCCCTCATCGATCCAATACAAACACGCAAGGAAACCCAACGCCAATTACATAGGGCCTTGCACAACTTTACAGGAACGACAAAACACCTAGCGCACAGGCTCAGGGATCGCTACCTGTGCACCACTAAGGACCCCCGGCAGGCGCGTACTCGTATGCAGGCAAAGAGAACACGGAGCTGGACAAGCCTTTCCAACCCCACGACCTCCGGGCAGCCTTAAGCAAAATGAAGCGTGGCACTGCACCCGGGCGCGACAAGGTTACGGTCAAGCTCTTGGCCAACCTTCCCGACGCAGCCTACGCCGCGCTCCTCAAATACATCAATAGCATTTGGGACGGAGAGACTCCTCTCCCTCTCGATTGGAGATCGGCTCTCGTGACCTTCATTCCGAAGGCCGGCAAACCTATCGATGTGGAGAACCTTCGCCCCATCTCTCTGACGTCTTGTTTCGGCAAGCTGATGGAGACGATGGTGCGCGACAGACTCTCCGATTATCTCGAAACACAGCACATTTTCGCGGACACTATGTGCGGTTTTCGTCCTCACAAGTCTGCACAGGATATACTTCTGCAGCTTCACCACGACATCTTAGATCCTGTCGAATGTCCCCACAACGACAAGGTGGCCCTGGCCTTGGATCTTAAAGGCGCATTCGACAACGTCAAACACGAAGTATTCCTGGACCACCTCAGTAACACCAACTGTGGCCACAAAACATTCAACTACATAAAACAATTTCTTACAGACCGTCAAGCCTACATACGCATACAAGATGCGGAACGCGGGCCCTACACCATCGGCTCGAGGGGAACACCTCAAGGCGCGGTCCTGTGTCCCCTCCTCTTCAATTTGGCAATGCTTCATCTTCCCTCCAAATTGTCTTCTTTGTGGTAACTTGGGCCACACGGAATCCTGCCTGCAAGCAGCGGCGACCCTAGTCGACGATTACGCATCCTACTGGGGACTCCAGTGCGCCCCATCTAAATCAGAATTTGTGCACATACGTCCCTCCCCTCGGGACACAACTCCGCTTTGCATCAGTCTCCCTTCGGGACCGATCCGGGAGTCCAAGGAGATCCGCGTCCTTGGTCTCTTCATACACCATCAACGCAGGGTCGACACTACCCTAGCCAAACTTCGCTCAGTGGGAGACCAGGTGGGCCGCATGTTCCGCCGGGTCTCCAACAAGCGGGGCGGATTACGAAGCAAGGATGCACTGCGGTTTGCCCATGCTTTCGTAACGAGTAGACTCCTCTACTCAACCCCCTACTTGCACCTGCGCAAACATGATGATGACCAACTGGAGGTCATCCACTGGAAAGTCATCAAGCGGGCTCTCGACCTCCCGGTCACCACGTCCAACCAGCGACTTCAGGCCTTGGGCGTGGTAAACACATTCCGGGAGCTTCGAGAAGCCCACTTAGTCAACCAATCCACGCATCTTGCACAGACCACGGTCCGGTCGCCGCCTCTTGGACCGGCTACACATCAAACATGACTACCATATTGAGGAAAGGGAGAGAGTGCCATAACCCTGGAGCCGCGCCCTCCGGGTCCGACCCCTTCCCAGCAACATGTCCAGAGAAGACCATAGCGGTCGTCGCCAGGCGCGCGCGGAAGCGTTGGCGCGATACTATGGTGACCAACAACATGTGTATTACGTGGACGTTGCCGGCCCACACCACGGGGTGTGGTACACGGTCGCAGTCGTACACAACACAAACACAGTTAACGGGCTCACTTTCAAAGCCTACAGCGCAACACACGCGGAGGAGATGGCCATTGCTCTGGCTCTCACTACTCCCAAGTCGAAACACATCATCACCGACTCGCGAGGGGCCTGTCGGAACTATGAGTTGGGCTGGGTTCCCCCGCTTGCCTGGCGCATATTGGAATATAACTGCCGATGCGAAGATCCAACTCCACGCAACCTGATTTGGGCCCCGCTCACCAGGGCCTGAAGGGAAACGAACAGGCCGATCAGGCCGCCCGCGCACTCTCTCCCCGGGCTATCTCCCTGTCCTTGGACGCCTACTCCCAATCAGACAATCTGGCCCTTACATTCAAACAAATCACCGATTACTACAAGGAGGAGCACCGGCGCTACCCGGCCCCTTGCAAGGGACTGGATCGCGCTGACGAGCGCCTTCTCATAAAAATTCTTACTAACACTGTACTGTGCCCGGCGGTACTTAAACATTTGAACGCATCCTTTGATGGCACGTGCCAGTTCTGTGGGGAGGTGGCTGACACCTTCCACATGGTTTGGGCGTGTCAATCAAACCCATCTATCCCCCCCAACCCCAACCCCACCAGAGAGGACTGGGAGGTGGCCCTGCTCGGCTGTCAGGACCTAAAGAGCCAAAAGGCCTTAGTTCACAGGACGCGGGCGGCGTTGCTTGCCAATGGGGCCCCGGAAAAGGGGCTGTACCTGGTATTGTTAGGGGAAAGGGCCAATAGGGCCTACCCCAATCACCTCTCTGTAAATATTTATTGCACTATAAATGTTTTTCACCACCACCACCGAAGGCGCCCAGCATGCGCTGTATGCTTACAACATAACCACCTGGGCCAAACATCGATCGGTTGGAAGCACTGATATCGCGGAAACATTGATATCGGATATCGTGGACGCCTATGCCCGCCACTGTGGTCTTCAATGCTCCCGTCCAAATCTGTATTTGTGCGCATTCGCCCGTCGCCTATGTGGACCGCCAAAATTGAACTATCTCTGGCCAGTGGCTCGATACCCGAACACGACGAGATTAGAGTACTTGGTCTCTTTATCCACAAACATCGACGGGTTGATACAACACTAGCCAAACTGCGCAAGATGGGCGACCAGGTTGGCCGGATGGTCCGCCGAGTTTCCAACAAACGCGGGGGTTACGGTGGAGAGACGCCTTGCGGCTGGCGCATGCTTTCGTGACCAGTCGAGTACGCTACTCGACTCCTGAGCAAGGTTTAAGAGAACGCCCTCGAGGTGATTCTAAGAAAGATGTACAAGCGTGCCCTCGATCTCCCGGTCAACACGTCCAACCAGCGCCTCAGGGGCCTGGGGATGGTAAACACTTTCGCGGAGCTCTGGGCGGCACATTTGACCAATCAATACACAAGTTTCAAAGACGCCGTCGGGACGCCGCCTATTAGCCCGACTACACATCCACCACCTAACACTGACGGAAGAGCGCATAGGCATCCCCGAAGCCTGGAGATACGCCCTGCACGTGCGTCCTCTTCCGGCCAACGTGACATGTGACGACCAAAGTAGCAGGTGCCTTGCGCGGGTGGAGGTGCTGACTCGCCACTATGGAAACAAACACGGAATCTTCTATGTGGACGCCTCTGGCCCTCACCATGGGGGGTGGTACACGGCCGCAGTCGTCCACCAAAACGTCGTGGTGAACGGCCTAACGTTCCGAGCTCAAGACATTACACATGCCAAGGAGGTCGCCATTGCGCTAGCCGCCGCAGACCAGGACTCGCGAGTCATCATTACCGACTCGCCAGAGGCCTGCAGAAATATTCAACAGGGATACATTCCTTTCTTTGCGTATCGCATCCTTCAAGATAGCGACTACCTTGGGGTCCCCGCGTCTCGAACGATTGTATGGGCTCCTGCTCACATGGGCCTCAAAGGCAATGAACCGGCAGATGCCGCTGCCCGCACGCTCATTCTCCGGGCAACGCCTTCAGACCCTTGCGAAACGGCACCTGAACCCAATCCGGCCCTCACTTTTCGACGAATTACAGAAATTTTACCAATCCGGCCACGCAATTTATCCTAAGCCCTGCAAGGGCATTGCAAAGACGAAGGAACGCAGACTCCTTCGTCTTTACACGAAAACACTGCTCTGGAAAACGCCATCTGGAAATGTGGACGAAATTTCTTTTTGATAGTCTCTACATGTAAGATTCACCCGCGCTTACACAGGAACTGTAGGGCGTATCTTAAGTTTTATTCAAGGCACAAGCTGGTCGTTGCTGCCTTAAGTGCATACATCCAGGCATGATGCCACAGTAGTGGAAAGGTTGCTTGCGAAAGTTTAGGGCTTAGAGGGATTCAACGTTCCAATGCGAATCAGGCTATGAGCGACGCAGTAGTGAAGGGCGCCGGAAATTTCGACCACCTGGGGTTCCTTGAGAAGCACTGACACCGCACAGTACTGGGCCTCTAGAATTTCGCCTCTATCGAAATTAAACCACCAACGCCGGGATAAAACCCGCGTCTTTCGGGTCGCCAGCCGAGCGCCATGGAATTGGCAATAAATGAATTCTGATGGCAGATTTAAATGGCAAGCAAGCAAGCAAACAGGCGAGAGAGCAGGCAGTGCGGGGAAAATGGCACAGGTTCTGAGAATAGCAGGCGGGGTGGGGAGGTTATTAGTCGATTTAGCCTAAATAAATGAACATGAACACCTTCATCATGAAATCATGAAAAGCTTCTTCAGCAAACGGCAGAACCAGAAGGGGACTTGGAAGAGCCCGTAAGGTGAGTGTGAAGACTGCATGTTGTCACGATTCAACGGCCGCCACAGTGGCTCAGTGGTTATGGTGCGTTCGATTCCGCGTTCGATGCCGGCCATGACGATCTAATTTCAGTGGCGCTGAAATTCGAGGCCTGTGTAACGTGCGATGTCAGTTCACGTTAAAGAACCCCAGGTGGTCAAAATTTCCGGAGCCCATAACTACGGCGTTCATCACAGCCTGAGTCGGTTTCAGACGTTAACTCACCGCAAAATAAAATAAAAATAAAATCAACCATTCAGGCAGTGCAGTGGTGAAGCCTAGAATGCTTTTCAGTATCCAGCCCGAGCGCTTTTCACGCGGCCATGCCCGCGTCGTCGTCGTTACAGTTCAGCGCGGTTGCTCAGCAGGGCTGTGCAGTTGGCACTGTTTGTCCTGTGCCAAGCAAGAAAAAAAATTCAGGGGGCACTCTGTTGACCTAAAGTGCGGTGAGGCGGAAGCCTTAAGCGCGGTTTTGCTTCTTGTGTCACTGCTATGTGATTAAGATGTTAGGCTTCGCCTCTAAGAGTGCAACGCGACAGCGTCTTGCGACGCTGCCAGGGAGTCCACAAAACGCCATCGCCCGTTCGGCTACCCGCCGCGGTGGCTCAGTGGTAAGGCGCTCGTCTACAGAGCCGGGGTACCCGGGTTCGAACCCGACCGCGGCGGCCGCGTTTCGATGGAGGCGAAATGCAAGAGGCGCCCGTGTGCTGTGCGATGTCAGAGCACGTTAAACATCCCCAGGTGGTCGAAATTATAACGGACACCTCCACTACGGCACCTCTTTCTCTCTTTCTTCTTTCACTCCTACCTTCCTCCCTTCCCTTACGGCGTGGTTCAGGTGTCCGCCCAGATATGTGAGACAGATACTGCGCCATTTACTTTCCTCAAAAACCAATTTACCCGTTAGGCTCTACGACTTGCTCGTCAGTAATTTGGTTTTTGAGGAAAGGAAAAGTATCTGTCTCGCATGTCTCGGTGGACACCTGAACCTCAAAGTAAGGGAAGGGAAAGAGGTGGAAGTGAACGAAGACACCGTATTCACTACACGCGCTTTCATTCCAAACCATCGAAATGGCATAGCGGAGTGGTTAGCGTGCTCGTCTCCGGAGACCCTGGTTCGTTCCCCACTGCACCAATTTCCCACTCGGTTTAATTGTTCTATCTGGTCTGACTAGAAACTTAGGGTAACTAGGCTAATTGGTGAATTAACTCACTAAACTCATTGCCACTTACTTGGAGCATCACTATACCGTCCCTTTAATTAGTTGCATGTTAGTAGCCCAAGTACAATTGGCCCTGTTTGAAATTCGCGCACTGTCACGTCACTACCATTTCGACCAATTGAAAAGCGCGACATTTCTGTCGAGAACTCCTGCTTACACCGATGAGGCATCAAAGGCTTCCGCCATAAAATTCAGGGGCACTTTGTCTAAGTGAAGTGCGTAGAGGAGAAAGACATCACGGACACCGACATCACGGAGACGGAAGTCAGAGCGGCCCTCCTGATTCTCCGCGCTAAGTGCGCACCTGGTGCAGACCAGATCACAAACTCCATGCTCGGTAATGTGGACGACCAATCGATCACCCAGATTACGGAATACTTCAACCAGTGCTGGAGGTAAGGTAACCTCGCGCAGTCCTGGCGCCACGCGAAGGTAATATTCATACCCAAACCCCACAAACCACTTACAATCCAAAACCTTCGCCCGATTTCGCTAACCTCATGCCTTGGGAAGCTCCTCGAGCATGTTGTGTTAGCGAGACTCGCAAGTCACATCGCGGACTACAATCTTTACCCGCACAGCATGGTGGGATTTCGCCCCCATCTATCCGCACAGGACGCCATGCTGCGTCTCACACACGAACTTTTCGATCCGCTTCTTCCAGGTCACACCAAGGCAGTCTCAGCTTTGGATCTTACCAAAGCTTTTGATCGCATTGAACATCAGGCGATCATGACTGCCCTTTTCCCATTCAATGTGGGTGTGCGCACGTACGCCTACATTAAGGCATTCCTCGCTGTTTTCTCCTCCCCACCAGATAAGGAATCCGATTTTAATCCGGTCTATACGTTCAAAGATATCACAACCTATTATCAAGATAGCCATCGCCTTTACCCTAGCCCATGTAAAGGCCTCAGAAAGGCGGTTGAGCGGCTCCTTCTCCGCCTCTTCGCCAGCACATTGCTGTGCTCGGCAGCCCTAAAACATTTCGACCCCTCCTTTAGCGGCAACTGCCCGCAGTGTAGTGCAGTGTCTTCGGACACCTATCACATGGTGTGGGCCTGCCCCTCCAACCCGGCCATTCCCCCATCCCCAACCCGGGAGGACTGGGAGGCGACCCTGCTCGGCTGCCACGACTTACAGGCCCAACAAGCCTTACCCGGCCGCACCCGGGCGGCAGCTACGCCACTGGGGTCCCAAACTAGGGGCCTCCACCAAGTGTTTGTAAGGATCAGTCCCTTACGGGCTGATCCAAATACCTCCCGTCCCTTCTGTATAAATGTTTTCACCACCACCACTGACCGCACGGCTGAGATACACTTCGGCCCTCTTTCTTTCCCCTCCTACAAGCTTCACAGTATCGGCACCCCTCAAGGGTCCGTCCTTTCCCCCTTTCTGTTGAACATTCCCCTCACATCCATCGCCCGAAAATTGGCAACTATTCCCTACATGAAGCACACTCTTTATGCCGACGATATAACCCTGTGGACCACCCACGGCAGTGACGGCGGCATAGAGAACACCTTACAGGGAGCAGCCACACTCACCCAAAATAACGCACGGACCATCAGACTGTCTTGCTCCCCAGAGAAGTCCGAACTCTTCCTCATCCGGCCTAAGAGCCACCGCTGCCCCCGCTCCCCCATTTCCATTGAACTGAATGGTGACCCGGTACCTGAGGTTGGCACCTTTCGTGTATTGGGCCTGCACATCCAAAGCGGTGGCAAAAACGCCACAATCCTCACGAAAATCAAGCAGGTTGTAGGCGCGATATCGCACCTCACCCGGAGAGATTCGGGACATCATACAGGCATGAAGGAGAGCGGCTTATGTCGCCTTATTCATGCCTTTGTCCTCAGCCGTGTGCTGTACACTACCCAATACTTACAACTATCCTAAAATGACATAAACGCTTTGGATGCTTTGATTCGGAAGGCATTCAAAGTAGCACTTCATCTTCCCCTAAACACACCCACTGACAGATTACTAGTCCTGGGCCTCCACAACACGATCGGGGAACTGGTGGAGGCCCACCGACAGACCCAATACGTCATGCTCACACAAACCTCCACAGGTAGGCATATTCTGGACTCCCTCGGAATCAGAATACCGGCCAACGACCCAACCCTCCTCGCCATCCCACGACCCCTTCACCGGGAGCTCCTCATCAGGCCGCTCCCGAGGAATATGCACCCGTCCCACCATGAGCAGCACCGCAGAGCCCGTGCGAAGGCACTCCATCGAGCGTACGGCTCGGTGTCGGACGCCGTATGGGTGGACGCTGCGTGCACGGGTGTTGAAGGTGGTGGTGGTGGAAAACATTTATGTACAGGTATACTACAGGAGGTTATGCATGAGCTGGCCCAGAGGGGACCAGCCCTTACAAATACTAGGTGGAGGTCCCTAGTTCGGGCCCCCAGAGGCATCGGCCGCCGCCCGGGCTCGCGCGACCAAGACCCGTGGGGCCTGCAGGTCAGAGCAGCCGAGCAGAGTCGCCTCCTTGTCCTCCCGGGTTGGGTTGGGGTGAGGGATGATAGCAGGGTTGGAGGGGCAGGCCCACACCATGTGGTAGATGTCCGAAGACTTCTCCGCACAGTGTGGACAGCTGCCCGAGTAAGAAGGGTCGAAGTGTTTCAGAGCTGCCGGGCACAGCAAATTATTAATATAGCGACAGCAGCTGTGGTGGACTCCTCTTTATCCGCCCTCCTCACACTAACACTCCCTCCAGATAACCCCCCAGAGGCTCCAGAAGAAGCCGCCATGGCACTTGCTATCACCCGCACGGAAGCCCGGTACATTTTAAGTAACTCTAAAACTGTGATTTTAAATTTTGATCGAGGACGATTCCATATCCGTGCTTTTGACATACGGGACCCGCCCGATACACCCCCACCCCGCCAAGTGTAGCTGATATGGGTGCCTGCGCACTCTGGAAATCCCGTAAACGAGGCCGCCAACCTTTTACCCCGATGTTCTTTAAACCGGGCTCAGGTGGCCTCGGATCGGGGATTCGCGAAGGAGCGCATGCACTCATTGAACGAGCTGACGCAGGCCTACAGAGCATCACGCCGCCTCTACCCCCCGCCCCACTCCTCCCTAGATAAGAAACAAGCAATACTGGCACAGACTACAGACACACTCTCTCCCCTCACCCCCGACCCTAGCCCACTATCATCCATCCTTCCCCACTCCGGCATGCGCCCTATGCCCAGAGCCCTTCGCTTCTTTCCTCCACATCCTTTCCCTCTGCCCGGCGGACCCTCCCCCGCGGGACCTAAAGAACCTCAAGACCTGGGAGGACTGGAAGACCCTGCTGCGCTCGGAGGACCCGGCCGTGCAGATCATCTCCACCGGCCGGGCTGCCAGTGTTATGGACCCTGAGGAACATAAACACTTGAGTGCAGTGGGATTTGCGGGGACCCTGGGGCGTGCCCCGAATTCCTCTTGAAATAAAGTGCTCGCTCTATCTCTCCGCAAAAAGCTTCGCCTTTAAGAGCAGAACACGACAGCATGTTGTAGCGCTGCCAAGGAGTCCAGGGAACCCCACCATCCGTCCGGCGCGATGCCATAATCACCGACTCGCGAGGGGCCTGTCGGAACGCCGAACACGGCTGCACTCCCTTCCTAGCATATGTAATCTACCAAAATTGCATACGGGATACGGACCCCGCACACCGTTATATTATATGGGCCCCTGCTCATCAGGGGTTGGCAGGAAACGAGGCAGCAGACGCAGCCGCCCGCGCGCTCTCTCACCGGGCTGTTTTCTCCTCCCCACCCGATCAGGAATCCGATTTTAATCCGGTCTATACATTCAAAGAAATTACAACATATTATCAAAATTGTCATCGCCTTCACCCTAGCCCATGTAAAGGTCTGAAGAAGGCGGATGAGCGGCTCCTTCTCCGTCTTCTCACCAATACATTGCTGTGCCCGACAGCGCTAAAACATTTTGACCCCTCCTTTAGCGGCAGCTGCCCACACTGTAGTGCAGTGTCTTCTGACACCTATCACATAATGTGGGCCTGCCCCTCCAACCCCGCTATTCCACCCATCCCCAACCCAACACGGGAAGACTGGGAGGCGATCCTGCTCGGCTGCCACGATATACAGGCCCAACAAGGCTTAGTCGGGCGCGCCCGGGCGGCGGCAACAGCCACTGGGGTCCCGTACTAGGGACCACCACCGAGTGTTTGTAAGGATCGGTCCCTTACGGGCTGATCGAAACATAACTCCTGTTCATTATTAATAAATGTTTTCACCACCACCACCTTGCCCTTTGAAGCCAACGCTTTTTGAGGAGAGGAAATGGCTCAGTAAATCTCGGACGTCTCGGTGGAAACCTGAACCACAGGTACAGGAATGGAGGTAGTGGGAGTGAAAGAATAAAGTGAAAGAGCGGCCGTATTGAAGAAAATTAAAATTGTATTTGAGGGAAGGAAATTACGCGGTAACTGCCTCACATATCTCGGTGGACACCAGTCATTCGTTTGTAGAGGAAGGGGAGGAAGTGGGAGAGAAAGAAGAAAGACAAACAGGGCCCGTAATGAAAGAAAGGAAAATTGTATTTGAGGAAATGAAATTACGCAGTAACTGTCTCACATATCTCGGTGGACACCCATCAAAAGTGTGACACCGCTGCTGACAAGCTTCTGCTGACAACCTTCTGTCGACAACTATGAAGTATTAAAGGCTTTCGCCTTAAAACTGGCCGTCATTTTGGATTGCGCAGCATGAAATGCGCTGCACTACAGTTGATTGCATATGGAAACCATCGCCACGAAACATAAAGCGCGTTCTTTGTTTCCACAGACCCGGGGAGCCAGTTATGAGCCTCTCGTTTCCACAGAATCAAGACAGAGGAAACGTTCCGCCGGATTTGTGTAGAGGAAAGGTGTATACCTACTTCCATTGGTAGATGGACGCCATCGCCTACTGGCAGTGCGATTGCGACGTCCACTGCTGGCTTCATCGGTTTAGAAATGCGTTTGGACTAAAACAGCAGTAATTGTGAAGAAGGATCAGAGTCTGTGACCACGGCGTTTGAAATTGAGGATGCGCTTCCAGAGGCTTTAGCGCTGCTAACTGTGGGCGTTACGTGCGTCGCAAGCAAGGCGTTGGCGTGTCAGGAACCTTTGGGTGTTGTGAGGTACTGGCGGCGGCTTCAGAGCAGCATCGGCGCGGGAGTAACCTCCAGGCTTTATATATGGAGGCAGCTCGAAGAACCTCTGGCAATGATGACGGTAAATGAAAGCTGCTGGAACCTAGAAACAGGCGCAGTCATAGCTTCGGCCAGCGGAGCAATGGTGTATAGCGAACGGGACCGCAAATCCGGAAAAGCAGTTGGCGTTGAGTCCTCACACCTGAAGTGTTAGAGAAGTGCTTGGATCACCGGCTTTCAAGAACACCGGCTGGAACACGGAGGCTTACCCTTCGATACTGCCGTGTTCTCTGGTCCTCTGTCCCGCCGTGTCACGTCGTGCCACGTACTTTCATACCCTGCACGTTGTTATTATCGGGACTCTTCCCCCAGCATAAGTGGATTACGGCGTAGATTCGCTCGACGGAGTTTACCACGACGGCGGGGGCGAAGCCAAAGGCCGAAGGTCGGCCAAGGCCGAAAGCGACGAAGGCCGAATGCGAAGGCACATGTTCTATGTGCGGCCACTTGCACAGCGTAGGAATTCGCACCAGTCGGGAAACGACCTGCAGACCCAGGCTCCCTCCTGCCTGGGTGAATTAGCGCGCGGACTCCCTCTACCGGGGTGACTACCGCAGCGGCGGCGAAAGCCGACGGCCGCAGGCGAAGGGCCAAGCCCCATGCGCGGCCACTTGCTCAGCGTGAGAACGCCGTTCGCTTGCCTTGTGACTGAAATGGAATTCTCCTCTTCCTCAATCTCATCACATGACTGGGGAGCGCCCAGTGGTGAGAGAGTGTGTGATTAGGGCCGAAGTGAGCTTTTCGGGACATCTCTTCTGCAGCAGGCCAGGGCTTCATCCAGGGATCCCAGGGAATGAATAGCATATAAAACACGGCAGAGGATGCAGCCAAGAGATTGCCGTTGGCGAAGAAGCTCCCTTCCACTGGGAGGCGCTCTCAGTTGCTCTTACTTGTAAATCATGTAAATCGTCTGTAAAAAGTTTCCCTTGTTTTCTCTTCGTAACTGCGACTCCGGCCTTCCTCGTCTCTCTCCGGCCCGATCACGCTACCCGAGTACCACCACTGACTGCCAGCGGTGTAATAGAAGCTGCATCCCAACAGCTCGATGGCTGCATGTGATGTCCACGTCAAGTCACCGACTCCAACGGACCCCGGCAGCTACGGGTCTGGCGGCGTTAGCTTTATCTCGGAGGTGCGAGTGCCTAATGTTTGCCATTCATTTCACCAGACCACTCTGACAGACAGGCAGATGTTAGTAGTGGAATTTGGATTTCTAAAGACTGAGATTTTGCCAGTTTTGAATTTCGTTTGCTTCAAGGTGAGGCTTGTGTTTTAGCGGGGATTAGAGGCACGATGTGTGATCTACGATGGAGAAGTTCAAGGTAGAGGACCTCTTTGAAATTTTAAAGAACTGGGCATTTCAGTAGACCCCACTAAATCAAGTGAAGCGATTTTTTATGTTCTGCGGGCGGAGGAGGTTACAGTCGAGGAAGCAGAAGAGGAGTGGGAGACGATTGTAGAACGAAAAGCGGATCAAGAAGCGCGAAGGCTTCTTGAGGGCAAAGAGAAGCGAAAGGAGCAGGAAGGGCGAAAACTCTATGACGAGAAAGAGAAGAGATAACTGCTTCAACAGCAGGAAAGACGAAGGCTCCGAGAGGAGCAAGAAAGAGATTGGCAGGAGCAAACTAGTAGAGACCGGCTGAGCTGGAGCAACTACGTGAATGAGAGCAGCAGGAACTCATTCGTAATGTTCAGTTTCTCAAATGGCAAAGAGCTAGAGTTCCTTTGAGATCTTTAGAAAAGGAGAAAATTTCAAAGATTTTCTCACAAATTTCGAACACATTTGCTTAGAGGAGGAGCTAGACCAGGGCGAATGGTCAATGATGCTAGTGGCTATCCTCCCTGATGATGTCGTAGACGTATCAGCGCGCATCACCGACGTAGAGGTTGACAACTATGCAGTAGCGGAAAGTGCCCTCTTCCGCTTCTTTGGCATCAGTATACAGGTCGACTCTAAATCTCGAATGATGGCAGCGGGCAGCGCTCCCATAAGAGTGTCATTGACCAGCCAACGAACCTCGCTTGGTTAGCTATGGAAAAACTTACTCAGAAGAGCATTGAGACGGCAGCTTCAAGCCCGGAAAGAACTGCCAGTTAGGCAGCGGCAGAATCTGTCCATTTAAAGGCAGATGCTTCGTGCCAGAAAGCCTGCAGTGAGGTTTTCAGTCAGCGCAATGAAGAAACCAGAGAAGGTCCTCCGCTGGTGCAGCTAGCGAGCAGTAGAACACGGGAAATGGGGGCCATAATCTGCGCTGCAGAGCGTGGCTGCCTTAAGTCACCTGAAAGCAGCTCTGAGGCGTTAGCGGAAAAGTGCGTTGCCACACAGATTGCCGTTGCAAGCCAGAAAGGCATAGGCTCAGCGTCAAAATGTAGTCCTTCGGAAAGCAGTCGCGCGCTGAAAGCGAGAGCTTAAAGTTCTACTGTAAGCGAGGAATGCGGCTCAGCGCTGCCTTAAAACAAAGATCAGCCCAATGATGAGGGACGGACAGCCGCTCACGACCGAACACCCGAAAACGAGTTATGCTCGACCGAGATCACAGGAGCGGTGGTTTTTTCGGAGAGGCCATCGCCTAGCACTGAGAGAATAGCGCAAACAGCTTCGCTCCGCAAGAAAAACCGCAAACGCGACAAGCATTTCAGAAGTGTTATGTCAGCTTTTGATGTTGAGAGGGCCGGCTGCTTGGAATTTTCCTGAAGGCATGTGCGCACGTAGGAAGCCAAATTATCTGGTGTCGCAGTAAAGCAAAGGGGCGTCAGGCTTCTACAAATGAGGACCTCTAGTAACTTCTCGGAAATGCCACCGCGGCGCTCAGGAGTTCCCAGGCGCCTCTTCAAAGCCAAGTTAACTAAGCGTGCGCATGCAGAGCGTAAGCCACCTGCTCCATCCTGGGACCGCAGCTGGGATTATAAGGCAAGTGACGCGTGCGGTATGCTAAGAAGAATTGTGCAAGGTCACCACACAAAGGGGCGCCGCAGAGAGCGCGCAGGTCGGTGGGGGACACCACATGTGGAGAACCCAGAGAGGAGAAAGCGCCCCTCTCGCTTTAAGCTTCCAAAGCGCTACCACGGCTTTGGAAGTGCGTCGAGCGGAGACGGAACTATTCAGCCCTTAAACTTCTGTGAAACATGGGCTGGTATAGCGGCCTTCGGGCCGCGACCGCGCAGGACGCGTCTGAAGAATGGGGGCTAGGGGATTCATTGAATCACAACACAGAATTCCAGCACTAAGTACATCTTGTATTTGTACTCCTCTAAAAACTTTTGAGCTTGGCCAGTGTGGATTGTTTTACTTTTCGTTCACTTTCACTGCAATGATGTATCCTTGACGACGCCTAGCTTTTTATCTAAGCGCTAAATGTTTTACAGCTCAGTGTAGCGTAACCAATCGCTGAAGCAACAGTAATTTGTGAGCTGTAAAGTCCGAAGGCGAAGTCACAAGCCCCATGCGCAGCCACTTGCTCAGCGTGATAACGCCACTCGCGCTGCTTGTGTGACTGAGATGGCATTCCCCTGTTCCTCAATCTCATCACATGACTGGGGAGTGTCAAGTGGTGAGAGAGTGCGTGATCAGTGCTGAAGTGAACCTTTGAGGACATGCCTTCTGCAGCAGGCCCGGCCTCCATTTTGTGATCCTGGGAAATGAAAAGCATATTGCCACGTATCATTGTAGTGTTCGTTCATTCACGCGCCATGCCACAGGAAAGAGGTGTTATCATTTTTGTTCATGACGCGAGAAGCGACCGCACTAATCTCGTTTGAACAGAGCCATGAAGAGCAGAATCTGCGTTTTTCCATATTACTGTAGATGATCTCGACCTTTTATCTCGGAGTTTCCTTGCTGACTTTAGACTGAGCTATGCAGCGAGCGGCGGGCATTCGTAGTTCGACGACTGAAAAGCACGTTTTCTGCTTACGCCGCTGCGGGCTCTTTAGTTCTTTTGCGGGCGCAAGTCAGCCCAAATAATGAGCGTCGTTTGCAAATCTTTTTGCTGTCTTCCTGCCGCTGGACTGCCGTCACTACGACGTGACATCTGGTGGAGGCGCTGGGTAGCGTTGCATGCACCGGGCACCCCCTGCAAGTCTTGACGCGAGCCGTTTGAGTCATTCACCGGAGGACCTGACTCCACTCCACCGCGCAAGCCGACGTCTGCTAGGGGACGCACCTGAGTTCCGAACTCTGCCGGAGCCTACCCGGAAGCGGAGGAAAACAGCAACGTCCACCATGAGCTTGACGCAGACGTCCACTCCAATCACTCTGCAGCAGCTCCTCGTGCCCCCAACCTTTGACGCTTCGGCTGGGGCTGACCCCGAAGAATGGCTGGAACAGGTCGACCCTGTGGCTATCTTTAACCAATGGGACGATGCCGCGAAATTAAGATACGTCTTCTTCGCCTTGGACGGACCAGCAATATTCTAGTTTGAGAATGAGGAAGGTAGCCTTACGAACTGGGAAACCTTCAAAGAGCAGCTTCTCAAGACTCTCACAGACGTCGTGCGAAAGGAGAGAGCGCAGCAACTGCTACAGTCTCGCATGCAACACCCCTACAAGACCAATGCAGTGTACACTGATGAGGTGAAGCGTCTTTTCCGGCGTTCCGGCGCAAACATGAGGGAAGAGGAAAAGGTAAAGCTGCTTATGCGAGGAGTAAAAGAGCAACTCCTTGCCGGCCTCGTACGGAACCCACAGAAAACCGTCGCGAAATTCGTAGAAGAGGCATCCACGATAGTACACACCCTTGATGCAAGAGCCCGCCAGCATGATCGGCAGCAGCGGAGTTTTTCAGCAAGCTGCTCGGACATCGCTAACAACGTTGACCAGCGGGAGGTTATACGTGAAGTTGTGCGAGAAGAGCTCCGGCGATGGTTGCCAACGAGAACGGAGCCGCAGCTTACATCGCTCGCTGACGTCATCCGGGGCGAAGTTCAACAGACCTTGGGTGTGACGCCGACCATCACGCAACCTCTGGAGCCCCCAGCCATGACCTACGTCGCAGCAGTGCACCGCCATGCACCTCGACGACGGCACCCAAGCGCCTATCGCCCTCAGCCAGGTGCGCTGGACCGCCGCCCTCTTGCCCCAACCCGCCCGTCCTGCGAGCGTCACACACGGCCGAGGAAATGCGACGAGTAGAAAACTCCCGACCAGCGCCGCCTACTATTATTTATTTTAGTTATTTATCTGATACCCAGCGCCTCTCGGCATTACAGTGGGGGGGTTACAAACGCAAAAGTAAATAGCACAATGCAAAATGCAGAAACACGTCACATACAAGTGATGAGAACCCACTGCAGCGAAGCCGGTCCCATTCTTCGGTACTGCCCATGCAGAAGAATGGGCATCTAAGGGTTTTCTTACGACGCCCCACGACCCCGATCCGGTCAGCGACGAGCCGAAACCGAGGAGTTTTTGCGTAGGGAAGAATACTCATCGCCGAGCCGCCTATCACGTTCCCCGTCGCCATCGCTACTGCGCTTTGTACCTCAAGCCGAGGCTACGCCGCGCCTCCCCCAGCCCCGGAAAGTTAAACTGAATAAATCAGCCTCTGGAGGTGAGTTTGCTTCTGAGCGCAAGAAAAAAGATCCTCCATTGACGAAAACGCAAGACCATGCCTCAACAACGACGACAACATTGACGACGACGACGACGAGACTTGGAGCTTTTACCAGCGCCTAGAGAAGTAACGTTGGAGTACGCCCACTGCAGCCTCACTACTCGACGAAGGCGAGATCGTACACCGAAGACAACATGCAATACGAAAACACGAACAAGTGTTCTTGAAGTTATGGTCGACGATCACGCGGTTACTGCGTTGGTCGACACGGGAGCTGACTACTCCCTCAAGAGCGGGCCACTCGTTGTCCGACTCAGAAAATAACAACAACTTGGGATGGCCCGCTGATCCGCACCGCAGGTGGTAATCTTATTTTTCCGTCAGGATGCTGCGCCGGGAGAGTTACAGTAAATGGGCGAACCTATGCTACAACCTTCCTGGTCCTACAGAAATGCTCGATGGACGTAATTTTGAGAATGAACTTACTGAATAAACATCGGGTGGTCATCGACATTTCATCTAAATCGATCAAGCTTGCCACAGACAAAGCCATATCTACTGCGACGAGAGCGACTCATCACGTTGCATTAAACGTCCTCGATGAAGCATTGAGCGTGCCGCCCCGATCAAGTGTCCTCACCTGCATAGATACTGGAGACATCGAAACTGCCGAAGGCGTCATCGGGGGGAACACCCAGTTACTCCTGGATACAAGACTAGGCGTCGCAAAGGGAGTCGCCCAAATCCGAAATGTCCAAGCCCAGGTGCTGCTAACTTCAAACAATACCGGCATCTAAACAAAGATACGACGATTGCTTTTCTCGACGAGCTGACAGACATCAGAGACATATTAAGGCGGAAGCCTTTAATACCTCATCGTTGTAAGCAGGATTTGTCGCCAGAAATGTCACGCTTTTCAACTGGTCGAAACGGTCGTGACGTCACAGAGCGCGAATTTCAAACGGGGCCAATTGTACTTTGGCTAGTAACCAGGTAACCAATTAAAGGGATGGTATAGTGATGCTCCAAGTAAGTGGGATTTAGTTTAGTGTGTTGCTTAATTACCCAATTAGCCTAATTAATCCTTCTAGTCAGGCAAGATAAATAAATAAAACCGAGTAGGAAATTGGTCGATTTCGGGAACCGGACCCCGGTCTCCGGAGTGCGAGGCCGCGTTTGAGCGCGGACCGATCGGACTCGTGGCACATCGGCTCCGTCGATTTTCGACTGGAACCGCGGCAATTTGATGTAACACCTATCAAACCTGTGCGACTGCATCCATGAAGTCAGCAGGGTCCTGGAGACACCGATCTGACCCAGGTACGCCCAATTTTCGGCCATTTCGAGCAACCCTCCGCATCACCACGTAGCGGTCGAGCTGAGCCTAACGGCTCCGGCTCCCCCGCCGCTGGCTGCGGAGACGCCCGCCGGTCCACCGCTCAACATGGCTCTGCCTGAACAACGCGGATACGACCCCACGAATCTGTCGTGGTCGTCTGTCTCTGCAAGCCAGCCAGAGGATGGCCCATCCACCATTTCGGCGCAGCGAGCTGCCCTTTTTAAAGTCGTTGAGTGCCGCGCCGCCGCCGGCAGAACGCACAAGGAGCTGCAAAGCCCAAGACTCCTCTCGACAAATCAGCAACGGGAGACGCTCGCGCTCCGTCTTCTAAATGTCCACAGAAGTCACCAGTATCCAAGTGGACGCCAAAGCCGACGGTGAGGATGAACACTGACGATTACGTGATCGTGCTGCGGCCACGCAGTACGGTCGCCCTCAAGACAGCATTTAAGCAAGGTGAGCTCGGCGCTGCCTTTTCGCAACTCATCGCCAGACAGCATATGAATGCGATTACAATTTCTCCCAATTGGGAACAAAACATTATCGTCTGTGGCACGCAGAACCCCGAGGTAGCTCAAAAGCTTCTGACGGACATCCAAATTACCACTAGCAAAGGATCGCTCCCGCTTCACGGACACCTCAATCTCACCGGTGATGTGTGTCGTGGTGTGATTTCTGTTCCGAGCCTTGAAACCAGCGAATCCTTGAAACATAGTGTGCAGTGGCTCGGTGGTGAATTATTCCATGTGCGCAAGCTGGAAAATCGAATGTAGCTGTGCTAACTTTCGAGGGACGCAGCGTTCCGCGTTACGTCCACTACAATGCAGAACTGACTCCCGTCAAGGAGTATAAGAAAACGGTGCCAGCGTGCTACCGTTCCGGCACACTGGGGCACCGGGCGGACAACTGTTCCACCACGGTCAAGGAAAGATGCGGCCTTTGTGGTCAAAACGTGGGGCTTGGTACTGAGGGGATGGCTCCCCATGTCTGCAATCCTATGTGCCTAATCTGCGGGGGCCCGCACCTCACAGCTCCCGCGAATGCACCGCCAAATTCATTAAGTTGCCGCAGCCAGGGCCCAGGACGCCATCCAAGGGAGCCAATTCCGGCGCTACACGGGGAGGGCGGCAACAAAACAACCACAAGACGCCACGATGTGGCGTGAGGCCTCCCCCTGGCAAGACAGGAACGGTAACGCCACCACCCGGAACAGCGGAGTTCCCAGCTTCCAGCGCTTCACCTAGCGGCTCCGCCTGCAACCAACCCAAGGTAGGCAGCTGGGCGAGGGTCGCCTCCTCTGCTTCCCCTCCTCCCTCCTCCCCCACCAGCACCGCCGAGACGCAGGAACTCAAGCGCGAGCTCGCCCTCTTGCGAGCTCAAAACAAAAAACTAGCCAGCGAGCTTAACTCGCTCAAAGCCGAATTCCCTACTCCGCCCGCATCGAGCGACGAGGAAGAAAACATCGCAGACAGGGAGATTCCTACTCCTGTGGAGAGTCGCGCCGCGGCCCTGGAGACCCGGGTGACCGCAATTGAAACACAAATGGGTGACCTCCCCAAAATTATCCACGATACCATTGCGCGTCAGGTGGAGAGTGTCATCGCACAGGTGACACAAGCCGTAACTAATATTATCCAAAAATGGATAAAAGACAATCCGCGCGCCCTTAAAGGGGTGGAGACACCAAATTTTGAAGCTATAAAAAGCCTGCTATGGGATTCCTATGTATGCAAGGGCACTCACAGCCAGGTGTTGGACGCAACAAACGTTTAAAAAATATTTTAATTCGGTTCCAAAGGTTACCTAAATGCTCACTCTCACGATCTAGACCCATCGCTAGCGCCATCAACCATGACGTCACAAGGGGTGTAGAAAAATAAAGTTTTAGTGACGTCATACCAAAATACAGTGACGTACGATGAGCGGGGCACAGCCGCGTGAGCGCAGTCGACGCACCAGCGAGCCGCGTTTGCTGCTAACCGCCACTCGCTCGGTTTGCGGCGCGCCGTTGCGAACAGCGTCGCAACGTCCGATTGCAGCTCGTTGCCTGCGTCCGGCGTGCTAGATGTCAACGGCGGGCCGCTCGCGGCAACAACGACGGGAAGCGGCAGCGTACATGATGCCATAGGGCGCACTCCTTGGAGCCGGGCGGTCTGCGCCAGTCTTCGTGCCGAACGCCGGCGTCTGAAGAACGCGATAGTATTGTTTGTTCACGTTCATAGCAAACCCTGGGATATATGAATATCAAAAATGCATCGTTTCTGACGATCGTTGGCAAATACCGAGTTCCTGGTAGAAGTGATGACTGCGATGCAAGCAAATTTCATCAGCCGGTTTTGTGCTGCTGCTACCTGGTGCGGTTCGCCTGCCGTCTGCTAGCTCTGTTGCTGAAGACGTCGTGGAAATCGAACATATCTTTTATTATGGGACGAGTTCACAGTAAAGGGGCGCCGAGCGGAGCTCGTTTCTGAGCGCTGGCCAGTCCCGAAGCGCCCTCAGCTGCGGAGTCGATATGCGAAAGCAGCTAGGCCTAGCGACGACTAGGGCAGTCTGGGACCAGCGCGCAGGTCGTCGGCCGGCGTTTCCGCAGGCAGTGTCGCTGCCGAAAGATCCACTTTAAACACAGTCATGCTGTCGGATCTCGAATCTAGAAAGCATCCTTTCTGGTAGCATGGCTGTTTTGTATTTTCTTGTGTGGACGTGAAGTACGCCGAGTCTGCCGGCCGGTAGGTCAGCCTGGATACCGTCTGCCGACGTCATAAAAGCGAGCTAAAGAGTGTTCTTGACGTAAATAATAAACCATGGGAGAAGAAATGTGAAAAAAGTGTCATTTTTGAGGATCGCTGACCAATACTGAGCTGCTAGTAGAGGTGTGATATGAGCAAATTTCTCACAATCGCGCCTAGCAGCTGCCGCTGGCGCGACGTTGGGGTCCGGCTCGCCTGGCGCCCGCTAGCTACGCGTTGTATGCAGATGACATTACAATTTGGACCACTGAGGGGAGCCTTGGGGACATGGAGGCCCGCCTTCAGCAGGCCGCTTCCATAGTCGATGCGTATGCCATTGACTGTGGGCTCCAATGTGCTCCAGCGAAATCAGAGCTTTTGCATGTCAGAGCGAACCCAAAGGATAGGACAGCAATTCACATCTCTCTGTCAGGAGGTCCTATTAGAGAGGTGGAGGAGCTCCGTATTCTGGGCCTTTTCATTCACCACAGACTCAGACCGGACTCCACCATTCTGAAACTCAAGAGAGTAGGTGAACAGGTAGGGCGCATGATCCGCCGCGTTTCCAACAAGCGGGGCGGTCTGCGGGGCAGGGACGCGCTTCGGCTCGTCTATGCCTTCGTGACTAGCCGGATCCTCTACGCCGTGCCATATCTCCGCACTACTAAGCAAGACGAGGCGCGAATAGACGCTGTCATCCGCAAGGCAACTAAGCGAGCCCTGGATCTCCCGGTGACTACCTCTAATGCCAAACTCAAGGCATTGGGGGTGCTAAACTCCTACCAGGAGCTGCGGGAGGCCCACCTCGTGAACCAATACACGCGGCTCATGCAGACGGCCCCTGGGCGCCGCCTGCTAAACCGCTTACACATCCAACACGACTGCACTCCAGAGGAGGCGGAGCGTATCCCAGTACTGTGGCGCCATATGCTCTGGGTCTCCCCGCTCCCCCGTAACATGGACACCGACATGCACGTAAACAGGCGACAAGCGCGGGCTCGGGCTCTTGAGAGACAACACGGCTCCCGACCCGGTGTATATTATGTAGACGTAGCAGGCCCATCGCCCACGGGATTTTACACGGCCGCTGTCGTTCACCAGGAAATGCACGTTGATGGACTCTCTTTTCGAGCCCCGAATTCAATGCGAGCCGAGGAAGTAGCGATAGCGCTTGCTGCCGCCCACGCCAATTCGAGAATCATCATTACGGACTCCCGAAAAGCATGTGATCATTACTTGGCAGGGGAGATCTCCCCCTTAGCTGCTTGCATTCTAAGACGGACTGCCACTGATCCAACACCCAAAAGAATCATTTGGGCTCCTGGCCACCAGGGCTTACGAGGTAATGAGGCCGCTGACGCGGCTGCCCGAGCGCTTACTCACCGGGCTCCTCATCCCAGCTCTTCTGGCTCGGAGACTAACCAGCCGCTGCTGCGATTCAAGGAAATTATAACGCATTATAGCGACATCCACCGCCTTTTCGCGGCCCCTGCAAAGGGGCTGAGTAAGACGGAGGAGCGAACTTTAAGGCGCCTGCAGACAGGTACTCTACTCTGTCCTGCAATCTTAAAGCATTACGATCCTAACACGGATGGGCGATGCCCACACTGTGGGGAGACCTGTGATATCTTCCACATGGTGTGGGCATGTACTCAAAATCCCCACCTCCCCCCTTCCCCTACCCCTTCCAGAGAGGCATGGGAGACTGCCCTTCTCAACTGCTCCTCGCTTGAGTCCCAAAGGGCTCTGGTGAAACGGGCTAGAGACGGGGCATTGTCATGCGGTGTCCCGGACTAGGGACGCCGACCATGTAGCGTGGCCACTCTGTGGCTCCCAAACTCTATTTCAGAAATTAAAAGTTTTCACCACCACCACCACCACCGCTGCCGAAGGCGTCGAGGAGATTGACCATACTATTATTTTATTGTGAGATGATTCTGTTAACACTACAGCTATTTCTGAAAAGTAGGCGTTTTATTATAGCGCAGGCGACTTCCGAAGCGCCGGCCGCTTGCTAAACAGGCTATAGGCCTAGCGACGACCACGGCAGCCAGGCAGCAGCTGAGCTCGTCGCCCGGAGCGCCCGCGAGCGGTGCCGTCGCCGAAAGCTCCAAACATAAGCAGACATGCTTTGTCGCTGCTCGAGTATAGCTGGCAGTTCTGATAACAAGGCGATCTTTTCTTTTCTTGTGATATTTGTACACCATCCCAAGCAGCGCTCAGGTACTGCTGCACTGCAGCGAAGTGTGACACCGGTTGTGGGCGCATCTTGGGTAGAGCGGCGCAGCGATGCTTACTGGCATTTTGCCAAGTGTTTCGCATCCTCACGTGAACCCGCGAAGGCGATATTAGCGTGCGAACAAAAAAAAAGTCGATGTCCTCACTCATTGGAATCAGATCTGTCAGAATCCGAGCTGCTGGGACTAGACGTGCAGTTGTTTGTTTTCATGCGCTGGTCAGCACGTGTGTGGGAAAGCAGACGATGCAGCAGTAGGTGCGTCACAACTTTTGTGGGCCCACGTGACCAAGCGAAGCAGTTGATCTTCCCCCTCTGTGACGTCACTGTACAACTCGGCGTTCCGAAACCGAAACCGAAAATCGTTCACCTAAAAATGCTATAATAAATTATTCACTGTGCATATATGAATCTTTGAGTGTGTATCATGCTTCCTGGAGCCATAAGAAACGTTTGAAACTAAGAACGCGCGAACCACAAATTTGGTGTCTCCACCCCTTTAAACGCGTAGGGCCTATCAGGGGTGCTAACCGCCCCTCCAAATTCAACAGAGTTATTCCCGATGAGTTTCAATTCTCGGAAGACTCCTCCACGTCTGCGCCGGGCACTAGCGGACTGGGGAGTCAACAACGTAACCCCACTCTCTGCCTCCGACCATGGCCCCCAACCCTAAGTGCGAGCAAGAACAACTCAGCCGCTTACACTAACGCAGTGGAGCTGCCGAGGTCTCAAGAACTGCACGAAGCGGACTCATCTCCGCCCCTATCTTGAGACCTTCGCGTTCTCTCCGCCGTGGTTGCCCTTCAGGAACACGGCGCCGGTGTCAAACTCACAAACTACACTACATTTCAACACAACGCGCAGACATGTATACTTGTTCACAAGCAGTATACTGCGCAGGAGGTCACGCTCCCCACAACACCGCCTTTCCCATACACGATGGTGTCAGTGCTGCCCCTAAAGCAGTCTGACCCACCTGTACACATTCTAAACATATACAGCCCACCTAAACTTAAGAACGTCACGTTCAATGAAATTTTCACCCAAGCAATGCAGGTGGCAGGAAGGAATCCCCTCCTAATCGTCGGCGATTTCAACGCACTGTATAATCAACACAACCATTTACATGCGTCCCCTGAAACGCCCACTAACACAAGCTCGTGTCCCGGACTGGACGACTTTCCGCACATCTCTACCTATCGTAGACCCCCTCCAGTCGGGATACGACGCATGGTCCAAATCGCTCACCTCTACACTCACGCAACACGAAAAGCAGATACAGCTCACAGGAACAGAAATGGACGTGGACAACCACTTGCTCCACCTTTGGGAGGCCCGCCGCAGCCTCACCAAATGATGGAAGAAACAGAAACATAACAGACGCCTAAAGAAACGCATCCTCGAACTCACACAACAGGCAGCGGAATATGCCACTCAGCTAGCCGACACTAACTGGTTGGACCGGTGCAACGCGGCTGCGCGCCAGATGTCTGGCCGCAACACGTGGCGCCTATTCCGCGCTCTCATCGATCCAAGACAAACACGCACGAAACCCAACTCCACTTACACAGGGCATTGCACAGCTATACAGGAACGACAACACAGCTAGCGCACACGCTCAGGGATCGATACCTCTGCACCACTAAGAACCCCCGGCAGCGGCGTACTCGTATGCAGGTGAAGAGAACACGGAGCTGGACAAGCCGTTCCAGCTCCACGACCTCCGGGCGGCCTTAAGCAAGATGAAACGGGGCACTGCACCTGGGCGCGAAAAGGTTACGGTCAAGGTTTTGCCCAACCTTCCCGACGCAGCCTACGCCGCGCTCCTCATATACATCAATAGCTTTTGGCACGGATTGCAAATCGGTTGGAAATCTCGATTGGAAATCGGCTCTCATGACCTTCATCCCGAAGGCCGGCAAACCTATCGATGTGGAGAACCTTCGCCCCATCTCCCTCACGTCTTGTGTCGGCAAGCTGATGGAGACGATGGTGCGCGACAGACTCTCCGATTATCTCGAAACACAGCAGATTTTCACGGACACTATGTTCGGTTTTCGTCCTCACAAGTCAGCACAGGATATACTGCTGCAGCTCCACCATGACATTTTAGATCCTGTCGAATGTCCCCACAACGACAAGGTGGTCCTGGCCTTGGATCTTAAAGGCGCATTCGACAACGTCAAACATGAAGTAATCCTGGACCACCTCAGTAACACCAACAGTGGCCACAAAACGTTCCATTACATAAGTCAATTTCTGACGGACCGTCAAGCCTGTATACGCATACAAGATGCGGGACACGGTCCATACGCCATCGGCTCTAGGGGTGTCCCCCTCGAACCCCCCCCTCCCCTGCTTTTCAATTTGGATATGCTTCGTCTTCCCTCCAAATTGTCTTCTCTGCCCGGGATACATCACGCTCTTTATGCGGATGACATTACAATCTGGGCCACGCAAGGTAACCTGGGCCACATAGAGTCTTTCCTGCAAGCAGCGGCGACGCTAGTCGACGACTACGCGGCCTACTGCGGACTCCAGTGCGCCCCAGCTAAATCAGAATTCGTGCACTTACGTCCCTCCTCTCGGGACAACACTCCGCTTCGCATCAGTCTCCCCTCGGGACCGATCCGCGAGGCCAAGGCAATCCGCGTCCTTGGCCTTTTCATACACCACCAACGCAGAGTCGACACCACCGTAGCCAAATTTCGCACGGTTGGAGACCAGGTGGGCCGAATGGTCCGCCGGGACTCCAACAAGCTGGGCGGATAACAGAGCGAGGATGCACTGCGGTTTGCCCACGCTTTCGTAACGAGTAGAATCCTCTACTCAACTCCCTGCTTGCACCTGCGCAAACACGGTGATGACCAACTGGAGGTCATACTGCGGAAAGTCATCAAGCGGGCTCTCGATCTCCCGGTCGCCACGTCCAACCAGAGACTTCTGGCCTTGGGCGTAGTGAACACATTCCGGGAAATTCGAGAAACCCGCTTCCAATACACGCGTCTTGCACAGACCACAGTCCGGTCGCCGCCTCTTGGACCGGCTACACATCAAACACGACTACTACATTGACGAAAGGGAGAGAGTGCCAGAACCCTGGAGACGCGCCCTCCGGGTCCGACCCCTTTCCCGTAACATCTCCAGAGAAGACCATAGCGCTCGTCGCCAGGCACGCGCGGAAGCGTTGGCGCGATACTATGGTAACTAAGAACATGTGTATTACGTGGACGTTGCCGGCCCACACCACGGGGTGGGGGAGGTACACCGCCGCATGTCGTACAGAACACAAACACAGTTAACGGGCACAATTTCAAAGCCTACAGCGCAACACACGCGGAGGAGATTGCCATTGCTCTGGCTCTCACGAATCCCAAGTCAAAACACATCATCACCGACTCGCGAGGGGCCTCTTGGAACTACGAGTTGGGCTGGGCTCCCCCGCTTGCCTGGCGCATACTGGAATATAGCTGTCGATGCCAAGATCCAAATCCACGCAACCTAATTTTGGCCCCCAGTCACCGGGAATCCAGGGAAACGAACAAGCCGATCAGGCCGCCCGCGCACTTTCTCACCGCGCTATCTCCCTGTCCTTGTAAGGGTACACCCAATCAGACAATCTGGCCATTACATTCAAACAAATCACCGATTACTACAATGAGGAGCACCGGCGCTACCCGGCCCCTTGTAAGGGTCTGGATCGCGCTGACGAGCGCCTGCTCATCAAAATTCTCACTAACACTCTACTGTGCCCTGCGGTGCTTAAACATCTCAATACATCCTTTGATGGCGCGTGACTGTGGGGAGGTGGCTGACACCTTCCACATGGTTTGGGCGTGTAAATCTAACCCATCCATCCCCCCAACCCCAACCCCACCAGAGAGGACTGGGAGGCGGCCCTGCTCGGCTGTCAAGACCTAAAGAGCCAAAAGGCCTTGGTTCAACGAACGCGGGCGGCGTTGCTTGCCAATGGGGCCCCGGAATAGGGGCCCCACCTAGTACTTTGAGACGAAAGGGCCAATAGGTTCCTACCCCAATCACCTTTCTGTAAAAAAAATTATTTGCCCATAAATGTTTTTCACCGCCACCACCGGAGTGCGAGACGAGCACGCTAACCACTCCGCCATGCCGGCGCGATGGTTTGAATGAACAAAGGCGCGTCTAGTAAATACGCGAATTCATTCACTCCCATCTTCCTACCTTTCCGTTACGGCAAGGTTTAGGTGTCCACCCAGATAGGCGAGACAAATAGATTTCCTTTCCTCAAAAACCAATTTACCGACGAGCAAGGCGTAGAACCGAACGGGCGATGGCGTTCTATGGACTTCCTGGCAGCGTTGCAAGACGTTGTCACGTTTCACTCTTAGAGGCGAAGCCTAACATCTTAACAACGCATCAGTGACACAAGCAGCAACACCGCGCTTAAGGCTTTCGCCTCACCGCACTTTAGGTCAACAAATTGCCCCCTGAATTTTTCCCTCCCGATCAACCGGTAGAACCTTCTGACCAAGGCCAGCAACCCACGTTTAATATCAAACCAGCATTACCTCGGTGCAGACAAGGCTAAATACGAGGTGTTCGTCAAAAGTAAAGCGATTGTTTCTCATCGGCATCAAATGTGCGACGAACCTGGCTTGCCAAGCACCGCATTGTCACAGACGAACACGCCCGGCCACTGCGGCAGAGCCCGTACCGGATATCGCTGCTACAACACGAACATATCTGCAAGCAAGTAGAGGAAACGCTACGTGACGACGTCATCCATCCATCGAGGAGTCCCTGGGCAGCACCAGTCGTCCTAGTGAAAAAGAAAGAGGGCAGCCTTCGCATCTGCATATGTTTCCGCCATCTGAACAGCATTATGAAGAAGGATGTCTACCCCCTCCGCCGCATCGATAACAAATTGGATCGGCTGTGCGACGCTAAGTACTTCTCATCGGTGGAGCTGAAATGTGGCTACTGGCAAATTCAAGTGGACAAAAGAGATTGTGAAAATACTGCGTTCATCAGGACTCTTCGTGGTCACGGTGATGCCATTCGGCCTCTGCTCTGCCCCAGCGGCGTTCCAGCGATTAATGGATACGGTGCTCGCAGGCTTGAAGTGGAAAATTTGTCTAGTCTACTTAGATGACGTTGTTGGCTGTTCCTCAAGCTAAGAAGACCACTCCAGAAGGCTTCGGATAGTGCTGGAAACAATCAAGTTTTCAGGCCTAACAATGAACCAGAGAAGTGTCACTTCGCCTACGAGGAGCTGCTGTTCCTTCGTCATGTGGTAAGCAAGGAGGGAGTTCGCCCAGACCCTCAGAAGATGGCTGCGATTGCAGAGTTTCCACAGCCTAGTGACAAGAAAGCTATAGGCAGATTCCTTGGATTGTGTGCTTATTACCGGCGATTCGTCTTCGTCAAGAACTTTTCGCTCATCGCTGAAACTTTGACCTACCTTACCAAGGCTGACGTGCATTTTAAATGGAAAACGCCGCAAGTGAAAGCTTTCAAAGGGCTTAAGCGCCGCTTACAGTCCCCTCCCGTGCTCGGGCACTTTGATGAAAACGCCGAAGCCGAAATTCATACCGATGAAAGCAGTGTGGGCTTAGGAGCGGTCCTAGTTCATAAACATTGTATACAGGGGAAAGTTATCGCGTACGCTAGCCGTTAACGTCCAAGACGAAGCCAACTACTCGACGGCTGAGAAAGATTATTTCGCCATTATTTGGGCCACGTCCAAATTTTGCCAGTGGATCATCGTGGCCACCGACTGCATGATCCGCTACGCCGAAGCAAAAGCGGTGCCTAATGGTAACGCAACAGAAGTCGCAAAAGTTTTCGTCGAACGAATTCGCCTGCGACACGGCGCCCCTGAAATGCTCATCACAGACAGAGGAACGGCGTTTACAGCGGAGCCCCAGGTTCCTGGGGTGCGACTGGGATTCGACGGGTGTTCAAAAGGGTCGAGATGTATTCTTAAGTGAGCTCTTACTTTACCGTCTTTGAAACCGCGGCAGTTTCACTGCATGAGTGTGAACCCCTGATGTTTTGGGGCAGCGGGTGGCCTAGTTCTCACCACCATATTGAATTTGGGGTTGAGCTGGGCTAGGCTGCGCAGCTAGGGCTCCGAGGCAATGTACTGGGAGGGGCTCCGTGGAATCTTTGACGATTTAGCTCAGGTCTATATTCCGGGTAAATTTTGATGCACGGATAAGGTCCTCTACTGGTGTGTGCCTGCGGCCGAGGCGCGCGCCAGTGCCGCTCACCCATATTTTAAAGTCACTGGTGACCGCAACTGTCTCGTTCTGAGTGTTGTCTTCCAGGACCTTACCAAAGTTGGAAAGCTGTCCTAGCAACTGGGCTTGTTTGTTTTCTACAGCCGTGATGCGGCTGTCCATCGCGTTTTCCTGAAGGCCGTCGCACAAAGACTCGGGTCCCTCAGGGCACGCCAGTGGGCCCTGAGGGATAGCTGGGAAGGGGGGTCGCCTTGAGCACAGGGTAACAATTTGTTTTCAGCAGCTAGCTGATCTACCTGCGACGCATCTCCAAGATTTCTGGGGAGAGGGAGGAGGAGCAGGCGCGAGAGGCGGGGATCAGGTCACCCCAGCCCAGCTGTCTACATTGCTCGACAACTTCTTGGAGGCCCCAGCCACTGATGGGCCATTGCGTCCGAGCTCCGGCTAGCGGCTAGCCTTTCGGCTAGCCTTCCACCGGAGGCACCTCCTGGCATGATGCCGGCGACTGGGGATGACATGTTATTGAGGGCCGTTTGGGGCGCCGGCCGGCGGAGAATCCCGGCGTTTGCTGGAGCCGGCAAATTTTCCTTTCCAGCTGTGAGAGCCCGCGAAGGGGGCTTCCCCGCCGATCGAATAGGCCAGCTTGCACTCGCGAAGCGCCATGCCATCGGCAGCCGTCCCCATGTTTTGGCAGCAATGGCCGCACCGCTACCGGGCGGCGCCAGTTGGCCACCCGGTGACCGATGGTTCCACACCAGCAAGAAGCAGGGGTGGTTCCTTTGTGCTCCCGCACCGATGTGACCATTGAGTTATAGAGGGCAAAGCGCGGCACGTTCCGTCCCACGAACAAGAGCAGCGTAATAGACGATTTTCCGAGCTTGCAGAAGAAGGCGATGTCTCCGTCGCGACAGATGATTTATCCCGGACAGTAGCCGAGCTCTTCCGCTCGTAAACGGTGATCACTCCCCGTTAAACCTCCCCGTTGAGTTTCGTATCACCAAAGAGGGGAAGTGAACCTTTACTTAAGTTCAGGGTGAATTGCCGTCTTAGATGGCGCAGAAAAAGATATTCTGGTCGCACAGGGGACAGGTGGTGAGGACCGTGACAGTAGGCGCCAACGTAGGAGGCAAGGGCTAGGCCTATTTCACCGGGCTTGAAAGCTTAGCGGAAGTCGACGGTTGCACGCGGCTTCACCACCACAATAATGCTTCTTTCTCGAAGCAAGGCATCCTGCGCGGACGCAACGGTGACTTCTGAGCCGGCCGACCCGTGCGCCTACCTTTGTAGCACGAGAAATTTGAGGTTGTGGGAATCTGGCTTTCCGCCGTCGCCTTTGCGCGGCTGTGCCGGTCTACCGCGTCGTTTCTCCTCTTTCCCTTGCTCCCGCCTCAGGCGGTGGAGAGGCGGCTGGGTGACTAATCACTGTCATTTAGCCACAGCTCCGCCCCGGCTCCCCAAGGGCCTTTGCCATTGGCTCCTTTTGGCGGGAATCCGGGACCCGTTTTGGCGGCCGCGCATCCCGCGACCGTCCGAGCGGGGCCCAGAGAGAGAGATCCCTCCGAGACAGCGTAAGGTGCGTACGTTACTGTTTGTCCGTGCCGGCCTTTGCCGTTCGGACCAGTGCTTACTCGAGCTCGCCCGCACGTGTCCTCTGACCTGCAGCGGCTCGAGCCTGTCCAGCGGGGTCCAGCGACCTCAGACAGGCGTACCTTGCGTTGATTGCCCACTCTCTCTCGCAACCGGCCCAACGGTCGACACGAGAGAGAGATCACAGCACTGCCGCGGGGTAATTCTCCTGAAGCGGCGTGCTAGCGGCGCATATTGCTCGAGTCGCTTCGTGCGCGCAGCAGAGCCTTGCTCCTCGCGCGCCCCCGGGACGGGGTGACGATTGAGTGTGTGTGTACTGCTGAAGGACGACGTGAATAAACGTCTCCTTTGTGAACTTGGAGGCCTATTTCTTTGCGGCGAATCGCTCTCCTCCCAGCGGAGGTTGAGTGCACCGCATCGGTGTCCCAGTGTGTTTGTGGTGACGGCTGATCGGGGCCGTTGGCTCGCGCAAAGCTCGAACCCGCGGTGGGTGGTGGCCTGTGTCCACTTAGAAACCCACAACTGGCGCCCAACGTGCTAAGTCATTGGCGCTTACGCCTTTGATGGCACATTAGCCGAGCAGGTCGCCTTGACGATCACGCTTGCGCACCGTGTCTACCACCCCCAGCGCGGCACTCGGCAGCTACATGTCGGCTCCCTACGGAGTTGTAGCGTCGTTTGATCCGCTGGCTGCTGTTCCTTCGAATAGCTAGACACCGTGGTTGGCCGCGGCCCCCATTGGGGTTTACGGTGACGCAACCCAAAATGTTGACCACGTGGCTCCCATTGGAGCTGTATCGGAAGCACCCTGCGGTGCATCCGCTGGTCACATGCCTCAGCTGTGCACGCTTTCCGCCCAGTGCGAAAGCAGTTCGTGTCACGCTGCCGCAACCGGCAGTTTCGAACAGCAGCAGCCGTGCCCCGCGAGCAGTCAATTCTGCTCTGGGAACGGCGAGGCGCTGGCCCGGTTCCCTGTGGAAACCACGCCGCTCATCGAACTAGGAGCCTTGCCTCCCTCGTTCGTGCAGCCCGCCCAAGCCTCCACTGAGGCAGGGGTGCAGTGCGCTCAGTTGGCTGATGCGGCTCCGCGAGCCTGCGGGTCGGCTGGCGCGCTGGGCTCTCCTGATACAGCATTACGACTTTTCCGTGCAGTGTCGAAAGGGGAGCACAAACGTGGTAGCTAACGCGCTATCCCATGCCCCACTCGCCAGCGGCGCCTTGACGCCTGTAGGCGGAGGGTGCGAAACAGCGGACGAGCCGCCGGGCGGCAAGGAGGGGGAACCCGCAAACGGGTTAACCCATTCCGCGAACCAGGCGAGCAGCGCTTCGCAAAGCGGACGAGAGGCAAAGCTCTTCGTGAGCGCCTCGGAGGTGCCGACGCGAACGGAAATTTTGGCTGCAAACCTGAGTGGGGATGAGACCATGCTCCCCTCTGGGATGACTGGAATCGTTTTCAGCCGTAAGAGCTACTGAAAGCCCAGCAAAATGACCCCTTTTGTCGCGAGGTGAGCGACGGTCTCAGGGAGACGGAGCGCCGTGACGCTACTTGTATTGTAGCGGGCGCAGGGGGGCAGAAGCCAGCGTGTGTCGCGGCGAACCCCGGGGATTCATATTTGCTGGACCATGACGGGCTCGTGCTGAAGTACATAGCCACCGATGACGAGTCCATCGACCCGTTCAAGGTGGTTATCCCCAAAAGTCTGAGAGGCGCACTTTTGCGATTCTCTCATGACGAACCACTGGCTGGTCATCTGAGTGGCTCCAAAGTTTTTGCAAAACTGAGTCAATCGGTGACGTGGCCCGGCATGAAGCGTGACATTTTCCGCTATTGCCGTTCCTGCCATGTCTGTCAAGCGGTGAAGTCACGGGGCGGCAAGCCGCCTGGAATGATGAAACCGATTGACAGTGTGCGTCCGTGGCAGATGACCACCTGCGATTTGATGGGGCCTTTCCCCAGGAGCAAGCAGGGGTTCATAGACCTGAAGGCCTACGCGTCACGGTCTGACGAGCTTGCGCCGGTACCCATTGGTATCAAAGGCAAGCGCAAATTCACAACTGGTGCTGCGGAACGCAAGCGTACGGAGCACCGGTACAATCTGAGGCGACGATCACCGGTGTGATTGATGCCGGACGGCGGACTTTTCCGCAACCGAGGGCACGCAGCCTCAGCTAGCTGGCGAGCTTTCTCGTCAGGCCCTACCCAGGCAAAGCGCGGTGTGTTATTTTTTGTTGTTGTTGTTGTTTTGGCAGCATGATCAGTTCCAGCCATGTGTGTTTATCAGTTTATTTATTTGTTTGCTTACGTCAATTCCTAGCCACTTTCGTTTCCTGCTTGTACGTCTGTTTTCGTTATAACGTACCGAGATTGTACATAGGCAACATGCGTCAGCATTGGCGTTCAGTTTTTTTTACCAGACTTGTACATAGGCAAACTTCAGCCCGCTCGTGCTTGCTCTTATCTGCTAGAAGGATTGGATTAGGTGTCGTTTGTACAGCGAGCCTTTTCTCATTTCCGGCCCGACTGTGGGTGGTGGGCTCGTTAAGGAGCCGTGTGTCGCGGTGCGAGTTTTGTGTGGCCCGTATGGAGGGGAAGTTGGCGGGGCGTTTGGGGCGATGAGGGGCGGAAAGTGCACCCTTTGACCCTCGCCGCGGCGCCTCTGGACGCTTCTGATGGGGGGGGTCGTTGTCGCCGACCAGCGTCCGCGCACGTGCCGGTGTATGCGTGTTTGTGGCTGTGGCTGTGTGCGCGCGTAACCATGAGCCAAGGCGACGCCTGTGAGTTGGGCCGTTGTGTCCTTCTGCGTGAGCGCGAGGATGAGAAGGACCCCTCGCTGTGGACAAGGTTACACATCTGGACGCCGCCGAACGTCCTCGCCCGTTTCAGCCGGCGTGAAGGGGGTGCACTAACTCTCTTGTGCCGAACGTGATGTCGTGTCCAAGGGCGCGAGGTCAGTGCTCTGCCGCGGCCCCGTCGTCATCAACGCACCCTACATCAACGGAAAGAAGACCGCCATCAGTCGTCGGCCCTCCCAACCCGTTCAACTTGAAGCCTCCGAGCGGTGAGTCGCCGACCAGCCCACTGGGCCGCGCCATCGAACTTTGAGGCTGACATCCACCTGTCACATAGTTGTACAGTTGAATTCACATCTTGTGTACCGTGTATATAATCTGCAAGCTGTTTAGTGTTCTTGAAGCGTAGGCATGTGTTTGTTTGTTTGCGTTGTTTTCCCTTTGTTTTCTTACGTTGTTCTGGCTGGAACTGAAGTGTAGCTAGTTTTTTTTTGTGTGTATTCATTTCTTTATTTTTGGAACTGAAGTGTAGCTAGTTTTGTTTTGTGTATTCATTTCTTTATTTTGGAACTGAAGTGTATCTAGTTTTTTCTGTGTATTCATTTCTTTATTTTGGCCGCGTGCTTTGCCGATGGGTAGGAGGGCATTTAAGGAGAGGGGGATGTGGGAATCTGGCTTTCCGCCGTCGCCTTTGCGCGGCTGTGCCGGCCTACCGCGTCGTTTCTCCTCTTTCCCTTGCTCCCGCCTCAGGCGGTGGAGAGGCGGCTGGGTGGCTAATCACTGTCATTTAGCCACAGCTCCGCCCCGGCTCCCCAAGGGTCTTCGCCATTGGCGCCTTTTGGCGGGAATCCGGGACCCGTTTTGGCGGCCGCGCATCCCGCGACCGTCCGAGCGGGGCCCAGAGAGAGAGATCCCTCCGAGACAGCGTAAGGTGCGTACGTTACTGTTTGTCCGTGCCGGCCTTTGCCGTTCAGACCAGAGCTTACTCGAGCTCGCCCGCACGTGTCCTCTGACCTGCAGCGCCTCGAGCCTGTCCAGCGGGGTCCAGCGACCTCAGACAGGCGTACCTTGCGTTGATTGCCCACTCTCTCTCGCAACCGGCCCAACGGTCGACACGAGAGAGAGATCACAGCACTGCCGCGGGGACATTCTCCTGCAGCGGCGTGCTAGCGGCGCATATTGCTCGAGTCGCTTCGTGCGCGCAGCGGAGCCTTGCTCCTCGCGCGCCCCCGGGACGGGGTGACGATTGAGTGTGTGTGTACTGCTGAAGGACGACGTGAATAAACGTCTCCTTTGTGAACTTGGAGGCCTATTTCTTTGCGGCGAATCGCTCTCCTCCCAGCGGAGGTTGAGTGCACCGCATCGGTGTCCCAGTGTGTTTGTGGTGACGGCTGATCGGGGCCCTTGGCTCGCGCGAAGCTCGAACCCGCGGTGGGTGGTGGCCTGTGTCCACTTAGAAACCCACAAGGTGCTTGCAGAGCGCGAGCAATGTGTAGAGTATGTTTTTGCAGGCTAGTTGGTGCCTAAGCATTGTGAGTTTTTTGCGCAAAAGACACGACACAAAGGAACGAGGTAGACAGGACAAGCGCTTTACGGGGCATCCCCGTCTAGGTCGGTGTTGGCGCTAGCTCTTGTTATGCTTAGCAGAGCTCCCACAAAGCGAAATCAGAAACCGGGCATAAGATGCCCGAAAACAGTCCCTCCTCGATGAAAGTGTGCCTTCATGGCCCGGGTAACTTTAGAAAAGTAGTATGAGGGCAATGTTTGGGGTACAGCCAACCGCTGTATCCGATGTGAAGTGCGTTTGCTCTCCGGCGTCGCGAAACTCGCGCCGCTCTTTAGAGGGTATCTTAGGTGTGACCATGCGCTCTAAACACGAATACACCTACATGAGAGTCAAAAGGAAGTAAGCTGTGCTCTAGCGCACGCCCTTCAAAAAAGGGTGTGCGCTCCCTTTTTACTCCTTGCCGTTTAGAATGAAGGAGCCTCCCGATGCCCAGAGTGTCATCTCATCAGCGTAGAGAAACTGAGGGACGGGATAGAATGAAGAGAAGTAGGTATGGGCAGTATACGCGGAAGAAATGGGAATGGCGGAAAGACAGAGCTTTGAGGCATGCTGAAACTTCGCAGTGTGTAGGCGGGGGTTTTCTCAGAACCGCAGACGAGATTATGCGAGACGAAACCAGATGAAACTGCTAATACAGGAGTATGTTTAGAAGCCGCAGGAATTGTGGTTAAAGCCAGCATAAAAAGCAGCATGGGCCACGTTCTTCAATGCGCCATGTAGGTCTAGACCTAGTATGGCTTCTGTATCTATGCTGCCTTTTGGGACAAACATCTCGTGCTTAAAGCGAATTATGACATCTTGGCACGGGACAAGCGGAAACTGATTATTTGAGGCGGTATAAGACATTTTTCTCCATATGTCTGGTAAGGCGCGTGACTACGACATGCTCAAACGACATGCTCAAACATCTTGTTGGGCACGGAGAGCAGTAATGACATATTCGAGCCGATTAGTGTATTGGTGAAGACGTTTTGTGCTGTGGTTGCAAGATCCACGAGAGGAGATGCCCTCAGTGAGGTGGCGAAGGAGTTTCCAAGTGCGTCGGGTGCCAAGTTGTGTGCGTATGCCTTCTCACACTTGACCCCATTTTTCACATGAAGTTTACAGTCAAGAATTTTAAATGGAGTATCAGGGAGCAGCATAGCTGCATGGCACGGCTCCTGTATTGTCTTCTCTGTCGTTGCCTTTTGTTTACAGCTGGCCCTCAAGAAGTAGCAGTATGAGCCTGAGCATCATCTTGGAGTTGCTGGACACAGGTAGGCATGTTATCGGTATGAGGGAGGCAGTCTTGTGACGAGCCAGAAAGGATTTACCCCAATTGGCGAGGCTAAAGGGCATCGGGTCAAGGGGTGTGTGTAGGAAGTCAAACAGTGTAATGATGTGTGGTGGTCGCTGCCAAAGATTGATATGTGCGTTAGAACAGGTGAGAGACAGAACTCTAAGTTGAGGTCGAGTGATGCGTCATGGGCGACGCTAGTACCTAGCCAGGTTCGTATCTCGGGATCGATATGTAGGGCAAGGGAGCGGGTTTTTATCTTTTTAAGGCGGAAGCCTTTAATGCCTCGTCGTTGTAAGCAGGAGTTGTCGACAGAAATGTCACGCTTTTCAATTGGTCGAAACGGTCATGACGTCACAGTGCGCAAATTTCAAACGGGGCCAATTGTACTTTGGCTACTAACCATGCAACCAATTAAAGGGATCGTATAGTGATGCTCCAAGTAAGTTTGACCGAGTTTAATTAATTGTTTCCTTAACCAATTTGTCTAATTAACCTTTCTAGTCAGACCAGATAAAGAAATTGGTCGCGCTTGGGTGGTGGTGAAAAACATTTATGGGCAATTAAATTTTTTACAGAAAGCTGATTGGGGTAGGACCCTATTGGCCCTTTCCCCTCACAGTACTAGGTGGAGCCCCTATTCCGGGGCCCCATTGGCAAGCGATGCAGCCCGCGTCCGTTGAACCAAGGCCTTTTGGCTCTTTATGTCTTCACAGCCGAGCAGGGCCGCCTCCCAGTCCTCTCTGGTGGGGTTGGGGTTGGGGGAGATAGATGGGTTAGATTGACACGCCCAAACCATGTGGAAGGTGTCAGACACCTCTCCACAGAACTGGCACATGCCATCAAAGGATGTATTGAAATGTATAAGCACCGCCTGGCTCAGTACAGTGTTAGTGAGAATTTTGATGAGGAGGCGCTCGTCAGCGCGATCCAGACCCTTACAAGGGGCCGGGTAGCGCCGGTGCTCCTCCTTGTAGTAATCGGTGATTTGTTTGAATGTAATGGTCAGATTGTCTAATTGGGAGTACCCTTCCAAGGACAGGGAGATAGCCCGGGGAGAGAGTGCGCGGGCGGCCTGATCGGCCTGTTCGTTTCCCTGGAGTCCCTGGTGACCGGGGGCCCAAATAAGGCTGCGTAGAGTTGGATCTTCAGATCGACAGCTATATTCCAGTATGCGCCAGGCAAGCAGGGGAGCCCAGCCCAACTCGTAGTTCCGACAGGCCCCTCGCGAGTCGGTGATGATGTGTTTTGTCTTGGGATTCGTGAGAGCCAGAGCAATGGCAATCTCCTCCGCGTGTGTTGCGATGTAGGCTTTGAAAGTGAGCCCGTTAACTGTGTTTGTGTTGTGTACGACTACGTCTGTGTACCACCCCCAGTGGTGTGGGCCGGCAACGTCTACGTAACACACATGTTCTTGGTTACCATAGTATCGCGCCAACGCTTCCGCACGCGCCTGGCGACGACCGCTATGGTCTTCTCTGGACATGTTGCGGGGAAGGTGTCGGATCCGGAGGGCGCGTCGCCAGAGTTCTGGCACTCTCTCCCTTTCCTCAATGTAGTAGTCGTGTTTGATGTGTAGCCGGTCGAAGAGACGGAGACCGGACCGGAAAGCATGGGCAAGCCGCAGTGCATCCTTGCTTCGTAATCCGCCCCGCTTGTTGGAGACCCGGCGGACCATTCGGCTCACCTAGTCTCCCACCGTGCGAAGTTTGGCTAGGGTGGTGTCGACTCTGCGTTGGTGGTGTATGAAGAGGCCAAGGACGCGGATCTCCTTGGCCTCCCGGATCGGTCCCGAGGGGAGACTGATGCGAAGCGGTGTTCTTGGGAGAGAGCTTGGGAATCGAACCCCGGTCTCCGGAATGCGAGTCGAGCCCGCTACCACTCCTCCATGCCAGCTTTTTTTTCTTTATTGCCTTTGCCTTCAAAGGCGTGGGAATACAGTGCATTACAACATATGTGACTATATACATGGCTATTTACATGGCTACAACACTCCTCGCTTCCAGCGACCATTCCAACTTCTTCAGTTCGGATAGATTCTCGAAAAGGGATACAATTTCTTCGTCAAAACCTCGGTCTTTTAACACATCGTAAATTTTCAGGACACTCTCAACAAAATATTGATACACAGATCTGGCTCCAGGATCGCAATGGCGATATGCCATGGCACTACGCCACACTGCATGCAAATGGTTTGGAATGAACAAAGGTGCGTCTAGTGAATACGGTGTCTTCGTTCACTCCCATCTTCCTCTCTTCCCGTTACGGCGAGGTTTAGGTGTCCACCGAGATACGGGAGACAGATACACTTCCTTTCCTCAAAAACCAATTTACCGACGAGCAAGGCGTATTTGTCCGCGTTTAAGATTGGTCCAAATTGTCGTGACGTCAGCGCGTGCGAGTTTTGACGGGTGTCCACCGAAATATGTGAGACAGTTACTGCGCAACTTCCTTTCCTCAAATACAATTTTCGACTAGTGTCTACTGAGATATGTGAGACAGTTAACGCGTAATTTCCTTTCCTCAAATACAATTTTCATTTTCTTCATTACGGCCCCTCTTTCTTCTTTCACTCACACTTCCTCCCTTTCTGTACGGTGCGGCTCAGGTGTCCACCGAGTTGACAGAGAATTACAGCCCAATTTCCTTTATTCAAAAAAGGTTGCGTTCAAAGGGCAACGCATCCCGCCGAACGGGTGGTGGCGTTCCTTGAACTCCGTGGCAGCGCTACAACACGCTGTCCCGTGCCACTCATAAAGGCGAAGCTTGAGCATCATTAATTGGCAGTTAATTAATACACCAACAAAATGTGCAGTGAACAATCGCGTAGCAGAATGCAGCACTGAGGCTTACGCCTTTCACCACTTTAGGCGCCAAAGTTCCTCGTAATTTTTCGGTTTATGCAGGTTTATTGTCGCAAAGCAAATCAGGGTGTGATGGGCACCGTAGTGGAGGGCTCTGAATATAAGAGTCAACTGTGATTCTTTAACGTGCACTTACATCGTAGAGAACACAAACCTTTAAAACTTCGCCTCCATCGAAATTCGACTGCTGCAACCGGGATCGAATCGTTCTTTTTCGAGACAGAAGCAGAGCGCAGTATCCACTGAGCCTCTACGGCGACTGGGCTTGTCTATGGTTGCAGAGGCCATTGCCCTTCGGGTTTGAGGGTGGGAGAGAGAGAAAATTTTATTTTAACTGGAATTCGGGGCACGCCCCAGTGTCCCCGCACGACCCCACTGCGCTCAAGTGTTTATGTTCCTAAGGTCCATAACACTGGCAGTACGGCCGGTGGCGATGGTCTTCACGGCCGGGTCCTCCGAGCGCAGCAGGGTCTCCCAGTCCTCCCAGGTCTTGAGGTTCTCTACGTCCCGCGGTTGAGGGTCCGCCGGGCAGAGGGAAAGGATGTGGAGGGAAGAAGCTAAGGGTTCTGGGCATAGGGCGCAAGCAGGAGTGGGGAAGGAGGGATGATAGTGGGTTAGGGTAAGGGGCGAGGGGAGAGTTTGTAATCTGCGCCAGAGTGTTGCGTGTCTGTTATCTAGGGAGGTGTGGGGCGGGGGGTAGAGCTGGCGAGAGGCTCTGTATGTCTGGGTCAGCTCACTGAATGAGTGCATGCGATCCTTCGTGAATCCCCGATCCGAGGCCACCTGAGCCCGGTTTAAAGAACCTCGGGCTAAAAGGTTGGCGGCCTCGTTTCCGGGATTCCCGGAGTGCGCAGGCACCCATATCAGCTCCACTTGGCGGGGCGGGGGTGCATCGGGCGAGTCCCGTATGTCAAAAGCAGGGACATGAACTCGGCCTCGAGCAAAATTTAGAATCGCAGTTTTAGAGTCACTTAAGATATACCGGGCTTCCCGTGCGGGTGATAGCAAGTGCAATGGCGGCTTCCTCTGCAGCCTCTGGGGACGTGTCTTGAGGGAGAGGTAGTGTGAGGAGGGTGGATGAAGAGGAGTCCACCGCAGCCGCTGTCGCTTCATCACCCGTGCAGGGAGCGTCCACCCATACGGCGTCCGAATCAGGGCCGTACGCTCGATGGAGTGCGTTCGCGCGGGCTCTGCGGCGCTGCTCATGGTGGGACGGGTGCATATTCCTCGGGAGCGGCCTGATGAGAAGCTCTCGGTGAAGGGATCGTGGGATGGCAAGGAGGGTTGGGTTGTTGGCCGGTGTTTTGATTCGCAGGGAGTCCAGGATATACCGACCTGTGGAAGTTTTTGTGAGCCTGATGTATTGGGCCTTTCGGTGGGCCTCCACCAGTTCCCCGATCGTGTTGTGGAGGCCCAGACCTAGTAATCTGTCTATGGGGGTGCTGAGGGGAAGATGAAGTGCTACCTTGAATGCCTTGCGAATCAAAGCATCCAAAGCGTTTATGTCATGTTTGGATAGTTGTAAGTATGGGGTAGTGTACAGTACACAGCTGAGGACAAAGTCATGAATGAGGCGACATAGGTCGCGCTCCTTCATGCCTCTATGATGTCCCGAAACCCTGCGGATGAGGTGCGATATCGCGCCTGCAACCTGCTTGAGTTTCTTGAGGGTAGTGGCGCTTTTGCCATCGTTCTGGATGTGCAGGCCCAATACACGGAGGGTGCCAACCTCAGGTACCTGATAACCATTCAATTCAATGGCAATGGGTGAGTGGGGACAGCGGTGGTTCTTAGGCCGGATGAGGAGCAGTTCGGATTTATCTGGGGAGCAAGACAGTCCGATGGTCCTTGCGTAATTTTGGGTGAGGATGGCTGCTTCCTGTAAGGTTGTTCTCTATGTCACCGTCACTGCCGTGGGTGGTCCACAGGGTGATATCGTCGGCATAAAGAGTGTGCTTGAGGTGGGGAATAGTTGCCAATTTCCGGGCGAGGGGTATGAGGGTAATGTTAAAAAGAAAGGGGGAAAGGACGGACCCTTGAGGGGTGCCGATACTCTGAAGAGTGTAGGAGGGGGAAGACAGAGGGCCGATGTGTATCTCAGCCGTGCGGTCAGTCAGGAATGCTTGAATGTAGGCGTCTGTGCGCACACCCACATTCAATGGGGATAGAGCAGTCATGATCGCCTGATGTTCAATGCGATCAAAAGCTTTGGAGAGATCCAAAGCTAAGACTGCCTTGGTGTGACCTGGAAGAAGCGGGTCAAAAAGGTCGTGTGTGAGTTGCAGCATGGCGTCCTGTGCGGATAGATGAGGGCGGAATCCCACCATGCTATGCGGGTAGAGATTGTTGTCCGCGATGTGACGTGTGAGTCTCGCTAACACAACATGCTCGAGGAGCTTCCCGAGGCATGAAGTTAGCGAAATGGGGCGAAGGTTTTGAGTGGTGAGTGGTTTGTTGGGTTTTGGTATAAATATTACCTTCGCGTGGCGCCAGGACTGCGGGAGATTACCCTCCCTCCAGCACTGGTTGAAGTATTTCGTAATGTGGGTGATCGATCGGTCATCCAGATTACGGAGCATGGAGTTTGTGATTTGGTCTGCACCAGGTGCGGAGTTGGCGCGGAGAATCAGGGGGGCCGCTCTGACTTCCGTCTCCGTGATGTCGGTGTCGATTGTGGGATTTGCTTGTCCTGTGTAGTGGGGTAGAGGTGTGGGGCCGCCTGGAGATGTGTACATGGTTTGAAGTGTGTCTAAAATGGTGTCGGGATCGTCAATGCGTTCATGTGTGAGGCGTGTCACGTGGTGCTGTGCTGCTGATTTGGTATGTGTGGGGTCAATGAGGTGTCGGAGGAGTTGCCATGCACGTTTGCTGGACAGGTTTCCGGCGATGCCGTCACATATCTGTCCCCAGTTGGATCAACAGAGCTCCTCAGAGTGCTGTTGGATTTGTGTCTGCAGCGCGGCCAGCCGCTTTTTAAGCGTTCTGTTGTGTTTGTTGCCTTTCCAGCGTTCCAGGATGCTGTGATAAGCCTCCCAGAGGTGGGCTAGGTGTGTGTCAAAGGTCGGTGTTTCAGTTGTAGTTTCAATGTCTCGCGTGTTTTGGTGAACGTCATGCTTGAGTGACTGCACCCATGCATCGATGTCTGCGATGGGAGCGTCTGGGAGGGCGGTGCGTGCAGCGCGAAAGGCATCCCAGTTAATGAGTTCGTGTGTCGTATTTGCGTGACGGGGTGGTTTGTATGGGACTGTGATTTGTATAATGTAATGATCACTGCCCAGTGTATGTTGTGTTCTGTTCCAGGTAACGCCGCGGATACAGCGGCTCAGCGTCAGGTCCGGACTGGTGTCCATGCTGACACTGTTGCCGATCCGTGTAGGCGTCTGAAACGTGTTGTGCACAGTGAGTTGGAGGTTCTGCAGGAGCAGCCAGAGCCTGCGACCTCGATGCGTCGTGGTTGTGTATCCCCAGTCAGTATGCTGACTGTTGAAGTCCCCACCGATGAGTAGGGGATGTTTCCCTGCTAGATGGTGTAGCTTTCGCAGAAGTGATTCTAGCGGGGCCATCGGCAGGGGCGTGGGGTAACCCTAGACCCGCTGGGGGCGGTAAAGTCAACCACCACGAGCAAGGCGTGAGTATCGGCAGCCGAAAGGGCATATGCGAAAGGAATAAAAAATTCAAGGAGGCACTCAAGTCAACTTACCTGCGTCATGCAGAAGCATTTGTGCTTGCTCCCCTCACAGTGTATGACACTGTGAGGAGAGTTTTCAGTGGGTGCCGCATGGTGGCGCTACGCAGCGCTAAGCAAGAATTAAATGTACCAGAAACGTAGTTTTGCACTCGGTAAATTGCAACATCTGTAGTTTATATGCTCACAACTAGTCATGTAATCGTCTAAGACAGTATTCGTTCAGTAGGTGTGCTTTTATGTTCGTGCAAGCGTGAAACCATCACAGCGGCATTAGCATTAGCTAGGACTGTGATTCCTTAACGCATCTTGTGGTTTCCGCTCATCAACGTCCGGAATAATGTTTGTTATTGGGAGCCACAAATTCTCTCTTTGAGGCACAAAAGGCACGTGTTGATCGGTCTGAAGCTCTAGATTTTTGCTCCTCCACAAGTCTGCAGCATCTTCTTGGTAGCAAAACCCGTATTTGCATTGCAAGTGATGCACTGGGCGAGGAAGAAGGTACAAGCGCTGCATGGACGATTCGCGACCTTTGTTTGGCACTCTCAATGCGAGCCTATGCGCGGAGACAATTGTTTCTTTCTCTCGAGTCTGGAGGAGTTAGTTAGGGGAACTTTTTTATTCACCAGCTTATTTCCCGGTTTTTCTTCTTCAAACCTTCAAGGCACCCATTTCTGCTAGCGGTGGTTAGAAGGCGACTGAGTTGTCGGCTGCCTTATCGTTTGCTTCGATTCGTTATAGCCGAGAAGGAGCTTTGTGGGGTTTCCTGAAGGAGGCTGCTGATGCCTTTGGTTTCCTTACTGTTCGCTTCTTGTTGCAATATTTAGTTATTTCACTTGTCAATAAGGCAGATGACAAATGTACTAATGGAATCTCTATTCCCTGGGCTCGCGTATAGGCACCCTTATCTTGGTTTTCTGCATTATAGTGTACTGAACTGAGTTCAGTGAGTGTGTATTCAACCTGCTGCAAAATTCTTCTTTTTGAACTCAACACTTAGACTCTGCCCGTCGAGTTTTGGCATCGTGCCTAGAGGACTTTTGTGACACGGTCTGTGAACTGTCGCCTGTGCAGCCAACCAGAGATGATCGAATACTGCTTTGTGAGGCGCAGAGATGGATTGTTTTTCTGGGACATACTACAGCGGACAATCAAGAAGGGCTTCAACAAGTCGCCTCATAGTAAAGCTTTTTGACTGTCTTCAAAGACTCCGGGATTCTGTGCGATCTGTTAAGGCCGATTGGAATTTTTAGCCTGCGAAAGATCCACATGACGGATCGACACGCAAAACAACCTCGTTCATCTGTGCCTCTGTTCAGTGAACAGTGCGCCTTGGTGCGGGATATTTACGATTCGCAGGCCCGGCCATCTGAATGGTTGCCGATTCTGGAGTGCGGGTGTACTGCAGTGTACGAAGACATGAGAATGCGTGTCTGCTTCACGGAATAGCCTGTGTGTAAAAGAAGCATTTCGCAACTTAGCGGGTTTGATTTCCATGCAATAACAAAAAAGAACCTTCGTGGCGGAATGGAATCGTCCAGTGTCGCAGTCCGCAGGCGCGGGCTTGATTCCCGTGTAGATCCCCATTTTCTTTTCTTATTTTTCATCACTGACAGTTCGTGCCTTTTGGGTTATGGATTGGATCGTGGATTATGGTTTGGCTTGTTGAATTATAAATTGGAAGATGAACTGGCTTGTTGGATGGTTATGTATAGAATTTTGGGTAGGTTATGGATTCGTGAAAGCGTGACACATCCTGTCCACGCCACTTATGAGTCATAAAACGCTGTTCGCTTAAAGTAGAAACTACGCATTGGAGCAATAGGCCTCCGGCGTTCTATGGTTCACTACCGTTGGCGCACACAACGTTGTCGGTGTTCTTTTTCTTTTTTTTGGGGGGGGGGGAGAGAAAATGGCGCAGTAATGTTTCACATCTCGGTGGACACACGAACGGCCCGTAAGGGAACGTAGGAAGGTGGGAACGAAAGGAGAAAGAGAGAACGAGGTCCTGTAGTGGAAGACTCAGGAATAATTCCGGCCACTCCATTGACATTGATTAAAATAAAGGCGCATAACTGCCTTCTTGGAGCACCGCTATGTGGCAGAGGTGTCCCGTGCATGTAATTGCTTTCGCACAATATTTCATGCTTGCAACGCTAAATCACCAGCAGCTTCTTTTTTGCTTAAGTTTGATGACCGCTGCTTCGCTGTGTGCTCTCTGGTCTTGATATTTTTTTCATTTTGAACAAAAGGTGTTAAGAACCTCTCAAGATTCTATGCTTTACTTCTGCGCTTCATAATTTCAAGACTTTCAGAACGAGGTACGTTAGATCACAGCAAGTGATGCATCTTATGCACACTTTGGTGTGCAAGATATCATCAGCTTAGTGATCGCTGGAAAAGTGCAGCCTAGCCAGGGCAATTTTTTATCTTCCACGAAATTTTCAACCGCTTATTATATTTCTTACTAACTTTCGCCCTATTTTGAAACGCGCACTGCTACTCCGAAAAGCGGGGATTCGCACTCCTTAGACTATATTTTTGTTTTATATTAAAGATTGTTTTCTTTTCTTAACATTGTAGTAAATCGTACTTATTTAATACAGTGCTCCAGGCGGCTAGGAATTACTTTCCGTCACCGGCGACGTTCAGTTTCAACGACCACCTTACTCCTTTGGTGGCAAGGGCATAAGGAGCATAGTACTGCATGGAGAGTGTATCACAGTCATTAAGGAGCGCATCTACAGAGTTTAAGGGCATTCTCCCCGCACAGTTAATTGAAGAGATCGGTTTGCGAAAGGAACCAAACCCAGATAAGCGGAAACCAACAAATGCACGAAAGTTTTGCTGCCTGCACAAACCGTACCGCTATCGAAGCTGTTATATGCATTACACGGTGGTTGCAGCTGCACTATACCACGATCAACTGAAAAGCACGGAAATGAATTAGGCAGTATCAGCATCTCTTATCTCGATTTAATGCTTTCGATTTGAGGCTCTGAATTTGTCCGAATTTTGTTGAGAACACGTTTTTTAGAGTTGTTTTCAAGCTTCATTTTTCAAAGTGTAAATACAGGAGGAAAGCAAAGCACTCACTCTGTCCAATCAGTGGCACTGCTGTGCTTCAACAAATGCAAGAACATGAAGATAGCAAGCTTCTGCCGCAAGCACTGACGCAATGACCTTCTTTTCGAGTGCTCGCACTTCGGCAACGGTAAAGTAAATTGATTTGAAGTTTGAAGTTTGTTTTCTTTACATCATAGATGTGGGTAGGTCCGGGTAAAAAGTGATCGCAGATCACTTGAGGGACCCCCGGACCCCCCTTTACATGGCATGCAGCAACAAACATCGGAAGATTGGTCAAACACTAGAGACAAAACTTTTTACACAGACACAGTTATACATACAAAACATTTTATACATCATAAAAAAAGAATATACTTAACAACGTTTTGTTGCTTATTTAAAGGCAGCTTTAATTTCGCGCAAGCTGCTATTGGAAATATCGATATTCATGGACTGTAATTGGTTTAATAAGTATGGCATATTGTATCGTAGCATCTGATTGCCGTAGTTGGTGCGACAAAAGGGAATAGACCATTTTTCTGGATTGCGCAGGGTATAAGCCGGTACAATTTGAGTGAGGCAGGTCAAGTCTAAAAACGCTTAAAATTAATAAGATCTGCAATATATTTAACTTCCCTGCAGCAATCTAATGCGTGGCAGGCACTTACAGGGCATAAAACGAGAGGACCGCGTCTAGTACGGTCGTTTCCTGCCCACCTCTCCTAATTCGTATGTAGTACTGAATTGAGAAAGCCGCTGCCAAGTAGCCCAGCTAAACTGTTTAATGTTTGCTGTAGATGAGACGCATTCTTGCTTCGTAGGAGACTGGGCTAATGATCTCATTTGTATTGTTGTCGAATAGGTTCAGATCTTTGGCCTAATTTTTTATATCCTACGCAGCCGGTCAAAAAGTAGCGTTTAATAAAGAGTAATTGAAACTACGGAGCAAGTAGTTCGACATAGTGTCTATGGCTGACACTCAAGACTAGCACGAGTGGATTTGGCAATTTTTTTTTCAATAGAATTTGCGCGCAGGTTTTCTACGAGAAATACAGCATCTCATGTTCTCTCAGCTTTTGCGAAAGTAGAATACCTGGAAATGCTTTTCAATAAAGCAAAATTTGACTAAGTTTCGGTTTCTGGATTTCGCTGGCCACTTCGAAACAAAATTTATTTTAGGTTGACCCCTACAAATGCCACGAATGTGAGTTGTCAGAAAATGCCTGTATAAAGAATATACGCTGATTCTCCTGTTGCCATTATGGTAACTGTCGTACCTAAGATGACAGATGCGTTTGAGAGCTTTGGTTCTGCGAAGCAGAAAGGACTACACAGCTGCGCTATACTTCTGGAACGGCGGTGTAAATTCATGCTTGCAAAATAAGCTTACTGAAGACCATTTCACCCTCTTCCACCGCAAAAATGACATATTGTCGCAGTTACTTTTGCGAAAAACATTTCGTTCACTAGCGCTGGCCGATTGTTCAGTGTTACTAGTGCTATAAAACTTAATTTTCTTTTTGCTAGAAAACTCTCACGCCTATGAACGCTCTATAGAATTATTACAAAATTAAACACTCAAAATGCTTGTTTTTTTCTGAGGCGTAATAACCCGTCTATTTAAGCCAGGTAGTTTCATTGGTGACAAAATGACTATGCGATGTACTCTTATTCGACTGCGCAGCTAGGAGGGAGGGGGACAAAACGCAACGCAAATTTCCAAATAGTCTTTGTTATTTTTCATGCAAAGGCATAAAGAAACAAACCTGCTGAATCATGCCTCGGTGGTCCTGGAGTCACGCTCTACAGATATCAAAAGGCCAGCTAAACAGCAACTAAGTAATAATTTTAAAAATAAAAAGCTTCAAAATGTCGCATTTCGCCCCACTCATTAGAGAAAAACGAAGCAGTGCTCGTGACCAAGACTACCGCTCTCACAAAATGAAGATCATAAGCATCGCTTCAGTGAATGCACACGAAGCTGGCTCCATGAATATTGAGGCAATATTTCTGAGTTTATTCGGAAGACTGGCAATGTACTTGTTTTTCGGCCCAGAACTGCAGATTCGGTATCTCCAACCTAAACAACGATTAACAAATATTAATTATCAAGTTATCACAGCGGTCAATTCCGCCATGTTACATTGTGCCCTAAACCCAAAAATTAGATGGTTACTCAGTTAATAATAGCGAATTAAGGGTGTTCTATGTAACTGCTAGCATGCCTGCAATGTCCGCCATGCGACACAGTCCATCCAAACACACCGGATTGTCATATCTTTCCCGGTTTTTTCTATGAAGATGTACAGAGAATATTACAAAAACATCTGATATATTGTTATGTACATTTCCTGGTTTCGTTATGAGCTAGACGTTATATTTATTATGCGGCGCACTGTCTGTAGCGCCCGTTTCGTTCAAAGCCATGGCTGCATTCGCATCAATGATGACCTCCTTTCAGCTCTGGTTAGGAAAAGGCGCCACAATGTTTCGCATTTCTTCCTTCAAACGATCACCACATTTCACGAAAACTGTCGTCAGCGAGGTGCACCTCACTGTGCACTAGAGTTTTTAATGTGGGATTTAGGAATCAGGCTCCGGGACCAGGATGGCGATAAAGGGACTCCAGAACCTCCACCAAATGTAACGTGGCGGCCAGCCGAAGAATGAAGCGTGGTGAACGATGGATAAGAGACCATTTATTGGCCGCTGGCCTAGCGCGAGCGCTCCGTCCCGCGCCACTGCCAGCTTCGTCGTCTTCGTCACAATATAGTCACGTGACCTGTGCGCCGCCGACTCAGGCACGCTGGTGGGCGTGGCTAACTGCGAAAGCCATGCTTCGTCCATTTGACCAGTAGAGGTGGCCACGATGCGTTTTGTCACACCGTTACGCCAGGCTTTACAAAACAAATGTGCCCACAGTCCTTCAGTACTGTTACTGTTGAAGAAACTTAGTAGTTGCCGCCCGAGCCATCACTAACTGTGCTGGGAAACGCAGGAGCCCCGTTATTCACGGTTCATGGACGCGTCCCTGCTTCGGTAGATGCCTGCACACGCATGCGCACTCTGATGGCGCTTTCCGTGTGAGAATACGCGAAAAGCAGTTCTATAGATAGTTATTCTTAGATTCGAAGTCTAAAATTTTGAAAAGAAAATGTTTGCCAGAACAAACTGATCCAATTTCTGCTGTATAATATTGCCGCGAAAATTTGTAGTGTTTGTTCATTCTTCACAGCTGCCGGCACTCTACTTTATCGCTTTTTTTGTGATGCAAGACGGGTCTTGATTTATCTTGATTGATAGCATCCAGGCGGAGCCAATTCTATGATGTTCCAGAAGGTTCTACTAAATTTACAAGCTTTATCTCGAAAGTTTGCTATCAGCTTTAAAAAGAGCACGGTCGTGAGCGGCCGGCATTCTGTTCGACGACCGCCGAGCCCGCTTGTTGCTACGCCACCGCCGAGTGACTTCGTTCCTTGCGGGCGCAAGTCAGCCCTTATAAAGAGTTTCGCTTAGAAGCCATTCTCACTGTTTTCCTGTTCGCCGGACTGCAGTCACCGCTACGTGACAACATCATAAAAGCATTAAATAATGTTACCTTCTCCTTTTTTTAGCTCATTGTCAACATTTTGCCAGCTTTCATACTCCGATTTTAAACTCGAAGCGGCAGCGGTCCCGCTCACATGTGATTTCCAGCAGCTGTAGCCTAGCTCAACCACACGCTTACCCTTTCTAGTTTTCAAGTAAAGTAGTTTAAAAGGAAAGCTGCTGTCTGAAAGCCGCGAGTGATAATTTTGCTCCAACAGGGATGTGGTGAACAACTAGATCGGAACTAATTTACAAATGTAGCACAGCTCAACGCGGCACGGAAGTCGAACGGTAACTAAGTACGAATCCGCATGTCAACCTTTTTGATTCTTAAAAGCGCGTGTATTTGTTAAGTTATAAGTGCTGCAGAATCGGAATGATTTGTTAACGGCCCGCCTCATGTCACACCAAAGCTCTGGGTCCATCCTTAGAGCTCTGCCTATTGCGTGCGGAATTTCACAAGAGCTTAAGAAGGAAAATTTTCAGCTGATTTGTAGTGCGCGATCTATTGTGCAAACTCCCACGCTGGTTGTTTGCACATGCAGAGAATCGACTATAACCGCACCAGGTGTGCAAGCTACCAACTCTATTAAGGAACATACTTGTAAGGTATCAATTCCTCAGAAATATTTTCAGTCCACAGGACTAATTTTTGTAACATATCGATGTCATAACCGAAAAGTTGTGTCTGTATCATCTGTCATTCCCCGAAATGTGACGATAGGTGTACTCAACCACAACCCCTGTTATTGTAGGTCTCCGTTATTCATTTCACTACGCTGCTTAAGCTCTCGCACACGTTTTCTGCTTTCGAATATTTAGTTTATAAAATACTGCATTAAAGAGAACATAAAAACCTACATGCCGAATTATAAGGAAAACCAGCATTATCATAAGCTGTCGTGTAATGCTTCACAGCTTCATTGCTTTTTTCTGTCACTTGACGCGGAATTGTTCGTTTCTCTTAGAGATACCACGTTCAAAAATGCAGTCTGTTGTATAAATGACAGGCGCGGGCATTGGCATGAAATTTGTGGACGTCATTAGTTTCACCCCATGGATGGGATTTTGCGTAGCCCTGCTACACCTATACCGTCATTTGCAACGCTATTGCGAACAGCTCTTGCGTCGGAGAGGCTCGTGCTCACAATGTCTATATCATGGCGAGCTGAAAGCTCTCGGTGGCCCTTTTCATGTTTTTGCTGTAGTATTGGGGCAGCTGTCTATCACGGGTTAGAGGCAGACTACGGGCGGCCCTCCAACAACCTTGGTACAGCATCTGACTCACTCCGGCATCTCCCCCTGCGATGTGCAACGAGACGTTGGACAAATTATTCATCCACACGATCTTGGCACTCCGCCGATGTTTTTTTTTTCTGTGGAAAGCACGCGCGGAGAGCGAAATCTTGAGCCTCAGTTATCGTGGACTACTGCATGGGCAGCTTCATCTTTTTACACTGTACCATGCAAGGAGAACCCCAACGTTTCCGGCATTCCTCTGTAGCTGCAAAGGCAGAGAGGTACACAGCATATCTTCATCACCGTCGTAGTACTCATGCTGAATAGGTGAGTCCAAACATCCAGAACTAACTTCAAAACTATAATGCAATTCGTCAGAATATCCTCACTGACAACTACAGCCACCTTCTCTGCCGTCTGCTCTGTCCCATTGGATGACGGCTAGCGTTGCACGCGGTCGCTTCTGAGAGACTACCATGTTGCTCCATAGCGTAACAGCGAAGCTCTGCGACCACCAAAGCAGTGAAAGACTCTCATATGGATATCAATAACGGTCAGCCGCAAATATCAAATTGCAATCAGAGTGTCACAAGGAGTTAAAAGTTCACTATAAGAACGGCCAACAACAAATCTCAAATTACAATCAGAACGTGACAAGGAGCTAAAAGTTCATTAAAAGAACAGCAGTGCTAAGCTTAGAAGTGGACATGTTCGCTTCATTTTCTAATATCCGCCGTGACGTATGCCACAAAACGGCACCTTTTGGGTGAACAGTAAGACAAGAATTAGCGGACCGGCTATCTGAGCCCAGTCCCTTGTTTTCCCCGTTTCTTCTTATTCATAGTACCCAGATTTTTGTCTGGCTTGCATATTCACCGTACGACCAGCTGAGGCTGCCCGCTCACCGGGACAAGCCCATGAGGCGATCCTCCGGGTGTTCAAAACCGTACCCGAACCGATGCGGAACATCTCCACCGGCTGTGCTACATACTGCACTCATGAAAGCTGTGGCAACTACTGTCCGGTGGCCACTGTACGTGTACGTCCGGCGAAAGACCGAGACCCAGCGGACAAGAGACTGCGGGAAGAACAAGCCACATGCGAGCCGTTGGGCGATAATACACAGGAGATGGACCAAGCATCCTTCACGGCTGTAGCCTAGAAGAAAAAAAGTTGCTGGTGTTCCTCTAGTCTACGGGTCTACCAGGGAAGGAGGAAGTTTATGGGAAGCTAACCCCACGTCGTAGATTTCGCGGTTAAAAGTCGGCTCAAGAAAGACTTCTGAGCCATCAATCATCAAAGATGAAAACCTCGTAGTTACAGCTTCAATACTACACGCCACAATCCACTTGTTCGCCGTCACTAAACTGGCTAGAGGAGCTGTGGAGGCCCGCGTTTCCTACTCATACATGGCGATTTATGAAAAAAATTAAGATGTCACAGTCACTTATCCAAACTAAGACCTACAAGATTACCTTCGGAGTTATCTTGGAGTTCAATAAAGATTCGCCACTGCCAAAAAAGGTAACACTTACATTCTGCACTTACAGTGTCACTTAGTGTGCTGAGGCAGCAACTCAATGCTACAAATGTCTGATACATGGGCATGTCTCGAGACACGGCACAGGCTCTTTTCGCTGCAAAGTCTCTGCTGGCCCCAGTCACACGAAGAATGCATATCAAGATCGTAACGTAAGCGGGCGAAATGCACTGGCCCGCACCTTGCTTCATGCGCAGCGTGCACTAACAAAAATGTACGCTTGCACGCTGCCACCGCCGCCACCGCCGCCGCCGCCGGCCCGGCAGACTAGCCCCGGCAAATGGCCACTCTCGCTGTGAGCCTCAAGCTCCGCCACTCGGCAGGACGATCAGCAAAAGGCATCAAAACGCAAGAACTGAACAAAATATCGCATGCCTACTGATTCCGACACTGTTTGCAGCCATCAAGGGTCTTGTCCGGGCCAGCCCCTTGTCACGAGCTCTCCCAGAAGTAGAAGCTGTTCTCGCAACGGACCCGTTGGTGTCGTCCTCCTATGCTCCGCAGTGGCGTAATACCGCATATCAATAATCATGGCTTCAACAGCGACAGCCTTACCACAGATGACCATACACAGCATCTTTCGCGCATGCATCATTTCCCAGCGAAATGCTCGTGGTTTACCCTCGAAACTCTCCGATTCCGGCAGCTAGTGTGAGCGTACCGCGTCCTTTTAATAGTCATCTGTGAATCGCGCGTCGAGGAAAATTTTAGAGTGCCCGGATGCTACTTTCACCATTCACAATAACCAGATGACGTCAGCAGGTTGCTAATAGGCATTCGCGAGGATATCCTGGCCTCTTTGGTTGATGTCCTGCTGCAAAGATCGAAGGAATGCGTGTGCGCGAATTGGCAGAGAAGTGTATACACTCATTGGAGTATATCTTGAGCCAGGGAAACCATTCAATGCTCCGAGGCCTGAAAACTTAATAGCAAGGACGCCTTCTCCACCTTTTTTTTTTTGTGGAGACTTCAATGCTCACAGTGAAATTTTGGGCAGCTGAAATACACGTGCCCGAGGTGCCAAGCTTGCGGAACTTCTCTCAACACATTCAACTCAGGCGCTAATTCATGGCAGCATAACCTGCCTTCGAGGTTGACGACTGCCGCCAGCATCGACCTGACCTTTGTAACAAGTTCCGTTGCACAGAACCTTGCCTGGTGCCCCGATTTGGAAACACGCGGATGTGATCATTACCCAACCCTCCTATCACCTGTCCGCGCGCAGACGGCGTAAAAGAAATTCCCTGCAAAATCTGCAGACTAGGGTGCAAACATGGAAGTTGCAAGAAGAGGAATTGCTGCCGCAACTCGGAGTTAAGCCATTAGCGACCAGCATTCTTTCAAAAGGAAGTTAAATTTTTTATTGCTTGAACATAAAGGACTGAGTTTTTCTTTTCAAGTAGGTCATGCTTTTTTCACTAGTGGATCGGCCGACGCCTCCTAACTAAGAAGGCGCGTTTCCTCTTGTCAGTATGTAAACTTTCCATGGTCAAACTTCAGGAAGTTTGTTTCTCACGAGCTGCACCGGTAGTCGCTGGCTTTTAATTTTCTCGCGGCCATGTTTATGTATATATTAGGCTAGTTTAAAGTATATATCAGCACTAAATACGAAAGTAAACAATGGATGCTTTGAATGTCCTGCAACTGTGGCGTGATGGATTGTATGCTGCTGTACTTTCTATAGTACGCCGGGTCTTCCTGTGTGCACGACAGTGTCTATCTATTTCTGGTCGCAGATCCCATGGTTCCTTGCATATTTTCAGAAAAAAACCACTTTCTCGGCTCAGCGAGGCCTTTGAGAGTGGTGTACTTTTCCCTAGTCATCCATAGTATGAAGATGGTATGACTTAAATAGTCATAATATAGGTTTGGTTAGAGAAACTGGACGTCATGAAGAGCAGATTTGCTGTTTTGCATTTCACACCTACTGTGGAAAGCTCTTGAGTTCGGAAAAGAAACTTTTGTAAGCGCGTGTTGTCCTCTCGTTGCCAGAGATAATTTTAATGGTTATTGGCCAGTTCTTTTTTGGCAATTTTTTTACCAGTCCAGACATTCTTACAACACTCCACCGGGAGTAATTTTGGGCTACAGGAACTGTTCGCCAAAACTGGTTTAGGAAGTGCCCACTCGACCCAAAGAAAGCAACGGAATAGAGGCACCCAGAAAAATTGGTTCTTGCTTCAATAGTGTAGGTTACTTGCTTTTGTTGAAGTTTGAGCAAAACAGTGCAGTCAGTACGGCCTGCAGCTATAACATCAATCAGCCTACATGTTTTGTAAAGCGGTGGTTGCGTAGTGCGCACGAAAAACAGGGCTTTTGCAAGCAAGAACTCTTTTTCTTTAAGAACAGTGGTATGGCAGATGTCGACCTCTCGGATCAAGCCGTCAACTGCTAGATCAAACACGTCTAAACGAAAGGCAATGTTTTTTCCGAGAGTGAAACCAATGGTGTTCTTATACGTTCACCCTGGAGCCTCAAAATCTCAGCGGCTTCCGCCATTTCATCATGTCCGAATATTCCGCTGCTTTTTTACCACACTGGCTTTAGATGGCATGGCTTTTCTGGGTCACCGTCTCAGCAGTGGACTGGCAGGTTCCTCAGTGATGTACCTGATAAATCATTGATATGCTGTTAGCCTTTCATTGATGCCAATGTATACCTTGCGACAAGAAAAAGGGATTGAGTAAACGCTTTCTGCACATGCCGCTAAGGGTTTTCTGTGCCACATGGTGCCGCCCGCTTCATTTTTCTTTTTCACTGACGATCCGAGAGAGCTGTGATAGGTTACGGGGGGGGGGGGGGGGGGGGGGGGCAGAAAAAACATTTACTTTTTCTCTAAAATTTTCTCAAAGTAAAGTTCACACAACCTCGAGAAAATTGGAGAACGCACGAGTAGACGTTGCCTTTTCTGACCCCCTGGCACCTATCGTACTTGTCGGATCCTAAATGAAAAAGAAAAAAGAGGCTGCACCACATGGTACAGAAAACCCATGCACATGCAAGGAAGGCGTTTACTCAATCCCTTTGTCTTGCCGCAAGGTATACATTGGCTGCATTGAAAGGCTAAGGGAGTATAAGAATCATTTATCTGGTACATCTCTCAGGAATCTGCAAGTCGTGAACAGCAAAACCGGACGAGGCAGAGGCAGGCGACAACACAAGGTGGTACTGACAACTGAAAATTTATTGAAGAACAGGGAAAATTTATTCAAGACATGGATTACTTCAGTGTGTAATCTGCAAACAATCGCAGAAAGAAAAATTAAGCACGAGAAAACAACTCAATGGCAACCATGACGAAAAAAATCAGCACGTAGAAAGGGAAGGAGCGGAGCAAGGGTGACAATGCCGCTTTCTTCGTCCAATAATCTGCGTGCAGTTCAGTTTGGGACAGCAGGCTTTGCAACTGCGACTGGAGTGGCCAGGCAAGGTCCTCCGGGCCTACTCAAGGACATAGTTGAAACTTGGTTCAGCGCAAAATACAGCAGAACATCTAAGTAGTGAGACCCTCCGGATATTGGCGGTAGCATGCAAAACGTAGCCAGTCCTGGTAAATCCTTACTTGACGCCACAATTCCGCTGTGAGGATCTTGCACAGCTTTTTTACGTGGCCCCAAGAAGGCTTGACCGGTCCCAAGAGCGCAAACACTTCGTTCGGAATCTATCCTTTCCTTAGGCAGAAGGCGAGGCGCCTAGCCCGGCATGTGGCATTTCGTCCGTTGCATCTGAAGTGAAAGTACAAAAAAAAAATTCTAAAGAATGGAACCACCATCCTTCTGTTCCGTTCCACAGCCGAGCGTGCTAACCACTATGCTACGCCGACTTCTAGACAACGCATATGCAGTTCTCCTTCTCTTGCGTAAGGACGCTGCAAAGCACTGCGGGAAAGGCTTTCGCCTCATCGCACTTTTGATCACCAAAGTGCCGCCTAGAAATTCTTTTTTAAATGCAGTCTGAATTCTGTTTTTTTTTTCCATTAAAGGGCTTTTCTGGCTTTCCCTCTCCGCACTTTTTTTTTCTAACGAAGCAGTTTTTCAGTAACAAAAGCGGAGGGAGGGGGTGGAGGCGCTGTAACACCACGTATTTACTCCACTTTTTTTATAGCTTTCATATCGTTTTTGTTGAGGCTCCTGCAAATAAAGCTCAAGTTTCTGCGTTACACGGCTACTTTTTTAAGCAGTGAGAATACGCATATTGGACCCAATACTGCAGCAGCAATTCTTGTCCCTGATTCGTTCTATCGTTCCGCATAACAGAACCCTGTGATGCAGTGAACTTTAGCATGTCGGACCAGGTGACGAAAGACACGATGTTGTGCGCGGCTATAAAACGCCTTTCCTGTTTGCCTGTGGCCACGTGGATTGTACTACATCCAGCCATACAAGTGCAAATAAATTTCCTTGAAATGTCGGATTGCATTATACTTAGCGCGCCCCTCTTTCTTGCCTTTTCTGTAATGCAATGGCAGCACCGCTGCAGCCGGCTCCCACTGACAAGATGATGGATCCTCGAAAGATCAACGCCTACTGAATTGAATGTGAATGCCGCTACGCTTACCCATATGCATCTGCTGTTTTAGTTTTGTTGGTAATGCAGCTACTATTTACATCGTACCTCGTATAAAATTCCACCTGCAAGTCTGGTCTTTATCACTTGAAGAAGACTTTGAATCTGGTGAGCTCGGTCACAGTCTGGTGAGTATTTATTTCCAATCTTCACACTAAGTTAGCCTAAAAAAATATGCACAATACTCAGGAAAGTTTGTGAGGGAGTCTGTCTTCGCTACAAAGAGGGCGAAAGTGAAAAATAAGAGTTGTCATGCAGAAAAAAGCCACAAAAAATGAAATATGCGTTCGACAGAACAACCAATAAGTGCCCTTAGCCACTGTCTCTTTTTACTCGGTATTTACTTCATTTGCCACCGATAAAACAAAAGGCAGTGGCGCGTGACAGCGATAATCGGTAGGGGTATAAAAGTGTACGGATTATAGTAAAACAGCACCATTAAGGCAAACAACTAAAAGTGCTGGGAAATTCACAAAATCCCTAAAAGACTGCATCTCCTCGCGCACTCATTCATGGATGATAGCGGAAAACGCCAAGCCGTGTGAATAGAAGGAAACCTGAGCTTCTCTTGCGTCATCATTTGAGCTCAGGCATTTTTTTTTCCTATTTGTGGTGCTAAGAGGATTCTGGTGTGGGCTAGTTGGTTCATGCTTAATAAACAGATTCACAACAGCGCTACGGAACTAGGACAGAAGGAACACGAAAAACACAGGACGGGACCTGTTCTGTGTGCTGACTAGCTATCAATTTATAATAGAGTAAATATTTTATGGCTTCAAGAAAATTGACAGGAAAGCAGGAGAGTAACAGCCTTATGCCGCAGGTGGGATCCGAGCCGATGTCCACTGAATTTTGCGTTTTATTCTCTTCGGATCCCACCGGCAGCAGGCGATTTTTCTTGTGCTTTCTTATAAATTATCTTTAAGCAGTACAATAATTACACTGTAAGACAGGGTTTTATTGAAAGGAACTGAGAAGACGGGAGCAGCGGCGAAAACAGTCCGAGGTAAGCCAGGTCGAACACAGGCATTGGTAGCGTCAGCAATACGGCTGAAGCACGTGGCCATCTTCGTCTTTGTCGCGAATGTGCGTCTTCATCTTTACAATCGCCCCCGGCGACAAGAGTCCTGGCGGTTTACTGCGGCGGTAGGATGGCGGGGTTGTAGGGCTTGAGGCGCTGGACAAGCGTCGTCTCACGGCCTTGGCGGCGGAGATCGAGAGACAGCATGAGAGGTTCGACGACGTAATAAACAGACGTGCGGTCCAGCACGCGGTAGAGGGCGTGATATTTCGCAAAAAATTTCGAGAACTGTCCACGACTTGATGGTATCTAGAAACACACAGAGGTGCCAGAAGAGAAGTGCGATGTGATGCGAGTGTTGTCCTGGCGAAATTCCCGACGACACTGGGGGTCAGTCGTGAGAGAGCGGGCGTTTTCGTGACAGTCTTCTGCTTGTTTCGTGGCTTGGGAAACACGGGTATATTCCGAAAGGTCAGGTTAGTCAGGCAGAATGGCTTTTGTTGTAGCAGACCGATGACGGACGTAAAAAAGAAAGAAGTCGATAGTGAAATACCGAATGGTATTGTACGCAAAAGCCGCGTAATAAAGGATTAGATCGCAATTCGAATGGTCGGATGCGTCCTACACCGAGATGATGTCCCCGAGGGTGCGGTTAAAGCGCTCGGTGAGGCGTTTGGTCTGCGGGTGATAGGCGGAAGTGGTGTGTTGAATTAAGTTGCAGTGGCTAAGCAGGGCTTGGACAACATAGGACAGAAAGGCGCATCCACGTTGGCTAAGCAGTTCACGAGGTGCACCGTGATGAAGGACGAAACGCTGTTAAAGGGCCACTGCCCAGGGTGCGGACATTTTTGAAAAACAAGCCCACTGCATAGATGAGGCATCGAAGATAACCTCTGCAAAATACTAGAGCCATGCGCACCCCGAAAAGCTGCGAAAATTCAAATCAAAGCCCGCTCGTTCTTTCCTTCAACAAAAACGGGCCCGGCCCACTACTCTGAAGCCCGCTGACGTCAAGCGGGGCTACTTTCGCTAAAGGAACTCCATTGGTGCATCGTTCTGACTGACGGGAGAAGGTTGGGCGTAGCCTTGGCGTCGCGTCGTCTGCACAAGGCTTTCCGCAGCGCCTTCTGTTCTGGCTCATGCCTACAAACCCGCATGAAGGAACAAAAAAAAAAAAACTGCGGAGGGAGCGTGCGGCGACAGCCTTGAACTCTAGCCATAAAAAGTAAAAAATAGTAAAACTGAGGGAGTTGGTTCGGCCCCGCCCCCCCTCCCCCCGCCGTGATCACCTCACGAGACGCTCTGCGTACGCGCTCCATTCTCAGATTTTTTTCTTCTATGCAAGCCCTCCAAAACAAGGTTTTAATTACTAGTGCAGCAGAGCCTTTCCCTCGCTCGCCCACTTGACCGCTCCGCACACACACCGCTTATCTTTCGTGCATCTTGCGTACGCCTTGACTCCAATGAATGACATATGCTTTGGAGCGGAGAAAAGACACAAACACACAGAACACAAACACGCATGGAGAAAAGCAAACGGGCGGTTGCCGGGTCCGCGCTTCGCCGTGTGTTTCGAACACAACCGACTTCCGCCCCTCCGCTCGTGAAACGGTGGGGAGACCTAAAAGAAAATGAAAAGGTGGCTCGTTAACTGGGAATGACAAACAGATGTATGAAAGGATGCGCTCGCTAACAAGTCTAGGTGGTCGAGCCGATCGCGCCTCTCGATCGTTCAGTGTGCGGAGAAAATGCAAAAACCAAGAAAAGAATTCTATTGAAGGTGGGGCCATGACGTCGCCCTGTGACGCACTCCACAGACACCACGCCTCCGGCTTACACCGGAGAAGGAAGGGGTGATTTTGCCTTGCCGAGCCTACTCGACGAGGAGCGGGAGAGAAAAATTTCGAGGAGGGAATGGAAGGAGAGGAGGCTCGCTCAAAGTGAGGTAGAGAGTGTTTGGGATTATGGGGTGGGCAGGGGCCCTTTAAAGGTAGGAGGCAACGTCTGTCACTGTGGCAGACGGAAGGGCGGCGGTTTCGGCATACCTCTTCAAATGGTCAGCCGCAACGATAGCCAACACCTGCCAGCCACAGTGTGTGGAAGCGGGTCGTAGAAATCAGTATCGATGGGATCTAAAGGAAATTGTGGGCAAGAGAGTGGCTGCAACTCTTCAGCAGAACGATGAGGAGATATCTTGCGCGTTGACAGGCGAGGCAGTAGCGTAGGTATTTAGGTACAAAGGTGTGCATGCCGCGCCAGTAGTAGTGCAGCCGGATGCGGATGTATGTCTTCAAACCTCCTGCGTGACCACATTGCGAGTCAGCGTGGAAATTGGCGCATATTTGCGTGTGCAAGAAGTGAGGAATAACGAAGAACTACTTGCAGCCGTTTAAGATGTAGTTCCTGCGATATAAGGGGTGATCACGAACCACGAGGTGGGAAGCCTGACAGCGGAGAGTGCATAATGCAAAAGCAGCGGAGGGTTTGTAGAGAAAGTCGAAAAAAGAAGTGATCCAAGGGTCGATAGGTCGCCCTGAGAGCATGTCGCTTATGAGAAGCCATGGCGGGGAGGCATCAGCGATGAAAAGGCTGGCCATTTGGCCTGGAAGTGGGCAGCAGAGTAGGGCATCAGCGTATTGATGCTTGCGACCACAGCGATAAACCACGCGGACGTCATATTCCTGGAGAGAAAGAGCCCAACTGGCAAGGCGGCCGCATGGGTTTTTTAAGCAGGAAATCCAAGAAAGCGCTTCACGATCCGTCTCAACGTGGGAAGAGCGGCCATAGAGGTATGGGTGGAAATTGTTAAGGGCCCATACGATTGCCAAGCACTATTTGTCCCTTACGGAGTAGTTAGATTCAGCCCTCACAAGTGTGTGGCTCGCATAAGCAACAACGCATTAATCAAAACCAGGTATGCGTTCGGCGAGTACGGCGCGGCCGCCAGCACCACTGATGTCCGTGTGGACATCAGTAGGAGCAGGCAAATCGGAATGACACACTATGGGCGGGGATGTAAGGAAGCAGCGCAAGGTTTTACAGGCATCGTCGCAAGCCGGAAACCACGGCGATAAGTCGGAACTGCCAGACAGTTGAGTTAAAGGCGCAGCAATTGAAGCGAAACTGTGAGTAAACAGGCTAAAGTAAGAGCGCAGGGCTAGCAACTTGCTTTGGTCTTCGGAGGAAGTAGGTTTGGGAAAGGCTGCTAGAGCACGAAGTTTGGCTGGACCGGTACAAACGTCTTCCTTGGAAACAACGTGGCCTAAAATGCCAGTTGATGAGCTACAAAATATCATTTCTTCTCATGCTAGGCTGCAGGCTGGCGTCAGAGAGGCAGGTCAAAACAGGTTTCGGGCGGGACACATGGGTGTCAAAGCCGAGGGAAAAGACAGCAATGTCGTCGCGGCAGCATAGGAACATTTTCTACTTGAGTCCAGGCAAAATACTGTCCATCCTTCTTTCGAAGGTCGCAGGGGTATTAAAAACGCCGAATGGGATCACAATAAATTCATATAAGGTGTCGGGGGTCACAAAAGCCATTTTGGGGCGAACGGCCGCTACCATTGCGACCTGCCAGTATCCAGAACGTAAATCACGTATTTTCTTAACTCTCTACCAATTGGGAACAGCTGTTCTCTTGCGAGTCTGTTGAACATTAACTTGGTCTTCAACAGGTTACTGACGACTCGACCCAATCTGCTAGACGTTACAGTTGACGGTGTTCCTGTGCAAGCCCTTATTGACACCGGTGCCCATATTTCCGTGATGAGTGCTGACCTCCGCCGTCGCCTACGCAAAGTCCTTACGCCTGCAACGTCCTGTGTGCGCGTCGCGGATGGTGCCATGCCTGCTGTCGAGGGACTGTGCACCGCTCGCGTGACAATCGGTGACCACAGTACGCCGGTTCAGTTCACCGTCCTTACCACATGCGCCCATGACCTCATTCTCGGTTTAGACTTTTTGTCGGATCATTCTGCCCTCATTGACTGCTCGCAGGGTGTCCTTCACCTTGAGCTTCCCCAACTCACTCCTGACCCCATCAACTCGTCGCTCCGGTTGACCTGCCCCGACTATGCCCACCTGCCCCCTCAAGCCTTATCTTTCGTTTCCCTCACACCTTCACGCCCTGTTCCCGATGGTGACTACATCGTTGCGCCAGTCCTTGACCTCGCACTGACCCGCAGTGTTGTCCTGCCCCATACCATCGCCACCGTCACCGCCAACAACCTGTCTCTACCTTTCTTGAACTTCGGCTTCTCCTCACAGCTGCTTCCAGCCGGCATGTGCGTCGCTACGTTGTCCCCACTCGCCCAGTGCCATGTGGCTCCATTAGATGCCTCTCCTAATCGCGACCCACCAGACCCACCGCGGTCAACTCCGCTATCCTCGGACGCATTCACGACCATGATGCCCACCGATCTCCACCCCGCCCAAACTTCTCAGCTTCGTGACCTTCTCCAGTCGTTCTCGGACATTTTTGACGTCTACAACACCTCACTGGGCCAAACTCTCGCTGTGACGCACCGCATTGACACCGGCGATGCCGCTCCCATTCGCCGCAGGCCCTATCGTGTCTCCCACGTCGAGCGCAAGGTCATAAACAACGAGGTCTCAAATATGCTTTCCAAGAACATAATCGAACCATCCCACAGTCCCTGGGCCTCTCCAGTGGTACTAGTGAAGAAAAAGGACGGCTCATGGCGGTTTTGCATAGATTATCGATACCTCAATAAGATCACTAAAAAAGACGTCTATCCCCTGCCCCGTATTGACGACGCCCTTGACTGCCTACACGGAGCCAAATTCTTCTCCTCCATAGATCTTCATTCCGGCTACTGGCAAATTGCCGTCGATGAGAAGGACCGTGAGAAAACCGCTTTTGTGACCCCTGATGGGCTATATCAGTTCAAAGTAATGCCTTTTGGCCTATGCAACGCGCCAGCCACATTTGAGCGCATGATGGACGCCCTTTTGCAGGGATTTAAGTGGACCACTTGCCTGTGTTATCTGGACGACGTCGTTGTATTTTCGCCTACATTTTCATCCCACCTCGAAGACCTTTCCCAGATTCTTTCCCTCTTTCGTCGTGCCGGCGTACAGCTTAACTCCTCGAAGTGCCGTTTCGCGAGACGTCAGATCACTACTTTGGGCCATATCGTTGATTTCCAGGGGGTCCACCCTGATCCCGATAAGATCGGGGCCGTGAAAGACTTTCCCCTTCCCCGATCTTGCCACGACGTCCGAAGCTTCCTGGGGCTCTGCTCGTACTTCCGTCGATTCATTCAAGGCTTCGCCGACCTCGCCCGTCCCCTTACCGACCTATTGAAGAAAGACGCCACCTTCGTCTGGGGACCTGACCAAGAACGAACTTCTCCACTTTGATCGCCAAGCTGACCACCACACCAGTTTTGGCGCACTTTGATGTTGCGGCCCCCACCGAAGTCCGTACTGACGCCAGTGGCTACGGCATCGGCGCTGTGCTCTCTCAGCGACAATCCGGTCAGGACCGTGTCATCGCCTATGCCAGCCGCCTTCTTTCTGCGCCCGAGCGCAATTACTCCATAACAGAACGTGAGTGCTTAGCCCTTGTCTGGGCAGTTGGCAAATTCCGTCCTTATTTATACGGCCGCCCTTTTACGGTTAAAACCGACCACCATGCGCTATGCTGGCTCTCCTCTCTGAAGGACCCTACAGGGCGGCTTGGGAGATGGGCATTGCGTCTGCAAGAGTATGATTACACCGTGACTTACAAGTCTGGCAGGTTACACCAAGATGTCGACTGCCTCTCACGTTACCCCATTGGCCAGTGTGACTTGTTTGGCACTGCCACCGAAGCCGACCTGTTTTCTATCTCTGTCCTTGCCAACATGGGCGAAGAACAGCGCCGCGATGACGATTTGAGATCAATTATCGACCGCCTCAATTCCACTCCGTCTGATCCCTCGATGCGGCGCTTTGTGCTCTCTGACGGAATCTTGTATCGCCGCAGCCTCAATCCGGATGGCCCCAACCTTCTGCTCGTTGTCCCCAAGCACCTTCGTCCTGCTATCCTTCATGAACTCCATGATCTCCCCACTGCTGGCCACTTGGGTGTATCGCGTACATACGACCGTGCGCGACGTCGCTTCTTTTGGCCCGGCCTGTTCCGCTCCGTACGCCGCTATGTTGCAGCCTGCGATGAGTGTCAGCGCCGGAAACGCCCTGCTACTCTCCCAGCTGGCACACTTCAACCTATTGATGTGCCCCCAGAACCTTTCCATCGCGTCGGCTTGGATCTTCTGGGTCCGTTTCCAGAGTCCACCTCCGGCAACAGATGGGTTGCAGTTGCCACGGACTACGCCACCCGTTATGCGATCACGCGGGCACTGCCAACCAGTACAGCTACAGATGTTGCGGACTTTTTGCTATACGACCTCATATTGCACCATGGTGCTCCCCGCCAACTTCTTACCGACCGCGGCCGCTGCTTTCTGTCCAAGGTTGTCTACGACATTCTTCAGTCCTGCTCTACTAAGCACAAGCTCACCACTGCCTATCACCCGCAGACAAACGGACTTACTGAGCGTCTCAACCGCACTCTGACCGATATGCTCGCTATGTACGTTTCCCCCGACCACCGCGACTGGGACCTCGCTCTCCCGTATGTTACCTTCGCATACAACTCCTCCCGCCATGATACAGCCGGTTACTCCCCTTTTTACCTTTTATACGGCCGCGAGCCCCAATTGCCTTTGGACACGCTGCTGCCTACTCCTGCTGCTCCGTCCTCTGAATACGCCCAAGACGCCATTGCTCGTGCTGACTACGCCCGTCAACTTGCACGCTCCCGACTTCTCGCCTCGCAGGCCTCCCAACAGGAGTTCTACAACCGCCGCCACCGCACAGTCTCTTTCTCTCCTGGCTCTCTCGTCTTGCTTTGGTCCCCATCTCGCCGCGTCGGCCTCTCCGAAAAACTTCTGTCCCGTTATGTTGGCCCGTACCGTGTCCTGCGCCAGGTAACTGCTGTCACTTACGAAATCGCTCCGGCCTTCCAGCCCGCTTCCTCCCGCCACCTTCAACGTGATATCGTCCACGTCTCTCGCTTGAAACCCTACCTCTCACCCTGCCGCTCGACGTCATCCAGTACACCGTGACGGTGTTTTTCCGGACGGGGGGCCATGCAACGGATATTCACAGAAGACGATGAGAAGGAAGTGCCTGACTGGTGCGCGCGCTATTGTTCGGTGCTTCCTGTGTTGTTCGCTCTGCGCTCCGGTCGCCCTTGCTTGTGACTAGCCTTTCGGGCAACGTAACAATATTAAGACCTACCGTTCTGCTTTGCATATCAAACTCACTGATCATGCTCTACAGCTCAACTCCTCAGTGAAAGAGCAAGGCAATTTTACCAGAGAATCGCAATTTATTTAGGTATTCTTCATTAACTCTTATCCCCAACTGTTCCCAATCCAGACCGCGGAACACCTCCTGTAAACAGGTGGTGTATAGCATAGGCGATATCATGTCTCCATGCCTGACACCCTTCCCTATTGGAACTTCATTGCTGACTTTACGAAATACTGTAGTTGCTGCGCAGTCGTTCATATAAGACTCTTATACGCCCTTATTCTCGAATACCTACATGACTGCTGAGGTTTAAACTGAGTCCAAAGCTTTCTCGTCATCAATGAACGCTATATTTAGGGTTTGGTTATACTCTGCGCGTTTCTCTATCACATGACTGATAGTGTGATTATGATCTATTGTCGAGTATCCTTTGCGAAAGCCTGCCTGATCCTTTGGCTGAACGAAGTCTAAGGTTGTTCGGATTTGATTGGCGATTACCTTAGTAAACACCTTCTAGGTAACAGACAGTAAGGTAATCGGTCTGTAATTTTCCAAGTCCTTGACGCCTACTTTCTTATGAATTAAGATTATATTAGCGTTCTTCCTAGCTTCTGGTATATATTGAGGTCATAAGGCATTGCGTATAAAGGGTGGCTTGTTTCTCTAACAGAATATCCCCTCTGCCGATCAAGAGATCTGCGTCTGTTACCTGATTTTCACAAGTTGCTCCTGCATTTTGCATTTCTCCTAAGGCTTTCTTTACTTCCTTCTTCCTTAGTTCCAGGATGTTCCATTGCTCTGCTCTGCTTCCTCCGTCATTAACGTTCTGAGTACATTAGCTACTGTACAGATTTGTGTAGAACCCTTCGGCTACTTTAACTATCTTATTTATATTGATATGATATTGCCCTTTTGCCTCTTAGTGCATATATATTATGCTGAGGTTTCTCTTCACTGCTTTTCGGCTGTCTCCATTTTTAGAGCGTGCTTCTCTCCATGTGAAACTTCCTTATATCGGCTACCTTGCGCTTAACTTTGAGAGCTCTGCCAGTTCTACTTTGTCTGTTGGGTTAGACGCTTCATGTTTTAGTGTCTCATAATCAGATTTTACGTCTCCTAAGATAGCTTATTGTTATCCTGTCGAGCAGTCCAACAGATTACTTCTATTGCACACTCCATAATGATAACTGTGAGATTATTGTTCATTCTTTAAACATTCAGATCGTCTCCCACATTTATCCGAGTAAGTCTTCTGCAGCGAAATCGTCAATTCCTCTACTTTCCCTCCTACATCTTACTAGTTAATTGACTACCGCTTCACAAATGTTTTTCGATTCCCTTTTCAGGTTTAAGCTACTTCGGGACCTTACTATTCTGTGGTCGCTACAACGCACCTTTCCAAGGGCATACACATCCTGCGCGATACCAAGGCGAGCGCATAGTATGGTCTTTTCATTTTTGATCTCACCGTTTAGGCTCTTCTTTGTCCACTTCCTGTTCTTTCGTTTCCGAGAGAAGATATTCATGATCCGTAATTATTTCTTTCTACGAACTGTACTAATCCCTCTCCCCTGCTATAACTGGATCATATGCCATAGTCGCCATCTGCCTGGTCTGCTACCTGTTTCTTGCCTGCCTTCGCATTGAAGTCGCGCATTAGTACACCGTGATTGTACTTTGTTCATTGCCGATTCCACGTCTTCATGGAACCTTTCAGCGATCTGGTCATCAGGGTATTCATGTGGGCGCATAGACCTGCATCGCCTTCAGCCTTTACCTCTTATTAAGCCTTACTGCGATAGCTGTCACCCTCTCAGTAATACTATAGAACTCATCTATGCTTCCAGCTAGTTCTCGTCTGTATGCAGATAAATATTCGACAAAAGTATTTTAGGAATAGAGTGGCGATGTTCTCAGCATGTAGTTTTGTACAGTCTTTTTTTTGCATCGGGTGCGCCGCAAACAATAATGCCGAGGTATGGCCATGTCATCATGTCGTGACATGATTTGTGCTTTGCTGTTTTGAACTTTTTAAGTCACTTTGCATACAACTGTTTGAGGACTCACTGCTCCTTCTCTGTGTGTTGTACCTGGCAACGATTTCCATGCTTCCAATGATTCTGGTATGCTTGATAGTGCAAGCATGGTGCTTTCTATGACACCTAGCTAACACAACAAACAATATTTCTCCAAAACAAAGTATGGTTGCACGCCCCCCCCCCCTTTTCCTTGCAGAGTTTTTGCCACCACCAGTAATGCATTTTTTTTTTCTCGATTTCACGACTTACAAAGATCTTCACACTGCAAAATGATTCAACCACTGCAAAGGTTTTATTTAAGCAAATCCAGGCTTTTGAATATTACAGCTTCCAACCAGTTTCATCTAATGTTTGTAAGAAATATTGCGCACGAATGAGTCTAAAGAATAACCATTGGTTTGTTCCTTTGGAAGACAAACGAATTAGGTGCCTTGCGGCCGGAAATACTGTTCACTGGGAAAAAAAGTTGTTTTCAATTACAATGATAAGTGGCGCCCGAAAGGGCTCGCACTGCGAACATCTTGCCTTCCTTCCCATCGTGTACATAGAGTAAGCGCTTGTGTCTTGGCTGGCACAACATTTGTGCGCGCACAGGCAGGCTATGCCAGGGTTCACCGTGCCAGATAAATACTTCGAGTAGCCGCCACAACGAGGTAAATCAATGCCTTGAAAGAAGCTAAAAATTACGCATTTACGCACCGCAGCACATCGCTGCTCCTTTCAAGACAAGCATATCTGCTCCCGGCCGCTCAAGTGAGAGTGGCACTACGGACCGGAAGAGTAGCCAGAGGCTCCTAGTTCTGAAATATGACAGCGCACAAGAAGGAAAGTTTTGTGGGTGGCCGATGACTGCAAACTAGGAATGTGATTTCCAGACCTGTTTTCGACGTAAGCCTGGTGCTGCTGATATCTGCTAATGCAGAACCGAAACAGGTAGGCTTCCCAACAGATGCTACTTCGTTTTTTAGAGCCATCACTGAATTTATGGCCGCATAGTTCAGGTCGTAAAGATCTTCATAATACCAAGAGGTAAAATTGGCGGCGATACACTTCATGCGCTAAGGACATGCGTGAGAGATGGAAGATAATGTTTCTTATTTGTTGGCTCGAATGGGGCCGAAATTGCGCGCTAATTTCTGACAATACAAGTTCCCGCCTGTAAACCTCGAAACAATTTTTTTAAATGTCCTTAACAGCCTAATGCGAACATCCACTGATGTTGAATTGGTTTAATAGGTAAAGGATGATCAATTAAAAGAATTTAGCTCGCTCTGGGCAGAGAGCGTCGCGCGTACAATAACTAATTCTAGCCGTTGTATCGTGACGCAGCCATAGTTCCTCAGGAAAATCCACGTTATCCGTACAACAAAACGCGATTGAAATGCGAAACTTCACCTTCACGGCATGCCATTGGCGGATGAAAATCTCTTTAATAAAATCGCCAGATACTGGCGCCGCTTCTCTCTCCAGATAATTCTGAGAAACTCAACGGTTCTGAGCTCCTCTATAAATGATCTACCTCCAACCTCCAAAACAATATTAGCATGCGTGTGCAGACAGACGGCCCCAGTCATACGCGTAGAGCTGTGTGTCGACCTTTCGCGTCGAAAATATCAGTTAACACGCTCCTTCTCTTCATTATATGAAATCTCCTCCCGTAGGCGACGACAGCGAGTGAGACGTCGGCTTTTAAAGGTCTGAAAAGGGCATATGTTTGGAAACATATGCCACGGGATCCTGTATTCACCTCAAGTGATCAAAGGCGGCCGCTAAAGCAACGCAGGAGTGTGTCATTATCGCAAAGTTTTAGCATGAAGCTAACATTGCAAATGACTATTGTGCTCTATTTTCGGGAGAATTACACACTAATTGCGAAATCCAGTGGAATAATTTTTTAATTCTTTAAAGTACAGGTGTGTTAGACTGATAGGTTTTCCAGGAATTCAGCACCGAGGAATTCACGCGGTTACTGCCTTGGTCGACACGGGAGCTGACTACTCTATCATGATTGGCCCACTCGCTGTCCGACACAGGAAGGTGCCAACAACTTGGAATGGCCCGCTGATCCGCACCGCAGGTGACATCCTCATTACGCCGTCAGGACGTTGCACCGCGAGAGTTACTGAACCTTCCTGATCCTGCAGCAATGCTCGCGAGACGTGATTTTGGGAATGGACTTCCTGAACGAACATCGGGCGATCATGGACCTTCGATCTAAGTCGATCAAGCCTTCCACGGAGAAAGCCATACCTGATGCGGTGAGCGCGATTGATCACGTTGCCTTAAACGTCCTCGACGAAGCATTGAGCGTTCCGCCCAGATCAAGTGTCCTCGCCTGCATAGGTACTGGATACATCTAAACTGCCGAAGGCGTCGTCGAGGGGAACACCCATTTACTCCTCGATTGAGGACGGGGCGTCGCAAGGGGAGTCGCCCAAATCTGAAATGGCCAAGCCCAGGTGTTGCTAACCAACTTCACCGAAGAATACGGGCATCTAAACAAAGATACGACGATTGCTTTTCTGGACGAGCTGGCAGACATCAAAGACATCTTTGCCTTACCCCACCAACCCGTAGAACCATCTGACCAAGGCCAGCAACCCTGGTTTGATATCAACCCAGCATTAATCCCGAGCAGACAAGACCAAATACGCAGTATTCTTCAAAGGTACACCGAGTGCTTCTCAGCAGCATCGAATATGCGACGAACCGGACTTACCAAGCACAGCATTGTCACATGTGAACACGCCCGACCACTGCGACAGAGCCCATACCGCGTATCGCCTGTAGAACGGCAAGCTATCCGAAAGAAAATTGACGACATGCTTCGTGACGACGTCATCCAGCCAGCGAGGAGCCCCTGGGCAGCACCAGTCGTCCTAGGAAAAAAGAAAGACGGCACCCTTCGCTTTTGCGTCGATTACCGCCGCCTGAACAGCATTACGAAGGAGGATGTCTACCCCCTCCCCCGCATCGACGACACATTGGATCGGCTGTGCAACGCTAAGTACTTCTCATCGATGTACCAAAAGAGCGGCTACTGCCAAATTGAAGTCGACGAAAGAGATCGCGAGAAGACTGCGTTCGTCACACCGAACGGACTCTTCGAGTTCAAGGTGATGCCATTCGGCCTCTGCTCTGCCCCAGCGACGTTCCAGCGAGTAACGGATACGGTGCTCGCAGGCCTGAAGTGGCAAATTTGTCTAGTGTACTTAGAAGACGTTGTTGTCTTCTACTCAAGCTTTGAAGACCACTTCAGAAGGCTTCGGATAGTGCTGGAAACAATCAAGTGTTGAGGCCTAACACTGAAGCCAGAGAGGCGCCACTTCGCCTACGAGGAGCTGCTCTTCCTTGGTCACGTCGTCAGCAAGGATGGAGTTCGCCCAGACCCTCAGAAGACGGCTGCGATCACACAGTTTCCACAGCCTTATGACAAGAAAGCTCTACGCAGATTCCTTGGATTGTGCGCTTATTACCGTCGATTCGTCAAGAACTTTTCGCGCATCGCTGAACCTTTGACCCGACTTACCAAGGCTGACGTGCCATCGAAATGGGCAGCGCCGCAAGTAGAAGCTTTCAAAGAGCGGAAGCGCCGCTTACAGTCCCCACCAATCCTCGCGCACTTTGATGAAAACGACGAGACTGAAATTCATACCGACCCAAGTAGTGTGGGCCTAGGTGCTGTCCTCGTTCAGAAAAATGACGAAGCGGAGAAGGTCATCGCATACGCCAGTCGTTCGCTGTCCAATGCCGAGGCTAATTATTCGACCACCGAGAAAGAATGTCTCGCCATTAATCGGCCCACGTCGAAATTTCGCCCCTACCTGTACGAACGACCATTCAAGGTTCTGAGCGATCACTATGCTATGTGCTGGCTAGCCAATTTGGAAGATCCCTCCGGCCGCCTTGCTCGTTGGAGCCTGCGCCTTCAAGAATTCGACATAACTGTAGTCTACAAATCTGACCGCAAGCATTCCGATGCAGACTGCTTATCGGGAGCCCCCGTAGACACAGCACCGGAAGAAGAAGACGACGACGCTTTCTTAGAACCGGTAAGCGCCAGCAGTTTCGCGCAGCAGCAGCGCTAGGATCCTGAGCTGCAAAGCCTAGTTGATTATTTGAAATGCAAGAACGCATCACCTCTCCGAGGGTTCAAGCGCCAAATGTCGTCCTTTGTCTTTCAGAAAAATGTCCTCCTGAGGAAGAACTTCGCGCCCAACAGGACAGTGCATCTTCTTGTCATGCGCAAAAATCTCAGGCAAGAAATTATGCAGGCACGTCATGATGAGCCGACTGCAGGGCATCTCGGGTTTGCTCGCACGTGGCACCGCATCCAGGAGAAGCACTATTGGCCGCGGCTAGCTGCCGACGTTTCCCATTACGTGAAAACGTGCCGTGAGTGTCAGCGACGCAAAACGCCTCCGATTCGATCAGCCGGACTCCTGAACCCCATACCACTTTCAACTAAGCCCTTCCAGCAAATAGGAATGGACCTCCTGGGCCCCTTTCCGACTTCTTCATCAGTTAACAAGTGAAGCACCGAGGCCACCGACTACATGACCCGCTACGCCGAAGTAAGAGCGCTGCCTAATGGTACCGCAGGAGAAATCGCAAAATTTTTCGTCGAACGAATTCTGCTGCTACACGGCGCCCCCGAAGTGCTCATCACAGACAGAGGAACGGCGTTCACGGCGGAGATGACACAAGCCATCTTACACTACAGTCAGACAAGCCATCGGAGGACGACTGCCTATCATCCGCAAACCACTGGACTCACAGAGCGTCTGAACAAGACCATCGCAGACATGCTTTCCATGTACACCGACGCCGAGCACAAGATGTGGGACACCATTCTGCCTTACATGATCTTCGCCTGTAACACTGTCGTCCAGGAGACAACCAGGTCTACCCCATTCGAGCTTGTATACGGCTGGAAGCCCACGACAACATTCGACGCAATCCTCCCGCACGTTTCAGGCGAAGACAATCTAGACGTCGCCGCCTGCCTTCATCGCGCCGAGGAAGCCCGGAGACTTGCGCGGTTTCGCATTAAAGACCAGCAGCACACCGACTCCCGATGCTACAATCTGCGTCGAGGAGACAAGCATGACGAGCCAGGTGATCGGGTTTGGATACGGACACCAATTCGCCGCCGTTTATTGAGTGAAAAGTTGCTGTGACGCTACTTTGGCCCATATAGGGTTCTCCGCCGCATCGGTGGCCTAGACTATGAAGTCATCCCCGACGGCGCGACAGCATCTAAGCGACGGCGCACACGCCCTGAAGTTGTACATATAGTACGCCTTAAGCCCTAATATGAACGCTAAAGGACTCGAAGATTACATTCTCCGTGTTTATATTAATTTTAAAGCACCGAGGCGATGCTTCTTTGGGAGGGTGGTAATGCCACGTATCACTGTAGTGTCCGTTCGTTCACGCAAGGCCGCAGGAAATGGGTGTTATCATTTTTGTTCGTGACGCGAGAAGCGACCGCACTAATCTCGATTAAAAACAGCCATGAAGAGCAGCATCTTCGTATTTCCAGATTACTGTAGATGATCTTAACCTGTTATCTCGAAGTTTCCTTGCCGGCTTGAAATTGAGCGATGCCGCGAACGGCGAGCATTCGTAGTTCGACGACTGACGATCACGTTTGTTGCTTACGCCGCCGCCGGGGATTCAGTTCTTTTGCAGGCACAAGTCAGCCCCAATAAAGAGCTTCGTTTCAAAGACTGGTTGGTGTCTTCCTGACCGCTGGACTGCCGTCACTATTGCGTGAAAATATTCATAGCAGTGTTCAAGTTTTAGCACGCATCTATGAGGTCCTCCCTTGTTTAACAAAAGCCGAGTAGGTCATAGAAGAAATTTTTGTATAAATGAAACACCATTCTAAACCCGATGTATTATGAAAACGTCATTTTATGAGCGCATCGGGTAGGCGTGCGGCCCCATATGCAGAAATGCAAACAAAGTTTTGCAATACTTTTTTTCTAATTCCCATTCCACCTGTGAACTCGGGCTTTCGTTAACACCATACGACTGCTTGAAAAAAATTAGAATGTACGCAGCGCCGTTGCGAAGCTGGCATTTTTCTAGAGGGGGAGGAAGAGGAAACAACTTTACTGACTCCAAGAATTGGTTCAGGTGAAGAATGGGGGGGGGGGGGGGGGATTGGGTGGGAAGAGGAAGACGGTAGGCCCTCAGGCCGTTGTAGCTGGCCGAAAGTCCTTGGGCTTCGGCATCCCCGTGGCCCAGCGTACGATCCGGATTTGATTTTCCGGCCGCGAGCTGCACAGAGCAGCCTCCCACCGGTTCTGTAGCTCAGCTCCCTAGAAGGGGGGGAGTAGGTGTGTTGCGGCAGTTACAATCTATATGAATAAAGTCTGCTCGCAGGCTCGACCAGAGACGGCAATGTTGTGAAGCTTCTTTTGGACGATTTATGAATTTAAGAATATCAGGACAAATCAGCGTGATTATGCCATACATACGTCCGAGAAACTCTAAGCGCTGATCACCTTAGTGATTCTCCACATAGGACCAGATTCCTGTGCAGTCTCACGTGTTGCTGCGTGAGCAATGTTTCTTCGGAACTATGGTCGTTCGAACTGTGTAGTCTAGGCAGCTTACATAGCAGGCACTACTGCTCCCGCGCTGCCTCTTGTGTATGCAACCTACATCTTTTAAAGTTCACGTGGTTTTGAACTAAAAAAGAAGACAACCTTTTCTGGACGGCAATTAGAGGCTTATTCAGCTGCATTTGCCCTAAGACAAGTATAAAAAGATACATTCTGCAACAAAAAAGGCTTTTGTCCCTTTTGTTAGCTTGAAAGGGCGTGATATACGCGTACTGCAGTGGAAATGGCGCCTTTAAACGGGTATATTAACTTCTCTTCGCCATTCTTAGTTGCTGCGAGTGCAAGGAAATAAATTCGTCCTATGAGGTCTCAAGCCCAAGTGTTTTTACTTTGTTAAATGCTTTCCTTGTATAGCTCTCACTCGTCGAGAAAGCCATGGTCTGTGCTATGTGATTACTCGAAGCCTAAACCTTCTTGTGGCTCTTTCGGATCAGAGCGGATAGAAGAACCGGTTGCAGCACTGTCCACTGGGTGCCCGGAAGTAAATTCACCGGTAAAAATGTGGTGCACCTACTTGCGAGCCACTACGCACCTACCCGCCTCCACAATCTAACAGCACCCACCCTCCCGAAGCCACTGCAACAGTGGAACAAAAAAATGACGATGAAGTCAAATTCAAAGAGGCAGTGCGAAAGCGATCATTACAAAATGGAAACGGGCAACAAATGCTTCTAAACCAGCATTTGCGCACCAGATCTTACGACCGGCTGTTAATTATTTTCACCTTGACATTCAAGGGCTAAAATTGAAGCATGATACAGAGTAAGCGCAGAACAGCAGAAAAAATGTCAGAATGTGACTAAAAGCGGGTGTTTTCTCTTCGACCACTAATTTTGGCATCAAAGGAGATATGGCAGTGTGGTGCAGCTCATTGTGCTTCCTGCCGCAATATGCATGGGGATCATTCCAGGTTATCTGCTCATGTTCCTTTGATAAAGCAAATATTGTTTTAATGGATGTGAGTGCGCATGCAATGTTCCTTTTTTGTCATTGCTTATTGCCTCAATGTACCGAAAAAGAATAAAGAAGGTCATTGCACAACACACATCCCTATATTTCGCATCCTTCCATTTCGTGTGCTAACTTAACGTGGACAGCTTTCGCATAGCATCTGCGGAAGGGCAGGCGGAACAGAGCCATCGGCGGAGCCTGCCAGGACGTGCTCCGCTGTGAAAAGAGGCGCGCTAAGCGGTGTCATGTGCATGTCTCGTCTCCCAGCGGGGCGTAGTGTTTGTTCGCATTTCTTTTCCACAGCTGCGGACTTCACACTACAAACCACAATCTCTTAGGTTCAGGCAATAACCACAGTCGCCGCGTAACATTACTGCTGTTTAATATATTTAGTTGAACCTCCAAAGTCGGAGCAGGATTTTAAGTAAGGGAGTAACTATCGTTTGCATTCACCAAAAAGCAGCCACACGGCTACAACGAAAAGCTCAAAAACTTTCGCCGAAACTTCACAGTCGGAAGAAAATTTCCCCCTCTTCAGGACGAATTTTTCACCTATGTTCTTTCAATGAAACATGTAGAAATTTTCTTTCTAGCTTTGTAACCACACTTGCAAATTTGGTAATGAATAAATACTCCTTCGTTTGAATATTCGTGCCGTTGCGTTCACGAAGCACTGAGCATTTTTTATAGCAACAGCTGTGCAATACAATTTTTTCTTTAATAGAAGTATCGTGGTCCTATTAATTAATGCAAGTATTGAGCACCCCTCTGAGAGCTCCACCTAACTCTAGCCAGAGGCACACCTCGGGGACATGCATTTTGGCGAAGGAGAATGTGAGAATTCTTGAGATACGACGTAAAATAACTGTGCCATTTAGTAAGAAAAATGTGTTTCAACTACAGTTACTGTATAGACTCCCTATGTGATATGTACCTACGCTATTTTACCACACCCCACCCGCACTCGTATTGGCGAAATGTTATCCGAAAGACACATATACGGCAGGGATATGACAATTATGAGCGGCTCAGCACTTTACTCTTGCTACAACGCACATTGCTTGCTAATTATCCCCGTGCATTGCGGGGAACCTACTTATAGAAGCCGGCTTCACTCACTGCGACAGTATTTTTATGAGCACGAAGAGGGTTCTACACGAAAAAAGTAGCATGACTGAAGCAGTCCCAACTCTAACCGCCGCACCGAAAACTCTTTTTTCATGTGAAAGCGCCAGCTTTCCAGCACAAATTTCATGCTTTAGAGAAAAAGGTTGCGGATTTCTTACTAATACGCTGCCTTTGGGAGCGTTTAGATTGTTATGTCTTTAAACTCCGCAGCAAAACAACGGCGTTCACGCGCTCACCAGTCTGAACTTGATCCAGCCTTACCTGGAGATGTATCTAATCTGTTCTGTTACCGCAATTTTCTGACTGTATTCCGCATTCGTTCGGTATACCACACACACGAATTGACGGGAGATAAAATTGTTTACATGATTATCAGCAACGCTGGTCTAGCTTGGAGGAACACATTAACAGCGTCAATTTACAAGAATGAAAAGAAGCAAACCTTCTTCTATTCGACGTATTGCAATCGCTTTTCCAAGTTCGCGTGACTCAATCTCATGCTCGGCGGAACCCTCCACTCTACAAGTATTATGCACGTTAGGCACTTAAGATCAGCAATACCACTGGTGTCATTTGCGAACAGCTGGACGGAAGGATATTCTTAAAAGTTAGCTTCGCAGTAGCAACCAGTTAACACGCGGAAAACTCGTCAGGGGGCGATTTCGGCATAGGAAATTGGAAGTCTCACTGTCGTAAAGAAAAAAAAAATCATGGTAACATGAGTCATAGTAGGGGGCATATGATATGGCGAGGAATACTTAACACAGGATTATTGTGTTGTCCGCACTTCAAGGGTCCTCATTGCTCAAATTTTTACTCCATATCGTGTACCAGAAAACATATATCGCGAATGCCGGTATGCCTTGTTCACAGCACATCGCAATCGCTGAAAAGCTATAATGAATGTTTGGTTCATGCTCATTAAGATATAACCACCAGGTGTCCCCGGGCGGCGCCTAGAGGACGAAGAAGTGAGGGACTCGCGTGCTCTGGCAGCTGGGACTCTGCTTCTCTGTTTGCCGCCTGTGCCTAGTTCTTTCTATCTGTGACCTGTGACAATATTAATTTACTTTTAGCCGACTATTTTCTATACTGTACTAATATCATCAATGCAATAACTCGCAGGTGTGAAGTTCCAGCTGCCAGAATGACATCGATTTCCAGCCAAGTATATTTAATTCTCCATATAGTTCGAATATTATCTCCAGGGGCTGGCTTCGCTGCTGAAACTGTTGCGTTTCTATCGAGTAAGTGTAAAAACACATCTACTTCAACACGCATGTAAAGTCAGGCCGGAATAAAACGCCACCTCGAACATGCCCTACGTTTCCACATTACAACTCGTTTAAGGTTCGAATTTTTGGTAGACACTGTGTGTTTAAACATGAATCAGGCTAGTTATGCACAACAAGTTGAACTACACAAACACAATATTTTGTTTTATTTAAAAGCGCTGTGCGCAGCTCGCGTTTCATTCCGGCCTGAGTGTACGTTGTGCAGCGGGCGGCACGACCACGAACCGCCGAAGAAAAACCAGCAACCACCGTGCAGCCAGCGAACGCTAAGTAGCCTGGGCCATGAAAAACTATACTGTAGCACAACACTCCGCGCTATAAACTGCCAGTCTATAGCGCTAGGTCTGGGTATAGTCTTCATCAGCTGGCGGAAGAGAACGAACACAGGAAAACGGAAAGATAGACTGAGAGATACAAGTAGGCACTCTTTCTGTGTTCCTTGTTCGTTTTTTTGCTCCATTTAAATTTATAATGAATCAACTAGTCCAAAAGCAAGTACTTCTTGATCAACTTCCACTTGGGCGGCACGAACAGATAAGATTCGCTGTCCACTACATTAGAGTAGTACGCCATGGCTGCAGCCGAACACCCCGCGTGCATGCTTTTGCATTCAGAGCACGTAAGTATTCTTAGCTGCCATCCGTAATTATAAAGGTGACAGAACTCCCGCCGTCACCACTCCGAATGTAACGATATTAACAGATTCTAAATGAGCTGGTCTAAGCGCCTTAGAACTAAACCACTCAGGCTCTCTACTTTTGTAAAAAGTCCGCAGTTCCCAATTTATGTACCTTTAGCGGCTCAATTATTTCAACTGATAGCTTATTCTTATTATGGCTATCACATTCCTCAAAGACAGAATAAGTCGCCTATGATTTACAATGCCCAGCAAGCAGGCGCCACCTTGGAGGCTACGGCGCGCCGTTCGATACATCTAATCTTCCGGTCTACGCGACCTCGATAAACTCAAATAGTAGTGCTAAACTTTTGGGGTGATTTTTAAGGGTGTCTTCTGACTGTCTCATATAAAGAAAAATTTGATAACCTAGTTGTGATATACCTAGGCTCGAATGTATATTTTTTTTACTGAGCTTTGTGGTCATCGTAAGGTGCGTGAAGATATTTGTTTCTCTCCGTGTTTGGACCGCACACTCCCTAACAAACAACAAATAACGGTTTTGTTTAACACATAAGCGTTATATTCCTATACTCCGCGACAACTTCGCTTGGAATGGAGCGAAAGCACAAAAGCCAAAGATTCTACTTTGATCGCAAAAAGCGGAATATACCCGCCGTTGCAGTTAATAGTTTCCTCTTAAAACGCAGTTTGCTGGCGACAATCGTTATTTGAGCCAAAGGTCTCACAAACTGCATATTTTTAACGCTGGACAACGAGGCCGAGAGCATACTTTCTTACTGCAACACATGCATGGAGCACGTCCGATTATATGAAGTCTCCATACATAGCGCCACATGTGCTAAAGCTGGAGCGAAGCAACCATTAAAGGAATAAAATTGCCCAAAGGCATTCAAGAAGAAAACGGGAGAGAGGTGAGGACCGTACAGAGCGCAAACTTTCAAGTAGTTTTGTGAGACCAGCTGTTTATGTACCAAATTTGAAATCAATTATTACAGGCATGACAGGTAAAACGCATGCGCACTCAACCAGAAAAATCAACTGCCAAGCAAGGAGGAACACCACCCTTATGTCATCTTGTCTAGCAAACAAAACCAAAGTAAACCAAAGAAAAAAATCCGAAGAAAAAACCCCAGCGCCAAGACGGCTGCAGAAATGAAGGCGAGGCCAAGCCTACGAACACATACTCACACACGCGACACTGCTCGTGCGCAGAAAGCTCAAAACACACGCACACACACACACACACACACACACGCACGCACGCACGCACACACACATACTCACACACGCGACACTGCTCGTGCGCAGAAAGCTCAAAACACACGCACACGCACACACACACACACACACACATGCACACACACACACACGCACGCACGCACGCACGCGCACGCGCAAACACACACACACACACACGCACGCGCACGCACGCACACACACACACACGCGCGCGCGGGCACACACACACACACATACACACACATGCACACACACACACGCACACACGCACGCACGCACGCACGCACGCGCACGCGCATACACACACACGCACGCACGCACACGCACACACACACACACACGCACGCATGCACATGCACACGTAAAACGTTTCTTATGACAAAGCCAGGTCATATATAAAACCATAACAACACCAAAAAAGGAAAAAGGGCGAGCCTAAAGTCGACAAAACCAGCCAAAAGGCCAAACAGCCAAACAGAAGCGATTGTTTCCTAGGTAAAAACCGCGTCGTTTTTTGCTGGTTGAGTTCGCATGTGTTTTACCCTTCATGCCTGTGATATTTCATTTCACATTTGCTTTGTAAGCAGCTGGTTCGATTGTAAAACATTTTATTCGCCGGAAAGAGCTTGGTGAGGGGTCGCGTTAAGTGGTCGAGAGTACGCTGCCCTTGACGACTTTGCTCAGAAATAAATACTGGTTGCAAGTTGGCGCTCTGTCCTATCCTAACGTCTCTTTCATTTTCTTCTTCCATCCATTTCAGTAATTTTTTCCTTTCAGGCAGAGAAACCTATTTACTGACGCTCCACCCGCGTACCGTTCAGTGTTGCTGCCGTATATATTGCAACTGTTTATGGTGCTCGTGTTTTGTTCACAACACGACGTCTGTGGCGTTGCACTGTCGATATTGTTTTTATAGTACGGTGTTTATATATCAATGATTGTGTTGTTCAGTTTTTATAATCATGTACGCCGAAAAGTAGCCGAGGTCACAGCTGCCCATTTTTTCACCCCGTCTCCTTCTATAACTTTGAGGAAAACAAAACTACTGCCGCAAAGCACTTTCTTTTTTTTACTTCGATGTGATTTCGTTATTGCCGCCGGCTTCAGTACTTACGGCTGCTTTTTGTCGGAGGCGCAAGTACAGTGCTCGGAAATATCATAACACGCGATATTTTCAACGTTGTTTGGATGATAATGATTCATATAGCCGTCTTATCTAGCAAAGTGAATTAAACCTCTAAATATAGAGTGCTTCAAGATATAGCCGTCACGTATACGAAATGCATTATGACCTCTATCTTTCCGGAAGCTTTGAAGAACGCTAATATTGTCACGGGTCACTCAAACGAAGAGAGTCGTGGGGACACTGCAGTACCACGACCACAGGAGAGCAGGCGCCAGAGACAGTTCATGAGGTAGCGACCGGGCTCTCGAGGGATTCCCTCCGTGCTTCTCCTCTTCCGTCGATCGGCACCCCGCTGGTTGAGGATCAGGGTGAGTAAATAGAAAATCACAAATAACATACATGACATTGCTCCCCTCCCGAAAGGCGCATCGTGCCGATGGGCAGCGAGGAAAAATTAAGGCTAAAAAACGTGTGAAGCGCGAAGAGTCAAGCCATGTGCTCCGAGCGGTCACAGTACGAGTTGAGTTTCCCCTTCAGGTGGTGACGAGAGGAAACACTTGATGGTGATGAATTGATGGTTCGGAGTCGCAAACAGTCACGTTACTCGACGGCGCGACAAGAAGGTTAACTATTTATTTACACAAAATAAACGAGAAGAAACAAGCAAGGAGAAAACTATTTACAAGATGACTGAAACGTTGATGACACGAAATCAGCGCCACTTCACCGGGAGCGTTCCGTTTTTAAACCTGCTGTCTCCGCCCTTGGCGTGGACAGCAACCAATCAAATACTGGGGAAATGATGCCTCCCAATCAAACACAGAAGGCTCCTTATAAAATAAAAAAGGAAAGCTGTCGCTGAGGGGTCCAGCGTCAAGCGGCAACAAACACGAGAACGAGCGTTCTGGCGACGGCGCCGCCAACAACACCATAGCAGCCACCGACGCGCGTCGCGCCGTACGTCCGCGGTGCGGCCGTCGTGCGTCCGCGGTTCCATGCACTGTGCTGGAGGCTTGGTGGCACCGCAGAAAGTTCAGCGAACTTAACACCTCCCACCCAAGAATGTCACACGGACACTCGTTGTCAGTAGGACATTAAAGTTCAACCACAGTGTCCGAGAATAAAACCACATGCACACACGCACCTGTATGCCGGCCGTCTAGCCAGTCCACCAACACGCACACATGCGCACACATAGCGGTTTTCTCAACCCGCACACACAGAAGGGTAGGACACCAGTCAGCACATTCCAGAACTTGCCATGTCCGTTCTCTGCATGGTATCTGCCAGGCTGGCCCGTAACCCTCAATTCCCACTGTGCCTGCCGCAGAGAGCTAAATGGTCAGAGCACTACCGCACAACCAACGTCGTGACTCGAAAGGGTTCCCAATTCTTCAGCCGCGCCCTGCGAGGTCGCAGACCAACAGTAGCTTCAGCCGCCGAGACCCGACAAAAGCCAAAGGGCTTAAGTGCGCGTTCACAAATTCGGGCCCCAGACGCCACGCAACAAAGATTCGTTCCGCACCCCGGCCGCGCGTCTCCAAGATCCGCGTCTCCTGAAAAGGATTTGACGGCTACGCGTCTCCACGCTTCTCGTAACGATATATCGTCTCGCTGCTCCACCTTAAAATGTTGAGCCCTGGATGTAGTTTCTGGCTTTGCTCGTTCCTGCCCTATAGCAAAAGTTGAGGCAATTATCGGCTCCGCATTATCTTCCTCCTCGAACTCGAGTGTAGCCTCTGTTTTGTCCTCATCCACCCCGTGTGTAGAGCTCAACTCTTGTTCGAAAACAGCTCTCTCTTCTGTCACGGCACATACGGTTGGGCCCTGATGACTAACCGCTGCAGCTTTCACAGCTATAGCCATTGGCACACTCGTCAGATCAGCTTCTGCTACCTGGAGAGACGCACCTTCCCACTTTGTTTTATAGGAGCCCTCACCACTGGAAGTGACTGAATCGTTTCTCCTTTAAGCGCTTTTTCAGTCCCTGAACCCACACAGACTTCAGCCCTCTGATCTTCAGTATGCAAGTCGCCGCATGCCTGATCTTCCGTGTCGTCTGGTTAACTGATCTTATTAACTGTCGTCTCCGATTGGGAACTTAACTTGTCAGGCACCAGCATCTCCGTATGAGCTACTATTTTGCACATATCTCTGCTCAGCACGGGAATATCTCGTTCTTGCTTTGAGTTCGGACACTCAATCATTAAATGACCAAATTCCATGCATTGAAAACATTGAACTTCAGCAAATAACACCTCGCTATCAGCATTGGCTCCCTGTCTTAATTTCATCTGCATTTGTGCAAGCCTGATCTTTTCCAGCTCAATTTGGAGCTTTAACTTTTCAATTTCACACAATTGAACCTTATGCTCCTTTTCAACAAGCAACGCTTTTGTCATATTTCCTAGTGCCTGTTCTGTCGCTGGCACTTGCTCTGCTGACGCAGGTTGCCTGTTAGGCTGTAGACCATTCCCTGCGGCGTCCATCACTGTATCAGTCATTGCATCTACCTATAGCTTACAATCACTATACAGACATGGCAACTTCGGAGAAAGCAGAAAGGTGTCCTACCCCTCTCGATGCTCCGTCGACCGCACTGCTGTCGCCCTCAACTTGATGGCTGCGGACTCCCGGGAAGGTTGACGCACACGGGTGCGTCCCACAGCAGCTCACGACCTTGGAACGCGCTTCGCGTGGTCGCCTGGTTCTTGCTCTGAACATTTCGACGTGGACGCCTGGTTCCTTTCAGCAGCTTGCTGTCTAGAACCCTCGAAGACTTGTCTTCGCCCAGCTCCTTCAGCTCCTCGCTGACTTGAGCTTCCGGCGTCCTCTCGAACTCGACCTGCGTTCGGGCCGGTCAGCCACCGGGACGCTCTCAAGGAAGGCGTCCTGGCCTGCGTCTCTCGTCTGTTTCTTGACGCAGCTTCGCGTTTCGTCCTTTAGGACGAGCTACCACTCTGCAGCTTGTCCACCGACTTGATCTTCCCACCTTCCGTCCAAGGCCTCGAGTAGAAAGACGTTGCGATCCTGTCACGACTGCGCCAGTTGAAATCCTGTCATCGTCTACGCCAGTTGGGATTCTGTCTCTACCGCCAGTTGAAATCCTGTAGACTGCGCCAGTTGAGTTTCCCCTTCAGGTGGCGACGAGAGCTAACACTTGATGGTGATGAATTAATGGTTCGGAGTCGCAAGCAGTCACGTTACTCGATGGCGGGACAAGAAGGTTAACTATTTATTTACACAAAATAAACTAGAAGAAACAAGCAAGGAGAAAACTATTTACAAGGTGACTGAAACGTTGATAGCACGAAATCAGCGCCACTTCAACGGGAGCGTTCCGTTTTTAAACCTGCTGTCTCCGCCCTTGGCGTGGACAGCAACCAATCAAATACTGGGGAAAGGATGCCAGCCAACCAAACACCGAAGGCTCCTTATACAATAAAAAAATTACCGACGATTACGTTACTTCCTAATGCGAAATTTGAGCGCAGCAAATAAGCTGTTTCACCTTTTCGATAGATTAAGGCAAAGAAATCGAGCAACACATGTATGCGCTATCACAGAATTTTTTTTTTTTTCACACGTATTCGCAATTTCGGCTCGGGCGGTGCACATATACAGATCCGCCGCCACCGATCTGGCTCTCTGATTGCCACCGCACAGGGGTTGCATTGGAGGAGGAGCGAAGAAAGGAATTAAGTTCGAGCCGGCGCTTTGACAACCGGAGACTCGCAGGAAGAGGGGGAGGGGGGCGGCGTGTACACCCAGCGGCAAACGATGGGGGCAGAAGCGCGCGCAGCAAGCGGACAACACGATAAAGGGAGGAGGGAAGAGATAGCAGCGACTCACTGATGCCGCTGACGCCGATAGCGCTGGGGGGATGAAAGGGGGGCGGAGCTGGTTACGAGGCCGACGACGACGCGAAACCCAGGAACGGACGCCAAAGAGCTGCGCTCTAAAAGGAAAGCTGTCGCTGAGGGGTTCAGCGTCAAGCGGCAAAAAACACGAGAACGAGCGTTCTGGCGACGGCGCCGCCAGCAACACCAGCGCAGCCACCGACGCCCGTCGCGCCGTGCGTCCGCAGTGCGGCCGTCGTGCGTCAGCGGTTCCATGCACTGTGCTGGAGGCTGGGTGGCACCGCAGAAAGTTCAGCGAACTTAACAGTACGCTTTCAGGCGAGCGACGTGAACAACTTCAGAGGCAGGTGGGCGGCGTGACCCCCGCGTTATGATCGGCAGCAAATCGTAATTTAACTCGCCTACACGGCGAATCACCTCGTACGGGCCAAAGTACCTTTTCAGCAGCTTCTCGCTAAGGCCACGGCGTCGAACTGGAGTCCACACCCACACGCGAACACCGGGATTGAATTCAACATCACGGTGGCCTTGGTTGTATCGGCGAGCATCGACTTGCTGGCGGGCTTGGATGCGAAGGTGAGCCAACTATCGGGCTTCTTCCGCATGTTGGGAGACGAGCATCAGCGTGAGTGTAGAGGTCTGGCTGGTGGGGCAGCATAGCGTCGAACATGTTAGTGACTTCCCTGCCATGCACCAGGCGAAATAGTGAAAATCCGGCAGTTTCATGAACCTCGGTGTTATACGCAAAGCGACGCACGGTTACACGTCGTCCCAAGTTCGGTGCTCGATATCGCCATACATTACTAGCATGTCAGCCAAGGTCTTGTTAAGACACTCGGTCATCCCGCTTGTTTGTGGGTGCTATGCAGTAGTTTTGCGGTGGGCGGTGTGACTTAAGCTCAGTATCTGTGACAGAAGTTGGGACATAAATGCGGCAGCACGATCAGTGATAACGACCTCTGGGGCACCGTGTCAAAAAACAAACTGACTCGACGAAAAACATTGCCACATCCGAAGCCGTTGATGACGGCAGAGCGCGTGATTCGGCATACCGCGTGAGGTAGCCCGTCACAGCAGCGACCAAGCGGTTCCCGGTTGCGACTTAGGAAAAGGTCTGAATAGATCCATACCTATCTGCTCGAACAGACTTAACGTTGGCATGATGGGGTGAAGGAGTCCCGCAGGCTTCACGGGTGTGGTCTTGCGCCGTTGACACTTGCAGCAGGTCCTGGTGTAATGGCGAACGGTCTAGTCGAGTTGTGGCCAATAGTACTTCGAACGCATTCTGGAGAGCGTTCGACTGTACCCCAAATGTCCTCAGAAGGGTGTCATCATGAGACGATTCTGTGATTTCGTCGCGAAAATTGGTGGGAACAACCAAAAGCCATGACCTCGGGCTCAGGGCAAAGTTCTAGATATAAGAAACGTTGACTCGAAGGCATAAACTAGACAGTACTCACACAAAAGGACGTGGAACTATGCATCCTTGACACTCCAAATATGAGATCACGTCGCGAAGTTCGGGGGTCGAATCGCTGCCGTGCTGCCATATCTACAGGACTTAGAATTCCTAGAAAGGTGTCATAGTCGTCCGCATCAGTAGGCGCGGATTCGACGGGAGCGTGGCACAGGCAATCAGCATCAATGTGTCGACGACCAGACTTATAGACGATCACAGCGTCGAATTCTTGCAGTCTTAGAGCCCACCGCGCAAGTCGATGTTCAGGGCCCCTTAGATTGGACAACCAACACAGAGAGTGATGGTCTGTGACCACCTGGAATGGGCGTCCATACAGATAGGGTCGGAGCTTTGTGAGCGACAGAATTACTGCGAGACATTCTTTTTCGGTGGTCAAGTAATTGGTTTCCGCTTTCGGCAAAACACGACTGTTGTAAGCGATGGCTCGCTCGGCGCCGTTCTGATGCTGGATCAAGAGGGCCCCGAGGCCCGTGTTACTAGTGTAAGTGTGTTCTTCAGTCGCGGCGTCCTGATCAAAATGGCCTAGTACAAGGGAAGCCTGCAAGCGCCGTTTTAGGTGGTCAGGTACAATCTGCTCTTCATCTGCCCACTGGAAATGGACGGACTCTTTCGTGAGGCGAGTAAGCGGCGGGGTGATATTTGAGAATATCACCTCGAATGAGAATGAAGATTTGAGAATAAAGCATCTGTAGTAAGCGCAGAGGCCCAAGAATCACCGCACGACGCTTTTGTCCGACGGCGTCGGGAAGGAAGTGACGACCCCCGCTTTATCGGGATCTGGACGGAAGCCTTCGTGACTGAAGACATGACCCAGAAAATTCAGCCAAACTGGCACGTCGTAGGCTTGAGGGTGACGCCGGCGTTTCTGATAGCATGCAGGAGCGCTTTTAGGCGAACCAGATGTTCATGAAACGTGCTTGAAAAAATAACTACATCATCAAGGTAGAGAAGGTGAAGGGTGGTGGGGAATGGCGCAGAAAATCCTCAATTTCCCGAGGCTGTTCGCCGTACCTGGGGCAAGGCGCACCCCGTCGGAATCCGCGAAGACCGAGCTCACGATAAAGGCAGCGGCGATAGATGTGACCGGCTTCCCCGCAGTGAAAACACCTCGGACGGTCATTGGCGGTGCTCCACGCCTCGGCCTTGCTTGGTCCACGGTGTTGGAGACGAGGGGCGAAGACAGGCGCAGGAGGCGACAGTGGCTGTAGAGTGGGGGGGGGGGGGGGGGGGGGGGTAGACCGGTGGCGGCGACGAGCGACGGACGACGGAGGCATACGTCGCGGCGGGCTGCGCCGGAAGAGGGGTGACAGTGCAGCCAGGAAAAAGTGCACGTTGCACTTCTTCTCGGGTGACCTTTGTGAAGGGGGACGACGACGAGCAAGCGGTGGATGACAGACACTTCTGGAGTTCCTCCCTAACAACTCCGCGGATGACCTCACGTAGGTGCACGGCGTCGACGGGTAAGCCGCCCCCGTAAGCCGCCGGGTGGTCAGCGCTAAGACTGGAAACACTAGAAACTCCAGCAAGCTGACGATAATGACCTGCTCTGGCTGCCAGGGCCCGCTCGATGTTAGTCGCCTCGGATATAAAGCCGGCCACGGTTGTGGAAGGATACCGGATAAGACCACCGAAAATGTTGCACTTTACTCCTCTCATAACAATGCGCCCCTTATTGTCCTCGGTGGCTCGGGGATCGGCTCGGGAACTAAGCCGCAACACGTTTTCTAAGAAACTAGTGAGGGTTCTCTCGGGGCCCTGGAACCTGGTTTGCAGGAGGTCCTCTGTGCGTTGGCGGCGATGCTGGTTAGCAAAAATGCGTCGCAGTTATGTCTTGCAGGTATCCCATGACGTAAGGGTGTGGTCGTGGTTCTCATACCCGTGACGGGCAGTGCCCTCAAGGCAGAAATGCAACTTCTGCAGGCAATGAATGTTCCGCAGGCCATCCGTTGTGGCGGGCCACGCGTTCATTGTGCTGAAGCCAATCGTCAATGTCTTCGGAGGCTTCGCCACGGAACGGTACAGCTGGACAAGGAGCGACGGGGGTAAACCACGGCAGGCACGGGCGAAGAACCTGTCTGCTAGCCTTGGCTCACGGTAGGTCGGGCCATGTGCACTGCGGGACGGACTTTGTGGTAAGGTACGGCAAGAGGACGCTTTCGGCGCCCAGTCGTTGAGTTCGCCGGCTGGCACGTATCTCGGCCTCCTCAGCAGAGGGGCGGCGGCCGGGGCTGGCAATGGGACTCTGCGAAGCGGGAGGTAGGGAATGACGTCGCATAAGCCGGCATCTCCACCAGAATGGAATGGGTCGTTCAAATCAAGCGGGTCGTGGTGACACTGGAGGACCAGGACCACAGGAGAGCAGGCGCCAGAGGCAGTTCAAGCGGTCGCGGCCGGGCTCACGATGTATATGATGATGTCCTGAGGCTTAATGGCACATACCCACGGGGGCGGATTGGCCAGGGTGCATAGCCGATACAAACGTACACATGTACAAGAAATAGAGTATTTTGATAATTTTGGGACGTAGAGCTAGAATTTTTACAAAACAAAAAATACGGACAAGGAAAAGTAGTGAATTCACATTCCAGCACACGAATCTACAAGATGAAATTACATTATTGTGAGTATAATCGCACACTTGTTTCAGGGCTCACAAGAGATTCCCTCCGAACTTCTTCGTCTTTACCGTCGATCGGCACCCCGCTGCTTGAGGGTAACGTTGAGTAAGAGGAAAACCACAAATAACGCACATGACAATATCTTAATAACTAAACTAGAGGGTGTCAAGGACTTAAAGTTACAAACAGCTAAACTTAGAGTCCGTTGCATACAAGGTATATACTATGGCAGTCGCAAATAGAGTCAAGGCAACCTAAAACTTGAATCGCCGAAATGATCACAGAGGCTTTCGTAAAGGCTACTCAATAATTGACGATATCCACGGACTGTCAATCAGGAGTTACATAAATGAGCAGAATATAAACAACTACGAATTATAGCCTTCATAGATTGCGACAAAATATTTGACTCAGTCCGAGCAGGCACTACGGAAGGCGATTATAGATGAGGCTTATGTATGCTGGAAATTGCACATATTTCATGAAACTGCCAGTGGAGTTAGGAGCGAAAATAAGATTCAGCAAAACATCAACTAAATTGGTCTTAAGAATGCACAAAATGCCGGATGAGGAGTGTTTCGGAAGGACATAACCCGGGAGCTAGTGTGCAGCAAGAATGGAATAAAGAAAACTCATCAACGGTGATAGGTCGGAAAACCCAACTTAGACTCATCAGCTGCGACGACGAACTGCAGAAAAAAATTACAAATACTCTGTGAAATCGCCGCCTATAATTCGCGGAGCCATGAATAATTCGCAAAAAACAGGGATTTTTCTGGCAGGGGGCATGTTGCAGGTCATAGCCCTGCAAAATATTGAGAGGCTCCATTCCCTCTATTCTTATTCGCTACACCTCACACAACGCTATGATGAAAAAAGCGCTCTTCTAAGTTAAAGAGCCTATTTTTAAAAATTACAGACCATCTTAGTTGAAACCTCCGTCATATTTGATGCATAAATGCACATGCCAGGAAGGGAAATTTAAAGTTAGACTGAGTGTTCAGAGAGCGAGAGAGAGACAGAAATCTTTTACTTAGAATAAAGTATTTCGCAGCGGCACAGACGCGGCACCTAAGCTGACGTCTGGTCGAGCGGCAAGTCCCAGCATTCTGTGTAGAACGCGCAGGCTCCATTCCCTGCATTGTTATTCGCTACACCTCTGACAGTGCTATCCTGAAAAGAGCACTCTTCTAAGTTGAAGAGCCTATTTTTAAGAATTACAGAACATCTTATTGGAAACATCCGGCGTATTTAAGCGCATGAATGCTCATGCTAGGAAGGGAGACCTAAAATTAGACTGAGACTGTTCAGAAAGTGAGTGAGAGAAAAATCTTTTATTTATAGAGTAATTCGGAGCTGAGCAGGGGCGGCGGCTAAGGTGGTGTCTGGTTGAGCGGCAAGTCACAGCGTTCTGTGTAGAACGCGCTGGCTCCATTCCCTGCATTGTTATTCTCTACACATCTGACATTGCTATGCTGGGAACTAAATTATTTCCTTCAGTAATGTTCACTGCGAAACCCCCAAGAAGAATATTGCGTCCTTACAACCGAAGAAGCAGTGCTCAAAATATTTAGGAACTTCCGAGAAATCAAAACTACCTGCTAGACGAGGGTTTCCTTTTCTGAAGCCATGTCTTCGCAAGCACTTTCTCCGTATGCACTTCGTATATGAAAGACTTGGTGCACTGTGATGGTGCCCTTTTACACTCTAGTGCAAATACATGCTGTATCGGCCATCCAAATAACTGCGAACGATAAGCAGACAGAGGGTAGAGCACTGAAATAAAATGTTTACACAACCATCTGCGCGAATCTCGAAATAAATAATCAGATGAACAAAAAAATGCCAGAAAGCATGCTGTAAATTGCACATTTTTCATGAAACTGCCAGAGGAGTTAGCAGCGAAGATAAGATTGGGCAAAGCATAAACTAAATTGGTCTTAAGAAATGACAAACTGTCGGAGGAGGAGTGTTTCGGAAGAACAGAAACCGGGAGACAATGTGTGGCAAGAATGGAATAACCAAAACCCATCAGCGATGATAGGTCGGAGAACCAAATTTAGAGTCATGCGCTCCGAGGACGAACCGGAGAAAAAAAATGACAAATACTCTGTGAAATCTCCAAATATAATTCGCGGAGCCATGAATGAGTCGCAAAAAAAGCATGGATTTTTCGGGCTAGGAGCATGTTGCAGGTCGTAGCCCTGCAAAATATTGTGATGCTCCATTCCCTGTATTCTTATTCGCTATACCTCTGACAATGCTATGCTGAAAAAGCTCTCTTCTAAGTTAAGGAGCCCATTCTTGAAAATTACAGATCATCTTAGTTCAAACATGCGGCATATTAGACGCATGAATGCTCTTGCCAGGAAGGGAGGTTTAAAATTAGACTGAGACTGTTGAGGGAGCCAGATTGAGAGAAATCTTTTATTTAGAATAGAGTAATTCGCAGCGGCACCGAGGCGGCAGCTATTGAGGCGTCTGGCCGAACGGCAAGTCGCAGCATTCTGTGTAAAACGTGCTGGCTCCATTCCCTGTATTCTTATTCGTTACACCTGTGGCAATGCTATGCTGAGAAGAGCGCTCTTCTAAGCTAAAGAGCCTATTTTTAACAATTGCAGAACATATTGCTTGAAACATCCGGAATATTTTAGTGATTGAATGCTTCATGCCAGGAAGGGAGACTTAAAATTACACAAACTGTAGAGAGAGATATCTTTTATTTAGAATAGAGTATTCGCAGCGGCGCAGAGGGGGCAGTTATGGTGACGTCTGGTCGAGCGGCAAGTCCAAGCATTCTGTGTAGAATGTGCTGGGTCAATTCCGTACATTGTTATTCGCTACACCTCTGACAGTGCTATGCTGAAAAGAGCGCTCTCCTAAATTAAACATCCTGTTTTTAAAATTTAGAGAGCATCTGCTCAAAAATACGTCATATTTGACGCATAAATGCGCATGCCAGGAAAGGAGAATTAAGATTAGACTGAGACTGTTGAGAGGGCGAGAAATCTTTTATTTAGAATAGAGTAATTCTCAGCGGAGCAGAGGCGGCCGCTATGGAGGCGTCTGGTCGAGCAGGACGTCTCAGCAATCTGTGTAGAACGCGCTGGCTTCATTCCTTGCATAGTTATTCGCTACACCTCTGAGAATGGTATGCTGAAAAGAGTGCTCTTCTAACTTAAAGTGCCTATGTTTAAAAAACAGTACTTCTTAGACGAAACATCCGGCGTATTCGACGCATGAATGCGCACGCCACCAAGGGAGGTTTATATTACACTGTCTGTGATACGACGGGCAGTAATTTTTTACCCTGTCCACTTTTTAGGTTGAGAAGCCAGATTACCCAATAAACCCTTGGGAACTACAGTGGAGAAAGTTAGCAGTCTGAATACTAGCAAGTTTTCCACTTCACAGGTTGTGCTACAACTTTAGAGACCTGCGCTAAGCGGTGACAAAAAAGCGAAAAGGAGAATTCTTGCAGAGTACGTAGACGTGTATTTTTATGCACAGCTAAACAGCACTAAATGCGCCTCGTTAGAGGAAAGATGCAAAAAGATATAAAATTTGGCATAACATATTTAATGCATTACGGTACAGAAACTTCACCTAGGTTGTTTTCTGTTTTAGTATCAGTTTGTTTTTGCCTAAGTGGAGGAGCGCATTATGATGCAGCACATTACGTCCGCATTACGATACTATTACTTCACACTTCTTATGTCAGTTCCTATCCTAATGACTTCGTGTGTTTTGCATTTTTCTTGCCTCCGTGGGAACTATCCGGTTATATAGTGGCGATTGTAAAAGCCGGAAAATCTCCTCTGCGGTTCAGGTTTCATTACTCGGCAAGAATACGCAATGGACAACACGATTTCTGTGCATAAGTTTGATGTCTTTAAAATGGCCTGGAACGTTCATGGATGGTTTTATTCTACACCGCACGAACGGTTGTATAATGCTGTCAGGGACAGCATTGAAGGGCATGGCGAAATATCTTTTCATATTACGGCTGGTATTAGTACAAAGCATTCTTTAGTGCTTTTGCAGTTTCACCTTCGTTCCCCTGACGCCTTTAACGAATGGTGTTTTTATGTTCAAATTTCTAGGATTTGCATTCATTCCTCCGTTGCTCCTATGCTGTGCTACATTTTTGTGGCTTTGTTAGAGAGACGCTAACGTGTTTCGTTCTCGACAAATTTCTAATTATTTTACATGTCCTTTAAGTATGACCTTTACACTGGTGCCATTAAGATTATTAGCATCTTCTCCTCTCAGGGGCAAGGCTTAATTTTCACTTATCAATTGACAAGGGACAACCACATCCAGTTTTGAGATCTAGATTTGTACTTCACCGATTGCCAGGTCTTCTGGACGCATAGACAAAGGTGCCAGAAATTTTACTGCCTTACAAGGGTGCTCATTCCAAGGTAGTGGAAGGTGACGTTATCATGTCTAACTGCGTCTCCGCCCTACAGAAGTTCTGTGCCCACACCATGTCAACCAGTTTTCAATGCCAAGTTGACCGGCTTCTTTCTGCTGGCACCACCATCATGCAATTCTGAGCACTTGCAGAAGCCTGCTTCCAAAGCCAAAAACTTCAGATGTAAAAGAACTTAACCACTAGAGCTAGTTCACTAAATGCGAATCCTAAGTTATATATGAAATACCTCTTGCGTGCAAACGGTTCTAAATACGACAAAATAGCCATTGATTTAATGAGCACGCTCTGGAGCACAGGCGATCCCAACGCGACAGCACGCACAGTAATCTACCCCAGCACTGTAAGAGCCGTGACTGCAGAAATCATTTTGCTTATCTGGAGAAAGCAAAACTCCTTTCTAAAACAAAAAAAAACTGAAAGAGAGGTTATCGAGGCTTACTTCATCTCCAAAAGCGGTGACAACTGCGTCAGCATGCCTTCATTTATCTCTATCGAGGAAAGACATACAATTCTTAGATAGGCACATCTGGGCTTTCGATCGGTCCTAATCACACTGCGGCACTGTTGATGCGGCCTTCACCCTGAGCACAGTGTTTTTGGATGTGTACCTTGGTTGCCAGATTGACAGCTTTTATAAATGCCCTGTTTTCAGAAAATGAAGTCAATTAGAAGTTGTTCACTTTGTGTGTGCGTCTTGTACCTCTTCTTTTCCCGTCACCTTCGCGCAGTTTTTTGGGGAATTATCGTGTATGTCCATTAACTAAGACATGATCTTGGGTTAGACGGTTGTCTAACCCAAGATCATGTCTTAGTTAATGGAACTTCCAGGACGGCAAAAATGCGTGCACCTTCTCCTTTCTCGAGGAAACTATATTTATTTTGGATTTTTAAGCGCAGAGATTTACCGATTTCATATATTGTGACATTGAGCCGTTGAAAATTTGCATCTTGTTTTACAGAGAATTGCCAATATGAAAAGTATTTCTTCCTTGGTGACTACTATCCACCAAACACGTGCAAGAAAATTACATGCTACTGGGTTGAAAGAAAGCTCACCATTGAAAAGTGAGTATCTTAAAATAACAAAACAGCTTTTACATCATTACATATACTTCAATATTCCTAGAGGACGGCTTTCAGCAATTAAAAGTTTGATTTATCGACTTCACGGTGAACAAGATGGGTTATAAACTCCTTTAAGAAAGCGGGTCGCTCCATGTAGATACGCGAAGTACACCTAAAGCAGCAAAAAATAGAGAGAACACAATCTGCTCATGAATGGTATGTAACGATAGCGTTAACGGGTTAATATACATGCGGAGCTAGTCAATTTCAACTTCTCAGATTGTTCATTCATAGACCCCGGAAAGTTCTCATATACCGCTCCTGACGCAGTGGTCCAGCGGTTAAGCGATGGGCCACTGCCCTGCGATTTCAGGTGCTGCTATTGACAGGCCTTGTGTGACTCAGGTTCCTCTTCCCGGGCAACCTCTGCAGACCAATCATTAAGTTAACCGCTACCTGCCTCGGTGGCCGCTTTGCTCACAATCTCGTAGGGAGGATGTAGTAATGCGTGATTTAGGTGGCCCAACTAAGTTGCTTCTGCGGGGAGTTTTCGCTCACAACGTCGCGACGACACCGGATTTTCTCGACAACGGGTGTGTTAACGGTATCGTGTAGATCTCTAGGAGCAATTTTGCCGGAAAGCTTTGCAGCGTTTCTTTGTTTATGCTCAACACCGCAGGCACGTGTCTCTGTTTGATATGATAGATAGGCGATAGGCAAAAGGGATTGAGACCACCAAGACCAGTGACGTGACTCGAAGCAGCTCCCGTCCTCAAGGGCTGTCACCTGACCTGAAAACTCCACAGAAGCGCAAACGACATCGGTTGGAAGCATAGACGTTCACTTTGAGCCTACTACCACCGTCGACCGCGGTCGTTATCCAGCCAAATAAGCTACTTTCGACGTCTCCCCTGATAAATACCCAAAATAATGGGTCAGGTAACTCGAGTGCGTGAGTGCGTTCAATATGCGTGAGGTCGATATAAACCCTCTATAGACTTTCTGTTCCTTCGGTAGCATTGCTGAAACGTGGTACGAAAACAATGAGACCACCTTGACAGTGAAGGTTCTTTTCAAGGGTGGGGTCCAGAAAATTTTTGCCAGCAGTTTGCATAAAGAAATAGATGACGTACTGCTGTAGTCGAAATTTCAAGAGAGGAATGATATTGCGAGAGGTACGGGAATCGACACCCCGCACCTCCACCAAACTGTAGCGTGCAACGCGAAATAGAACGCCGGAGCTGAGACGACAAAAACTGCGGTGGTCCCTCAGTGGCCAAGCGCGCGAGCGAGAGCCAACTAACTTCTTCCTCTTCTCGTGCATGCACTATTTCTGTCTCTTCGAATTCATGTATCAATATTGAGAAAATATACGCAGAAGAAATGAAGTTGCTTCTACGGCGAGCGGATCATAACACACATAGTGCAAGAAAGTAAAGTCGCCCACTTAATGCAAGGCGTAAACTACGCACTTCGCCAGCCTTGTGAGAAAGCCGCCCGAAACCATCGCGAAATGCGTGCAAGGAGTGTCCACCACCGAAGACACACTCAACGTCCGGATTCACCCCGTGCAAGTCTGTGCAATTTTTCCCGATAGAGAAGCCCGAGACAGAAACCGAGAGCAGCATACAAGAGAGCTCCTTATAATCTCCCAACCACCGGGATGAAGGCAGAGCAGGTGGAGAAAAAAAATTAGAGATGGCTTCAGATCGTTTGCTGTGTACCTAAAATTTGCTACTGGGGACGTCGACAGTCACCCTACGTTATGTACAAAACGGCTAAACAATAGCCAGAATGGAGGCAACTATGGCACCTCTGAAGAAGTGGAAAGTGATCAAGAAAATACTAATTTTCTGCCCACCTAAGGGTACGCAGAGAATAGGTACTAATCAAACAGAATAGAAGCATCAAAGTACGCAAATAGAAAAAAGGCTGCACTGAAAAGCTGCGGAAGAATTTTGGTATAAGGGAGCTTCTACAAAAACATTCAGGGGGACACTTTGCTGACCTAAAGTGCGGTGAGGCGAAAGCCTTTAGCGCGGTGTTGCTGCTTGTGTCACGGATGTGTTGTTAAGATGTTAATTAAGTATACAATTGTTTGTGAATCTCAAATGCTGCAGACACTGGAAGGCGTTTGGGAGGCATCATTCTGATTCAACGCCTTTTTGCAAACACTGTCCAGCACCACGGACAAGGAGAACTACATATGCGTTGGCAGGACGTGGCGTAGCCATTAGCACGCTTGGCTGCGGAACGGAAGGATGATGGTTCGAATCTCATTGTGCACAAAGACTTTTTTCTGGTCCGACTAGAAAAAGCGTGATACCTCTGCTGGCAACCTTCTGTCGACAACGATGAGGCATTAAAGGCATTCCCCTTAATAGCAAGGGCAGCTAAGTGTTAGCCAACACTCAGCCAACAGCGGCCGATGATGGGCCCTACCGCCTAATCACCGCTCCTTCTATACTACGACTGTTCGTTGTCTAGGATGCCGTGATGTTCCTCCAGTTCCCCTATTGAGTCGGGCGTGGTGGTCGCAAGCATTGTGATTACGCTGGTAGCGAACCTTGAGGTTTTTGTGGAGTCGTTTCTTCTCTCTTATTGGTGCAGTAGTGTCCATAATTTTCTTGTTATTCCCACAACTAATAATTCTTTATCTACTAATCCACATAATTATAGTTAATAACTGATCTTAATCCGCTTGCAAAATTAAAATGTCTGTATAACTACATATCAATTAATGACTGCGATTCAATTTGGAATTTGCCTTCTCTGGATAGCTCCTGTGACTGATGCTTTTCGGGTCACGTGACCTTGTAACTTGATACTCAAGTGCGGTTTATCGGGACGTGAGAACCGCCGGCAACGAAAAATCGGGCAAAAGAATCGGGGAAGCAGCGGGGCCATAGGCAGGGTCACAAAGCGCAGTTATCCAGCACGAGAGTTAGCCGGCCCCCTCCAGAGCTTCGAATCCGGCGGAAAGAGGGAGCCATCCTGGCGATTTAAGGCGAGGAGACGACGACGGTGTTGCAATACTCGTACAGTGTGAGGGGGTTCACGTGAACGAAGTCGCGACCACGGCAAGGATGGTTCTAAGGTGTCACCGGTTCGATTATGTAGTTGGCAGGTGACGTATGCTCCAGGATACAGTAAAGGCTGATGTGCTTGGGCGAAGATTTGGAAGCAGTCGGAACACAGAGCCAGACTAATGTGCCAGCCAAGAAGCGAACAGGAGGTTTGGTCTGAGCGGACTGATGTCTGCGGATGCTTTCATTTTCGGAGGTGATGGAGCGAACCAGCCTGTGGCACGGCTTGGCATGTCAGATAACTTAAGAACGAGGGTTTATTCCGAGCTGTCGGGGTTTTAGTGGAGGATGGTGTCCAGAAGACAGGAAGCTCGCGCTTCCTGTACAAAACAAGGAACGGGGAAAGGATGGTCGTTGCTTGAGATTCAGTGCTGTATGCACAAGCAGCGAACGAAAGGATCTGGTCCCAATTAGAGCTGTCTGGCCGAGCGCACATGGCAAGTATGTTCCAAGAGCCTGGTTTAATCGTTCGGTTAGGCCGTTGGTTTGAGGGTGATAAGCAGTCGTGGTACGATGTAATGGGTTCAACATTCTGCTCTACTAACCTTCGAAATATGACATCTATGTCGACGGGGCTTCTTCGTACAGCTTACATAGCAGATAATGGCAGGAAGATTACTTCATAAGATGACGGATGTCATTGGATTACTTCAAGATACTTGGATGCCATGCCCCTATTCCGTTAGGCCGATCCCATCCTCGATCACCAATGTGGTGTTGGCCGTCTTAGTAACGAGAGTCGAGTCCGTGCTGCTGTCTCATGTCCAAGAACAAGAACAAGACGCTTTATTGTTGTGGCTGGGCGAAAGATGAAAAGAAATTGCACGGGCCTGCCTACTGGCTCGAGCCAAGCCACCACCGCTGCCACGTGCATATAGAGGAGAGTTAAAAGATCAGAGGAAAGAGTGAAAGAAAAGACGCGCGTCGCTGCAACAACCGCGTCCGCCGAAGCGGACGCTGCTGAAAAAACAGATAAGCGGCCGAAGCCGCGATCGCTCCACCACCTCCTCCAAGACGCTTTATTGGACGGACACAGCCTATGGATGGATGGATGGATGGAAAAAACTTTATTACAGCCTATATATACATAAGATGACGTCACAATAAAAGAATCCAAGACAATCCACAAAACCGAAACAAGAACTGAAAACACATGGACCACAATACAACATATACCTAATACTCTTTCACACTTGCGGAAAGCATTTTCTGCAGAGAATAACAGAGACGCAAAGCCGCTGTTCGCCACAACAGTTGATTCGTTCGTATAGAGTTCATGTAAAGAGAGAGTCTAAGAGTGTGCTGACCTTGCTGAGCTCGATTCCCTGATTCAAACCCCCGCTGTCGGGTTCATGAAACACTAGCTAGAATGGTTCATGTAAGCAAGGCTGTAGAGCTGCGGATACTGGAGCCACAGAGGATGAAGAAGCAGAACCGAAACCGGTTCCAGATTAGTGACAAATCCATGGCATGTGAGCAGCATAACGGCATACAATTATGCGTGCAAATCATTCACAATTTATTTTACTTTCTAATTTTACCATAAATCTATTATTTTCGGGCAAACGAAATTGAAAGATATATCTAGGTTTCTAAATGTGTTAAGGTGACGTAGCCGAGTAATGCATGTGCCGGCCGACGGCGTGGCATGGTCGTCTTATGAGCACAACGGCAACGATTCCAAACGTGTTTCATTAAATGAAGACTCCATATTGCGGCGAAGTATTCTGGAATCAGTTTGCCTAATGTTTATGGAAGGAGCAAAAATTAAAACCGGGCAGCTTCATTTTATTTTCAAAGCCCCTTCAAGATTCAGCACCCACTGCTGCGAAAACACCCATAACGGCGCTTGAAATCATTTCGCTTCGTTCGCAGCGAGCAGAATGTATTGTCCAGAAAGGCCGGGGTTTGAGGTGATAGTACGCTCAAAGCTTTTGAAAAGTTTTTCTTTAGAGATTAATTTTTACAATGCGCTTCACAAAGTGAGGATATATCACATCGCTCGAAATTGAAGACAGTTACATTCAGCGACATTTCGTAATTATACGTTACTGTTTCATTTTCTGAGTACATTTTTTTTTAATTATGGCGCGATGCACATGTGATACAGGTGCTCCGAAAACATACCGAGTGGACGGTCCTGCACCCCGAAACCAAATTCTCCTCGGACGTCTCTGAGATTCCCATACTGCTGCAGAGCCTACACTTGCACTAATGCTGGAGGTGAGTTGTTTTGCTCAGTAGAGCTTATCGGTGCTACTCAGTGATGAGGCTGATAATAACAAAAGGAGCAGGAAGTATTGCCATAATATTTAATTTTAAAGCCCGATGAGAAAAGAAAAACCACGCTGGCGCAGAACACAACAGGAAACACGGGACCTCGTCAAAGTGCTGTTTTTTTAATCAGTTATCTATCTTGCACAAACTAGCCAAATGTAAAAACTATTCTCGAGCATTTGACGATTTTGTATCATACGTGAGCACTTCTCAGCCCATATCTTGCGGCTTCTAAAACGAAGCTTGTTCTCAGAAAGGAATATGATTAGAAATGGCTAATAAGCTATCACGAGTGCCCGCGATTTCCTTGTTTTCTGGCACTACCATGTATGCTACAAGTGCTTGCTTTTGCCGCTCCGGCTTTGACGTGCCCCGGCACCAAACTTTTCAGAGGCTGATAGCAGTACAGGCTGCCGTGACAAGAAAATAATTCTATATTTTCTTCTATATTCTAGAATATAGAATATATATTGTAAAAATATAAAATATATTCTATAAAAATATAACGACGAGGAGGACGCTGCAGCTAGTGCTTAGGGTGACTTGGGTTTGGAGTGCCCTCTGAATAGGGCCTGTCATGCATGCTGCTGTGCTAACCAACGTAATATTGGTGGAAGTGCTTGTTGCTAAACGAGGTCCCCGCCCTGGACCTCCTAAGCGGTCGTCAGCATGAAGCCTTCATTATGCAGTCCGACACACCTCCGGCCGCATCGTTTCCACCAACACCCACCATTGTCGTGGCGGAGCCTCGCGACCCACGAACCTTTTGTGGCACCGATGACGTGGATTTCGAAGACTGGCTTGCCGTGTATGAGCGTGTCAGTGTCAGTAAGCACAACCTCTCGAACGCGACCCTCATGCTTGCTAATGTGATCTTTTACTTGGCGGGCACGGCGCATGAGGAAGACCTCACGTTTTAGAACACCGGTACACAGAAGCTCCAGGGCTTATTTTGCAAGCCAACTGGATGAAAACTGGGCGCTAAGACGATTTTGCTTCTCAAGCTCAGTAGTCCACAGAGTCATACATCTCCTACAGCCAGGAGGGCCCACTGCTTGCCGTAAAGTAGACAGCGCATGTCAGAGACCGACATGGTGGGCCACATCCTAAACGGAGTCGCTGATGACAATTTTAATCTTCCCCTTTGCAAACATTGTGCAACAGTCGACTCCATACTCCAGGTATGCCGGACGTTTGAGCAAGCGAAACACCGCTGTATTGCTCCTCGTTTCGACCGGCTTCCGAACACGGCGGCGACATCCTCTTGCGAAGACCTGCCAACACTGCAACAACCGTCTTGGCAATTTGCCCCGAATTGTACGCAAACTGGAGGCTATGACTGCCGTCGCCTACACCCCTCCGCCGGCTGACGCGACCATCGCGGTTTTCCAGGCCGTCGTTCGCTAGGAGTTTTCCAACGAGGGCCTCAACTTTGGTCTGCCAGCAACCGCTCCACTGGTTGCTGCTGGTACACCGACCCCGAGCATTACGTTGCGTTACCGCTGCCGGAATCGTGCGGAATTGCGCACCTCGGAAGACCGACCAACCTGGTTCACCTGTTCGCATGTCGGCCAAATTTCCGCCACTGCCGCAGCCGTTGGTTTTCGCCACTTCAACTTCGCTCTAAGTACGATCGTCGTGCCGACTACGACCTAGATGTGATTATGATCGTCGTGCCGACTACAGACCACGCCAGACGTCTTCCCGTGCTGAGTTACAACACGTCTTTGACACTCTACTCCGACCCTGCGCAGGCCCAGCCACTCGCCTTCACCTAAGGTCCGCCACTCCCGTTCACTGCAGTTTCAGCGCCCATCCCCTCCACCCTTACCTGGATCTCGCTCGGAAAACTAACCAATGTAGCTCCTGGAGGTGACGCTGCATTGAAGACCCGGCCCGAAAATTCTCTCCTGACCATCGCTCCTCGCCGCAACCTTCTCCATCTCTGCGTGGACGGTACACCCGTTAGCGTTCTAATTGACAGTGCCGCCGAAATTTCTCTCTGAAAAAGGGTGTGACACCTGCTGTTTCCTCAGCCGTTCGTGTCACCGGCAGAAGTGCTGCAGCGGTTGGAATGCGCACTCCGCGTGTTTACATTGCAGTTCATACTACACCTGTCTTTTTAACTGTCCTCGACCATTTCCCCCATGGTGTGATACTCGGCATTGACTTTTTAAAGACCCATGCAGCGCTGATTGATTGCTCAAATGGCGCCGCTTACGTGCCAGAGAATTTACTCACCTGCCGCGCGATGATGTAGTCTATGTTCCAATATCCTCTTTTCCCCTCGTTCCTGATATTGCCTAAGTCACTTACCCATTCATTCAAGTTGTCCTTAAGCGCGACATCATCCTTCCACGCACCGTCCTGACTGCCACAGGCAACCACTGCTCACACAGCTGAGCCTCACTCTCTGGTCTCCATGCCCTTCTCCGCTCGGCCACTTCACCTACAGAACTTAGTTCTGCAATGACCTCGGCGAAATGACCGCGGCGGATGCTAGTGCCCTCTGCACCCTTTTAGTTTCCTACAGTGACATCTTCGATTTCGGGAGTTGTCCTCTCGGTCAAACTACACTGTAAACAAAAATAAACCCAAAAGGGAGTATAAATGATGGCGGCTACCCTTTTTACTCCATTTTTGTAAGCATTTATTCCATGAGTGGGGAGTAAATAGGGGGACTGGCCTCCATTTTACTCCCATGAGGGAAAAATGGAGTAAAAATGAAGATTTACTGCATTTACTCCAGTCTAGAAAGGTAGTTAATTGTGCCAAATACTCCAGCGCCGAAATTGAGTAAAAAACACCATGTTGTGCAATCCGCCCTGCCACCTAGCGTCTCGTGTGCTTCTGGTCAGTCGTCTGATAATGGCGATGAGGGAAGACCGCTTGGTTACCATCGTCGCTGGATCTCTGCTCACTTCTGCTTCTTCGCGGGCGCCTGCCACGGTATGAGATATCGGCTTGTCGCCGTTTTCCGCTACAGTACGCTGCAAAATTGAATGGCTCCAGTGAAGCCTCCAGTGCTCTAACCATACCTGACTTCGCTTTGTTAGTGTCGCCACCTCTTTACTAATTCTCACAGGCTTTTTTCAGTGTGGTTCTCACAACGTGTTGCAGCACATTATGCGTTGCGTGAACATGCAACTGTGATAAAACATAGTGTCAACGCTGAGCTCTTGATTGGGCTCATGAGGCTACATTTTTCCTCAGTCATACTGAAAAGCCAAGCCTGAATGAAGTGAATATAAAAGCAAACACTGCCATTCCAAACTACCATCAGGGGTGTTTTCAAATTTATGGTCTGGTTTTTAGTCAAATATAGCGTGGTGCATGACCGTGAAAACTGCATAGCGACTCCTCCTCAGTTTTGAACTACTAATTTAATGTTACATCCCTTTATCTACAAAAACGCCAACCAAACGAGCTCGCACAGCAAAAGGCAACGACAAGCAGACGACTCCTGCCGCCTACGCTGCCGCTGGGCTTGCAGGCGGCGAATAGAATGCGTGACACGGAGTTACATTAGGGCAGCGCAGTTTCCCAACCTGGGTTGGCGGCCGCCAGCAGAGCTACTGCCCGTTCCGCCGCTGTCACTGCTGTAAGAATGAGCATGAATGAGGATACATAAACATGACGCCATTTTTGGGCTCCATTTCTGTTGGTATAAAATATTTACTCCCTTATACTCCAAAATAACTCTTTTATATAAGGGAGTAAATAAAAAACAGCATATACATGGAGTAAGAAAACCTCCTTTTGGGTGTGCGTTAGAGGACAAGCCATTTACTCTCTTTAGGGTGTTTTTTTTGCTTACAGTGTACTGTCGTGACCCTTCGCATCAATACGAGCGATGCGAGCCCCAACACAGAAGGCCCTATCGTGTGTCCCTTCCTGAGTGCCATGTCATCAAGCAGAGGTAGAGAAGATGCTGGCGAACAACATTATTGAGCCTTCTAGACGCCTATGGTGTTGGTCAACAAGAAAGATGGCAGTTGGCTCTTCTGTGTCGAATATTGCCGTTTAATCAGGTAGCAAAGAAATACATCTATCCTCTTCCGATAATTTATGAAACCCTCGACTGTCTGCACGGTGCCAGATGTTTTTCTTCTCTGGATCTCCGCTCAGGCTCCAGGCAAATTGCTGTTCACGAACGGGATCGTGAGAAGACTGTCTTTGTCACCCCCAGTGTCCGGTTCGAAATCAAAGTCATGCCTTTCGGCCTCTGGAACGCTCCTGCCACCTTCGAGCGCATGATGCACTCGCACATGCATGGCTTCAAATCGACGAAGTGCTTGTGCTACCTAGGCGATATCCTCGTTTTCTCACCCATGTTCGAAATCCACCTACAAAGTCTTGCTACTATCCTTGCGGTCTTCTGTCACTCTGGTCTCCAATTGAACTCCAAGAAGTGCAGCTTCGGCCAGTGCCATATTAAGGTCCTCGATCACTTGGCTGATACTTCTGGTTTAAAGTCGTTTCATTCGCGTGTTCCCCACCACCGTTCGTCATGCGATATGCGGAGTTTCGACGGGATCTGCTCGTATTTCCGCCAGTTTATCCCGAACATCGCCCGCAGGGCCCATCACTTTACTAGCCTCCATAAAATGAATGTGGCTTTCTCGTGGGGCCTTGGCCAAGTTGGCTCATTCACAGCACTTGTTGCAACCCTCATTGCTTCACCTGTGCTGGCTGATTTCAACCCCTCTGCGTCTACGAAACTTCGCACAGGCTCCAGCGGCTATGGTATTGGCGCCATCTTTGAGCAGCGCAAACACGAACACTTTTTATTTATTTATTCATTACAATACCTTCAGGGCCCCAGTGGGGCGTTACGGAAGGGAGTGGATAAAAAAGTAAAAACAATGCAGCAAAATTAAAACAAAAAGTAAACGGAAAATGTAATGTAATACAGCAAGGAATGAAAAACGTAAGCTTGAACAAAATACAAATCAGATTACGTAAGAAAACAGCCTAGTCAAACACATAGTTTTCCGCGGCATTTTTAAATAAACAGGTGTCAGAGATGTCGGCAACCAAGGTAGGCAGGCGGTTCCAATCGCTCGCCGTCTTTGGTATAAACGAGTTAAAATATGCATAATTCGGCAGTATGGAATGCGTACCTTGTGGCGATGATCCGTGCGAGGTGATATCAACGATGATTCAGACAGAAGATCCCGTTTCAGCTGATGATTGTGGTAGTAAATCTTGTGAAAGTTCGTGCGATTGCCTACGCCAGCCGGCTGCTATCTCCCTCCGAACGTAACTATTCTATTACAGAGCGGGAGTGCCTTGTATTTGTTTGGTTTCCGTCGTTATTTGTTTGGGCGGCCCTTCTGCATAGTTACAGACCACCATGCCTTGTGTTGGAAGTCTTTTCATACAGACCCTGCAGATCGTCTGCGTCGCTGGGCTATGCGCTGGTAAGATTACACATTTAGTGTTGCATAGAAGTCCGGCCAGCTGCACCAAGACACTGGCTGTTTGTACCGTCATCCGGCCAGCCCTCCTGTTTCCCACACCTGTCATACAGAGGATTGTGGTTTGTCCGTATCGGACTTTCTTCACCTCGGTGACGAGCAGCGTCGTGTTCCATCTCTGCGCCTCATCGTCGCCCGCCTACGCAGCGACCTTTCCGATCCTGCTCTGTGCCTCTTGGCGCTGCATCTCGATACTGTGTACCGGCGCAATATGCACCCAGGTGGCGCCGACCTCTTGCTCGTCGTCCCGACCCATCTCCGCTCAAGAGTGCTTGCCCAACTTCGTGACGCTCCTACTGCAGGGCACCTGGGCGTGTCACGCACGTACGGCAGCGTGCGCAAACGGTTCTTCTGGCCTGGCCTTTACCGCGCTGTCCGCGCCTAAGTTGTTGCTTGCGATCAATGTCAGCCAGGAAAACGCCCCCACTTCCGCCTAATCGCCAGCATCAGCCCATGAACATTCCGACTGTCCAATTTTTCTCCGGAGTCTAAAAAACCGTGAAAAGCACTCGTCGATTGCTAGCTGGTAGGTTGGAACCAACACTTTCGTGGAGGGGCCCCAAGTAGCTGCTGACCCCGAGTTAGGTTCTCCTGTCTCCCGCGGCCGGAGCCCGTTGCGTTTGGTGGGTGGTCGGGCATTCCGAGAGCGGGGCCGCACCATTGGGAAATCTCGATGCTCTCCCTGCCCTGGCTACGCAGGCCAGAAATGGAGTCAAGACAATTCAAGCATCTGAACAAAAATCTCGCTGTCCCCACTCCCATCCCTTATCCCAACCCATTTCCTTACAACCATTCAAAGTGAAAGTGATCCCATCCATTTGCCCATTAATTCCGCTACTTCCCAGGGGAGAACAGGGGAGTCTCCCCGGGCCCGCACGCTCGGCTGTGGGTCGCTTTAGTAGCTTTCCCTCATTGATTTCTTTCCGCATTCGGGTGGCAAAATTACAATTGCCTACGGGCCAATTCGTTTATTTTGATCGGTGTACACCCACGATACAGTAGTGGTGCGGGAAAGGCTCATTTTCTAATTAATTTATTTTGCCTCGAACTACTTCATGTCCCATTTTTCTGTGTTGGTCTCCACCTGCTTAGTGCTTTTCCCACACTAACTTTCGGGAGCAAGTGGATTTCCGTTGCGACCGATTACACCACCTGGTACGCTATCACGCACGCTATCCACACCAGCTGTGGCTCCGATGTCGCCGAATTCCTTCTCCATGACATCGTCCTACTTCATGGCGCTCCTCGTCAACTGCTTACGGATCAAGACCCATGCTTTCTTTATAATGTAGTCCACGACCTTCTGCGCTCATGCTCCACCCGTCACAAGATCACGATGGCTTACCGTCTTCAAACCAACGGCCTTATTTGGCGCCTCAACCACACCCTGAAGGACCCTGTCTATGTATCAGACCAACATCGTGCCTGGGACGACGCTTTACCTTTCGTGATGTTCGCCTACAATTCCACATGCCAGGATACCACCGCATGCTCCCTCTTCTACCTTCCCTTTGGCCACGACCCGTTGCTACCCTTTCACAGCTTACTGCTTCCCAGCAGTAATGCTTCTGACGCTACTTACCGTGCTGACAACGCCCGGCAAGTCGCTCGGGATCGTCGCGATACTTCACAGAAAACTCAAAAACGTCGTTACGACCTTCATCACCGTGACGCTCACTGCCCTCCCGGCTACCTCGTACTCATCTGGCTCCCTGCGGACTCTGCGGGCCTGTGTGAAAAGCTACTGCCTGGTTACGTGCTTTCCGCGTTACGTGGTTGCGTCCCTGCATCCCCACTGTCCTCCCGTGGCCCCCTCCGCACAGCTCGTGCGCGTCGCACGTCTTGAGCACTAGATAAACCCACCGATAAACCCACCACCTTAGGACGCCCAGGGACTCTGCGGTCTTCTGCGGGGAGGAGAGTGGTAGTGTCACGGTGCACAGTCGCGAGGCGAAGAGGACGTTGTATTGTCGTGCGCAGTTGACGACGACGAGGGTGCTCCAGCTAGTGCTTGGGTGACTTGGTTTTCGTGTGCCCTCTGACTGCTGCCTATCGCGCCTGCTGCTGAGCTAACCGCCGTAATAATATGGAAATATTTCACGCTGTCCATTTGGCAAGAATTTTGGAGCTGACGAGGTTTGGAGCATCAGGCGCCGTTCTGTTCGCCGGCGCAACCATTATAATTTGAGTTACGTGGTACCTAGTACACTGAGAGATAGAATACCGACCTTGGAACCACGTTTCAGTCGTAAATGATTTGCGGAGCCGTTGCTTCCACATTGTTTACTAAATAACTGGTCTCACACAAAGGAGACACGGCTCTTAGATGTTATTGCGGCATGGATGGAATATCAGTAATCTTCAGTGCGGCCCATTGGAGTAATGGTGTAGCAAGTAGACGCCTACCTCCCCGACGCAGTATCCCCCTTAATGTCGGCTGTGTAGCACGTCAATGACGAACGATCTTAGAAACACGTTTTATATCTGAAATCCTGTTTCAATCAGTGGACGAGGCTCATTCACACATGAACCACGGATACCAGGCTGCATCACCCGTGGCTTTATCATCATGCCATTGAACAACAGATCACAGGCTGCATTACCCGCTGCTTTACCATCCTGTCATTGAATTCCGGTCAGCTCACACCAGACACCTTTTCGTCCATCTGGAGGCTGCTTATTAGAAGTTTCTCTGGTTCTGCGCTTCGTTAACACCTCTGCATCCTCCATGATGCTTCAGAAGCGTGAAATGTTGGCCTTATTGACAATTTATATTTATGTTCGTGTCTTTCGGAAATGTCTTCTCCGCTAAAAATATAAGCTGTGCATATGCGTATATAGGTGAACGCTGTAAGGCTTGCCTATCTTTTGTCTTTTAAGTACGGCGTTGACATGCCTGTTTAAACTGTCACTTTACTCGAAGAACTAAATTATTATCTTATAATTTTTTCATCAAATCCTCCCATCTGCGAATATGATTTCTGCTGTGGTTAAGTTCCTTTACTCACCTCGGTTCACTAGGGTTAGGGCAAATCTTTCAGAAAGCAAGAACCAGGGCTACAGCTCCGGCAGTGATCAGCAATGCCACCGGCCGGAACCATGCTGAGCACAAGAAAACGTTATAACTGCCTCGAAGTCATGTATTGCATATCTTGATTCTAGAAATGCCGCAAAGAATGCAGAAGAGAGAACAAGAAGAGTCCAACACCTACTGCTACCGTGAAATGGTGTTTGGTTCGGTTAATTTCCGCTGTGATGCATAACTACGAGCTCTGCATTTCTGCTCTCAGCAGAGCTCCTTTCCGTATTTAATCGAGGTTTTCTTTAGGTTTTAACGCTTGCAAAATATTTTTCACACAGACATGTTCTTTGGAACTATCCAGACCTACACCACTGACGGACTAACAGGTAAGAAGAACAACTTACCATCCTCGAAAAATAAATTTCACTCCAAGTCGGTGCAGGATGTTCCTTAAATCTGCGTAATTTTGTGACGTTTCGCTATGACGCAACAACAGTAACGGGAGTGTAAACAGCCTAATAAGACTCACTTTACTGCGAAGACCGAGCATGTAAAGTACCGAGCAAAACTTACGAAGAATAACGCCTGCATACTAGGTGTTCAAGCGTTCAAGCTAACTTAAGCCCACGAATAAAATACACCAATGTTAGACGAGTGCCGGGAACTTCAGCCATAACTTTTTTAGCATTATATGTATTTGTTAGGCTTTTTCTTTATTTTGGTCTAACTGGCTATAGAAACAAATGAAACAGTTCTTTTTTGGCTACAGTACTTCCGGCGAAAATTCTGGCGCCAATATGTGCAGCGTGCCAAATGACGTCTAATTCACCAGTTCTTATTTTGATGTGCGCTAAAGATGAATTTTTTCTACTTTCAAAAGGAATCTCTAAAGATATGAAAGAAGCGCATGAGTCCATGCTGATTTGAACAGCGACAACAGCGCTCCTAAACAAGAAATTCATGCAGGATGCCGCGTTCTATAGTGTCACTAAACGGCTGGGTGAACCAAAAAAAAAAACACTGCTGCTGAGGGCAACACTGAAAGCAACAATGACTGGCCTGCCGTGGTTGCTCAGTGGTTATGGCGCTCGGTTACTCAGCCAGAGCTCCCTGCTCCTCCGTCACAACGAAGCGACATTGCTTCGAACCCGGCTACGGCGGCCGCGTTTCGACGGCGGCGAAACCGCAAAAGGCTCCCGTGTGCTGCCCGATGCCGTGCGAGTTAATGATCCCCAGGTGGTCGAAATTATTGCGGAACCTTCAACTAGGGCACCTCTTTCTTTCTCCTCTCACTCCCTCCTTTGTCCCTTTCGTTAGGCCTCTATTAAGGTGTCCGCCAAGATGTAAGGCAGCTAGAGAGCCATTTCCGTTCTTGATAAACCAAAAAAAAAATTTCAGCAACGCTGACTTGGTGCGTTTAGTGTGGTAAACAGTGGACGCGCGATTTCCCCGAAGATATACGCAAGCACAAACAAAGCAGCGTTCTTAGACGTCGTCCGGGCGTGTTAAGCCGATAGCGTTAAGGGCCCCGTGTCGCAGAAAAGCCGGTGTCGTCGTCGGCGGCGTAGGCCGTGAGCGAAAAATCCCAGAAGCATTAATAAACAAAACCCAGTAGGAAAATGGTCGACTTGAGGAATCTAATCACATCCTCAGGAGCACGAGACGAGCACGCTAAACACTCTGCCACGCCAGCTCGATTGTTTCGAATGAACAAAGGCGTGTCTAGTGAATAGGTTGTGGTCTTAGAATGGTACTTTAGAGGTGTATATTAGTAATTATGCGCATGGAAATTTAAAGAAGTCGCAGTTAAGCGAGTAGCAAAGCACATGACAGCTACTTTTGCGCTCTGCGTGGCCCGCACGTAGCGCCATCAGGCGGCACCCACTAAAACCGCTCCATCCTCCTTCTTGTTATGAACGCCCCTGCCCCAACAGAGAACGAGACGGCAGCGCCTCCCGCTCGTCTCGTTCGGGCGCAGTGGGGCTGTGCGGGGACGCCGAAATAACACAGTGAGCGGCGAACAACGTAGCACACGTCCAAGGCGCGTTCATCACGAAGCTTGCATCTTGCTGCCCGTTCGTTCGGCGCGGAAGCTATGCCGGCTTTCGTGGCATCGGGTTTGTCGAGAACGATGTGCCGACGAACGCTATCGGGTCATACCCTGAAGGCCGAGCTTATGTGTCCCCTCCAATTTTGCTGCGAAAGCAACACTACGCTAGTCGCTCAGGCATTTCGAGGAAGTCTGGAAAGGCCAAGCTGCACACGCGCGAGGAGCGGGTGACGTAACACGGCGCATAGCTGGCGCGCCGGGGCCGCCGCCGCGCGCTCTCCATCGCCTTGCCGGCTGTCTCCTCCTTTCTCTCTCTCTCCCTCTCTGATGCACAGTAGCGGTTGCGCACCGCCGTCTGCGTGGCTTATGGTGTATATATATATGGATGCGCGCAGATGTTGCTTTCGCAATCCTCCAGGTTTAACTAGAGCTAAACCACAGCCAATATTTAGAGCGCAGCGCTTAGGCTCCCGTTTCAGCGTTTCGCGGCGTCGCCGTCGCAGTTGTCGGTTGTAGCCGGCAGTGGACGCCCTTTAAGCTGAGAAACCAATGGAGCGGCACCTTGGAGAGGAAAAAATCGCAACCTCCTCCCCTCCTTAGCAACCGGCGATCCAGTGGGGGGCGCAGCTGTGCATAGCAACCATGACGTCACACAACAGCGGTAAAACGAGCGCGCGCGCGTCGGCGGTGGCAGCTACGCCGCCGCTCCTTCCCCACACGTCTCGTCTCGGTGCAGTCGAGTGAGTGAGACGCATTGCTCTGAAGCGGCCCACTGATTCCCCGCCAAGCGGTTCAGGGAAGCGGCAGCGGGTTGACCACAAGGCTTCCGCCAAGCACACCTTAGTAGAATTTACAAAGTGTCTTCTGTATTTTTTAGCAAACGAAATGCGCAGTATCTGTCTCCCACAGCTGCGAAACTAATAGAGTGGGGGCTTGGAAAGCAGAGCGTAAAATATGTAAATTGCTTTTTGACGAAAGGAAATTCACATTATATGTCTCACCTGAGCATTGTCCTGAGCATTGTGTCGGGTGCTTGGGCCCCGTCAGGCAGAGTGCATCTGCCTTTTGCCCCTGTATCCGAGACCTTGTTGTCTAAATAAAGATCTATCTATCTATCTATCTATCTATCTATCTATCTATCTATCTATCTATCTATCTATCTATCTATCTATCTATCTATCTATCTATCTATCTATCTATCTATCTATCTATCTATCTATCTATCTATCTATCTATCTATCTATCTATCTATCTATCTATCTATCTATCTATCTATCTATCTATCTATCTATCTATCTATCTATCTATCTATCTATCTATCTATCTATCTATCTATCTATCTATCTATCTATCTATCTATCTATCTATCTATCTATCTATCTATCTATCTATCTATCTATCTATCTATCTATCTATCTATCTATCTATCTATCTATCTATCTATCTATCTATCTATCTATCTATCTATCTATCTATCTATCTATCTATCTATCTATCTATCTATCTATCTATCTATCTATCTATCTATCTATCTATCTATCTATCTATCTATCTATCTATCTATCTATCTATCTATCTATCTATCTATCTATCTATCTATCTATCTATCTATCTATCTATCTATCTATCTATCTATCTATCTATCTATCTATCTATCTATCTATCTATCTATCTATCTATCTATCTATCTATCTATCTATCTATCTATCTATCTATCTATCTATCTATCTATCTATCTATCTATCTATCTATCTATCTATCTATCTATCTATCTATCTATCTATCTATCTATCTATCTATCTATCTATCTATCTATCTATCTATCTATCTATCTATCTATCTATCTATCTATCTATCTATCTATCTATCTATCTATCTATCTATCTATCTATCTATCTATCTATCTATCTATCTATCTATCTATCTATCTATCTATCTATCTATCTATCTATCTATCTATCTATCTATCTATCTATCTATCTATCTATCTATCTATCTATCTATCTATCTATCTATCTATCTATCTATCTATCTATCTATCTATCTATCTATCTATCTATCTATCTATCTATCTATCTATCTATCTATCTATCTATCTATCTATCTATCTATCTATCTATCTATCTATCTATCTATCTATCTATCTATCTATCTATCTATCTATCTATCTATCTATCTATCTATCTATCTATCTATCTATCTATCTATCTATCTATCTATCTATCTATCTATCTATCTATCTATCTATCTATCTATCTATCTATCTATCTATCTATCTATCTATCTATCTATCTATCTATCTATCTATCTATCTATCTATCTATCTATCTATCTATCTATCTATCTATCTATCTATCTATCTATCTATCTATCTATCTATCTAGCTATCTATCTATCTATCTATCTATCTATCTATCTATCTATCACCAATGTCGCTTGGACACCTGAACGAGAGGGAAGGTGCACTACTGCCCTCTTGGAACAGTGGCCACCTCAATCGTGATTTCAGCTACATTGCGGTAGTGACAGATGTGCGATGCATGGTTTGGCATTGACAACGTTGTGCCAGAAACGCTGCCACCTGCCGGGGCAGCAGGGTGGGTATGGCTTTTAATGTAGATATAAAGACAAGCGGGAATATCTTACCACTTATGGGGAAGAACATCCCATTCCTCTCGCTCGTAACGGCTCCCACAGCTGTGACAGCCTCGCGAAATACTTGCGCAGACCTCGTCTTTGAGAACCAGGCATTGGTGCAGCAAGGCGAGCCTATATCCATCTATTAAGGCGAAAGCCTTTAATGCCTCATACTGTCGTTAGCAGACGCGTCGGCAGGAGTGTCGACAGACGCGTCGGCTGCCGTGTCGACAGACGCGTCGGCAGGAGTGTCGACAGACGCGTCGGCAGCCGTGTCGACAGACGCGTCGGCAGATTCGTCCGCCTTTCGGCGTCACTGCTTAAAAGGCTCAAGGTTCCAGCATGAATAAAGGCGCATCTGGTGAATGCATGGGCTTCATAAATAAAATAAAAGGAGTAAAGTCAAGAAAAGTAAAACAAAAAATAAGAAAATAAAACAACAATAAAAATAAGCTGCAAAGATAAAAATAAAAAACAATAAAATTATGAAAAGGAGCAAAAAATAAATAAAAACCAAAATGTTAACAATAAAAAGTAAATAAAAACAAACAGTGGCCAGGAAACGATTTTGCCTTGCAGCACTTTAGAGAGCCCAAGTGCCCCCTGGATTATTTCTTCGCCTACAAAGCTTCCTTCATGACAATCAAGAACTGTTAGTGGAGTGTTTCTTGAAGAAGGAATATGTGTGAAACATAACAAGTTGTCTGTAATTGTAGAGCAATGTCTTGCTCGAATTATCTGCCGCAATCTATCGAATAACTTAAACAGCTGATGAGCTGCGCTCAAATTTCACATTAGGAAGTAACGTAACCGTAGGCATTTCTTTTCCCTGTCGAGCCGGGCGTCTCCCCCTGATGACCATGAAGGGTGCCGTGACCTGATAGGTTTAGCAGTGTATGCTGACAATCTCGCGCCGTACAGAACAGCCAGAAAGGAGTACCCAACACCACACAAATCCCTCAATAAGTTAGAAGAGAACACCCTTAGGAGACTACAAACCAACACATACACAACACCAGCTAAATTACACCTGTGGTACCCTACACTATACTCTCCGCAGTGCCCACACTGTGGAGAGGTAGCTAACCTCTACCATATGGTGTGGGCATGCCAATTTAATCCCTTACTTGACCCCATTCCCAACCCCTCGGAGGAGCAGTGGGAGGCTATTCTGCTCAGCGATGATCCTGACCGTCAGCACTGGCTGGTGGGGAGGGCCACCGCAGCAGCAGCAGCCAATGGACTACCGGACTAGGCGGCCCACCCACATGTTCTGAAAATACTGAATAAATAATGATGTTTTCAATCAATCAATCAATCCCTGTCGAGCCACACAAATCGGCAATTTCAGAAGCAGGACACCGCGTCATAGCGCGAAGACGAGCGCTGGCTACTGACTACAGAAATAATAATAAATTGGTTTTTGAGGAAAGGAAACGACGCTGTATCTGTCTCACGTCTCGGGGAACAACTGAACCGCGCCATGAGGGAAGCAAGGAAGGAGGGAATGAAAAAAGATGCCCAGGCTTAGCTTGGTTAAGCCAAGAATGCGTTGCATATTGCGCGGGCTTTTTGCGCGAGGTATTGCTTGGCGGCACTTGATTTTCTCAGCAGCTTTTCCTCCGTGACGTATGGATGGATAGGAGCGCCAGCTTTGAAACGGGGCGGTGGCAACCGCCACCATGCTCAGCCGTTTTTCTTTTTTTTTTATTTCTTTTTTTTGTTTACTGCTTTTGCAATTCCCACCATTAATCGTCATCATATTTACCTACGGTTTTTCCTCCGGCTGTCGTGACGTCACGTCACATGGTTTGGTGGCTGCCCGGCCACGCCCAAGTGCTGAACTGAGTGATTGCAATATGCTACGCATAAAAAGAAAGACAGAAAGAGGGGCCGTAGTGGAGGCCTCCGGAATAGTCTCGGCCACCTGGTGATCTATAACTTACGCTGACATCGCACAGCCCATGGGCACATTTTGCGCTTCGCCTCCATCGAAACGCGGCGGCGGTGGTCGGGTTCCAGGTATCACGGCCGCTTGATGCAAAACGCAAAGCGAGCTGCGGCCCGCCACATCGCACAGATTCGGCGTCTTGGGTCTAGTTCTCCGTGCACCCGCCGCGGCGCCACTACTCGGGGACAACTGCTCGCAGGGAAACGCCGTGACAGCTGCGTCGGTACGCCCGTTGCTCAGTGTTTGTGGTCGTAAACTCAATAAAGATGTTCATTAAAGACTGCATTTTAAGTAGTCATTGAAAGCGCCGATTATGTCACAATCACCGCAGCAGGTAAGAATCCCCCTTCGAGTGCATGCCCGAACGCTGTCCATAACGGCCGTCTGTACGACCGGGCGAGCGGCTCTACCTCAGGATGTTGCGTTAATGCGCCTGAAGCTTTGGATATACTTTTAAGGGAAAGCCTTTTATGCCTCATGACTCGCCAGAATGTCCGTCCGTCCGTGCGTCCGCAGCACCTGTCAATCATCAGTATGATAGTAAGAATGGTTACTTGAAGAGTCGGTAATGGTATTTAATGGTGTAGTAGTACATGTACGAACAGTAATGATAATTAGTTAATGACACCCAGTAAACGCGCACACTGCGCAGTGCCCCCATGCGCAATCCCCAGGTGGTATAATAACCGCGCATGCGCAATGACGTCCCAAGATTGCGCAATGGTCGTATCACCCAGAGCTCTCTGAGTTGCTCTCTGAACGTTGGTCGAAGAATCATGCCACCCTCTACGAAACGCGCTCGCGATACCGAACGGAAACGTTCAAGAGTCGCCTCGCGATGCCGAACGGAAACGTTCAAGAGTCGCCAAACGATCTTCAACAGTTGCCAAGCAGAGGGGAGTGACAGAAGCGGTTAAAGGCTTTTTGCCTCTGCGCGCTTTAGACCGTCCAAGTGCTCCTGTGATTTTTGTGTTTGTGTTTATGGGGTTTAACGTCCCAAAGCGACTCAGGCTATGAGAGATGCTATAGTGAAGGGCTCCGGAAATTTCGACCACCTGGGGTTTTTTAAAGTGCACTGACATCGCACAGTACACGGGCCTCTAGAATTTCTCCTCCAAAGAAATTCAACCGCCGCGGCCGGGATCGAACCCGCGTATTTCGGGTCAGCAGCCGAGCACCATAACCACTGAGCCACCGCGGCGGCCTCCCTTCATGTTTATCCGCTTTTCGCGACCACTTGTAGACGGTGAAAGAGACGGACGCACACAGCTGGTCACACATAGTAGATTTCTACTTCGTGCCACGTCCGTCACGTCGAAGATTGGCTCTTTATATATATATATATATATATATATATATATATATATATATATATAACGCAACATGCGACCCTCGTCTCCATCTGTACATATCCATCGTCATCGCTCATCTTCTTCGAAGGGTTGGTAGCCATATTTGCGGGTGCCATTAAAGCTCGATCCATCCTGCGCTCTGTTTCCCGTCTCACAAGTGGTGGAGTGTGCTCTCGATCCCTGCGTCTTCTCAGCCACCACACTGCAGCTCAGACAAGGAGGGAGGCTTTGTTGTGCTGGCGGAGGAGGAGTACTAGAAGAGAGCGGAGGAGGCTATCGCGAAGAGCTTCAGGACAGTGAAATCTAGTTCGACGAGAGTGAACTGTAAGGCGGCAGCCATCCCTTATAAAAATGGTCTATAGACTTTCTATAGACTCTTTATAGACTCTATAGCCATCCTATAGACTTTTCCTTTTGTCTATAGACAGTCTATAGAAAATCTATGGACTAAAGTCTATAGCTACTTCAATTTCCTTTTGTCTATAGACGGTCTATAGACTCTCTATAGACTAAGGTCTATAGCCGCCTCAATTTCCTTTTGTCTATAGACTGTCTATAGACCCTCTATAGACTAAGGTCTATAGCTGCCTCAATTTCCTTTTGTCTATAGACTGTCTAGAGACACTTTATAGACTAAAGTCTATAGCTGGCTCAAATTTCCTTTTGTCTATAGACTGTCTATAGACACTTTATAGACTAAAGTCTATAGCTGGCTCAATTTCCTTTTGTCTATAGACGGTCTATAGACTCGCTATAGCCTAAGGTCTATAGCCGCCTCAATTTCCTTTTGTCTATAGACTGTCTATAGACTAAAGTCTATAATTGCTTCAATTTCCTTTCGTCTATAGACGCTCTATAGACTCGCTATAGACTAAGGTCTATAGCTGCCTCAATTTCCTTTTGTCTATAGACTGTCTATAGACTAATGTCTATAACTGCTTCAGTTTCCTTTCGTCTATAGACGGTCTATAGACTCGCTATAGACTATGGTCTATAGCTGCCTCAATTTTCTTTTGTCCATAGACTCTCTATATACTAAAGTCTATAACTACTTGAATTTTCTTTCGTCTATATGCGGTCTATAGCTGCCACAATATCGTTTCGTCTATAGACGGTCTATAGACTCTCTATAGACCAAGGTCTATAGCTGCTTCAATTTCCTTTTGTCTATAGACGGTCTATAGACTACAGTCTACAACTACCTCAATTTCCTTTCGTCTATAGACTATACACTATAGATAGTCTACTGCCTATAGACCAGCCTATAACAATCGTAATTTTATCTAACAATGTTCGATACACTGACTTTCGAATAAGTCCAGAACAATGCCAATTCATTTTTGCACTGCATGTTGAGGGGACCTGCATCTATAGACGGATACAACTTAAGTCTGCAGTGAAGCTCCGCCCACATTCAGCCTCCGCGCGCAGAATTACTCCACGACGAAAAAGTAGTCTGTGGCTGAAACGTTTCTTGTTACGTAAACAAGAAGCTTAGCACAAGAAAAAAGTTACGAGCTCTACAGTTTTGATACGTGGATTGTTTGATATAGTCAAGCATTAAAAAATTGATTTCGTTTACAGTTGCGATTCGCCAGCGGAGTAATACAAGACGCCGCGGACCGCGGCCCAGTGTTAGCAACTGCTGTTTTTATAAGTTGTATCCTACTATAGTGACCGCAACTATGTCGGGAGTCCCCCGCCTCCTTCGCTATTACGGAAATTAAAAAGTATTGCGTAAGGCCATTACAACACCCTCCTGTATATTGTTTTCAGGAGTATTGAGAAGCTCCTTTTCGTTATACCGTGACGTATATTGTCAATACAATTAGATATTAATGCTAACAAGTAAGCCGAGGAAAGGCAGCCGTTCTTGAAGTAAGGGCGCCCGCAAATTGTACTACATCGAACGAATACGCTGTCCCTTAAAGGAATCGCTCTACACAATTCCATTCCATCTTTCCATCGTTACTGTCCAACGCGCTGAAATCAGAAACATTTGATCAAAGGTTCTACATTTCTCTTTAAAACGACCTGAAAATAAAGGGGGAAATACGGGTGTGAGAATTCAAGGAAGCGCCCATGCCTTAGAAACACTTTAGATTAATCTCAAAGAGCCTGGTCCTCTGTGCGATTAACATCTGCCATTTCTACCTGTGCAGTTTGTATTCACGTGAATAAGTGCTGCCACGCAACAATGACAAAGCCAGTATTTTTTCGTTCCTACTCTTGCACGTGTTGCTTCGGAGCCGATGACACGCTGATGTGGCGCATATCAGTTTTCTAAACACGAACACACGCAAAAAAGACGTTATGCTATGCAACCTTATAATTATTATTTGAGAATTGTACAACATACTATTCGGTGGGAGATGCGGCGCGTATACCGACAAGAAGTTAGATTTCGGTTCGGTTTTCACGAAAACAATAAGATTTTTAGAGGGTAAGCGAAGAATTTAAGCTTATAAACTAATTTCCTTCTGTGGTCTTGGATATCAGATCAAGCTGCACACGGCAAGAGTGCGAGCGATAAAGATACGACCGTGAAATGGCTTTGTTTCACGTTTTACCCATTTTACCTTGAGACAGCGGAAAATCATTCGGGCTGCAAACAAACCTGTGCGTGGCTGCATCAATGGCGTTGGCGTGTTTTTCGCGGATTACGTTTTCTTCAAAATCCAGCTTCATCGTCCGCTTACGGTAAGTCTACACGTTTATATTTTATTCATTTGGTCTCCTAAACCACTCTAAGCAGAGCTGTGTGTGCAGAACAGATTATGTGCGCAGTTACAAAGGTCCTATCTTCGTTTCTAAGGCGAAAGCCATCGGGTTCTCGGCTAATGCCGCTTATCTCTGTCCCGCTGTCTTTACTAACGCGCGGAAAGGCAGTCTGTGCGATACCCTTGATGATAAGCCGCTCCTCGCGAGCTGTCTACTAGATTTTTCGTGTTTCAAGATTGATGCGCGGCCAGAAATGTCGTTTAGCCTGTGAATGACGGCCGAAATGGAACTGTGTGTTAGTTAGCGCCGTGTGAGCTCAATTTACTTTGCACCTCCGAAAACGTACTTACATACAGTCTCGTTCAGTACTGGGTTACATTTATTTTCTTATCTTTGTGTTATCGCCTCTCTGGACCATGGAGTGCTGTTCTTTTTAAGGTGTGCATTGCTTGCTACGTATGGACGCTCGCTCGGTGCGCGTCGTGGATGCCGACGTTTCAGCAAAGGTGTCTTGTAACGCTGTAGACTGGAGCGCGAGACGTTTGCCAAAGTTGTACTCAAGCGGCGCTGGAGGAATGCTTATAGTGTGATGGGTGAATAAAATTCGTTGCCGGCGCGAATGGCCGTCGTGCTCAAACACCGCGAAGAACCCACGAGCTCCATCCCATCTCCCCTTAGTTGCACACGTATGGATTCGTCCGTGTCTGTCATCAGAGCCGTTGGCCGCCGCCGCTGGCTTGCGAGCACTTCATTTTGAAAGCTGGGTAAAGGTCGGCTCGACAAGAGGTGGCTTACATTTCGTTCCGAGTGGTTCGTTCATGAATCCCGTTCACGCGTGCACAGATTTCTAGAATACCATTTGCGCGAGAGGCAAAGCATGTGTTTCTGATTTCAGACTGCTACGTTACGAAAGCGCCGACGTGACTCGCCGTTTATTTGCGCCTAAAATTAAATTAAGCTCTCGTGTTAATATAGCTGCGCCTGTTGAAGGCGTAAATTGTTTCATTGAAATACTTCCTACTTTGAGCACGTTCAATGCTTTCGCTGATTTTTCTAGCAGCGTTGAGTTAGGCTGCCTCCATGCAAGAAACACGCCTCTTTACTGCGCTGTTGGAGCTGCACTTGAAGGAAAAACTAAGTGAATTTCAGGCGGTATTTTATCGTGACAGTAATTTGCTGTCTCAACCTCGCGACTGCTTTTGAAACGGCGCAGCTGCAGCCTCTGTGTACTGTATTAGTTTTCTGAGTAATGAGCGCGGCATGGAAGCGCTGCAACCCGCTTGTTTCTAAGAGCGCGCGCAGATGTACGAGTATGCTGTTCCGTCTTTGTGCTTCAAGTTATAGGCGCAAATCTGTGGTGAACTGGTTGCTTCTGCCTGCTGGTTTTGTATAGCTTGTGCCCGTTTGAGTATCGGCTTACGTACACTCGGCCAAATCTTTAACTGGCTTAGGTTTTGCATCGCTGAATGCACCTGTAAAAGGTGCCTTTTGGCTACACTGCTGGCATATTCATGTTGTAATTTGATGCGTGAGATGGCATTTCATACTTTCTTTTTGTTAATATAATGTTTGAGTGGAGTACGTGCATGTTTAGATCAAAGTTATCAGAAATACTCATCGTCTGCCGCTACGAAGAGCCGAAACAAGCGGAATACGCAGCAATGGTTATGGTCAGGCATTTGCACTAATCTGGGTGAACGACTTGTCCGCCATGAAAGAAGTGGTACTTTACCCAGAGGATGAGGCCATATGGACAAGAAACATTGCTGCGTATGACGCTTGTGTCAGCTGTTCGTAGTGGCAGACGAATGTTTCTGATAACGTTGATCTAAACACGCAAGTACTGCACTCAAACATTATATGAACAAAAAGGCACCACGAAATGATATTTCACTCGTTAAATTACAGCATGAATATGCCAGCAGTGTAGCCGAAAGGCAACTTTTTTACAAGGTGCATTTAGCGATGCAACACCCGAGCCAGTTAAAACTTTGGCCGGGTGTACCAGGCTTAATTCACGCAGAGTATTCTGAAGCGCTTCTTCTATAGCGGTTATAAGAATAAATGCTGCAATATTCTCCTTTTTGGATCCCTCTGTAAGGTGCAGTGAATCTGTAATTTATGGAGGTGGCATTATTAACAGCTCCTTGCGAGTCAATGCAGATATGTGGCACAATTATTCGAAGTCTTCTGTTACAAATAGTGTAAAAGGATTGCCATAAAGAGATCAGTATTGGCTGTAACAGTAGGGTCATTTCTTTAACCTACACCACCTACACCGGTGTAGCGAAGCTTCATTGGAGGTAGTGGACGTTGGCTACACTGGTGTAGCTGGTGTAGGTTAAAGAAATGTCCCTAGTATTGCCATACAGAAATCAATATCAGTACTGGATTCAGAGTAGAGTGCTCCAGGGATTAGGGGTCTTTGTTACAATGTTTTATGACGACACTTATAATCTGTCGTCTATTTACTGAAATGATTGAGCCGGCGTGATAGCTCAGTGGCTATCATGTTCGTATAGCGACCTGAAAGATGCAGGTTCGATTCCGGCCTAGGCGGTCGGATTTTAATAGAGGCAAAATGCTAAAAGCCTGTGTACTCTGCACAGGTGACCGAAATTATTCCCCAGCCTTTCACTTTAGCGTCTCGTAGCCTGTATCGTCTTGGGTCTTTGAACCCCATAAAACCAAACCAAAAGATCAAGATTGCCTTTCTAGAATGGTATAGCCAGGATATGCCTTGCATTGTAAAGCACATGTGTAGAGATGGAATGGGAATTTTTTTCAGTTCCTCTGTTATTTTTTTCCTTTGTGCTGTACAGGTGAACACACCCGGATGATTGACTGCAGACAACAGGCCGCAAGAATGCTTCTGAGGAAACTAGCCGGACTGTTACTTTCAACATTTATGTTACTGTGGTGCATTCTTATGGTCCATGTATTGCATATTCCCAGCCGGAATAGCTTGGAAATAAAACTAAATTTGTAAGTATATTGATTGTGTCATTTGTGAACTCTGTCTGGTGACCTTTTTCAACGGTTGTAGACTGTCTATAGGCAGTTTATAGATAATGGTCTACTAATAGTTTAGTAGACAGAGGTCTATAGACTGTCTATAGACAATGGTCTATAGCACTGCCAGGCCACACACCTGTGGAATGTCTATAGACAGTCTATAGACATGTCTACTGGACCAGTAGATTTTGTCTGTAGACTGTCTATAGACAGTAATCTACAGGCAGTCTATGGCCATAAGTCTATAGGTCGTCTATAGTCCGTCTGTAGACAAGTGTCTATAGACGGTCTATAGACAACTCTATAGGAAATGTATGACCATAAGTCTATAGATCGTCTATAGACTGTCTATAGACCTGTGTCTATAGACTTCCTATGGACCTATAGACTTTCAGTAGACATTTGTCTATAGACTGTCTATGGACAAAAGTCTACTAAAAGTGTATGGCCATAAATCTATAGACTGTCTATAGACCAGTCTAAAGGATTTGTCTATAGACAGTCTATAGACTTCATAGACTAGTCTATAGACAGTCTATGGACTGTCTATAGAAATTTTTATAAGGGATGTGCAGGGAATTAGAGCCGGACGGCTTAGCGAATAGCATTATTGACTCTAAGTTTAATTCCCTCACTGTGTTTTTCACAGCTAAAACCCTTAAGACAGGTGCACCATTTACGTGCATAGTAAGCGAAAGTGTTACATGGCAGCACGTACTCAGTAGGTACCTACAGAAACACCTAGGCTCTCTACAAGTCCATGACCCCTTCACTGTAAAAAACTCGCTACAGGTTGTGCGGTTTCTCGAGGGTATATCTTCAGTTGGGTATATGTTCTCTGTAGATGTCGAAGATCTGTTTTATTCTGTGCCCCACGAGGATTTGTTCGGTGTTGTTAGGAGTGCTATAGAATAAATCGGAGTTGTGGATTTCCAGAACTCATGTGGTCTTACAGTGTACAATTTTGTGCGCGTTCTTGAGTTTTTTTGTGTGTTACTTTTATTTCTTTTGAGAATAAATTTTATCATCACAAACAAGGGATCTGCATTCGGTCCTTCGTACCCCCGTGCATTGTAACCTGTTTTTAGCATGTATTGACCGCGCCCTTGAGCAAAGCTTTAATGGGTAGGGAGTGCTGAAAGTTTTTAGGTATGTAGAGGACTTTCTTATTGTTTTGAAAAAACTAAACAACATTTCTTACACAGACGCAGTTGGCAGCATTCTGGAGAGCTTTCAGCAGAACGGGAGGGGATTGAGATTTACGCACGAGCTCTCTTTACAAAGATCGTTGTAGTTTTTAGACGTCAATTTTACTCTATGGGTTGATCATGTATGTTGGGAGTACGATCCGAGAAACAGAAAGAGCTTTTACCTTTTGATTCCGCCAACTCAAAAACCGTCAAGAAGTCTATTTCCGATATATGCCTGGGGTCTGCTATCTTGAAGTCGTGCCCGCATGCTATGTAGTGTAGCTTTAATAAGCAAGTGCACCGGCTACTTACGGCCGGGTTCCCCTGCGCGGTCATTGCTTCATTGCTTCTGTGGCCGAGGCCCTACTTCGCAAAACCAGGAAGGTGATTTTCGCCAAAGCGATCGTACTGGAAAGGAACTCATTTAAACGAGTAGTAGTTCCGTATATTCATAAGGTTGCCCATCATGTGAAGAAAGTGGCAAGCCGACACGGCGTTCCTGTGGTGTTTCCCGCACCGAAGAAACTCGCCCAACTTTGCTCACGCATTTCGTGCGTGAAAAAGAGGAGTGGCTGCAGGAAGAAGCACTAAGAGAAGTATGTCGAAGACTGTTCCAGTGTCGTTTACGAGATACATTTGACCTGCGGGAGGGCTTACATACGAGGTCTGTTAGAAAAGTATCCGACTTTTTTTTTTTTGCGAACACCTGATGGATATGAAACAAGCGCGCTTACAGCAGCCGACCTTGAACCCTCGTGCGCATGCACGAATTTTTTCCCGCCTGCCGATAGCGTCAGTCGCTGGGAAGCAGCGTTTGAGTGAGGGAGTGCGCAGTGCTCTCGTCGGTTTTTTGTTGCAAGGAAAATGGCGGAGCGAGAGGAGCAGCGCTACTACCTCAAATTTTGCTAGAAACTTGGCGATAGCCAAGTGGAAATTATTCGAAATGTTCAGACGGCTTTCGGTGATGATGCTATGAGCAGCACACAGATTAAGCAGCGGTGCAACTGGTTTAAAGACGGCCGCACATCCGTGGAGAGAGAGCCACGCTCCGGTCGGCCATCAACATGGCGTAATGACCAGGTAATTGCCGAAGTGAACGCTGTGGTGATGCGGGACTGTTGTGTGACTATCCGAGAAATTGCGGACCCTTATAAAAATTTCTATAGAAAGTCCATAGACTGTGTATAGAATTTAGTCTATAAAGTCTATAGACTGTCTATAGACAAATCCTTTAGACTGGTCTATAGACAGTCTATAGATTTATGGCCATACACTTTTAGTAGACTTTTGTCCATAGACAGTCTATAGACAAATGTCTACTGAAAGTCTATAGGTCCATAGGAAGTCTATAGACACAGGTCTATAGACAGTCTATAGACGATCTATAGACTTATGGTCATACATTTCCTATAGAGTTGTCTATAGACCGTCTATAGACACTTGTCTACAGACGGACTATAGACGACCTATAGACTTATGGCCATAGACTGCCTGTAGATTACTGTCTATAGACAGTCTACAGACAAAATCTACTGGTCCAGTAGACATGTCTATAGACTGTCTATAGACATTCCACAGGTGTGTGGCCTGGCAGTGCTATAGACCATTGTCTATAGACAGTCTATAGACCTCTGTCTACTAAACTATTAGTAGACCATTATCTATAAACTGCCTATAGACAGTCTACAACCGTTGAAAAAGGTCACCAGACAGAGTTCACAAATGACACAATCAATATACTTACAAATTTAGTTTTATTTCCAAGCTATTCCGGCTGGGAATATGCAATACATGGACCATAAGAATGCACCACAGTAACATAAATGTTGAAAGTAACAGTCCGGCTAGTTTCCTCAGAAGCATTCTTGCGGCCTGTTGTCTGCAGTCAATCATCCGGGTGTGTTCACCTGTACAGCACAAAGGAAAAAAATAACAGAGGAACTGAAAAAAATTCCCATTCCATCTCTACACATGTGCTTTACAATGCAAGGCATATCCTGGCTATGCCATTCTAGAAAGGCAATCGTGATCTTTTGGTTTGGTTTTAAGGGGTTCAAAGACCCAAGGCGACACAGGCTACGAGACGCTGAAGTGAAAGGCCGCGGAATAATTTCGGCCACCTGTGCAGAGTACACAGGCCTTTAGCATTTTGCCTCCATTAAAATGGGACCGCCTAGGCCGGAATCGAACCAGCAGCATCTTTCAGGTCGCTAGACGAACATGATAGCCACTGAGCTATTATGCCGGCGCATTCATTTCAGTAAATACACTACAGATTATAAGTGTCTTCATAAAACATTGTAACAAAGACCCATTATCCCTGGAGCACTCTACTCTGAATTCAGTACTGATACTGATTTCTGTATGGCAATCTTTTTACATTATTTGTAACAGAAGACTTTGAACAATTGTGCCACATATCTGCATTGACTCGCAAGGAGCTGTTAAGAATGCCACCTTCATAAAATACAGATTCAGTGCACCTTACACAGGGATCCAAAAAGGAGAATATTGCAGCATTTATTCTTATAACCGCTATAGAAGAAGCGCTTCAAAATACCCTGCGTGAAGCCTGGTATACCCGGCCAAATTTTTAACTGGCTCGGGTGTTGCATCGCTAAATGCACCTTGTAAAAAAGTGCCTTTCGGCTACACTGATGGCATATTCATGCTGTAATTTGACGAGTGAAATGTCATTTCGTGGTTCCTTTTTGTTCATAGAATGTTTGAGTGCAGTACTTGCGTGTTTAGATCAACGTTAGCAGAAATATTCTTCTGCCACTACGAACAGCTGAAACAAGCGGCAGACGCGGCAATGAATCTGGTCCATATGGCCTCATCCTCTGGGTAAACTACCACTCCTTTCATGGCGGACAAGTCGTTTACCCAGAGGAAGTGCAAATGCGCCACCAGAACCATTGCTGCGTATTCCGCTTGTTTCGGCTGTTCGTAGCGGCAGACGATGAATATTTCTGATAACTTTGATCTAAACACGCAAGTACTCCACTCAAACGTTATATTAACAAAAAGAAACTATGAAATGCCACCTCAGGTGTCAAATTACAACATGAATATGCCAGCAGTGTAGCCAAAAGGCACCTTTTTTACAAGGTACATTTATCGATGCAACACCAGAGCCAGTTAAAGATTTGGCCGTGTGTACGTAAGCCGATACTCAAACGGGCGCAAGCAATACAAAACCAGCAGGCAGAAGAAGCAACCAGTTCACCACAGATTTGCGTCTAGCTTGAAGCACAGAGATGGAACAGCATACTCATACATCTGCGCGCGCTCTTAGAAACAAGCGGGTTGCAGCGCTTCCATGCCGCGCTCATTATTCAGAAAACTCATACAGCACACAGAGGCTGCAGCTACGCCGTTTCAAAAGCAGTCGCGAGTTTGAGACAACAAATTACTGTCACGATAAAATACCGTCTGAAATTCACTTAGTTTTTCCTTCAAGTGCAGACCCAAAAGCGCAGTAAAGAGATGTGTTTCTTGCATTGAGGTAGCCTAACCCAACGCTGCTAGAAAAATCAACTAAAGCATTGAACGCGCTCAAAGTAGGAAGTATTTCAATGAAACAATTAACGCCTTCAACAGGCGCAGCTATAATAACACGAGAGCTTAATTTAATTTTAGGCGGAAATAAGCGGCGAATTACATCGGCGTTTTCGTAACGTAGCAGTCTGAAATCAGAAACACATACTTTGCCTCTCGCGCAAATGGTATTCTAGAAATCTGAGCAAGCGTGAGCGGGATTCATGAACGAACCACTCGGAACGAAATGTAAGCCACCCCTTGTCGAGCCGACCTTTACCCAGCTTTCAAGTGCCCGCCGGCCAGCGGCGGCGGCCAACGGCTCTGATGACAGACAGAGGAATCCGTACGTGTGCAACGAAGGGAGACGGGATGGAGCTTGTGGGTTCTTCGCGGTGTTTGAGCACGCCGGCCATTCGCGCCGGCAATGAATTTTATACCATCACACTATAAGCATTCCTCCAGCGCCGCTTGTCTACAACTTTGACAAACGTCTCGCGCTCCAGTGTGTAGCGTTACAAGACACCTTTGCTGAAACGTCGGCGTCCACGACGCGCACCGAGCGAGCGTCTATACGTAGCAAGAAATGCACACCTCAAAAAGAACAGCACTCCAAGGTCCACACAGGTGATAACACAAAGATTAGAAAATGAATGTAATCCACCACAGAACGAGAGTGTATGTAAGTACGTTTTCAGAGGTGCAAAGTAAATTGAGCTCACACGGCGCTAACTAACGCACAGTTCCATTTCGGCCGTCATTCACAGGCTAAACGACATTTCTGGCAGCGCATCTACCTTGAAACACGAAAAACAAAGCAGACAGCTCGCGAGGAGCGGCTTATCATCAAGGGCATCGCACAGACTGCCTTTCCGCGCGTTAGTAAAGACAGCGGCACAGAGATAAGCGGCATTAGTCGAGAACCCGATGGCTTCCGCCTTAGAAACGAAGATAGGACGTTTCTCACTGCGCACATAATCTGTTCTGCACACACAGCTCTGCTTAGAGTTGTTTAGGAGACCAAATGAATAAAATATAAACGTATAGACTTACCGTAAGCGGACGATGAAGCTGGATTTTGAAGAAAACGTAATCCGCGAAAAAAACGCCGACGCCACCGACCCACCGACGCAGCCACGCACAGGGTTGTTTGCAGCCCGAATGATTTTCCGCCGTCTCGCGGTAAAACGGTAAAACGTGAAACAGAAACCCATTTCACGGTCGTATCTTTATCGCTCGCACTCTTGCCGTGTGCAGCTTGATCTGATATCCAAGACCACAGAATGCAATTGGTTTATAAGCGTAAATTCTTCGCTTACCCTCTAAACACCTTATTGTTTACGTGAAAACAGAACCGAAATCTAACTGCTTGACCGTATACGCGCCGCATCTCCCACCGAATAGTATGTGGTACAATTATCAAATAATAATTATAATGTTGCATAGCATAACGTCTTTTTAGCGTGCATTCGTGTTTAGAAAACTGATATGCTCGACATCAGCGTGTCATCTGCTCCGAAGTAACAGGTGCAAGGGCAGGAACAAAAAAATACTGGCTTTGTGATTGTTGCGTCGGTGCACTTGTGATTGTTGCGTCGGCGAATACAAACTGCAAAGGTATAAATGGGAGATGTTAATCGCACAGAGGACCAGGCTCTTTGAGACTATTCTGAGGTGTTTCTAAGGGATGGGCGCTTCCTTGAATTCTCACACCCGTCTTTCCCTCTTTATTTTAAGCACGTTTTAAAGAGAAATGTAGAAGCGTTGATGAAATGTTTCTGATTTCAGCGCGTTGGACAGTAACAATCGAAAGATGGAATGGAATTGTGTAGAGCGATTCCTTTAAGGGACAGCGTATTCATTCGATGTAGTACAGTTTGCTGCGCCCTTACTCCAAGAACGGCTGCCTTTCCTCGGCTTACTTGTTAGCATTAAATATTTAATTGTATTGACAATATACGTCACGATATAACGAAAAGGAGCTTGTCAAGGCTCCTGAAAACTATATACAGGAGGGTGTTGTAATGGCCTTACGCAATACTTTTTAATTTCCGTAATAGCGAAGGAGGCGGGGGACTCCCGACATAGTTGCGGTCACCAGATGCAGGTCCCCACAGCATGCAGTGCAAAAATAAATTGACATTGTTCTATACTTAGTCGAAAGTCAGTGTATCGAACATTGTTAGATAAAATTAGGATTGTTATAGACTGGTCTATAGACAGCAGACTATCTATAGTGTACAGTGTATAGACGAAAGGAAATTGAGGTACTTGTAGACTGTAGTCTATAGGGAGTCTATAGACCGTCTATAGACGAAAGTAAATTGAAGCAGCTATAGACCGTAGTCTATAGAGAGTCTATAGACCGTCTACAGACGAAAGGAAATTGAAGCAGCTATAGACCGTAGTCTATAGAGAGTCTATAGACCGTCTACAGACGAAAGCAAATTGAGCCAGCTATAGACTTTGGTCTATAGAACGTCTATACACAAAAAGAAATTGAGGCAACTATAGACCTTGGTCTGTAGAGAGTCTATAGACCGTCTATAGACGAAAGGAAATTGTGGCAGCTATAGACCTTAGTCTATATCGAGTCTATAGACCGTCTATAGACGAAAGGAAATTGAAGCAGTTATAGACTTTAGTCTATAGAGAGTCTATAGACAAAAGGAAATTGAGGCAGCTATAGACCTTAGTCTATAGCGAGTCTATAGACCATCTATAGACGAAAGGAAATGAAAGTAGTTATAGACTTCAGTCTATAGGGAGTCTATAGACCGTCTATAGACGAATGGAAATTGAGACAGCTATAGACCTTAGTCTATAGATAGTCTATAGACCGTCTATAGACAAAAGGAAATTGAGCCAGCTATAGACTTTAGTCTACAGAGTGTCTATAGACCGTCTATAGACGAAAGGAAATTGAGGTAGTTATAGACTTAAGTCTATAGAGAATCAATAGACCGTCTATAGACTAAAGGAAATTGAGGCAGCTATAGACTTTAGTCTATAGAGAGTCTATAGACAGTCTATAGACAAAAGGAAATTGAGACAGCTATAGACTTTAGTCTATAGATTTTCTATAGACTGTCTATAGACAAAAGTAAAAGTCTATAGGATGTCTATAGAGTCTATAAAAAGTCTATAGAAAGTCTATAGACCATTTTTATAAGGGGAAGAGGTGGACATCAGCAATTTTTCTGCACATTCCATTATCACCGAAGATTTGGCCATGGAGAGAGTTGCGGCGAAATTCGTGCCGAAGCTGCTGACGGTGGAGAAAAAGCAGCTTCGTGTTGAAGTCTCACAGGAGATGCTGGATTCCACAAACAGTTACCCTGACTTCACCGACGCCGTAATCACTAGTGACGAGTCTTGGGTGTACGGGTACGACCCGGAAACCAAATCCCAGTCGTAACAGAGGACGCATTCCACGTCACCAAGACCAAAGAAGGCCCGACAAGTGCGCAGCAATGTCAAAGTGATGCTGACTGCTTTTTTGACTCCCTCCGTGTGGCACACGACGAGTACGCACCCCACAGGGTCAAAGAAAGACTAAACAGTACTACAGGGACGTCCTCCATCGCCTACGTGGTACTATGCGGCGCAAGAGACCGGAATTGAGGTCAACAAGAAATTGGCGCATCCCTCGCGGCACTGCTCCTGCACATTCCTCGCATTTGATTCAGACGTTTCTGGCGAAAAACCAGACTCCTGTAGTTCAACAGGCTCCTAACTCTCCTGATATGTCCCCCTACGGCTTCTGGCTGTTTCCTAAAATCAAGAGGTCATTGAAAGGAGCGCGATTTAACAAAAGAAAGGACATTATGGCTGCAACGACAGCAGAGCTAAATTCCATTTCGAAAAGGGTCTTTTCGGAATACTTCCAACAATGGCAGCACCGCAGATGCATATGGAGCCCCAAGGAGACTACTTTGAAGGTTGTTAGGTTTCTAACGCTCCAGTTATGCCAGTTTTTTTTCTTCGGCCAAAGGTCGGATACTTTTCTAACAGACCTCGTATGCCAGACCGGGCGGTGTGTCAATGACCGGGCAGGGGAACATTTGCAGAGCGTGCGAGCAGCGGCTGAAGGAGATAAAGATAGTTGGCAGAGGCGGTGATAAGACGGCACGGGAATTATTAGAAGCCTTTCACATCAGGAAGAGGGGGCATGACTGTGTGAGTGGCACGTCGGTTAATCTTTTACACGCAGAGTACAGGTATCTTGAGCACGTATTGTGAACTGACGATGTGTTTCTTTACTGTGCATGTCTCGTTTTATGTATATATTTTTGCTCTCTTACATTGCGAATAAATCAGATGAAGTTAGCGCCTGTCCTCCCTTATAAAAATTTCTATAGACAGTCCATAGACTGTCTATAGACTATAGTCTATGAAGTCTATAGACTGTCTATAGACAAATCCTTTAGACTGGTCTATAGATAGTCTATAGATTTATGGCCATAAACTCTTAGTAGACCTTTGTCTATAGAGAATCTATAGAAAAATGTCTACTGAAAGTCTATAGGTCTATAGCAAGTCTATAGACACAGGTCTATAGACAGTCTATAGACGATCTATAGACTTATGGTCATACGTTTCCTATAGAGCTGTCTATAGACCGTCTATAGACGGACTATAGACGACCTATAGACTTATGGCCATAGACTTCCTGTAGTTTACTGTCTATAGACAGTCTACAGACAAAAGTCTACTGGTCCAGTAGACATATGTCTATAGACTGTCTATAGACATTTCATAGGTGTGTGGCCTGGCAGTGCTATAGACATTTGTCCATAGACAGTCTATAGACGTGTGTCTACTAAACTATTAGTAGACCATTATCTATAGACTGCCTATAGACTGTCCACAATCATTGAAAAAGGTCACCAGACAGAGTTCACACATGAAACAATCAATATACTTACAAATTTAGTTTATTTCCAAGCTATCCAGGCTGGGAATATGCAACACATGCACCATAAGAATGCACCACAGTAACGTAAAAGTTGAAAGTAACAGTCTGGCTAGTTTCCTCAGAAGCATTCTTACAGCCTGTTGTCTGCAGTAAATCATCCGGGCATGCTCACCTGTACAGCACAAAGGAAAAAAATAATATAAGAGGAACTGAAAAAAAATCCCATTCCATCTCTACACATGTGCTTTACAATGCAAGGCATATCCTGGCTATGCCATTCTAGAAAGGCAATCTTGATCTTTTGGTTTGGTTTTATGGGGTTCAAAGACCCAAGGCGACACAGGCTACGAGACGCTGAAGTGAAAGGCTGGCGAATAATTTCGGTCACCTGTGCAGAGTACACAGGCCTTTCACATTTTGCCTCTATTAAAATGCGACCGCCTAGGCCGGAATCGAACCTGCATCTTTCAGGTCGCCATACGAACATGATAGCCACTGAGCTATCACGCCGGCTCAATCATTTCAGTAAATGCACGACAGATTATGAGTGTCGTCATAAAACATTATAACAAAGACCCCTAATCCCTGGAGCACTCTACTCTGAATCCAGTACTGATATTGATTTCTGTATGGCAATACTGTTACAGCCAATACTGATTTCTTTATGGCAATCCTTTTACACTATTTGTAACAGAAGACTTCGAACAATTGTGCCACATATCTGCATTGACTCGCATGGAGCTCTTAAGAATAACACCTCCATAAAATACAGATTCAGTGCACCTTACAGAGGGATCAAAAAAGGAGAATATTGCAGAATTTATTCTTATAACCGCTATAGAAGAAGCGCTTCAGAATACCCTGCGTGAATTAAGCCTGGTATACCCGGCCAAATTTTTAACTGGCTCGGGTGTTGCATCGCTAAATGCACCTTGTAAAAAAGGTGCCTTTCGGCTACACTGCTGGCATATTCATGCCGTAATTTGACGAGTGAAATGTCATTTCGTGGTTCCTTTTTGTTTATATAATGTTTGAGTGGAGTACTTGCGTGTTTAGATCAACGTTATCAGAAATATTCGTCTGCCACTACGAACAGCTTAAGCAAGCGGCATACACAGCAATGGATCTGGTCCATATGGCCTCATCCTCTGTGTAAAGTACCACTCCTTTCATGGCGGACAAGTCGTTTACCCAGATTAGTGAAAATGCGCCACCAAAACCATTGCTGCGTATTCCGCTTGTTTCGGCTCTTCGTGGCGGCAGACGATGAATATTTCTGATAACTTCGATCTAAACATGCAAGTACTCCACTCAAACATTATATTAACAAAAAGAAACTATGAAATGCCATCTCACGCGTCAAATTACAACACGAATATGCCAGCAGTGTAGCCAAAAGGCACCTTTTTACAAGGTGCATTTTGCGATGCAACACCTAAGCCAGTTAAAGATTTGGCCGAGAGGTACGTAAGCCGATACTCAAACGGGCACAAGCTATACAAAACCAGCAGGAAGAAGCAACCAGTTCACCACAGATTTGCGCCTATAACTTGAAGCACAAATACGGAACAGCATACTCATACATCTGCGCGCGCTCTTAGAAAGAAGCGGAATGCAGCGCTTCCATGCCGCGCTCATTATTCAGAAAACTAATACAGCCCACAGAGGCTGCAGCTGCGCCGTTTCAAGAGCAGTCGCGAGGTTGAGACAGCACATTACTGTCACGATAAAATACCGTCTGAAAGTCACTTAGTTTTTCCTTCAAGTGCAGCTCCAACAGCGTAGTAGAGAGGTGTGTTTCTTACATGGAGGCAGCCTAACCCAACGCTGCTAGAAAAATCAGCGAAAGCATTGAACGTGCTCAAAGTAGGAAGTATTTCAATGAAACAATTAACGCCTTCAACAGGCGCAGCTATAATAACACGAGAGCTTAATTTAATTTTAGGCGCAAATAAGCGGCGAGTCATATCGGTGCTTTCGTAACGTAGCAGTCTGAAGTCAGAAACGCATACTTTGCCTCTCGCGCAAATGGTATTCTAGAAATCTGTGCACGCGTGAGCGGGATTCATGAACGAACCACTCGGAACGAAATGTAAGCCACCTCTTGTCGAGCCGACCTTTACCCAGCTTTCAAAATGAAGTGCCCGCAAGCCAGCGGCGGCGGCCAACGGCTTTGATGACAGACACGGACGAATCCATACATGTGCAACGAAGGGGAGATGGGATGGAGCTCGTAGGTTCTTTGCGGTGTTTGAGCACGCCGGCCATTCGCGCCAGCACCGAATTTTATTAACCCATCACACTACAAGCATTCCTCCAGCGCCGCTTGAATACAACTCTGACAAACGTCTCGCGCTCCTGTCTATAGCGTTACAAGACACCTTTGCTGAAACGTCGGCGTCCACGACGCGCACCGAGCGAGCGTCCATACGTAGCAAGCAATGCACACCTCAAAAAGAACAGCACTCCATGGTCCAGACAGGCGATAACACAAAGATAAGAAAATAAATGTAATCCACCACTAAAAGAGACTATATGTAAGTACGTTTTCGAAGGTGCAAAGTAAATTGAGCTCACACGGCGCTAACTAACACACAGTTCCATTTCGGCCGTCATTCAGAGGCTGAACGACATTTCTGGCCGCGCATCTACCTTGAAACACGAAAAATCTAGTAGACAGCTCGCGAGGAGCGGCTTATCATGAAGGGCATCGCACAGACTGCCTTTCCGCGCGTTAGTAAAGACAGCGGGTCAGAGATAAGCGGCATTAGTCGAGAACCCGATGGCTTCCGCCTTAGAAACGAAGATAGGACCTTTGTAACTGCGCACATAATCTGTTCTGCACACACAGCTCTGCTTAGAGTGGTTTAGGAGACCAAATGAATAAAATATAAACGTGTAGACTTACCGTAAGCGGACGATGAAGCTTGATTTTGAAGAAAACGTAATCCGCGAAAAGCACGCCAACGCCATTGATGCAGCCACGCACAGGGTTGTTTGCAGCCCGAATGATTTTCCGCCGTGTCGCGGTAAAATGGGTAAAACGTGAAACAGAAACCAATTTCACGGTCGTATCTTTATCGCTCGCCCTCTTGCCGTGTGCAGCTTGATCTGATATCCAAGACCACAGAAGGCAATTGGTTTATAAGCTTAAATTCTTCGCTTACCCTCTAAAAGCTTATTGTTTTCGTGAAAACAGAACCGAAATCTAACTTCTTGTCGGTATACGCGCCGCATCTCCCACCGAATAGTATGTGGTACAATTCTCAGACAATAATTATATGGTTGCATAGCACAGCGTCTTTTTTGCGTGTGTTCGTGTTTAGAAAACTGATATGCGCCACATCAGCGTGTCATCGGCTCCGAAACAACAGGTGCAAGGGTAGGAACGAAAAAATACTGGCTTTGTGATTGTTGCGTCGCAGCACTTATTCACGTGTATAGAAACTGCAAAGGTAGAAATGGCAGATGTTAATCGCACAGAGGACCAGGCTCTTTGAGATTAATCTAAGATGTTTCTAAGGGATGGGCGCTTCCTTGAATTCTCAAACCCGTATTTCCCCCTTTATTTTCAGGACGCTTGAAAGAGAAATGTAGAACCGTTTATGAAATGTTTCTGATTTCAGCACGTTGGACAGTAACGATCGGGAATGGAATTATGTAGAGCGATTCCTTTAAGGGACAGCGCATTCGTTCAATGTAGTACAGTTTGCGGGCGCACTTCAAGAATGGCTGCCTTTCCTCGGCTTACTTGTTAGCATTAAATATCTAATTGTATTGACAATATACGTCAGGGTATAACGAAAAGGAGCTTGTCAATGCTCCTGAAAACAATATACAGGAGAGTGTTGTAATGGCCTTAAGCAATACTTTTTAATTTCCGTAACAGCGAAGGAGGTGGGGGACTCCCGACATTGTTGCGGTCACAAGATGCAGGTCCCCTCAACATGCAGTGCAAAAAGAAATTGACATTGTTCTGGACTTAGTCGAAAGTCAGTGTATCGAACATTGTTAGATAAAATTACGATTGTTATAGACTGGTCTATAGGCAGTAGACTATAGTGTACAGTCTATAGACGAAAGGAAATTGAGGTAGTTGTAGACTGTAGTCTATAGAGTCTATAGACCGTCTATAGACCGTCTATAGACGAAACGAAATCGAGGCAGCTATAGACCTTGGTCTATCGAGAGTCTATAGACCGTCTATAGACGAAATGATATTGATATTGTGGCAGCTATAGACCTTAGTCTATAGACCGTCTATAGACGAAAGGAAATTGAAGCAGTTATAGACTTTAGTCTATAGACAGTCTATAGACAAAATGAAATTGAGGCGGCTATAGACCTTAGTCTATAGCGAGTCTATAGACCGTCTATAGACGAAAAGAAATTGAAGCAATTATAGAATTTAGTCTATAGACAGTCTATAGACAAAAGGAAATTGAGGCGACTATAGACCTTAGGCTATAGCGAGTCTATAGACCGTCTATAGACGAAAGGAAATGGAGGTAGTTATAGACTTCAGTCTATAGAGTCTATAGACCGTCTATAGACAAAAGGAAATTGAGCCAGCTATAGACTTTAGTCTATAAAGTGTCTATAGACAGTCTATAGACAAAAAAATTGAGCCAGCTATAGACTTTAGTCTATAAAGTGTCTATAGACAGTCTATAGACAAAAGGAAATTGAGGCAGCTATAGACCTTAGTCTATAGAGAGTCTATAGACACTCTATAGACGAAAGGAAATTGAGGCAGCTATAGACCTTAGTCTATAGAGGGTCTATAGACTGTCTATAGACGAAAGGAAATTGAGGTGGCTATAGACCTTAGTCTATAGAGAGTCTATAGACCGTCTATAGACAAAAGGAAATTGAAGCAGCTATAGACTTTAGTCCATAGATTTTCTATAGACTGTCTATAGACAAAAGGAAAAGTCTACAGGATGGCTATAGAGTCTATAAAAAGTCTATAGAAAGTCTATGGACCATTTTCATAAGGGCTGTGTGTTTCCTCTTCTTATGTGCTTGTTCTTGAGCGCTTAAATACATTTCAAAATAAGATTGTGGTAACTAGAAATTTTGCGATTAGAGAGAGTATAGAGGTGAAGGGGTAGTTGGTTTCGAGCCGTTGCGGACAATTTTGAGCTCACTAAAAAGTAAACGAACACAAAAGGCCAGAAAGAAGAATAAAAATAATGAGAATGGTATTGATTGAAGGGACGCATATAAAGCAGAGTTGACCGTGTATTGAAACCACAGCTTACCTTATTGCCAAACAAATCTGTGAAGTTGAGTAATTAATAATATATGAATATTTTCAATTAGAACTCATAACTATGTGGACCTCTCGAAGCCTATTGCGGCATTGGGGGGGGATGCATGGCAGCCGAGGGCATCTGTTAACTGTCAAGGTACTATCACTCATCTGGACTGCAGTAAAAAGATATGCTGTGTTTGTTAAATGCAGCCAAGCACCGGGGGTTGTTTCTTACCCTTGTTGCTGAGAGGTGATAACACCTCCCTGTCTCGAAATCTCTGTAAGGTGAGGAAAGCCCCCGTCCTCAAATTTCGACATTTATTGATTTTAGCTATGGCGTCCGGCCTCCACTATACGGCTGAGAATCAAACCTGCTTCCCTAGTTACTTTCTGTGAGCACCGTACATCAATTGACTGAAACACTGAGCTAGAAAGTCATCTGAAAAAAAAATACACACATATATAAAAATGCCGAGCCGAACCTACATTTCTTAGCAAAAGAAAACATCTAATCATACAGTCATTTCAGGGCTAGTGAAACATAATTCTCGGGAACGCATTCAACATATATATTGCGCGTGCTAAGCAAAACAAAAATTTTCGGCGGTTTAAAGCCACTTTACAGAAGAGGAGCATTACCATGGCAGAGACTATGCGCCCCCATTGCATTGAGTTATGCAGAGGGGGATGCGTGGAACAACAGGTCCGCCAAATTAATTAATAAAAGAGAACCAGAAATGTTCGTGGCTAGATATACCAAACTGTAATCAATGATTGGATGTGTGCGCGAGTTCCGTCGGGCTGTCTTTTTTCTGCATTGTTCGCGAATAACTTTTCATTCGACGCCGGCAGGAAAGCATAGCAGGCGCCAAGTGCTGCGCTGATGTTTCTGGATTTTTTATCTATATGGTGCTTTAAACGTGAATCGCATCTCATTCGTACATAAATCATGTGGAACATAAGGCGTCCGCATGACCTCCAAGGGATATCTAGGGCGACGACTGTAGTGAGTTTCCCTCTTCATAATATTAATATGCTGGGGTTTTTCTCTCACATAACAAGAGCTTTTCTTGTTCAGAAGTTCGGCGTCACAGCTGTTTTTTTTCTTTTCGCCGCCACTATGAAACAAACTTGTCCTGCTGTGGTGTCTCAGTGGTGTCTTAGGTGCTGGCCCGAAAGACGCGGGTTTGATCCCGGCCTCAACGATCGCATTTCGAAGAGGCGAAATGCTAGAGACCCGTGCACAGTGTGATGTTAGACACGTTAAAGAACCCCTGGTGTTCGAAATTGCCGGAGCCTTTCATTAGGGCGTCCCTCATAGCCTGAGCGGCTTTGGGAAATTAAACCTGGGTGAACAATAAACAAAACCGAAAAACTCGTAACCAAATTTGCCGGAACTGTCCAGCGTAGGCGATTGGCATGTTTCAATTTTCTGCGCTTTGTTTATGTTCACGCCTCATTACACAGTAAAAGTACTCTGCTGGGAGCGATAATAAAGAGGTTCCTAATCCATTGCTTTTACTGCGAAATACTAGTATTGCGAAAGCAATACTAGTTGCAATTTCAGCCCATCGCGTAGCGAGGCCGGTAGCTACCATATTAGCATATTGGATTGGATTGGATTGGATTGGACTGTCTGGACTGGATTGGATTGTATAACCGATGCATCACCACAGTTCTAACCACAAGCACCACCACCAGCTACATTACCAGCTGAATAATGGCGTAGCTACGGATATTGCTTTCGCTATTACCGGGCTTAACCAATCTAAGCCACAGCCATTTTTTTGTTGTTATCCTCACGTTGACGAAGCGCACTTCTGGAATTTACGAACAGTTAGTGCGGCGATACATGAGATAATGTTTTTTCCTGTTTTTTTTTTTGCTCATAGGAGCCCTGTTTGCAGTGAAAGTGCACTCTTTGGCATTGTGATGAATGTATACATCAAACTAGGTGAACATCAACCACATCCAAGTGCGCCTTTAAAGCGCGGTCTTGTTTGAGTGTAGCGTGTTTAGCTATATCTTCTCGATTACACTGTAATCGAAGCCCTGCAGTACAAGCGCAAATGCTCCCTCATTTCATTAATCACCTTAGCGGTGAGTCTATTAGTAACTTTACTTTCCTTGAAAACTAAATGTTTCCTTAGGTATGCTCTCAAACTCTAAACATCGCATAATTTTTTCAGTTGATTCTGATCAGAACAGAATAGAAGCGACAGGCTACTGGACCACATCAGCGCTTTATATATTTCGGTATCCAAGCCCGGGTGAGTGAAATCTGAATTCGCATTAGAAGTTCGGTCAAGATGCCGGTAATACGGCCTCATTCTTTAGATAATAAAGATCTTCAATGTCTGTCTCCTTAAGGATACTGTGTTATATATACCACTAGTGAGAGTTCGTTGGGTTCTTCCCCAGGGACACTCATGCTATTTCTAAAAGCAACGAAGCGTTACAGCGATTATTCATGCGATCAGATAGCAATTACATGAAAGGAAATGCCATGAAAATGAAGCTTATTGTTTTGGGGCTGTAGGAAAGACGATCGCTACAAAAGAAGAGATAAATCTTGGAGGTTCAAAAATGAATGCTGCTCTCATTAGCAACGTCCTGGACGTGCGTTCTCTGAATCAGGCAGTGCGACAAATATCCTCTTTGAAGAAGCACTTAGCTCGATGACGTGGACAATGAACACAACTCATTATCTTGTTCTAGATAAAGGAAAAATATGCTTTATAAAGGCCGCTGCATGTTGGACATAACTTAATTTTTTATATAGCCTAAATCCAGCGACGATAATATGAACAAACTTATTCTCATAGAACAGTCAGTGCAAAATGCTTGAACAGAGTCTTCATCCTAGGTCTTTGCGAAATTTATTTTTTTCGAAAACGACTGAAATATACCAATTATGGCTAATGTATGCATATCTTGACAAGAGTACAGAAAATTAGAGGGGACGCTGAGCTCCGCCTTAAGGTCATGACGCAATAGCTTTACTAGGTTAACGCCCATATTTGCGCAAGTGATAATTCTCGAGTTTACTCATAGGTCCCTGACAGTCTTCTTACCGCTCCTGGCGCAGTGCTGGAGCGGTTAGGCGATGGCCATACGATGGCAGCTTCTATCAGCGGTGAAGCTTGCGCGACCCACACTGCTCCTCCTGGGCAATTTCTTGCGATCATTCTTTATCTTAACAGCTACCTTCCACGGTTGTCAGTTTGCTCACAATCCAGTGGGCAAGTTGTGATGACGTCAAACGGTCACATGACCTAGGCTGCCCACCTATGTTGCTTTTACAGGAATATTTCGCTCTCACAGTCGGTGCTGACGCTGGTGTCGACGCCGGATTTTGTTCACAGCTGGAGCCTTAACGCTGTCGTGTTAATAAACTGCTTACCAATTTATCATTAGCGTCTGCATGAGCTGTTACATACTATCAGGGTTACTCAATATTAGAGTACCCCATAGTGGCGCTCGTCCGCCGCGGTGGCTCAGTGGTTATTGTGCTCGGCTGCTGACCCGAAAGACGCGAATTCGATCCCGGCCGCGGCGGTCGAATTTCTATGGAGGCGAAATTCTAGAAGCCCGTGTACTGTGCAACGTCAGCGCACGTTAAAGAACCCCAGGTGGTCGAAATTTCCGGAGCCCTCCACTACGGCGTCCCTCATAGCCTGAGTCGCTTTGGGACGTTAAACCCCATAAACCAAACCAAACTAAACTCACTGTGGCGCTCGAACTATCGTAAACTGGTGCGCAAGGCTTGGTTGCATAGTTTAATAAATCACTCATCATGTTCTTCATGTACTATTAGGCTCTTCAACATGACTTTCTTTCTTGAAGCTTGATTTTTCTTTTCAATAGTCTCGAGTAATGTGTACTTCAAAGTTGTTAGGCTATCAGGCCGATTAATGTTTTTTGATATCTTAATATCTATCTGATGTGCATAATGAACATTGTCCGTCACTTCTAATAATGCATTCTATTAACCTTGCCTCTTTCACAATCTTCACAAACCATTGTTACACTTGCAAGTTTTTAAATCTTGTATACCCTTTCTGCTTGTGAAGTGTATTTTTTAAATGCACCTTGGGTTTTGTCTTCAAACTCCGCCCATGAAATTACGCAACCAATTGCTTTTACCTTTGCTTCTTTTCGCAAGCTATAAATCGTGAAAAAAAAAGGTTTTTTTTTTATCGGGGTTTAACCTCCCAAAGCGACTGAGGCTATGAGGGACACCGTAGTGAAGGGCTCATAAAAATTTGAGCATGTGCGGTTTTCAACATGCACAGAAAAAAAAAGAGCTTGCCCCCGTAGATTCAATGCAAAGTATTTGCGTACACTTCGAACTATTTGGAACTTCGAACGATTAAAATCAACTGCCACTGTTTCGAGATTGCGAACCGTAGGCAGTAGAAAATATGTTGCAATACTATATACCATGCTTACCAGCCGCGTAGTTCGAAATTGAAAAGTAAAGCAGCAGTGAAAACCAGAATCGAAGAATCAGGAAAAGTTTTCAAGGCCTTACCTAAAGCTGGGCGGAGGCAGCGGCTCGTGGCTGTGATCTTGAAGGACAAAGCCAGCACTTTTACACGTCAGATATCGTACAGCACAAAAAGAATTGTACGTTTCTTTTTATGGCGGAGGGAAAAAAAGAGGAATGATAACTTATAATGCATTGCGCTCTCTTTCATCATATCATAGTAATGTAGGCCATGGAATATTCATATTAAGTGAGGTTTCTAATGCACACATGTGTTTAACGGCAACATCTCTGTCTCACCATATGGAAAAAATTTATTTTCATCCGCTATTTCATCTACGACACAAGGGTTCTAAAAAATGCAGTCTGTACTGTCATCGAATGTAGAGGTAAGCATGAAATGCTGTTCAGTACCGGTGTAGCCCTTTCTTAGGTGGTCGTCGCCAAAGTATTGATACGGGTGGTGTCCAGATGATCGCACGCAATACCCTTCCACAAAGAACTTCTGACGCCGACCTCGCTGAGGCGCATAAAATGGAAGAAATGAACCCGGTAGTGATCATGCGAGTAGTGATCATACGCAAAGACTCTAAGCTTAGTGAGTCCCGAGTCAAACTTAATTTCTTTTCAGGAGCTCGCAACTGTCCAGCACAACTATAACATCCACATGCCTAACTCTGGAGGGATAGCGCCTGCACCAGACTAAACCATTAGTGCCATACTTACGGTTCTTTTTTGCAGACTCCTCGCATGTGTTCATAGTTTGGCTCCAAGATGGGGTGTTCAGGATTACAAACTTCACATCTGCGTTAATTCCGCAGCTTCGGGCGTGGTGGCTTACGAGCAACGACGAGATGCAGTCCCGGTGCGACTCGCTGCCGCCGGCAAGCTGATCTTCACCGTGATACCAGAGGTTTCGACGATTCGCACAGCCTACTGGAGCTCACCGCGTGCCGGTTCTTTTAATGTGCTGGCAGCAAGTAGGGAAAACTCCGCTTCAAACCAGAATGCAAAGTTTTCCCTCCGGTTCGGCGGAGTTCCCGAAAGATGTTTGCTTGAGCTTTAGTGCGAAAGCACAATTCCGATATGGGTAAATTGCGAGCAAGATCTTGCGATGGTTGTGGACTTGAGACAATTGGAAGCAAGGAATAAAAATAAATGGGATTCTGACACGCTGCGCGAGCAGGTCAGCTTCGCTGGCCACTGCGCGTGAGCACTAGGCTCTCTCCGCAGATGGACATGCCTCGTGTTAAGCCGCAACACACACTCGTGCTGTGTATTGCACATCGTCGTCTTGATCAACTAATGCTATTATCACACTAATATTCGCCCTTTGAGCTATGTGGCGTTACAGATAGAGATATATGCGCTGAATGCGTTGGCGTAGACAAATTTGTGGCAGAAACAAGGTACTAGAGCAACACGCGCTCGTGTTGACAACACTGATGCAGAATCGCGGCATAGGACCATAGACCGCCGGCGGACTCGTACATTGGGTATACTTGCACTTACAATGAAAAAATTGATCACGCGCATAACTGGCTTTGCATCGCAAAGACACCCTGGAGCTGGCCAATGCATTCCTAACCAGAAAACCCTGTATTCGGCACCGCCCCTCCACCTGCGCAAATGGGATGAGAATGCTGTCGAAGTGATTCTCTGCAAAATTTATAAGAGAGCTCTCGACCTCCTCATTGCAACATCCAACCAACCTGACCTCGGCCTGGGGATGACGAACAACTTTGGGGAGCTACATCCCCTCCCCCGTTTGTTTGCTACCCGGCGGACCATATCGTCCCCCCCTGATCCCCCACCTTGCGGAGATCTTTCAGCGTGATGTCAATCTTGCGTGATGTCAATCAGATTCCCAACACTCTGATTTCGTCGTGTTTAGGTATCGGGCCACTAAGCAGACAGAGGGCAATTTGGGTTGTGCACTTTGGACTGGGACGTATGTGCACGCATTCCGATTTGCTCGGGGAGCACTCAAGGCCGCGGCGGCGTGCATAATCGTCCACAATAGCCGCCGCTTCCTGCAAGTTCTCCTCGATTTCTCCAACCGATCCGTATGTTGCCCAGAGGGTGACGTCGTCCGCCTGCAGGGCATGCTGCACACAGGGGACCTCACCGAGCAAGGTAGGGAGCTTCATCATCGCCAGATTGAAGAGAAGAGGCGAGACTACTGCTCCCCGTGGAGTCCCTCGCGTACCAAGGTGGTACGGGCCATGTTCACTGTCTTGGAGTTGGATATATGATTGCCGATTTGTGAGGAATTGCTTGATGTATTGGAATGTGTTATACCCACAGTCCACTTGGGACAGGTGGGAGAGGGCGATATCATGCGTCCCATTACCCAAAACGCCCTGCAAGTGCAGTGCGAGTGCCACCTTGTCGTTGCTAGGGTGCTCGACAGGATCAAGAATCCCTCATGACGTTGCAGCAGCACATCTCGTGCGGACAGGTGTGGGCAGAACCCGTAGATGGTGTCTGCAAAAGCGTTGTGTGTTTCTAGGTAGGTGGAAAATCTGTCACAGACCATAGTCTCGATCAACTTCCCCACGCAAGAAGGGACAGAGATGGTCCGGAGGTTGTCGGTGTTGAGCGCTTTGCCTGGTTTGGGTATCAATTTGACGAAAGACGTCTTCCAATCCACCAGAAGAGGCGTACCTCCCGCCCAGATAGTATGCAATATTGGAGCAGCCGCTCGTAGGCCGGTTCCAGTAGGTTAGCCAGAAGTTTCACCTTCACCTTGTCCCTGCCCACGGGTGTGAGTTGCTCGTTGAAGATGTTTTTGGGCTGAGGTTCGGGTTTGGTTCGGATCAATAAGGGTTGAGAAAAGGCGCCACGTGCTCCGGTTCGACATTTGTCTTGCAGAATTGTTCCATCGGTCTACCCAGTTCGAGTCGGCGAGTTGGGCCGCATACTCTGCCGCTTGTTGGGTGAGTTCCGCGATGCGGATTTTAAGTTGCCGACTATGCTTCTGCCGGCGCCAACGGCAGACGAGGCTGTGCCGAGCCTCCCAGAGGTGAAGGAGGCAGTTGTCTACCGCCGGGTTCGCCTCTGAGAGCTGAACGTGCTGTTCGGTATCTTTGAGTTGACAGGTGAGGTGTTGTGACCAGGTAGTGTTACCTTGATCCGCTATAGCGGCAGGGTAAGTTGTGTTGGATCTAAATTTGGCCCAGTCAGGAAGGGTTGCTTTAGTGTTGGGTGTTGTAAGCGGTTTGGTGCGGCCTGTGTTCGCAAGAATGCGGTGGTCGCTACCCAGGGTTTCCAAGGTGATGTGCCGTTCTGCATATCTAATATTTTTGGTAAAGGTGATATCTGGGCTCGAGTCGCGTGCCACGGAATTTCAAATGCCAGAGAGTTGTGCAGGGTCCGTGCGAAGAGTGAGGCTCAACGTTGACGCAAGTTCCGTTAGCTTGCGTCATCGTTTTTCTTCACGTATATACTCCCAAAGAGGTTGGGGCCATTCAAGTCCCCAAAGATTATGAGGGGTCCCTGTTCGCTACCTTTATCGCGGGACTGAATAAGTCTGCAAAGGTGTGACATTTGAAAGTTTGTGAGAGGTATAAACGTTGAATACATATAATGGGAGGTTTTGCTTGCATAGTGGAAGGATGGTCCCCATCACATACGAGAAAAGCCGTATAATATTTATGCACGCAGAGGCAGCTCTGCGCATCACGCTGATATACTGAGTAATTTGTGAAAGTGGCTGCATCCGTGATGGGTGCGTCAAGCTCCTCGTTGGGAGCTCCGTCGTATTCTGGGAGGGTGGTACTATGGCTATCGCCAATGTACATGCTGATTAGTTTGTCCAGAAATTTTGCACCTGTTTCCTCAAAAGCGTGCCTGGCTTTTGATAATCTAATTCCCGATTGGGTTTTTGAATTGGCTGGATCAAATATTGTGTGCCAACAGACCCCACGTTTTGGAAAGGCTCATGCGCCCTTCCAACGCATCACATCTGCTACACCAATTTTCGCATAATTTGATCGCATAATTTTCAATTTTTTTATGTCTAGCGACCCTCCTTCGAAGATTACGGTTCCATTTTTGCTTCTTGAACTCCGCTTCATGCCATGTTTTGCCTTCCACATGGGAAGCAGTTTGCTATCAACTATCTATGGGGCATCGTCCCCCTCAAGCGCCTTTGTTGCTTCTCCAACGCGACTATTGAGGGTTTCCGTCCATTTCTCTGTTTGTGGTTTTTCCTGTGGCAGCTTTCTCTCTATTCCAAAATATTTTTTATTCCGTTACCCTCAGTTGACGCGCACGACTTGTCTTAACTCCTTTTTTAAGGATCGAGGCCAGATCGAAGCCAGATCGAGGCCAGATCGAGGCCAGATCGGGGCCGAAATTTTTCTCTGAATTTTGCCAATTCAGGTTTGTCACATTTTTGGAGGTCTTGTCAGGTTAGAGGAAGTGCCTGCAATCACGCTGTTGCCCGCCCTGGATGCACTACTGGGGTCCGTGTGCAGGGTGAGTCCCGGCTCGTACGCGGCCTCCAATATCTGCCTGCCTGTGGGACCTTGTTTAGCGTGACCCCATTCCAGCTAGGCGGAATTAAAGTTCGGTCCGACAATTAGCAAGGGATTAGTCCCGGTTTCCTTAATCGATTTTCGAAAGAGGGCCCTGAATCTAACCTTTCTCTGCTGTGGGGTACTGTACAAACTTCAGAGGAACACGCTCCCGTTCCATTTTCGCTCCATTCCACGCTCTATTTTTGTCCCGTCAGAACTTCCAATACCACTGCTTCAATTTCCCTCTAGTCGACTTCGTGCTCGATTGCCGCAAAGTTCCTCTTAATCAACGTTGTCACTTTAGATTTCTCACCTCGGTCACTCAAAAAAGCTTGGTATCCCGAGAGTTTTGCTGTTTTTCCCGTCTCCTCCAGGGCTATAGCTAGCGGTTTCTCATCTAATAGCGTCAGATATTGTTGCACTAACGCCAGCTTGCGTTGCAAGCCGCAACAGTTCCACTGCCAGATTAAAGCCTCGGTCCGCCTCTGGCCATTTTGGAGCTGGTCAAATTTTTCTTCAGTTTTTTGTTTCCATTCTCCGATGGCAACTAATTCGGCTCTATGCTTTTGTACTTCAAGCTTAAAGACTTGTATCTGTCTTTGAGTCTGAGTTATTGCTCCCATTATTTGGGTCATGAACGAATCAAACTTAGCTTCGAGTTTGACTTCTAATCTTTTCTCTAATGCTACCAACGGATCAGCGTCCTCCCGTTTGCGTTTAGTAGGGGGTGGCCTAGCCGATCCTCTAATCACCTTTTCCTGCTCCGGTGTCGCAGGCTGTGTTGAAGTCGCAACCTTAGGCGCCGGTGGGGTTGGTCTCGATACCAATTTTGGTAGCGCGCTGTGGCGGAGAGGGAATCAGTACGTGCCTTCAATTTTGGTTTATGCGATTCCTGAATGAGCTCATTATTGATCTCCTTAAGTTCCCCAACCTCTCCTTAATTTATTCATCTCCTCGTCCTTCTTGTCTTTTGCCTGGGAAGCCCCCCTCTCAAAGTTTACCCTTTTACTGCCCCCGCTCCGGCTCCGCTTCTTAGTCCATGGGTTCGCCGGGTCGCTGGAACACGATCTCGCTCTCGGTCTGGACCCGGAGCGGCCCCTGGGGCTGGAGCTCGAGTGACCGCGCTGCTGCGGCTTGCTTCCGATGATCTCCTCCTCCTCCAGTATCGGGAAGGAGTCGTTCTGGCATGAAAGTCCTTGCTTTCGCGCCTTTCTTTGACACGGCCAGGGTGAACCCCCTTGGCGTTCGCTTGTCTTGCTGCGTCTGAAGTTCCTGCTGCTCTTGGCTGTTGATCTTCCGTTCCCTATTGCTTCTCCTTCACCTTGTAAGGAATGCAACAGAGTTCTCTGCATTTTGATTCACCGAGCGGGTGTCCTATCCCGCAGTGGTGGCTCTTCGACTCACATAAATGATCTTGTGGAGGTTGCTTCGTGCCACAGCCACGGCATTTAACACTCTTGGGTTCCAGAGAGACGTCTTCAAGGTGTCTGAGCTGGCCGCAGGTGGTACAAACTTCGTCTTTTTTGCCGTAGAGGGCGCAGCGTTGCGCCACGGACGTGAGTCTCACTTACCGCGGCACCTCTTTATTTTCGAACAGTTTTAAAACTGTCCTAGACTGTCTTCTGGGCGTTCGCTCTCCCGGGACCGTGGGATTCCCGTAGATTTGTAGTGGTTTCAAAATATCTTCGTTCGAGTAGGACAAAGGGACTTCATCAAGACACCTTTCCCGCAGTCCTCCGGCATAACGAAGTACGTTTTCATTTTGATTGTTTCATTTTGATCGAACGTGAGGAGCTTCAATTCGGTGTATTTTCTCTTCCTTTTTCCGTTGGCGGTGGCGACGAAAATGGAATGTTGTTTCACGTTCATTATTATGACGTCCTTGCCGGCCGCGTTTGGGCTGAGGCCAGCCGCCGCATGTATTACGTCACCCAAATACGCACTGCCCTATTTCAGTAGACGTACGAGACCGCCGTGTGGCCTCATCACTATTTTCTCAGTGCAGTCCGGAATTCGGAGAAACTGCCGTTCAACTGACTTTGCTGCCATCTTCCGCCCTTCGAGCTTCTGGGGGGGGGGGGGGTGCTCGCTGCCATTCCATATGCCATTCCTCATTGTTTACTAGGGACCCCGCTTTCCTGTTCTTCTTATGTACCATTGTCCTGGCACGTTCAATTTCTCCGCATCAATATCTGCACCTTCTACGGTCTCCATCATGGCTAAACGAGACTCTGAGCGGGAACTCTGCCGCCGCCGTGGCTTGGCGTCCTGGCGCAACCTTAGGCTTAGCTCACCGTATGGCTTGTCGAGCACTCAAAGTCCCAAAAATCGAGAAGAACGATTGCCACCTTGGAAGTATTGATACCCTCGGCATTCCAACTAAAATCCGACAATCCGTCTAGTCCAACTAGTGCTCTAGCGTGCGTACTCGATGGAGCCCATCGAACGCACAGCCGCTCTCCGCGGACACCGCACTCGTCATGCTAATCAAGCGCTGATCGCCCGCTCCATCTAATTTATCTTTGATCTACTGCTGACGTCATGCGAGACCACGGCAACATCATCTGGGGATTTTTGAGGCTATTCCTGCAAGAAAACATTGGACGCCAGGTTTCACTGCCAATGAGCCGTGTAACGCTTTAGCCGCCGCGGTGGCTCAGTGGTTATGGTGCTCGGCTGCTGACCCGAAAGACGTGGGTTCGATCCCGGCCGCGGCGGTTGAATTTCTTTAGAGGAGAAATTCTAGAGGCCCGTGTACTGTGCGATGTCAGTGCACGTTACAGAACCCCAGGTGGTCGAAATTTCCGGAGTCCTCCACTAAGGCGTTTCTCATAGCCTTAGTTGCTTTGAAACGTTAAACCCCATAAACAAACAAACAGTATAACGCTTTAGTATTAAAAGTTTTGTGGGGCAATATCTACCACCGCAGATGATGCTGTGAGGATGCAAGGAAGGAAGGGAAAACTTTATTTCTACTAATGCTTTTCCTGCGGTTTGGCGGCATCTTCAGACACGTCTTGTTTCTATCCCCAGGGGCCATTTCTGTCGAAGTCGTCCGCCTCTAATCAATGGTCGGTTGCCCTCAGTCCAGGGCTCCGCTCGCCACTGCCGCCCGTTGAGCTCGCTGTATTAGACCTTGTTGGCCTTCACAGCGGTCGCTGGACAGCGGAGTCCATTGCTTGCACTCGGGTTTTGTATTTTTGGGACCACGTCTATGTTTTGGCAGGCCCATGTGATGTGATATAGAGTAGGTTTTTCGTCGCACCAGGGGCATTTGTCCGCGTGTATCGTAGGGTGCATTTTGTTTAGTATATGTAGGTTTGGGAAAGAGCCTGTTTGTAATTGTCTCCTAGTGACAGCGTCCTCTCTGCTAAGAGATTTGTGCAGTGGGGGATATCGCCTTCTTCTGCCTCTATAGTTTTGTAGTATGGCCGAGTATTCCCTGGGTGCTGGCGCGAGTTCCGCGCTCTCATCGGATGCACGGAAAGTAATGTATCCTCGAGCTATTCTGTCGGCCTTTTGATTCCCTGCCACCCCCGTGTGCCCCGGTACTAACAAAATTTGTGTGGGATCTTGTCGTTTTGTTCTTCCAGGTGTTCAGTTCAGTCGCTCGCTGCGAGGAGTATACGGAGCGCGTGACGACCTATCCTGCCATTCATGTAATTTCGGCAGGCTGTTTGAGAGTCCGTGAGTATTGTTAGCGACCGCCCGGTTCTATAGCACTCCGCCACCGCTAGAGGAACGGCTACTTCCTCGGACTCTGCAGCTGTGCAGCCTCGGAGAGACGCGCTGGTCATTTCGCCTAAAAACGAATCGACCACCGCCGCCACAGCGATTTTGGTGTCTCCTCCTCTCTAAGACGCGTCTGCATACACGGTTGAGGCTTGAGGAGCGTATGTTTTCTCGATGAATTCGGCCCTTGCTTCTCTTCTGCCTCGATGGAGGTTGAGGTTCATGTTTTTTGGCATTGGCGCTACCTTGAGGGTCTTGCGAATATCGTCGGGGATCGGTTCTGTCCTTGTCATTTATCGCGTCTGCTCGCGGTATCCGAGTTTCTGCAGGAGCGCTCTTCAAGTCGTTGTCTGCAGCAGGCCGAGTTTTTGCGACTCAAGCTGCGCCTCTCATAGCTCCTCAAAGGTGTTGTGTAATCCCAGGGCCATGAGTATTTCTGTAGACGTGTTGCGCGGTAGTCAGAGCGCTGTCTTATACGCTTTGCGTAGCAGGGCATGTGCTTCTTGTATTTTGTTTTTGTTGAGGCACTGGTAGGGCAGGCTGCACGTGATTCGACTAATTACTAGGCTTCTGACTAGTTATAGTGTGTCGTCTCCACGCATGCCATGTCGCTTGTTGGTGATGCGGGTGATCATGCGTGCGACTTGTAGCGTTGTTGCTTTGAGCAGGGTAAAAGTGTGAGTACTGCGCTGGTTGGATTGAACCCACATGCCCAAAATTCTTATTGTTCTCTTTTCTGGTATGGGCGTCAATTCTAAGTAGACGTTGAGTTTTAGGTCCTCGTTGGTTGGGACGGTCCGGTTTCGCTTGCCTCTCCAGACTCTCAGCAGTTCTGATTTCTCGGTCGAGCATGCGAGTCCTCTTTCTGCGAGGTATTGCTCTACACAAGAGGCCGCTTGCTGTAGCCTTTCTTCCTTCTCTCCGAGGCAGCCCGTGTTTGTCCAGACTGTTACATCGTCAGCATACATGGCATGCCTGATGCCTTCTATGTTCTCTAGTTTTCGAGCTAGGCCTATCATAGCTATGTTGAATAGCAGGGTTGAGATAACTGACACTTTGGGTGTTCCCTTGTTTGGAGTGCGAATTTTGCCCGATCGAAGGTCTCCTATGCCGATGGTGGTAGTTCTATCGGACAGGAAGGCTTTTACGAAACTGTGGATTCTGCGTCCGCAGTCCAGGTTGTCTAGGCCCGTTAGGATCGCTTCGCGGCTGACGTTATCGAATGCCCACTTGATGTCCAGGGCCATTATGACATTTTCTCCCGTCCGAGGTACGTTTCGCAGCACATCTTCTTGCATTTGGAGGAGAACGTCCTGCGTCAAGAGCTTTTTTCTGAAGCCGAAAATTGTATGTGGTACACAGTCGTTATATTCCATGTAATTTTGCAGTCTTAAAGTTACCACCCGTTCGTAAAGCTTGCCAGGGCACGACGTGAGCGATATTGGCCTGAGGTTTTCAATTTCGAGCTTTTTACCAGGTTTAGGTATCATTATTACTTCGGCGTGTTTCCAACAGTCTTCGCCTCCCAATGTTTGTTGAGGAAGCTGACGAGCTCTTGTATGAGGTCGTCGCTCAGGTTGTGGATTAGGGCGTTGTCGATTCGGTCCGCTCCGGCTGCCGTGTTTGTGGTGGTGTTTCTTATGGCCGCTTGAACCTCTTCCACACTTACGGGGCGGTCGAGTTTCTCGTTTTCGGCACCTGGATACGTTCCTTGGTATCTCGGGGGGTTGTGATCGCCGAAACATTTTTCTCGTGCCTTCTCCAGTAGGGCGATTTCTTATCCCCCGAAGGAGTGGATGAACCTGTGGATGGCTTTATTGTTTTCTGATTTTATTTTGGTCGGATCGATTAGTTCTCTTAAGAGATGCCAGGTTCGGGCCGTGCCTAGAACGGGCGAGAAGCGAGAAGTGGCGAAGTTATCAAGTGCTGTCACTAGCAACTATTCCCGCCTCTATGACCCTCCTAAACATAAGGGCATAAAAAAATTTCCACGGCCGACGAAGTTCAACCTGCGCATGTATCCTAGATACGGTTCGCTTTGGAAGCGGCTCACTTCTTTGCGGTTCGCCGCGCTATATTGGCTGGTTCGCCGTATGCGGTCATGCCGGCTCACGGCACGCGGCGAACTTCAAATAGCGCTTGGCTACGCCATCTATGAACCTGCCTAGAATATGAAAAACTTTTGTGCACCAAATTACATGCTTACATCTCTCATCGATCAGACAGAGCAGTTTAAAAAGCTTTGAGCCTTGTGCGCTAGCAACACTTCTCTTACATTTCGCCCACCTCTCTCATTCCATCCTTCCCTCCCTGCGTCCCTTCCTTATGCACAACAGTAAGTCAATGGATTTGAACTCAGTCTGAATTCTTTGTTTTTCAAGCAACAACCTTCTCTCTCTTAGCCGTCCATATAACTGCGGCTTAAGACCCTCCGGGTCCGACCCCTTCCCCTCAATATGTCCAGACATGACCATAGCGGTCTTCGCCAGGCGCGCAGGGAAGCTTTGCCACTATACAATTATCACCAAAAACACGTCTATTACGTGGACCTTGCCGGCCCACACAACGAGGATGGTTCACGGCCGCAGTCGTGCACAACACAAAGTTAACGGGCTCGCGTTCAAAGCCTACGGCGTAACACACGCGGAGGTAATTGCCATTGCTCTGGCTCTCACTAATCCCAAGTCGAAACATATCATCATCCACTCGCCAAAGGCCTGTCGGAACTACGAGCTGGGAGGGGCTCCCTCGCTTACCTGGCACATACTGCATTCAAGCTGCCGATAAGAAGCTCCAACTCCGCGTTACCTGATTGGGGCCCCAGGCCACCAGGGCCACCAGGGAAACGAACAGGCCGATCAGACCGCCCGCGCACTCAATCTTCGGGCTATCTCCCTGCACTTGAAAGCCTACTCCCAATCAGACAATCTGTCCCTCACACACAAACACATTAAAAATTACTACAAGGAGGAGCACCGGCACTACCCGGCCCCTTGTAAGGGACTCATCAAAATTCTCGCTAACACTGTACTGTGCCCGGCGGTGCTTAATCATTTTAATACATCCTTTGATGGCACGTGCCAGTTCTATGGGGAGGTGGCTGACACCTTCCCCATGGTTTGGGCGTGTCAATCAAACCCATCTATCTCCCCCCATCCCCAACCCCACCACAGAGGACTGAGAGGCGTCCGTGCTCGGCTGTCAAGACCTAAAGGTCAAAAAGGCCTTGGTTCAACGTACCCGGGCGGCGTTGCTTAGCAATGGGGCCCCGTAATAAGGGCTAGTATTGTGAGGGAAAAGGGCCAATAGGGCCCTACCCCGATCACGTCTGTTTAAAATAATTTATACAAGATAAACATTTTTAACCACCACCACCTGCAGAATCGAAAGTCAAAGCTCGTGTTAGCTGTTCTGCAGCCAAGCTGTCAAAACACCTCGCACGTAGGAACGCTTAGTTGTTGTGTCCGGTGGTGGTTTCGGCAATCTTAGTCCAACGCCATATAGCGGGAGCGTCCGTAACCACGCTCCTGGTCTTGCTTACTGTTGAGTGCCAATGAAGTGCGCCGCAGGAAACCGTAGCGTGTGTTCTTTTCTGAGAATTGCAATCAGCAAAGCCACATACAACTATCAGAATACACATGTGATGCCGAGAAATGTCTTCGCTATAAACGAAGAATCGATATCAGGTGTTGGCACTGCGATTAAAGCACGCAAAGCCGGCGTGTGCTTGTCTTCAACACTGAATGCCTGTTTATGCGGAAACAAGTTCAGGAAAGAAACACCGGGCATTTGTAGTAGAATTTGGTGCTGTCTTCTTCGTCCTTTATTGCGGAAATGACCGTTTGTAGTGACACGCTGACGCATTAATGTAGTGGCAACAGCCTTATTTGCTGTCATGGAAACAAAATGTTTACTTATCTGCACGAGACATTCCTGTTCTAATTTCTTGCATAATGTAAGAATTGCTAAGATGAGTCTATCTTTTTCTCATGAGCTTTTTGTCTGTAGGGAGATGTGAGGACAACAAGGAAAAGCATACTTTATATACCCCTCTTATTGGCTCGAAGTGCAAATCCGTACAATGTACAAAGAGCAACCGCTATACTATAGTCCAAAGGTAAGGCGGAATTTTTTTTTTTTTGTGGATATCACGAAGGACGTTTTCTATAGCCAGTTATAGTGGTTTACAATATTATGTATTCTCTGAGCTAATGGGGCCTAGCAGGAGCACTGAGCGGTAGTAAGTTCTAATAAGGATAACGTTCTAAGGCTGTGGCACGCCAGTGTTTAGGTGACAACGCTGGACTGACATCTTCACTAATTGCGGTGGAGGTATGGTATAAAGCAAGGCTATATTGTCCATAGTTGGTAGTTTGCTAAGGAAAGAATAGTAATTTTGGAGTTTTATACTCCGAACGAATGGCAGGAATTTGTCAAATGACATGATATACAGTAACTCCCTTAGTTCAGCGATTGCCCCAGGATTGAATGGTACGGCGCAAATGAATATAGCGGTTTGTTACGCGAATATGCGGCGGCTCGAAGACCGCGCGGGCGTGCCACTGAAGCCGCAGTAAAGACGATGCTGCTTGAATACCCCGTCACGCGTGCCGCCAAAGCTGATTCGTGGCGGCTTCAGCGGCAAGACCCAACAGTGTGTGCCAGGCAAGTCGAAGCAGTGCACGTCTATGGCAACTGGAAGTATTTAACGAGCCATTCTGGAACCACCCGTTAAGTTACCTTCCCTCTGAACGCGGCATCCTGTGGTTCCGAAACGTCCTCTTGGCATTGCCATCGGCTTGCCGCAAAGTGCTGCAATAGGCGCTTCCAACCACGGACATCTTCTATGGGGATCTCAAAGCCCCATCTGTCGCTTAATTTCTCGGTATACTGACGTAGCCATCGCGTTAATATTTTTATTTTTGGTCTAAAAATTCAATCCTTGCAGCATCCAAACCTAGAAAGAGCCGAGCTCAACTGGGTGTCGTAAACCGAAACGGTGTATTATCAACGGCGACTGCCAAGCCCCGGTATGGTCCGTACCCAGATGAGCCGCATACGGTGCGGCCCGCACGTAAACACAGAAAATAGTTGTATAATGTTTGTCCAGATAAGGACGTCCATTTAGGCTTCGCGCATTCTCAGCTAAAGTGCTCTAAAGAACTTTATTTTTGCAAGAAGGCGGGACAAAATGCAAGTGAGCCTAGCTACTTGCTTGGTTCCTACATCTTGAAGTAATATTTTTTTTTTTGCAGGGAGTAAGCGACTCTCACATAAGATAGATTGGTTTTGTTCGGTTTGGTTTGGTTTGTGGTGGTTTCACGTCCCAAAGCAACTCAGGCTACGAGGGAAGCCGCAGTAGAAGACTTCTGAAATTTCGTCCGCCTGGAGTTCTTTAGCGTGCACTGACATTGCCCAGTCAGGTAAATTGCATTGGGCTCCTCCATCATTCCATCGCATCATTGTAATGAACACCATGTTGAAAAGAAAAAAAAGATTCGCGGTGCATGCGTTGTGGGACCGCCTGGCACGCATAGGGCATAGGGCCTTGTTTAAAGCCCCGTTAGCGGCTGTTTGGTTTTAGCAACTTACTCCTATTTCCTAAATTCTGGGATTTTTTTTCAACTGACGCTGGACGATGGCCGACACCGGGTTTTGACCAGAACGAGCTGCTCATGCAATTGCGTAATAAAAACTTACAGCAAGGAAATAGCGCGAGACCCTATGTAATGTGTCTTTGTGCAGTAAGGTTTCGTGTGAATATAGTAGACACACTTCTTTACGCTCGAATACAATTAGCTCGCACAGTTGAAATTAAAATAACTTTGAAATATTCGAAAGTAGGGAGAAATGGAGGTTTATGTTTGTCTTTGCAAGGCGATAGGTAATCAAGGGAAAAACGAAATTTCCTCTTCCTAATTTCAAAGAGGAGCCTTTCAGTTTTTAAACAATGCTACAACGTACGTAAAATGGTTAGGTGGGAACGCGGAGTACCTGCTTCCCTCCTCGTGTGCAAGACTAACAGAACGTTTTCGTGGCACTGTGCCCTTTTAATGACGAAAACCCGAACGCTGTGAATGCGAACATAGTTCCAGAAGTAGTTGTGTTGGAAGGAAAACATTTCACACAAGAACTCAAATATCTATCAGTAAAAATATTTCTAGATCGATATTTAAAAAAAAAGGAAAACGACGGGCACATTCAGGCATGACTGTTGCCATTTGAAGCTGACCATGAATTGTTCAAAGTGTTCCTGCATGACGCGCTGCATTGAAGCACCATAGGAGGACTAAGCTGCACACCTCTTGCGCAGCCGAGCAACGTGGCTAAATGTGGGAAGCTACTTCGAAAAGCTATATTCAGTTGCCACTTGTTAAAGAAGGCCCTAACAACAATAACGCGCAAAAATGAGAAGCAGCGTTAAACTCTAAGAAAACATTTCCAGTGGTCCTTTCCTACGCACCCGCCGCATCCGCGGGAAAGCTTGGGGAGGCGTTCAACATTATGGGAGTCCTGTAGCCACAGCCATCTGGCTGCTTCAGCTCGGAGTGTTCACCAGGAACTCCAGAAGGAGTATTTCGGACGCCAGCCGTGCCTGCGACGTCATGTATTGCGTCCGACGGATCTCGCGGGTACCGCGTCTGCGGTAAGTTTGGGTGTTGCCACGGAAACGGTGCTCGACAACTCCGCCGCATACATCGGCCACCATCATGAGAACCGGCAGCCCGTAGAGAGGGCTGGTCATGTTCTTCGTGAGCTATCATCCCGACTGGAACTCAAGAAGGGCCCCACGTTGGTGCGCCAAGTTGTGCGGTTTCTATCGCTGTTTGTACACTGCACTCAAGGCCAACGCTCCTCTGATAGCTTGAACCACAGCTGTGGCCGCGAAAAACGCACCAGGGAGTAGCCCTCAGGCAAAACTGTTTATTGGGATCCAATGAATTTGGATGGCCTCTCTCGGTCTCGACCACATTAGGCAGGCAGTGGCAGGCAGCAGACATGGGAAAACGGGTCATTTGGTCAGCTGAGTCCGGCGTAACGATTCCAACACACCCGCTGCCTGCGCGCGGCGCCACGACTCGAGGGAGAAAGGAGGGCTGCCCACGTGATGACGCGGCGCCTCATCTCCGCTGCCGCTCGGACAGGGCCGGTAGAGAAAGGGCCACGCTAGGGCACAAGAGAGAGAGCGAGAGGCGCCTCATGTGGGCGAGGGGCAACTTAGATTCCCACAAATGATTGGATGGTTTGAGGTTCATTCGCTTTAAGGACACGGTTTTGCATATCAAGAAACTATCTCGTAGACCAGACGGACCACTAAGCGAGAGTAAGAGGCACTAATGGGACAGTAGTCCTAATGTTCTGAAGTTTTATATGTTTTGGAATATATTCTTGCTGTTTAAACACCTTACTTAGGCTTATTTTTGCTTGACTTTGCTTCAGAGTATTATAACATTTCACCGCATCTTAAAGGCGACGTCATAATGCAGGAGCTGTACCATGTATAGGAGTCCACAAAGTAGTGTGACCGCTATCTTCACATATCTATCTATAGCACGGGTTAAATATAAAACCTTACTTGCTGCGCACGAGAAACAAGCGCGTGGTGAAGGGTATTCTTGTGTCCTCTATGTGTCTAGCACCATTTTTTTACCAATGCTAAAGTTCGAAGCCAGCGAATTGTCGGCCGTAGCTGCGAAGTGGGTGTCCGTATGAAATTATCTCTCTACCGACGTCAAGGCTGTCGATAAGTGTCACAATGTGGGCATTCGTTATTATGTAGAGTCAGGAGGAGACAAAACAGGCACAAACGAATAAATAAATGCTTACTTCTGCCAAGTGAAAATATTCATAGAAGAGCAAACAACTTTCATCGCATTATAAGTCTACTTGTTGGTTACGTCTCTATTACACATATGTCGGTGATGCTGAAGTTATGGACACTCTTTGATGAAGACATTGGGGACACTGTAGTGCTATTATAAGGCGAGCGTTCAGCGCAAAGAAAGGAAGAAAAAACGCTTGGGAGCTGACGTACGTTCGCGGGCGTACAAGATAAACATTACTGAAACGACAACACCAGAACCCTCCGCGGCATTTCAGTGTTAAGGCGCTTGTCTACCGATCCTGAGTACCCGGGTTCGAACCCAAGCGCGTCGGCTGCGTTGGGCTGGAGGTCGAACGCATAACGCGCCCGTGTGCTGTGCTATGTCAGTGCACGTCTCCAGATGGTCGAAATTACTCCGGAGACTCCACTACGGCACCTGTTTCCTTCTTTTTTCTTTCATTCCCACCTTCCTTTCTTTTCTTACGGTGCGATTCTGGTGTCCACCGATATATGTGAGACAGATACAGCGCAATTTCATTTCCTCAAGTACAAATTTAATAATTTAAGTAACGAGAACACCAGCGAACGTTATTAGCCCTCTCTTAGTGTTTTAGGAAAGTAATCAGCCAGTTACTGAAAACTATCCTTCCTGTTCAAGAAGATTGCAGAGCAGTGAAATTAACTGTTAGCCGCTCATCTCATTTATCAATAATAATCGAACTGAGACACCTAGTTGTCAATAGCCAAGACGGAGATGTCCAAAGCGAACCAGAGAACACCCTTTCCTGGGTTACACTATTATATTCTTCAACTAGAAGCAATGAAAGATGTTTCTTCCTTTCAGCTGCCCGATATTCGATCCAAACTATCATCAGTGTGCCATGATTAATGAAGGGGACAGCTCTACAAGTTATCCAGAATGCTGCCCTTCGTACATGTGTCCGCCAACTGGCTGTAAGTTCAACTATTCTTTGAAGCCAAAAATTTATAAATTCTTCAGGAGAACTTCGGGATTTGTGTGTGTGAAACGTGGCATATTGGTTGGGGGGGGGGGGGGGGGCAATATTACAGAAGCGAATTCAACGTATGTGTTTTCTTTTGTCCTGACTTGTGTAAACTGGATTAGACATATTTGTACCCAGAGGACTATAGAAAGACTCTTACATTCTAAATTACAGAGACGTAATAAAGAAAAATATCATGTATTGAAAATCTTATTAGCTAGAGGACGTTTATGTCACACCTCACTTTTTTCCTTACCAGCAACGGCAGTTATGCCACTCGAGAAGGCATCTGAGGATTAATATAAGACGAAATAGTATAAGATAGCCAACCTTTCGGGTGCGGATTTTTCATGCGAGTATCACACACGCTTCGAGAACGTGAAACATAGTTCAAGAGTCTCATTTCTCACTGGCGTGACTGTCTGGATTACATAGTAATGATGCTTTCACTTGCAGAGAAAGAGAGAACCAGTTTTCTGAAAATCTCAGATCTACCGCTAAGAATGAGCTGCAGCTAGTTGACCATCCAGTATTAGCAACAAATGTGACTAAAAAAAAGAGAAGCACTCGATAGGGTATATTTTCGAAGGAAGTGAGGACTGATTTGTTATGTTGCTTTAGTAATGAGGTGGCTGGACCTTTTACTTAGCGAAAGAATAAGCTTCGTGCAAAACGTGACAACACGTGCTTCCTTCGTGTGACTTTCTGATGCTCAACGATATCGAGAGAGTAGTTCGCTTCAGCCACTCAGAAAAACCAAAAAAAGCTGATTCCACCATAAATGGGCTGGTCTATTGCACCTTTTCTGGTTCGCTATTTTTTCGGGCACTTCAATAACATTGTCGGATGAGTCCTTTACAAATCCTCAGCGAAAGAAATCGATTTTGGACAAAACGCAGGTTGACTAAACTTAGTTCTCCGATACCCTTCCCCCATTAGTCAAGCTCACGAGTTCGAACTTCCCTTCGGCCTAGTGTTTCGAGCCTGCTGCTTGTTCAGTGAATCTCATAGAAAAGCGCTGTTATAAACCGTTGTAGAGGGGTTGGATAACGACACCCCTTTATCTGAATACACTGAATAATCCGCGTTCCTCATTAAGTCGTCATATAACAGAACTATTTAAACGCTGCCATTCTCTAATGGAACTTTTCTGACGACGTATTTATCGTTTGGTGTAAAATTACGGTCCAGAGCTCTGTGCTAATTTTGTTTCACTCCTCAGATGACATAGGGGAGAAAAAGACGGTCCACTTGGCGGACGTCAAAGCTGAAGTAAAGGATGGTATGGTGTCTACAATACTTCGCTGCCGAACATACCACAGACATGGGATTGTGCATTAGAGCACGTCTCGCACCACGACATGCGCAGGCATTATAGCTTAAAGAAACCTTAACCGTACTCAGTCATTGTTCCACTCCTATCTGATGAAGAAATCGTGAATGTTAGAAGGCGCGGCGTGCGAAGTAACAAAGAGCGCCTTAGCGTTGAACAAGTCGACAGTCCACTGCTCGAACCCTTGATATGACTCTCATAATATTTTTTATTGTTTGGATGGTTCTTAGTGCAGTATACGCAAAGCCACTAAAACACGCTCAGCAGTAACCATCCGCGGCGCTCATATCTGAAATTTAATTAAAAAAGATTATGCTTCAGGTAATGAAGTATTGTAGTTTATCAAAAAATTTGCGCAAATTAGTTTCTCGAATTTTACTTTGCGCTTATTGTCTTGAAGGTTCCCTTCACTCATTTTTAGCTGCTCAGAATTTCACGCATAGAAAAACCTTATAAAATCTTAACAAACGTGAAACATCTCATCTTAAAAAATGTTGCTGCTGGATTCACAAACAACAGCTTTGAGTTAACTGAACAAGCTGAAGAAAAGGCTAATTTTAGCGTCACCGCCAGGTCACTTGACCTTAAGACACCAAAACAGGACAAAAATCTCCACAGTAGCCAGTGTAATTGGGACTTTAATGAGAGAGGCAGTAGTGCACAGCAATAGGGCACCCCACAAGTAAGGAAAGAAGAAGTAAAGAAAGCCCGAAGAGCAATGCAAAAGGGGAAAGTAGCAGTTGAGGATACGATAACAGCAGACGTCTTGAAGGACGGAGGGGAGATTGTGCTAAAAAAACTAGCCACCATGCAGTGCCTTGTTGCCTCGAGCGTACCAGACGCTTGGTAGAACGTGAACATTGCCTTAATTCATAAGAAGGGATGCGTCAACTGTATGAAACTTACAGGCTGATCAGATTAATATCCGTTTCCTACAAGATAAATCGCTAATACAGTCAGGCCAAAGCTTAGACTCCAATCCAGAAAATGATTAAGCAGATTTTCGTAAAAGATACTGGACAATCGACTATACTCACAGTATCAGTGTGGTGATGGCGAAACCCACCCTTATACCAGGTATTTAAGAGAAGACATTCATTCTGAAATATACTTTTTTTTAGGTAAAATAATGTCTTTTTCAGCATAGCATCACCCGTGTTGATGTACACCAGAAAACTGGTTTAATTTTAAATAGTGAGTGGGTTATTAATTTTAATAATTACTTTTTTTGCCAGAGTTACGTGCCCAATTGAAATCAGTGATTTGTAGCCGTTCATCAGTAATAGTTTTAAGTTTTTAGAATTTAGAAAACGCAATTACCCTTGCATACACAAAACTGGGCTTTTTTGATAGGTTGCTTTGCCTGCATGCTTTTCAAAAGCGCGCGGATTTGGGCACAATGTAGCCAAATCTCTTCGAGCCACAGCGCATAAAATAATTGTATTTTGGAAATTATAAAAACTTATATGGTTATTACTAACGACCGCCTACAAATCTCCATTTCAAGCAGCTGCCTAGCACTGGTAGTTAATTAAAGTTAATTCGCAGTAAAGTCAATTAGCAGGAATTAGTTCTCCAGCTTATCACTTATGGCAATTCATCGACTTTCTTGTGTCCGCCAGCAATGGTAATACTCTGCCGCAAAAGCTATTATTTTGCCCCCAATAGCCTATATTTGAAGGGTACTTAGTGTTCCCTGAAACGTCTGCTTGATTAAGAGAAAGCATTGATTACCCCATTGATTAGAAGAAAGCATTTCACAGAGTGGAAACCTCAGCAGTTATGCAGGCGATGCGAAATCAGGGTGTAGAAGATTCTTATGTCAATATACTGTAATATATCTGTAACCATTGGACAGATACCGCAGGCCTATTTAAAGTAGGCAATAAAATACCAAAAAAGAAGGCTCTCTGGCAAGGACACATGTTTTCGCCAATGCTATTCACCGCCGGTTTACAGGAGGTGTTCCGAGGCCTGTATTGTGAACATTTGTGCATAAGAAAAAAAAGAATACCGAAGTTGTTGATGAGATCGCCATGCTAAGTCAGTCAGGAGATAAACTGCAAACCATGCTCAATGATTCAGACAGGCAGTCCAGAATCATGGGTCTAAAAATTAGCATGCAGAAAAACAACGTAATGTTGAACAGCCTCGCAAGGGAACAGGAGTTCACAATTTTAGTGAGGTGCTGGAAGTGGTAAGGGAATACGTCTACTTGGGGCAAGAAGTAACAGCGAATCCGAATCAGGAAATCAAAGCAGCTACAAGAGTAAGAATGAGGGGAAGCATATTTGGCCGGTTCCCTCATATCATGAAAGAAAGTTGACCAATATCCATTAAAAGAAAAACATATAACAGCTTGTTGAACTTAGCAAAGCGCAATAAAAAGAGACAGGGACAAGAAGAAGAAGCACGCAGGACCAAAGAGGAACAAGGATGTAATTTCTGCTATTAACTATCTTCGAAGCAATGACTTAGCCCTGTTGGTTAGCCACAAGGAAGGAGGGTTTGTCGTCATGCCAAATTCTTTGTACCGTGAGAAGGCCGAACAGGCATTCAATAAGAGTTTTGTTAACTTTACCTCTTCCCGGGCAAAAGTGAAAAAACGAGCGTTCGAACTATATTACAGTTTGAACCTACTGAATTTGTGCAAAAGTATCTCAGCAGCAAAAAGAGACGGGTTGCGTGCCTTTTTTTTTGCAAAAACCCGCAAGGAAGGGGTGCCTTTTCGTGTCATTGTTACGGAAAGGGACTCCTAGCAAGGTGCGGTATCCAGATTTTTGCAGAAGCATATCAGCTCGTTACCTTTCATGGATCCTTTCATGATTCGAAGTTCGTCGGAAGTCATAAGCTACCTAAAGAACAGGGGACAAGCTTCTGAGAGCCTGTACGCTTTCTCTTTGTATGTGGTAGATTTGTTTTATTCTATACCACAGCCGGATATGCTGCGGGCTGTAAGAGATCTTATCGAAGCATCGGGTGCTGTCGAATTCCAGAACTCGACCGGTTTATCTATTGACAACTTCTTGGAAGTGCTTCGTTTTTACCTTGCATCAAGATTTGTTATTCATAACAGACAGTCTTTTCTTCAAAAAGAAGGCATAAGCATTGGTCCCTGCCTTGACCCCGTTTTAAGTGACGTCTTTTTAGCCCATTGTGACAGGCGCATTAGCGACAGCCTTGATAAATCGGTTGTTGTCAAAGTGTTTAGGTATGTGGATGATTATCTTGTGGTTATGAAATCGACAGAAGGTGGCCAAAGTAGCAATGCTACATAAAATGCGATCAAGGTGTTCGAAAATTGTTCCCATGGTCTGCAGTTTACGTGTGAGGATCCTATCAAAGGCAGGCTGCAGTACCTTGACGTTTGTTTGACTCTAAATAAGGATAAAGTCTGCTGGGTGTATCAGCCGCGTACCAAAAAAGGCATTTTGAACTATGATTCAGCCCACTCAGAGGTAGTAAAGAGGGGGATTGCCCTAAATTGCATACGTGAGGCCCTCAACAAATCGTGTAAGCATAAAGTCTCGGCCAGTGTGCAGATGCAGTCACAGTGCCTGAAAAGGGCTGGTTTCTTATAACAAATCATCGCCTCTGTGGTGGAAAGCCTAGTGAAGGAGCTAAACTCTGGGAAGCGAAAAGAAAAGGCTCCCCGGACTAGGCGTCCGGCAGTGAGCCCCTACATACACAACTTGTCGCACCGGCTTAAAAAAGTGGCCGAGAAGTGTGGGGTATCCGTCGTGTTTTCAGCGCCCAATAAGCTCTCACAAATGTGCCGAGCTGTCAATGAGGTGAATCACCATCCTGGGCGCACAACGAAGCATGCCACCCGTTTCACAACATGAGTCACAGGGGTGGTCTACGAGATTCCGCTCTCGTGCAAGAAGTCGTACAGCGGCCAGACAGGCAGGTGCCTGAACGATAGGTTGAGGGAACACCGTCGTGCTGTGCAAGCTGTAGCAACGGATGGGCACCTAGCAGAACACTGCAAGTCATGTAAAAAATGTAAAGCAAATGAGCCGCAGTTCAATGCCACACGTGTGAAGGACTGTGTACGGGAGGCCTAGGCATGGCCCAAAAGAACTCTCTCCATCGACTAACACCAGAGACACTGTGTCTGGCTCAAAATTATCGCCCTGTCCCGTCAGAGAAGGCGGTTGTGTGGAATGCAGCGGGCGCAACACAGAGACGTGCGAAATAGCCAGAGAGCTAAGGAGGAGAGGCCGCGCGGGGCGCCCAGCGCGACCACACGCATCCCTGCGGCCCGTGTTGCAGCGCGTCCCCAACTTCCCCCCCCCCCCCCCCCCCCTTTGGCGCAGAGACAGGCACGTTTGTGCGTTTGTGTGTGCACGCATGCGCGCCTGCAGACGGCCTTGTTGCGAGGTACGGGCTGTGGACTCGGAGAAGGCTAGGAGTTGGGTCTTTATTAAGGGAAGTTAACCCAAAAGAAAAGAGGGCCCCATGCCCTTGGAAAACAGACTGTCTCCCCGGGCAGCTGCTCTCTTCCGCTGCTAAAGGAGGACTCCCTTTGTCCGTTGACGGCCAAGTTTTCGAATGCCGTGGTCGCGTGTCCAAGCCGCGGTTCTTGGAAGAGACCACCCCGGGTTCTGATGCGAGAAGAGAGAGGACAGCCGTGACCCTCATAAATATGTCAACTTCGAGAGGAGTGCGTCTTCGGCTGAACATGAGCCCAACGTTCGCGAAGAGGCCGGCACCCTGCGGCGCGGAGGGTAGGCCGGAACGCTCGCGGCACAAAGAGCTTCCCGGAGTTCGCGGGCCCACTGGCCTGCATTGTCTTGCAGCGCGACGGCCTTACTAATGGCTCGAGGTGGCGGGGGAGGCCGGCAAGTTAGCACCAAGAGGGCTCCCAGCAGAGGAGGCGAGGAGGACACCGAAGGAAAGAAAGGGAGTCCTCAGAGAGAGGCGTTGGAGACAGATGAGACAAAGGAGAGAACGAGCAGAGACGGGCGAAGTGTACGGACGGGAGCAGATCGCGCTGGTCTGTAGTCGGTGAGGCCGGACCCGCGGGCATCCGTTGCAAACTGACCGCCAGCCGAGACGCCCAAGAAGCCGGACGCCACAACCCGCCAGAGTACCGCCAGCCGAGACGCTCAAGAAGCCTGACGCCATCACCCGTCATAGTCACCGAAACGGGGGACCGTCACCAGGCTGAGCGCCACCCCCGCCAGAGCAGCCAAGCAGCGAGGCACCTGTTGGCCGGACAGCACCGACGCCTAGTACAAGACAGCGGTGAGCGGAACTCCCAGTTTCACCTTCAGGCAGAGTGTAAATAAATTAGGTTGACTTGGAGGCGTTGTGTGTTGGCTCAATTCTCCTCGCTTCAGCAGAACCCGTAGATAGCAACAAACAACTGTGTTGCATTGTGACTGACCCCCGACAGGCGGGAACGTCACAAGTGGTGGCAGCGGTGGGATTTTGCTGAAGTTTTGGTGCGAGACCATTAACCCTCGTACCGGAGGAGAAAGGGGCCAACATGTCGCTACCGCAATCGCAGAATTCTCACGACGGAACGTTGGGAGCTAGTGCGCTAATGTTGGGCGGTATGATTCCGACGTTCACAGGGGACGACACGGGTCCCAAAATCAGGGACTTCCTGCAAATTTTAGAACAGGTGGCCAACATGGGAGGATGGCAGGAAAAACAAACGATTGGGATGGCACGGTGCAAAATGGTCGCGGCGGCTCAGGATTTCGCATGGAGGGATGAAGAGGTGGCTAGCGCTGCCACATACAAATCTTTCAAAACGCTCGCATTAAAGCGTTTCGACAACGAACCGGCGAGCACAAAAGTTGAAAAATTCTTAAATGCGCGCCAAAACGTTAGTGAGGATGCACGCTCTTTCGCGAGCCGTTTGAAGAGACTCGGGGCGGAGACCTTGAGGGACATTGATGGCGAGGACACGTCGAAGAAAAGTGTAAGCAATGAGATACTAAATGAGCAGCTTCTTTCCCAATTTCTTAATGGCCTTCGTGACCCAGTCCGGCGGTTTGCTTTGTCGCGGGACCCCAAAACCTTTTCCGACGCTGTGGAAGTGGCAGCCAGGGAGGAGGAAATTGAGAAGACTTTGCGTACACGCGCTGTGACTGTCAGGCAGCTTGAAAACTTGGAGGAGAAGGACGGACTCGGAATGCGCTTGGAACGCTTGGAGAGACTGCTAGAGGAAAGCCTCCGAGTGCGCAACCAGACTGAACCGAATGGGGAGCCCCGCCAGCGCGGTAACTTGGGCGTTTGCTTTTCTTGCGGCAGGCCGGGACATTTCGCTCGCTTCTGTTGGGCGCGTCAGACGCCCCGCTGGTCCAGGCCAGGGTCAGGAACCCACTTTAATAACCGTCGCGACGAGGACCAGATCACAGCAAAGGTGCAGGGAAACTGAGTACGGCCTCCGTCGTCAACCGGGATGAACGGGGGCAGTGCGAGGCAGTAGTGAACCTATGCCGAGAGACGAGCCCGATAATCGAGTGCAAGGTGGCAGGCAGACCCGTGAAGTGTCTCGTGGACACAGGTTCCAAGGTCAGCCTATTAAAGCGCAGCGCACTGACAGGTATAAACTCGAACTGGGAGAATGTGTTCGAAAGGTGCGAGAGCCAGATAACTCTTATCGGCATCACTGGAGACCGCATAGGCACGTTCGGCGTCTATCGCATACCTTTGGCACTTGGCAGCCACACGTTCATTAGTAAATTTTCTGTGTGCGACGACAGTGTTATGCTTCCTGTAGCCGGCATCATCGGACAAGACATATTAAGAGACCAACGGATAGACATGTTGTTCAGCCAGGGCATGATTCGGGTAGGCGGAGCTTATATCCCGATTGATAACTGGGCGCGCGATACGCCGGCGATACGGGAATATAGCTTTGAGGTCCTTCATCGCCCGGGGAAGACAAATCAGAACGCTGATGCGCTCAGTCGCTCTGCCGTAACCCGCGTAACCCAGTTTTTGCCCTCTGTGGAGTGGTCCCATCTACACGACGAGCAGAGGAGGGACCCATCAATTAGCAAAATTGTAGACAAGTGTGAGAACGCGGAGGGAAAGGAAGCTGGCCGATATTTTTTGGATCGGCAAGGTATTCTAAAGTTCAGGGAGAAGGAGCATGACATGGGTCGGAGCGTTGTTCCATCGTCTATGAGAGGGGAAATCCTGCGGCTGCATCACGACGTACCGAGCGCAGGCCACCTAGGTTTCCGAAAAACCCGTCAGAGGGTCAGCAAAGGGTACTTCTGGCCTGGCATGAGGAAGGACATCGCTCAGTACTGTAGGAACTGCGAATCCTGCATGCTTCGAAAAACCCCGAAAGGAAGGAAACCCGCTCCACTGCAGGTTTTCCAGGACGTAAACGGACCGTTCGAAAGGACTGCCATGGATATCGTAGGGCCTTTGCCGAGTACGACGTCCGGCAAGCGCTACATTCTCGTGTTTGTGGATCACCTGACGCGGTATGCCGAAACGTTCGCTCTGGAAAACAAAAAGGCTGAGACTGTTGCGAGGGCATTCGTCGAAGGGGTTGTATTGCGTCACGGAGTTCCTTCACAGCTACTCACCGACCAAGGAGCTAATTTCACCGGAAAGCTGATGCAGAGTGTTTACCGCTTGCTGGGTGTCAAAAGGCTCCAGACGACAGCCTACCACCCTGAATGCAACGGGGCCGTGGAGAGGTTGAACCAAACGCTGATTAAGATCCTTTCGCACTATGTACACAAAGATCAGTGAATTGGGATCTTTGGCTGCCGTTCGCTACATCAGCGTACAATTCTGCCGTCCACGAAGGAACTCAGGAAAGCCCCTTCTTTCTACTTTACGGGAGGCAACCAGTGCTCCCCGGGGCAGCATATGAAGAACCGAAAGGCCACTATGGCACCCTAGACAACTACCAGGCTGAGCTTGCGCAAAGGCTGAGTGACGCGCAAAAGACGGCAAGAGAGGCCCTCCGGTCGGCCGCAGAGTCACGAGTAAGGCGTCTAGAAAATGCTAGCAGGGAGGCAGATTTCAAGGTAGACGATAGAGTGTATCTGCACGCTGAGGTCCCATCAAAGGGACTTGCGGGAAAGCTGTCGCGACAGTGGGTCGGCCCGTATCGAATAGTGGAGGGCCTGTCTAACGTGACCGTTCGCATCCGCCACACGCAGTCTGCACAAGAAAAGATAGTCCATGTTAATAGGCTGCGTCATGCCGGAGGTGCCGAGGCCTTCTCCAGCACGCTAGGAAGTTCGGCGCGACCACGCCTGACGGAGAGTTCTGGGTCTCCCCCGACCGATGTCCCCGAAAATGGCTTGCAGAGCGTCCCACCGGAGGTATTGTTTGAGCTCGCCAATCAAGATGAGACTCGCGCTTCGGGGATACCCCTGCCAACACATAACTACGCTCTAAGAAGCCGCGGGCCGCGTATATACCCTTCATAATCACATATAACCTTTGTAATACATCTCGGAACCTACGATGATCCTACGAGCTGCTGCGATCATTTGTTTCGTATGCAAATAGCCTGGTCTTAGAGAGAAAAAAAAAAGAGAGAATGGCGAAAAGCGCCCACTTTTACCTGTACTCATGAGTTTTCTGCGGTTGCGTGTTTTACATATAGAGTGCGGAATTGTCCGCCGTGTGAAATTTACTCCTCTGCCTGGGGGGACTGAGGGTCCGCCCACATTGTGCCGTGTTGTGAAACCAGTGCTTGTGCGCGAGGACGATGTTTAGCAGCTTTGTCGTACTCGAAATATGACTGCTGCCATAAGATTGAGTTGCGAACTTTGCGACGTACTTTTGGTTGTGAAAGTGTGGTGGCCACGAATTTTTCGTAGAAAATTTCTTTATAAGAAGAGGGGGTTGTGAAGGACTGTGTACGGGAGGCCTAGGCATGGCCCAAAAGAACTCTCTCCATCGACTAACACCAGAGACACTGTGTCTGGCTCAAAATTATCGCCCTGTCCCGTCAGAGAAGGCGGTTGTGTGGAATGCAGCGGGCGCAACACAGAGACGTGCGAAATAGCCAGAGGGCTAAGGAGGAGAGGCCGCGCGGGGCGCCCAGCGCGACCACACGCATCCCTGCGGCCCGTTTTGCAGCGCGTCCCCAACTTCCCCCCCCCCCCTTTGGCGCAGAGATAGGCACGTTTGTGCGTTTGTGTGTGCACGCATGCGCGCCTGCAGACGGCCTTGTTGCGAGGTACGGGCTGTGGACTCGGAGAAGGCTAGGAGTTGGGTCTTTATTAAGGGAAGTTAACCCAAAAGAAAAGAGGGCCCCATGCCCTTGGAAAACAGACTGTCCCCCCGGGCAGCTGCTCTCTTCCGCTGCTAAAGGAGAACTCCCTTTGTCCGTTGACGGCCAAGTTTTCGAATGCCGTGGTCGCGTGTCCAAGCCGCGGTTCTTGGAAGAGACCACCCCGGGTTCTGATGCGAGAAGAGAGAGGACAGCCGTGACCCTCATAAATATGTCAACTTCGAGAGGAGTGCGTCTTCGGCTGAACATGAGCCCAGCGTTCGCGAAGAGGCCGGCACCCTGCGGCGCGGAGGGTAGGCCGGAACGCTCGCAGCACAAAGAGCTTCCCGGAGTTCGCGGGCCCACTGGCCTGCATTGTCTTGCAGCGCGACGGCCTTACTAATGGCTCGAGGTGGCGGGGGAGGCCGGCAAGTTAGCACCAAGAGGGCTCCCAGCAGAGGAGGCGAGGAGGACACCGAAGGAAAGAAAGGGAGTCCTCAGAGAGAGGCGTTGGAGACAGATGAGACAAAGGAGAGAACGAGCAGAGACGGGCGAAGTGTACGGACGGGAGCAGATCGCGCTGGTCTGTAGTAGGTGAGGCCGGACCCGCGGGCATCCGTTGCAAACTGACCGCCAGCCGAGACGCCCAAGAAGCCGGACGCCACAACCCGCCAGAGTACCGCCAGCCGAGACGCCCAAGAAGCCTGACGCCATCACCCGTCATAGTCACCGAAACGGGGGACCGTCACCAGGCTGAGCGCCACCCCCGCCAGAGCAGCCAAGCAGCGAGGCACCTGTTGGCCGGACAGCACCGACGCCTAGTACAAGACAGCGGTGAGCGGAACTCCCAGTTTCACCTTCAGGCAGAGTGTAAATAAATTAGGTTGACTTGGAGGCGTTGTGTGTTGGCTCAATTCTTCTCGCTTCAGCAGAACCCGTAGATAGCAACAAACAACTGTGTTGCATTGTGACTGACCCCCGACAGGCGGGAACGTCACACACGCACGTGCGGTAAAAAAAAAAGAGGCTTGACAGAGAAATTATAGAGGCTTATCGCATTTTAAAGAAAGCTGAAAATTGTATCAGCACTCCTTCCCTGACCTTATCACGCAAGGAAATTGCTTACTTTGATACCTGTTCACGCTAAACACACTTGTGATAAAGCCGCTTCATTGTTTGGTTGGTTAATAAATTGTTTCCGCCTTCTGTGTATCTGTATATATGTGTTTTTTCCCGAGTAAAGAACTAGTTGATGTCAAGCGTTTGTCGTGCGTGCTTCTTCTTCTTCTTGTACCTGTTTCTTGTTATTGCGCTTTGCTAAGTTCAACATGTATTACGAACTCGCCCAACTTTCTGCATTGCTTGATATAACACGTTTCTGCCCCATAGGTGAGTACTGTTAAGATACAGCTGTTGTAGATATGGCGTTAACAGCTAGTAACGCCGTGTGATGAACACGGAAATGCAAAAAAAAAATGCAAAATGCTTATCGGTACTCACCTATGGGGTCGAAACGTGGAGGCTAACGAAAAGCGTTCAGCTGAAGTTAAGGGCAATGCAGCGAGAAAGAAAAGTCATAGGTATGGCGTTAAGAGACCGAAAGCGGCAGAATGGGTGAGCCACCCTGGTTGAAATCAAGAGGAAGAAATGGGCTTTCACAGGCCATGTAATGCGAGGGCAAGGTAACCCTGGATCTTAAGGGTAACGGAGTGAATACCAAGAGAAGGCAAGCGTAGCAGGAGGTGGCAGAAAGTTTGGTGGGCGTTGCCAGATTAAGAAGGTTGCGGGGACACAGTGGCCATAGCTGGTAAAGGACAGGATCAGGGAGAGACATCATCATCATCATCATCAGCCTGACCAAACCCACTGCAGAACAAAGGCCTCCCCCATGTCTCTTCAATTAACCCTGTCCTGTACCAGTTGCGGCCACCGTGTCCCGGCAAACATCTTAATCTCACCCGCCCACCTAACTTTCTGTAGCCCCCTGCTACGTTTGCCTTCTCTTGAAATCCACTCCGTTACCCTTAAGGTCCAGCGGTTATCTTTCCTTGGCCTTAAATGCCCTGCCCAACCCCATTTCTTCATCTTGATTTCAACTAGAATGTCATTAGCCCGGGTTTTTTTCCTCACCCAGACCACGCGCTTCCGACCTCTTAACGTTACACCTATCATTTTTCTTCCCATAGCTCGCTGCGTTCTTCTTACCTTCAGCGGAACCCACTTTTTAGCCTCCACGTTTCTGCCCCATAGTTGAGCACCGGTAAGATACGCTGTTGTGTGCTTTTCGCTTGAGGGATATTGGTAAACTGCCGGTCATGATCTCAAAGAACTGCCTTGTGCGCTTCACCCTATGCTCATTCTTCAACTTATTTCCCTCTCATCATCCGGATCAGCGGTCACAACCTGCCCCTAGTAGACATATTCGCTCACTACTTCCAGCACCTGGCTAGCAATTGCGAACTGCTATTCCCTTACTAGGCTGTTGAATATTCGGTTTTCTGCATGTTAACTGTTAGCCCCACCGTTCTGCTATACCTGTCTAACTCATTGATCACGCTTTGCAGTTCAGGTCCTCAGTGACTTAGTAAGGCATTGTCATCAGCGAATCGCAAATTGCTTAGGTAATCTCCGCTAACTTTTTCCCCACTGTTCCAATTTCAGGTCCCTGATTACCTCCTGTAAACAGGCGGTGAATAGCATTGGCGAGATCGTGTTTCTTGACACCTTTCCTTGTTGTAATTTTATCTTTTTAGAAGGGGTCGGCCAAGTACAACCAGTACTACACCAGGGAAAGACATGGGAGAGGCCTTTGTCCTGCAGTGGGCGTAGTCAGGCTGACGATGAAGACCATCATCATCCAGGCGTGTTTCACGCCGATCAGCCGTGACACCGTCTACACAAACGTGCCCTTTGTTCCACTAATACATTTGGACCTCTCCTCCGCAATGTACAGGCGACGGGCACAAACACCATGTCTGAGCCAGCGCATTCTGCCTAGTGTTCCCACACCATAAATTAGACTTTGCAATTTTATTTTATCTGCACTGTCGTGATTGGAAGCACGCTCGATTAACATGCATTCTTCGGAACAACATATGTTGAACAGTTCATGGCTGTCTTGTTCCAATGACATATAATTCTTCTGTTCCTGTCCTCCCTTCCTTTGTAATGACATAGCGTGCTGCTCACACAAAACTAAACTAGGCGGCAGTCGGACCTCTCGCTACAGAGTGAGCACTCTGCAGTGAATCTTGGGTCTCCTGGAAAAAAACATTTCGCGAAGCGCCACCGCACCCCTACACCGTAACTACAATTTATGAGAATGAATTCTGCTGCAAACCTTAGGGGTGACAGACATAACACCCACGGCTACAGCTCAGCAGCACCAGAACTGATATCCCGGCTTTAAGGCACTGCTTCTTAAACTGCCGTATTAAAACTTCATTTATGAGGGTGGCTTCTCAGATTACGTCTAAAGTTTAGGGTGTGCAACTTCAAGGGTTTATGCTTGTAGGGCAACCACCCTCTTGTCTACAGCAGTAGTTCTCACGTTATTTTTTTTTGTTTCAGGAAGATGCGTTTACAAAGGACTTTCTGTTCCACGCATGTGGATCAGCAAAGATAATTGTTTCAACTTAACATGCGACGCCAAAAAGCAGACTGTCACAGGCGGCATGTAAGTTTATGCCGTTATGAATGCGAAACATTATCGGTGGCTTAGCGAAATGGCAACACGCAACCAGCTGAAGGCTGACTCTAGTAAGATATTTCTCGATGTTCTGCACAGTATACTTCGCAACATTTGACTTCGCATAACCGCGAGGAGCAGACACAGCTAATACGATTTCCTAGTTTTGAACAATCAGGAATGCTAAGCTCATCTCTCGAGCGCATTATTCAGTGGAAGGAACTAAACTGAGCACTATGCTGCCAATATAGCCCTCCGGTGCTCCGGTGAGGCAAGCTTGGCTAAAGTTTGTGTTTTGTGCTCTGTCGTTGCGAACAGGGGAGAGGAGTGAGCGCAGTCTGTAGGGCTGCGCTTCGTGCCCGGACTGTCCTCCGCAAAGGCCCATCGACACATGCCCAGCGGATGCTGTGATCCGCGTTCCGCTGTATGTCTTACTGAGTCTTTAGTGAAGCACCAACATGGGATGCTTGCATAAACAGTTCATGCAGCAAAAGTCTCAATATGGTTACGATGCAGTAAGTCGAATTTCCAGCATCAGCAGAAGAAGAACGCAGAAAAATATATTTCGCAAAACAGTGAGCTGCGTAGCACGTCTTCAGCCATTTGCCACTGGTACAAATGTGTATTTTTTTTGGTTGCGCTATCCCAAGCTTCGAAACACAAACGGATTCCACAGTTCATAAGGTGTCGATTTCATAAATATTGGTATTTTATTAGAGTTTTCAACGATTTAGATATCTTGCGAACAATTTTGCACTTGAGCGTTAAAAACATTTCTTCTGTCTTTCGCGCGAAAACTAACCAACAGGTTTTCTTGAGGCCTGGATATGTCATTTATGCTGAAAAATATATGTTTTCGATCGACATGACAAATGGCCCCTGAAAGAAACAATGGAACTCAACGGACTCACTTCGCACGTGTTGATTAGCGCCAATCACATGCCGAAGTACAGAAAGTGGCGCCGGCACTTACTAGAGAACGCTGAGAACATAGCCTCGGCCGGACGCTGCCGCCATCGCTCCGTTTACAGCCCCGTCGACACAGCTGCAATAAGTGGGGTTGCAGTCATGCAGCCGACCATGGCCGCGATCTGTTCACTGCGACCGCGACCCTGCCTCTTGTCCATCGGAGGTCAGGTCGATCGCCACTCACCAAAACTGCCTAAGGTAGCCCAGCGCGCTATCGGTAGTGCAGAAAAGCCGAGAAAAAGACCTGCCTAATGATGGTGGCTCCAAGACCCGAGTGCGTCGACTTCCGTCGGTGGGCTTTGGTCGAATCGCCTGCGCCATTTCCCGGATACATTTCATGCTTACGTCTCCTTTAAACGACGAGATAGACTGCGAACGATTTTTTCTGGGGCTAAATGCATGCACATGACATTGCGACTATAGCACGCCAGAAACATGGTACGAATATTTGCTCGACCTAATATGTTTTACGCACGATCCGATTACTCTTAGATGAGGACCTAAGCGAGTGAATGGTCAATTTGCTGCTGGAGAAAAATTCCAGTGAAAATTGAGCTAAAATTTTTTTGAATATATTTTTACGCCAAGCGCTGTTATTAGGTATTCCAAGATATTCACTAGAATGTTATTGGAAAGCTCTGGATAAGAAAAGCAGCCAATGTTCGTTTCAAATTGCTGTAAGTGGTGAAGAATTCGGCATAGGATATGTATCTGTATGTTTCTAATAGAAATTTCAAATTTCCTAGCTGCCCTAACACAATATTTCTAGCAGACGGCCAACGATATTTGCTTTCTCTTCTGTCACAGCTGCTTGCAAAAGCAGAATCTCGGATGGCTGGGCTGCGTCGATGTATCTGGAAGCAAGAAATATAGTGGATATCTTCCCCAGTGCTGCCCGGATCTTGTGTGTCCGCATATGACTGGTGAGCTCACGCATATGGAACGCCACAAGTATTGCGTTGCGTACATTTTTTGCCCTTGCTTAATTTTATATTTTATTACAGTGAAGTATTGTGCTCCGCAAGTATGAGTCCGTTGACGTTAAATGAGAAAATCAACACTGAGCTCAAATGATATGAGCTAACATATCCCAAAAATCAAAAGAACTTTTATAAGTGCTGTAACTACACTAAAGTAGCTTCTGCTGCGTTTACATAAAAGGAAATACCTGCATTGCTCAATGAGTTTTAATATTCGGTGACAGGAACTTGACATTATAGACAAACTTTATTTTACCGCTCTTTCTTGAATTCATTTGTGGTAATGTGTGAATTTTGTTCGTAATACCTTATCAATCAAAACACAAAGCTGTACGCTGAAGTCTATTTTTCGCTCTGAGATTTGAAATCCTCCAAAATAGCAGCTCTTTGACACAGCTTAGCGAATTGTTCCATTAGTGTGGCACATGGTAAGTAAAAATTTACTTTTAAAAATCATTCCTGCAAAGAATAGTTTAAACTCACTACGCGTACGCTATGCTGCTTAAGTTGTGAATCTGAGTGAGAGCAAGCATGAATGTATTTTTTACCCCTGCTTCTTCCATCAATTCTTGGTGTCCTCATACGCATCAGTTCTAAGAAAACTACCGTGTCTTTCTTAGTAACTAGCGATTGCACTTATCTGTGTAAACCGAGAAAATAAAGAATAAATGAGCGCTGATTGTTTTAAATTTTTAAATTTAGTTTTAATAAAAAAAGATCACTATATTTGAAATGCGTGCAAAAACTAACTGGCAAGTCAGTAGAACTTCCATCCAGTAAATGCAGAAAGTTAACAATGCCCGAAAGGCAGTGGCCTATAGTGAGGTGGCTGTACCGTTTGGTCAGCACTGCTCTGTGCTGCGAGGTATCTGGCCACTACCTTAGATGCTCTAATAGATTAGGAGCCCCACGTCCTTGCCGTCTGCTACACAAGCGCTGTTCCTACATTTTATTCACCCGTTAGGTGGTGTCTACAATGCGTCCATGAACAATTACACCATATCCTCTACATTCGTGTTGATATTAAATGTGTATGATTGTATTACACCATAAAAAAAAACAGATTTTAAGGTGAACTTCGTTTTTCTTTAGTGACTATATTACTTACATCTCTTTATTTTCACCAAAGGCGATAGCCCCTACGCAGCCTTTCGCATGGCAAGATTGAGCAGAGTCGACAAGGGGGTGGAGCCTTGGCGAACCCCTCGGGCATTCAAGAACACGCGTGGGTGTACATAACTGCTACTTATTTTGGATGTAGGTTTCTTGAACCACCGCTTGACAACCTTGACGATGCGTGTACTGCCACCATGTTCTCCGAGAGCTTCAATTACAGCAGTGGGCTCTACGGTATTGAAAGCCTTGATGAGATCGATCGCAACCAGGAGACCGGGTATCTTGTTGGTACTGCGGCGTTTAGTTTCCAGAAAGTTTCGGAGTAGTAGGAGGCTCTCGTCAGTGCACAGGCCGGGAAGAAAGCCAGTCTACTCGACGTCGTAGTCGGAACCGGTTCCTCCTTCTTCCAGTATGTAGGCAAACCTGGTCAGGATCACTTGTTCTAGGAGTTTTCAAAAAGTGGAGGTCAAAGAAGTCGGCCGAAGATTCTGCATCATCTCCGGCCTCTTTTCTGGCTTGGGGATGGGATAAATGATTGTATGCTTCAGGTCGTCTGGCAAATTTCGTGTATCCCAAATTGAGTTACGTTCGACCAGCGGCTGTTCCTTCTCAGGCTCATCGAGGATGCTGCACATTGTACGAAATGTGATTCCAGTCTTGTCCTGGGTCCTCCGCTCATTTCTGCCTGAGTGCAGCGTCAAGGTAAACTCTTGCACTGTGAAAGGCGTATCATGTCCGGCATCACCTGGGGTTTGCAGCTTGTAAGCACTCGGGTCTCGTGGCGTTTATATTTGCGACAAAAGGCATTACGTGTCTTAGTCTTCCTCGCCAGTGCTCTGAAGGTGTGCCAGAACTTCCGAATGCCAATTCTCTCGTGTAACTTAGAGCAGTAGTCCAACCACCTGGAATGGGGCACTTTTTTGGCGTACTCTCGAGACTGCGCTGTCTTGCTGCGCACACGCTCAATTTCGTTGTAGCGTTTACCGTTAAGCAGGAAGATCTGATGAAGGCGCTGGCGGGGTTCCCAAGGTGTGGTCAGATGGCTGTCTGTGATAGGGCCTGCTCAGCAAGCACTCTGTAATGCGTGGCAGATACTTCTGCTCTCGGTATTTTGGTTGTAATGGGGTGGTGGCTTCGTAATAACGATGTCCTGTAATGACCTGCGGGGCGATAAACTAATAAATTAAGCCTCCTATTCGATAGTATGCGGCGGGCGGCTGAGCGCAGCACTCCCTCAGGTCCATCAGTTCAGCAGGTGGCATAGTGGCCCGAGCTCATAGGTTCGTAGCCGCACAGCCACTCACTCACCAGTACCGCGTCGGCCCAGGTTAAGCCAGGGATGGTGTCACGTTGACCCTCAGGAATTCTATGCCTTTTAGGATTTTTGATGTCGTTTGTGAGCTCCAGATGTGCTAGCTCTGTTCTCTCTTGCAGTTGCAAGCAGCGAGCGTCCACTGAGAAGTAGCGCCAGTTCGGGTTGCGATCGCTAAAGTCGTCTCCTACAACGACACTATCCTTAGGGTACAGTTGCCGCAAGTCTGCCTCGCACTGCAATCCTGCCTGGTGCGAACGGTTGTGTCGACCACAGCTCGGTATAGGTCCTTGTTGATAGGAGAGAAAAAGACTTGGCGGCGTCCTAGGGTGCAGCAGACCGCAACTACTTCTTGCACGGGGTCGAAGTAGCTGGCCAGGTAGAGTTCGTCCCACGTAATGTACTTATGCACAAACACTAAAGCTCGAGCTTCGACTACACGTGAGCGGTCGGGAGAACGGCCGGATGGTTCATGCTTTATGACAAGTTAAAAGTGCCCGTTCTGCCCGCAGTGTTCGGGCCCGTTCAACGCGTTTCCTGCAGCATATTGCCGATTGCTTGCCGATGAGGCAGATAAATTCTGTCAGCCGCATGACATTCTGAAGAGGCGAGCGGCAATTCCACTGCAGGACATCAGGGGTGCGTTTACGTAGGCGGTTGACGCCGGGCTGCGAATATGCTGGTTGTGCAAATTAGTATTGATTAATCATGGGAGCGATCGCGTGGATCACCTGTTGTAGTTGCAACTGTATTCGGTGCATGGTTTGTTGCGTGGCTCCTGCAGGGGGTTCTGGAAAATATCCAGCATGCACTGTTATTCCTGCTGAGTACGCAGAAGCTTGCATATCAGCGCCGTATTTGTCTACTCCTCTATCTGGTCCTGTTGTTTAGCGCTGTTTATATATACTTGTCACCTTGCATACGAAACTTTGCTTGTTATCAGGTAAACACAGGCATTGGTGGTCGCGGGGTTGACTACTGTGTAGCAGTTGGCGTAGGTTCCTATGGTGAGGAGAAGGATGGCGAGAAGTTTTGCTCGGGTGAGGGTGACGTGCGGCCCTCAGAAGGGGATAATGTGGGCTCCTTTTGGGTGGGTCTAGATGGCGAGGCATTCTGTCGAGGGGAGGATTTCGGTTGCCATTTAGTGGGCGCTGCGAATTACACACCGGCTGGTAAAACGCAGACTGCTGCGTCGCGCCCGGCGAGAAGCAAGGCAAGGTCCTTCCCAACTGAAACCCTCGCTTGTTCTCAAAACCGGGCCCGGCCGACTTCGTAGTCGTGCTGAAGCCGCGCAAACATGTGTCGTTGCACTAAGCCCTTTCGAAATATCGCTACGGCGCCGCCATTACGGCTTGCATCAGACCCGAGGTGGCAAGGTCTATTACAGTTCAGCTGTGCAGTGAACAAAGCTTCATAGTGATTCACACCCCGAACCCAGAGGTGGCAGGGGCTCCTCGGGGAAATGTCCACAAAAAACGAGCCTGGGCCGATTATGCTCCACGGATATGTTTGATAAGATGTAGGCGACGTCTACCCCGGCGTCACTGCCGTCAGCAACCTGTACACTACTGAATCGCTACTGCTGCAGGTGTAATGGAGAGCAGGCAGCATCGTCGAGGTGAGGAGATTGGGCTCGTCTATCAAAGCGCGGCTTACCTTTTTTCGGAAGGAGAAACCACGTTTTGTTCACTACGAGAGCGTGTTCATTCCAGTGCAAAACTACTACCCGACGATCCCGGCCTTCGGCCTCTGGGTTGTCGTTGGGCATCGAGCAGATGCCTGTCCTAACACGCAGGCGAACAGGTGCTGCCTCTGCGGGCAACAGGCCCCGTTTATGAAGGAGGGGGTGTGGGTCCCTCTTGATGGTGTGCCGCGGTGCTCGGTTAGTGGTGGTGCACGCGCCACAAATTTCGGGGATTATGCGGCGAATTTGCGCACACACAAGATGGCCGCCCCGAAGGGCGGAACAAAGAATAAAATAGCGGCCAAGAAGAAGAGTAGCCATGTTGGCCTCCCCGGTGAGTTACCGAGCCGGGGCTACAGCAACACCAAGAAGCCATCGCATTCTACCCGAGGAGCCGGCATTCGCCCGCCGACGCAGCCGCCACCACACGGCCGCACTGAAAAGCGGCCGAAAGCGTCACCACACGGTGAGGCAGGAGCCTGGGCCAACACCGTGAAGCGTTCCCAAAACAGCCTACCACTCCCCCCTGTTCCCCTGCTACCGAGGCTATGGAGAGTGAGCTCCTGGCACCGAAGCTGGCTCTCAGCGCGGATGCTCCGCTTGAGGATCCTCTAGACGCCCGCATAGACGGCCGTCTCTGTGCCCCATAAAGTGAAATTTCGTGAAAATGAACTCCGTTATAGCGAAAATGACCGAAACTATATAAATAATTGTCGTATAGTACATCGCACAATCACCGCGTAGCATCTGACGAAGCAAGCGTCTTATCAGAAGCCATGTCTGGCAACTACCCAAAACGATCGCGCCGTGCCGTTGAAAGATCGCGCCGTGCCGTTGGAGGATGCCCCCAATCTGGGAGTGCTGGCTCCGGACCATCGTCTCAACAATCGCTCTTTAACTTGAATGAGCACGGCGGACAGCCCGCAAATTTGGCCTTTACCCATGCTAATTCGGCCGCCCCCATTGAAATGTCCGAATGGAACTGCCGGGCATTCAGCTGCGGAGACAAGTGGGCGAACCTCCGGGTTTTCCTGTGGAGACTCGATTCACTCCCCGCGGTGGTTGGCCTCCAAGAGGTGGGAAGCGGCGTCGCCCTTACAAATAATGTGACGTTCCGGCAGGACCCCTCTGCCTGTATTTGCGTGCACAAAAATATACAGTCAACCAGGCTGATTTGGACCTAAATATTGAACATTCCTATATGAAGGTCCCCCTTCTTCCACTTAAGGTGGGGTGAGACTATGAAATCGAGTTTCAAAAATTAGCTGTAGTGCAGTAGCAATAAAAGCTATGTTCATAAATTTTTAAAAGAATATTTAAGGTTGACGCAGCTTGCAGTAAAGTGAAAAATTAGTTTCATATTTTGAAGCAGTTTTTTATATTTGTTTTTTTTTTTACTCTTTTAAACGTTTGTACCTTTTATTTATGAACTGCTACCCACAGAATGTTCCAATTTTGTACAAAAGTAGCAACAAATGCTTCACAGAAGTGCAACAAGAATTCTGTTCTTAGAACGAAAACTAGATTTTTTACGTTTTTTTGCATTTGTCGATGGATGAAAATGGCCGCTTATGAGCGGTGTTTTTATGCTAGAAAAAACAAAAATGCACCTAGGCTATTGATTCAAATTCTATTTGTATAACTGCCACTAATTAGCAGCTCAGAGAAATTTTGTTTGGTTGTGCCCTATAGTTCCTGAGAAAAAGGTACACAAACTTCCAGAAAAACGCCGATAATGTCATTGAAAACATTTTTATTCAAAAATTTCCTGGGCTGCAGTCTATTGAAGTGCCAGCATCGCCATACCCTTTCTTTTTGTTTCTTCGATCCTTTCTTTCCTGTTTCGCTTCAGATCTCAGCTTGAAATCATTTTTTTAACCCTCCGTCGGTCTATAGATGCTAGCGTTGACACACACAGAGGCCCAGAGGGGGCTCCCAAATGTTTCAGCACCCTTACTCGTGCTACATTTCCATCATTAAAGCATGCAATTGCATCATCGACAGCAGTCTCACCTGTTTTGAGATTGGCAAAGATGATTTCAGGACACCTCACCCAGATTAATTGTTAGTACATCGAAAGCACAAGGGGACAGCGTCAAGGTTTAGCGCGCAGCCATAAACAGAAGAGCAACAGAAGGTGCCCTAGTGGCTTAAAAATGTACTGCTCACAGGAATAAATTCAAAACCGAAACCGAAACCTTCAGAGCATTGACTTTCTGCACGTATCGGAAACGAAGAGATTGCGTCGAGATCACAGCGGAGATCGGTGGTCGAGATACCCCCACTTTTCCTGTCAACGTGTCGAAGAAAAAGGACAAAAAATACTTTTGAAAGCGCGAATACCCAAGTGTAATATATTTTCTGAAAGATAAAGAAATTCTCTATCAGATGAATGAAAAATCTCAAAACTGAATTTTTAGACCAAACGAATTCTCACCCCACCTTAAAGGTGCTACGAAACTCTCCTTGAAGGGGCACCGGCTATACTTCAGGTGGATCCTATATGTCACACAGATGCTGCGTCAAAAAGGATTACAGGAATCGATGCATAGGAGCGGGAGTTATTCAATGAAGAAAATTCAAAATACAAGGAAACAATTTGCTGCCCTCAACTTGACTTCGGCGGTGCTTCCCATTCCAATTTTGCTCTCCTAATGACGGCACTCGGTGCGACCAATCAAAACAGCCTATCTGAGAAAGTCGCGGAAGTTTACACATCATGGTTGGCTGTTCGCTGTAACTCATTCTTGAAATGCTGGCAGCGCCGTTTCCATGGTTGCAACAACCATGTGGACGCGCAGCTGGCTCAGCGATCCTTCATCGTCACGTCGATAGCGCCGAATAGAACATTGGTCAATGGCCTTCCCTGATTTATCCGAACTCGAGCGCAGGATACTTTTTAGCATAGCGCGTGCCGCTACCGCCCCCGCGTATCGAACCCTACCACTGCGCGCGTCTGACTAGGGTGCCTCGATGCCAGCGCCGCCGTCCAGGGTGGTGACACGCTTTGGCATGCGCCGCGCCGCCGTTTTCTCCGCGCTCGCCATCTTGGGGCAAGTCGCTCTTCGTGCCGCTGCTGGGGAGGGTTCGAAGCTGTGTTTTGCGCTGGATTCTGAGCTGATGAACTGCTTTAATTCACGAAAAATAGCATGCCAGGGTGTTGTGTTCCATTGTGTGCCGGCTCGGCGAAGAAAGGAGCGCGACGTTTTCTTTTTCCACGGGATGAGGGACGGAGAAAAATATGGGAAGCGAAAGTGAAGCGTGAGAACTGGAAGGCGAATGACAACGCGAAGATCTGCGAGGCAAGCCACAATGTCTGTGCTGTTTTTATGCATCATTAAAACTTCTTTTTGTGGCTAGTTTGTTCATATAGATAATGTAAAAAATTTAGCGCGAACATACACAGACCACGAGGAAGATGAGAGACACACACACACACAAGCGCTTGTGTTTGTGTACCGTCTTTCTCTTGGTCGTTGTCTCCGCTAAAGATTTTAGAACTTTTTCTAAATGTCGCTAGCAGTTATGTGCTTTCAGTAAGAATAAAATTATACCACACCGCTCCGCCCATCCGCTTGTAAGCACTGACTTTGTGCGGTTTGAATATATGTTTTTGCCTTGTTCGCCAAACTCGCACTGTGCGCAACAAGAATTTTTGTGTGCCTTCAAAGCTGCAGCTCGAAGCCTAGTTAGAAACGTGAGTACAGCACGTGTTGCATCGTATTGTCTGGCATTGGAAGTAGCGCGCTTTGTTTTTGAGGCGGAACATTTTGAATTACCAGTTATGTGAAGGCTTACAAGCTAAATATATGAATCATTGCGTCTTTTCACTTTCAGTGAGCTACACTCATTCCGTATCATTCACGGAGTGTCTCACGATGATCTTTACTCTCTCGCGATCGCACATTTTTTTTGTTCAGAGCCGCGGTGAAAGCACGTGAAGCAGGTGGAGCCCGGTATTTGTCGAAGGAATGCGCCATTGTACTCTTTCAACAGCTGCCCTTTACACTCGATCTTGCGAGGCTTCCGGTTCACGCAGATTAAGAAGCATTCCCCTCTCTCCTTTTCAAAAAAGAATATAATAGAGGCTGACGGGTGAACCTCCCACGTGCTACCTACCCACTTTTCTGGCCAGAGTAGGAAGTGAAAATGCAGTCTATGAACAGGGAGTTTTGGTTGCAAAAACCTGCCTACGAGTCAGCCGTCCTGGAATTTTGCAAGTGGTCTTTTCGCAAGTGCTAAATTCTGCGCAGCACAAATAATAAGCCCCTTCACCTTCCTTTTCTCAAATTATTCGCGGGAATAATCTTTCTAGGTATTTGCGATTCGCAACGAACGCAAACGTTAGGCCCTCGCGAAAATTAAGTCGGTTACAGTATATGGCTGGCAATCCGACAAGTCGCGAAGAAACTTCTATTGTTAACTGGCCGTCGCTTTAAGAAAGCGGTCGCGAGGAAGCAAGGTGCCCGCGCAGTACAGAAGTTCATCCCGAATACAGCTCTTTCTTCTCCATGTAATGACACATCGCGAGGCGAAGTGCACCGTTGTCAAACGCGCAAATACCGGTCCGAGGTTAAGCCAAATTTAAGTGAAGTTAAATTTGCCCGTCCGACACCCGAATTAGTGCTGTCGCTTGGTTGGCGTCCACAGAAATACTTCGTGATCCTGTGCTTATAATATCGCACCGCTTCCTTAACGCTTTTTTATTATCTCATTTGTTTGCGTGCACACGACCAGAGGCGCGAAATGACAGTTTCATCGTCTCTCTCATTTTAGCGCCACTTCGAGGAAGATCAGTTTGAGAGAAACAGAATGGATGCACGGCGGCTCCTCAAGTCAACGGCTGTCCCGACGTTGTTTGATTTTAGACGTGTTTGCCCACATTCGGCTTGCTAGCCTAGTATCCGCATCAGATAATCTGAGGAGCACTAGAGCCTCGGATATGTTTGGGTACTGATGAATTAATTTCTTTCTTGCGCAAACAGCGCAGCCGAAGCGAAGAAAGCCGCCTGCACCGCGGCTTTTTCCTGGTAGTTCTACACCTGACGCCACAAATGGCTCTTCGCCAACCCCTGAGACGCCACCTGACCAGGAAGAGACCCGAGCCGACTGCGATGCAAAATATTTTTGATATGCGCGGCTGACTAAAACGTCAACTAGTTGTTCATCTGCATCAACAGACGCAGTTAAAGCCTTTTGCATGTCATGCACCTTATAAACTCCGTCATGCTCTGGCAGTACAAAACGCATTGCTCTGTAAAGCAGTCACTGCAGTTAAAATAACCGCTTTGAGCATCTGAGACGGCCAAAAAGTAAGTGCTGTCCTAGCTGCACAGTGGTCATATGCTCTAAAAGCTGCGCTTGTAAGCACAGGCTAGCTCTTTTCTCATTTATATCACTAAGCAAAAAAGTGCTCAGAACTGTGAGCATATATGAGAAACCTTATACAGCTCAGCCTGCTAGCGAAAGCACGTTCTAAAGAAGGATACCGGCCGACGCTCCGTAGGCCCGCATTTCAGCGCTTGCCCCAAGATGGCGCCCACGAAGGTCGTGTCTCCACCCTGTACGGCGCAGAGCTGGGCATCGAGGCACCCTACGTCTGACGGGAGCGTGACGCCATCTTGCGCCGCGCTGGGTGAACCTCCTCAAATTGACAATGCGCACTGGTAAATGTGAAACGTATATGCTTTTCCTTTGTGTCCTTCCTTGGGACCGGAACGAGCGCTTGTAGAATGCAATGGCTCGATGAGGTCGATTCCGCCATGGCGTTCCGAGATATATAGAGACTAGACTTAAGGGCTGTGTGCTAGTTCATAGATGTGCACAGAGAGGTGCAAAGTCCTTCGATGCAGACAATAGCCAGAGCCTCTGATGGCGTTTTTTTTTTTGCTTCCTTTGAAGTGTTCGATGGATTGTCTGGCTGTAGTTTAAAATGGCTTGCGTCAGCTCTGCTGTAAATGCCGTCCCTCTGTCTGTGATGAGCACTTCGGGGGCGCCGTGTCGCAGGAGAATTTGCTCGACAAAAAATTTTGCGACCTCTGTTGCGGTACCATTAGGCAACGCTTTTGCTTCGGCGTATCGGGTCATGTAGTCGGTGGCCAAGATGATCCACTTGTTACCTGATGATGAAGTCGGAAAGTGGCCGAGGAGGTCCATTCCTATTTGCTGAAAGGGCTTAGTTGCAGGTGGTATGGGGTTCAGGAGTCCGGCTGGTCTAGTCGGAGGCGTTTTGCGTCGCTGACACTCACGGCACGTTTTCACGTAATGGGAAACGTCGGTAGCTAGCCGCGGCCAATAGTACTTCTCCTGGATGCGGTGCAACGTGCGAGCAATCCCGAGATGCCCTGCAGTCGGCTCATCATGACATGCCTGCATAATTTCTTGCCTAAGATTCTTGGGCACGACAAGAAGATGTACTGTCCTGTTGGGCGCGAAGTTCTTCTTCAGGAGGACATTATTGTGAAAGACGAAGGACGACAGTTGCCGCTTGAACCCTCGGGGAGGCGATGCGGTCTTGCCTTTCAGATAATCAACTAGGCTTTGCAAGTCATGATCCGAGTGCTGCTGCTGCGCGAAACTGCTGGCGCTTACCGGTCCTAAGAAAGCGTCGTCGTCTTCCTCTTCGGGTGCTGCGTCGACAGGGGCTCGTGACAAGCAGTCTGCATCGGAATGCTTGCGGCCAGATTTATAGACTACAGCTATGTCGAATTATTGAAGACGCAGGCTCCAACGAGCAAGGCGGCCGGAGGGATCTTTCAAATTGGCCAGCCAGCAGAGAGCATGGTGATCGCTCACAACCTTGAATGGTCGTCCGTATAGGTAGGGGCGAAATTTCGACGTGGCCCAAATAATGGCGAGACAGACTTTCTCTGTCGTCGAATAGTTGGCTTCTGCTCTCGACAGTGAACGGCTAGCGTACGCGATAACTTTCTCCTCTCTGCCATTTTTCAGAACCAGGACCGCTCCTAAGCCCACACTGCTTGCATCGGTATGAACTTCGGTTTCGGCGTTTTCATCAAAGTGCCCGAGCACAGTAGGGGACTGTAAGCGGCGCTTCAGCTCGTTGAATGCTTCCTCTTGCGGCCTTTCCCATTTAAAAGGCACGTCAGCCTTGGCAAGTTGGGTCAAAGGTTCAGCGATGCGCGAAAAGTTCTTGACGAATCGCCGGTAATAAGCGCACAATCCAAAAAATCTGCGTATAGCTTTCTTGTCATTAGGCTGTGGAAACTCTGCGATCGCAGCCGTCTTCTGGGGGTCTGGGCGAACTCCATCCTTGCTTACGACGTGACCAAGGAACAGCAGCTCCTCGTAGGCGAAGTGGCACTTCTCTGGTTTCAGTGTCAGGCCTGAAGACTTGATCGTTTTCAGCACTATCCGAAGCCTTCTGAGGTGGTCTTCAAAGTTTGAGGAGAAGACAACAACGTCATCTAAGTAGACGAGGCAAATCTGCCACTTCAAGCCTGCGAGCACCGTATCCATTACTCGCTGGAACGTCGCTGGGGCAGAGCAGAGGCCAAATGGCATCACCTTGAACTCGAAGAGTCCGTCTGGCGTGATGAACGTAGTCTTCTCGCGATCTCTTTCGTCGACTTCAATTTGCCAGTAGCCGCTCTTCAGGTCCATCGATGAGAAGTAATTAGCGTTACATAGCCTATCCAGTGTGTCGTCGATGCGGGGGAGGGGGTACACATCCTTCTTCGTAATGCTGTTCAGGCGGCGGTAATCGACGCAGAAGCGAAGGGTGCCGTCTTTCTTTTTCACTAGGACAACTGGTGCTGCCCAGGGGCTCCTTGATGGCTGGATGACGTCGTCACGTAGCATTTCCTCAACTTGCTTGCGAATAGCTTGGCGTTCTAGCGGCGATACGCGGTAGGGGCTCTGTCGCAGTGGTCGGGCGTGTTCGTCTGTGACAATGCGGTGCTTGGCAAGCCGGGTTCTTCGCACATTCGATGCTGATGAGAAGCAATCGCTGTACTTTTGAAGAAGACTGCGTATTTGGTCTTGTCTGCTCCGTGGTAATGCCGGGTTGATATCAAACGTTGGTTGATGGCCTTGGTTAGATGGTTCTACGGGTTGGTCGAGTAGGGCAAATATGTCTCTGATGTCTGCCAGCTCGTCGAGGAAAGCGATCGTCGTACCTTTGTTTAGATGCCGGTATTCTTCGGTAAAGTTGGTTAGCAGCACCTGGGCTTGGCCATTTCGGATTTCGGCGACTCCCCTTGCAACGCCCAGTCCTTGGTCAAGGAGTAACTGGGTGTTCCCCTCGACGACGCCTTCGGCAGTTTCGACGTCTCTAGTGCCTATACAGGCGAAGACACTTGATCGGGGCGGCACGCTCAGTACTTCGTCAAGGACGTTTAAGGCAACGCGATGAGTCGCTGTCGTCGCTGCAGATATGGCTTTGTCCGTGGAAAGCTTGATCGACTTGGATCGAAGGTCGATGATAGCCCGATGTTCATTCAGGAAGTCCATTCCTAAAATCACGTCTCGGGAGCATTGCTGTAGGATAAGGAAGGTTGTCGCGTAGGTTCTCCCATTTACAGTAACTCTCGCGGTGCAGCGTCCTGACGGCGTAATCAGGTTACCACCTGCGGTGCGGATCAGCGGGCCATCCCAAGTTGTTGTTACCTTCCTGAGTCGGACAGCGAGTGGCCCACTCATGACGGAGTAGTCAGCTCCGGTGTCCACCAAGGCAGTACCCGCGTGATCGTCGATCATAACTTCAAGGTCACTTGTTCGCGTTTTCGCATTGCACGTTGTCCTCGGTGTACGATCTCGGCTTTGTCGAGTAGTGAGGCTGCGGTGGGCGTACTGCGACGTTACTTCACTGGGCAACGGTAAAAGCCTCAAGTCTGGCCGCGTCGTCGTCGTCGTCGGAGCTGTCGTCGTCGGTGTTGTCGTCGTCGGTGTTGTCGTCGTAGTTGAGGCATGGTCTTGAGTACTCGTCGATGGAGGATCTTTATCATTGCGCTTAGAAGCAACCTCACCTCCAGAGGCTGCTTTATTTAGTTTAACCTTCGAGGGCTGGGGTAGCGTCCATGCACCGCGCAGCCTCGGCCAGGAGATACATAGCGCGGTGACGATGGCGACGGGGAACGTGATAGGCGGCCGGGCGATGAGTATTCCTCCCGACGCAAAAACTCTACGATTTCGGCTGGTCGCTGGCCGGGTGGTGGTCGTGGGGCGACGCAAGAGAACCCTCGGATGCCCATTCTCCTGTATGAGCAGTACCGGAGAATGTGACCGGCTTGTCCACAGTGGAAGCATAGTGGGCGGCGCTGGTCGGGTGTTCTCCACTCCTCGCATTTCCTCGGCCGTGTGCGACGCTCGTAGGACGGGCGGGTTGGGCCGAGAGGGCGGCGCTCCAGCGCAGCTGGCTGAGGGCGATGGGGGCTTGGGTCCCGTCGTCGAGGTACAGGACGGCGCACTGCTACGGCGTAAGTCATGGCTGCAGGCTTCAGAGGCTGCGTGATAGACTGGAGTCTGGTACTCCGGTGAATAACTCAAAGGGCTGGTGTCATGACTTGCAGGGGTTGTCCGGTACCTGGAAGGCTACCAAGCACCTCCACCAGATGTCACGTTGTAGTGACGGCAGTCCAGCGGTCAGGAAGACACCAGAAAGACTTGCAAACAAAGTTCTTTATTTCGGCTGACTTGCGCCCGCAAAACAACTGAATCACTCGGTGGCGGCGTAAGCAACACGCGTGCTCGTCAATCGTCGAACTACGAATGTCCGCCGCTCGCGGCATCGCTCAATTTAAAGCCGGCAAGGAAACTTCCAGATAACAGGTCAAGATCATCTACGGTAATCTGGAAAAACCTAGATGCAGCCTTTCATGGCTGCGAACAATCGAGATTAGTCTGGTCGCTTCTCGCGCCACGAACAAAAGTGATAACGACCCTTTCCTGCTGCCTTGAGCGTGAACGAACACACACTGCAATGATACGTGGCAATAGAATAAGGGTATAAAATTACTTTCTGCTGTAAATTAAAATTAGTTTAGAGTAGCGCTCTTTCGTGTCTTGTTTTCTGTCGTCGCTCTTTCTTAGTTGTTTCGCGCTAAAAATGTTTTTTTTTTTCACGAGGGCTACACACGGTAGGAGGTTACAACTAGCTCTGGACGACATTGCGTGAACACGGCTTGCACCGAAGTTTTGCTTCATATATACAGGCCCTTTCGTCGTTCTCAGTCGATTGACCATATAAACTACGTAAGTGACAAGTTCCCGCGGGAGACTGCCGCTCTCGTGAGACCCAAATGGCCTATGTGGCTCGTCTGAAGCGCTGCCACCGTTAGCCACCCTGACTGCCCCGAGCCCGACTTTTGTGTTCCACCTGCGAGATTGTCACGCGCCACGCAGCTACAGCGTTGTAAGAGAAAGAAGTGGGCGGCCTGCTCCATTTGCTCTAGTGCCGACCGACCGACCAGCCAAACCCTAGTATTCCCATCCTTCACTTGCAAATAAACGGATTTCCTCCGCAACAATACTGATGTTGGAAACGCGTTTCTGGTGACGGCCTTCTGGTGATCGGCTTCCGGGTGAAGGCCTTTAGTAATGGCTACCCGATTTACATGCGCCTGTAAAGCGTTTATTTACATCACTTTACGTTTAGCTAGTCATTTCCGGTCCGAAGACGCCAGATCCGGTTTCACTTTGTCAGTGGTGATTTCACAGTTATTTGCTGACGCCTGGGTTCGAAGCTCAATTCAGAAGAAATTTTTCCATCCTGATGATATAGCCACTACCCATAAAATCGTGAGGTCACGTAGGTTCTGAGTCCATTTCTCGTGGACAATGGGTCAACGCCGAATTTTGACTTCCAAGGCCGCAGCTATACCACCCGAATTACTTCTAAATGGCTTGTACAAACTTATTACACCTCTCGCTGCAAAACTAGTAAATTCATGAAACAAAGTTTAACGTTGATGTGGAGCAAAGTAAAATAAAACATTTTATTTTGCCTAAATAGGTTGGTCTGTTAGAAATAAAAATACTCCAGCTTGCGCCCCGTAACCCCGATGAGTGTGGCTTCGCGAGTTGTCAGTGCTGATTGACCGAATCACTGTTAATCTATTTGCCGGTAAGCTATGGTGGTGGTGCAGATAACATTATCACTGTTCACACGTGCCTTGCGCTACCTTAGGCACTTCGGGCGAGGCGGGCACTCACCTCTGACGACGTTAGCACGCGTACTTTTTCTTTGTGATCAGGTTAATATTCTATGTACGAAGGCCGTGCAAGCCGCAGCGTGCAACTGCAAGCCCTACATAGGACTAATAGTATGAATTTAGAAGCCTTTGTTTTCGAGGTGGGGCGCACAGCCATTAGGCGCAGCTATACGATACAAAGCAGCAATGGGGCGGCCTGCGCGCGCGTCTGGTAGGAGTATCAACACTTGTAAGGAAATGCGCTGTAGCAGCAAAGCAGTGGGTAGACACCTGGAGAGTACTGTGCAAAAAAAGGCTCAGGAAGGGCCAGAATGGGTATGATTATAATATTTGGTAGTACACAATATGAAGTGAAGTTGTTTTAAATTCAAATGACCGCTACGATACTTTGTAGACGCGATTGTAAACGCGCTGCCCACGGCAATACGCCGCGCCGGTGCCCTCAGAAATCAGGTTTCAAGTTGCCGAAGCAAAGGCGCCGGGGCGACATCGACAAGGACCAGCTGTAAACCCGCATCAATGCCTTAGCTTGCATAGAATAGATCATACCAACATCTCAAAACCCGTTGAATGTACGCACTTCTTTTGGCTGTCATTCCTTGCGTAAGCCTTGTGTTATAACTATCAGTCACGGGCACTTCTAGTACTATAAAGCATCAACTCATCGTTGGGATTGCGCTGTTCTGCACTAAAACGCTGGAATTAGCTACAACAGCTTCGCTTCATTAAACCATTGGCAGGTATTGTACTCGGACTGTAATTTTATTGCAACCATGCATCCTATGTTTTTCTTATTTTCGATTCTTTTTCATTACTTGCACAACAGTGTAGGCTATCTTGATAACGATGTTAACAATCTTGCCCTTTCCTATGAGTGGATTCTCCTTCCATGCTTTAACACCGGCTTGATTGTGCTTTGAAATATCACCGGTCTCTAAGAATATAAGATTCAATTGCATGAGTCCGCAATTACTGTTCATGGTTTGATTTAATAATAGATTTCATAGTTCCAGTGATTGAGACTATGATGTACGCTGTAGTAGAGGTCTCCAGATAATTTAGACCACCCAGTACTCTTTAACCTGCACTGATATCGCATAGTGGACGGGCCTCTAGCATTTCGCCTCCATCAAAATGCGACCGCTTGCGAGGGCATCAAACCCGCATTTTTCGAGTAGCTGAGCGCCGTAACCACTGAGCCACCACGGCAGCTGTACATGATTTGAGTAATACATGAATTGAATACCATTAACTGCCGCTCCTATTGAGCTTCAAAAATTATGTTGCTGGTTTAGCGGGACTCACATTTAGTCTAGATAGCTTATACACTGATCTGCTTTTGCAGTTGAGAACGGAGTTCCTGTCAGAAAGACCCACAAGGCTTCTGCTGTAAAGAAAGGTAAGTTGGTATTTTTGTACTGTGCCTCTGATCAGGAGTAATTTCTGTAAAGGTGGCTCTGTTACCTGCCATTCCCTTTTATGTCGCGTTTAAAGTAATTACTTACCAAAAAGAAATGCAGTTAATAAAACCATTTACGTTGAATATAATTGCTTTGGAACGAACGAAATCGATCGCATTTTCTTCGGCGAATGTACTACATCCTTGGCGTCTATGGCGTCTACAGGCTTTTGAAGCGATAGCTTCGCTCTTCTAGGCAAAGCCGGGTATCGCCGTGTGTGCAGCATACGTAATCACAAGCATGGATCTGGAAGGTGGTCTCCAGAGAAAAAACATCGAGGAAAGTATCAGACCAATTTGATGTGGCCTTGCAGCCTCATCAGAGCCTGCCCACTTGATAGTGAGTCAACCACCCACCGTGGCAGGTGGCAGCAAATGAGTGATTTTCCGTTCGGCAAGAGCAACATGGGCCGCACAAGGCCCACCACTGGGAGCACTTGCCATCGAAGGGCAGTGGCGCATCGCTTAACCGCGGCGCCAGTGCGCTGGGAAGGGTATCAGGGCTCCCAGGGATCTATGAATGTAACGTATAGAATGACCTTCTTTGTGATTATATAGGAATTAACGCCCTACGCTATCTCGTTATACCTGTAACACAGAGCGCGTCTCCTTCATTTTTTTTAGCTGTGGCGGTTAGTGTAACGCTGTGAGGAAGTGCGTGGTTGGGTGTCACACTTGATTCATAGTTGAACTCGACGCACGAGCGGCCTTACTCAGCCAAAGAATAAAGCTTTGTAATCGTGAAAACAAAGGCGCAGCAACTGTCTCACTGTCAGTGGACCGGAGCCATACCATGAAGAATGGGAGTAACTTCAGAATGAGATCGGCAGAGATTTTATTATAGCATTTACAGTGATAATGCTCGCTATCGATGAATTTCTAATTTTTGCAGGGAGCGTAAAGGTGGCAAATATTTCCATATTAATATTATTCTTCAAACGATTCTGAGGCATTTTACTTTAGCATTATCTCGCACAAGATGCAAAGATGGCGCACAGGTAGAGCATCCGCCTCGCGTACACGAGTACCACATCTCGAATTACGGTGCCGCGCCAATCACCACCTAACAAAAAAAAGCCCTAATGTCGATGCAATTCCATAACCCTGTCTAGGGTGCGGTCTGATCTCAGTGTCCAGGATAGACAGTGCGCTTCCTCACCTGAACAGAATTTGGCCACCCTGGTGAAGCAATTGGCCACAACCTTCTATACGAATACACCAATTAACTCGTGGCCTCGCTTCCCTAGCGGCTGCGGAGCTGGTGACCAAGATGGCTATCAGACCAGTACGCTGCGTCGGGTGCTAAGAACCTGTGCTTCGGACAAACCGCCGTTGAAAACTGAACCTAGCAACGTTAACTTCTAGAGTCCTATCCAGTGAGGCTACTATAGTAGTGCTGTTCAAGGAACTAGCGGCTATTGCATGTCATAGGGCTTAGTACAGTTAAGGCGGATGAGGCATACTGGATGCTAATGGACGGGCACGTACTAAGCTATCGTGAATTAGCGGACATCCGAGCACTAGGTGAGCGATGCCTCATCAATCAGAATAACTGGCAACGTAAAAGAACTCTACAGTAATTACTATACAATAAATAAGCCTAATAACCACGGAAATAAGCTCATTAAGAGATCGCAACTGTAGATGGTACTGGCCCAGGTGTGGGCCGCAATACTTAAAAAGGAATCTTTGATAGCGGTGCCCGATATCCGCAAAAATTGGATTTCCGATACCGATATAAGATACCGAACAAAAACTGATTTAGATACAGGTACTTGAACTGGTTTATGGTTTGTGGGTGTTAACGTCCAAAAGTGACTTAGGCTATGTGTGACACCGTAGTGAAGGGCTCCGGAAATTTCCCCGACCAGGGGTTCCTTAACGTGCACTGACATCGCACAGTACATGGGCCTCTAGAATTTCGCCTCCATCAAATTTCGACCGCCAAGGCCGGAATCGAACCCGTGTCGTACGGGGCAGCAGCCGAGTGCCATAACTACTGAGCTACCACGGCGGCAGATGCTCTGTACATTATAGTCAATACTTCGATACACCAATGATATCGCCAGTAATAACAAAGCTGGTAATATGAGCGAACTTGGGAAAGTTTTCCGTGGTTTCTGCATTTTTTTATTTGAAACAGCGCATTGTACTTCATACAGTTAATCCGGCCGCACAGATTTCTCTAAGTTCCATTGTGGACGTAGCTGGTTTTGTTCAAACTATGGTATGAAGCCGTGTTGATATTGTTACGACGCAGTGGAAGTGGAAGACGAAGTGGACTCCCGCGTGAAAGGGACGAACGAAGAAGCAGAGGTTGATGGTGCTTCCTGTTCGCGCTGGTGTTCCCGGCTAGGAATTATTCCCCTACGGCTTGTAAACAAATGTAAATAGTATTTCCCCGTAACATCTTTGGTGGAGGTGCGACAAGACGGAACTACGCAGCGGACGCTACCTTCCACCCCCGACCTACCTTTCACGCCGCCGCTACCTTCCACGGCCGACAATGACGGAAACAACTCCTCCAGATTCGGCAGCATCGGTGTCCTCCGTCGTCCTCACTCACCCTCGTGATCCTGGACCCTTCTCTGGGGACGACGACGCTGACGTCGAGACTTGGCTTCGCAAGTATGAACGGTGCAGCGCTAACAACCGGTGGGACCAAACTTTCATGCTTGCGAACATCGTTTTTTACCTTAAGGGCACGGCGCTCAAGTGGTACGATACCAACGAAGAGACATTGACCAGTTGGGATGACTGTAAGCAGAAACTTATCGACCTTTTCGGCAAACCACTCGGCCGGCAGCTTGCCGCAAAACGAGATCTCGCAAGTCGCGCCCAGTCATCCACGGAGTCCTACGTCTCTTATGTTCAGGATGTGTTGGCTCTTTGCTACACCGTGGATACAGAGATGAGCGAGGCTGACAAAGTGGGCCATGTGCTCAAGGGCATCGCAGACGACACATTCAATCTGCTCATTTACAAAAACTATGACAAGATTGCAGACATCATAAAGGAATGCCGCCGCTTCGAGGACGCCAAAAGCCGACGGATAACCCAGCATATCGCACGCCTGCCCAACACGGCTGCGTCTTCGTCGTGCCAAGATCTTTGTTCTCGGAACCAGCCGACCTCACCTGAGAACGTGACCCGTATTGTACGCCGTGAGCTTGAAGCCATTGCTCCAGCTTCCTTAGCAATACCCGTAGCCAATCAGCCCCTGTCCCTTCCACTTATTCAAGCCGTCGTGCGACAGGAAATTGCTAACTTAGGTTTAAACTCTGTCGCCGCTCTTCATCCCTCCCAAGTACCTGAAGTCCCTCCTCTCTACCCTGTCCGGCCTGTTTACACCGCTCCTCGACCGCGCAACCCCTCCGAGTGGCGTACACCTGACGACAGGCCCATCTGTTTCAACTGTTCCCGTGTCGGCCACATCGCCCGTCATTGCCGTAGTCGATGGTATTCCTCCCAGCGGACCCGTTACTCGGCCCCACATTATCGCCCCGACGCTCCAGACTCAAGCTCTTTCTCGCGACCCTTGAACCCATCAAGCCCCACCACCGACGTCTCGCCGCCCCTCTTCAGCCGCTCACCGTCCCCACAGCGCCGCCAGTCCCGTTCGCCGCAACGACCGCGCACTTCCTCTCCTGGCCCCTATGGACAATCACAGGCGGAAAACTAGTTTCTGCAGCGTCTAGAGGTGATGCTGCAGTGACGACCCGGGCCCAAAATCCTCGTTTAGTTCTTCGTGCCCCGCGCAATTTACTGACCATACAAGTCGATGGCGTTGCCGTCTCTGCTCTGGTTGACACGGGCGCCCACATTTCTGTGATGAGTTCCGACCTACGACGCCACCTTCGCAAAGTACTGACGCCTGCTCCTACAGCCGTTGTTCGAGTTGCCGATGGTACAACGTCCCCAGTCCTCGGCCTGTGTGCTGCTCATGTGACGATTTCTGACCGACAAACCACCGTGCTCTTTACCGTTCTGAATCAGTGCCCTCATGACATCATACTCGGCCTTGATTTCCTTGGTGAGCACGCAGCCCTTATTGACTGTGCTACAAGTGCGGTTGAGTTGGACCTACCGTTCCTCTCTGACCCACCTGCCCCAGTTGTGCACCGTCTCTGTACTGCCGAGTTCATCCGGTTGCCACCTGAAGCCGCTACTTACGTATTGTTTAAATCTGTTCCACCTCTTCCTACCGGCCAGTATATCATCACTCCTGTCCTTGATTTGCCCGTCACGAAGAATGTTGCCCTTGCCCATACAGTTGTTACAGTCTCGGCAAACAGCGCAAGTCTACCTGTTCTCAACTTCAGCACGCACGTCCAGACGCTTCCTCAAGGCATGTGCCTTGCCACGGTGTCCCCTACCGACGACTACCTGATCTCCGCAGTCACAAACTGTGTATCGTCCTCTCCGGACGATCATGTCACAGCTCTTTCGAGACCTGACCACTTCGCCAATATGATCGCTTCCGATCTCTCTTCTGACCAAGCAGAGGCGCTTACCCATCTTCTGGCATCTTTTCAGGACATATTTGATTTCAATGACCGCCCTTTGGCTCTACGACTATTTATTTATTTATTTATTTATTTATTAGTACCTCACAGGCCCCGAAGAGCATTGGGTGAGGGGGGCAAATCGAAAAAAAGGGATATACAGATGGAAAAATCCGTAATATCGGTACAAGAACGCGGTACAAGTCAAATACAAGAAAGGAACACGAAATTTATACAAAACGAAGAAAATAACATCAGACACGAAAATAGAGGGGAAAAAAAAGCGAAACACGAACATGAGAAAAAAAAAGCAACCAGGGGTAACAGAAGTGGTAAATGGGAAAACAACGTTAAGAACAAATGAAACTGTTGTACATTTCGAACATCACTATGGCAATAAATGTATACATAGATGTTTTTTAAACTCACCAGGATCAATGAAAGAGATTATGTTATCAGGAAGATCATTCCAGAGTTTTATTGCTCTAGGTAATGCAGAGGAATTAAACGACAGGGTCTTCCCATATATCCGGTTGAAACTGAGTTGATTGTGTAAGCGTTGTGAAGAGCGGAAAGGTGATGCCAGAGGTAACAACGAAGGACGGGTGTGAACATATTTATGGAACAAACACAGAAGTGAAATGGAGCGACGAATTTCAAGTATCTGTATGTCATTAAGGTTTTTAAGCTGGGATACACTTGCGAGGGGACTATAATTGCTAAAAATGTACCGGCAGCTCTGCTTTGAATGGACTCGAGCATATCTATGAGATATTTTTGATGGGGAGACCATATAGGTGAGATAAATTCCAGCTGTGGGCGAACAAATGTAAGATATGCAAGTTTTCGAACGGAGCTAGGTGAGTTCCGAAGGTTCCGGTGTATGAAGCCTAATGTCCTCGATGCTTTGTTGCAGACTGCAGAAATATGAGAAGACCATGAAAGATTTGGTGTGAACTGAATTCCAAGGTATTTGTACGACGTAACCCTTGATAGAGAGGTATTATTTATAGAGTATATGAAATTAGAAATAACATGCTTGCGGCTAAAAGTCATCGATTTACATTTATTAGGGTTAAGAATCATTTGCCAGTCTTTACACCAATCAACAATAGTGTCAAGATCATTTTGAAGGGTCAGGTGATCAGTCTCAGAAGCGATCTTACGGTAAACAACACAGTCGTCTGCGAAAAGGCGCAAGCGGGATGAAATGTTAGTGGGAAGGTCGTTAATGTAGATTAGAAAAAGTAAGGGTCCAAGTACGCTTCCCTGTGGTACGCCTGAGGTTACGTCACATAGGGATGAGGAGGAGCCGTTGACAACTGTGAATTGCTGAAGTAATGAGAGAAAGTTTCGAAGCCAAGATAATGTGAGGGAATCAAGGGAAAGGGTAGATAATTTCGTAAACAGCCGGCCATGTGCAACTCTATCAAATGCTTTTGAGAAATCTAAAAAAATGCAATCTGTTTGCTGGTTATCATCCATGTTGAAATGCAGGTAAGTAGTAAATTCAAATATCTGGGTATCACATGAGTAGCCTTTCCTAAAACCATGCTGATTTGAAAAGAAGAAGTCATTTCGTTCCAGATGGTTGTAAATGTGAGAGGCGATAATATTGTTACGTGCTTAGCACGCACGGGGGAATATTCACAGAGGGGATCGGTCGGAGCAGGATGGAAGCAGGAAGCCTACCAGCGTCCTTCAGCTCTTTCTCTTCCTTTCTCTCTGCTGGTCCTTCATCTTCTGCTTCTTCCGTCGAGGTTCTATGGAAGCACGTTACATTTCCCTCCTCGCAGACGAAGCCCGTCGGGCGAGTTAAATAGACCGTCTGGGATGGAATCGCTTGAGGCGGGCTACATGCACCACCTGAGACTGGCGTGACCGTCGACCACTAGCAGTTAGTCGTGATATAACGTAATTAACGTCACTAATGCACTCCAACACAACAAACGGTCCAGTGTAGTGGGATAGCAGTTTCTGACACAGACCACGCTTGCGTAGAGGGGTCCACAACCACACAATGTCACCAGGAACATAAGAAACTTCTTGGTGTTGGACGTCGTAGCGGTTCTTGGAACGCTCTTGCGAAGATAAAATTCGAACGCGGGCAAGCTGGCGAGTTTCTTCAGCTCTGCAGAGTGTGGTCGCAAGAGAAGGTTCGTCGTGGATGAAAAATGGTAGAATGGTGTCAAGGCCACAGCGAGGCGAGCGAGCATAGAGCAGGTAAAAGGGGCTGTAGCCAGTTGTCTCATGTTGCGCTGTGTTGTATGCATGAGTAACGAACGGGAGGACGCCATCCCAGTCTTTATGATCTGCAGCGACGTACATAGCAAGCATGGTGGTGAGCGTCCGATTAGTGCGTTCTACCACACCGTTCGTTTGGGGATGATATGGCGTAGAGTGGCGAAAACTGCAGCTGCTGAGGCGGAGAAGTTCTTCAACAACGTCCGCTGTAAATTGGCGTCCACGGTCGCTAATGAGAACTGCAGGAGGGCCGTGCCGAAGAATGACGAAACGAAGTAAGAAGTTAGATACTTCAGACGCAGTAGCAGCTGGTATCGCGGCTGTCTCACAATAACGGGTTAAGTGGTCTACGCACACAAGAATCCATCGATTTCCTTTCGAGGACCGTGGGAAAGGTCCAAGGAGGTCAATGCCAACTTGCTCAAACGGGGCTGTTGGAGGTGTGATTGGCCGCAGTTTGCCAGGTGGACTTGAAGTCGGCAGCTTAAAGCGCTGGCATTGCACACAGCTGGCTACATAGTGCTGGATGGTTGAACGCATGTTAGGCCAGTAAAATCGTTGCTGTGTGCGGTGGAGTGTGCGTGTCACTCCCAAGTGCCCAGACGTGGCGTCGTCGTGCATCATTTCAAGAACTGTGATGCGTAGGTTTTCGGGTACGACAAGAAGCATGCGTGCTCCTCCAGAAGCGAAATTCTTCTTATAAAGCAAACCGTCGCGAATGCAAAAAGTATTCTTTACAGAATCTTGAGCGGCATCAAACAAAGAGGTTAATGTTTGGTCTTTGCGTTGCTCAGTTCGGAAAACTTGAAGATCGGGGAAGGCTTGTGAAAGTGACGCCAAGTATTCATCAAAGTTGTCTGCGTCGTCATCAGTCGTTTGAAGCGGCAAACGGGAAAGACAATCGGCATCTGAGTGTTTACGGCCGCTTTTATGCACCACAGTGAAATTAAATTCTTGTAGGCGCAAAGCCCATCGAGCAAGCCGGCCACAGGGGTCACGAAGACTCACTAGCCAGCAAAGCGAGTGGTGGTCGGTCACGACGGTGAAAGCATTCCCGTACAGATAGGAGCGGAAGCGCTGTACAGCGAAAACAACGGCGAGACATTCTTGCTCAGTAACCGTGTAATTTCTTTCGCTCTTACTCAATGACCGGCTGGCATATGCTACCACGTGCTGATCGTGACCATGGCGTTGTATAAGTACAGCGCCGATACCGATACCACTTGCATCAGTGTGCACTTCAATTGGTGCAGATGGGCAGAAGTGGCGTAGGATGGGGCCCGAGGTCAAAAGAAATTTCAGATGTCGGAAAGCTGCGTCACATTCGCTGGTCCAATTGAACGGTGCATCTTTATGCAGCAAACACGTCAGTGGGTAAGCGATGTCCGCAAACCTAGCTATAAAGCGTCGAAAGTACGAGCAGAGCCCTAAAAAACTCTGCAGCTCTTTCACTGATTGAGGCACCGTAAAACTTTTGACAGCTTCAATTTTCTTTGGATCTGGTCGAACACCTTCTTTATCAACTAAATGACCAAGAACAATTGTTTCACGGTTCCCAAAATGACATTTCTTGGAATTGAGGATAAGGCCAGCTCGTTCCATGCAATCAAGCACAATATCCAGGCGGCTGTTGTGCTCACTAAACGTTTTGCCAAAAATTACAACGTCGTCCAAAGAGCATAAACAAATTTGCCACTTAAGGCCACGCAGGATTGTATCCATGAACCGCTCGAATGTTGCAGGTGCGTTACATAATCCGAAAGGCATAACGTTAAACTCGTAAAGTCCGTCTGGTGTTATGAATGCCGTTTTTTCCCTATCTGCAGCGTGCATGGGGATTTGCCAGTAGCCGGATCTCAAATCAATAGAAGAAAAGTATGAAGCGGAGTGCAGACAATCAATTGCGTCATCTATACGTGGAAGCGGGTGGACGTCCTTCTTCGTGGCCGTATTTAAGCGACGGTAGTCAACACAGAACCTCCATGTGCCATCTTTTTTCTTAACAAGGATAACTGGAGCTGCCTAAGGACTTGAAGACTCTCGAATTATGCCTCGCTTTAGCATCTCTTGAACTTGGTCATCTATTAACTTACGTTCAGTGGCTGAGACTCGATAGGGCTTCTGGCGTATAGGAGGTGCGGAGCCGGTGTTGATCGTGTGATGAATACGACTGGTAGGCGGTGGTGTAGAATCGTCTTTGGCAAAGTCGAACACGAACACGTGCTTCAGAAGGAGTTCCACTAGAGTGCGACGCTCGGTTGTGGGAAGAGCCTGATTAATCATAGCCTTAACTTGGGTCTCCATATCTCTTTTCACGTGCTGCTCACTGACAGAGTTGGTTAACGTCGCGACGGAACCTGACACACCTTCCTCGAAACGGGCGAGTTTGAGGCCCCGGGGCAACACAGCTGGCTCTTCAGAGTGGTTCACTGTCCACAGCTCAGCACGGCCTCTCACCACGGGAACGACGCAACGAGGCACGACGATACTCTTCTTAGAGCAGGCGAGTGTCGTAGGCTCTACCACAGCTTCAAAAGATTTGCACTGATTGTGAATAGAGGAAACCCGCACGAATGCTGCGGAGAAAGCTGGTACAATAGTGTCTTCTTCCACCGCAAATGCTCCAAAATCCGGTGTCGAGTTATCCACAAGAGCTGAAAGTAGTGAAGAATTCAAAGCAATTTCTCCCGTACGACAGTCTAAAGTTGCACCACACTCTTGCAGAAAATCAATTCCAAGAATCACATCATGCGTTGACCGTGGTAGCACTGCGAATTCTGTTCTAAACGTTAGACCACCAATAACAACATCCGAAGCACACACACCAAGTGGAACCAAAGGTTCACCACCGACACCACGAAATAACGCTGCACGGTCACCACTAAACATAACTTTCCTACCTAAACGGTTCTTAAACCTCAAACTCATAACGGATACGGTAGCACCAGTGTCCACAAGAGCCATTGTTTTCACACCATCAATAAACACTTCCAGTTTTTTCTTCAACATAAACACGGGCAGAGGTATATTGGACGTCATCGACTCGCCGGCGGCCTCACCTCCATTGGCCGCGCCTCCTAGTTTCCCGGAGGCGGAGGGGATGCACGACGTCGAGGAGAAGGTGACCGCCGTTGGCGCTGAGGTGGCGGCGTCACACTGCGGTCTGATGCAGGTGATGAACTCCGCAAAGTGCTCGGACGGTATGGGTCCCAAGCGGACGTTGAGGGTCGCTGCTGCGCGGTGTGCACTTGTCCGTAAGTAGGCGCTGGGGGTTGGCAGTCTTGAGAAGTCGGGAAACGACGGCGGCAATATCTAGCGATATGCCCTGCAATGCCACACCGGTAGCACAAAGGTTGAGAGCGCCAGCGACCGCCATAAAAGTCCTGGCGAACAAAGTCGCGACGTTGGCTGGAGCCAGGATCTCGCTGCTGACGAACAACGTCTTCTGGGTAGGTGGGCCTCCTTTCCACCGGCTGGTGGCCATAACGTTGGGCAATGTTCCGATCGTCCATGGGCAAAGTGCCGTTAGGTTGAGCCCACGGAGTCGACAGGGCGGCAACATCTTCCTCCGGTGCAGAACTGTGCCGCAGATATTCTGTGCGGCAGAAGGTGTCCCGGGATCTGGACAATTCCTCGCGCACAATCTCTCGAATCATATCAGCCATAGAATTTGGAGGACAGGCTTCAACACTGGCTATAGAGGTGACATTGACCAATCTTCCGAATTTAGGGGTAATTCGACGCAGCTTAAGAGCTTCAAATGTTCTGCAATGTTTTATAACGTCAGCGGTGGTGCTCAGGCTCTCTTTACTAATCAGAAAATATGCGTAACAATATGCTCAAGTAATTTACAGCATATGCATGTTAACGAAATAGGCCGATAGTTATCAGGAGAGTTTTTGTTACCGGTTTTGAAGACAGGGATGACTTTGGCTTTTTTCCAGTCAGTGGGCAGTTCTCCGGAGGATAGTGATTGCTGAAATATATGACACAAAATATGGCTGGAAATTGAAATGGTGTTTTTAAGTATCTTCGAGTTAATGTTGTCCACTCCGGCAGATGATGATAACTTTAGATTTTTAATTAGTGATGCGATACCCTCAGCACTAATGGTGATGGGTTCCATGAATGGGTAGTCAGACTCGAGAACAATTGGCATACTGGAATAATCTTCCTTAGTAAACACTGATGCAAAAAATCTGTTGAACGCGGTTGGACAATCAGTGTCAGCTAGCGGCAAGCCATCAGTATTGTGTAGTTGTATGAGGTCATGTTTACTTTCGGGAGGTATAGTCTGCCAAAACTTCTTAGGATTAGTCTGCAAAAGTGACGGCAGATCATGAGTGAAGTATTTGTTTTTGGCAGCGGTAACAGCAGAACAGTACGCTTTCAAACACAGTTTATATCTTTCCAACGAGGTCGAAGAAGGAGCAGATCTAGCTTTTCTGTATAGGCGCTTCTTTTTATTTCGTAATCGACGGAGGGTCTTGTTGAACCATGGATTTTTTATGTCATTAGCTATTGTAATGAGAGGAACATGTTTCTCTATCAGTGTAGATAGTTTATGTTTGAAGAGCAACCAGTTTTCTTCGGTAGATCGTTCGTTCCTTAGCGGGAAAAACACCTCATTGAAAAATGTGGCACGTTCCGTGTTAATTTCATCATATCGGGCTTTACTATAATCTCTAATTTTTTTAGTTGTAATACCTGCAAACAAGCTCGGAACTAGAATATCAAACTGCAACATCTTATGATCGCTAAATCCGTCAAGATACATAACCGGCCCTATGGTATCGGGAGCAGTGGATAGAGCTAAATAAAGAATGTTAGAACCACGCGTATTCTGGCTAATCACTTGAAATAAGTTGAAATCTAGTGTTAGGTTGATGAATTCTGTTGCAGCATGACTAGTTGAAGACAAAGAAGGCCAATCTATTTCAGGAAAATTAAAATCACCCAACAAGTAGATGTTGCTAGGTGAACTATGTTCGACAGCGGCAGCAATGCTAGACCGAAGATCATGAATGAAAGAAGTCGCACAATCGGGCGGACGGTAACACACCCCAAAAAGTAAAGTCGAAGATATAGTTTTACAGGCAGCCCATACTATTTCGAGGTCTGAGTTAGAATTGATAGCAGTGGATGGTAACGTTTTTTAATACCAAGAAGCACCCCACCCCCTCTTTTATCTGCACGGTCATGTCTGTAGATATTGTAAGCATGGGCGTCTGGAAAGATTTCATTGTCTTTGATACCGGCGTGCAACCAAGTTTCAGTTAAAGCAACTATATCAGAATCACTGTCTTGCAGGAAAGAGCAGAGATGATCACGTTTAGGCATCAAGTTTCGGATATTAGAAAATGAAAGGGACAGCGTCGGAGCCAGGGGGCATGACGTGGACTGAGGACAATCACGCAATCTAGATGCATTGCCTAGCTATGGTGATACTAATATGACTGAATCAGTGGCTCGGTCATACGCATATGTTTGTTTGTCCATTCGAAGTTTATCAAATGCCAGTTTATAAGACTTGGATTGTGATTTTGCAAATTTGGTCAACTTGCTTCTAGCCTCACGAGTTGTAGCGGAAAAATCCTCACGGATTGCAAAACTGGTGTCCTTCAATTTGTGGCCATTTGAAAGGATGTTCTGCTTGTCTTTAAAGAAGGTCATCTTGGCAATGATTGGTCTGTGCCTATCAGTTTTGAATTTGCCTAATCTATGAACCCTTTCAAACTGTGAAGCAGTCGTAGATAAATCTAGGTGCTCCGAACAAAATGCAATGACTTTCCCTTCAGAATCTGCCCAGCTTTCGTCTTCCACATCGTCGATGCCAAAGAAGAGCAAGTTATTTCGGCGCAATCTATTTTCAGCATCATCACATCTTGAGTAAATACTAGAAAGCTGGGAAGAAATGGCTTGTATGGCATTGTCAGCTACAAGAGAATCAGGCCTATCAAGTGAGGTTGCCGTTGTTTCGAGGGCTGCCACTCTCAACGTCAGCTGCTTGACTTCTTTATCGGTAGCATCCTGCCTTTCTTTAACACCTTTGATTTCATTAAGTATTACAGCTTGGCCAGCTTCAATTCTTTGGACAGTCAGCAAGAGGGCTTCCAATGTTTCTCTTTCAGTTGCATTCATAGGCCCAGGATTGCTCTCGATGTCACCCGACAGTGAGAGCAGCATACCATAAAAAAATAGGTAAAGGCGAGAAGGCAAAGACAATACACGCTTCAGTACATCAATACACTCTCCAGGGCACGACACCGTAAATAGACAGTAATCACTGCTCTTCACACAGGCAGCGCCTTCCAAATAACTAACCTGCAAAATCCGCAGCGGTAAGATTTCCATGGCGTTCACGGTGCCGTGCCCGAGGTGGGTGTTTCCGGGCTTGCTTTTATATGCGTCGCCGATGTCGGAGATAGTAGCTGAAGATCCATGTTGCCAGATGAAAAATCGGTCGCCAACTACGTATGGCCAAAAAGCAGGCGAGAGTGAAGGTCGCTCAGCGGCAGCGGATGGCGATGAAGCAGCGGGATCCGGGAAACAGCAGGAACCACATAGGAACGCGGCCTGCAAAATCCGCAGCGGTAAGATTTCCATGGCGTTCACGGTGCCGTGCCCCGTGAAGCATCGTGAAGCATCGTATCAACACCGGTGACGCCGCTCCTCTGCACCGCCGGCCTTATAGGGTGTCCAGTTCCGAACGCCAAGTGATACAACAGGAAGTCGAAAAGATGCTCACTAAGGACATTATCGAACCGTCGTCCAGTCCTTGGGCCTCTCCAGTCGTCCTTGTTAAAAAGAAAGACGACAGTTGGCGTTTCTGCGTCGACTATGGCCACCTGAACCGCATCACAAGAAGATACGTATACCCGCTCCCTAGGATCGATGACGCTCTCGACTGCCTCCACGGATCTCAATACTTTTCTTCCATTGATCTTCGTTCCGGTTATTGGCAAATCACCGTTGACGAGCAGGACCGCGAAAAAACAGCTTTTATCCCGCCTCATGGTTTATACCAGTTCAAAGTCATGCCGTTCGGACTTTGTAATGCACCAGCTACTTTCGAACGGATGATGGACTCACTACTTCGCGGATTTAAGTGGACAACGTGAATGTGCTACCTTAACGATGTTGTTGTCTTCTCGCCCACATTTGCCTCGCACCTTGAGCGTCTCAGGAGTATCCTGACTGTCTTTCGTACGGCTGGGCTACAGCTCAACTCGTCCAAATGCCGATTCGGCCACCGCCAACTCACCATTCTTGGACATCTCGTCGACGCCTCCGGTGTACGTCCTGATCCAGCTAAAATTGCAGCGGTGCAACAATTCCCTCGTCCACATTCCCAGAAAGACGTGCGCAGTTTTCTTGGGCTGTGTTCCTACTTCCGCCGTTTTATTCAAGATTTTGCTCTTATCGCTCGTCCCCTCACTGACCTCCTGAAGACCGACACAGACTTTACCTGGGGCACTGATCAACAACGTGCGTTTTCCACGCTTGTCCGCCTGCTGACATCATCCCCGATTCTGGCACATTCCGATCCCGCGGCCTCAACCGAACTCCGCACGGACGCCTGTGGCTACGGGATCGGAGCCGTGCTGGCTCAACGCTCCCGGGGCCCACACCGCTTGGTTGCGTATGCTAGCCGCCTGCTGTCACCTGCTGAGCGAAATTACTCCATCACCGAACGTGAGTGCCTCGCCCTGGTTTGGGCTGTAGCTAAATTCCGGCAATACTTGTTCGGGCGTACTTTTTCTGTTGTCACGGATCACCATGCCCTTTGCTGGCTGTCCTCGCTGAAAGACCCTTCCGGGCGTCTTGGCCGCTGGGCGCTACGCCTTCAGGAGTATTCGTACACTGTCGTGTACAAGTCTGGACGTCTCCACCAAGACGCTGATTGCCTGTCTCGGTACCCTGTCGAGCCACCTGCTCTCAGTGACACTGACGATATCCCTTCCCTGTTTGGCATTTCTGATCTACACAACATCGCCGAGGAGCAGCGCAAAGACCCATATTTGCAAACCATCATCGAGGGCCTCAGCTCTGGAAGCTCGAAGCGGTCCCTGCAGCTCTTCGTTACCGAAAATGACATCCTCTATCGCCGCAACTTCCGTCCTGACGGGCCCTCCCTCCTTCTAGTCATTCCCCAGCAGCTGCGGTCTTCTATAATTGCAGAACTCCATGACCTGCCTGCCGCTGGCCACCTTGGTGTGGCACGAACTTACGACCGGATACGGCGCCGTTTCTTTTGGCCTGGATTATACAGTACAGTCCGGCATTACGTCACCACTTGCGACCTCTGTCAGCGCAGGAAGAAGCCTTCGGTACCACCTCCTGGTCTTCTGCATCCTATAAAGCGTCCGCTTTCATAAGAAGCCTACACTTTTTTTAAGGGGTTAAACATAAGTTAAGGACTCCGCAGCGAGCTATGGAAAGAAAAGTGATAGCTGTAACGTTAAGAGACAGGAAGAGGGCAGAGTGGGTCAAGGATCAAACACGGGTTAGTGGCATCCTAATACGTGTCTAACATTCACGGACAAAAATTTTGAAACTTGAGAAATTGTAATACACTATTAAGGAGATTTAAAAAAATGGTCCATTCTTCATATATGTAGCAATGTCTTTCATTTAAAAGGTATCCATCGATCGCATCGAACAGTTAATACTCCCATACAAAGCCAACGGGGAACGCTTCTTACCTTAGCCAAAATGTTACTTGGAAAAATCCAGGACTGCCGTCGGGTATTCCGCGGATATATTCATTGTTATAGTGAAATCTTACATAATATAAAAAATTGCTTCATAATTGGTTTCCTGCACAAAAAAAATTATTTTTTTTCTAGAATTGTTCGTTATGCAAAATCAAGGGGAAGATTTGGGCTTGGGCATGGCATGTAATGCGATGGCAAGATAACCAGTGGTCCTTAAGGGTAACAGATTGGATTCCATTCGAAGGGAACCGTAACAAGCGCGCCAGAAAGTTAGTTGGGCAGATAAGATTAAGAAGTTTGCGGGGGTAAGGGGACCGCAGCTGGCAGAGGACATGTTTAATTGTAAAGATAGGAGAGAGGCCTTTGTCCAAGATTTTGGCCGTAGTCAGGCTGACAGTGATGAAGATGGTGATGAGTGTGGCTCATAAGAACTGATCTCTGAGCATTTAACTACACACTGCCAGTTGCCGTTCAGACTCAAAGACGTTGACGTTCGTGGCTTGCGAATTTAAAGACGTTGAAGTACGCCGGCTCCCTTCCTGAAGGAAGGGCTGTTCAGTTGTCCCGTCTCTTTCTTCTCACCACCATCGTGACCAATCTGGTGGAACTAGGATCCCATTGCCCCTGCCCCGATGGTTAGTAAGGGTTCCGGCTCTATATCCCTGGACAGGCCTGTCCACCGTGCCAGCCCCAGGCTACGTTACCTCCTGAGTTTTAACCAACGGGCATGTCCAAGGAGAGACAGCGCCACCCAAATGCCTGCCACGCCCACCCTCTACCTCACGTTCCAGATCCAACGCATTCCGAAGTCCTTCCACGGCAAATTCTTCAAAGAGGTGGAAGACTGTTTGCAGCACTACGAGAGTGTTGCCGCGTTCAAATACTGGGATTACGTCGCTCAGGTCAGGAACATGTTCTTCCGCCAGGACGACGGCACTTGCACGTGGTTCGAAAACCGCGAAGAGCAGCTGTCTTTCTGCAGTGAGCTATGGCGTCGTCTCCTAGAAACTTACGGTAGCTCAGATCGTCACAAACAGGCGTCACTCTGGAGTCCCACGTTCAGCCCCCAAACGAGAGTGTCGCACTGCATGACAAAGACATTTGATTTCATTTCATTTCATTTATTTTTCCCTTAAAGGCCCGAGGGTATTACATAAGGGGGGAGCAAACTCAAGATTTGTACCAACATGACGCGCCTCTTCGAGCGCGCGGGCCCTACAATGTCCGAGGACCAAAAGCTATGCCAACTCATTCGTGGAGTGATGAGGAGCTTTCTGCTCGCCTTGTACGGACCCCCCAAGAAAACTATCGCCGAGTTACTTGCGGAGTCTTCCACCATTAAGAACTAGCTTCAGCAAAGAACTTCAGTGAAGAAGTGCACTTTGACCTCCACCTCCGTTTCCGGCGACTTAGCATTGCACGGAACCGACGCAGTTGTAGTAATGTATCTCATCCGTTCGATCGTGCGCACGATTTCCGGAAGCTGCACAGTGCATCAGCCATAGCTCCAAGCTCAATAGACCGATTTCACAAGCAGTTGCGCTACGCCACCGCCGCCGCGATGCACTCTGGGAGTTGTGGTACTCCGGCCGGCGGCCGCGTCAGCGCGGTGCGTGGCGCAGCGCGAGAAGCAGCCCTGTTTGCGTCGCCACGCGGTGTTTCTCTGCGTGAATGCTGTATTTGCGGGACAAGTGCGTTCACCTGAGGAGTGTCGTGAGCTCCGACAACTGTGCGAAGCAGAGCGTCCCGGATTTTCCGTTTTCTAGAAGAGAAAAAGTAGCCAAGACATTGCGTAGAAGCTGTTCACGAGATGCAGCTGAAGAAGTACTGTTCAGTACATTTAGCCGTACTGTCCCTGTTGATCAGTGCACAATGACAAATGGCAAATTTTCAAGTTCTGAACTGTATTAAATGCCTTTTACGCGGCTCTCAGCTTTGAGGCAGTCCCTTAAATTGTTAAAAAGAAGGCAATCGGATTTGCCTTCGTGCTGCGTCGTCAAGCCTTCTTTGCAGCGATTTCTGCCAGGTGCAAGGTTGCAAGGGAACAAGTGTGCTAAGATTTATTGTTACATTCAGGAATCCACAATGTTAGCTTGATGCACGTATTCACTCCTGATGTCTCGAGCTCCCATACTAGCGATAATGCTTTCTTTATTTCACGGAATGAGAAAGCGAGGCTATAAAACTGTCGAAATGTGGAATAATTTCCATTGTTTTGTTGCTCACTGGTCGTTGAGTATACATGGTAGTCCAGTAACAGCCACATGCTATTTATGCCGGGATATCATCCACATTTTGCCCGTTGTTTTGGATAAAGAAGGCCATCTAGTGTTTACCAATCAGTCAACCTGTTCAGACTCGTACTACGAAAATAGCGAAAGTGAGTCGTACGGGAGACGCCCTGGCAGAAGATTATGTTAACCGAAATAGAAAAGTAATTAGTGTATCAATAATCAAAATAAAACTATTCGTCACGAAATTAAAATCCCCTAAACCCTAATTAGTCGTACTCAAAAGCTCCCCGATTGGCTTCTTTTCTCATTTTGTACTGAACACAAGCATTTGTCACATCTCCATTTAGAAAAACGGCATAGCTCGCTCGAATCGCTCACCTTTCCTGCTGGTGACCCGCCGAGCACGTCGTGAATACATCTGTGTGTTTACGTGAATAAGAAAAAAACAATCGCATGGCCGGTTTTGATCAAGGGCTATGATGAAAAAATAAAGGCAACAAACGCTGTGTGACACGTCTATAGCGAATGCCTAGATGAATACAGCGAATACTGAAACAGCAAAATGAGGTGGCAAGAAATGTAAATACTGTCTGAAGACGTTAATTAAATCGCGTGCATCGCTATGCGTTCAAATGTTCTGCTGACAAAATTAACGAAAGCGGCGGTCAAGCGCGTTTTTATAGCCACCGGCAGCATTTTCCAACGCAAGGTTCGAGGAACAAACGCAGCCTCGCCACCGCGGCCACTCCACTTCATGCGGCAACTGACCACCCTCTCTGCGCTGCTCCTACCGCGATTAGCATTGCACCCCTCGAAACTCCGCCGTGGAGCCTCTGTTTCCTTTATAGAGCTCAACACAATAAACGAAACGGCGGAAAGCTACTGCGGCCGGGTATAATGCCAGTCAAGGCGCAAAGTAATGTAGGCTGTCGTGCAGACGACGCCACGAAGGACTACAGCCAAGATGGCGGCTGGCTACTTCCGGTAAACGCGCGCATGCGCAGTAGGCTTTGTGAAATCGGTCTATTGCGGGCGTTATCCCACCGGAGGTGCAGCAAGCGCATCCTCCACTCTTGTCCGATAATTTAGTTCGCTCAGCCGCAGTCGTAGCCCAGTGGTTTGAGCGCCCGTCTCGGCTGCGGGAGGTGGGTGGTTGGAAACCCACCGCCGGGCACCCACCGGTAAAATGGGTACAAGCGTCCTCCGGCCTGGCGCTCGGCTTCCTTTAGGGGTGTACGCTTGGGAGAAGCTCCGTAAACCCCGCTGTGCCCCTTGCGGGCCAAGCCCAGTTTCGAACAACCTCGCAACCTGTTAAGCTTGTAGGTACCCCTCCGCCAACGCGGTTCGAACGCGACCAAAGCCCTAACGCTGGCACTGGGCGCACGCACGCCCTAGCGCAACGGCCTTTCACTCAACGTCAGGAGAAAGAAAGCCCCCTCCGGAGGGATATAAACCTCCCTTTGCGCCACGGTGTTAAACACACCGTCCTGCAGTTCTACCCACAGAACTCTCGCACTGTTCCGCTGGCTCACCGCAGCAGCATCAGCAGCAGTCATAAGAAGCCCGCCTCGGCTTCGGGAGGTGATGGGTTCGACTCCCGCCACCGGCCGGGTACCCACCGGTTTTCTCAAAATGGGTACAAGCTATGGCCCGGCCTGGTGCTCGGCTTACTAGGGCTACATTGCTTGGGAAAGGAGCCTGCGCCTTCAAATCCCGTCACTGTGGGCAGAGAGTCGTGTAGACAAAGCGAAAAAAGGGCCACAAATTGGGCTTATGCCGCACGAGGCGGACTTATGGTTGCTTGGCGGGGGAACTTATCACTCATCCGTCAAGGCAACTGTTGGTCTAAGATCCTTTTTCCAAGCATTTCACCATAGAAGAGCCGAGCACCAGGCCAGGGGAAATATTGTACCCATTAAAGAAACCGGTGGGTACCCGGCGGCACTGGGGATCGAACCACGCACCTCCCGAATGCGAGGCGGATGCTCTACCACAAGGCCACACTTCGGTGCGTGGCCTAGTGGTTTGAGCGCCCGTCTCGGCTGCGGGAGGTGGGTGGTTCGAAACCCACCGCCGGGCACCCACCGGTCAAAAGGGTACAAGCGTCCTCCGGCCTGGCGCTCGGCTTCCTTTAGGGGTGTACGTTTGGAAGAAGTCCTAAAAAAATGGGCCACAAATTGGGCTTATGCCGCACGAGGCGGACTTATGGTTGCTTGGCAGGGGAACTTATCACTCATCCGCCAAGGCTACTGTTTGGTCTAAGACCCTTTTCCCAAGCATTTCACCCTAGAACAGCCGAGCACCAGGCCAGGGGAAATCTTGTACTTATTAAAGAAACCGGTGGGTACCTGGCGGCACTGGGGATCGACCCCAGCACCTCCCGAATGCGAGGCGGATGCTCTGCCACAAGGCCACGCTTCGGTTATAAAAAAGGGCCACAAATTGGGCTTATGCCGCACGAGGCGGACTTATGGTTGCTTGGCGGGGGAACTTATCACTCATCCGTCAAGGCAACTGTTTGGTCTAAGACCCTTTTCCGAAGCATTTCACCCTAGAAGAACCGAGCACCAGGCCAGGGGAAATCTTGTACCCATTAAAGAAACCGGTGGGTACCCGGCGGCACTGGGGATCGAAACCAGCACCTCCCGAATGCGAGGCGGATGCTCTACCACAAGGCCACGCTTCGGTTTTAAAAAAGGGCCACAAATTGGGCTTATGCCGCACGAGGCGGACTTATGGTTGCTTGGCGGGGGAACTTATCACACATCCGTCAAGGCAACTGTTTGGTCTAAGACCCTTTTCCCAAGCATTTCACCCTAGAAGAGCCGAGCACCAGGCCAGGGGAAGTCTTGTACCCATTAAAGAAACCGGTGGGTACCCGGCGGCACTGGGGATCGAACCCAGCACCTCCCGAATGCGAGGCGGATGCTCTACCACAAGCCCACGCTTTGGTAGAAGCGAGATGGAGATGGAGATATGTGCTGCATAAGTTCTCTGTCTCTTCAGCCGGGCTCGGTTGGCGTGAGCCTGTAAAGCAAGCCAAAGGCTGGCTGAGGTTGGGTTCCTAAGCGCATGGGTGAACTCTCACCCGAGGCGGCCCTATTAAAATAGGGCTAATCTGTGCTCCCTAAAGGGTGTATGGCGCCTCGGGGCTGGCGGTGCTCGGTGTGTGGTGAGCCGCAGACCCAACCAAAACGTTAGCAGCCTCGTCTCAGGGCTGGATTGACTGGGGTGTTGTGTCTATTACAGCACCACCGCCTGCTGTCGGCTGTCAACCGGAGGGTTGGCAACCTGGCCACAGTTGAAAGGCTGTGACTGGGGCTGTGGTGTACTAGGGTTGCTCCCAGGCCGGCTAACACTGGGAGGGATAGCGTGTTCCTGTTACCTAGCGGGGTGTGATGGCACCGGCGGTGAAAGTCCTGAGGCGCAACGCTGGGAGTAGTTGCGTACTCCTGTAATCCAGTGAAATAGGAGGCGATGCTAATGCATCCCAGGATCTTGATCCTGGAAAGGGTCTGTGGTGATCTTATCCCAGGACTTAAAGCGAGAGAGTTCATACGCTGCGGCAGTCTAGGGATAGGCTGCTGCGGCTAAGTCTCCAGCAGATTCGCTGCAGGGAAATCCCCGCTGACTAAAGTCATCAGGGGTAGGGGCGTCCCTGTGTAACCCGTGTCCAAAGATCACTCGGGAGCGCTGCTGGGGTCTGCCCTCGTTCCCCCTCCGGGAAACCAGGGCCATCTCTGGGAAACGCTGAGGCCTTCGGGCGTCTCAGTAGGCTAAGAGAGCGAGGGCAAAACGAAAGCAGAACTGGCGCTTGCGTCCTTTGAGAGTCTGTGAGTAGTACCGTCGTGAGACCGTACGGGTGTGGGATGAAGCCCACACTCGCACTGCGGGTACGTAGGCGGTAGGTCCTGCTTGCAGGGCCGGCGTCAAATCCAAGACGCTTAATAAAAGTTGGAAGAATCGGGCTCCCGCTTGCAGTGCGGCGCGAAGGGATTACCCGAAGTCGAGGGCGCTTCGGCGTCTTGCAGGGGTGCACATCACAGAGGTGCACCACGGGGCGTAACGACCCCGCCTTTCCGAAGTTCGTGGGTTGGACCCACACACGACCATCGGGGTGGCAGTAGTTCGTCAGTCCGCCACGCTCGATGGGAGGGCTTTCGAGCCCGAGAACGACCAAACCTAAATTGGTACAAGAGCAGTCTCTGGTGAGGGGGCGCACCAAGCACTCTGTGCAAGAGACTTGCACTTGGGAAGTGGCCTGGCCCTGGCCTAGTCTGTGTATGGCCGGGGGAAGCTGTTTTGGCAGGCCGAAAACTTCTCGGAGATGGAGATATGTGCTGCATAAGTTCTCTGTCTCTTCAGCCGGGCTCGGTTGGTGTGAGCCTGTAAAGCAAGCCAAAGGCTGGCTGAGGTTGGGTTCCTAAGCGCATGGGTGAACTCTCACCCGAGGCGGCCCTATTAAAATAGGGCTAATCTGTGCTCCCTAAAGGGTGTACGGCGCCTCGGGGCTGGCGGTGCTCGGTGTGTGGTGAGCCGCAGCCCCACCCACCGTACGCAGAAGCGCAGCGGTGCCCTGCTCCCGCTTCGGTGTCGTTGCTTCCGGCTTACGTAGAGAAGCCGCGACTTCCCGCCCCCGTGGAAGATCACCGACCGTCGGCGCGGAAGGTTTATGTGCGGCGCACCCACGACCGGCGCCCATTATGCTTTAACTGCAGCGAATCGGGTCACCTCTATCAGCGCTGCCCTATACCGCCGTCTGGGCCTGGATGGGTTTTTCGCCGGTTCTGCTTGACCACAAAGGCGAGCGACGTCGCATCGTCGAGGATTTCCTTGATGAACAGCGCTGGTTTTAGTCGCCATCGCCGCTTTTGGGATCATCGTCGCCAAGGTGTAGGCCTTCACTATCTACCGCGCGTTTCTGCCGGATAGCGCAGTTCAGGACACCGAGACACCGCTGGGAAAAGTGACCCCTATTGGAAAAAAAGGCAACGATGGAAATATTATAAACCAACACTGGAAACCTTGGTGGATTATGGTAATGGAAAATACGTTGAAATGACTGGGCACGTTGGAATGACTGGGCACGTTGGAATAATTGGGCACGTTAGAATGATTGGGCACGTTGGAATGTTGGGCACGTTGGAACGATTGGGCACGTTGGAACGATTGGGCACGTTGGAATGATTGGGCACGTTGGAATATTGGGTACGTTGGAATGACTGGGAGATGTTGGGGCAGGGGCTATGCAGCAATGTTACGTCTGTCGCAATGAGACAGCAAATTTCAAAATAGATGAAGCTCCTACAGCCAGTTTTATTTTGTGTTCATGCTCCTCTTGCTTTTCTTTAGCCACTTCTCAATGCAGCTGGACCCCATGAAACAGCCTTGTTGATGTACCACCGGTGCATGAGGGCTTGGGAAAACTGGGCGATGCACTCTGCAGAAAAGATTGAAATGAAAAAATTAGGATCCACAAGTTTTTATTCTTGCCAGTATTAGAGTGCTAAAAAAGTAAACTCCGTATTGCGGCCACAGGAATAAAGTGAACCTGAATCAAGAACGACTGAAGCTATTCGCACTCAAAAAGAAAAATAATTTGAGGTTCTTATTGGTTTGGTTTGGTTTGGTTTATGGGGTTTAACGTCCCAAAGCGACTAAGGCTATGAGAGACGCCGTAGTGGAGGGCTCCGGAAATTTCGACCACCTGGGGTTCTTTTACGTGCACTGACATCGCACAGTACACGGGCCTCTAGAATTTCTCCTCCAAAGAAATTCAACCGCCGCGGCCGGGATCGAACCTGCGTCTTTCGGGTCAGCAGCCGAGCACCATAAGCACTGAGCCACCGCGGCGGCTGAGGTTCTTATTCAATATATCATATGCTCGTGATTAAGTACCATCACAGCAGCATAACTAGCACCACTGCAAGACAAAGGCCTCTCCTATATCCCTAAACATAAGCCTGACGTGTGCCATAATGAGCAAAATAAAAAAGCCACAGTTTTCTGTCCTCTGAAGGGTTTTAGTGGGGGATTAATAAGAGGGACAATATAAAGGTAACATCAGAAGGGTGACTGCAGTAGCACAGCTGAGATGTCGCAGACGATACACTAAGAAAAGAGGCATACAATCCATGGATACATCAGTTGCAAAAAATAAAAACAGCAGCAAACAAAAGGTAAAACAAACCAGTGTCAATGCTCCAAGCGATATCACTTATTTCCATAATTTTGAGGGACCACATGCAATGAAAATGTGGTGAGGTAGCCAATTTATTCTTCAATGGGAACAGGAAAAATTTCTTGAATTAGTGGTGATGGCATCCTGGTCTGAAGCGGGGCAGCAACATTTAACATTAAGTTGTGGAAAGGTATTGTAGAGTTTATGGAACACACCTAAACGAGTGATTTACCCTTTTATGCAGTGATGTCTGGTGGTCAAATGAGATGACTGATTACACAAATGCTGTACCAAGTGTCGCTGTTGGATTAAAGGGAGTTGGTGGCGTAGCTTCAAACAGTTTGGTGCAAAATTGAAAGAGCTAGGGAATACTTCAGTTTGGAATCAATAAAATTTTTATGCATAAACTGCGCAGCATGGCAAGAGCACACAGATCATGACATCTCCTGATAAACCCGAGTGCCCTTGTGGTGCCAGCAGCATGTATCGTGACATGCTCCAAGTATGTGGGGCTGCATCTGGTTAAGGTTTCTCCATACCATTAACCCTAGAGGTGGGAAAGGAGGTCAGTACGTTGTGACAAAACAATGCAGACAAGACAAGGACAACGAAGGAATAAATACGATAGCATGAGTGCTGACTATCGCCAATGTGTATTGGAAACCACGTCAAAATATATACACTGTGGCCTAAAAAACAACGAACAAAGGGCACCTTGTGTCAACCACATTGCATGAGTTGAAAACAAAACAAAAACTGACAAAGAAGCATTTAAGATCATGAACTCTTCCTTAGGAAGCGATAAACAAGGTGTGCTAACACAGTGATTGCGGTTTTTTTTTTAATTTCAGCGGCCTCGATTATCTCATGCACAAACTTTTCTGTGTCTGTCAGGCAAAATGCAGAACATGAATTCCGCTTCACAGCGTTTAGGATCTGGCAAACAATTGCAATTGCGACAGTGAATCATCAAAGTTCTCCCGCAAGCTTTGTTCACATCGTCGTGGTGGTCTTTTAAACCTCTCAGTGACACACTTGCCTGTTTTCCCAATGTAAACACAGCCGCATTTCAAGGCGTTCGAACACACTGTCTTCTGTGCAGTGTGCGAAGAGACTCTGATGGATAATCTCGGTTGACTACAGGTACTGAAACTTCATAGGTTTAGAAAAACAATATCAACGCCAACTCGACTGCCTATTTAACCGGTGCGACCAATTGTGGATGTAGGGAACAGGTACGTACAAACTTCCTTTTGGGAGTTACAGTCTCGACGGGGGCACAAAAGGAATGTTTAAACTTCTGCTTAAAGCAATCGGCTAAAGACACTGACAAAGGTTCCGAATATCCAGTAAAGGACAAACGGCATATGAGCTGGGCAAAACTGGATGTCATGGCAATCAAACAGGATTTCATTAAGGAATTTTTGAAGCAAAGGTTAGTGATACCTCTTGACCAGCTTAGATCGAACCGAAGAAAATGGTAAAAGTAGCTTGTTTTCCCTTGGCTCGTAAGCCCAACAAGTGTAGCCACCCAAGATTGAGATCCAATAAATGTAATGACATATCCTCTATAATTTCAGTGGTCATTCATAGTGGACTGAGGCTTTGACTGAACTCCTCTCCCACCTTAGACAATGCTTCGTCAGGATTGGAGATTCTGCAATAAGCTACGTTCTAATTCATTGGTAAAAGCATGTCATGATCCCCTTTGTTCTGGGCCTTCGTCCTTGACTGCCGCATCATCATCTCCCTGACTTAGCTCTGGCCGTCCTGATAAGCTTGTCGTCTTAAATATTAACGCTCGCAGCATTGTTAAAAAATTTCCTGATTTACTTTCCCTTATCTCTATTCACTCTCCCCATATTATTGGCATAACGGAGACCTGGCTGCATAGTGGAATTTACGGCTCCGAATTCACTCCACCAGGATTTGTTGCCGTGCGCTTAGACAGAAGTTGCAGTACTGGTGGAGGTGTGGCATTGCTGATCAGATCGGATTTGCGATTCTGAGTGTTACCTTCTCCCCCTGACACAGAATCCTTGTGGTGTAAAGTTTATCTAAACAATTATAGTATTATAATCAGTGTTATTTATTGTCCACCTGGCTCTTCCGTTCATATCCTTCATGCTGTCGCAAATTTCATGAGCAAGATCGACATTGCTTCATCAAGATTTATCTGCATGGGAGACTTCAACACTCCTGGCACCCACTGGCCTTCGTTGTCTGCAATTGGTCGTGACATTGCAATTTGTAGAGGACTAATAAACATCTCCTTATTGTTTGGACTAACTCAGGTTGTATCTAATGCTACTAGGCTGAATTCCATTCTCGACTTAGTTTTTCTAAGCGCTTCTTTGGCCCATAATTCCTTCTCTTGCAAAGTAATTGATGGGCTCTCAGACCATAAAGGCGTGTTAGTTTCACTCTCTTGTCCAGTTTCCAAATCACCCTATTTGTTTACTACTTTTCCTGACTTCACTCGTGCTGACGACAATTCCATCATTGATGTTTTAGCTGATCTTTTCGATACGTTCTTTGCTTTCTCAGCAAGCCAAGACGTAAATTTTCTTGTTAATTACTTTGAATGTCTTGTCAACGATTGTGTCCTACGCTTTGTTCCTTTTAAAACTAAGAAAAAAAATACTAATGTTCCTTGGATGACTCGAGACATCTTGCATTTATCTCGTCGCGTTCGTAGGCTAAGGCGTTCTAGAAGAAGCAACGATCCCATAACCTTGGACAGATTTCACAAGGCGAAAGAAGAATTTAATCTTAAGTTGCATATGGCCAAAGATTTCTTTTTTCGTGTCCACCTGCGCGATCTGTTAAGAACTAACCCCCGAAAATTTTGGTCATCCATCTTACCTCGCGATACTTCATCCACTTCGTTCAGATTAGATAATGACGTCATCAGTGAGCCGGCTGTAATATCAGATGCTTTCAACAAATATTTTCACTCAGTGTTCATTCCCGATAACAATGTCATTCCACCGCTCACCAATATAATTTCTTCTTCAGCAATCAGTGATGTTGTGGTAAACCCTGATGGCATCCGAAATCTTGTACTAAACCTCGATGTTAAGAAATGTACCGGTCCAGATGGAATATACAACGCGTTCCTGGTTCGTTACTCCATGTGGTCATCGAAATACCTGTCCATCATATTCAATAAGTCCTTATCATCTGCTACTGTCCCTTCTTCATGGAAATTAGCCAAAGTGCTCCCTCTTTATAAGTCCGGTGATAGGCAATGCTTGTCTAACTATAGACCGATATCTTTGACATCACAATCATGCAAAATGTTGGAACACGTCATTCATAAACACATCATGCTTTTTCTTGAATCCAGTAATTTGCTATCTAACTTTCAGCATGGGTTTAGGCGCGGTTTTAGTACGGTAACACAATTAACAGAATTCACTCATGATATATTACTTAACATCGGTATCGGCAGCCAAGTTGATGCCATTTTTATAGATTTCTCGAAAGCGTTCGATACTGTTCTACATTCCAAACCTCTTGCTAAACTAAATGCTGTACTAAACAATCCTCACTTGGTTGATTGGATTTCTAGCTTTCTCTCATCCCGTTCCCAGTTCGTATCTTATAATTCTTTTCATTCCGCTGCTGTTGATGTGACGTCAGGAGTGCCTCAGGGTTCCGTCCTTGGACCGCTACTCTTTTTAATATATATAAATGACTTGCCACATAACATTTCTTCTAACATTCGTCTTTACGCTGATGACTGCGTTTTATACGAAGTAATTAATGGCCCTAATGATCATCGTCACCTCCAAGAGTCATTTGCTATGTTTTGTAGTTGGTGTAGTACCTGGCAAATGAGAATTAATTTCGACAAAACCGTCCTCATGTCTTTTTGTAACAAATCTTTCGTTTCCCATTTTAGTTACTCGTTCAATGGCCGTGTGGTAGATAGGGTCTCTCAGTATAAATATCTTGGTGTCATATTCACGCATAACATGTCTTGGTCTAAACGCATTGATTACGTATGTAATAAAGCACTAAAAAAACTAGGTTATCTACGACGCACGCTACCCAATTCACCAAAAGACACAAAGCTAGTGTTGTATAAATCTCTAATCCGCCCTGTTCTTGATTACGCAGCTGCAGTGTGGAACCCGTACAAGCAGTTTGAAATTAACATGTTAGAAGCAGTCCAGAAAAAAGCTGTGCGTTTTATATGTCATTGTTATGATCGCGATTTCTCACCCTTTTCTGCACTTCTCTCATTGAATTTAACCACGCTCTCCGCCCGTCGCCACACTGAATCACTAAAATTCTTACATTGTATCGTCAATTCCTCGGTAAGGCTCTCAGTTAACCGCTACATTAACTTTGCACCTTTATCATCTACAAGAAGTCATCACGAGCTAAATTTAATACCGTATTTTGTACGTACTAATTTGTTCAAATTCATTTTTTTTTTCCGCGTTCAATAGAAGCCGGGAATTCTCTACCTGGATCCATTCGTTCATCTCCAGTTCAAAGTTTTATAACTGCCATGGAAGACACATAATACCTGAATATTCTTACTGTGCCATTAACAGTTCCTTTTTTGTTTGTTACTTTTTGTGTGTTTTGAACTTCATTGTGCTCACTTTGTGCATTTTGTTGTATTTTGTTACCTTTAGTATTTTGCTTTTTGTTTTTTCCCACTCCTGCCATAGCGCATATAATTGCGCTGCAGTATGTAGAAATAAATAAAAATAAATAAATAAACAGCGGCGCTAATACAGTTTTTTTTCAAAAACAAGCTATTCTGAAATGTAATGAAGGTGGACTGAAGGTATGAGCTTAAAAGTACGACAAAATTATTCACCAAAACGCCTGAGACGTTTGGAATGCCACTGCTCCATTTAGGTTAATGAATTCTTCAACACATTATTGATCCTGATTGAGGGATGGCGTAATATAAATCCTTGATGTCAACATAGCACCCCATGAAACTGGTGCGAGAGTTATTGTGTAGAAACTGCGTTACTTTCTCTGCAGATCTTACACGAGCGGAGTCATCAATGCTCAGCAACTTAATTTTATGTCGCAAAGAGAAGGCGATTTGTTTCTGACAGGTTCCATTCTCTTAAACTACAACCCTCAAGGAGCAGTCACCTTTATGGGTCTTTGCGGTAAATAAGATAGCTGGACAATTTTTCTTACTGAAGTTGATGGCATTAGCCTGATGGTTAAACTCTAGATTGTTAATGTTTCTTGGCACTAGTGCCAGCAAAGTCCAGCTGGACTTTGCTTTTAACAAACCAGATAGTAAGTGGCACTCAAACTCAGAATACACTGCATCTGTGGCCTTGGACTGAAAGGCGCCTTTCGATACGACCACAAAAGCACCGTTTATGAGCAGTTGAAAGCAAGAGGGCCCACCCTCTTAAATACGACACAGTTCGGCCTGTGGGCAAGTTGCTAAAGAGGGTTCAAACCGTGACACTGCATCAAAACACCCCGAAACACACCTCACACACTCAGCTCCGGGCGTGGAAAAGGCAACTCGTCAAACCATGGCAAGCATCTCCACAATAGTTCTCTTCGGAGGAACGGAAAATTTTGGTCCATAAGCACTTCAAGGACCAGACGAGGCAGCGACTCAAAGCTGAAGGTGTGCACCTTGTTGTCAAACTCTTGTGCCTGAAAACAAGCCAGGGAGTGGCTGGTTCACGGTGTCACGCACCGTTGACCAGGTGAAAGCCATCTGGAATGCCACTTTGCAGCCACTTTGCGCTCACTAGCCCGGAGCAGAGAAGCCAAGGTACGAGTGTCTGAAAACAAGGTGCACAATGTCGACGCTGAGTTGCTGCCTCGTCTGCTGCTTGAAGCATATACGGGCCAAAATTTGCCATTGTTCCTTCGAAGAGGACTATTCTGGAGCTGTTTGCCATACTTTGACGTCTTGCCTTCCTGGGCCTGGACCTGAGCGTGACAGGTGTGTTTCAGGGGGCGTTGGTTGATGGGGTGTCGTGGTTTGAACCATGCCAGGAATTTGCCCGCAGGCTGAACTGTAACGGGTTTAAGACGGTGGGCCCTATCGCATTCAACTGCTGATAAAGAAGGTGGTTTAGTGGTCATGTCTAAAGGCGTCTTTCTGTCCAAGGCAACGGAGGCAGTTAATTCTGAGTTCAAGTGTCACACAGCAGCTGATTTGTTAATAGCAATGTCCAGAGCCAAGAAACTATGTAATAATCTAAAGTTGAACCATCTGGCTAATGTATCAACTTCAGCAAGAAACTAGCTGAGGTGCCAATGAGAGGTCAAAATACAACCGTTACGATGTGAACAAAGCTAGCAGGGGGAATCTGATGTTTCACTGTCGCGACTGCGATCGTTTGCCACATCCTGATTGCTGTGAGGCGTAATTCACGTGCTGCATTGTGCTAGACAGACACAGAAAAGTTTGTGCATGAGATGATCGAGGCCACTGAAGTTGTAGAAAAAACGCAATCAATGTGTTAACACACCTTCTTTATCGCTCCCTAAGAAAGAGTTCATGCTCTTAAATGCTTCATAGTCAACTTTCGTTTTGTTTTTGACAGATCCAAAGTGAATGTTACAAGGCGCCCTTTCTTCATTCTTTTTTTAGGTCACAATATATATATTTTGACGTGCTTTCCAATAAACCTTCTTGAAAGTCAGCACTCGCACCGTCGCATTCCTTCCTCATCTTTCTCTTCTTTGCCCTGTTTTGACACGATGAATTACAAACAAGCCCATTCATCCGTCTTGCAAAAGTCAAAACAGTCAGAGTAGCTGAGATAGTTGGGGCATCCTTCTGAATAATGCAGTCATAAAGACAAGGTTGGGACATAGAGACAAAGACTGTTATTGAATGGCTAATAATAATGTACTTTAGTAATGTGCTTGGTTTGGTTTATGGGGGTTTAACATCCCAAAGTGACTCAGGATGAGGGACGCCTTATGATTTTGCATATTGATATGCTGGGCTTCATAAGACAAGAAGTACAATAGTTTTTGAAGGCCAGCCGTAGAACAGGAAGCAATGAATCTACACTAATATCAAACAATGAAGGCTCAAGCATGAGAGTGTAGCTAAAAGGTTATAATGACAAACATGAAAAGCTTTGGAGAAATTCAAGTCGATGACACTTGCCTAAAATACAGAATCTAAATTTGGGTGAAAATCTGTTGTGAATTCAAAAAGTTGGATTGCACATGAGTAAAGAGAATGGGAGCCGTGATGACTGGTTTAGAAATATTAGTTTGAATTATGGTGGCAAGTAATATGCGGACTCATTTCGTGCTCTAACAGTTCGTGCAAAATGCACATCAATAAAATAGGAGAACAGTTTGGGGATCAGAATGGTTTCCAGCCTTAATTATTGACAGGTCAGCTTCAGGTTGTCAGGGATAGAACCAAGAGGTTTGGATTGGCTAACAATTATTGGCAAAATCTGTCTTCAGATATCCTCAGTAGTTTAAAGTATGTCAGAAGGCTTCTCACACAGCCCTTAGGTACTCGAAAGCTTGTGCTTATCAATGACTTTCGAGACATGATGAGAAGCAATAGTTAATGCAGTGAAATGGGTAACAAATAACTGATTTTTCTCAAGAAAGTGCCCATGGAATATGCTGTCAAACAAATTCCCAACGATCCTTCAATTAAACCCAAAATGACAGTTTATGGGTAGCCACTTTGTTATAACCATCACATACAAAAAAGAGACAACAGAAGCCCTCCTTATTCACTGAAAACAAGGGAGAATTATTAGACATCATTCCGGCACACAAAATCACACGGATGAAGAGAGTAGACTCCATGGACACCATATTTCAACTAAGGTTTATTCCACAACACAGGCTTTTTATGTGCAAAGGTGTACTAGTGATCCCTGGGGCTGAAAAGTATTTCCGCGACCAGATAACAATTATTCAGGACGGCAAAATCCAAAACACAAAAAAACATAGGGGCAAAGGTATCTTGCCACTCACATTCAACACATCGGCACGCCTATGCATCACCTACCTGGCTGACCCAACAAACATATTTGCCTCCAGATAATCTATTTCTTTTTCTGGAGCGCTGCAGAAGGGCTGCTGACGTAATTCTCTTTTTCAGCAGATACAAAAGGCTTAAAAAATTTCCCAGCCCTTTCAAGTGCTAAACTTGCACAAGGCATGTGTTTCTTTCAAAAACGCCATGCATGCTCGTTTGTGCGAGCAAAGGCGAATGTCCTCAGCTAAATGACCTCTCCCACTTAATGAATCAGCTGTCCTGCGATGTTCAAGCAAGCGTTCATTGATGCAAGCCTCGTCTGTCTAATGTAATGTTTGCCACAGGCAAGGAGGATGCTGTACACCATGTCAACCTCATGTCTAACGAGGGGTTTGGTGTGCTTAGTTTTGTAGGCAGGCTTTTTCGTAACGTCATTTATCAGGTGGCACATGCATCCCAGCTTTCCCAAGCTGAAAATACGACATGTACATCGTGTTTGTCACTGGCCTTCTTGAGGCGGTGTGACACCTGATGGCAATAGGGCAAATGACAGGTCACTGCTGCGAATGTGCGTTGTCTTCCGGCTTGCACTGCCCAGCACACTTAATCTCTCGAACCTGGCTTTCTACCACTAAGGCTACAATTTCTCCTGTGAAAACTGCCTGCTCCAGTCTCCTTACTTGCGCATTGATGCTGTCACAGAGTCGTGACAGCGTCAATGCCGAAGTACGGCGACTGGAGCAGGCAGGCAGAAAAAGAAATAGATTATCTCAACGCAAATGTGTGTTGGGTCAGCCAGGTAGGCAATGTTTAGTCACGCCAATGCATTAAACTTGAGTGACAAGATAACCTTACGCCTATGTTGTTGTTTTTGCAACCTTGAATAATTGTTACCTGGTCGAGGAAACACTTTTCAGCCACAGGGGTCACTAGTACCACTTTGCATGTAAAAAGCTCATGTTGTGGAATCAACCTCAGTTGAAGTTTGGGGTGCATGGAGTGTACTCTCTTCGTTCATGTGTTTTTGTACACTGGAATGATGTCTCATAATTTTACCCAGAACCAATTAGCTCAGCTCTCCATGCTTAGCAAAAACAAGGCAGCAGTAATGAAACCAGTTCTCATGTGTGCACTTTTTCTTTTACATCTGTGACCTGCGATGAGTGGCATAAAAACACATATTTAAGTTAACACATATGCATCATAATGTTAATATTCGTAGTCAAATAGTATCACATAATGCAGCCATAAACATGCAGACATTTCGCACTTCATGCATAGAATGCAACGGTTAAAAGACGGGCAATATTGAATGTAAAACTTCAAATGGCCTGTAACCGGCCCATTCTGACAGCCAACTAATATTACTCATATAAACATGTAAACATATCAGGCCAGAGCTATCCAAACTGCTCCAAGCAGTAGCATTAAGGAAAAGAGTAATGAAAGTAAGAGAACATTTCATGGCAACCACAAAACCAAAGCACAATGCAGTAACAACTTACAACACAGCTTTTGATTTCATCTGGTGGCCACAAAATCCATGCCATCGACTCGGACTGGAAGACAGATGTGCCACCTGCGGATACCAATTTCTCATTATCACTATGACAGGAGTACAAAAACAAGCATGCGAACTCGGTCCAACAGTGAATATCACATGAATGTAAAAAGATCAGGAAAAATATACTTGCCCAAGTATACGCCTCAATACAAAGGAAAACTACCCTGTTTAAAATGCATCAGTTCCCCTAGCACTAGTAAAGGAATCTTGCTATGAGCAAAACAAATCTGCGTTCGAAAGTGTAGATAAACATCGTAATAACTGAGACAATTATTGGGTCACTTCTTTTCCTCAGAAACCAATTTTCAAACAGCAGAGTGATCGAAATGCAAGATCCTATACTCTGGGTAGCCAGAAACGCTATCGGCATCATAAAAAAAAGATATGTTCACATACTGATTTAAAAATTAGATCCTGACGGCCGGAAATTAACTTTCGTTGGTAACTGCAACCTGAGACAGTGCTTTCTTTATAGTGGGGTTTGAATTCAGATGCGGAAAATGGGCACTGATCGTATTGGAGGGTTCCGGATTAATTTAGACCACCTAGAATTTCTTAACGTGAGCTGACATCGCACAGCACAGGGGCATTCTTTTTTTCATTTCACCTAAATCGAAATGCGGCTACTACCATCAGGATCGACCCCGCGACCTAAGGCTCAACAGTCTACGGCCAAGCAAAAACCGCGGCGAATAAAAAGTGTTTCAATCCCCTCGAAGTGCTAACGCTATCTTGAAAGGCAATCATACATTTTACGCACAGCCAAAGTGCCGGTCCTTGAAACGTGCGCGGTGGTGTGAACAAGCATGGGCAGAAACGCGTAGAACGAGGCATATACGAGGACAAATCTGTGCTCAAAAAGAAAAAAAAACGCCCAAACATGCGCATACCAAAATCATGCAAAGCTAGCGCACGCACGGTCGCATCCCCTTTGCCAAAACAAGTACCGACAGCGACAATTCTTAGCAGAGCAACTCACCGCGGCGACAACAAAAGCGCCTTAAACGCTTTTTATAGCATTGAACACGAATACTGCAGTAGTACGACAGGTCACCGTTCCAGAATTATATGCTTCGGATAATGCACGAGTACTGCTTACCTTTTCAGATGATTGCGTAGTCGTGCAGAACGCTGTTTGCCTTCGTGTCACGGGCACTACACCAACCAGTGAGAGTTGAGCACGAGTGCTACGTAGCCGGCACACTCTACCACGTAGTCACACAGAAGAAAATATTCCAGGCCTTATTTGGAACATTTCCACCGCGACACTGCCCGCGCGTCTTTGTGCCTGGACACCCATCCTGGACTACACAAAGAAGCGCACAGACTGAAAAGTTAGAGAGACCAGAAAAATGACCCTTTGCCTCGAATAGGCTACGTCGACAGCACTGCGCGATTGTGCACCCTTGTGCAAGAAGAAACACGCAAACCACAACACAGTTCACGACGGCTCACAATCCAAGTAGCGAATTGTAGCAAGCGCCGAAGCGCGACGCACGCGACGCAGCACCCGAACCGCCATGAGGGTTATACAGAAAAACAGCTACCGGCAGCCACCTGGCGGTGACAACCAGTTTCTGTTTCGGTTTCGTTGTGAAAAAGCTTGTATCCTACTTTTTATTTTATTTTTGGTATTTTTATTGGGTATTCAGCCGTATCGGCATCCACAGAAATTGCAGCGATTGCGAGCAATTACCACTGGTAGAAACGCGCGAATTAACGACCTGTTGCTTGCGCTGCGGTTGAAAAATGCATGAGTTCTCACGATAGTATCGCTTGCTGCTTTGCTCATTCACGAAATTACATGCCGATTTCTGTTTGTGTGGGGAAGTTTTTTTTATATTGATGGGAGATCAGGAAGGCTAACAAAGTACCCAACGTAGCAGTCGTAGAGAGTAGGTTGTCGTAAAAACATGGTGACGCTGTTTGATCGGCAGCACGACGTGCGAGGCGGCAGCGTTGAAACGCGCGTCGAGTGAACAACCTCCATGGTATATGCTTTCTTGAGACGACAGTGAAGGTGTGCATTTTCTATAGTGGAGTTCTCTCATCCAACGTGAAAACCAAATCAATTCTTAGTATGAAATATGCTGTGTAATTTAGATTCTCATATTGTGTTTATATATATATCTGCATTTCTGTTTTGAAAAACAGTGTTGTACTGGTAATTGTGTACCAAGGTGCATGTATAAGAGTGCTGTAATCAGCCTTGTCGAAATATTCTGTGTATATATTTGTATTCGTAACCCTTCTACAAAGAAGCTGTGTGGCCAGCTATGTGGTTAACAATTTGTTAATTGAATTAGTAATGTCTTGAAATGCACGCTCAATAAAATTTTCTGAATGAAATTGAGTGTTCGGATTCAGGCATGCAGGGCTCTGCAAACCTGCAATTTATTATTTTGTGAACAATGAAGTTAAACTTTTTCTCAAATATTTTGCTAATGATAATCTAAGCCCAAGTATATAAGTCGTTACTTTTAAAAAAAAATTTGTGAAATTGTCAAGTCAACAAATGCACGTGTAAAAAAGAGAAATTTGTCTTGCAGTTTTTATACTAACAGCATAAAGTGCCAAGTGTACGTTTGATGGATTTGACCCACTGAGATTGTTAGTGCATTGATGAGTTTCATTTTGTCAACCATATAGGCACATGCATGCAGTATCTGCTGCCCAGCATCGGCCATTCAAATGCAGCCATGGTTTGTGCCATGCCAAACAAGTAGGTACAGTCGCGGGTAAAAAAGATTAGCACACATGACGGAACACCAGAGCGCCGGAATGACAGCGCCTGGCACTGCGGGTGGCGGAGAGGCTGATAACGAGAGTGCCGCGCCGTTCCCATTCTACAGTATTAAGGGGGTCTGCCACGGACAGTAAAAGTACTGCGGACTGCCACGGACAGCAAATTAGCGGACTGCCACGGACAGCAAGATTACTGACTAAAAGCAGCGCTATCATCTATTGTTCCCGCGAGTTCCTTTTGACAAACCATCGCGGACATAAAAAAACAGTGATAAAAAGAAGCCATCTTTGCTCATGATAACCGAGCCAAAATAAATTCCGCAAGCACAGTCACGTAGGGTCGGCACTTCAACGCTCGGGCGGTGCACGCTTGATAAAGCTTACTTCCTGCCATCCCCCCCCTAGGCTGCAAACATGGAAACGGCCCGTTAGGCAGTTCTGCGTACCGCAGCGCCGCGTGGTGAGATATACGAATTCTGATCGCCAGTGATCTGTGCTAATATTTTTTGCTCGCGACTGTACACATCCATGGGCTCCCACCGTGGTTTCCACATAGTCCAGTGTTGCCCGCCAGTCCCATCGAGATAATCACGATGGATACCACCAAGCCCATCCCGTCCCATCATGTTCACTGAAGTGTCCAGCGTGGTTTCCATTCAGCCCAATATTGTTTACTGAAAGTGCCAGTGCAGCCACCACAATTTCCACTCAATCCAGGGTGGCCCAACATCGCCATTAGTGCATCCAGCATCTCTCCCATTCGCTCCACCAGCACCCAACGTGGAAACCAACACTTCCAATCGGCCCACCGTTTTCTCCAACGTGGAAACCAACACTTCCATTCAGCCCACCGTTTTCTCCAACGTGACTTTTGCTGGAATTTTCAACAGGGACGTCAGCCATTTGCAGTGGTGGGCTTGCTGGACACCGCTGTGCGTGAGACCGCCCCATGATACGTACACGGAATCACAATGAATCGACGGGCTACGAGGTCCGCGGTCACCGACCACTACGACACATCGACGGCTTTATATTGCACGCGCAACGTCATTGAATTTTCGGTGTATCGGTTTACAGACGACGACAATAAAAAACCATCATTGACTCTGCAAGCTCGAATTCGAGGGCGGCTTTTCCTGGACTTCACAGTTAAACTCGATAGTTTCCATGTTCCAAACCTATTGGATACTGGTGGTGATAATTCAGTTCTGAGCAGCCAGCTCACCGCCGCTCTAAAAAACTTCTGACACAATGGGCTTGGACACACGTTCTCGTGGCCGGTGGTCATGTGATTACGATTACTAGTCTCGGCATGTGCACCGCGCGACGCTATCCCCAGGAATCCGCATTTGTGGTGACCGGTCTTGTTTCGAAAAACTGATTCAAGACTTTATTCAGGCTTCGGTTTTCTGCGTAAATGTGGTGCAGTAATGCACCTCCTGGGTTGCAAGGTCACGTTTCCAAGAGAGAATGCTGCAGCCCTCAGAAATACGACGTGACCAAGTCAGATGATTTGTATTTTACAGACCCTGTCACCCAGCCGCCTCGAGCCAGCGCCTTGATTACTTTTAAGTGTTATGCACTACAGGACGAGAATGCCATCGCCGAAAGCAACCTTTCATTATTGCTGGAGCAAGGCATGTGCGCGGTCCGCAGTCTGATCCAGCTTCACAATGGCCAATCGCACCAAATTAGAACTTATTTTACGCTCGAGCATTGGCACCTTTTTCGCGGCACTTCGGAAGCATTTGCCAAAAGCATTTCTAATGTTTAGGTGTGCTTCTGTTCGAAAACAGTGCAGCGTCTCATGTCACTCGAAATTCTAAAACAAGTCCCGCACTTTAGCAGTAATGCCTGCGCTGATTCTGGTTCCCTCTTATTAAAAATTAATTCTAGGGCTATTTTTGTATATGGTGTTGCTGTTACAGTGCTGAAAAGGGCGTTTATTGCTAAAAAAAAATCACAAGTTAAAGAACCCCAGGTGGTCGAAATTTCCGGAGCCCTCCACTACGGCGTCCCTCATAGCCTGAGTCACTTTGGGACGTTAAATCCCCATAAACCAAACGACACCTAAGAAAATTGTAGGCTACAATTGATCAGCAATATATATTGCCCAATCTACACCGGAAAAGATGGAGTGATAATCGTTTGCAAGCGAGTGGCAGAGTAGGCTGTGCCGGTGCACAAAATTTACTTGCCAGATCGGCAGGCGGTGGTAACTCTTGTACTTCATTTTCCAGCTAATAAGAGCGCAGTTCTCATTCAAAGTAGTCTATTTGCTGCCAGAATGTGGACGTCTGTTGATAAAGGCAAAGTCAATTTTTCGCTTGAGTCCTTTTGAGTGGGTTCGCTAGGCGTGGGGCTTCACGTTCGGTGGAACGAACAGTCCTCCGTTATTTAAGTTTCAAATGTAAACCATTCTAGCAGCACTTAAAATAGTATTGTGTGTTGTAGCTTTAGGAAGGCATACCAAAAATTAGAGAGGGCACTTAAGAATGCGGCGATATATCATTAATGAATCAATGCTCATATATTTGTAATTGGTCATTCTGAACTTTATATTCTTAGGTCCCTGGGAGTCCTCACACCACTCCTTCCGCAATGGTGCTGAGGTAAAGTAGTGCACCACTTCTATGAAATGGCAGATGCTGCCACCGATGGGGCTTCAGGGACCTAAGTTGCTCTTACCAATCAGCCTCTCGCGATCAATCATTGATTTAACAGTGACCTGCAAAGGGGGTCAGTTTGCCCACAATCCGGTGGGCAGGTTGGTTGTGATGACGCCATAATGTCGCGTAACCTACGTGGCTCACCGAGGTTGCTTTTCCGGCCACCCCATTTTTCACTCAGGCACCGGAAACGCCGACGGCTGATTTGTTGAGTAAAGGGGTGATTAACCCTATAGAGTTTATTGTGTGTAAACCAGAAGAATACCTCCTTCATTAAACAAGACTGGCAGAGAACAAAACGTTCACGCAAGGGGGTATGAAATAAATTGCGAAATTAAAGAAAAGCCAAGACTTTTAAGTGTTTCGTTAGAACGCAGGGACATGTGGGCATTAAAATCTACAACAAAGCCTCGTCATACCAGCCTCTCGGGTCGAGGAGCTTACGAAAATGCGCTACACAAGCACGCTGGTGACGGTCAGATACGAATGCATGAATCGTTCCAGCGGTTAATGCGCTGCAATCAGAGGATGGAAATGTCGTACTTCCAGTAATATTCTGAGTAACCAGTGGCAAGCTATCCACAAAGTGTACAGTACGAGTGCTGCCCTCTTACAAATACAGCTTGCGGTTTGACAGGATTTCTGCGCTATAAAAAGTAACGCAGAAGTTTCAATGAAAGCCAGGAGCCTGCACTGTGAGGCGATCGACGATGTGATTACACATGAGATATTTCTAAAATAATGGAACCACTTGTGCCTTCACCACCTCTGACCGACTCGTTCAACGCATGCCCGTTACCTTGCCGCCAGCGAAAAACCTCCGAAGAGATTCTTGGAGATGGCGATGGCAAAAATGCATTCGGGTTTATCTTGCTATAGTATATTCAGAAGCCTGGTTACAGTGGCTGCTGGACAAAAGCTTCGCCGTCTGATCTCCACTTACTTTAAGCGAATTTTCATTACATTGCGTTGACTACTGTCTAACTTGCGACCAGTGTGGTCATCATGAAGCAGCGGACAACTTTAGAATTGCGGCTACTTCAAAGACGAAAAAATTTCCTTCGAGCCGACCATGTTCAGGATGTACAATCGTCAGTCTGTGAGGCTTAGAATTAGCATCTTAGTTTCAACATACATCAGGTCCCAATACGGCCACGTTAAACGGCATTTCAACTTGGAGAGCTTGAGTTAGCAGTTTTGACACGCTGGGATTTTTCTTTCACTGGGCACCCCTCGACGCGGTGCCGTCGAATCTTCGTTGTCTGCACTGCCCTTCCACTTCCTTATACATCCAGGGACAACTACGTTCGTGCGTTATTGATAGAACATTTAGCATCATGCAACGTTAATCCGAAGTTGTCTTCGGTATCGCTTTATGTATGAAACCGGACTGTCAACCATTAGCTCTAATGGAAATGGTTTTCAAGTACTTTACTCCTCTTTCTTACCCAGACGTGTGCATATACAGAGAGAGGCTCTTTCGAGGAAGTCAGTCAGTGTCAAGTGTTTGTGAACTGTGGACCTGCCGCCCTGAGAGCCATGAAGTTGAAGTATTAAGGTAAGTATTAAGTATTAAGGTAAGCATTGGGATGACCATAAGCAAACTATGCATATTTCCGGATATTTTACAACATATTTCAGGCATTGAGATTCCCAGACGTGATTCTTATCATATCTTATATACTCGTGATAAACAACTCATTGTGTGGCTTAAAATCGTTGTCAGTTGTAAGCACCGAACGCGATTTGGCCGTCGAAACGATTCCTGTCACCTTTCATGACAGAGTACACTCGCCTCAGGAGCGTGCAGAAATGCGAAATTAGGCAAATTGTCCTATCAGGTCTCATCGACTGAACTTTTATCGGCTTCGCAACAATGTTACAACATTTTATTGTTAAGCAGGAGGTCTCTGAAATTCTTTTAATCATCATAAAAGCAGTATATGAAATGGCCCGCAATACAGACACTGTGCGAAATGCGCACCGACGCTCTTAGCACTCTGAGAACCAGGCCCGCCGTGTCAGTTCGATACAAAAAAGGAAACGGTTGCCCAGCGTTTGGGGAAGACCGTTGCGCTTGGTCTGAAACGTGACATACCAATGCGCTGTTGCTCTGCGCTATGCATTCTGCGAGGATACTACGATGCATGCAGGAACCAGGTACGTTTAAGATTCTCGTTTATATTTTTTTTTACTGTGTGAAAACGCTTTGTGAGCACCATATGCAAAGCCAGACATCAAGTGTATGTACGCTGACCCGTTTATAGCCTTCGCTTTCTGCGCTACTTGTTCACCAAGTTTTACAGCTGATTTGTGTTCGAAGTACGGTATGGACAAGACTATTCGTTGTCAGTGATCACAAGAGCAGGGAATTTATGCATTTGTTATATCTCCGGTTGCGCGTATTCAGTTGGTAGTAAACAATCCGCCACGTACTTGAACAAAGAAATAGATCTATTTATTTATTTACATTTTCTACAGCTTCAAGGCATTATTGCAGGGGAAAAGAATACATATCGTTTCATCAGGCCGACGTAAGGAAAAGAAGACGACAAAAATGAAACAGAATAACATATAAAAAATAGGGAAAGAACAAGAAAATTAATGACTAGAAAGAAGAAAAAAAAACTAAAATGACAACGCGAAAACTGTGACACATCTAACAAAAAAGCCGCGGCCGAAAAAGCATTTTTCGAAATAGCCCGGCAAATTTTTTTAGAGGGCAGTTCTCAAGCGTCCGTTCTTGGCTTGGGCGTCATGATTATTGTCGTAACCGGCAGAGCTATAGCAAAATGAAGAGCTTGGCGAATGATGAAAGTAGGGCGACAACAGAGGGAGAATGAGAAGAGGAAGGAAGGAGTAATGGTGGAAAAAAAAGACGGAAGCGCAAGGTGGAAGGTGGAGGAGGAGGGTACGGGGCATGCGAGAGAGGTCGCGCTCAGTTCGCGCCAGCTGTAGCGTAATGAGTTCATAAACATGTTTAGAAATAGCCGTCATCGAGGATACGCATCGTTAATCCTTCAGTCGTGACAATCTGAATATTGGACACGCTTAGGTGGCACACAAACGAAACAGTAGAGTAATTACAATATCCACAATGCAATTGCATTTGATAAGATATCACAGTATAAACTAGTGCGCACATAAATCAGACAAGAAGAAAAAACACACGCAATGCAGGAGAGCAAGATTATCGTGTAGCGGAAATTTCGTCAGTAATTATTACCAGAGTTTAGGGATACAACAGGCTCCCTCGTTGAGTTCCACCCGTTTAGCATATTTAATGCTGGTGTTTAGAAAACAAATTATTCACATATGTACACATGTCATGGTTACCGGATATAATGACATTCACAAATAGTCACGACGATAAGCATGTAAGGCGAGCCAGTTGAATAGGTGCCACAAGCATCGTTAAGTAACTAAAAGGAATTGCTGGTGGGCGATGTAAAATATGGGATAGCATACCTATTAACAGAACATTGAAGCGGCAATGATTTGACGTTGGAAAAAAAAAGGACTTAGCGCCAGTTTGGCCTAGACACAAGACTAACACGATGGCTGTTGACAGAAATGAAGGGGCATGACTATTGTCGGCGAACTGCCTCTTCTGCTAAGAAAAAAAAAGGTGCTCCGACATGAAACTCAGGAGCTCCCTTCTAAGAAGGCCGTGTGTTGGCCACACACGTCGAAATGGCGTCGGAAGCCATCAGCGACCGCGGACCATCGACTGCGCGATAGACGAAAAAGACCCGCAAGAATTAAACGCGAGCGGAACGGCCGCTAGGGAAGCGGTCGCGGAAGACGGAGCACGAAAAGCCCTGCCCACCCAAATCCGGCACGAAACGCGCGCCAAAAGACACGAGCTACCACGCAGGTAACGGTAGCATGGCGATTAGATTCCGGGAACGGGCAATTCGGACCAGTACTGGAGCATACCACACCCCACCGCTCTAACCGATTACAAGTAGGCACCACTGCCCCACTAAGTTTCCAAAGTCGCCTAGATGGTGTGGGAGAGGTGCCAATGCTAAGTGAGCCCGCTGAACACAAAGCATCGTCGAGCCTCGATCCGACGGCACAGCAGGGAACAATAGGCGGTCCATAGTGTCCACCAGGCGGCCTGCGCCGCTGTTGACATCAGGTGCTACTGCATTTACATGCCTGAAAAAAGGCCACTGATGAAGCACGGAAAGCGGTAGGCTACTGTGATTGTGGTCCATGATTAACATGGGCCCCGGGATCCAAAAAGTGTAAAGGGCCCAGAAAGTACCGCCTCAGGGTTCGCGGCGAACACGCGTCCCCCAGCAAAATACCCTTCAAAGCTAGCAGCGTGGACGGGATGGACAAATTTCGAAACGCAAACCTCCCCCGTCCCGTTGTTTTCTTGAACGCCACGAGCCACAAGCTCGGTGCCGCTGACCCCCCCCCCCCCCCTACACACACAAAAAAAAAGAAAAAATTTGCGCAGTTTCACTGTCTCAACGTCGCGAATGCTGATGTTAACAGAGAAGCTGCTTGGCGTTTGGCTTCTCTCGCTCCAAGCTCGGAATCTGACGCGCTCCGCTTGCACATGGCTTCGGTATCCCTCGCGGGGGCTTCTGGATTCGTCCGATGACGCCGTGCCCGCTCGCGCGCGAACCCTCGCCAGCGCTCCCGACGGGCGGCCACTTCCCGAGAGAGCACGACGTTACCCATTATCTGAACATTCTAGAAACGACCGTCAAGCGCATGCACTCGCTCCTCCGAACCATCTTGGGCGCATTCTCCAATTGGCCGACTCCTTTCTTCCTCTCTTTGACTCCGCCCACCGGCGCTCGGCGCGTGCTCTCAACCACGGCTTAGCGCTTGCTTCCCTCCCCCCTGTCTCCACTTCGCTGCACCTCTACTTGACGCTTGCTCTCAGTCCCCCTCTTACGCTGCACCGGTCTTGGTGCTTGCTTTCCCCCTCACTAGGCTATGCTCTGTCCACGTCGCTGCCACCGCGTTACCACGCCTTGTCCTATAAAAGCCTCGACCAAGGACAGCTTCGCAGTTAGCACCGTACTCTGTATACGCCTTATAATACGGAGAGGCGGCTTAACAATGCAACAAGGGTACCAGAAGGAACCCAGTATCACGAACTGAACCAGTTAGCGCTTCCCAAGCAAAGCAAGTTAAATGCCTGCGTTCTTCGCATACCAACCGTAATGCCCTCTACGACCGAAGGCCACACACCATCCCATTCTCCAGCACAGTCGTAGGCCGCGCCTAACATGCGCATCTGCGCGCGGCACTTTAAAGGTATCGCAGATGGGATAGGAGTTTTGGGAGGCCCCACAAAACAGCAATCACTCTGAGTAATGAAGGGCAGCCCCAGAAAATGAGGCACACTCACGAAAAACATTTAAAGCTTCAACGAGGCTGCGTTCATCAGCTATGTGGAGAGCGATGTCATCCGCATAAGCGGTAACGCGTACCGCATCGCTTCCTGGCAAAGCCAGGCCTCTGATTAGGGTGTGGCTATTGACTGCCAAGATGATAGGCTCTGATGCTGGGACACACAAAAGCGTTGAGAGTGAACAACCGTCACGGATGCCGCAGCCAACATCAAATGCGGTACAATTTCTCGGCTACTGAGGAACAGAGTGCTTGAAATATCGCTGTATATCTCTTTAATGAGAAGCATAAAAGAAGGTGGGAAGCAGAAAGCATCTGCAGTACCGTAAATATACTCTGCTCAAAAAAGACGAGTGCTTTCTCCTGATCGAGATAAACAAAATACCTTGTGTGTACCGCCGGACAGAGAGAGAGATAACTCTATTTTAAAGAAATATTAAGCGCCAAAGTTGTCTTGGGCCAGGGTAACCAAGGACAACTCAAGGCTACCAGTGAAGCCCGCGGCATTGAGGCAGAAGGGTATGAGAAAACAGGGAACTCAATGGCAATGGGGCAGGAGAAAAGGCAATGTTCCAAATCAGCATTCGATTCAGGAGAATTCGGACAAGCGAGGGAGTGTCGGATACGCTAGAGATAAGAACGGGCAGCAGTAAGGTGTATTTAGATGTATGCGTCGAAGAATGCCTAGTTCAGTAGTGGTGAGAGATTTGTCCAGTACAGGACATGCACGAAGAATTTGTCCAATGGTGTCATAGTGAAGATTTATTTCTTGTATTTACTGGTGAGTAGTGTCACAAGTGGGATAGTATACTCTAGGATATCTTGCCTTACGGAAGATAAACTATGTATTTCACGACGTGTGATGAAGCAACCCTGGTGGCAGGAAATGAGGGAAGGCAGGAGAGCCCGTAGGCGACGAACAAGTAGTTTAGCTACATATTAAGAATTTAGTAGAGCGCCAGGGCACCAAGACGCCGGACATGTCACAAAGAAGACTTTGTAGGAATAAGGACAATGCGGCCTCTTTTGAATGATTCAAGAAATGCGTGCTGAGTGAAGCAGAATTTTAACACATGGGAGACAGTGGGGCCTACAATATGCCAGAATTGTAAACGGAATTCCACAGGAAAGCCATCTCCCCCAAGCGCTGAGTTTCGTTTCATGGAGTCTAACGCCTCCTTGATTTCGCCTGTAGTTGGCAAAGCCATAACGTTAAAGGGTGTCATGAAGTTCAGCGCCAATCTGAGGCAAGCCTGCGAAAAATGGGTGTGCAAAACGTCATCTTAAATCGACTTCTAGAAGCGACTCAGCAATGTCCCGGGAATGGCTGAAAAACACACTGAAATTCCTGCCAAGTGGCTGGGCCACAGCACGACCGGCGATGTAAAAACAAGGCATCTTGAGGGCACAACACATCCTGGCGCGCAAACGGAAGCACCCCGGGATGAGCAGTTGGACTGCGCCGACACCTTCATGCCGCCGCTCTCAAAGAGGAGGGACCTAAAAAGGCGCTGTAGGCGCTCTGAAAGCTCCTCTTTCCATGCGCACGTGGGCGACGAATCCGACAGGGTGCGCGGAGCAATACGCGGCTTCGCCGCCACCACGCGCACCACATCCGACACACGAGCCCTAAGGGCTCGACTAGCGTGGCGCAGTGGTGACGCCAATGTTCTTTCATACAGTCCAAGTCACCAGGCACGACCCCAACTATCGAAAAACGCAAGACCCGGGTTAGCCCCTTTTTTTCGTGCTGTCGTGGTGATGGATAAGCACAGCCAAGCGCTATCGTCTCTCAGTGAACATGGCAGGCGCCGGACCCGCGAGTGACACAAGAAAGGTGCGATAGTCTGACATATACTCCAGAGAGGATGGCAGCGCCATTACGTTAGTGGCACGCACTGTCCCCGAGGCCCGTTGTAGCCCTCTCTAGCCTACTCAGCGATAACCTGCAACGCCAAGCGCACACAAAGACGCCATCATAAGCGTTATAAGCGCCTTAGAGCATAAACTGGTTTACCAGGCGGCGCAACTCAAGTACATTCCAGTCTCAGTGCCCCTACTGGGGCCCTGCACATACACGACCGTATCGAGCACGCAGTTCAAATCGCCACACACGCAACGTTACGCCGTGTAAGAAAATGCGCATCTAGACCTTTAAAACATGCCTTTACCTAATTACAATGCGCATGTGCATAGATGCAAATACTTCTCAGGTGAAGTTCGTTAAACGTGCGGTCGAACTACAGCCCGCGTCCAAAATCACCACCATTTCCCTGGCATCCTCATTCGATTATTAACCCTTACAAAACCTCATAAAATCCGAAAGTCCCCATAAAAAGTCTGTGGCTGCTTTTCTTGTGGCCCGGTAAAATGATGCGATAAGAATAAAGCACTCGCAGTGCCTTGCCAGTACAACAACACATTCCAGGCCCGGTATGCCTCATACGCAAAAGATTCGGAGACTGTTTTCATACGAAAACGCTTGTGCTAACTTGCCACAACGGAAGTCCCAACTCCACCTTATCCGTTGCCAGGTTCAGCCAAGGGCGCACTATCAATGCGGGCTTTCAATCTGACAAAAAACGACCAGCAAGCGCTCACGACCGCCTCGAGATCCGACAAAGCATGGGGGCAAGGCGCGCGTTATAGAAACCGATAGCCTGGGCTGTCGACAGCCGACAGCCTGAGCGCGCAAAAGCGCCTCATCCTATGCCTAGGGTGAGACCCCTGATACTTCAAAAAGCACTCTCAAGTTCCCTGCTCCTGGCAAATTGGGTACACCACAAGGCAAGGCTTGTGCAAACGAACCGAAAGCCAAGACACAACTCTTTTCTGCGTTTAGATGAGCGCTGGAGATATTAGCGTACTGATCAAAAATTGTCAAGAGAACATAATGTCATGTGCGTCATGTCATGTGCAATAAAGAAATGTCATGTGCGTACGCAGATATGCACACACTGTCTTGTCCCGTGAGTGGGAAGCCTCGAATTCTGCTATTGCTCTCAACCGCCCGAAAAAGGGGCTCAAGTGACAGAAAGAACAATGCAGACGACAATGCAGGCCGCACACCTAGTGTCACTGGGAATTGTCCCCATATCCTGCCGTTCACTGAGAGCTGGCTGAACCGACGGGCATAGAGAACCATCACTCTCCACAAAGATCCTTGGTAAGCCTAAACGCCTCAGAGCAATGAAAAGGTAGTCGTGCTCTACTGTCTCGAAAACCTTCCATTGACACGCAAAAACAAACACGCCGCTTATTGACTTAGATGTCACATAAGCAAAGGCGTCTCGCCTTAACGACAGCTATGTAGAAATCATTCGACCAGGAACAGAGGAGCTCTCAAATGGCTTACCATTGTACCCCCCCCCCAAAAAAAAAAAAAAAAGATGACGGTACGTCAGTATTGCTGCTGTTAAAAGAAGTGTTATCGGCCGCTAGGACGTCGGGTGAGATGCCTGCATCCTCGTTTTAATATACAGACAATGTGACATAGAGGAAAAGATCCTCTCTCAGACCGTTAGCAAGAAGAGGTTAGCAAGAACAGCCAGAGTTTCACCTAGAACAACGAAAAATGTCGAATAAAATCCTGCAACCTTTAGAAACAGGGGCGCTGGTTTTATCCATTCTAGTCAATGCAGCACGAAAATGTTCTCTTGAATTCGTGTCACAAAGCGTGCTTCAACTCTGCCAGCGAGGTCAAAGACCGCCTCCTGATGCTCCGTTCTTAGGAGCGAGTCAGAATGAGAGGGGAATACCGGCTCGATGCCCGCATCGTTATCAGATCGCGAACCGTCGGGCCTCACAAGCTCCTCGATACGACTGCATGTTGTCTGCTCACTGTGAAAGTGAAGTGCTTGCCGGATCTCTTCTGTAGCCAATCGCGAAAGCATGATTACCTTTCTTTAATCATGCAGATAGTCCTCCTATATCGAATGTAGGGATCAGTGAGGAAGGGGTCCTGAATTTGCTCTTGAATATAGACACCAAAAAGAGTCCAGGCCCAGATGGAATCCCGAATGAATTTTTATATAGATATGCAGAGTGGACCTCCAAATTTGTAGCTAAAATTTTTCAGTCCTCTGTCAACAGTGGTTGTGTTTCCATTGCTTGGAAAAATGCGATAATAGTGCCTGTGCTTAAAAGTGGTCCTACTTCAAACGTTGAGAATTACAGACCTATTTCCCTCATTTGTGCTTGCTCTAAGATACTTGAACATATCATCTACAAACATTTATTAACTTACCTTAACTGTAATAATTTGTTATTTGCTAATCAGCGTGGCCTTCGCAAGGGACTTTCCACAAACACACAACTCACTGAAACTGTACATGACCTCTGCTTGTCAATTAATTCCCGCATGCAAACAGACCTAGTATTTTTAGATTTCGCAAAAGCGTTTGATAAAGTCTCGCACCCGAAACTCTTACTTAAAATCAAATGTATATTGAAAAATGAAACGATAGCTAAGTGGTTTACGTCCTATCTTTCCTGTCGAGCACAGTATGTTCAAGTTCATGCCCATAAATCCGGCATTAGTCCAGTAGACTCCGGTGTTCCGCAGGGCAGCGTCCTGGGCCCGCTCCTGTCTTTGATTTTCATCAATGACTTGCCTAACGAACTGAGCGTACCGGTCCGATTGTATGCAGACGACTGCATCATTTATAAACAAATTGGTACTGTGGAAGATCACGTTGAACTAAATCTAAATTTGTGAAAAATCAACGAATGGTGCAAAAGGTGGCAGATGGTATTAAATCCAAATAAAACAGTTTTTATGACCATTACAAGAAAGAAAACTATCTCAGATTATAGTTAAAGTATCAATGACAGAATAATAACCAGGGTCAATAGATACAAATACCTTGGATTAACACTTACTTCTGAGTTACGTTGGAATTCACTCATAGATAATACATGTTCCAAGGCCTCAAAAGCACTCTGGAAGCTCAGACGAAATATGCATAGTGCAACCCCTTCAATCAATTGTCTGGTTTTTAAGAGCTTGATAAGGCCCATTCTCGAATATGTAAAAATTGTTTGGGACCCCCAAACTGCATTCAATTGCTCTAAGCTGGAAAGAATTCAGCGTTTCGGTGCTAGGTTTATATTTAATAGGTACCGACATTCTGATTCCCCAACGTCTTTGCGTAAACGTGCTGATTTGGAAGCGCTCGATTTTAGAACGAAATGTGACGGACTCAAAATTCTTTTTTCAGATTATTAATCGCATCGCAAGTTAAAAATAAACCATTCAAAGTACTTTGAAATCAAAACTGGAGCAATATCACGCCATCGTCACAGCTTGTACCTGCCAATGCCCACAGTCCGAAATGATTGCTTTAAATTTAGTTTTTTCCCAAGAACTATTAAGGAATGGAATATGCTACCAAACTCTATTGTCACCTCACAATCACTTAGAGAATTTTTAGATAAGCTGCATGATGTTTTATTGTCTACATGAAATATATACCAGTGTTTTATTTTTTGTATAAGTGGTGAACGCTTTATGTAATGAATTTTGTGCCCGTTTCAATTGTTTGTGTTCTTGCAATTTTTCGTACCTGATTATCCACTCTTGTTATAGCCCGTGATCTGGGCTGAGAGTATAAATAAATGAAATGAAATAAATGATGAATGAATGAATGTTTTATGAAACTGTTCCCGCTGAATTTGAAATTATTCACTCATGAATTTCGTAAGCGGACCCCCAGCCTGTGCAATTCTTACGTACCTCAAAGTCTTATATTCAATGCTTTAGTAACGCGTGCACGGCGAGCCCTCCCTGCATGCACTAAAATATACCTCCAGCGACGCTTGAAACCAACCCACAGGGCTGGCGTCAGCTGGTCAACAGCATCAAGCAAGCCAGCCAGCGCCGTTCAAATTAACACCTAAATTTCTAGATCAAAAAGCAGTGCCTTGCACATTCTCCATCTGCTCAGGTCTTGAACCCTGGCAGGTTCAGAGAATATCTTCAACAATACTGGCGCACGGTCGTTGACAGGCACGGCTCTTCGCGCAAAGTTGAGGGCGCCGCATGATTGCAAACGAGGAAGCAACACATACAGGATATATATATTTGATCCAAGAGGCTAGCCGACAAGCCCCTTCGTCAAGTAGGAGCAGACCAAATGGTATTTAAGGTGAGCCAGCAGTCTGATAAAACATATCTTGAAACAAGGCGCTGTAAGTAATTCTCGAGTGTGATAATCAGATGTACCCAATCCTTGGCTGCTGATATCTCGCTATGTATTCAAAACAGAATTCAATTCGCCCCGCAAAACAAACTGTTACCCTTCCAAAAAGCTTTTCAATCGATTTAAAGAAATCGTTTGCCAGGCTTCTATCTTTCGGTGCATACACGTTCGCGAAACGAAATTTCTCGTAATACAAAAATATTACCCGGCTGTCTAATCTAAAAATGCAGTGCACACCAGTGCGGAAGGTAGATGAGAGAAATGCCGCACCCATCCCGCAGAACCGTGAGTCATTTAATGCGAAAAAAGCCTCAGCTCCAAGGCGCTTCCGAAAGTCTGTTACATCTCTTGCTGTGCTGAAATTACATTCCTGGAGGAATAGCACAATGATATGTGCCGCCCTTGCAAGCTGTAGACATCTGTTTTTATCGAGATCGCTGAAACCATGCACATTAAAATTAATTAAATGCAACCCCGCCATTATAACTGCTGATAAAATTTTAGCTAATTCCAGAGTGCCCTGAAATGTTCACTAAAAAGAATAGCTACACAGCAAATGCAGCACACAGGGCTTGCCAAAAGAATAAGGTGTGCGCAGAGAAAGGGACCACGAAAAAAAAAACGCAATCCAGAGGAAGAGCCAGCACGCGCACAACATAGGCACAGACGCGCGCTGCGACACGTCATAAGAGAGGACATGTCACAAGCAGACTCACAACCCTGCTAAAAAAAAGTTCTATGATGCAATAACCTCATAGATCATTCATCATCGAATATCATACAATCTGTATGACATATCATACAATCTGTATGATATATCATACGAATTGTATGATATATCATACCGATTGTATGATATGTCATACAGATTGTATGATATTCTATGATGAATGATCCATGAGGTTATGGCATCATAGAAGTTTTTTTCAGGAGGGAAGAGCATCTCGTGGCGCCACTCGGTCCCCTCTCCACAGGCACCAAAGATGGAAAAAAAGCTGCATGAATTCCACACGCCGAACCGCCAAGGGGCTAGTCTCGACGAGGATTCACAGATGCGGACACATCTAATCGGAGTCCAGAAGGCTCAAAATGCAGTAAACTGCCATCCACACCTATGGACTCCGTGAGGTTCACCGCAAAACCAAACCACGACGTACAGAAGATGAAAGCAACAAATCAGCAGGCCGCCGCAGCGCCGCAGATGCTAAAGCGTCGCCGCCTGACGCCGCAGACCACACGCGTCGCCATGATGTTGCCTAGACACGGAATCCGAGCGCATTTCTACCACATCCATGCCAGGGTATTCTCGCGGAGATGCCTTGGCCCGCTTTGGCGGTGCCGCCGACGCCGTTAAAGCAGAGTCATCTCAGGTAGACCTAAGACATTTGTTGTCTTCGGCCTGGAAGCCACTTCGGCCTGAAGAAAAAGAGAAAGGAAAAAAAACCTTGAAAAAAAGACCTATATTCTTAGGACTTCGGCCCTGGGTCCCCGCACGACCCCACTGCACTCAAGGTTTTATACTCCCAAGGTCAATAACACCGGCAGCCCGGCCTGTGGCGATGGTCGGCACGGCCGGGTCCATCGAGCGCACCAGGGTCTCCGAGTCCTTCCAGGCCTTGAGGTTCTCTAGGCCCCGTGGGGGAGTACCCGCCGGGCAAACGAAGATGTGCAGTGATGACGCGAAGGATTCAGGGCATAGAATGCAGGCAGAGTGCGGAAGGAGGGATGAATTTGGGATAGGTAAGGAGTGAAGGATTAGAGTGTGTCTTTAGTCCACGCCATTGTTGCGTGTTTGTTATCTAGGCAAGGATGGGGCGGTGGGTTGAGCTGGCGCGAGGCTACGTAGGCCTGCGTCCGCTCCCTTAATGAGTGCATGCGCTCCTTTGTGGTGGTGATAGTGAAAATTTTATGTAGCTCAGACTATAAAAAGATGAAAATTATGATACCACCGCTCCGTGGGTGACCTTCCGGCTGCTACATCGCACAAATACATGCGCTTTCGAGACGCCTGAAGGCAAAGCAACCCCTCTAGTGCATGTAACTCGTCGAAATAGCCAAAATTTGTTGGACCACAGTGCCAAGGGTAACCGCGTTTTTGAATCTCGAAAAACATGTTGATAATAATTACGATGGGTTGCCCAAAAGCAATAGTTAAAAGTTAACTATTCAACCCGCTGCTATTAGCACGTCTTGTTTCTGATGTACTACAACGCTGGCAGTGCTATGCCGAAAAAATCGGTCTTCTAACTCAAGATGCCTGTTTTTAAAGATTATGTAAAATCTTAGCTGAAAAACCATGCAAAATGTAACTGTTTTATCATGACTGAAGAAATCTCTTCAGTTATGCAAATCACGCTCAATACGATTCAAGCCATCCAATTGTAATATTCTTGCGGCAAGCACCAAGCGCCACTTCTTGCTCCGTGGCTAAGTCATTCCGCATTCGTTCAATTTGGGAGCCAGTCATTTAAGCGCTGGAGCCCACTAAAGCATATTCGGTCTTCCCGCCTGCACACACGGCTATCAGTGCTCTCAAGCGTACAGAGCAACTACTCATAGCTCTTTTTCTTGTCAAGCGCGTTTTTCATAGCAGCAGTGAAGGTCGAACGATATCACAAGTAAGGAATCTAGAAAAAATGATTCTTTTCTTGAGGTACAGTAAACATGACACGCTTGCTCGCCTCTTGTTAATACCGACTGCTAGCAGTGAAATATTTGCTTCACACATGGTTTTCGCAATTCCAATGACGAGCTACAAGCTAAGAAAGAGAAAATCAACACTGGGAGAAGCGCCAGCCTCTGCGTTACTGACGTTAGCAAGCGCGGGTGTCCGTCACACATTATACGAGTCCATAAATGCATATCATTACGCAGATGGCCTAGGGTCATGTGTGACAACACAGCACCGCTAGCAGCAGCTGAATCTTGCGCGCATGAAAGTTTGCGGCTTGCAGAAGTTTCTCCACGCCAAAAACGCAATTGTACACGCAGCACAAACTGACTCCTTATTACCCTACAGTCAAATTCTTGTCCACTTGAAGGTACAGCAGTGACGATAATGCGCGACGCTTGAGCCGATGCCAAAATGAGGGCTTTAAAAAGACAACGACACAAAGTTACACTTTTCGACGCCTTTAGAGGTGACCGTTCTTGTCATGTCCAGCGCCAAACTTCAAGCTAAACAGAGGACATGGTAGAAGCATGCAGGCGCTGAATAAAAGACAGCAAAGCATCTAATATCGGTAAAAGAAGACGAGCGCATTCAACGCAGCGGCTGAAGCTTTACTTTTCATATTTTGCTCGAGAGATTCCTGACAGCTTCTTCGATATAAGGAAAGCAAGCAGTGCGGGTGGCGTACCAGCTCGGCTGAACCGAGATGGCGACCGGAAGCTGTGCCGAGATGGCGACCCGAGATGGCGACCGGAAGGCTGCCAGACCTTCTAGCACATCGTCTATTCTGTGGATATTTGAAGCTGTAAAACAATATGATGATGATAAATTTTTACGGTGCAAGGCAATATTTCGCCGAGAGCGCTATGACACAAGATGTTCTTCGTCTATTGGAGATGGGGCAAAATACCCATTTCCTAAGCATTTCATCCCAAATAGCCGAGGATTAGGTCAGCGGAAAGCTTATACCCATTGTATCACCAGTAGGTACTCGGTTCAACTGGGAACAGGGAAGAGTTGGCTCAAGGCCTTCGACTCGCGACAACCTATGCGAGTGCATCTGCTTATAACACAGCCGCTGGAAAAAACAAAAAAAATGCAGCCGATAATGTAAGCTCACCTGAGGGCTCTATGACGTGCCCCGGCCGACATCCTTAGTGCCGCTGCGTAGTTTTTCCATAGAGTCCGGGCCCGGCCAGTAAAGCTCGACGTAGGCTCGGCCAGGGCTGGTACGGGGCCAGTTCCGGAAGCAGCTCAAAAGGCAACTTCCCTGGTGTGTGCACGCAGGCCACTACGACAAAAGTAAAGAAGTGGCCGAAAAAAGAGCTGAAATTCCAATAACACTAAATAATTGGTTCGTTAAACAGAAAATGAACAAAATATCAGGTGGGATCATTCAGTCTCCATTTGGAAGAGTCAGTAGCTCCGGAAATCTGAGAGCAAAACCTAAAGGGTTGAGTACAGCGGAATACACTACTTTTCGCTACTTATAGTTTTTTATTAGTCACTTTTTTTGCGGCCAGCGATTTTAAAATAATAAATCTTCCTCGCAGCCGCCGCACGGATTTGTTTTAATAAAGCCGATTTTAACGGTTAAATTCATGACCACAAAGACTAGGCTTCAATAGAGACTGAAAGTAAAAAGCCCTGTTTATTGCGTTATGTGAGTTTAACTGACCCCAGTTGGCCCAAATCAATATGTTCTTTCCCAGTGGCGTTTCTTGTAGCGTAGATATGTTTTTGGGAATAGACGGCTGCCGGTTGAGCAACCGAGTGAAGGTCCTTCTCCAGCGGTTCTAATGACAACGAGTGTTCAGTTGCAAGCAGGAACACAAAACAAATCACTTTCGGAACGGTTTTTGATCAATCTGACGGAGTGTTTTCGCTGATAGCTAAAAACAGCCCAAGCCAGGGGTGGTCTGCACTTTAATAAGCGAGCATGCTCGCGCAAATGAGGCTGGTGTGAGGTGGTATTGCTCTTTACTGAGAACTCCGCCATAGTGGAGCTTGCTGCAGAAATTCGTGTTGGAGAGACCCTCCGAGAGAAATTTTTCCTTCGTGCTCTTCAATCACTAAAATCTTCCACGTTCCACTTTCCAGGGTGCGCGCGTTTGCAGTGACTTGGTCACTGCGCTGTGAGTGACGCTGATTAAAGTCTGTCTACAGTTTACGTAGTTAAGCTCACTCTCATCCCTCGTCAAAGGACCTCCCTCTAAAGACTTTAGCGCGGGGAATTATTCGTTTCCTAGTCGTCCCGGGCACCAGGCGAAAAAGAAATTATGAACGGCAGTCTTGGTAACATGTCTGGCGTGCGAATGATGGAGCTGTACCAGACACCAAGAATTAAGTTCATAAGCATTGAGTAAGTTTTTTTGACTCCCCTTTATGGCCTTTTTTATCCCTGTCGCTGCTGGAGCGCCCCAAGTATACTTCGCCGCGCAAATTAAATCATTAGCTGGACACAGGCTAGAGCTCCAAGGCCGTGCCCGGCCGAGAGCTGGTGAAACAGCGCATCTTGCAGCCCAACCCGCGCGCTTTCGGGTTGCCTGAGTCGATGCAGTGTTCTAGTTCCCACAAATATCTCTTTATAAACTTCTCGTGTTTCCTTCAAGTGGTTTACTTGATTGTTGACGTAAAAAATAGAACTATTAAATCGGGGTCGCAGTTTTGCTTACTCTACTTAGTCTATAAAAAAAAACTTATTTCTTGTGACAACGTTCTGTGTATTCGCTTGAAGGATGTGCGCACTAAATTTTAAGAGGTCTGTATTATTAGACATACGAGAATAGGTTGTGCTTGTCTGCTGTAGGCAATACACCTTACAAAGAGAAGCGGGCAAGTGGCAAGAATGGATGACGGCTAAGCCATGATTTGCACATGTGATTCCAGAAACAACATTTTTTGTTATATTAGTACGAAATCCGCACGCATTGTATGTGTTTTTGTGCCCTTGCAGCTACTCCGGAAGTGACTCATATTGTGGCACTAGAACTAGAAAATGTCGAAGCACGAGCCACCGTCGCGCTGCGTCTATGCTTTTGACGGCCTGAGTGCGAACGCGTAGTACCTTTTTTCCCGGACGCGGCAGAGGTGCTATGAACAGAAGTTTTCTGTATTCAATGTTTTTCAGCGGTGTTTGTGAATACGTGATCGTGATGTACTAAGAGTGTATCGTGGTCTTTCTCAAGACTGAAAATAGTTTTTAGACGTATACATCGAGTGATTAAATAAATTTGTGCAGGAACCTCCTCAGACCTCCACATTGCTGGTCCGCTTGTAGTGGATGCGTTTCGCCTTGCTTAATTCGACCTCTTTGCTAACACAATCTTCCTTGCTTCTTATCTTTCTACCAAACAGCTGCCAGGAAACTGAAGAGAACCTTGGTTCGTACTGCCAGTGGCAATTTAAAGACACCAGGGCACCGTTCCCAGACTGCTGTAAAAAGAAAGTGTGCCGCTATCCTTACCCTACTCGGTACCCGGGCTTGCGACCATTGCCGTCGCCCCTGCAGACTTCAGTACCTTAACGTTTGTGCTGCAGAGCGAAGAAATATTTTTATTTTTATTTATCTTTTTTGCTATTTTTATTTTGTCCGCAACATACAGCTTTGGAAAGTAGCCTTGAAATGGCGTAATAAATTACAGTCCTCGTTTGGTGGCCACAGAAACGTTCAAACATAATGCAATAGTATAAATAAAGGAACTTTCACTACCCACTCGTGATAATTAAAGTTTGAAGCGAACCTCATTATATTTTAAACTTGCTGTCTCCATAAGAAAACGGGTTTTTAGGAAAGATCTACTGAAGCTGCCCTGTTGCTGCAAAAATAGATAATTTTGGGTAGTTTTCACGATAAACGGGTCTGGCGAGACCTATTTATCGGTATTTCAAAGGCATTCGACCGCCTTAATCACAAGCGTCTATTAAGAAAATTCGAACTTGTGGAACTCCGCTGTTCTCATGAGGTCATACCTGTAGCATCGACTTCAAAGTGTAATGATAAGAAAGGAGTCCCCGCCTTTTCGAACATTGAATTCGGTGCTCTACAGAGCAGCATTCTAGGTCCACTATTATACCTTTTGTACACAAATGACATCACGAATATGGAGAAGACGCTGTAATAGATGATATATCCAGACGATACTGCCATGCTCATCAGAGGCGACTGTCTTCATCAATATTTCTTGTACTTAATAGCACACTTCAGGTAGTAAGGGCTTGCAGTGAGGTAAATTCGCTGATCAAAAATGCAAATAAGACGAAAGCAGTATTTTTTGCCTCAGAGAACGCGTAATTCCTGAAAACCTCTTTTTGTGCATGGTGGATTCCACACTAAGCGCTTCAGGCTCTGATGAAGCAATTGCAATTATTTTTCACGACATTTTGAGCTAGAACGCTCAAATTGATTATGTTGTGTATAAACTTTCAAAACACACTAGCGTTATAGGAAAATTTCGCTTCATTTTACCAGTGCCAATAAAACTCATAATTTACAATGCCCGACCTGTTTTTGATTAATGTCTGTTGTTGTTTTTTTTTTGTCAGCACAACACACCGAGAAATTCAAAAACCGTCTGAGTGCAAAAGAGAGCTGTCCGTTTTGTTGCAAATTCAGAATAGCAAGCCCACCGAGAGGAGGTGTTTACCTGTCGCAATATCATACAAGTATCGAAACTTCCAACTATATTTACCCACAAGATGTAAAAAGTTCTTCTCCTTATCACGATATCTTTCTTGGTGTATATTGTTTTAAAGGTCCTGATTTTTGGTACATCCCCTTCTCACGTACTAAATATGGTCAGCAGATGCTGCTGTTATACTGCTACTAAATACGCTCCTCTCAACGAACCTCTGTATTCACACCAGGAGTGTACAAAACATTCGGGATGCGTGTTTACGGCTGTAATCTTATTTTTGCGACTTGAGCTTGAAACTTCATCCAACCCCTTGACGCACTCCTTTTTCTCGCATATTTGTTTAACTCTTAACTTGTTTCTTAATGACTCACTTGTGCAGAGAAATTAACAGCAGGTACACCTTAAGTGTCACACGTTTTGCGCATTAGTTTCCCACGCCAGTCATAACCACCTTCTTTTTCTATTGCAAGTGCCCTTTGCACTGCAAGCGTTGTATACGTGGAGGTCAGCTGTTTCAAGGGGAGATTGATTCCCCTTTTTGGCTGGGCCCACTCCCATCACTTTGGGCGCAACCTAAAACACAAGTCTCAACGACTGATTTATTGACTGATTGAAAGAGAGAAAAAAGTAACGAAGAAAAAAAGAAAGAAAGAAAGGAAGGAAGAAAGTAAGAAAGAAGGAAATAAAGAAAGAAATAAAGATAGAAAGAAAGAAAGAGAGAAAGAAAGGAAGAAAGGAAGAAATAGGGAAAGAGAGAAAGAAAGAAACAAAGAAAGAAGGAAAGAAAGAAGGAAAGAAAGAAAGAAAGAAAGAGAGAAAGAAAGAAGGAAAGGAAGAAAGAAAGAAAGAAAGAAAGAAGGAAAGAAAGAAAGAAAGAAAGGAAGAAAGAAAGGAAGAAAGAAAGGAGGAAAAAAGAAAAATGGCACACTTCGGATCTACGTAGATTACCGCCGCTTCCACAACATAACGCAGAAGGATGCCTGACCTCTCCCCAGCGTCGGCGGCACACTGTACTGGCTCAGCAACAGCAAGTAGGAGCGACTAATGGCAGATTGAGGTCGATGAAACAGGTCGCGAGGAGGCCGCATTCATCCCTATCGACGGCCTCTTCGAGTTCAAGGTGATGCCGTTTGGTCTCTCTTCAGTACCAGCGACGTTTGAGAGAGCAATGGATACGGTGCTGGCAGGCCTGAAGTGAAACATTTGTCTAGAATATTGAGATAAAGTCGTTGTCTTCGTCCTGGACTTATATCACCACATAAAAAGCTTTGAATCGTGCTTCAGGCAATTGAGTCGTCCGGATTAGCCTGGAAAGCAGAGCAGTTACTTCGCCTACAAAGAGATGCTGTTTCTAGGCCACATCTTAAGCAAGGGTGGAGTACGCTCAGGCACATAGAAAACAGCTGCTATCACAGTTTCTGGCGCCGACCGATAAGAGAGCGATGCGCAGATTCCTCGTACTGTGCGCGTATTACCGACAATTTGTAAAGCATTTTTTGCACATCGCTGAAATCTGACTCAACTGACAAAGGCAGACGTGCCGTTTAAGTGGGAAGCGCGTCAAAAAAAGCCGTCAAGGAACATCAGCGTCGTTTACAGTAAGGTTGGTTCCTCGGGCACTATGATAAAAACGCTGAGGCGAAAATTCGTACCGACTCAAGCAGCGTGGACCTAGCAGCCGTCCTTGATCACAAAATTGTCGCATTGGAGAAAGTAACCGCGCACGGTAGCCATTTACTATCGAAAGGCAAGGCTAACTATTCGGGTTTTGAGGAGGAGTCCCTCACTACCATTTCAGCTCCGTTAAAAGTCCCCCCCTCCCACCACTACAAACGACATTTGAAGGTAGTAAGCTATCCCCATGCACTCTGCTGGTTTGCCAATTTGAATGACACCTTCGGCTCCCTTGCTTGATAGAGCCTGTGCCTCGAGGAGTTCTATATAATCATCTTCTACAAATCTGGATGCCAGCACATCGATGCACACTGCCTCTCCCGAGCCACTGTCGATCAGCAGCCGCACGAAGACAAGGAGGACACCTTGTTTGACCTGTAAGCACCAACGATCGGAGCACGCCCTACAGCCTCGTCTAGTATCTGGACCACAAAGCTGCTTCATCCACAGCAATGTTTAAGCGTCGCTTGACGTCTTTCTGTATGTAAAATGCAATCCTCGAGAAGAACTTCGCCCCCAACAAAACCGGTTGCCTCCTCGTGGTTCCGAGGAGCTTATGAGAACAAATTCTTCAGGCTTCGGACGGCGAACCAACAGGTGGACACCTCAGGTTTACTCGCACTCTACACCGCATTGCAGATAGATGCTACTGGCCAGGACTATCCGCTGACCTCGCGCGGTACTTGAAAACACGCTCCGAGTGCCAACGACAGAAGATGCCTCAGATCAGCCGAGCTGGACTTTTCAGGCCTATACCACCGCCGAGGAAGCCCTCCCAATAGATTAGAATGCATATACCCGGCTGATTTCTAACGTCAACATCGGGTAACAATTTGATCATCTTGACATTCTATTATTTGGCCCGTTTCGCCAACGCAAAAGCCTTGCCGAGCGGTTCTGCGGGAGAACTCGAAAAGTTTTCTATCGAATAGGCACTTTTGCACCTAGGCCCTTCAGTTCTCATCACAGACAGGGAAACATCATTTACTGCCGGGCTTACCCAAGCCATTCTGAGCTACAGCCACACAAACCCCCGGCGAACTATTCCACCCGATCCGCAGATCAATGGACTTAAAAAACCATCGCTGTCATGCTCGCCATGCATGCGGACGCTGTACACAAGACCTGCGATGACACCCTCCCTTATGACGTCTCCGCGTACAACGCCGCTGTGCAGAAAAGCACCGAGATGGCAGTGTTTAGGCTCGTCTTAATCAGGAAGGCAGCCACCATGCTGGACGTTATGCTCTCAGACGTGATCGATGAACACAACATGGATGTCACCGCCTACCTTGCGACCACAAAAGAAGACCGATGACTTGCCCGGCTACGGATCAAGGACGAACGGCGCACCGACGCCTGAAGCTGCCATCTCCGCCGATGCCACACGGACTACTCAATGGAACGCTTTTGCGCCGTTGCCGTACTAGATTCTTCATCGAATCGGAGAACATGACTATGACATTATCATCGATGGACTTACAGCGGCTCAGCGGCACAGTTGACGCCCACACGTTGTTTATGTTGTGCGCATGAGGCCATATTATGGATGCTTTGGATGCTTTGTGTTTCCAAACTCAGTGATTATATTTCTCTTTTCATTGTGTATGTTTATACCTTATTTCCTTTTATTGAAATAGATTGAACCAATGCTTCCTTGAGAAGAGAGTAATGCCAGGAATCTTTGTACTGTCCGTCTGTTCACGTTCACAGCCTGCACTAGGCCTTATTTTGTGACACGGATACGACGACTAATGAGGAATGGTCGCAGCCACGAGGGACTGTTTCGACATTGTTCGAGATTGTTGTATTGTGTGGCGCCTTATCTAGATGGTTCGTTGTAAGCTCTAAACTGTGTGTGGGTGAGAGCAGCAAGCATTCATGCAATGACCACCGAGCACACATGTTCCACTCGCTGCCGCCGACTCATTGTGTTCTTTGTGGGCGCAGTTCGTCTGAATAAACAGTTTCTCGTGGAAGAATTTTCCACTGCCTTGTTTACTACCGGACTGCCTTCGCCATAAGTGACAGAAATAATTAAATAGCCAAGCCATAGTTCTGGGGTTGAGGAATAGTCGAGCACAAGGCTAAAAATGTGCACGCACGAGACTGTAGTTTTTTTTTGTTGGTACTATTGGGACTGAAATAGTAGATATATTTAGGATAAATTCGGCTTCGGGTTGAGCATAGTTTTCAGAAGACGGTTGCTTACATTCCCAAGAAAGAGAAGTAAAACCCACCATCATCAAAAGCCTGACTACGCCCACTGTAGGGTGAAGGTCTCTATCGTATCTCTCCAATTAGCTCTTTCCTATGCCAGTTGCGGCCACCCATCCTCGCAAACTTTCTAATCACCTCCACCCACAGAACTTTCTGCCGCCCCTGCTACGTTTCCCTTCCCTTGGAATCCAGACTGTTACCTTTAGGGACAATTGGTTATTTGCCTTCCCATTACATACAATGCCCAAACACATTTCTTTCAATTGATTTCTTCAAGGATGTCATTACTCGCGTTTGAACCCTGACACACTCTGCCCTCTTCTTCTCTAAACATTACGCCTAACACTCATACACCTATTCTTTATTAATAATTGCAGAAAAATTGATGTGAGCAAGCTGCCTCGCTGTGGTTTTACGCTCATGCCAGTTCAGCGCCTTCTTTCAAACGAAAATCATCTAGAGCATCTTAAGTTACATATGTTTTTGTTGGTTCGTGGTGGCCTGCCTGCCAGTTCCTTTCTCTCGGAGGTTACGGTAACAGCGTCGAATGAGATCGCAAAGGACAGGTTAAACGAAAATCGCTAGGCGGATACTTAGAAGAAAATTATTTGACATATAGTTTATCTCAAATTCATAAAAGCAAAGAAAGCGAAGAAAACAATACTAATACGTCTTTTAGGAGAACTGATACTTAACAGTATTCTCAGTATGCATATAATAATGTACTCTCCTTTAATGCCTGATGTCGAACATGAGACCAAAAAGAAATACTGCTCAGAAATGTTGCCATATGTTTCATAAGACGAAATAGCCGCCTGGCTGCCATGCTTAGATTGGGGTTTTTGACCCGTGCCGAAATTTCTAAGCAGTGACCAATAGATAAAATGAGCACAATAATTAAGAATTGTTTGTTCCCTATCGCAATAACTCTTTCTTCTCGAATTCCACAGCCAATGTCTACTTCAGCAAGCGCCCATGCGAAGCTAGTAAAAAGGCACATTCACTGAGAAGTGAAAACGCACAGTAGTATCATTTGTATTCAAGCAATAATTCAAGCAGACAAATTCCGATCGAGTGCGTGACACGGTATTGTATGAAATGTAACCCTTCTCCGAGTGAGGTTTCTTGCATCGCGCTAGAAAACTGCCCGTGAACCCATTTTTTATACTAGTTACATTCCACTAGCCAGTATATCCAATTTTTCCGCTTGTAAGCTAGGATTCTACAACGCCAATCCATGATATTGCTACAAACTTAGGAGCAATGACAAATGCATATTCTGAATGCAACGTTAGGAGGTCAATCGGGCATAGTTGTGAAAGAACGATGAATATTGTTGAGGAGGAGGTGATTTTCTTTGTGGAATAAAATCAAATTTACATGAAATAGTGAATTGAACGCCAGTAAAGAGTAGCCCGGCGCGGACGCACTAAAACTCATCATTTCACGGCCAACAAGCCCTTTCTATAGCCACTCAGGCACTAAAACAATGAAAAAAAGGCTAAGAGCATTCACCCTAGTTTTATGAAAGAAAAATACCGACCGTATGAAAAAATGAATGCTCGTCGTCCTGGTTATTTTCCAGGATGTGCCGGATCCTTAATGAACGAAGCTGAAACTTTTGAACTATCAATTATTAAAGCACCGTACAAGTAATTTTGGATCGAATCTTATACTCAAATGCAGAGATTGATACAAGCCTAAAAGCCGATGAGAGAACACTTTGGAAAACTAGAGATTAATATCCGAATCTAATGAAAGATAAAAAAATGTTATTTGTTCCAGAGTTGAAGTTAAATGCTTATCATCAGCCTAACTGCATCCAGTACTGAACAAATGCCTCTCTCATATCTGTATAGTTAGCTTTGTCCTTAAAGCTATGAATTATTATGAAAAGTCCATGTACATGTACTCCATGTACATTCTCGTTTTTCTACTGCCGAGTACGCTTACACGTAATGCAGTCTGCTGCATTGGAGAATTGCGAAAGAATTTGCGTCTGAATATCCGCAACTTTTTCAAGTCAGTGTTGTCACGTGACACGTGACGGTCACGTGACGACACTTGTCACGTGACCGTTAGATGACGTCAACAACTTTTTTTGCAAGTAATCGCTGTCTAACATCGGTACACATCCCCAACACACTTTACCGTCGTGCGCACCACAACGCGTTTACTTCGTGCCGCTCTAACACGCTTGAACCAACGACCTTTCGTGGCGTATGCTTTACGTGCCCGCCTGGCACAGCGAGGGCTAGGTTCCAACCGCGATGCCTGGGAATTTCTATTTGCAAATGGTCATTTTCTTGCGGACATGCTGTGCTGACAGGCTCTGCCAACACGCTCTGCTGAAAGGTGCTGTACACGCTGCTGTTGAGAAGAGAAACGCTTTCGCATGGAAATTACAGATGATCAACCCTCTAGGTGCGGCCGAGTGTCCGTAACACCAGTGTTCCTCCTAGACGGAGCAGCCGATGCCGCAGGCCGTCCATGTCAGTGACGTCATTCAATGGGCCAATCACAGTGTGACCCGCCGCACAGCTATATCCTGCAAGTTGCACTCCTGGCAGCTGGCGACATCACAAAGTGTGTTCTTGAAGGTGTTGTGCGTGCTCACACAGCGCTTGTCGTCTACGGGCAGCAGCCCTGGGGTTCTGCAAATAAACCCCGTGTCGGACTCTCCCTGGCCGATACCACACTGGCGAAGAGAAACGACGCCGCAACTCTTCCAGCAGCAATGCCATGATCCGTATCAAAACGTTCGAAGGAGGCTCTGATTGGACGTCCTTGCTAAATCGTCTGGAATTTTATTTTGTGGCTAACAACGTCACTGCGCCTGCGAAGAACCGGCCACTGCTCTTAATCCAATGTGGTGAGCGCACAAATGGCACATTCCGTGCTCTGCTTTTGCCAAGGCGCCCGGCTAATGTTGGCTACAACGAGCAGGTCCGTCTGCTGACCAATGACTTTGATTCCAAGCCGTCGGAGCTAGTAGGACGTCACATGTTCTACAAACGCGATCAAGTGCCCTCCAAAACCGTTTCGCAGTACATGACAGAGCTGAAGAGCTGAAGGAGTGTAAGGAGATGGAAGCCCTTCTACTTCTGCATTTACTTGGACTCTGCGATTTCCTCAAGCACCACTTCAACAGCGCTGCCACTCGACGTGGCACTTCGTGACGAACTGTTGAGTGCGGTCTGGGTCTTCACGATTCAGCAGGGTCTCCTCAGTGCAAAGTGCATTACCTTGCAAAGGGCGTTGGACTTGACTTTAGCAGAGAACTCAGCGCAGCAGCAACAGGCTGAATTGCGAATGCCGTCAGCTGACTCGGCACACATTATTATGGCACACTACGACGATGTAAGGTGAACAAAACACGACTCTGGTAATCGGCATTGTACTCTGTTTTGTGTCCGCTGTTCCGGAAAGCACGCCATTTCTCCGCGTCGTTTGAAACGTGCGACCTGCAACTATTTCCAGAAAGGTTACATTGAAATCACGTGCATCTCAAAAAGCAAAGAACTCAGGAAAAAGCGTCAGAACGCCCATCAAGTAGAGCCGCACGCATATTCGCAGGACCGAAAAAGACTTCTGCACACCTTATTCAATGTGTCCGCTGACGATGCGGCGTGGAGCGCTGCAGTTTCACAGTAGGCTGAAGCTTCACAGCATTGCAAACTGCGACGGTGGCGACGCAAACGAAAACATCCACAGCCAGGTCAAAGCTTGGAAGGTCGTATGGCATGATGTAATAAATTCCACGCTTTTATAAAAGTGAAACATAAAAAACCTACGTGGACTACTTGATTTAGCAGGCTCGGTCGACGGAAACTGTTACTTCATCGTGGTTGATGCAGCCACGTTTGAATGTTAACTTCAACCACTCTTATTCAAGAGCTTCGTTCCATGTTTGCCACACTTCGCTTTCCTGTGATGGTCGCCAGTGGCAACGTCCCTCAATTTACCTCTTCCGAGGCTAGGGAATTCTGACAATCGAAAGGCATCCGACATGTCACCAGCCTGTCATACTTCTCTGCCATCAACGGACACGCCAAAATAATGGTTCGTGAGACTGAAGTGGCGCTGCGTAAGTTTCAAAAGGGAAGCATTGCATGTTGTCTGTCAAGGTGACTATTAATCGGACAGTCCACGGTTAACACGATAACTGAGCAAACTCCAGCCAAGCATATGTTTCGATGACAGCTGAGGACGGTACTAGAAATGCTGCACCCGACTAGTGTGCCGACTATTGAGCTCACGAAGCTTAACGTACTGAAATTCGTGGCGGGGAAACGTTTATTCGGCCGGAAGTTAGCCGGCTTTCTGAAGTGGTTAGCTGCGAGCGTCATTGGGAGAAATGGTCAGAGCTCCTATGACTTCGCTGAACACAACAACGTCCCACTGCAAAGGAGGCATGTCGATCACATGCCGGACCTCCGACCTCGGTCCTCAGCGGAACCGAACATTCCGGTGCCCAGACTTGGCTCCCTCCGAGCCTGCCAGTTCTGACGACACTGTTCTGCCCGAGCTGACAACCGTCGGTGGTTCCTCCGCACCGGCTACGGACGGCGCCTTATCTATTCCAACCACGTCTCCCTCCCAAGTCATCGTGGGGAAGAGGGTTGAAAAAAAAAACTTTCACAAAAGTATACTTACCACAAGGGAGGAAGGAGTGGTATCTGTCAACGACGACCAAGTGTGTTAAAGCCCGTGTTCTGTGTGCTCGCATGGCGCTTGCCAGCTGCGTACAGCAGCCCGAAGGTTCTCTCCTTGGCTGATGCAACAGGCACCTGTTCTCCACATTCTCCCACCTCCCTCCTCTCTGTTGTAGGCCCTCTCATCTCTTCATTTCGTCACCCAGCCTCTGTCACCTCCCTTGCTCTTTTCATCTTCCCTCTTCCTCCCCCTCCTATGGGTGTAGAGGGTGGCTTCCTTCTCTCCATTATGCCACCAGCCAACCGATCTTTTAGATGGACGCACAAACACATTTTTCGGAAATGGGGTTGTAATGGTATTGCATCAAAAACTAAGATTGTGGTGATTTATGCGGAACAGTATAATGCAATCCGCCCAGCTTTCCACTGTTTCGTTTAAAGCTTTCATTAAAATATGTTCAACGCATCAACATCAAACACTGAAAATCATAAATTATGCTTTTTTCTTCCTGCTTGAATTTACTAGCTCTCTCATTTCTTAAGGGATATTTTTAATGTTCAGGTTTAAATTTTCATTAAGTCGCTGAGGATAAATAGGTACAGGAGTGCCAACTCTATTATTCTTCCACCTAAAGACGCAAGATGCCGGTGGCGTTTGCTTTGAACCTCTCGAGATTCATGTTCATGCATTCAATTGTGCGCAGAAGCCGAAATATTAAAAATTTTTAACAACAACCTTTAGCCTGCGTTTCTTTTCCTTTTTATAAGAATTTTGTACCCAATTAAAGGAGATGTCGTCAAACTTCAGGCGAAATAGAGTCATTCAAAAATAGGGAGAGCTTACAGGGCATCACCTTCGAGATCGGAGTTTCCCCTTAATGCAACTTTAACCGTATCTTCAATGCCTCAGAGTGCAATCATTTTGTACCTACAATTTCTCATTTTCGCTACCACGTGTGTGTGTCAGTATAGGCCTCTTGCGCTGGAGTTTGAGGTAACGTGGCGGCAAGGAAAAGTTGGCTGGGTAGTACCACGTTGGGTCAGTAGTGAGGCCTGGCTCTGGCGGCACTCATTTCTAGCCTGTGTTTTGCGTCGATTAGCACGTTTTTCTACGCTGTTGTGAGTGCAACAAGGCTTGTCACTTGTGACCGACCACGCCGCGGCCCGGCCGTGGCTTAGTTTTTCGAAAACCGGCGCTCCGTGTGCCTTTGGACGAAATGCAGGCAGCAGAAGGAATCGGCGACGCCGATCCGCCCGAGAGACCTCGCTCAGTCTCGAAAAAGCGTCAACGTCTTTACTGCTGCGTCGCGGGCTGCCACGAACAAGAAGGTCTGAATCCAAGTATCAAATTCCACCGGTTTCCTTCAAGGTCTCACGAAGCGGAGCGCAGGGCGCGCTGGATAGCTGCAGTTCGACGCACTGAGTAAGCGAACCTCCGCGTTGTGCTGGCTGCTTCGCCTGCCTTGATGTTTGTTTGGTTATCCGCGTTGCTGAAATTCGTTCTTTTTGCACATGCAGACCGGACGGCAAACCGTGGGATGCAGTGCCGAACACCAGGATATGCAGTCGCCACTTTGTGGATAACGAGAAAAATGATTCGGCCAGTCATCCCTCATATGTACCTACAATCTTCCCCGCGGTCTACAGCCGGCCTCATCTGCCCGACTCTTCAAGTGACTTGGAACGGTTTCAGAGGTGAGTGGGCCGTTTTATGCGCAAGGTGATCCGCTGGTTATCCTGTGGTAGGGAGCGTCGGCTTCTGCTGCTGTTGGGCTCTGTAGGGCTTCCAGATGACTCCTGTTTCGTCTGCTGCCATCTGCTGCAGTTAAGCGTCAGATTTTAGTACTTGAATTGATTTTTTTTTCTCGTCATTCCAAACGTTTAGGTGGAGGAAAAGGGGCCTTAACCAGAGTTTGTGCGCTGCTGGGAGCAACGTCCCAGATATGAAAACTGCGTCCGAGGAAATATTCCACGAGAGAAACGAAGATGTAAGCTGAAAATTTTTCTAAGCAGAACTACTTGCGTTGTTGATGTATAATTGTTGCATTTCTGAACATTATCACCTCCTTTACATTACAAACCTGTACTTATTGAAGTCTTTACATTTTTGCCCCTTTTACTTACCATGCAGCCATCAACCCAGAGTGTTCCAGCTGCAGAGTGTTCCGACTGCACCGAGGTTCTTGATGACCACACAAGAGCAGATATACACGGAGGCTTTCCCACGGCATCAACTCAAGGTGATGAAGACTGCCACCCCACACCTCTGAAAGACGGCTTGCCTTCTGCAGGCACCCAGCGAAGTGAAATGTCATCCCGAACTGATGACCAGCAGACGGTGACACAGTGCAATTGGCCCACACTTGAGGGTTTGCTACTTCGCGGGTTTTCAAAGCATTGTAAGTGCCCCCGATGCATTACGAAGTTTGTGTGGGGTGGACAGCAATGTGTTTTCATTATTGCTTAATATTTTACCAGCTGTCCGGGAAAGAGCAACTGATGTCACAGTTGAGAACAAACTTCTGATGTTTCTTATGAAAATGAAACTCGGAGTATCTTTTGCCGCCGTTGGTGTCATGTTTCGGGGGCATGAGAGCACTGCCTGCCGTATTTTTTATTCAGTTCTCAACACACTGGCAGAAATAACAAAAGATTGGATTTATAAGCCCCCTATTGAAGACACAAAACTTGCACAACCTGAATGCTTCAAGAAAAATTACCCGCAATGCACTCTGATCATTGACTGCACCGAAGTTGACGCCGTCAAATGGGAACTGAGACGCCGTCAAAAGTTCGGCAGCAGCACATGCTGTTTTCTTCATACAAGGGCTGTTAGATACTTAAATTTTTAGTTGCAATTATTTCTAATGGAATGGTAGTTTTTGCTTCTGAGCCTTTCGGTGGACGATGCTCTTACACACAAATCACTATTGAGTCTGGTTTTCTGCAGCTCATTGAACCAGACCAAATGATATTGTCGGACAAAGGTTTCCCTGGCATTCGTACACAACTTGGTAACAAAGGAGTAGTAATGATAATGCCGCCCTTTTCAGCTGGAAGTGGCGTCCCATTTTCTCCTGAAGAAATGGAACAAACCTACAGAATTGCATCTGTGCGAATTCATGTTGAAAGGGTGATCCAAAGAATTAAGCTTTACGGAATCCTGAAATCCGAAGTTCCAATTTCACTTATTTCGTCTATGAAGGAAGTTTTCCATATGCGCTGTGTTTTAGCAAACCTTCAACCTCATATAATTGCATTGACATAAGTACAATGACAAGAATGTGGCCTTTTAATTTGCACTTAAAGGTGCAGTGAAGAGGAATCTGAACTCGTCTTTTTGCCGCAGGAACTCAATCTACACGTTCCGAGCATTCTTAGAAACCTCGATTTATTGTCCTATGTGGCCGATTTCCCTCATTAAATCGAATTAACGTCCGGCTCCCGCCTTTTTTTTTAATTCTCCCCGCACGGTGGGCGGAGTCGACCAACGCGTGGAGTGCCTTTCACCCAGTCCCAAGGCGGCTTGCTGCTCTGCCATTGGCGGAGTGATACGTAGTAATCCTTAGAAGCAAACAGTCTGCGCGTATTTTATGCGAAGCATATTACTAGAGCTACACTACAGCCCGTCGAGCGCGGCGGTGGTGCTACCAATGACCTTTAGCGTGACCACGTGACACCACATGACAACATGACGCCACAGCAGAGGAGAGATGGGCTGCCGGCTCTCGCGGTCGGCCGCGGCGGTGGAGGCTCCACATCAGAGGCGCTGCAGCTGACCACGTGACGCTACAGCAGCGGTATAAAGCTGAGCTTGCCTCGCTCTCCGGGCACTTACGAGGCGGCCAGGTGTTGGGATGCCGCCTAGAAGCAGGGCTGATTTGAACGAGAAGCGAAAGCTTCAGCGTGCCACAGAGACCGATGAAGAGCGGGATGAACGTCAACCAAGGAAAGCTATGTATTACCAAGCCTAGCCATCAATATTCTTCGCATCTGACTAGGCTCTACCTTAGCTAAGCCTCAGCCATTTTTGTTATTTCTGCGGGCTTATATTGCGTCTATATTATCTGCAAATGAAACTTTTTATTCACGGAAACCTAAAAAACAAAATAAAGTGAAAGCAAAGCCTCCACTGAGCTGGCTGGAAAGGCACTCCACGTGTTGGTCGACTCCGCCCACCGTATAGGGAGAATTCGAAAAATAAAGGCGGGAGCCAGACGTTAATTCGATTTAATTAGGGAAATCGGCCACAGAGGGCAATAAGTCGCAGTTCCCGCGGCAAAAAGACGAGTTCAGATTCCTCTTCAATGCACCTTTAAATAGCTGTGGTGTTTCCTTAGGCGCTTTAATGTATATATGACTTAAAGGTGCACTGAAGAGGATTCTGAACTTGTCGTTTTGCCGCGGGAACTCGATCAACACGTTCCTAGCATTCTTAGAAACTGAAACTTATTGCCCTGTATGGCCGATTTCCCTAATTAAATCGAATTAACGTCCGGCTCCCGCCTTTTTTTTTGAATTCTGCCTCGTACGATGGGCGGAGTCGACCAACGCGTGAGGTTCCTTTCAGCCAGCTCCATGGAGGCTTTGCTTTCGCTTTATTTTGTTTTTTTAGGTTTCCATGAATAAAATTCATTCGCAGATAATATAGACGCAAAATAAGCCCGCAGAAATAAAAATACGCGCGGACTATTTGCTACTACGGACTACTACGTATTACTCCGCCGATGGCAGAGCGGCAAGCCGCCACGGGACTGGGTGATAGGCACTCCACGCGTTGGTCGACTCCGCACACCGTACGAGCCAGAATTAAAAAAAATGGCGGGAACCGGCCGTTAATTCGATTTAATTTGGGAAATCGGCTATACAGGGCAATAAGTCGCAGTTTCTAAGAATGCTAGGAACGTGTAGATCGAGTTCCCGCGGCAAAAAGACAAGTTCAGATTCCTCTTCAGCACACCTTTAATGTTCGAAAGCTGCTGATATCCTGTGAAAGACACCGTCTTAGAGGGCACTAGATTAATTCTTGCCATCTGGAGTTCTTTAATATGCACAGTAGGCTGGTGTGTTTGCATTTTGCCTTTGTTAAAATTTAGCCACTACAGAAGGGATTTTGTTCCATGTTCTTCCAAATGCAAAAAGATGCCTGAACAGGTAGTACCCATACTGTCTAATGATGCATAGTCTTTTCTTGCCATGATATTTATGTGTATATGTGTTGTTACAGCCAGAACATTATTTTTTTCCTAATCTGCAGTGGTTTTCTGTGTTTCTTTTTGTGATACAGCGGCAGCAGAACAGCAGTGATAACGGTCGGAACAATAGAGTCTGCCCCAATCACACTAGGAAGTAAAGGAACGCCACAGGGCTCCGTCCTGTCCCCTTTCCTTTTTAACCTCTCCCTCATCAAAATTCCCCCCAAACTGGCACAAATACCAGACCTACATCACACGTTCTATGCAGATGACATCACACTTTGGGTAACCAAAGGATGCGAAGGCTACATAGAAGACACACTCCAAGCAGCAGTGGACATCATTGAGGCATGCGCATGGGAATCCGGCCTCACTTGTTATGAGCAAAAATCTGAGCTCTACGTGATCCGTCGTAAACAAAGAGGTAGGCGTACCACGACATCCCCCCCGTAAATAAACGTCTATGTTAATGGACGATCTGTCAAAGAGGTACAGACCATGAGAATACTGGGGTTGTATTTACAAACAAATGGAAAGAATACTGACACACTCACTAAGCTAAAACGCACGGTAGAAGCGACGGCGCGATTAATCCGCCGCATAGCTAACCGCAGACAAGGGGTGAGGGAAAGAGATTTATGCCGCCTAGTGCAGGCCTTTGCGCTAAGCAGGATACTATATGCCACCCCTTATCTCAAATTTTCGAAAGCAGAAAAGGACAAATTGGATAGCATGATACGGCAGGCCTATAAGGCTGCGTTAGGACTCCCACTAAATGCCTCAACCGAAAAGCTTATGAGGTTAGGAATACATAACACCTACAATGAACTGAAAGAAGCCCATTTAATGGCTCAAACAGCGCGATTAGCCAATTCCAGAACTGGCAGGAGTATTCTTACCAGGCTCGGAATTAACTTTCAACCTACGAATAACGATGCTAAAGTAGACTTACCCCGCGACTATAGGACGGTACTACTAATCAAACCACTCCCCAAAGACATGCACCCCTTACACCATGAGGGTAAAAGACAAGCACGAGCCAAAGCCTTACATAAGAAATACAGACAGTGCGCTGCAACACTTTATGTAGATGCGGCAGAATACAAAAATACCAATGCCTTTGCAATTGTGGTTGTGAACGAGAATGGTGACCACATCGTCTCGGCGACAATCAAAACGAAATCCTCTGAAACGGCAGAAGAGGCGGCTATAGCCCTCGCCCTAGCACATACCCAAGGGAGCATCATCCTCAGCGATTCCAAAATGGGTATCAATAATTTCGCTAAAGGGCGAATTACAAACACCCCCCTTAGAATCCTTAACGCAACCAAATTCTCACCAAATTATTCCGAATTGATATGGGTCCCAGCCCATTCGGGGAATCCGGGGAACGAGGCAGCCCACAATAAAGCCCGAGGTTTCGTCGACCGGGCAGTGCATGAGTATGGCTCCCTGAATTTCACGAAGGACTCAATGATCACATATCATGATCTCACCAATCATTTTAAATTAGAGAGGAGAATTTTCCCCCCTCCAGACAAAAGACTTACTAAAGAACAAGAGGTTACGTGGCGTCGTCTACAGACGAGATCGATACGCACCCCATCACTCCTCGCGCACATTTATCCAGATCTTTACAACCCAAACTGCAAACACTGTGGCCAACGTGCTACCTACGATCACATCCTGTGGGACTGCAAAATAGAGCCACCTCCGGGTGATCTAGTTACAGCTCCTTCTCTCGAGCGGTGGGAGACCGTGCTGGCTAGCTCTGACCCCAGAACGCAAGTTTTGGCGGTGGAGTGGGCTGACAAAGTCATCGAGGGCTATGTACTCTCGACCACTTAACGAGACCTCTTGCCAAGCTCTTCCCGGGGAATAAAATGTTTTACAATCAATAGTAACCATGCAACCAATTGAAGGGATCGTATAAGTGATGCTCCAAGTAAGTGGGAGTGAGCTTAGTTAATTGCTCAATTACCCAATTAGCCTAATTAACTTTACTAGTCGGGCCATATAAATAAATAAAACGGAGTAGAAAATTGGTCGAGCTCGGGAATCGAACCCCGGTCTGCGGCGTGCGAGACGAGCATGCTATCCACTCCGCCATGCCAGCTCGATAGTTTGGAATGAACAAAGGCGCGTCTAGTGAATACGGTGTCTTCGCTCATCCTCCCATCCTCCATCCTCCTCCCTTCCCTTCCGGAGAGATTTAGGTGTCCACCGAGAGATGAGAGACAGATACATTTCCTTTCCTCAAAAACCAATTTACCGACGAGCGAGGCGTAGAACCGAATGGGCAATGGCGTTCTGTGGACTCCCTGGCAGCTTTGCAAGATGCTGTCGCGTTCCACTCTTAGAGGCTAAGCTGGACGTCTTAACCACTCATCAGTGATCACACTTTAGGTAAAAAAAGTGCCCCCTGAATTTTGACGGGCGTTCACCGAGATATGTGAGACAGTTACTGCGTAATTTCCTTTCCTCAAATACAATTTTCATTTCCTTCATTACGGGCCCTCTTTGTCTTCTTTCACTCCCACTTCCTCCCTTCCTCTACGGTGCGGTTCAGGTGTCCACCGAGATGACAGAGAATTACAGCGCCATTTCCTTTCCTCAAAAAGCGTTGCGTTCAAAGGGCAAGGCATCGCGCCGAACGGGTGGTGGCGTTCCCTGGACTCCCTGGCAGCGCTACAACACGCTGTCGCGTTCCACTCCTAAAGGCGAAGCTTAAGCGTCATTAATTAGCAGTTAATTAGTATTCGGGCATTAATCAGTGATCAAGCATTAATTAGTGATTTGTCATCACTTAGTAATTAGTACTCAATTATATGTGACGACACCAGTGCCACAGAAGCAGCGAAAGTGGTGCGGAAAACGCTTTCGCCTCTAGGCACCTTAAAGTGCCCCTTAAAATTTTTTTGTTAGTATTCATTTTTTTTTTCATTTTAATGTATTATGGCGTCACAGGGGCCAGCTTCCGGCGACAGATTTTGCGGACATGTTGGCCGTCAACATAGCCTTTTAATAAGCGCGTACTGTTTCGATGTCAGTGCACGTTAAATAACCCCAGGTGGTCGAAATTTCCGGAGCCCTTCACTACGGCGTCTCTCATAGCCTGAGTCGATTTAGGACGTTAAACCCCATAAACCAAACCATGAATAATTTAATGATTGGCGTGTTCCGATCAAGCGAGTAGCGAAGTTGTCCGGAACGCACTCAACGCTTCAGACTCCAAGCCGCGTCTCGTTGCCCGATAGACGACACCTTGCGCTGTCTGACCAGTTTAAATTGTAGTTCTTGCTTGGCACGGGAGGAGTAGTGCAGCGTTTGGAGCCTCGCTTGACAATCACGCTTAGCCGTGACGACGACGACGCGGAACGGCCGCGTGAAAAGCGCACGTACAAGACTCCACTGGTTAAAAAAAATCACGCGTTCACCTCTAGTCATCAAAGTCCTTGCTTAAACGAACTCGGGCAGCGTTGCTTGTCAACTGGACCCCAGAAAAGGGGTTCCAGCTAGTATTGTTTAGGGGAGTGGGCCAACAGCGCCACAACCCTATCACCTCTCTGCAAATATTTAATGAATATTAGATCATGTTAACCACTACCACCTCTCCGGCTGCCTGCACATTTCCGTTAGATTGTGACAATATCCTATCTCTTTGAACTTTACACTAACCATGCGGGTTCTCCCATTTCCGGTTCTGCTGTTCGCAGGATTTCATGATCCTTAGATTTAATGTTAAGGCAAACTCGACTAACAACGCCCCTTCCCTGCCATTCTTACAACCTGAGCCATACTCCCTCTACGGCCTGCTCTCTCGCCTGCTTGTTTACTTCCTTGGAGTTTAAATATTTAGTCTCCTATCAGGACACTGAACTGCGCTTTTACATCACTCATTGCCAGTTCTATGCATGCATTTCCACTACTTCGTCATCACGACTGGATGTAGGCGCTTAAGACTGTGCAAGCTTCAGTTTGTGCCTGTTATAAAATTCTTTAAGCTAAGACCCACAGTTCCAGTGCAAGCGCAGGAGCGTCTTCCATGTAGCGACTTTCAACAAGAAACATGATACACATTACCAGGTGGCGGACACCAGCAACAAATGCAGAGTATGCACTGACCTCAACTATGGTCATCAAAAGCCACTGAACGCCGTTATTGTCAGGCATTCAATGCCACGCTGTCGTGGTCCCGACGGTGCGTGCGCTCATTTGGCACGTAATGGTGAAGACGAGCATGAAGGAGATTACGACAATCTCCGCAATCTCTTTGCATGTACCTTAAATGACACTGTTCACGTTGTGCAACGAGCTGTTATCACATCGTGGTGTGGAGCTTCGTGCGCTCTCACCCGCGTCACAACAAGACGAGCGCATTGACGCCATCATCAGGAAGGCAACAAAGCGAGCACTGGACCTCCCGGTGGCTACCTCCAACGCCAAACTGAAGGCGTTGAGAGTGGTAAACTCATATCAGGAGTTGCGGGAGGCCCACCTCGTGAACCAATATACGCGGCTATCGCAGACGGTTCCTGGGCGCCGCCTGCAAAACCGCTTACACATCCAACACACATGCATACCATAGGGGACGGAGAACATCCCGGCGCTGTGGCGCCACATGCTCTGGGTCGCTCCGCTCCCGCGTAACATGGACATGGCTTCACATGAAGGCAGACGACAAGCACGGGTTCGCACGCTTGAGAGGCAATATGGATATAAAGAGGGCGTCTACTACGTGGACATCACAGGGCCGTCGCCCGCGGGATTCTTCACGGCTGCCGTAGTCCACCGGGGAATGAATGTCGATGGGCTATCTTTTCGGCCACCAAATTCAACACGAGCGGAGGAAGCCGCAATAGCTCTCGCTGCCGCCGATCCAAAATCGAAAACGGTTATCACAGACTCTCGCCGGCCCTGTGAACATTATCTTGCAGGCGAAATATCACCTCTTGCCTCGCAAATTCTTAGACGCGCTCTCGCCGATTCAAATCGCACAAAAGTGATCTGGGCTCCTGGCCACCAGGGTCTACGAGGCAATGAGGCCGCTGATGCAGCCGCCCGAGCGCTCACACACCGGGCTCCTCATCCTAGCTCTCCTGGCTCAGAAGCTCATAAACCTCTTCTGCGGTTCCGCGAAATCCTAATTCATTATTGCGACAGCCACCGTCTCTATCCGGCACCTGCCAAGGGGCTGAGTAAAGCGGAGGAGCGAACTCTGTGACGCCTGCAGACAGGAACCCTTCTCTGTCCTGCGATAGCAAAACACTTCGATCCGAACACAGATGGGCGCTGCCCGCACCGTGGAGAGATCTGCGATATCTTTCACATGGTGTGGGCGTGTACTCAGAATCCTCACCTTCCCCCACCTCCACCAGAGAGGCATGGGAGACTGCCCTCCTCAACTGCTCCACGCTGGAGTCCCAAAGGGCTCTCTCTGGTCAAGCGGGCGCGAGACGGGGCCTCGTCGTGGGGTGTCCCGGACTAAGGATACCGACCATGCAGCAGGGTTTTTTAACCCTCAAGCTCTCTTTGAATATTAAAGTTTTTCACCACCACCACTGGCAGGCTACCCGTATTTCTAGCAAACTCTCTCATTACCAGAAAACTTCGCTTGTCTGCCAATGCTAGCCCGCCGGTTAACCGACGTTTGCAATAAAAAGATTTAAAAAAAACAATGCCTCAAAACTAAATAAAGATTGAAAAATGCCAGCACAACAGTGGAGGAACCGGGGGTCGAACCCGGGACTTCTCGCATGCAAAGCGAGCGCTCTACCTCTGAGCTACTTTTTTTTTCTTTATTGCATGAACACCCCCGCTGCTTTCGCACAAATTTTAATAACAATATCTAGTTAGAAACGTGTGCGGTAATTTTTGCTTTCCACATTCTCTCACATTTCCGCATTCCTTGTTACAAATGTGAGAGAGTGATTGATGTCAGTGCACGCTAAAGATCTCGAGGTGGTTGAATGTATGAATGGCGCCCTCCATCATGACACCACTTTTTCTCTTTCTTTCACTCCCCCCTTTCCGCTTCCTTCGCGCTGCGGCTGAGGTGTCGACCGAGAAGTGATAGTTACCCCACCTTTCATTTTGTTTATAACTAATGCCCCCACACTGTATCAAACAATTCTTTCAAGAATGTTTCTTCCGCTGTTTTAGCTTTGCAGGCAGTATATCCGTGCGTTATACATGCAAATGTTTGGATGCACCATGGTATACAGTGGTATAAAATGTAGAAACACAACTTGTGGGAGGAAATGAAAGCATCGGTAAAAGAAGGCTTACTATTCAAAGCCCATCGTAGCCCCGAGCCCATCGCACTTGCTTAAAGAAACGGCCGTAAAGAAGGTATTTGCAAGAGAAAGAACATTTGTTTAACAAAAAAAATTGTGAAAGCTTTTGAATGGATAAAATATGTCCAGTTTTGTCCACATTAATCACATTTTACTGCCCATTTACGTTTTCTCATCTATCATTTCAGTATGTTGTTTACCGCGATTCAGTTTCTCCTTAACTGACACTCAGCTGCTGCCGTTTCTTCTTCGCACACGCCTCTTTTGAGAACTTGGGTGAAAATGGAAGTTCATTGGGATTCGCGGCGACATGCTATGTTTTCTTCGACCGCTGGGAATGGACTAATACCCCGGTTAAACATGTGACTGCGAATAAGTGCTTGCCTGTTGACGATCAACGCGCATCGAGTGGAACTGTTCGTGGTTTGCTTTGAGTGCAACGGGCCCCGAGAGCAAAACTCCTAGAACACTCAAAGCGGAAAAAGACCAAATACTGTGAAACTCAACGCCGATCTTCAGCCTGAGAAAGTTCGTGGACTATCGATCTTAGTAGCCAACGCTGGAGGTGTCAGCTGGGCCAAGCTGAAAGCTGAGCGCGTCCTCAGGTCCACGTCGTGAGCCGAGGACGGATAGGTATACTCAACAGCGTGCTGATTGTCAGTTCTGTGTCGAAAAACACATCAGCCATAAAGTTTATTGCTGCCGCCTCTCTAAAAGAGTTTTCCTCACAGAAATATAACTAGAGAAACAGTACCTGCAAACAGCTCACGTACGTACGTCTCTCTTCAGCAGCCGACAACAACGTTTGTTTATGAAAGCTAAATCACGCCGTCGTCAAGAGATTGGGAAGGTTGAAAAATTTTCTTTATGAGAAAACTCTTGGGGAGAGGGGCCTTTAGCGGTCGACGACAACGTTGATGAATGAAATAGCAATAAGGATGCGCGGCAAGAGGTACAGAGGTAACAAAAGAAGAAAGATAACGAGAATAGGTTTGGTTTATGGGGTTTAACGTCCCAAAGCGACTAAGGCTATGAGAGACGCCGTAGTGGAGGGCTCCGGAAATTTCGACCACCTGTGGTTCTTTAACGTGCACTGACATCGCACAGTACACGGGCCTCGAATTTCTCCTCCAAAGAAATTCAGCCGCCGCGACCGGGATCGAACCCGCGTCTTTCGGGCCAGCAGCCGAGCACCGTAGCCACTGAGCCACCGCGGCAGCATAACGAGAATAACGTTGAATATTAACAAAATGAATAAGGGCAAAAACTTACAGGAGTCACTGAAAAGAAAGACGTGCAATATATGAAAGCGCGTGGCATGACGTGGTACATGGGGACAGAGGATCAGAGAATAACACGGCAGCACCAAAGGTGAAGCCTCCGTGCTCCGGATAGTGTTCTGGACATCGGGTGTTCCCAGCAGACCAGGAAAACCTCGGGTGGCAGGCCACATCGCCTGCTGCGGTCCAGACTTCTAACCGCGGGGTGTCGTCTGACCCTGAGGTGCAGCAGGTGTGACGCGTTACGTTTCTAGTCGGGAGAAGAAATGAGGCATGGCAGGGAGTATAGCAGCGAAAGTAAATTAGGAACAATAAAATAGAGAAATTGTGTACGTGTATGTGTGTGTGTGGGGAGGGGGAGAGTATGCTTCAGCATGCGTAAAGCATTTCCGAACTTTGTTGCTGGACAAATGTGGGACATTGACTTCTTGTAAGAAAAATTTCTCTACTAGAAATGGACATTCGCAGCCCCGCCTCTTTTATTCGCCTTTTAGTTAAATTCCCCGTGGTTCTTTGCTTCCTTCCATACGCGTACCACTCCGAAGGTGTGCCAGCGGTCTGCAATAATCTGCTGCTATATGTTCTTTTTAAGCGCAAATACCGCGATGTGCAACTTAACCTCAGGTTTGATGTTACATCCGGCTGTGTGCGCTTGTTGCTCCATTTTAAAATGCAGCTCACCTCATGCACCAGACGGCGGATACTTAGTTCAATCCATTTAAGCTTTTAGGCGCAAGCAGCTGCGGAATATTTTTTCATGCCTCAAGTATAAACCTTTTGATCGCCAGCTGCCGCCATTGATGTCATGAATTTCACTTTTTTACTGATGTGGGGCCTGCGTAATATGTTACGCCTAACAGACGTCTCGACTCAGCTATCAAGGGGTCATTGCTAAAGATCTTCACTGCTGCATTTTTGATCATATTCCCTTATATCGGAGCCAACGCAAACCGCTCAAAAAATGACAATGTTTTAATTCATCTAAAGCTAGTTAGAAAGATTGAAGGCTCCATCAATCTTGTCTACGCTTGGTCAGACGCTTGAAACGGCTCGCAGCAATTTCAGACACGCTGTCAGCCGCACTCTCAACATATCGAAACTGCATGCTGTTGTTGTGATTGAAAGAAGGATGGAAAGGAAATTGCACGGGCCTGCCGACTGGGTCGAGCTGAGCGACAACCGCTGCCACGTGTAGATAAAGGAAAGTTGAAAGATATGAGAGGAAAGAGCGAAATTTTCGGGGGGCACTTTGTTGACCAAAAGTGCGGTGAGGCGAAAGTCTTATGCGCAGTGTTGCTGCTTGTGTCACTGATGTGTGGTTAAGATGTTAAGCTTGGCCTCTAAGAGCGGAACGCGACAGCGCCTTGCAACGCTGCCAGGGAGTCCACTGAACGCCATTGTGCATTCGGCTGTACGCCTTGCTCGACGGTAAATTGGTTCTTGAGGAAAGGAAATGCATCTATCTCGCATATCTCGGTGGACGCCTGAAACTCGCCGTAAGGGAAGGGAAGAAGATGGGAGTGAAGAGAGAAAGAGAGAAAAACTTTATTGTAAGAGGAATTCGGGGCACGCCCCAGGGTCTCCGCACGACCTCCACCTTTTCCCTCATTAAAATTCCTTTCTCTCTCTCTCTCTCTCTCCCACTGCGCTGAAGTGTTTATGTTCCTAAGCTCCAGAGCACTGGCAGCCCGGCCGGTGCGATGGTGAACGAAGGTGCCGTATTAGCTAGACGCGCCTTTACTCATTCCAAACCATCGAGCTGGCATGGCGGAGTGGCTGGGGTGCTCGTCTCGCCCTCCGGCGACCCTATTTGATTCCCAAACTCGACAAATTTGATTCGGTTTTATTTATTTATGTGGTCCGACTATAAAGGCTAATAGGCTAATAGGTCTTTACCATTGTTCTAATGTCATCCATCATGTCCTGTCACTCACCTGTCAAGTGATGGAACTCTAAAGCATGTTCGACACAATGTCTATGAAACGTCTAAAAGTCTATTAGTGATGGTTAATGATAGTTAAGCATGATTTGCCCATTTCGTGATAATAGTTAATGTATGTCAGGAAGCCAACAGCCACAGAAACCAAAGGGCACAGGGGAATTTTTTTTTATTCGTTTATTTAATTTGTGGTGTTTATCAATTTAGAATAGCCGCCGCGGTGGCTCAGCGGTTACGGTGCTCGGCTGCTGTCCCGAAAGACGCGGGTTCGATCCCGGCCGCGGCGGCTAGAATTTCTTTGGACGAGAAATTCTAGAGGCCCGTGTACTGTGCGATGTCAGTGCACGTTAAAGAACCCCAGGTGGTCGAAATTTCCGGAGCCCTCCACTACGGCGTCTCTCATAGCCTTAGTCGCTTTGGGACGTTAAACCTCATAAACCAAACCAAACCAATTTAGAATATTACTGAATGTGTTATAGCTTAATGCTAATTTATTAGAAAAGCAGAAGAAAAAACAACCACATGCCGCCCATGGGATCCGAACCCACGACCTCCGAATTACGCGTCCGGTGCTCTACCTCTGAGCTACGGCGACGGCTGTCAAATCTACTTTCGGGGGTATTTATGTTTACAAGTAACCTAACCTTGAGAGTGTTCATCAGCGCCACCCACGTTCATAAGCGGCGGACGTGGAACGTCCTAAGTTACCGCAGGTGTGACGTAGAACGTCACCGAACGAGGAGGGCGGAAGCTGCGTGAGAACCCTCTTATGCTTCCTATGGCGTCAAGGCTGCCAGAACCGAGGCCCTCGCTAAGCAAGGGAAGGGGATTGAGGGGCGCTGGTGAGCACGTGGGTGGCGCTGATGAACACTCTCAAGGTTAGGTTACTTGTAAACATAAATACCCCCGGAAGCAGAAGATTTCGATGGAGGCGAAACGCAAGAGGCGCCCGTGTGCTGTGCGACGTCAGTGCACGTTAAAGATCCCCAGGTGGTCGAAATTATTCCGGAGACCTCCACTACGGCACTTGTTTCTCTCTTCTTTCACTCCTACCTTCCTCCCTTCCCTTACGGCGCGGTTCAGGTGTCCGCCGATATATGTGAGACAGATACTGCGCCATTTCCTTTCCTCAAAAACCAATTTACAATTTACATATACAGCCGTCGCCGTAGCTCAGAGGTAGAGCACCGGACGCGTAATTCGGAGGTAGTGGGTTCGGATCCCACCGGCGGCATGTGGTTGTTTTAGAGCGCAGCTCTTTGGCGTCCGTTCCTGGGTTTCGCGTCGTCGTCGGCGTCGGCCTCGTAACCAGCTCCGCCCCCAATGTCACGCTTTTCAATTGGTCGAAATGCTCGTGACGTCACAGTGCGCGAATTTCAAATGGGGCCAATTTATACTTTGGCTAGTAACCATCCAACCAATCAAAGGGATCGTATAGTGATGCTGCAACTAAGTTGGACAGAGTTTAGTTAATTGCTTAATTAATCAATTAGCCTAATTAATATAGAGGAGAATGAAGAGGTCAGAAGAAAAGAAAGACGCGCGCCGCAGCGACAACAGCGTCCGCGGAAGGAGTCGCTGCGGAAAAAAAACAGATAAGTACGAAGCCGCGTTCCCTCCACCACCACGCACTTCCCCACTCAGTAAGACGTTGCTCGTTTCATATACGTTGTGTCGAACATCCTAGACAGTTCCAACAATTGACAGGTTAATGACAGCACACGATGGATAGAAATACAATAATATAAATATGAAATAGCCTAATTAACCTTTCTAGTTAGACCGCATAAATCAATAAAACCGAGAACGAAATTGGTCGAGTTGGGGAATCGAACCAGGGTCTCCGGAGTGCGATACGAGCACGCTAGCCACTCCGTAATGCCAGCTGAATGGTTTGGAATGAACAAAGGCGCGTCTAGCTAATACGGCGCCTTCGTTCACTCCCATCTTCCCCCTTTCCCTTACGGCGAGGTGCAGGTGTACACCCAGATATGCGAGAGAGATACATTTCCTTTCCTCAAAAAATAAATTTACCGTCCAGCAAGGCGTACAGCCGAATTGGCGATGGCGTTCTGTGGACTCCCTGGCAGCGTTGCAAGACGATGTCGCGTTCCACTCTTACAGGCGAAGCTTAACATGTTAACCTAACATCAGTAACACACGCAGACAGCCAATGGACGCGTCATTCGCTGGCAGCACTTGATTCATCATTCACAACCACATTCTTAACGTACGCTCCCTTGCCGCACATGCCAAGGACGTACACCACGATCACATTCTGCGCCATTCCTCTGTACTTTGCTTTGCTGAAACCTGGATGGATCCCGAAGAGCCTCTCGAAATCATAGATTTCCTATACTGCTGTGGTGCTCGCAGAGACCACAACAGAGCGGCGGGAGTCGCTATCTACTTGCGCACAGGTCTCTCTGCAATATCAGTCGAAATGTTTGGCACGTCACATGAAGTTGGCGAACTGTGCGCCGCAAAGTTGCCCAACGGCTTGCTGGTAGTAGCTGCCTACTTCGCCCCTACCGCACTCACGAAAGACGTCGTGCACTTCCTGCAACTCGCATTAACCGTCCATCGATCCACACCGATGTTAGTAGTGGGGGACTTTAATGTTGACATAAAGACAAACAGCAATTTCCTAACACTTATGCGGGAGAACAACCCGTTCCTCTCGCTCGCAACGCGTCCCACGGCTGTGACAACCTCGCGAGGCACTTGTATAGGTCTCGTCTTTGAGAATCAAGCATTGGTGTACCAATTCGAACATATATCACTCTATTTCTCCGACCACAAAGCTTCCTTCATGACTGTCAAGAACTGTTAGTGGAGTCTGTTAAAGGAATACGTGTGAAAAATAAAAAAAAATTCTGTGATAGCGCATACATGTGTTGCTCGATTTCTTTGCTTCAATCTATCGAAAAGGTGAAACAGCTTATTTGCTGCGCTCAAATTTCGCATTAGGAAGTAACGTAATCGTCGGTAATTTTTTTCTTCCGCTTTTCTAATCAATTAGCAATAATCGATAACACATTCAGCAATATTCTAAATTGATCACAACCACAAATTATATAAATGAATAAAAAAAATCCCCTGTGCCCTTTGGTTTCTGTGGCTGTTGGCTTCTGTCATGTTTGTAACGAGCCCCTCATCCCCTTCCCTTGTTTGCTTAATTGCTTAGCGAGGGCCTCGGTTCTGGCAGCCTTGACGCCACAGGAAGCATAAGAGGGTTCTCACGCAGCTTCCGCCCTCTTCGTTCGATGACGTTCTACGTCACACCTGCGGTAACTTAGGACGTTCCACGTCCGCCGCTTATGAACGTGGGTGGCGTTGATGAACACTCTGAAGTTTAGGTTACTTGTAAACATAAATACCCCCGAAAGCAGAAGCTTTGACAGCCGTCGCCGTAGCTCAGAGGTATAGCACCGGACGCGTAATTCGGAGGTCGAGGGTTCGGATCCCACCGCCGGCATGTGGTTGTTTTTTCTTCTGCTTTTCTAATCAATTAACATTAAGCGATAACACATTCAGTAATGTTCTAAATTGATCAACACCACAAATTAAATGAATGAACAAAAAAGATCCCCTGTGCCCTTTGGTTTCTGTGGCTGTTGGCTTCTGTCATGTTTGTAACGAGCCCCTCATCCCCTTCCCTTGCTTGCTTAATTATTTAATGTATGGTTATTGATAGTTAACGTGACCTTACCTAGTACACACACAGTCCCACATGCCACTTCTTATCTACTACTACCTACCAATTAGTCATTTAGTCATTAAGTGCAATGATATAACCATAAAGTCTCTTTGTATCATGTTCTGATGTATTTCCATTGCACCTGATTAAGTATAGATTGGCTATTGATTGGAATATGCCCATATAAGGCATGCATCCGAAACGCGGACACATTTGCTAACACGTCTTGGTCACAGCAGTATGAGGCATTAAAGGCTTTCGCCTTAAAAATCAGACGCGCGTCGAAACAATCGCATCCGCCAAAGCGACGATGCCAGCTGTAACAGATATCCTAGTGTTAGCTCACTGCATGCGAAAGCGGCGTCGCCTTCTTAAACGAACGCCGAGCCACGTGTTTAATCACGTGACCACATCTGGCGAAGCGGCGGTCGGCGATACGCGGTCGGAACAGTGCAGCGGCGGCTGCAGCTGCGGTGAGTCACGTGGTCTGACGTCACAGCCACACCTCCGACGCTCCTCCTGCTGCAGGCCAAACTGCAGCACTCCAAGACCTTGGTGAAACATGGCGTAGAGGACCTCTCGCTCCAATATTGCTTTGCCGACTTTTCTCTCGCCAGAGCCACACGCAGATTTGAAGCATGTGCTGTTTAAGAACCACGGTGAAAGATATATAGGTGAGTACACAGCGGCCCGCGCTGCTCTCAGATAAAGTCCCCTAGTTTCCTGAACCACGAGATGGCTGTTCGCTCGGTGGCCCGGGCCGCTGCGAGTGGCAATGCTTTTCTATGGGGAATGCGTGCTTTGCGAATGCAATTTTCCCGAAGTCTCTTGCCGATGGAAAGAAGGAAACACTTTTCCGCTTTGTATCTGTACTGCTTCGTTGCCAACCGCAGTTTCGTGAAGCAGCGGCTTCGCGCAGGTTTAGTAGAAGGCGGAGAAGTTCATGAGTTCTGGCCGGATTTTTTAATCTTCTACCAGAAAAAGTGCCTGGTCGTCGAGGGCTGCGTACTCTCGACCACTTAACGCGACCTCTTACCAAGCTCTTTCCGGCGAATAAAATGTTTCACAATCAACTGCCCCCTGATCACCGAGCATGTAACCATTGCTCGTCTTTTTTGTTCTCTTGACCTTTGGCTCGGTGGTTCATGCGTTAGTTGGCCCGTTCATTCGTTCGCCTGCTGCGCGTCCTGCTCGTTCCTTTGCTGATTAGCTCGTTAGTTCGTTCTTTAAACCTTTGCAGCATTTGCTATAGCTTTCGTGCGCGCCGCTCGTTCGTACTTCCATGGACTTGTTTATTATAGCATTCGTTTACTTAGTCGTTTGCTTGCGCTTGATATGTCCACTCTTCTGGATGTCTTTTTTTCGACTTTCTCTGGACAGCGGACTGAAGCACGTACATGCTTTACGGTATGTTTTAGCAGTCCCCTTGCTTTAATTTTCGCCAACTAAAAGTGCAACAACTATGTTTCCTGAGCGCCTACTGTAGAATAACTATTACTCAATTGTCGGGTGATATGATCCTCATTCCACCACACTGCAATACCAAGCGCAACATTAAACTTCTAGTCGCTGCGCTGTAAGGCATAACGAATGATTAACCTTGAAAGGATTAACATGCCAATAACAAAATATTCTGGTCTTCACTTCTGCCACTGATGCAAGGGTGCTCTCAAACTTTGGCTGTGCCACAGTTTGCACTGAAATGAGATGAATGCAATGATTTTTATTTACTCTTTGCTACACATTTCATTCGTACCACAATTTTTATACGCCACTTTTTCATTACTGAATTTTGCTGGTCTTGCCTTTACAACCCATGCTACTAACTCTTCGCACTGCATACAAGTATTTTTTCTTACACTTACAAAGGCAATATAATCGCTCACATCTCACTGGGCAATACTTGAGAACAGCGACCCCGAAATACTTTTTTTCGTAATCAGGAGCTACTGCTGATATGTGTGCAATCAGAACAGTTACATTGTACAGTTTACCAAAACGTTTGCTCCTTGTCGCTCAGTAGGTAGTGTTTTCAGTGAGTTTTAGCAAAACATTGAAAATAAAACATCGTGATTGCATTGAAAGCCACTACCGTTTTTCAACAAAGCACTTCTGGCCCATTGCTGCAGTTTAAGGCTGATTCACACGAGGGTCCGTTCGCCCGCGGCCCGCGTACTACGTGTTCATGCGTCACCACATTCAGAGGCGCGCCGTCGGACCGCGGTGTGGTCAGCGTCGCCTCTCAATGTGCTGACGCATGAACACGCGATGCGCTGGCAGCGGGCGTACTGACCGTCGTGTGAATTGGCGTTTACCGACCACCACCGTGCCGCTGGGGTGGTGGTGAAAAACATTTATAATGTAATAAATATTTACAGACAGGTGATTGGGGTAGGCCCTATTGGCCCTTTCCCCTAACAGTACTAGGTGGAGCCCCTATTCCGGGGCCCCATTGGCAAGCAACGCCGCCCGCGTCCGGTGAACCAAGGCCTTTTGGGTCTTTAGGTCCTGACAGCCGAGCAGGGCCGCCTCCCAGTCCTCTCTGGTGGGGTTGGGGTTGGGGGGGATAGATGGGTTTGACTGACACGCCCAAACCATGTGGAAGGTGTCAGCCACCTCCCCACAGAACTGGCACGCGCCATCAAAGGATGTATTGAAATGTTTAAGCACCGCCGGGCAGAGTACAGTGTTAGTAAGAATGTTGATGAGGAGGCGCTCGTCAGCGCGATCCAGACCCTTACAAGGGGCCGGGTAGCGCCGGTGCTCCTCCTTGTAGTAATCGGTGATTTGTTTGAATGTAATGGCCAGATTGTCTGATTGGGAGTACCCTTCCAAGGACAGGGAGATAGCCCGGGGAGAGAGTGCGCGGGCGGCCTGATAGGCCTGTTCGTTTCCCTGGAGTCCCTGGTGACCGGGGGCCCAAATCAGGTTGCATGGAGTTGGATCTTCAGATCGACAGCTATATCCCAGTATGCGCCAGGCAAGCGGGGGAGCCCAGCCCAACTCGTAGTTCCGACAGGCCCCTCGCGAGTCGGTAATGATGTGTTTCGACTTGGGAGTAGTGAGAGCAAGAGCAATGGCAATCTCCTCCGCGTGTGTTGCGCTGTAGGCTTTGAAAGTGAGCCCGTTGACTGTGTTTGTGTTGTGTACGACTGCGGCCGTGTACCACACCCCGTGGTGTGGCCCGGCAACGTCCACGTAATACACATGTTGTTGGTTACCATAGTATCGCGCCAACGCTTCCGCGCGCGCCTGGCGACGACCGCTATGGTCTTCTCTGGACATGTTGCGGGGAAGGAGTCGGACCCGGAGGGCGCGTCTCCAGGGTGCTGGCACTCTCTCCCTTTCCTCAATATGGTAGTCATGTTTGATGTGTAGCCGGTCCAAGAGGCGGCGACCGGACATGGTCTGTGCAAGACGCGTGTATTGGTTGACTAAGTGGGCCTCTCGAAGCTCCCGAAATGTGTTCACCACGCCCAAGGCCAGAAGTCGCTGGTTGGACGTGGTGACCGGGAGGTCGAGAGCCCGCTTGATGACTTTCCGGTGGATGACCTCCAGTTGGTCATCCTCATGTTTGCGCAGGTGCAAGTAGGAGGTTGAGTAGAGGATTCTACTCGTTACGAAAGCATGGGCAAGCCGCAGTGCATCCTTGCTTCGTAATCCGCCCCGCTTGTTGGAGACCCGGCGGACCATGCGGCCCACCTGTGGAGAACCTTCGCCCCATCTCCCTCACGTCTTGTGTCGGCAAGCTGATGGAGACGATGGTGCGCGACAGACTCTCCGATTTTCTCGAAACACAGCACACTTTCGCGGACACCATGTTCGGTTTTCGCCCTCACAAGTCTGCACAGGATATACTTCTGCAGCTTCACCACGACATCTTAGATCCTGTCGAATGTCCCCACAACGACAAGGTGGTCCTGGCCTTGGATCTTAAAGGCGCATTCGACAACGTCAAACACGAAGTAATCCTGGACCACCTCAGTAACACCAACTGTGGCCACAAAACATTCAACTACATAAAACAATTTCTTACAGACCGTCAAGCCTACATACGCATACAAGATGCGGAACACGGGCCATACACCATCGGCTCGAGAGGAACACCTCAAGGCGCGGTCCTGTCTCCCCTCCTCTTCAATTTGGCAATGCCGCTGGGGAAGCACTGGCGTAAAAGCGCACCACCGTGGACCGCACTCAGGTTGCTTAAAGTTCCACGACGATGCTGCTGATGACAGCGCAAGGAACAGTTCATGCCATGCGAACTGCTTTTGTGGCGTAAACGAGCCGTGCGATAACTGCATGGTTGCAATCACAACGAGATAGTTCATTTATGTTTTCTTTTTTTTTGGGGGGGGGACGAAGTTTGCCCGCTTCATCGACACTGACGCTGCGATCAGCGACCCGGTTTGGATAACGCGGCTGGTCAGTTATCTGTTCGCTTCCGGCCAGTGCACTGCCCGCATGGTGTCCCCGCCTGTATATCCTACACCGTGCTAAGAACGTACCAAACTGCTCGTATATTTCATTCTTCGGGCGATATGTTTTTTCGAAGTGGTGAAAAAAAGTAAGTGCAAAGACAAAATAATCAGCGCCATAAAATCGAGGCTTTTGCAATATTTCAAAAATTGGCAGTTGTTTAGCTCTGGCTAATCCGGGAAAATTGCGTTAGCAATGATGTGCGCGTTCTTCTGCCGATTCTTCGGCGCGTTGCCTGCACCTGGTAGCATTGTGGCGTTCCTGAGCAGTTAGGTGTTGAACCACTCTGCGAGTTAGAACGTTGTCGCCGAGCTGAATCTTTAGCACGACGCTTTGCAAGACGTTCTTCACGGTGTTCTGGCGTCTGTTGTGCATGTTGTCGCTTTCTCACTGCTTCCTTTGGCTGCCGCTTCTCTTTACAGCGTGGGAGCATGGGCGCCGCCATATTTGGTCTCGTGACCATTCCTCCACAGAACGCCATCGCCCGTTCGGCTGTACGCCTTGCTCGCCGGTAAACTGGTTTTGGAGGAAAGGAAATGTATCTGTCTCGCATATCTCGGTGGACACCTGAACCTCGCTGTAACGGGAAGGGAGGAAGATGGTAGTGAATGAAGACACCGTATTCACTAGACGCGCCTTTGTTCATTCCAAACTATCGAGCTGGTATGGCAGAGTGGTTAGCGTGCTCGTCTCGTACTCCGGAGACACTGGTTCGATTCCCCAACTGGACCAATTTCCTACTGGGTGTTAATTATTTATGTGGTCTGACTAGGCTAATTGCTTAAGCCATATCATTCGAATGCCATCGATGCACTGCGCGTCAATGCTGCTAAGTAACGCCGGCTTCGAATGCCAGAAGAGGTGGATCTCCTAGTGGCCCCATCAGCAGTAGAAAGAGCAAACTGCTCGGCGCCGCTGCCGCGCGGCGCGCCAACGGCAGTGCCATCCGGCGGAGCGCGGCTGAAGCAACGCTCTTCAAGGTCATCCGTCCCTACCGACCGGGGCTACGCGACGAGGCGAAACCTACAGTAGTATTGCTTACGCAATAATAAGCCTACTGTCGCGTCCGTTTGCTGTGTTCAATGCAGCGATAGACGCAGACGGTAATTTAATACCCCTGCTACACGGGCGTTTCGAATGCCTTCCAACCGAACGTCATTCGACTCGAATGCCAAACGTGCGCTGCTACACGACGTTTTTGAACGGCATTCGGTTGGAATGACTTTCCAGTCGAAAGCGCTCCACGAAGACATTCGAGATTTTGGAATGCCTTCGAGGCACAAGCGCGTGTACTCTCGAGCGCAGCGTCTTTGCGCCACAAGTTGGAGCAGAACTAGCGAAGAGCAAATGCGTTCGCTAAACGACGGAATTTTAATTTTTTTTTACATATAATGCACAAATCCTTGCTAAAAGTGTTGTTTTCAAGCAAATTGACCACATACTCTAGAACCCAATGTAGAACCGAGAGGAAGCCATATTGGAAGAGCCAGTTTTTCTGTTTGTGGTGGTGTTGCGATTGCTTTGTTTTTGTTGTACATTTTGTAGTTGTGTTCGTGTGTGCGTCTGCGTGTGTGTGTGTGTGCGTGCGTTTAGTGAGCCTTTCTTTAAAATTAAGTGAAGTTTATTGCACTTTTTCGATTCAATTTTTTTTATTTTGACGTGGTTTAATGAACGAAATGGAAGCAGAAAACGAGGCACAATCAAATCAACGAGCGCAGCCTTCTCAACCGCGGCAGGTTTGGACAGAGCGAGAGACAAGTGTCTTGATTGACTGTTGGGAGGAGAGGCTGGCCGACCTGCGTCGGCGAAAGCGTAACAGCAAAATTTTCGCAGAAATTGCTGCTGAGCTTCGAGCTGCCGGCTTCCAGAGGACAAAACAGCAAGTTCATACAAAGATAGAGAATTTGTCCCACAAATTCCGGTAAGAACTTTTTATACATCGCGCGCCGCTGCCGCCGCACAGGAGGCCAAATTGTGATCGGCACAGTGCAGCTGTCCCCTATTTAGCTGCATTGCTACCAGTACTTGCGGCCCCGTTTACGAATCGCGCAGATCAGAGGCAGGCATGCAAAGCAAGGGGAGCGGTGACACATTTTCGGAAATTTTCGTTGCGAAGGCGATCACTCGCGTGCATCCGCAACGTCGCTGGTTAGGACGCTGCAGTGGTCTGCTGTGTCAAACGTACGTCAAGCTGGTGTTTTATCATTTCGGCACCATCGACATGCAGACGCCGCTCTTGAGGTTCGCTTTCGCGTTCAGCAGCAGAACTCCTTACCCAGTGCGACACTGCGGCGTTTACACAGGCGCTTTTGTTTTTTTTATATTCTTGGTAGAGATAGTGCAGAGGGCCTCGGCGCGTTTATCGTCCAGACTTTGTACTACCGCGGTTATGAAATTGCTTTGTGGCATGCATCCTTTCACACATTGCGGATTAGAAGTACAAGGATTACAGGTGGAAGTAAAAAAAAAAGGCGTTTCAAAACAAACTGTACTAATCCAAACAAACTAGTTTGTACTGCCAATTGCACCCATTTATGATGATTGTGGAGAATGAACTGTGATGCAAGTTAATACGCTGTTATTACTAAAATCGGGCCATGGGGGCCTATAGTCTGCAATGCAGTTCAAAAGTTTTTCAAGAAGATAGGCTTGGTTAGGTGCAGGACACAAAATGTGCAGCATTTTGTATGCTTATTGCTTTTAAACCACCTCATCCTACCTTTTGCAGCACTAAGCTGCTCAGGCATTTTTCTGTCAAACGAGAAGGCATGCTGTTCAATTTTCAAACAGTACTCTTGTCCTTTATTTCAGTTTCTGGCAAAAGAAACAGACTACAGGGTCCGGCGCCATCCCGTGGCCGCACTTCCACCGCCTGGCAACATTTCTGGGGCGCCTTCCTATGAATGACGCTTCACTTGTGCGTGAAAGCACTGCTTCCGTAGAACAGGTATACGAGTCATAAGCACGCAGTTGTATCCTTCCTGTTCCTTGACTGTTTTTTTCAGTGTGACACAGATGACGCTTACAGTTACATGCAAGGTTTCATGTTCTGCTAGAGCTGCTCCTCAAGGGAAGCTTTATATATGGTGAAAGGTGTTTTTAAAACTTGAGGTCAGGTTTTTCACTGTGCATCCATTTTATTGCATTGTGCAGATCATTCGGGGCATGGAGTCTGGAGAGCACAGCGCCACAGATGACGAACCGCAGTGCTCAGCTGTGGTCCAGTCATCTGTGGTCCACGACCGCAGCGACCTGGAGGGGGAAGAGAGCTGCTCACAGCTGCCTTCTGTAGACCCTGCTGCTGCCCACTCAGCTGGAGGTGCGCAGCAAATGCAGCAGAGTAGGCAACGGCAGCCAGCACGAGGCCGCAAGAGGCCAGCCTCTGTTGATTTTGCTGCATTACTAGAAGAGCAAAAGAGCCTACGAGAGGACCTCCGGGCAGCAAGACAGAAAGAATTTGACCTGCGGGAGCGCCAGCTTAAAATGCAAGAGAAACTGTACAGCGCAATGACAAAATATTTTGAAAGAGCCAACAAAGAATGAAAAAAAAAGAAAATAAATAACATTTACCCCACGATGTTGCTAGGAATGATTTATTCAAAGAACAATAATCTGTGCATGGCTCGCAGTGCAATACAAATTACAGGGTATTTAGGACAGACATGACGACAATGCACAGCAGTGGTTGAACGGACACATAAGGTTAAAGCACAGTGGTGCCTCGTTGATCTGAACATGTTTGTTCCACAACAAACGCGTCCAGAAAGCAAGCCATCCAATAACGAATTGTGAGGAAAAATCTTTTCCACGGAATAAACACTTTATGCTTCAACTTTTCTTCTGTACGTAGCGGTCAACAGTGAAGTGGAAGTTAAGACAAAATTATAGAAAAGTGCAACAAGCTTCACAACGAATAATGCAAGAAGAAAGCTCAGGTTATCAAGGCTGCGCACAATTTCAAAAGCATACGAGATGAGCCGCAACTGTCGGAAATGGGGAACAATGAAAAAGTTTTTGCACTCGAGAGCACCAGTGCAAGAAAGTGTCACTGTTCTGCGGAGCCACAATGCGACCCAAAGCAGATCTTTCAACACAGTGTCAATGAAGCAAGAACGTTACCTGCTCCCACTTCTGTTGTATGAGCACTGCACCCCTTCATGCAGGACAAAAAAAAACATTGCAAACAGGCCATCCACGCGGAACAAGATTCATGCTAGCTTGGAATCAGACGTACATTCAACCTTTCTCGTAGCCATGAAAATACAAATGGACTGGGTTAATGATATCCTGGTCAAAATCAATAAATAATGGCCACTGGCAGGGCATGTAACTAGAAGGCAAGACGAGTGTTGTCTCTCCTTGGCAGACCAAAGCATTCACAAATATACATAGCTTGCACCGACGTCACATCCGGTGGCCGTCGGCTGCTAGTCGGCCATGCTGCCGAACCACCGCCAAACCGCTTCTAGCTTACCGCTGCCTGTGTTAGCTCGCATCGTGTTGGTTCTCGTCCATCCGTAGATTCAGTATGGTTTTGTGTGCCATCCTTGGCTGCTCCAACCGTAGCGACAGGTCCAGGTGAAACGAGAAGCCGATTAACACGAACTTCACCTCCATTCGTCAGATAATCGTAGGCATGCAAGTGCGAACGCTCCATGACTTAGTACGAATCTGAGCGAGCTGTGGCTGGCTCGCATTAAGCGCGACAATTTGGACCCCGATAACTGAAATTTACTTGTGTGCGGAGCCCACTTTGTGACAGGTAAGAGGCTTGAGTCGTCAACTAAATGTTTGCGAAAACGTGGGAAGCAATGGTTACACCTTGAAGTGAATGTTGCTGTTTTGATTGACCCCATCCGATTTGTCTGACAACACAAACCCAGACTGGGTCCCGCGTCGTTGCATCCTAGCTACAGCACTAGGCAAGCTGGTTCGGATCGCCACGACCGCCGCGAGCAATGACGGCAGAGAAAGCGGCGTGCCGAGGCCGAGCTTTTCGGCTCGTAGGCGCATCGCAGACAGGCTTCTCACCTACCTATACTGTAGAATTCGTTGTCTGCTTCCATTGATTAGAAGGCTTTCATTTCTTCCAATTTCACAAAGCTGGAAAGAGTACACGATATCCCCCTGGTTCACTTCAGGGAACACATCCACGCCCATCGCCGCATCGACTCCCGGTCGCAGCGTGTACGGACCTATGTCGTCGCAAATTTTCACCTTGTGTGCGTAGCGTACGCGCGGCGATCAAATAAGTTCAGACCAGTAGCCTGCACTGAATGGTTCATTCCTCTGTGGAGTAGGCATCGCGCCCTAAAGATAAAAAAAATGATCGAAAGTGTCCGAGGAGTGGTCAGGCATCGCAGGGCGGACGGGTGGAGACGGCCGAATGGTTCGGCAGCATGGCCGCAAGCGCTTGATGGAGGCGGAAGTGACGCCACGTGCAAGCTATGTATTTACATCTTCCCACATTCATATACACACACACGAGTGTTCACAGCATGCCGATGAATCCTGTCTTTCCCCGGTAGACTCATGAGCACACACACACACTAACAAGCCGCCATGGTGGCTCAGCGGTTATGGCACTCGGCTGCTGACCTGGTCAAAATCAATAAATACTGGGCATTGGCAGGGCATTTAACAAGAAGGCAAGACGAGTGTTCTCTCCTTGGCAGGCCGAAGCATACACAGATATTTACACCTTCCCACATTCATATTGTTGCGGGAAAGAATATATTTACAGATATTTACAAATAGACAAGAACAGCTGCGAGCGGCACCGAGAACACAGTCCGAACTTCGTTGTCGTCTTCTACTCTTCCCACTCGTGCCATCGCTGTTTGTCGTCGTCGTCTACCCGCTTCAGGACCCCCGGCTGCTGAAACGCCGTCTCGGCGTTAGGGCGGCGGCGTATGAGCGTCATGATAAGGTTTCAGGCGACAGACGTGGACGATGTCGGTGGTGGCGCCAGAGGACGATGGCGAGGTTTCAAGGGGAGCAATTTCATAGTTCACATCGGTAACACGGCGCACGACACGGTAAGGGCCACGGTAGTGCGAAAGGAGCTTCTCGGAGAGACCGACGCTGCGAGAGGGCGTCCAGAGAAGGACGAGTGATCCTGGGGTAAATTCGACGGCCTGGTGACGGCGGTCGTAGGCTGACTTCTGGGAAACTTGAGAGGCTTGAAGCCTACTACGTGCTATTTGGCGCGCCAGCGTGGCCTGGGAGATGGCGTCCCGAGCGTAAGCAGTGGTGGGGGCTGAAGAAGGCGGCAAGAGTGTGTCCAAAGGCAAGGTGGGATGCCTACCAAACAAAAGGTAGAAAGGAGAATAGCCTGTTCTGTCATGAAGGGAAGAGTTATATGCAAATGTCACATAAGGCAAGGCTGCGTCCCAATCTCGGTGGTCTGGCGATACGTACATGGCTAACATGTCGGTGAGCGTGCGGTTGAACCTTTCCGTAAGCCCATTGGTTTGTGGGTGGTAAGCTGTCGCGAGCTGGTGCTGCGTGTCACACGAACGAAGAATGTCGTGAACTACACTGGATAGAAAATAACGACCGCGGTCAGTGAGCAGTTGACGAGGGGCGTCGTGGTGAAGGATGATGTCCTGCAGAAGAAAATCGGCAACATCGGTAGCGCAGCTGGACGGCAAAGCACGCGTGATGGCGTACCGAGTCGTATAATCAGTTGCGACAGCGATCCACTTGTTGCCGGAGAGGGACGTCGGAAAAGGGCCAAGAAGGTCGAGGCCAACACGGTGAAAAGGTTCCGGAGGGATGTCGATGGGTTGCAGAAGACCGGCAGGCAAAGTGGAGGGCCTTTTCCGACGTTGACACAGGTCGCAAGTGGCCACGTAACGTTTGACGGAACGATAGAGACCAGGCCAAAAGAAGCGATGCCGCACCCGAGCGTACGTGCGGGACACGCCAAGGTGACCGGCTGTCGGCAGATCGTGCAGTTCTTCAAGGACAGAAGAGCGTAGACGTTGGGGTATCACGAGCAGGAGCGGAGGGCCTTCGGAGCGTATGTTTCGGCGATACAAAATGCCGTTCTGGAGCACATAAAGGTTCAGAGACGGAGATCGGTTAGCAGAACGGATGCCATCAAAGATAGGACGTAAAGATGAGTCGTGGCGCTGTTCGTTGGCAATATCGGCAAGATCGGAGATAGCGAAGAGGCAGGGCAGGGTCTCAGCGTCCTCTAGGTCAGGTGGTTCTACAGGGTATCAGGATAAACAGTCAGCGTAATGGTGATGGCGCCCTGACTTGTACACGACGGAGTATGAGTATTCTTGGAGGCGCAATGCCCAGCGACCAAGGCGACCGGTGGGATCTTTTAGTGAAGACAGCCAACAGAGAGCGTGGTGATCAGTGACAACAGCGAATGAACGGCCGAACAGGTAGGGTCTGAATTTAGCCACTGCCCAGACAAGGGCAAGACACTCACGCTCAGTAATGGTGTAATTTTGCTCTGCGGCTGAAAGTAGGCGGCTGGCATAAGCGATGACTCGATTTTGACCCTGTTGACGTTGGGCTAGGACGGCGCCGATGCCATATCCGGAGGCGTCCGTGCGAACCTCTGTGGGAGACGACGGGTCAAAATGTGCTAAGATGGGCGGAGTGGTCAGCAAATGAACGAGGGTTGAAAATGAGTTCTCTTGAGCAGGGCCCCAAGTAAAGGGGGTGTCGTTCTTCAGAAGATCGGTGAGGGGACGAGCGATGCCGGCGAAATCTTTGATAAAACGGCGAAAATACGAGCACAAGCCGACAAAGCTGCGCACATCTTTCGACGACCTTGGAAGAGGAAAGTCCTTCACAGCTTGAATTTTGATGGGATCTGGGCGTACACCAGAAGCGTCAACGAGGTGTCCGAGAATAGTGAGTTGGCGACGACCGAACTTGCATTTCGATGAGTTCAGCTGAAGTCCGGCGTTACGAAATACTGTCAGAATATTGGAGAGGCGCTCGAGGTGCGTGGCAAAAGTAGGCGAGAAAACCACAACATCGTCTAGGTAACAGAGGCAAGTGGACCATTCAAAGCAACGAAGAAGGGAGTCCATCATCCGTTCGAAGGTAGCTGAGGCGTTACAGAGGCCGAACGGCATGACTTTAAACTGGTATAAGCCATCAGGCGTCACGAAGGCGGTCTTCTCGCGGTCCTTTTCATCAACGGCAATTTATCAGTACCCCGATAGAAGATCAATTGAAGAGAAATATTTGGCGCCGTGGAGGCAGTCTAATGCATCATCGATCCTTGGGAGTGGATATACGTCTTTTTTTGTGATGCGGTTGAGGTGCCGATAATCAACGCAAAAGCGCCAGCTGCCGTCCTTCTTTTTCACCAGGACGACTGGTGAAGCCCAAGGACTTGACGAGGGCTCGACGATGTCTTTTGCGAGCATCATGTCCACCTCTTGATTTATGACGGTGCGTTCGGCGCTGGACACTCGGTACGGACGTCTGCGGAGAGGAGCGGAATCACCGGTGTTTATGTGATGCGTCACCACAGAGGTCTGAGCCAAAACACGGCTATCAAAGTCGAAGATGTCGCGGAAAGATGATAACAGGCACCTAAGATCGCGAGCTTGCAGCGGCGGTAGGTCAGAAGCGATCATGTCGGCGTAGTCGTCTGTTGGGTTCACTGTTGATGGGGCCGCAGGCAGCCGGCATTGCTGAGTGGAAGGTAAGCAGCTGTCCACCACTGATATCACGCATTCGGCAGCAGGGCACAGCGTGGCGAGTGAGATGCCTTGCGGGAGCGGTTGGATGGATGAACCAAAGTTCAGGACCGGAAGGTACGCTCGGTTGGCCGACATTGTAAATACAGTGTGTGGAAGCGCAATGCTGCACGTCAGGGCGACGTCAAGTTCCGGAGTGACTACGTAGTGACCATCAGGTACAGGGGGAACAGATGAGAAAGAAATGTAAGTTGCGGCTTGAGGCGGTAGACGGACAAAGTCGACAGCACAAAGACGGTGTATAACTGGGGACGGCGACTCAGCAGAAAGAGGAAGGTCAAGCTGAACAACATTAGTGGCGCAGTCAATGAGGGCTGAATGCTCAGACAGGAAGTCGAGGCCAAGAATGACTTCATGAGGGCACTGGTCCAGAACAGAGAACAGAACGGATGTATGGCGGCCGGATATGGTCACACGGGCTGTGCATAGTCCAACAACATGAGGCGTTCCGCCGTCGGCAACGCGGAGAACGGCTTTGGGTGCAGGGGTCAGTACTTTTCGGAGGCGGCGTCGTAGGGCTGAACTCATGACGGATACGTGCGCGCCTGTATCGATCAGGGCTCGCACAGGCACTCCATCGACATGAATGGCGAGCAAATTATAGTGTGCGCGAAGGGCTAATCGAGGATTTTGGGACTGGGGCTGTACTGCAGCATCACCTCCAGACACTGCAGCGTCTAGTTTTTCGCTTGCGAGCGTCCGTAGGGGCCAGGAGAGGAGCGACGGCGTTGGAGCGTCCAGGAGCAATCGCAGTGATTTCGGGTGGTGGTGAAGACCGTACAGGGCTGACGGGCTGGAAACCAAGGTTTGCAAGCTCTTGGCGGACGACAGCTTGTACCAGAGAGATGGTAGGCAAGCGGTTGTCGCCATCATGTAGATGCAGGGCGGCAGGGGACATAGCTTCGAGCTCGCGTCGGATGATGCGGGTCACATTTTCAGGGGGTGCTGGAGTTTCCCGGTGTCGCAGGTCTTCACATGAAGAAGTCGCAGCCGTGTTGGGGAGGCGTGTGTACGGCTGGCTAATACGCCTGCTTTTGGCTTCCTCGAAGCGTCGACATTCCTTAATAATTTCGTCGATTGTAGTGCAGTTCTTGTATACAAGCAAGTTGAAGGCATCGTCGGCGATCCCCTTCAACACGTGGCTGACTTTGTCAGACTCGGGCATGGTGGCGTCAACTTTGTGACAGAGGGCCAGCACATCTTGAATGTACGACACAAAGGACTCCGTAGATGTTTGAGCTCGGGAGGCGAGGTCCTTCTTAGCGGCAAGCGTTCGGCCGAGCGGCCGTCCAAACAATTCGCGGAGTTTCTCTTTGCACACGTCCCAGCTGGTCAAATGGTCTTCGTGCGTCTCATACCAGATCCGGGCGGTGTCTTTTAGATAGAATATTACATTTGCGAGCATGAGGGTCGGATCCCAGCGGTTGTAGGTACTCACTCGCTCGTACATGCTGATCCAGTCGTCGATGTCAGTGTTGTCGGTACCAGAAAATGTCCCAGGGTCACGAGGGGGAGAAAGAACGAGTGATGTCATGGCCGGGGCTGAGGTTTGCTGGGCGGCGTCTTGGGTCATGATGAGTGAAGGCAACTGGCGGCCGCTGCGGAGCTCCGTCGTCGGTAGACGTAGGGGAAATCCGCACCTCCACCAAATATGTTGCGGGAAAGAATATATTTACAGATATTTACAAATAGACAAGAACAGCTGCGAGCGGCACCGAGAACACAGTCCGAACTTCGTTGTCGTCTTCTACTCTTCCCACTCGTGCCATCGCTGTTTGTCGTCGTCGTCTACCCGCTTCAATATGCACACACACGGGTGTTCACAGCATGCCGATGAATCCTGTCTTTCCCCGGTAGACTGATGAGCACACACACACACACACTAACAAGCCGCCATGGTGGCTCAGCGGTTATGGCACTCGGCTGCTGACCTGGTCAAAATCAATAAATACTGGGCATTGGCAGGACATTTAACAAGAAGGCAAGACGAGTTCTCTCCTTGGCAGGCCGAAGCATACACAGATATTTACACCTTCCCACATTCATATGCACACACACGGGTGTTCACAGCATGCCGATGAATCCTGTCTTTCCCCGGTAGACTGATGAGCACACGCACACACACTAACAAGCCGCCATGGTGGCTCAGCGGTTATGGCACTCGGCTGCTGACCTGGTCAAAATCAATAAATACTGGGCATTGGCAGGGCATTTAACAAGAAGGCAAGACGAGTTCTCTCCTTGGCAGGCCGAAGCATACACAGATATTTACACCTTCCCACATTCATATGCACACACACGGGTGTTCACAGCATGCCGATGAATCCTGTCTTTCCCCGGTAGACTGATGAGCACACGCACACACACTAACAAGCCGCCATGGTGGCTCAGCAGTTATGGCACTCGGCTGCTGACCTGGTCAAAATCAATAAATAATGGGCATTGGCAGGGCATTTAACAAGAAGGCAAGACGAGTGTTCTCTCCTTGGCAGGCCGAAGCATACACAGATATTTACACCTTCCCACATTCATATGCACACACACGGGTGTTCACAGCATGCCGATGAATCCTGTCTTTCCCCGGTAGACTGATGAGCACACGCACACACACTAACAAGCCGCCATGGTGGCTCAGCGGTTATGGCACTCGGCTGCTGACCTGGTCAAAATCAATAAATACTGGGCATTGGCAGGGCATTTAACAAGAAGGCAAGACGACTGTTCTCTCCTTGGCAGGCCGGAGCATACACAGATATTTACACCTTCCCACATTCATATGCACACAGACGGGTGTTCACAGCATGCCGATGAATCCTGTCTTTCCCCGGTAGACTGATGAGCACACACACACACACTAACAAGCCGCCATGGTGGCTCAGCGGTTATGGCACTCGGCTGCTGACCCGAAAGACTCTGGTTCGATCCCAGCCGCGGCGGTCAAATATCGATGGTGGTGAAAATCTAGAGACCCGTGCACTGTGCGATGTCAGTGCATGTTAAAGAGGCCCAGGTGGTTGAAATTTCGAGAGACCTTCACTATGGTGTCCCTCATAGCCTGAGTACACACGTTTTGTGCGTTTTGTTTTCCGGCACAACATGTTTACTGCTGTCGGTAAAATTCTACAACTGCTTCCCGTACAGCTTGGCCAGTGCCTAGCACAACGTCAGTGGTGTGCGCTGGCTGTTCAAGGACCATGCTGTTAGCCTCAGCCTCAGCATGCCACTGTGGGAGCACCTCATCCCGAAAATGCTCGCATATGTTGTGCAAGACACAACTTGCATGGATGGCAAGGCGAGCATTGTCAATTGTGCACTCCATGCGCTTCATAACAAACCGGAACCTTGCCTTCATCCTGCCAAATGCGTTTTCTACTATCCGCCTTGACTTGGACAGGTGATAGTTGAAAGTCTTTTTTGCCTCGTTCAGCTGCCCTCGGTGGCTAAATGGCTTTATTAGGTTGGCAGTCAGGGGGAATGCCTGGTCGCACAGAATGAGCGGTGGCACTGCTGTGCCGCTCATCATGGCGACTGGCGACTGAAATAAGGGTCCGTCGACGATGTCCGACAGGCTTGACCTGTGGTACGCATAGGAGTCATGGCACCGTCCTGGTCAACCAACGCTTATAAACATAAACTTGTATCGGTGGTCCACCAGGGCCAGCAGGATTATGCTGTACCTGCAGAGTTTTAGGACAAGCAAAGAGGTGACATGAATACAGTGCAAATATCACAACTTCCAAAAAGTGAAAATGAAACATATACGGCCAGATGAGGGGAGGGAGGGACGTCATCCCCCTCCCTGTACGAGGACACTACATAAGCCCAATTTCTTTGAATTAAAGATATTTCATACAGAGTTAAATTGACCCTCCCACCCTTCTCTACTCCACTGCTTCCTCCAAGAGTGTCCCATAAGTACGCCATGGGTCAGCACTGCCACAGAAGTCAAAACGGGCTAAGAGTAAACTAGTGTAAGTGAAAGAACTGAGGAGGCTAAAAACATGGTTGTTTTTACGCGCTGTCGCTCCTTTTGTACCAAACAAATTAGCAGCAATAAAACACAGCTTTTAATTCAGGTACTGAGCAGGAAGCCAGGCGGCATAAAAGTTTGTCTGTTGCATATGCAATCATATCCTCTTAAAACATATCCTCTTAAAACGAATGTCATACATTTGAACATGTGATGAAATTATAGAAACTGCTTACCACCCCTTGTAGTTCATGTAGTCGCTAGCGTGTTCTTCCGGTGGCGACACAGGGAAGTGACACCCGTCCAAGGCGCCCACTGCGTGCGGGAATGCAGATACGGCAAGAAACTCCTGCATGTGCTCCGCCATGCCTTGCGCAGTGGGCATCCGGATCCAGTCGGCATCCAAAACTTCCACGACGACCAAACAAAACTCGTGGAACACTGCATTTACCGACGACCGCCCGACACCAAAAACGAGAGCGACAGTCCTGTCTTCCGCCGAGGAGCACAACTTGAAAAGTCCGATGGCAACCCGCTTCTCGACAGAGATAGCCTCGCGCATATTGGTGTCCATGCGCTGCAGCATCCGTCGGCACTTGTCAGCTATATACCGAAACGTAGCGCGTGTCACACGGAAGTGTCTTTTAAATTCCAGTTCGCTGAGCTGGGGCACAATTCGCTCGAACCAACCTTCGTTGCGAGGGAGCATCCACACACTCCTTTCTACTCGTGCAGATGCCATGGCAGCTCCAGTGATCAGGCCGTTCAGGAAATGCAGCCGCTCCTCAATTTCGTCGGCTTCCGCTTTTGCCGCTTCTATTTCTGAGTCCAGCTGCATGATGTTAACAACCCCTAAAGCAAGCTGAAAATCTTCGTTGTCACTCATTTTCAGACGGTTGCAGAAAACAGCGAGCGACCAGCACGAGCAACGCAGTAGTGAGAGACCAGTGTAGCCAACAGACCGCAAAAAATATATATACATATGACGTCACGCCTGTGGGCTCTTGCCTCTTTTCTAACACAGAAGCTTTTAGTAATAGATAAATACAAAATTTTCTTCGAAAAGGCGTTTTATTGCAGAAGGGTGCAGTTTTCTAATGAATTACAACTATACAAATTAAATGTTGCTGCTATACTTTTCAAAACAAAACTTGACGGCAGCAGCGCCCCTGAAGCATGGCGACAGAATACTGAAGCTTTCGAATGCGTTTGGAAACGGTCGTGTAGCACCGCGCGGGTCCGTCCATTCCGAATGCCATTCGAAGTTTCGAATGCCGTTCGACTCGAATGCCATTCCAACGTATCCGTGTAGCACAGGTATAAGACTGCTTACTAAGGCGAAAGCCTTTAAGTGTCATGCTCGCGGTGTCCGCATGTGTCCGTCCGTGCGCTGGAATTGTGCCAACTGTGGCCTCTCCTCCGCGCAGCGGCGCAACCTCCTCTCCTCCTTAGCAACCGACGTGCCGGTGGGGGGGGGGGGCAGCTTTGCATAGCAACTGTGACGTCACACAGTAGCCGTTGAATGAGCGCGGGTGTGTTGGCGGTGGCAGCTGCACCGCCGCTCTTTCGCCAGACGTCTCGTTGCAGTCGAGTGAGTGGACGCATGGCTCCGAAGTGGCCCAGAGATCCCTCGCCAAGCGGTTCGGGGAAGCGGCAATTGGTGGACCACAAGGCTTCCGACAAGCACACTTTAGAATTTCCAATGTGTCTTCGGTATTTTTTAAACGTGAGGGTGCGACCAGAGTCGACCGAGCTCGAAGCAGAACTGCCTGTCCGAAGAAAGGAGGGAGCGGTGAAGCGTCCACAGGAGGAAGTGGCTTTCCGAAACAAGAGGAGGGTGCGGGGGCACACCGTGGGGGCAGCATGGCTCATCTGGCGACAGCGCGCGAAGAGGGGCAAGTGGCCGTTAGGATGGAACATTACACTGGTAACTCACACAGAAAGGAAAGAAGGGGACACAACACTTCTTTCCCCCATAGAAAGCTGTTTGGTAGCGTGCAGGGGGTCAGCGCGGAAGCATTGAAAAGCCGTGGCTTTCTGCGCTCGGGGGAGAAGCACTTATAGGCTGGATGTTGCTCGCTATGTTCTAGGTCTGCTCTGGGCGATGTCTCTTCTTCCAGGGATAGGTGCCATGCTATGTGTTAAGATGGTGAACGTGTTCTCTCTGCTGGCGGACAGCTCTCCGGCGGTGTCCTAAATCTACGCAGCTGGTTGAGGTGTTGGCGTGCTACTGTCTCATGTATGTTGACTAGCCAAGAACGCAGGCCTCTGCGTCTGACAATCGTAGCTTCCTCCCAGAGTGGCTTTCTGAGAAACTGGCGGTTTCGCGCTCGAACATCATCTTCGTTGGGGTCTGGCCAGCTGTGCTCTGAACCGTTGTGTGTTGCTTGAAGAGAAATCACGAAAGGCGGTGCTAAAGCGACCCTGTCTCATCTCTTTCAAGGACGTGTTTTAGCTCGGCCTCGTAGAGCTCGGCTTGTACGTTTCTCGCTGGGTGGTAGACGGCCGATGTAACTCATGAGATACCGTTGTCGCGATAAAACGTGAAAATCTCCGCAGACACAAACGGTGTTTCGTTGTCCGACACTACTTTGGGAAGCAGGCGAAATGTTGCGAACAGTGCTCGGAGGTTGTGAATGAGTGCTGCCGAAGACGTCTGTCCCATTTTTCTTATCTCAAGCCACTTTCTGTTGGCATCTACGACCACAAGAAAGGTGCAGCCCTCAATTGGTCCTGCTAAATCAATGTGCAAGTGCGATAGGGCGTGTATGGTTTTTCCCATTGTGGAACAGGAGCTTTCGTCGGGGCGTTCCGGGTGCTCTGTGAGGGCTTGCATTCTCGCACCACTGTCTGGATGTCGTTGTCAATTCCACGCCACCACATGCAGCTTCTGGCACGCTTTTTCATTGCAACGATGCCCCGATGTCCTGCGTGGATGAGATGCATAGCTTGTGCGTGTAGTTCTCTCAGAATCACAAGTCGGGACCCAATTATGATGTAGGCCGAGTTTAGATGGAGGCGGAACGCAAGAGGCGCCCGTGTGCTGTGCGACGTCCGTGCACGTTAAAGATCCCCAGGTGGCAGTGGTGTTGGTGGTGGTGGGGTACTTTATTACCAGCGGATATAGAGGAGCGACCCGAAGTCACCCCCGCTGAAACGGCGGCCGCTATCCCTTGCGCAGCGGTGGCGTCTTCAACCAGCTCGAGGAGCTTGATCTGTGTCCCCGGGTAAGGCTGAGCAATAGAGCCTCCCAGTGAGCAGAGTCGATAATGAAGGGACTAGCGAGTAGGGACTGCGGGCAGTTCCAGGTCATATGATTTAGATCGGCTTTCATATCACAATTTTTGCATTTGTATAAATAGAGTCCTTCCGAATAGAAGCTACACAACTGGGGATTTGGATAGGTGTTAGTTTGAAGTTTACGCCAGGCTTTAGCTTGTTGCTTGGAGAGCGTTTCATCTGCTGGTGGGAATCTGAGTCTTGCAAGCCTGTAGTGCTGCAGGATTTCTCTAAGAAAACAACCTGTCCTTGCCGGAGTATAGGGCGCGTGGGTTGCACGACCCAGCTCTGCGGGACAGTTCTCGAGCTAGGTTATGAGCCGCCTCATTACCAGCAAGGGAGGCATGAGCAGGCGTCCAGATTAGGTGAATGCGCCGCGTGGGCTGATAATTTAGCAGAACCCGTGCTGCTTGTGGGGAGATTCTTCCGAACGTGTAGTTCCGTATCGCCAATTTTGAGTCGCTGACAATGGTTTCTGCCGAAGATCCCGCAATGGCTAGAGCAATGGCTGATTCTTCTTCAACATGTGTATGCTTAGTGCGTATAGTGGCCCCAGTTATGAGTGTACCACGTTCCGTGGTGACCACAGCTACCATGTTATCAGCCGAAGAATCTGCTGCACCTACATATACCCCAGAGGTATCATTAACAAAGTGCCTGCCTAATGATTTGGCTCTCTCTGCACGACGTTCATCGTGGAAATCTAGGTGCATGTTCCGAGGTAGTGGAGGAAGGACTAGAAGCTGGCGTATATGTTTGGGAAGGTCCGCCTGGGTTCGTCCGCCTTGTCGTTCGTATGTTATGCCTAGCGTGGACAGAATATGTCTGCCAGTTGGTGTGGCCGATAGTCGTTCGTACTGCGAAACGGTTACCGCTTCAAGGTATTATGAAGACCGAGACCTAACACTTTCCCAGTGGCTGTGTGCATGGGTAGCCCAACTGCCTGTTTGACGCATTTACAGATCATGGCCACCACTCTCCCTTTTTCAGCTGACTTGAGATATAGGTAAGGGCAGACGTAAGCTATGCGGCTGATCACAAAGGCTTGCACTAAACGGAAAGTATTGCTTTCCCTCAAGCCCGACTGGCGGTTACTAATGCGGCGAATCAGTCGCATAATTTGCTGCGAGGTTCCCTGAAGCTTCTTAATTACGTCAGCATTGAAGCTGTGTTTTTGTAGAATTAGGCCCAAGATTTTGATTTTGGGTACTCGAGGAATAGGGACTCCGCGAATACTGAGTTCGATGGCCGGTGGGGGTTGTGCAAGGGATCTGATTTTGCGGAAATTTGAGACATTCAGATTTGACTGGAGAGCACCGCAGCCCCCTAAGGTCTACATAGTTCCCCACGATATCGATGGCACGCTGGAGTCTCTCCTCGATTTCGGCATCACTGCCCTCGGCGGTACACGAGGTAGTATCGTCAGCATAGAGGCTGTGGTGGAGTTGCGGGATCTGCGCTAATAGGTGTGGAAGTTTCAGCATTGCAACGTTGAAGAGAAAGGGTGAAAGGACCGATCCCTGCTGGGTGCCCTTGTTGCCGAGGGGGAAGTCATGCGAGTGGAGACCTCCTACTTGAAAATACGCCTTTCTACATGAGAGAAAGTCGTGGATATAGTTGAAGGTGCGGGATCCCACCCCGAGCGCATGAAGGTTTTCCAAGATCGCATCATGTCTGACATTGTCAAAGGCCTTCTCCAGGCCGACTCCAAGAATTATTCTTGTGTCCCGAGTTTTTGCCTTAATAATCTGATGTTTGAGTTGAAGCATTACAACCTGCGTAGAAAGTTTTGGTCGAAATCCAATCATGGTGGGGGGATACAGCTCGTTCTCCTCCATAAACCAGTTGAGGCGGGTATGAACTACGTGCTCCATGTGCTTACCTACACAAGACGTGAGCGAAATTGGCCTGAGGTTCTCAAGGCCGAGTGCTTTCTCTGGTTTTGGAATGAGAATGATCTTGGCCGTTTTCCATGCTTGTGGGATTGAGCCCTCCGACCAGCATTTCTGCATATTCTGCATATTCTGCATATTTCTGCATAGGAGGGTGTGGTGGCACATCATGGGAAGGGCATCTAGCGACAGCGCGCGAAGAGGGCCAAATGGCCGTCAGGACGGAACCTACACTGGTAACACACACAGAAAGGAAAGAAGAGGCACAGCACCGACCCATGAAAACATATGTTTCAATTGTCCACCAATTTTCCGGAGCAGACGTGATATGTCTGAGCGGAAAACAAATAGAACCACGTATGTTTTGTTTTCATTCAACCTCGGCTGCATACATCCACATCTGTCACAAAATTCGGTGCAACTTTCAAAAAAAGAAACAAAAGCAGTGCCGTGTGGACGAATCTCGCCAGCGCGGGTCGTAAAACGGGGGAGACGGAAACCCCCGGAAGCTCCTAGCCTTGTGACTGCGGCTGCCCCCTCCATCACCGCTCGCCGGAGGGAGTGAGTCAGCCACAACTCCGATTTTTCTAGAATGTCGGAGGTGCTTCTGCCCCTACCGGCGGAACGGGCGTACGTAGCCTTGCGTGCGCTAAGACATGTCCCCCTCGTCTTCGCTCGCACGTCGGCGGCGGCGCCACGCCAGAAATTACGAGAAGCTCCTCGAACCGACTACCGGCTTTTGACCAATAAGGACGAACGGCCAGCGCGAGAAGAAAAAGGAGACTGTACGGCCGATACTGTGTGTATGTGCGCACCTGCTTTGGTGCGTAGAACAAACAGACGCGGACCAAGCCTATGTAAGAAGTGCGTTGAGCGCTGTCAGTTTAGCCCGAGCCGCCGTTTAAGCTTCATCGAAGCGCGCCCGCTCGGCTTCCGGGACAACACCAATCGCCCCAGCCACGGACCAACGAGGCAGCACAAGCCAGTCTGCGGGAGGGCATCGCTGTGCACCTCTGGTCGTCGGACTGTGGCAATGCCCGGTGAACAAATCGTGTTTTGTTTGTTTGCCTCTCTCTCGTGTTAGTGCACTTTAGGCGCAATATTTCCTTTGTATTGTGTTCTTTCTTGAGTGTAACTTTGCATTAGTTGCATTATTTTATTAATCACTTTCTGAGTGTTTGTACTAGTAATTGCGAAATCCTCTGTATCGCTTCTTAGCATGTTTGGAGGGCTTAATGAAGAGAGCACGGGGTCAATGCCAGAGAGGGTCGCATCATCGGCAAGTAGCGGTGATCAGGAGAGGGCGTGGGCCTCAGAGTGCTTGCATTCGTAACAGTAGCTGACTCGAATGTCATAGTCCTGAAATTGCATTGCCCAACGACCAAGTCGGCCGGATATATCCTTCTAAGACGACAGCCAGCATAAAGTATGGCGATCGGTGACTACGTCGAACGGGCGGCCGTAGAAGTATGGTCCAAATTCGGTTATTCCCTCAAATTGGCCAATCATTGGTTTTCGGACATGTAACAATTGATCTCGGCTTTAGACAGCGTGCGGCTGGCATAGGCAACATATTCATGAAATCCAGGCTTCCGTTCTGCAAGCACAGCATCGCTGACAATGCCACTAGCATCCATGTGGATCTCGGTTGGCGCGTTCAGTTCGTAATGCCGAAGTATGGGCGGTGAAGTAAGGAGACGGCGCAGTGTAGCGAAAGCATCACATTTCGAGCTCCATGACGACGAGGAATTTTTGGCATTTGGGAATTTTGGAATAGTGTGTGGAGATTAGGTATCAAGAAATGAAAGGTGGGGTAACTAACACTTCTCGGCAGACACCTCAGCCGCAGCACGAAGGAAGAGGAAAGGTGGGAGTGAAAGAATGCCAGCATAAGAAGCGAAGAAGCGATAAGTGGTGTCGTGATGGAGGGCGCTAGGATACTTTCGACCACTGGAGTTCTTTAACGTGCACTGATATCACTGCTTTCTCACATTAGTAACAAGAAATGCGGAGAACAAAAATTACCGCACACATTTCTAACCACATATTGTTATTAAAATTGGTGCGAAATCACCGGGGGTGTAGCTCAGAGGTAGAGCGCTCGCTTTGCATGCGAGAAGTCCCGGGTTCTTCCCCCGGCTCCTCCACTGTTGCGTTTATTTTTTTTAATCTTTAAATGATTTTGAGGCGTCATTTTTTTAAAGATATTATTCTCGCAAACGTCGGTTAGCCGGTGGGCTAGCAATGGCAGACAAGCGAAGTTTTCTGGAAATGAGACACTTTGCTAGAAATACGGGGAGCCTCCAAATGTGACGCGGGTGAGAACGCACGAAGCTTCACACTAAGATGTGCCGCCGCGATGGCTCAGTGGCTATGGTGCTCGGCTGTTGTCCCGAAAGACGCGGGTTCGATCCCAGCCGCGGCGGCTGAATTTCTTTGGAGGAGAAATTCGAGGCCCGTGTACTGTGCGATGTCAGTGCACGTTAAAGAACCCCAGGTGGTCGAAATTTCCGGAGCCCTCCACTACGGCGTCTCTCATAGTCTTCGTCGCTTTGGGACGTTAAACCCCATCAACCAACCAACACTAAGATGTGATAACAACTCGTTGCACAATCGGAACTGTGACATTTTAGTTACATGCAAATAGATTGCGGAGATTGTCGTAATCTCCTTCATGCTCGTCTTCACCATTACATGCCCAATGAGCGCACGCACCGTCGGGACCACGACAGCGTGGCAGAATTTCAGCAGACATTGAATGCCGGACAATTCAATGGCGTTTACTGGCTTTCGTTGACGTAATTGAGGTCAGTGCATACTCTGCATTCGTTGCTGTTGACCGCCACCTGGTAATGTGGACCAATTTTCTTGTTGCAAGTCGCTACGTGGAAGACGCGCCTGCACTTGGACTAGAGCCGTGGGTCCTAGCCTAATGAAGTTTATAACAGGCAGAAACTGAAGCTTGCACGATCTCTCTCTCTCTGTCTTTAAGCGCCTACATCCAGTCATGATGACGAAGTAGTGGTATTGTATGTATAGAACTGGCAATGAGGGAATGTAAAAGCGCAGTTCAGTGTCCTGACCCGCGACTAGACATTTAAACGCCAAGGATGTAAGCAAGCGGGCGAGAGACCAGGACGTAGAAGGAATATGGCTCAGATTGCAAGGATATTTCTGGGAGGGGCGTTGTTAGTCGAGTTCGCGTTAACATTATGTCTAAGGATCAATAAAACCTCCTTCCGCGAACACCACAATCGGAAGTGGAACAACCCGCATTGTTAGTTTACGGATGATACAGACTGGATATTGTCACGATCCAACGGAATTGTGCGGGCAGCCGCCGAGGTGGTGGTGGTGAAAAATATTTATTAATCATTAAATGGCTGGCGAGAGGTCCTACGGTTGTGGCCCTATAGGTTCCCTCCCCTAGGATAAACTTTATTTGCTCTATTTTACAAGTTATTACGGTCGAAAGAGGTCGGCGCCCCTATTCGAGGGCACCGCTGAGCTTGGCTGCTAGCTGGGCATGGATGACCAGTTCTCTCTGAAGAACCGGGTTGCCGCTGGAGAGCAAACTCTCCCACTGTTCCGCACTCGGATTTTAAGGCGGAAACCTTTAATGCCTCATCGTTGTAAGCAGGAGCTGTCGACAGAAATGTCACGCTTTTCAATTGGTCGAAACGGTCGTGACGTCACAGTGCGCGAATTTGAAACGGGGCCAATTGTACTTTGGCTACTAACCATGCAAACAATTAAAGGGATCGTATAGTGATGCTCGAAGTAAGTGGGACTGAGTTTAGTTAATTGCTCACTTAACCAATTAGTCTAATTAACCTTTCTAGTCAGACCAGATAAATAAATAAAACCAAGTAAGAAATTGGCCGAGCTTGGGAATCGAAGCCCGGTTTCCGGAGTGCGAGTCGACCACGCTACCACTCCGCCATGCCAGCTTTTTTTTCTTTATTGCCTGGCTTTGGCTCATGACATTGCACAACAAAAATACACATAACGCTATATACATACGACACTGTCGTGGTCAGCCAGCACGAGACTGGCTTGGTCAGCTTAAAATTCCCGCAACATACACAACGGCTCTAGTCTTGAGAGCCACTCGGGAGGCTCCGCAGCTGCTTTTTGGATTGCAAGAAACCAGTCCATGCTTTCCCGAAAATAAATTCGGGCCGGTCGTGCGTCTTTGCTACATTGAATGTGAGGGGCCTGGCGGCAAGAAAAAAACAAGGTCAGGTGTACCGACTTATTACGGAGCGCGAGATAGATGTATTGGCCATGCAGGAGACCAAAGTGGACGGCAACGAAGGAACCGACAGCATGGTGCGACGTTTCACGACTAGATTTTATGCTGTCGTCAGTCAAGCAGTGGGAACATCGGCTGGCTGCGTGCTTTTTGTAAAGAAGATGCCGGGGCTAGAGGTGCAGGCTTATTTTTCGTGTGTGCATGGCCGGTGTATTCGGCTTGATTTTTGTCGGAACGGCAATGAGTGGCGCATTGTTACTGTGTACGCGCCGAATGTGGTTGAGGAAAGGGTTGCCTTTTTCCAAAGCCTCCAAGAGCGCCTTTGTACGGAGAGGCGGCTCATTGTATTAGGCGACTTCAATTGTATTCTTAATGCGCGCGATAGGTCAAGCATCCTGGGGTTTCGAGACAGGAGCACTGAACTGTTGATGCGAATGATCGAGAACGGAAACCTTGAGGATGTGGCTGAACTTATTAAGGGTGCGCGGACATTGCAGTTCATTCATTTCCAGGGCTCAAGCCATGCACGGCTAGACCGCATTTACGCATCAGTCGACCTTGCCCCTGATTGCAACCATTATGAAGTTGTGGGAGTCTCCTTCTCAGACCACTGTTTAGTTGAGTGCTGCGCCGCCGCGGTGGCTCAGTTGCTATGGTGCTCGGCTGCTGACCCGAAAGACGCGGGTTCGATCCCGGCCGCGGCCGCTGGAATTTCTTTGGAGGAGAAATTCTAGAGGCCCGTGTACTGTGCGATGTCAGGGCACGTTAAAGAACACCAGGTGGTCGAAATTTCCGGAGCCCTTTACTACGGCGTCTCTCATAGCCTCAGTCGCTTTGGGACGTTAAACCCCATAAAACCAAACTAAAACCAGTTGAGTGCTGCCTGGAAAGTGTGAACCGAAGCAAGGCATTTTCGTGGGAAATGTGGAAGCTAAACAACACGCTTCTTCAAGACGAAATCTACTGCAGAGCAGTAAAGGATGAAATAGGGAAAATAAACCCGCGCAAGAACCTGAAGATTTGGCAATAGTGGGAGCTAAGTAAATAATCTTTAAAAATCACAGCAATAGAAAGGGCGACATGTATCCGTTACAAGGAAAAACAAGACGAAGCTGAGCTAAGGGCACTGCTTCAAACGCTGATGAAGCAGGAATGCAATGAGCCTGGGAAATGGATAGAAGATGTCAGGAAAACAAAACAAAAGATAGAGCTTATGGAAGAACGGCGTTATCGCGGAGCACTAGTGAGGGCAAGGGCGGAAGAAACAGCTGCTGGCGAAGCGCCATCGAAACGTGCTCTTGGTCTAGAAAAAGCGCGCGCTGAAAGAAATTACATCGATAAAATAGAATGGGGGGGGGGGGGGTATCTTATCGGCAGACACTGACCACATCAAAGAAGCCTTTAATGAATACTACCAGAGGCTTTTTTCATCGACTCCTGTAGACGCAGTAGCCTTTACGCATCAGTTTCTTGGTGCAATGCTACGGCTCTACGAAGAAAGCAAAAAGAAAATGGAACTAGCAATAACTCACAGCGAGGTAGAGCACGCGATAGATCAGTTAAACCTAGGAAAATCGCCAGGACCAGATGGATTCAGTGCAGCATTTTATAAAGAATTTAAGCACGAAATTGCCCCAGTGCTGTGTACAATTTTCAATGAAGCCTATGAAATAAACGTATTGCCTCCGTCTTTTGGGATCTCCCATACAGTGCTCATACCTAAAACGGATGATATAGAGAAATTACAATTGGTTACAGCGTATCGACCCATAGCACTCACTAATGTGGACTACAAAATTTTTATGAAGGTATTGGCGCGAAGACTGCAGACAGTGATATCGGATATTGTTGGACCCCACCAGACATGTGGAATCAAAGGGCGCTCAATTTTTTCCAACATTCACAAAGCGCGCAGTGTGCTTGAAAGCTGTGAAGACATGAATGGGCGAGTAGCGATGCTTCAGATTGATCTCGAAAATGCATTTGATTGTGTTTCCCATGAAATTTTGTTTACCGTTTTAGACCATGTGAACGTCGGTTCAGTTATCCGTAAGGGTGTAGCCCTGGCGTATCGAAACTCCACGACAAGACTGATTGTTAACAAGAGTCTGGGGCCCCATTAGCGTGCAGCGTTCGGTGCGTCAGGGCTGCCCCCTCAGCCCTCTCTTGTTTTGTATTTACATCGAAACGCTGTGCATGAAAATCATAGAAATCAATAGTATTAATGGCTTTAGGTTACAAGCAGCTGAAGTTAAGCTGCTGGCCTATGCAGATGACGTTGCAGTATTTACGGTTGATCAGGGGAGCATAAGTGAAGCTGTCGGGTGTGTACGCGCGTTCAGCGAAGTCACAGGTAACGGGGTTAACTGGTCCAAGTGCCTTGGGCTCTGGCATGGATGGTGGCCATCCCACCCGGACCATTTTGCCAACGTACCGTGGGCGACGACCCCGGGCAAGTATTTGGGCGTTCCGCTTGATGCTTATCGCGATAGCGAGGAGTATTGGAAAGAGCATACTAAAGACGCACGTGACCGAGCTGGGAAATGGAAAGGCACCAGCCTTTCAATTTTCGCCACAGATACAGTCTGCAATCTTTTTTTTATTAGCAAACTCTGGTATGTGATGCAGGTTTTGCATTGCTCGCGTGTGAACGTTGAGAAGCTACCCTCCGCCATCCTAGCTCGATGGTTTAAAATGAACAAAGGTGCGTCTAGTGAATACGGTGTCTTCGTTCACTCCCATCTTCCTCCCTTCCCGTTACGGCGAGGTTTAGGTGTCCACCGACCGAGATATGAGAGACATTCCTTTTCTCAAAAACCGATTTAACGACGAGCAAGGCGTATTTGTCCGCGTTTCAGATTGGTCCAAATGGTCGTGACGGCTCAGCGCGCGAATTTTGACGGGTGTCCACCGAGAAGAGGAAGAGGACGGAGCTGTGCTGACGTGTCTCGCATGGGCTCCCGCCTCGAAGCCACTTTTCGGCAGAAAGAGTCAGCCTTCGGGCTCGAATATTTTGGACGACATCCGGGCCATTGTCCAGTGCCTGCTGAAGCCGGATTTTGCCAATCTACGGACACCTAGGCATATTGCCGGCTGACTGCCGGCCTAGCCATCGAGCTCGACCTAGCTCGTCACCTCTACGCCGGGAACTGAGCTCCCAGGGACCTGCAAAGATGGAGTACGCCGTGGAAGGCGAGAAAATATCAGCGTCGGAGCTCGAGGACGGAAAATGGGAAACCATTCTTCGGTACCGCGACCGACAACGAGGCCTGAAGAATAAAGGGCCCGCATCAACCGACGACGAGCCTGCGCAGGGGCACGGCCAAGGCAAGTCTAATTCCAATTTTCCATCGCGAAAGAACGGGAAAAAGCTACTTGCACTCAGCAAGAAAGCACTTCTCCCGCGCTTACCGACCGATGACTACAAAATCGTCTGCCGACCACAAGGTTGGAATCTGAGGGACTTTGCGCCCGGACTACTACTCTTCTGCGCCTGCGAGGTGTCCAGGCTGCCGTATGATACGGTGAAGAATGAAGACATTATCAGAGTCAATACGGCCAACAACACCTTCACGCTATGCACGCCCGATCGTCAACGGGCGACTGCATACGCCAAGATTGAAAAACTGAACCTCCAAGGTCAAACCTACAACGTTACGTCGTACGTGGCGGCGCCCGAAGACTCGGTAAAAGGGGTCATTTACAACGCCTACGCGGGAGACTCGCCCGAAGCGGTTCGCCAAGGCTTCGGAAACAGAAACGAAGGAATAGAAGTTGTGGATGCCCGAAGGATCGGACAGTCCAGAACAATACAAATCACCTTTTTTGGAAAGAAGCTACCCAGCCAAGTAATCTATCAGTGCGGCGTCTTTCGGGTCCACCCCTTCAGGGAGCAACATGAAGTATGCTACAACTGCAGGAGGGTAGGACACCGGGCCGACGTCTGCTACAAACCTACAACGAACCTTTGCCGCCGCTGCGGAGAAAATCACTCGCCTCCACCTGAGGGAGAACAGCCAACGTGCCAACCCGTCTGCATCGTCTGCAACGGGGGCCACAACACAGGCAGCCGGAACTGCAAATTCCGGCTGATCAACAGGAACAAACAAGGAACGCCCCATGGCAACCAGGCACCCAAGCAAGGGGACAACGACTCATCACTACACGGACACCAATCTAGGCCCAGGAAGAAGGAACAGGGTGCTACCGGAAAAGGAGGCAGCCACAGCCGGAACAACTCCAGCTCCTTCCCGCCCCTGGGGAACCCTGCAGGGAACAACAAGCGAAGCTCGAGCCGCGGACGCAGCGATAGCCGCTCCAACAAAAAGGTGAGCTGGCCAGCAGAGGCCTCCCAATCTATTGACGCTCGAGAGAAGGAGTTTCAGATACAACTACAATCCCGAGACAGAGAAATTGCCAGCCTTAAAAAAGAGTTGGCTGACATTAAACGCCTGTTACAAGCGCATCAGGTACAGAATGCCACTGCGGCTAGAACGCCACCCACCGCGTCCCAGGCTTCGACCAATAGTGCGATGGAAACAGACGCCATTTGCCACACTCCCTCCACCGCGTCCCAGTCTTCGGCCCATAACGCGACGGACACAGACGCCAGAATAGCAACTAAAAGACCGCTTCCTACAAAAGAAGGCGAGGAATCCAAACGAAAGGCCGAGGCTTCGGAAGCCGACACCCCGCAGCCGTCGAAAGCGCCTACCAAACTCAGGGCAGACATCAATACTCTGTCAGAGAGAACTAGCGCTATATCAACAGAACAAGCAACCTTCCAAGGCCTCGTTACTACCAAATTTGCAGAGATAGATATTCGCTTTGCAACACTAGAGGGACAGGTATCCCAAATAGCCACGTGCATGCAGCAAATAATGGATAGGCTTACAACTATCGAGGCCCGCCTACCCCCCATCTTGGATCTGTCCACGACGCCACAACCATCTATAACCCAACATGGCACAACGCCAAAAATTTGAAATTTGGCAATGGAACTGCAGAGGCTTCCGCCGCAAGCGGGCCCACTTGCAGCTCCACATCCAACAAGCACCGTCTGTTACAACCCCAGACGTGATTGCATTGCAAGAAGCTAGCGGCAGGGCTACACTGCCAGGCTATAAAGCATATCTGCCACCTCATTATGATACTAGTAGCGCAGCCGGCTCCTTCACAGCCACTCTGGTGCATAGAAATATCACCGCAATTCAACATTTTATAAATGATTCGGAAGAAGATTACACCCTACTTGAAATAGTACCAAGGCAAAAAGGAGACTCAAATCTCTTCATCCTTAATGTATACAACCCGCCCAGAAACAAAGGCAATGGACTCCCACACTTGTTGATAAACACAGTAAAGCTGGCTGCTAGGGCTCAACTAATAATTGTGGGAGACTTCAACGCTCAACACCCAGCATGGGGATATACCAAAGCAACTCCGAAAGGGAACCTGCTCTGGCAAATCATACAGTCACTAGGGCTCACAACGCTAAACAACCCGAGCGACCACACACGCATGGGTAACAGTATATGTGTCGACACATCTCCAGACCTATCCCTCTCTAAAAACGTCAAGGACGCAAAGTGGGTCAACACCGGGCAAAACCTTGGTAGTGATCATTTCATCCTTAGCATCACCTTCCCCACGACAAAACTTAAAAACAAAGCAAAAGAAATACGAACCACGGATTGGGACAAGTTCAGGCAACTTCGCGACAAAACAGCTCCAAAGGAGATCTCTAACCTTAGCGACTGGGTTATCTCCCTGAATGAGGATGTCAGCTCCACTAGCGTTGCGGTGCCAGTTGAGAAGGAGGAGCAGATTGCAGACTCAAAGCTGCTACACCTGTGGCAGGCACAAAAAGGCCTCCAAAAACGCTGGAAGAAGCAAAAACACAACAAGCGACTACGCAAAAAGATCGCTGAAATCGAGAGGCGAATCGAGGAACATACACTTACTCTCCAAAAACAACAATGGAACCAAATATGTGAAAGCGTCAATGGGCAGCTCGGAAATAAGAAGACATGGCATCTTCTAAGACACCTGCTCGACCCAGAACAAACACGTCCCGTGCAACAAAGTCAACTGTACAGACTCATACATAAATATGAGGGTACACCTGAAGACCTAATCAAAGAGCTAGCAGAACGTTATCTAAACACGGATGATGGTACCACTCAACCAGACTACCGGAGGACTCCTAATCCAAATTTAGACGCAGACATCACAGACGCAGAGGTCTGGTACGCAATTGGAAAACTGCGGACAACATCTGCGGCAGGACCAGACAAAGTAACAAATAAGACTCTCAGGAACTTAGACGCAACGTCGATCGCGGCGGTTACAGACCTTATGAACAAATACTGGCATGCAGGCAACATACCACCAGAGTGGAAACACGCGAAAATCACTTTTATTCCTAAAGCGGGTAAGAAACTCAGCACTGAGAATCTACGCCCAATTTCATTAACATCATGCCTAGGCAAACTCATGGAGCATGTCATCCTCAATAGGCTCCAAAACTATGCGGAGGACATGAACCTCCTACCTGAAACAATGTTAGGATTCAGGGCCCAACTATCTACCCAAGACATACTCTTGCAGCTTAACAAGGACATAATTGAAGCTGACGAGGGAACAGGAACGAAAGCAATATTGGGTTTAGACCTTGTTAAAGCTTTCGACAACGTCACCCACAAAGCCATTTTGACAAACTTGTCAGAAATCAACCCCGGAGAAAGGACGTACAACTACATCCGATCCTTCCTCACTAACAGAACAGCAGTGATAACGGTCGGAACAATAGAGTCTGCCCCAATCACACTAGGAAGTAAAGGAACGCCACAGGGCTCCGTCCTGTCCCCTTTCCTTTTTAACCTCTCCCTCATCAAAATTCCCCCCAAACTGGCACAAATACCAGATCTACATCACACGTTCTATGCAGATGACATCACACTTTGGGTAACCAAAGGATGCGAAGGCTACATAGAAGACACACTCCAAGCAGCAGTGGACATCATTGAGGCATGCGCATGGGAATCCGGCCTCACTTGTTCTGAGCAAAAATCTGAACTCTTCGTGATCCGTCGTAAACAAAGAGGTAGGCGTACCACGACATCCCCCCCGCAAATAAACGTCTATGTTAATGGACGATCTGTCAAAGAGGTACAGACCATGAGGATACTGGGGTTGTATTTACAAACAAATGGAAAGAATACTGACACACTCACTAAGCTAAAACGCACGGTAGAAGCGACGGCGCGATTAATCCGCCGCATAGCTAACCGCAGACAAGGGGTGAGGGAAAGAGATTTATGCCGACTAGTGCAGGCCTTTGCGCTAAGCAGGATACTCTATGCCACCCCTTATCTCAAATTTTCGAAAGCAGAAAAGGACAAATTGGATAGTATGATACGGCAGGCCTATAAGGCTGCGTTAGGACTCCCACTAAATGCCTCAACTGAAAGGCTTATGAGGTTAGGAATACATAACACCTACAATGAACTGAAAGAAGCCCATTTAATGGCTCAAACAGCGCGATTAGCCAATTCCAGAACTGGCAGGAGTATTCTTACCAGGCTCGGAATTAACTTTCAACCTACGAATAACGATGCTAAAGTAGATTTACCCCGCGACTATAGGACGGCCCTACTAATCAAACCACTCCCCAAAAACATGCACCCCTTACACCATGAGGGTAGAAGACAAGCAAGAGCCAAAGCCTTACATAACAAATACAGACAGTGCGCTGGAACACTTTATGTAGATGCGGCAGAATACAAAAATACCAATGCCTTTGCAATTGTGGTTGTGAACGAGAATGGTGACCACATCGTCTCGGCGACAATCAAAACGAAATCCTCTGAAACGGCAGAAGAGGCGGCTATAGCCCTCGCCCTAGCGCATACCCAAGGGAGCATCATCTTCAGCGATTCCAAAATGGGTATCAATAATTTCGCTAAAGGGCGAATTACAAACACCTCCCTTAGAATCCTTAACGCAACCAAATTCTCACCAAATTATTCCGAATTGATATGGGTCCCAGCCCATTCGGGGAATCCGGGGAACGAGGCAGCCCACAATAAAGCCCGAGGTTTCGTCGACCGGGCAGTGGATGAGTCTGGCTCCCTGAATTTCACGAAGGACTCCATGATCACATATCATGATCTCACCAATCATTTTAAACTAGAGAGGAGAATTTTCCCCCCTCCAGACAAAAGACTTACTAAAGAACAAGAGGTTACGTGGCGTCGTCTACAGACGAGATCGATACGCACCCCATCACTCTTCGCGCACATTTATCCAGATCTTTACAACCCAAACTGCAAACACTGTGGCCACCGTGCTACCTACGATCACATCCTGTGGGACTGCAAAATAGAGCCACCTCCGGGTGATCTAGTTACAGCTCCTTCTCTCGAGCGGTGGGAGACCGTGCTGGCTAGCTCTGACCCCAGAACGCAAGTTTTGGCGGTGGAGTGGGCTGACAAAGTCGTCGAGGGCTATGTACTCTCGACCACTTAACGCGACCTCTTGCCAAGCTCTTCCCGGCGAATAAAATGTTTTACAATCAAGAGACAGTCACTGCGCAACTTCTTTCCCTCAAATACAATTTTTGACTAGTGTGTACTGAGATATGTGAGACAGTTAATGCGTAATTTCCTTTCCTCAAACACAATTTTCATTTTCTTCATTACGGCCCCTCTTTCTTCTTTCACTCACACTTCCTCCCTTCCTGTTCGGTGCGCCTCAGCTGTCCACCGAGAGAGAGAGAGAGAAACAACTTTATTGCCATAGATTGGCGGGATTTAGGGCAGGTGGGCTTGGTGTGGCCCCCAGGCGCCCCAGGTGGGGGCGACTTCCTGGGCCCACGAAATGAGTGCCAGTTGGATGCTCTTGTCTGGCCTTTTGAGGAGTTCGTTCCATCCGTCTTCGGAGGGAGCTGGCAGTAAGGTTCGAGGGGGCGGATTTCCCGCGCAACCCCAGAGGATGTGAGCCTGGGTGGCGATTTCTCCTTGGTAACAATTTTGGCAGACGGGGTCGTATTCCCACCGAGATGACAGAGAATTACAGCCCCATTTCCTTTCCTTAAGCGTTGTGTTCAAAGGGCAAAGCATCGCGCCGAACGGGTGGTGGCGTTCCTTGGACTCCATGGCAGCGCTACAACACGCTGTCGCGTTCCACTCCTAAAGGCGAAGCTTAAGCGTCATTAACTGGCAGTTAATTAATGCACCAACAAAATGTGCAGGGAAAAATCGCGTAGCAGAATGCAGCACTCAGGCTTTCGCCTTTCACCACTTTAGCCGCTAAAGTTCCTCGTAATTATTGTATTCTATGGAAAGCCTCGTTTCTTTTGCATTCCCACGTGATATGATATAGGGTGGGTTTGGCCCCACACCATGGGTATATGTCCCTGTACTGATCCGAGTACATTTTGCTTAGTATATGTAAGTTCGCAAAGGTTCCCGTCTGCAGTTGCCGCCAGTATACTGCTTCTTGTTGATTTAAAAGGTGTTGTGGGGGAGGATACTTTGCCCTCATTCCACTGTAATAATTCAATACCTCCGATTACCTCGGGCTGCCCGGGAGAAATCCTCATGGGCCGCGTGTTGAAGCGCTTGGTTCGTGTGCTAGCGAACTACTTCGTCGGCCCTCTGGTTGCCCTCGATTCCGGTGTGTCCCGGTATCCAGAAAATAGTGTGTCTGACTGGTTATTTGGGATAGTCTGCGCGAAGGAGAATGCGAAGTGCTTTCCGACTGATTCTGCCGTTCATATACTAGTTACGGCATGCCTCTTTGGAGTCTGTGAGTATTACTAGGGGTCTGTTTGCGCGATATCCCTCCACGGCCGCTAGAGCAACAGCCATTTCTTCTCCTTCGGTTATAGTGCACTCATATGCCGATGCGGAAGTCATTTCCTTATAGTCCGAATTTATCACTATAGCTACGGCATTCTGCTCTATCTTCCCCCTTTTGTAGGGGTATTGCGCGGCGTCGGTGCATACCGTATTCGCCTTGCCTGCCAGATACTTTTCTACATATTTTGCTCGCGCGTTTCGCAATACTAGGTGGAGCCCCTTTTCTGGGGACCCATTTACAAGCAACGCTGCCCGAGTCCGTTTAACCAAGGACTTTGATCACTTGAGGTAAAGCAGTGAATTTTTTTTTGAACTAGTGGAGTCTAGTCCGTGCGCTTTTCACGCGGCCGTTCCGCTTCATATTCTTCACGGCTAAGAGAGAGTGTCAAAGGGACTTCAAGCGGGGCACTGCTCCTCCCGTGCCAAGGTTGAACTACTATTGAACCTAGTCTGACAGCGCTAGGTGTCGTGTATCGGGCAGTCAGACGGGGCTTGGCGTCTGAAGCGTCGAGTGCTTTCCGGACAACTTCGCTACTCGCTTTTACCGGAACACGCTAATCATTAAATTATTAACGCGAAACCATTAGAAGGCTATGATGACGCCGGGCGTCCCCGCAAAATGTGTCGCCGGAAGGTGGTCCCCTATGACGCCATCAGACATTTGAATGAAAACAAAATTGAATAACAGCAAAAAAAACTCAGGGGGCACTTTGACTGTGTAAAGTACGTAGAGGCGAAAGCGTTTTCCGCACCATTTTGCCTGTGGGGGCTGGTGGCGTCAGCACTAGATGACGTCACACTGAATTATTCACCAATTAATAACCAATGTCCAAATACCAATTAACTACTAATTAATAACTTTTAAGCTTCGCTTTTTAGAGTGGAATGCGACAGCATGTTGTAGCAATGCCAAGGGGTCCACGGAACGCCACTACAGTCCGCGCGATGCCTTGCGCCTTGAACGCAACGCTTTTTGAGGAAAGTAAATGACGCAGTTATTCTCTGTGATCTCGGTGGACACTTGATCCACACCTTACAGGAAGGGATAAAGTGGGAGTGAAAGAAGAAAGAGAAAGAGGGGCCGTAACGAAAATGAAAATTGTATTTGAGGAAGGGAAATTACGCAGTAGCTGTCTCTCATATCTCGGTGGACACCCGTCAAAAGTGTGACACCTCTGCTGACAGCCTTCTGTCGACAACGATGAGGGATAAAAGGCCTTATCCTTAAAACAAAATTGGGTTCTAGGTTGGAATCGAAACAGAGCTGCTGGCGTGCGTGATGACGTGACACAATAGGCCTATTTTCGTAGTGAGCCGTTTCGCGTGATCGCTCCGTCGACCATACTGCGCATTCGCGAGGAGCGCATGACGTCACTGCGCACAGCTCAGGGGGAAATCATGTAAGCCCCTTCTGGGTATACATAATCTCGAAAGAGAAGAAAGACCAATATTGCATAACGTGAGGAGGGATGCTGGTGGTGGAAAACGTTTATTTGGTTTAGTTTACAATATTCTTTTGCGGTTCGGGCCAGCTGACCACAAGATATTAAGCGAAGCATACTACTTTAGCTACCACTTCAGCCCTTCACCGTGGTTATGCGCCTCCAAATCACGTGATACATGACGTCACACCACGTGACACGATGACGTCACGACAGCAGAGAAACGGGGGCCCACCTCGCACCGTCGCTGTGGTTGTGCGCCTCCAAATCACGTGATACAAGACGTCACACCACGTGACACGATGACGTCACGACAGTGGAGAAACGGGGCTCCAACTTGTGCTGCCGCTGCGGTTGCACGCCGTGTGAATCACGTGGTATGGTGACGTCACACTCCCGCGCATTTCGAACGCGCGTTCACACTCGGTTTAGTTGAAACGCTCGCTCCACCGGGCAGGCGGACGCGGCTTCCGTGGCAATCCAGGCGCTCACCCAACGCGCGTCTCGGGGTTAGTCGGCGTTCCGCTGTAGCCATGCCGTTGTCTTCCCCCACGACGAAGGCTTCTAGTGGTTGTATTAAAATGACCAAGTATTCAACCAAGGAAAGCCATGTATTACCAAGCCTCGCCATCAATATGCTGCGCATCTGACCAGGGTTAACCAAGTTAAGCCTCAGCCATTTTTTTATCCCTCTGCGGTGAGTACCAAGAACATTTTATTGTGTAGAGTGCGGGCACTCAAGACAAGTACAGAGAGAACAGGCCTCAGAGAACAAGGGGGGCTCTCGCCACAAAGAAAACGAATTATGCCAGTAAATGGCACATGTGCCCACCTGTATGGTTTCGTCGCCCTTAAACTCGAACCACAGCTCGTGCGGCTTTTGCCGAACTTGTGATGTCTGCAGGCACAGTCCTTGGATTGTATACGTCGCAGCTGTCTATCCTTTCAAGCCGCAGCAAATGATGTGTCCTGCGTTCAAAACTTCTTCCCCTTCTATCAGACACCGAACCAGATTTTCTGAACCCCCGATGTGGGACATAATACATCCCAGAGTCAGTGGTCTTCTAAATAAAGACATGGGAACCCGGCGGAAGTGGACGGAAACACTATGCGATCCGATGCGACGTGCACGCTAACAGGCGGCGTCTACACGATCCCCTTAACGACAGCGATACTGAATCTCCAGTAGCGCCTCCGTAGGTGGTGAAGTTGCTAATGATGAACTTCGTCGGCAACACGGTTCCACTCGCCGTACCTCCAACCCTGTGAAGCGCCTCGCTGGACGCCGCGTTTGAGCGCGGAGCGATCGGACGCGTGGCACATCGGCTCCGTCGATTTTCGACTGGAAACGCGGCAATCTGATGTAATACCTATCAAACCTGTGCGACTGCATCTGTGAAGTCAGCAGGATCCTGGAGACACCGATCTGACCCAGGTACGCCCAATTTTCGGCCATTTCGAGCAACCCTCCGCATCACCACGTAGCGGTCGAGCTGGGCCTAACGGCTTCGGCTCCCCCGCCGCTGGCTGCGGAGACGCCCGCCAGTCAACCGCTCAACATGGCTCTGCCTGAACAACGCCGATACGATCCCACGACTCTGTCGTGGTCGTCTGTCCCTGCAAGCCAGCTAGAGGATGGCCCATCCACCATTTCGGCGCAGCAAGCTGCCCTTTTTCAAGTCGTTGAAAGCCGGCGCCGCCGCCGGCAGAACGCACGAGGAGCTGCAACGCCCAAGACTCCTCTCGACAAATCAGCAACGGGAGACGCTCGCGCTCCGTCTTCTAAATGTCCACAAAAGTCATTTTCACCAGTCTCCAAGTGGACGCCGAAGCCGACGGTCAGGATGAACCCTGACGATTACGTGATCGTGCTGCGGCCACGCTGTACGGTCGCCTTCAAAACAGCATTCCAGCAAGGTGAGCTCGGCGCTGCCATTTCGGAACTCATCGGCAGACAGCATATGAATGCGATTACAATTTCTCCCAATTGGGAGCAAAACATTATCGTCTGTGGCAGGCAGAACCCCGAGGTAGCTCAAAAGCTTCTGACGGACATCCAAATTACAACCAGCAAAGGATCGCTCCCGCTTCACGGACTCCTCAAGCTCACCGGTGATGTGTGTCGTGGTGTGATTTCTGTGCATAACCTTGAAACCAGCGAATCATTGAAACATAGTGTGCAGTGGCGCGGTGGTGAATTAGTCCATGTGCGCAAGCTGGGAAAATCGAATGTAGCTGTGCTGACTTTCGAGGCACGCAGCGTTCCGCGTTACGTCCATTACAATGCAGAACTGACTCCCGTCAAGGAGTATAAAAAAACGGTGCCAGCGTGCTACCGTTGCGGCACACTGGGGCACCGGGTGGACAACTGTCCCACCTCGGTCAAGGTAAGATGCGGCCTTTGTAGTCAAAACGTGGGGCTTGGTACTGAGGGGATGGCCCCCCACGTCTGCAATCCTATGTGCTTAATCTGCGGGGGCCCGCACCTCACCAGTTCCCGCGAATGCACCGCCAAATTCATCAAGCTGCCGCAGCCAGGTCCCAGGACGCCATCCAAGGGAGCCAATTCCGGCGCTACACGGGGAGGGCGGCAGCAAAACAACCAGTAGACGCCACGACGTGGCGTGATGCCTCCCCCAGGCAAGACAGCAACGGTAACGCCACCACCCGGAGCAGCGGAGTTCCCAGCTCTCAACGCTTCATCTGGCGGCGCCGCCTGCAACCAACCCAAGGTAGGCAGCTGGGCGAGGGTCGCCTCCTCTCCTTCCCCTCCTCCCTCCTCCCCCACCAGCACCGCCGAGACGCAGGAACTCAAGCGCGAGCTCGCCCTCTTGCGAGCTCAAAACGAAAAACTAGCCAGCCAGCTTAACTCGCTCAAAGCCAAATTCCCTACTCCGCCCGCGTCGAGCGACGAGGAAGAAAATATCACAGACAGGGAGATTCCTACTCCTGTGGAGAGTCGTGCCGCGGCCCTGGAGAGCCGGGTGACCGCAATTGAAACACAATTGGCTGACCTCCCCAAAATAATCCACGATACCATTGGGCGTCAGGTGGAGAGTGTCATCGCACAGGTGACACAAGCCGTAACTCACATTATCCAAAAATGGATAAAAGACAATCCGCGCGTCCTTAAACGCGTAGGGCCCATCAGGGACGCTAACCGCCCCTCAAAATTCAACACAGTTATTCCCGATGAGTTTGACTTCTCGGAAGACTCCTCCACGTCTGCGCCGGGCACTAGCGGACTGGGGAGTCTCAAGAACGTAACCCCACCCTCCGCCTCCGACTATGGCCCCCAACCCTAAGTCGCGAGCAAGAGCAACTAAGCCGCTTACAATAACGCAGTGGAACTGCCGAGGTCTCAAGAAGCGCACGAAGCGGACTCATCTCCGCCTCTATCTTGAGACCTTTGAGTTTCTCGTCGCCGTGGTTGCCATTCAGGAACCCGGCGCCGGTGCCAAACTCACAAACTACGCTACATTTCAACGCAACCCGCAGACATGTATACTTGTTCACAAGCAGTATACTGCGCAGGAGGTCACGCTCCCCACAACACCGCCTTTCCCATACACGATGGTGTCCGTGCTGCCCCTAAAGCGGTCTGACCCACCTGTACACATTCTAAACATTTACTGCCCACCTAAACTTAAGAACGTCACGTTCAATGAAATTTGCACCCAAGCAATGCAGGTGGCGGGAAGGGATCCCCTTCTGATCGTCGGCGACTTCAACGCCCCGAGCAGGCTATGGGGGTACCCCCGGGAGGACAGACGTGGGCGGAAGCTTGCGGAACTTTTTTCCAGACTTGGACTTAGATTACACACTGATCCCGCCAACCCAACACGTGTCGGCAATTCGATTCGACGAGATACTTGCCCGGACCTCACATTTACACGCAACATACGCAATGCCGACTGGCTGAATACAGAGGACACTCTGGGTAGTGATCACTGTATAATCAACACAACCATTTACATGCGTCCCCTGAAACGCCCACTAACACAAGCTTGTGTACCGGACTGGACGACATTCCGCACATCTCTACCTTTCGTAGATCCCCTCCAGTCGGGATACGACGCATGGTCCAAATCGCTCACGTCTACACTCACGCAACACGAAAAGCAGATACAGCTCACAGAAACACAAATGGACGTGGACAACCACTTGCTCCACCTTTGGGAGGCCCGCCGCAGCCTCACCAAACGATGGAAGAAACAGAAACATAACAGACGCCTAAAGAATCGCATCCTCGAACTCACACAACAGGCAGCGGAATATGCTACTCAGCTAGCCGACACTATCTGGGTGGACCGGTGCAACGGGGCTGCGCGCCAGATGTCTGGCCGCAACACGTGGCGCCTATTCCGCGCTCTCATCGATCCAATACAAACACGCACGGGAACCCAACGCGACTTACATAGGGCATTGCACAACTTTACAGGAACGACAACACAGCTAGCGCACACGCTCAGGGATCGATGCCTTTACACCACTAAGAACCCCCGGCAGGCGGCGTACTCGTATGCAGGTGAAGAGAACACGGAGCTGGACAAGCCGTTCCAGCTGCACGACCTCCGGGCGGCCTTAAGCAAGATGAAGCGGGGCACTGCACCTGGGCGCGACAAGGTTACGGTCAAGCTTTTGGCCAACCTTCCCGACGCAGCCTACGCCGCGCTCCTCAAATACATCAATAGCATTTGGGACGGAGAGACTCCTCTCCCTCTCGATTGGTAATCGGCTCTCGTGACCTTCATTCCGAAGGCCGGCAAACCTATCGATGTGGAGAACCTTCGCCCCATCTCTCTGAAGTCTGGTGTCGGCAAGCTGATGGAGACGATGGTGCGCGACAGACTCTCCGATTTTCTCGAAACACAGCACATTTTCGCGGACACTATGTTCGGTTTTCGTCCTCACAAGTCAGCACAGGATATACTTCTGCAGCTCCACCACGACATTTTAGATCCTGTCGAATGTCCCCACAACGACAAGGTGGTCCTGGCCTTGGATCTTAAAGGCGCATTCGACAACGTCAAACATGAAGTAATCCTGGACCACCTCAGTAACACCAACTGTGGCCACAAAACATTCCATTACATAAGTCAATTTCTTACAGACCGTCAAGCCTATATACGCATACAAGAAGCGGAACACGGGCCATACACCATCGGCTCGAGGGGAACACCTCAAGGCGCGGTCCTGTCTCCGCTGCTCTTCAATTTGGCAATGCTTCGCCTTCCCTCCAAATTGTCTTCTCTGCCCGGGATACATCACGCTCTTTATGCGGATGACATTACAATCTGGGCCACGAGAGGCAACCTGGGCCACATGGAGTCCTGACTGCATGCAGCGGCGACCCTAGTCGACGACTACGCGGCCTACTGCGGACTCCAGTGCGCCCCAGCTAAATCAGAATTTGTGCACTTACGTCCCTCCCCTCGGGACACAACTCCGCTTCGCATCAGTCTCCCCTCGGGACCGATCCGGGAGGCCAAAGAGATCCGCGTCCTTGGCCTCTTCATACACCACCAACGCAGAGTCGACACCACCATAGCCAAACTTCGCACGGTGGGAGACCAGGTGGGCCGAATCGTCCGCCGGGTCCCCAACAAGCGGGGCGGATTACGAAGCAAGGATGCACTGCGGCTTGCCCATGCTTTCGTAAAGAGTAGAATCCTCTACTCAACTCCCTACTTGCACCTGCGCAAACACGATGATGACCAACTGGAAGTCATCCTGCGGAAAGTCATCAAGCGGGCTCTCGATCTTCCGGTCACCACGTCCAACCAGAGGCTTCTGGCCTTGGGCGTGGTGAACACATTTCGGGAGCTTCGAGAGGCCCACTTAGTCAACCAATACACGCGTCTTGCACAGACCACGTCCGGTCGCCGCCTCTTGGACCGGCTACACATCAAACACGACTACCACATTGAGGAAAGGGAGAGAGTGCCAGAACACTGGAGACGCGCCCTCCGGGTCCGACCCCTTCCCCGCAACATGTCCAGAGAAGACCATAGCGGTCGTCGCCAGGCGCGCGCGGAAGCGTTGGCGCGATACTATGGTAACCAAGAACATGTGTATTACGTAGACGTTGCCGGCCCACACCACGGGGGGTGGTACACGGCCGTAGTCGTACACAACACAAACACAGTTAACGGGCTCACTTTCAAAGCCTACAGCGCAACACACGCGGAAGAGATTGCCATTGCTCTGGCTCTCACGAATCCCAAGTCAAAACACATTATAACCGACTCGCGAGGGGCCTGTCGGAACTACGAGTTGGGCTGGGCTCCCCCGCTTGCCTGGCGCATACTGGAATATAGCTGTCGATCTGAAGATCCAACTCCACGCAACCTGATTTGGGCCCCCGGTCACCAGGGACTCCAGGGAAACGAACAGGCCGATCAGGCCGCCCGCGCACTCTCTCCCCGGGCTATCTCCCTGTCCTTGGAAGGGTACTCCCAATCAGACAATCTGGCCATTACATTCAAACAAATCACCGATTACTACAAGGAGGAGCACCGGCGCTACCCGGCCCCTTGTAAGGGTCTGGATCGCGTTGACGAGCGCCTCCTCATCAAAATTCTCACTAACACTGTACTGTGCCCGGCGGTGCTTATACATTTCAATACATCCTTTGATGGCACGTGCCAGTTCTGTGGGGAGGTGTCTGACACCTTCCACATGGTTTGGACGTGTCAATCTAACCCATCTATCCCCCCCAACCCCAACCCCACCAGAGAGGACTGGGAGGCGGCCCTGCTCGACTGTGAAGACCTGAAGAGCCAAAAGGCCTTGGTTCAACGGACGCGGGCGGCGTTGCTTGCCAATGGGGCCCCGGAATAGGGGCTCCACCTAGTACTGTGAGGGGAAAGGGCCAATAGGGTCCTACCCCAATCACCTTTCTGTAAAAAATTTAATTGCTTATAAATGTTTTTCGCCACCACCACCTCGCTGGTTTGTCGTTTGGTGGCCTCGACCAGTCGTCATTGCTAACTGAACGGAAGGATCTCATTCGTGAAATGTTTGCCTGCCAACTATCGCTCTTGCCGTATATCTCCCAGCCCTCACATCCAGTTTCTTCGTCAATCTCCCGAGTTATCCAAGAGCAGATCACAGAGGCGATTCCCCCTACTTTACCTGTCACGGAGGTGAACGCATCGCTCACGTCCGCAGAGGCACTTCCTCTACATGCTTGACAGGCGAAGTAGGAGCTATTCTGCTAGAATAGTTTCCTAGGTGGTCGTTCTTGATGGCACGCTTTTTACCGTGGCAGTAAGCGACTAATGTTGATCATTTAGTTTGGAATGGCACGCATTCGAAATGTCAGACACAAGGAGCTCATTCGGGCGGAGAAATACTGACTCCTTAGCCTCAAATTTGTGGCAGACAGACCGATGAATTTAGGTGTTCTCAGCAACATCGCCATTTCCTTCTGACTAGCAAGCACTTCGGCGAACAAGTGAAAAACACAAAGCAAGGCCGTTGTATCGTTGTTGCTGCTGCTGCAGCGGTCCCCGTGTGAATAGGGGCCAATTATCACTGGAGCATGGAAGCATTTCTTACTACCTTCAGGTAACGTTGTTTGTTCTTTTGCAGGCCGGGATTAGTTTCGGCGTCGCTACTGAGACTCTTAAGACTGCGCTAATTCAGAGTGCGAGGAAACAAACGCAAAAGCCCGACGTTGGCAGTGTTGGCAAGCAAGAAGCAGTAAACAACGGTCATCTGATAGAATGCAGTCTACTTACATTCTCTAGGTAACACAACGATGCGGCAAAAGTAACAGAGCATGCTGTGCATTCTATCCTTTTCACGCATTAACGCAGTGAAAATGGGAGCGTTTTTATGTAAAGGCATGCAGCGAACGCGGGTGCCCTTCCTTATGAACAATTAGCGTTCCTGAAGACGTGATTGCAGTTACAACGGAATAGCGTGTTCAGTACACATATGGCTGCGCCTGTGCTTGAGCAAAAACAGCCACTTGGTGACCATGATGCAAGCGCTGCAGCCAACTCGCCTCTTGAAGGGAGGCACTAGTGGTACAACCCTTGTATTCACTGATATTGACGTCACGTGGCAGGGCTTCTCTGTAAGAAGGCGGCAAGAAATGTGGCAGTAGAAGCATGCGGATTCCGCTGCAAGGAACGAGAGATTCATGGGCATATAATGACTGCATACCAAGCGCTTGATCTGGCAGTTTCTCGACTGTCCCCTGCCAGTCAAAAGTGGATCAAGTAGGCAAGATTTGATGAACTCTCGCATTCTTGCCGAGAACACGATCCGGACAGCCGCCGAAGGCCTGCACAAGAAACAAACAGTTGATAACCATGGTGCCATCGCGGCTGCCAGTTCTTCCACTCCTCCCTATTTACGCAATGGAACCCGGCATTCACAGCTCAGACGACTCACTCGTACGAGCGCGGGAAGGGCCCTCCTATACAGACTAAAGATGTGCGAACAGCTCCCAGAGAGAGACTCGAAAACGCAGTTACCCACGCACATCAAGAAAGCTCTTTTGATCAAACCCTTACCCAAGAACATGCACCCCACGCACCACGAAGGCCGACGAAAAGCGAGGGCTCGCGCACTACACACCAAATACAGCCGACACGACAACGTGGCGTACGTGGACGCAGCGGAGTACCGACAAACCCCGAGAAAAGCGTTTGCAGTGGTCGCGGTGAACGGGAACGGCGCCCCGTTGGCGGCCGCGTCGATAGAAACCACCTCCTCCGAGACGGCGGAGGAAGCGGCAATAGCCTTAGCTATAGCGAACACGCGTGCTGATATTATATTCAGCGACTCCAAAACAACCATTCGCAATTTCGCGAGGGGCCGTATCACATCTACCTCACTCCGCATCCTTCAAAATACCCGCCTTCCGATTAGAGAAGTTGAATTGATCTGGGTCCCGGCCCACTCGTCTAATCCGGCGAACGAGGCGGCTCACGCGCAAGCCCGAGGTTTCGTCGACCGGGCAGTGAGCGCGCCCTCCGACCCGAATTTCACGACGGACGGGTTAATCTCATTTCATGACATCACCCATCACTTTAGGCTGGAGAGGCGCGCATATCCCCCTCCCCACAAGTCGTTAACAAAAGCGCAGGAAGTCACCTGGCGCCGTCTTCAAACACGCTCACTTCTCAATCCGGCTCTGCTTGCCCTCATGTACCCTGGCCAGTACGATCCAAAGTGCCATAAATGTGGTGAAAGGGCCACCTACGACCACATTCTGTGGAATTGCGCAGATGATCCGCCTCCGGCGGAGTTGATACAGCTCCCTTCTCCCGAGCGGTGGTAGGCCGTGCTGGTCAGCTCGGACCCCAAGATCCAAGTGCGGGCAATCGAGCGGGCCAACGAGGTAGCCGCTAGCCATGGGCTAGCGGCCATCTAGTACGTGCCTCCGCAACCTGCTCTCGACGCAATAAATGTTTTACAATCCAATCCGGCATGTCAGCTTTCAATCAAAAAAAAATAGAAAACTACAGTAAACAAGAACTAAGGTACGCCTGCGTGCTGAAGCGCGTGTAAAGAATCGTGTCTGGAGTGGGCATTTCAGGGAGAAAGATTCCTAAATATGGTTGGCGCTGGTACACCTTCGGAGAGCTGCGGGTATAGAGACAGGGTACCAATCACGGGGGATCTAACTAGAAGGCGAGCGCAGGGGCTGCGATTGTCCATTCTAGGTAGAGAAGTTTTACGTTAGAAGAAGTTAATGTCCCATATTTATCTCGGCACAAAGTTCGAAAATTAGTAATGTATGCTAAATCATACCTCTCTACCCCCCACCCCTCTTCAACACACACAATTTCGCTGCTTTACTGTTGCTAATTACGCTGATATACGGTCGCTATTTTCCTTTCATGCACTGCCGCTGTGTAGGTTTATGTCTATTTTTGTTTGTGATCTCTTTCACGCACATTGGAATTCGGTTCATTGTAATGTAATGTAATGTCGGTCGATCGTTGCCACGCCACATTTCTTCGCCAGATTAACAACGTTATGCGTCCCACCTGCTGCACCTCTGGGTCAAAAGACACCTCGCGGTCAGAAGTCAAAACAGCAGCAGCGATGTGCCCTCCCACCGAGGTGTTCCTGGTCTGCTAGGAGCACCCGATGTCCAGAACACTATCCGGAGCACGGTGGTGGTGGTGGTGAAAAACTTTAATATGCAAACAGAGTTTGAGGGTCAAAAAACCTTGCTACATGGTCGGTATCCTTAGTCCGGGACACCGCACGACGAGGCCCCGTCTCGCGCCAGCTTTACTAGAGCCCTTTGAGACTCCAATGTGGAGCAGTTGAGGAGGGCAGTCTCCCATGCCTCTCGGGTGGGGGTGGGGGGAAGAGGGAAGGTGAGGATTCTGAGTACATGCCACACTATGTGAAAGATGTCGCAGATCGCTCCACAGTGCGGGCAGCGCCCATCTGTGTTCGGATCGAAGTGTTTTGCTATGGCAGGCCAGAGAAGAGTTCCTGTCTCAGCCGCCGCAGAGTTCGCTCCTCCGCCTTACTCCGCCCCTTGGCAGGTACTGGGTAGAGACATCGGCCATACCATGCTCAATACGCCGGTTCTCGTCCGGAGCATGGAGGCTTCATCTTTGGTGCTGCCGTGTTATTTTGTGCTCCTCTGCCCCCCCGTAGCCCGTCATGCCACGCGCTTTCTTCTTCTTCAGCCTCTTTATAACGGCGCACACCTACACGGGGTATTGGCCAAGGTGTAGTGGCATAAATAAGGAAATTTCCATAGGATGACGACAAAATATCGGAGCCAAACGTGAATTTTGAAAAATGGATCCAAGAAAAACGACAGAAAAAAATTTTAAGTTAAATAACAAAGAACATTGTAGTGAGAAAAAAAGAAAAACTCCAAGACTTTTAAAGGAGTTAGCAAATCAACCTGCCAGTTGCAATTACGTAATCATGGAGATTTCCACAAATTTAACCCAATGCAAATCCTTTGGCGCTCGCACCGAACGATAATAACACTGGCAGAGATAACGGGAGCCCTAAACTGTAGAGAGGGACCACCAGGTAAATTTTTCTCTGAAGTGCGAACTTTGGACAGTAGAGAAGGAAATGGTCCACAGAATCATCGTCCCCGCATGAGTCACATTGGTTTGTCGGTGACCTTTCATACCCTGCACGTCTTTCTCTTCATTGAGTCCTGCACCTTTTGCCGCGTCATTATTCCGGTTATTCTCGTCATCTTCTTCTCTGACCTCCATACCGTTTCCCGCCCATCCTTTTTGTCATTCCGTTCACCAACTTCGTCGTCGACCACTAAAAGCCTCTTTCCTCGAGAGTTATCTCAAATAAAATTGTTGTTTTCCCAACGTCTCGAAGACGCCTCGACGTAGCGACGTTGGGAAAACAACAATTTTATTTGAGATAACTCTCGAGGAAAGAGGCTTTTAGTTTTTCCCAACGTCTCGAAGACGCCTGGACGTAGCGGCCGCCGCGGTGGCTCAGTGGCTATGGTGCTCGGCTGCTGACCCAAAAGAAGCGGGTTCGATCCCGGCCGCGGCGGCTAGAATTTCTTTGGAGGAGAAATTCTAGAGGCCCGTGTACTGTGCGATGTCAGTGCACGTTAAAGAACCTCAGGTGGTCGAAATTTCCGGAGCCCTTCACTACGGCGTCTCTCATAGCATTAGTCGCTTTGGGACGTTAAACCCCACAAAACCAACAAAACCAACTAGCCTCGACGTAGCGTTCTTAAACGGATGCTGTTGTTGGCTGCTGAAGAGACACGTACGTACCTCAGCTGTTCGCAGGTACTGCTTCGCTACCAGACACGTACCAGGGCAAAAAAACACGAGCAGAGAAGAGACATGGACAACACGAGCGCTTACTTCCAAGTTCATTGACACACAAGCACAATTATATACACCTTGCTGCATGACGTCAAACTGATAGCCCTGCCGACATCACGTAGCCGCTCCCAAAATCATTATTTCCTTATTAGTCAGTGTGACAGATGGTGCGCTGACGCAGGATGGACAGGCTTCTCTAATGAAATCTGCCACTATTATCTCTCTCACATCCTGACAACTATGTTTGGCCACAATCTTGCATACGCGGAAGACAGGTTCACATAGTTTCTTATTCTTTTCAGCACAATCATGACAATGTTCAGGAAGATTACCGTCTTTATAATTGCCTACCTTCCACCTGTGTTCCAGTAATGTTTCATTCAGACATCGGCCAGTTTGAACGATGTACCTATAGCCACACAATAGAGGAATTTCATAAACCACACCAGAAATACATGCTACCAAAGGATCCCGGTACTTGATACCGCATGGTTCTTTAGGCTTTTGAAAGGGATTAGTCAACTTGACTAGTTTTTCCAACTTCTCTGGCGCCGAGAACACTACTCCGACGTCACTGCGTTTCGCAATCTTCTTTAGGCGATGCGAGGTGGTTTTGTGCAAGTAGGGGATGACTACCGTTCTGTTTCCATTTTCTTCGATCTGATTCTTGTAGTTTCTATATACGGTTTTCAACATTCCTTCAGATACGGATACAATGAGGCTTGTGGGATACCCAGCTGACTGAAGACGCGTCACTTGCTTTTCGAAACCATGGCTCAGTGAATGGCAACACGACTTTTTCAGTGCATTAGTTAGGCATTGCTTAGCAATTGTTCTCTTAACAAGTTTTGTATGAGATTAATGCAACGGTAGGAGGGGTTTATTAGCTCTTCGATGGTACTCCCAACACGTAGAATTCTCAGTGAGAATTTGCTTGAAATCTAAAAACTTCAAAATATCATCACTTGGAATTTCATGCGTCAGTACTAAAGGATTAAAACACTCACCAAAAAGGGTTAAAAGCTGATTGACAGTGGTCGGAAAACCACAGGTAGCGGGAACAAATTTCATGGGGTAAGGTGTGTTTTGCATAACAGCAGTGTCTATTACCACGCTGCTGAGCATAGCTACTCGTCCTCGGCTCTGGACGTGGAACAGGACGCGCTCAGCTTTCAGCTTGTCCTAGCTGACACCTCCATCGGTGAGTACTACGATAGGTAGTCGAAAAACCTTTACTGGCTGAAGATCGGCGGTGAGTCTCGCATTATTTGGTTTCGCGCCGCGTTCGCTGCTCTAGGTGTTTTCCTCACGGGGCTGGTTGTATGCAAAGTAAACCACAAACTGTTCCACTCGATGCGCGTGGATCGCTAACGGACAAGCGCTTGTTCACCGCGACATGCCTAACCGGGTATTAGTTCACTCCCTGCGGTCGGAGAAAAACTAGCATCTCGCCGCACATCACAATGAGCTTCCATATTAACCAGGGTTCTGAAAAGAGGCGTGTGCGGAGAAGCTAACGGCAGCAGCTGAGTGTCAGCTAAGGAGTAAATGAATCGCGGTGAACAACATGTCTGAAATCATAAATGAGGGAACGTAAATGGGCAATGAAATTTCATTAAATTGTACAGAACTGGACATATTTTATCGATTGAAAAGATTTCAGAATTTCTAAATTAAAAAAATGCACTTGCTCTTAGAAACGCCTTCTTTACCACCGCTTTTTTAATTGAATGCGATGGGCTGCAATGGCTTTCAGTGGTGAAGCCATCTTTTATGGCTGCTTTCATTTCTTCGCAGAAATTGTGTTTCTACATTTTTAAACTACTCAAAGAACTTACAGCACGCGCCTCCAAACATCTGTATGTATAACGCAAGGGTGTACTGCCTGCGAAGTTAAATCAGCGGAAGAAACATTCTTGAAAGAATTTATTGATACAGTGCGTGGGGATTTGTTATGAAGAAATGAATGTTGGGGGAACTATCACTTCTCGGTGGACACCACAGCCGCACCGCGAAAAAAGCGGAAAGGTGGGAGTGAAAGAAAGAGAAAAAGTGGCGTCGTGATGGAGGGCGCCAGAATACTTTCGACCATCTGGAGATCCTTAACGTGTACTGACATCACTCACTCTCTCACATTTGTAACAATAAATATTGAAATGTGAGAGACTGTGGGGAGAAAAAATTAGCGCGAAAAAATTACCCCTCACGTTTCTAACCCTTTATTGCAATTAAAATTCCTGTGTTTTCAGCGGGGGTGTAGCTCAGAGGCAGAGCGCTCGCTTTGCATGCGAGAAGTTCCGGGTTCGACCCCCGGCTCCTCCACTGTTGCGCTGAATTTTTTTCAATGGTTAATTGGTTTTAAGGCATTATTTTTTTTTAAACATTTTTCTTCCAAACGTCGGTTAGCCGGTGGGCTAGCATTGGCAGACAAGCGAAGTTTTCTGGTAATGAGACAGTTTGCTAGAAATACGGGTAGCCTGTCAGTGTCACGCGGCTGAGACCGCACGAAGCTCGACATCAAGATGTGATAACAGCTCGTTGCACCATGTGAACATTGTCATTTAAGTTACATGCAAAGAGATTGCGGAGATTGTCGTAATCTCCTTCATGCTCATCGTCACCATTACGTGCACAATAAGCGCACGCACCGTCGGGACCACGACAGCGTGACATTGAATGCCTGGCAATAATTGCGTTCAATGGCTTTTGTCGACCACAGTTGAGGTGAGTGCATACTCTGCATTTGTTGCTGCTGTCCGTCGCCTGGTAATGTGGACCAAGTTTCTTGTTGAAAGTCGCTACACGCAAGACGTGCCTGCGCTTGCACTGGAACTGTGGGTAGTAGCCTAATGAATTTTATAACAGGCACAAACTGAAGCCGCCGGGATACAAGAGATCATGGCCAGCATCTGACGCGACTACCCCGTGCGGCCGGTTCTCTCCTGATCCTCCTCCCTCAACTGAGGGTATAGGATAGGATAGGGGAGGTCTGGATGAGGTAGTCTCATTCTGTTGGACAATAAATGTTTTTCACTCACTCACTGCATCATCTTAAGCGCCTACATCCAGCCATGATGACGAAGTAGTGGAGATGTTTGTAGAGAGTTGGCCATCAGTGATGTAAAAGCGCAGTTCAATGTCCTGATAGGAGACTAAATATTTAACCACCAAGGAAGTAAACAAGCAGCCGAGAGACCAGGCCGTAGAAGGAATGTGGCTCAGGTTGCGAGAATGACAGGGAGGGGCGTTGTTAGTCGAGTTCGACTTAACATTAAGCCTAAGGTTCATGAAAACTTCCTTCCGTGAACAGCAGAGCCGGAAGTTGATAAACGCGCATGGTTAGTGCAAAGATAAAGCAGACTGCATACTGCCACGAGGCATCGGAAATGTGCAAGGAGCCGCAGAGCTGGTGGTGGTCAAAAACATCGATTATTTATTGAATGGCTGAGGAGGCGACAGGGTTGTGGCCCTATTGGCCCCCTCCCATAAGAATACTAGGTGGAGACCTTTTTCCGGGGCCTCATTGAGCGTGTCACATATTTCTGTGGACAGCCGTCACAAGCTTGACACCTCTGCTGACAATCTTCTGCTGATAGCCTTCTATGGACAACGATGAGGAATTAATTCAGTTGCCTTAAAACAAAATTGGGTTCTAGGTTGGAATCGAACCCGAACCGCCGGCGTGCGTGATGGCGCGACACAAAAGGGCTATTTTCGTAGTGTGAGCTACATCGGCAGCAGTCTCGCGGTTTCGCGTGCTCCCTCTGTCGACCACACAGCGCATGCGCGAGGAGCGAGTGACGTCACTGCGAACAGCTGGCGCGCCTCGCCGCGCGCGTCCCCCGTAGCTACTGCTCTCCCCGGCACAGAGCCACTTCACGTCACTGCTCACGCTACGTATATCCTGGGATAGGAGAGCTAAACCGCTGCCAACTTTTGAAGCAAAAAGCCTCATTATACTAGTCAACACCTATCCTAGCGTGGGCCCCGTCGTCACAAAAAGCCACAGGTGCGCATGAGCGAACTGCGCGATGTCACGGTGGACACCCGAACCGCGCTATAAGGGAAGGAAAATGAAAATAAGAATGGTTCTAAGGAAAGGAAACGACGCCTGTCTCTCTCATATCTCGGCGGATACCTTGAACCGCGCCGTAAGGGCCTTAAGGAAAACAAAATGAAATGAAATTTGGTTTTAAGGAAAGGAAATGTCTGTCTCTCATATCTTGCTGTACATCCGAAAGTAGTGCCGTCACACGCTGCACAAATAAAATTAAAGAAAAGACAAGCAGTGCGCGAGGAACCTCTTACATCTAGGTGGACACCCGACCGCGCGGTAAGGAAAGGAAAATGAAAAGAGAATTGGTGTTAAGGAAAGCAAACGGCTCTTGCCTCTCTCATATCTCGGTGGATACCCGAACCGCGCCGTAAGGGCCTTAAAGAAAGTTAATTGAAATGAAAATTGCTTTTAAGGCTAGCAAATGCCTGCCTTTCTTGGTGTGCACCCGAGAGAATTGCAGGTCACAGTACATGTATCTAAAGCAACCTTCTAAGACAGCACCGTATTCACTACACTCGCGGCTCCTCCTCCGCCTTGCCGCAGCTTTTCTCTTCGAGATATCCACGCTTAACCTTAGCTAAGCCACAGACAATTTTTTTTTTTACGCCGCAGCTCTTTGGCACCCGTTTCTGTGTATCGCGGCGTCGCCGTCGCCGTTGTCCGTTGTAACCAGCAGCGGACACCCGTTAATCTGCGAAACCAACGGAGCGCGAGCATGGAACGCAGAGGCCAAAATTGGTAAATTGGTTTTTGAGGAAAGCAACTGCGCAGTATCTGTCTCTCACAGCCGCGAAACCAATGGAGTGGGAGCTTGGAAATCAGAACGTAAAATTGGTGACTTGGTTTTTGAGGAAATGAAATGGGCTTTATCTTTCTCACACATCTCGGCGGACACCTGAACCAGAGAGAAGGCGCATAACAGACGCATGTCTGCCTTCTCGATACAGTGGACACCCCAATCGTGCTTTAAGCTACGGGGCGGGTGGTAGTGACAGAGGAGCGCTGCATGCGTTGGCATTGACAACGTTGTCCCAGAAACGCGGCGCTGAAGCTATAGGCCGTAGGCGTTCGATGTGTTCATTGGCGTTGACAACGCTTTACGCTCCGATCAATTTAAGGAACGGAAGTGCGCATAACTGGCTGATGTCTATCTGTTCTCGCTTCGGCGAGCGCGGCTTCGGCCGCTTATGTTTTTTTTCGGCAGCGTCCGCTCCGGCGGGCGCAGGTGTTGGTGCGACGCGCGTCTTTTCTTTCCTTTTTCTCTTTGCTCTATCTTTTAACTCTCATCTAAAGCCACCACCGCACGTGGCAGCGGTGGTGGCTTGGCTCGAGCCAGTCGGCAGGCCCGTGCGATTTCTTTTTCATCCTCTCAGTCACAACAACACAACACAATACTGGCTCCATGGGTCAGTGGAGGCCTGAATGGCACATGGGGTGATGACACAGATACATGGGCTGCATGTGTGAGCGCTGGCAACGGTGAGACAACTCTCGCGATCAATCATTACCTGCTACCTGCCAGGGTGGCAGGGTGGATGGTGACTTTAATGTAGCTATAAAGACAAACAGGAATTTCTCACTACTTATGCGGCAGAACACCCCGTTCCTCTCGCTCGTAATGCCTCCCACGGCTGTGAAAACCTCGCGAAATAGCTGCACAGACCTCGTCTTTGAGAATCAGGCATTGGTGCAGCAAGTCGAGCATATATCTATCTATTTCTCCGACCACAAAGCTTCTTTAATGACAATGAAACACTGTTAGTGGAGTGTTTCTTGAATAAGGAGTAGGTGTGAAAAAATTGCCAAGCCGCCGCGGTGGCTCAGCGGTTATGGTGCTCAGCTGCTGACCCGAAAGACGCGGGTTCGATCCCGGCCGCGGCGGTTGAATTTCTTTGGAGGAGAAATTCTAGAGGCCCGTGTACTGTGCGATGTCAGTGCACGTTAAAGAACCCCAGGTGGTCGAAATTTCCGGAGCCCTCCACTACGGCGTCTCTCATAGCCTTAGTCGCTTTGGGACGTTAAACCCCATAAAAACCAAACCATAAAAACCAAACCAAAAAATTGCCTACGATTACGTTACATCCTGATGCGAAATTTGAGCGCAGCTCATCAGCTGTTTGCGCTTTTCGATAGATTGAGGCAAAGAATACGAGGAAGATGTGTATGTACAATTACAGACTTGTTATTTTTCACACATATTCTTTCTTCAAGAAACACTCCACTAACAGTTCTTGATTGTCATGAAGGAAGCTTTGTGGACCGAAAAATGTATGGATATATGCTCGACTTGCTGTACCAATGCCTGGTTCTCAAAGACGAGGTCTACGCTAGTATTTTGCGAGGTTGTCAGAGCTGTGGGAGCCGTTACGAGCGAGAGTAACGGTATGTTCTCCCGCATAGGTGGTAAGAAATTCTCGCTTGCCTTTATATCTAGATTAAAGTCCCCTCCCAGTCTGCCGCCCTGGCAGGTGGCAGCCTTTCCGGCACAACGTTTTCGATGCAAATGCATGCAACGCACATCTGTTACTACCGCCACGTAGCTTAAAGCACGATAGAGGTGTCTGCTCTTCCAAGAGGGCAGTTGTGCGCTTTCCCTCTGGTTCAGGTGTCCACCGAGTTGTATGGGACAGACACTGCGCATTTCCTTTCCTCAAAAACCAAGTTACAAATTTTACCCTCTGCTTTCCAAGCCCCGCTCTATTCGTTTCGCCGCTGTGCGAAACAGATACTGCGGATTTCCTTTTCTCAAAATTTGTTCACTCAAGCTTAAACGGCGACTGGGGTGGTCAACGCCCTTCTTTTAGAGGCTCGATCTGCGTCTGTCTGTTCTACACACAGTGTCGACATACACACAGTGTCGGCTGTGCCAGCTCTTTCTCTTTCTCGCGCTGGGCGCGCGTCCTCATTGGTCAAAGGCTGGGAGTGGCTTCTAGGAGCATCTGGAACTTCCTGTAGTGGCGCCGGCGCCGCCGCGCGAGCGAAGAGGTGGAGGACATCTCTTAGCGCGCGCAAGGCTGCGCCATCTCCGTGAACATCGCGTAGAAACGACTCAGACAGTCTAGAACTATTGACGGCAATCCTCCCGCGTGCCGCATCAGCGATTGGTGGGAGAGGGGCTGCCACACACACAAGGCTAGTCGCACTCCAAGGGTTCCTTCTCCCCATTTTACGACGCGCACCAGCGAGAGCCCTCCGGGTGGCGCTGTTTTTTTTTTCCTCGTATGGAGGGGAGGAGGTTGCGCGTTTACCCTCTCCTGGTTACAACGGACAACGGCGACGGCGACGTAGTCAATGTAGCTCGTGTGGTCAATGTAATTCGTTGCCAATGTAGCTTTCAGTACAAAACTGTGCCTGAGAATAAACAAAGTTTTATGACGGAGGAAAAATAAGGTCATGCGGCACTCGGGAAAAATCAAGCAGACGCGAGCACACTACCCCTGATCTCCTCAGAACACCTGTCCAGGGTCGAGCCCACTTGCGGAGGTGCTGTAGCGTGTCATTGTTCATTATCATAAGGTCATCTAAATTACATCCTATCCTGGGGAAAGGGAATCAGGGGCTCGTTATATATATGAGAAAAGCCAACGCGTCCGGTGCTCCGGACGCGTAGTTCGGAGGTCGTGGGCTCGGATCCCGCCGGCGGCATGTGGTTGTTTTTTCTACTGCTTTTGTAATCAATTAGCTTTAAGCGATAACATATTCAGTAATATTCTAAATTGATCACCACCACAATGTAAATAAATAAATAAATTAAAAAAAAATCCCCTGTGCCCCTTGGTTTCTGTGGCTGTTGGCTTCTCTCATCCTTTTCTGGGGTTACACACCTTCACAAGATCGGAATAGAAAGTAACCCATATTGCGTACAGTGCCACACTCAAGAGACTATTGGACACCTTCTTTGCGAGTACTCGAACTACACTGATGAGAGGAGAACATTGGAAGCGACAGTGAGACAACTGCACTCTCGCCCTCTCTTTGAAGGAACTCTTCTAGGCGCCAGGCGAAACGTGCTGATTGGTGGTGTGTGACGAATGCCGTGCTCAAAATTTTATGGAAAGCGGGCCTTGATGTTTAGAAGAACTTCTTGTTGGGCAAGTTGGTGCATCGCTTTAAAGGAACCAAGTTGCGCTATAAAAAATACAGCCACTGGAAAAAGCGAAGGAGACAGACAGGGCGCAAACTATCAACTGATAGTTTGCGCTCTGTCTGTCTCCTTCGCTTTTTCCTGTGGCTGTCTTTTTTATAGCGCAACTTGGTTCCTTCAAAGGGGGCCTGGATACCCGTCTGTGACCGTCTGTGCACTGCCTACACGGTTTACACAGTTTACAAGGTTTACTCGGTTTACGGTCTGATATGCATGAGAGTGCACATTTGTCTTTTCATGGAGCCTGTTCTCCAGTATTTGTTAATTACATGCGTCGGTGTGCGTGTTCAAGAAGCGAATCTCACGCGCGTCTACTCACCGCAATGCGAGTGCCAGCCGATTATACCATTATCAACCTTCAATCGCACTTTTCCTTTTTTTCCCTTCCCTTTTCCCCAGCGTGGAGTAGCAGGCCAGGGCCATGCTACCACCGGCCGACTTCTCCTCCTTTCCTCTCATTGAAATTACTTTCTCTCTCTCTCTGAGGGCAGAGGAAACGAGTAGCTGCGGCCGAAGTCCGTTTTTTTAGAAGTGAAGAACTCTGTGCAAGTTATGTAGGGTTGCGCGTTCAGAAGCAGTGCGACCCGCCGACCTGTAAGTTGTGATCACGCAGCCATCCATCGCACAATTCAAAGTGGGGTAGAGGAGTCTCTATGCCTCAGAATTGCAGTTATAGACGTTATTGTCACGCGTGGTTCAGTACGTCAGGCACGCTTGGGTACGTCTAAGTAGGAGAGCTTCAAGGTGATGACAGCGGTGGATCATGCGCTTGCCAGACACTTCAGCTTTTTCTTAGGCGAGCTCGTGCGCATTCCGCGCTGTCGTGTTTCCAGGAAACGATGACGACGAATGGACGGTGTCATTACTCCCCGGCAGAAAGAAGCATCGTACCGGTGCTGGGAGCGAGCGCAGTTGTCGGAAGGACGGAACAGGAGTACCAGGCAATTCTACCGCTCGTGATAAGGCTTCAGGCGGACCACGGGAACCACTTCAGGGCACGGAGACCGTCGGGACTTCTGAAATCCATCGGGAATGACCTCGTAGTTCAGATCGCGCAATGACCTGATGACGCGGTATGGTCTGAAGTAGCGATGGAGGAGTTTTTCGCTTAGTCGTCGTTGCCAAATGGGGAACCACACCCACACACGGTCGCCAGGCTAATGATGCACGTCATGACGGCGGCGATTGTAGCGGTCTGCATCCTGAAGTTCTTGGTCCTGAATTCGTAGTTTGGCCAGTTGGCGAGCCACTTCGATGCGTTCCAGGAAGGTGTAAGTATCGGTGGGAAGGCTATAGGCGTCCAGATGTGGTAACATTGCGTCGAGCATTGTCGTCACTGCAAGGCCTGTAAGCGAGGTGACACGGGAGACATCTGCGTTATTTCTTGCATGGCCGTACTGTAGGCGAAGGTGTCATAAGGGAGCACATCGTCCCACGTTTTGTATTCAATATCGATGTGTATGGAGATCATGTCGGAAAGCGTTCGGTTCGTCTGAGGGTGGTAAGACTGTTGTTGGGCGGTGGTCGGTATGACTATAAACCAAGATCCCCTGCCGCAGCTCAGCCATAAACGCAGGGCTCCTGTCCGTGATCAGCTCTTCAGGTGCTCCATGGCAGCGCACGACTTTTTGTACGAAGAACTTTGAGACTTCAAAAGCGGTGCCGCTAGGCAGAACTGACGTTTACGCATAGCGCGTCCGGTAGTCCGTCGCGACAATTATCTATTTGTTGCCAGAGTTCGAACGCGAACACGGACCCAGCATGTGCATTCCTATTAGTTGCAAGGGCCTTGTGGGTGGTTTAATGGGCATCGAGAACCCAGCTTGTTTCGCTGGCGACAACCTGCGGCTCTGACAGGCTCGGCACGTTCTGACGTAGTGAGTGACATCAGCACAGAGACGAGGCCAGTAGTGCTTTTCTTGGATTCGGGCTAGCGTGCAGGTTATGTCCAAATGTCCATAAGTGGGTTCGTCATGAGAGGCTTGAAGGATTTCAATGCGCAGGCTAGCCGGTACGACAATTGGGTATTTTGTGTTGTTCGCAGCGAAATTTTTTTTGACCAGAAGGCCATCGCGGATGCGTAGAGATGACAGCACGCCAGTGAAAGCGCGCGGGGTGATGGTGTTGCTACCGTTGAGAAATTCCTATACATCTCGAAGTTCGAGGACGCCGCACAGTCGGTCAACAAGGAAGGAGGCGCTGATAGCACTCAGGGAGATGTCGTCATCATTAGAGGCGTCGGTAGAAGGATCTACTGGGGCGCAGGACAGACAATCGGCGTCAGAGTGCATGCGTCCGGATTTGTACACGACATTCAAGTCGTATCCCTAGAGCCGTAGAACTTAGCAGACGAGGCGGACGGACGGGTCGTTGAGGCTTGCGAGCCAGCATAAGCCATGACTATCGGTTTCCACCTTAAAATTGTTGACGTATAGGTACGGTCGAAATTTCGAAGTGCCGCATACAGTAGCGAGACATTATTTCTAGGTAGCAGAATAGTTTGATTTGGCTGGCAACAATCAACGACTTGCATAGGCGATGACCCGCTCTTGACCTGCTTGAATCTGGATCAGGACAGCACGTAAGCCGGTGTTGCTGGCATCAGTATGGAGCTCCATGTCGGCGTTTACGCGGAAGTGAACCAGAACAGAAGGTGCCGGCCGGAGGCTTCGAAGCCTGCAGAATGCCTTTGATTGCGCTACTTCCTATCTGAAAGGTGTGTCCATCCTGGTTTGGCGCGTCAACGGCTCGGCAATGGGAGCGAAATCTTTCACGAAGCGACGGTAATAAGTGAACAATTCAAGAAAATGGCTGACAGCTTTCAGGTCTTGCGGTGGCGGAAAATTAGCAATAGCTGTTGTTTTCCCAGGATCAGGCTGAACTCCGGCTTTATTCACAACGTTCCCTAAGAACTTAAGCTCTGTACACGTGAAGTAGCATTTCTTATTTTTTTCATGTGAGTCCAGAAGATCGTATGGCTTCGAGGCAGTGAAGATGCTGCTGGGAAGTCAGGGTGAAGACGAAACATCGTCAAGATAGACAAGACACGTCTGCCATTTTAAATCGGCAAGGACGGTGTCCATGAGGCATTGGAAAGTTGCCAGTGGACAGCACAGTCCAAAGGGCACGGCTGTAATTTCATAAAGGCCATCCGGAGTAATAAAGATTGTTTTCTCACTGTCCCGCGCATCGACGTCAATTTGCCAATATCCCGACTTGAGGTCCATCGAAGAAAAGTATTTCGCACTACAGAGGCGATCCAGAGCATCGTCGATCCAGGAAGAGGATAGACATCCTATTCGATGATTTTGTTTAGGCGACGGAAATCTCCACAGAACCGCAGTGTTCCGTCCTTTTTCTTCACCAGTACGACTGGCGCCATCCACGGACTGCGAGAAGGACGAATTACGTCATCGCGGAGCATTTCCTTGAATTGGCGGTCAATAGCCCTGCGTTCAGCGGAAGACATTCGGTAGAGGGACTGCCGGAGAGGGTGCGCGTTCTCGTCCGTAATAATGCGATTCTTCGCTAAGTGAGTTCGCCCAACACGCGATGATACCGAGAAATGGTCGACGTAGCTCAGAATAAGATCTTTACCTTTTGTGTCTTCGTCGGGGGAGTGCTGAATTGACGTCTATCGTGAAACCAGTGACTGGGCTCTCCCGTTCCTACAACGACATTGTGGAAATACTGGATGTGCTGCTGACATGGGCGATAGCATCAACGTGAGAAACAACTGTCGTTCCTTTGCCTCTGCATGCCTTTAAAGCGTATATTGCGCGTTTACTGACTGCTGGATTAGAGCCTCGCTGTGCTACGTGTGCCCGCCAGAAAGTGCACACGTGTCGCACCCGAAAAGTATGAGGCCAGTACGATGAAGGAAATGATTGATTTACTGGGCGGAGTGCTAGAATGTAATATGGCGTGCCGCTGAACGGCGCGCCCGCCGGCACGAGAGGCGACTCCATTCGGGGGAACTTCGGCGTCATTGTCTTCGGCGGCTGGTGCTGCGCCTTCTGGCGTAAGGCCGGTGCTGCGGCTACAGTAGACCCCCCCCCCCCCCCCCCCCCCCTCCGCCGCTAGTGGAAGACTCCGGTGAAGCTGGAAGCCGGAACGATACTTTCTTCTGCTGAGGAGTAGCGGGGAAAGATGGCGGAGAAACCACACATGTAGGCCCAGTGGGCAGGGCATCTTCCGTGAAGGGTGGCTTCAAGCTGTCGATTGAAATGGTGTCAGTGCGTCCAAGAATGTCCACGATGAAGAACTTCGGTGTTCTTTCGAGTACATGTAATCGGCCGTCGTAGGGGCGCTGAAGCGTCTTGCGGACAGAGTCTCGGCGAACAAAGACGTGTGTGCAAGTCGCTAGTTCGAATGGAACGTGTGAAGATGGCCGAGACTGGCGCCGGAGATGTGGGGCTCGGACATGACGGCAAAAATGGCTGAGCTGCGTCACGGAATCGGTAGGGTCGGGACTTGTGGACGAATCAGTGGATTCGAAAAATTCACCAGGAAGAAGCACGGGCGAGCCGAAGACAAGCATTGCCGGAGTGCAACGAAGACCTTGTTTGAGTGTAGCACAAAGGCTGATAACTATTGGTCCAGTGGGCGCGTCGAGTTCGGCTTTGAGGGGTGTTTTTAGCGAACGGTGGAAATGTTCTATCATGCCGTTGGAGGTGGGATGGTAAGCAGTAGCTCTAATTCGGGAAGTGCCGAGTAAATTCGTAAGGTTATTAAAAAGGGAAGATTCAAACTGGGCGCCACGGCCAGTGGTGATGGGTGAGGAAACCCCGTACCGAGGGTCTCCACCGCCGCCGAATGTTCTGGCTATGGTCAATGGTGGCGTCAGGTAGAGGGAACGCTTCAGTCCAGCGAGTAAAACGATGGATGGAAGTAAGAAGATATGAATGTCCAGCGGAAGGTGGTCAGGAACCGAAGGTATCAATGTGGACGCTGTCAAACCGGGCTGACGGCGGAGGGAACGCATAATGGGTAACATTGGGCAGAAACACGAGGACTGAGCACAGACAAACGCTAGGACGAGCGCCAACACAACACAAGGAAAGCGCTCCTCCTTGTGCTTGGCTCTGCTCAGTCCTCGTGTTTCTGTGCAATTTTTTCAGTATGCATATCAACCAACTAGCCAAAATTTCTGCTCTCCTAAGTGTAATTTCTAGTATAACGGGCTCTTTTTTCTTTAAAAAAAAACCACTCGTCCTTGTGTTTGCCTCTGCTCAGTCCTCTTGTTTCTGCGCAATTTTTTCAGTATGCATATCAACCAACTAGCCCAACTTTCTGCTCTCTGCAGGGAACGAGCCGAAGGGGGAGGTAGTGTGCCGCTGAGTTTTAGACTGCTGACAAGCCGGGCAGGCACGGGCCCAGGCGCGCACGTCCTTGTTGATTCCGGGCCAGACGTAACGTCTTGTGAGAAGATGCTGCGTGGCGCAAATTCTGGGATGGGAAAGGTCATGGAGGGCGTCGAATACAAGACGCCGGAAGGCAGAGGGGACGAAAGGGCGTGGAGTGCCGGCCGAAGTGTCGCAAATGATGTGGACGGGGCATGAAGGGAGGAGTTATGGGTCCTTGCGAAGGTCCACAACTTCCTAGTGATGTTGCTGCGCTTTTCCAAGGGCGGCAAAGTACTTGTTCCCTGATGGAGCAGGAGAGGCGAGGGAAGGAGTAACACACGACAGAGCGTCTGCCGGGCCATTGTCAAAACCCTGAAGATGTATGATGTCGGTCACTAATTCTGCCACGTACGAAAGGTGACGAAATTCATGAGGCAAGAATTACCGCTGCCCGATTTGATGGAAAAAATGGGTGGTTTGTGGTCGGTGACAATGTGAAACTGCCGACCTTCTAGGAGGTGCTTGAAATGCCGCACAAGCATGTGCATGGCAAGAAGTTCACAGCCGAAAGTACTGTAGCGGCTTTCAGCAGCGAAAGCTTGCGGGAGAAAAAAGATAGAGGGCTTCAAGCACCATCCACGAGTTTGAGTAGCACGACTCCAACACGGTAGTCGGAGGCGTCGGTCATGAGGAGCAGGGGTGCATCATGGCGCGGATGGGCAAGGAAGGCGAGGTTGGATAGTTTCGCTTCTGCGGCCCGGAAAGAATCCAGAGCAGCTGAAAACCATGTCAGTTGTGCAGAGTTTGTTTTCTTTCCTTCAAGCATATCTGTCAATGGTTTGAGGAGTGCAGCAAGGTGAAGGATGAAACGGTGATAAAATGTGATAATAACGAGAAATTCGCGGACTTTGTGGATTGAGGCAGGCTGCGAAAAGTCTTGAATGGCCTGGACTTTTGATGGGAGAGGCCGGATCTCGGAGCGCTTGACACGGTGACCAAGGAAGTCGAGCTCCGACTTGCCGAATTCACATTTTGCTCTTTTGATGGTCAGACCGTAATCAGGGAGACGTTGAAACAGCTGCCGCAGGTGTTGAAAGTGCTGCTCCGTGTAGCGGTCGAATACGAGGAGGTCATCGATGTAGGCCATGCGCTGAAATGTCTGGCCGGAGTTACGGAGGCCAACTGGCATGCGGAGGTACTCGAAGAGGCCGAGTGGTGTAATGATTGCAGTTTTGGGTACATCGGATGGTTCTACAGGGATTTGGTGGTAGGCGTTGACGAGATCGATTTTAGAGAAAATTGTGGCGCCATGCAGCGCGGCGGTGGAATCCGCGATGTTTGGTAGGGGATAACGGTCCGGACGGTAGCGTTGCTGAGGGCGCGCTAATCGTCACAGGGCCGCCAACCCCTGGGGTTTTCTTCGGTACCATGTGTAGAGGGGATGCCCATGGGCTAGACGAAGCTCGTAAATGCCGAGCTCCAGCATGTGTCCAAACTCGTTGCGGGCGATCTGTAAACGGTCTGGAGCAAAACGATGATCTCGATCGTCTGTGGGCGGGCCAGTGGTCACAATGTGATGCGTGACCTGGTTTTTGACGGGCAGTAAGAAGTTGGAAGGACGGAGGAGAGAAGGGCATTCATACAGTAGGATCTCGTAGGCGGGCTGGTGCGGGTTGGGTATACTGGCAAGCGGTTCTCGAAGATGGAGGTCCTGAACAGAAAGGTTCGTCGCGGTGTCCACGAGACCCTTGCTGTGCACGTTGACCAGCAGAATGTAGTGGAGCAGAACATCAACTCCTATGATGGGGTAGCGTACGTCCGTGACGAGAAAAACCCATCGGAACACACGTCAGACTCCCAAATTAAGTGCAAGAGCAAGTTCGCCGTACGTAGCGATGAGGGTGAGGTTTGCTGCTTAGAGCAATGGGCCAGGACAGCGAAAAGGAGATGATGTAAGGCTGCAGAGGAGGACGCTCACTTTTTGTCAACGAGAAAACGAAGGCCCGAGTTGTGGTCGCAAATTAAGAATAAACGGCTGGTCTCAGGGGTGACACCACTTGACGCTTCTAGTGGTGTTGTGGGAAGTTCTCCTGGAAGCGACAGGGAGGGGCCATCGATGCGCTGCTTCACCAAGGTTGCGGTGCTACCAGCACTTGAAGCACCTTGAAGAAGTGGGGTAGCACTGCGTCGGCGGGGTGATGTCTGGCGATGGGAAGGCGAGAGAGAGTGGAAAGTCGACAGTGAGGCGATTTGGTCGGAAAGACAGTGTGATCTGGGCTTGGAAGTCATCACGGAGACTCTGAAGGTCCACGCAGGAGGGAAGAGATGATGGCGTTGGTGGAGGCTGCGAGACTTCAGAGTAGGAAACGTTCATGCGAGAGAAATTTCAGAGTAGGAAACGTTCATGACGGAGTCCGCCAGCTCAGCAAGCTTCTCCCAATATATCCCCTGGACGGGCACAAGCACCATGCGGACCGCTGACGGCAAGCGCTGCAGGAAAAACTCACGCAGGAAGGCTTGGTCGAAGGTAGCAGCGTTGTCGCCCAGCAGCTGCTGGAGCCGCCGCAGCAACTGTGTTGGCTTGCGGTCCCCCATTTCTTCGGAGGAGATGAGCTGCTGCAGGCGGCGATGTTCCGAGACAGCTGATCGCTTGATGAGCTCAGCAGCCAACGCGTCAAACGGGGCCGAGGCGGACGGAGTTATGAGGAGGTCGCCGACTTCGGCGGCAATCTCAAGTGGTAGCGACGCAGCGACGTGATGAAACTTCTGCGCCTGGCTGGTGATGCGGCTATTAGTGAACTGGCTGTTGACCTGAGCGAGCCAGAGCTGAGGATCGGCGGCTGAGAACTGGGGAAGGCGAAGGGACAGCGCAGAGAATGCTCTGGAGTGTCCGTCACCTGGCATGGCGAAGGCATTGTCGTCGGTATTGGGCAAGGTGGGGGCTGGTGTTCCAGCGGACGTCCGGTTTAATATTTTGTCGCACGCGAAAAGTATGGGGCCGGCACGATGAAGGAAATGATTGATTTACTTGCCGAGGTGCTAGAATGCAGGATGGCGTGGAGCCGAACGCCGCTTCCCGCCGATACGAGAGGCGAGCTCCATTCGGAGGAATTTCTGCGTCATCGTCTTGGGCAGCTGGTGCTGCTCCTGGTGCGTAAAGTCGCAGCTGCTGCTGCTCATTTACTGCGGTACCAAGACTTTGCGGTGTCGTGTACGGTAAGAACCTTTGGTTCACTCATGCGGAAAATACTTATGGAGTGACAAAAGTTTCTCCTCCGAAGGCGTGGGTGTAATTGACGGAACATGGCGGAGTTTGCCCGAATATTTCACGACAGCATGTGACATTATAACACCGCAGCATTTGTCACCTCTCCTGTTTCGATGAATGAGCACATGTCGACATCAGACGCCTCTCACCTAAGGACTGCAATGGATGTTAAGATCCGGCGCGAGGATGGAAACACTCCTGCCTACGTTAGTCACTACGAATCGAAGATGGACGTCATTAGAGGCCAGCGCCTGCGCCTCTCATCTATTTGGCTCATTGTGTTCCTATATCAGAAGAAACCACCGCAGGTTTTTAGGTAGTGGAGCCTAACCTGAATTTAGAAAGCATGGGTCTTATTGCATACTGAAGAACTAGGAAACAACAGTTTCAGTTTTTGTTGCATGCTGACGCGTTGCGAGAGCTGACAGCGAAATTATTCTCAAATTATGGCCATATGTTATTCTTCACGGGAAGTAGCGGGGCCAGTTGGTTCATTTTTCTACTTTAAAACAGTGATCAGGGACAGGACAAAGTCGAGAAACACACAGACACAGCACTGACTGACAACTGAGGAATTTACTGCTTTGCTTGCAATAAATATAGAAAGTATCGTCTAAAATACAAAGAAAGCCATTGAATCGTTAATTTTTCACTTCTGTCGTCATTGCTTGTCCAGATAACCCATTTCTTTTTTCGTCAACGTTACTGATGGTGTGCTTACGCAGGTGGAATGATTCTTCTGAATGATGAACGCTTCGTATATCTCTCGCGTGAGCTTTCGGGGAGGGGGGGGGGGATACCACCGAAAGCTCATGCGAGAGATATACGAAGCGGTCATCATTCAGAAGAATCGTTCCACCTGCGTAAGCACACCATCACTAACGTTGACGAAAAAAGAAATGGGTTATCTGGACAAGCAATGACGACAGAAGCGACAAAATGACGATTCCATGGCTTTCTTTGTATTTTTAGACGATACTTTCGGTATTTCTTGCAAGCAAAGCAGTAAATTCCTCAGTTGTCAGTAAGTGCTGTGTCTGTGTTTCTCGACTTTGTCCTGTTCCTGCGCACTGTTTTAAGGTAGAAAAAATTTATTCTTCTTCGACACACTGTGCTGTTTACAACATTCAGTTCAGGGCCATGAACGACAAGAGCAGTTTCAAAAGAGACCTTTCCCCACTATAACCATGAGACTCCCAGTGAATAAAAAAAATCTAACATTGAATATGCCCATTCTGCGAAAAATTTGTTAAACTGACGCAAAATAATGTAGCTGCTTTAAAGGAAAGAGTAAAGGGTCAGTTTACAAATTTTATTAATAGATCTGCCTTTCAGGCTTAAAACATGCAACATCAGAAAAGTATTAAGGAATAATAGCACTATGACCATAAAGCAGTGAAAACTGCCTTTCCGCCCATAATTCCAGTTCCTGGCCGTGTTCCTGGCCAAAAAGAGGTCTCAGTGTCACACAATTTGGAAGTATATTGTGTTCAGAGATGCCCTGGCTCTTTGCCTCGCCTTGACATATTGTACGCAGTGCTTGAAATATTGTCGCCACATGTTATGCTCCGTTTGCAGCTTGTGCGCTTAAGGAAGCATGTCAGAAGGTAATCAGACAAGAAATGCATGCAATCAGAAAATGAGCTCAATGGCTCGTTTACGGCACTTGCCATCTAAATGATTTGCGGAAATAGATTATCTTTGAAGTGACTTTTTAACAAACGATTCTTCTTCTTTGATGCATGCCACGACTATAGTAGTTCGCCTTTGGCTGTCTGCTACCGTCAATGGAAGCGTTCAGAGCGTCAGGAATACAAAACACTTCAATTGTGTTCTACAATTAATTCTTGCGGAGAAATATTTTTGTGGGGTGAGGCTGTAGGCGCCTGTTGAGAGAAAAGTTTTCAAGAGTGTAGTAAGCGGAAAGCCGCCGCGGTGGCTCAGTGGTTATGGCGCCTGGCTGCTGACCCGGAAGACGCGGGCTCGATCCCGGCCGTGGCGGCCTTATTTCGATGGAGGCGAAACTCGAGAAGCCCGTGTACTGTGCGATGTCAATGCACGTTAACTAACCCCTCATAGCCATAACCCCTCATGTCCCTCATAGCCAGAGTCGCATAAACCATAAAACGTAACCTATTAAGTGGATAGGTGGTAGAGCTCAAAGTGAGGAGGCCCAGCTCAGCGGTATAATTTCGAGCTGCGGTAACAGCTGTCATATCTAATTTCATATTTCATGTCATATTTCATACAAGATATTATTGTTGGGGAGTGCTCCCCAAGTTGTGGAGAGCTTGCCTTGAGACACAACCGCTTGTGTAAGCTCAAAAGATCGCCTGTGAGTCGGTGAAGATGTCTGAGCTCTGGGAACACGTACCACTCAAATTATTGGTGAGGGCGATAGCGATCGCTTCAGCGATGGTGGGGTATGGTGCCGGGAAGGAAGCAGCCAGGTATAATACGGTCTACTCCTGCGCATGCCTATGTTTTGGTTTGGAATAAGAGGTAATGTCCATGTTGTGTCCTGTCTCTAGTGTTTTCGAAGGAGCATGATAAAAGAAGAAAGTCGGGCTACTTGGTGGTTTCCATTCACTAGCTGAAACATGGTAACTAACGCTGGAAACAAGAGAGAGCGAAACGATACCGACGGGACACACGCTAGAGTAGAATGCGTGTTTCCCGTCGGTATCTTTTGCGATCCCTTGTGTTTTTCGGTCTAGTTAGCATGTCTCAGCCAGTGTTTGCGTAGTTATCGAAGCAGTGCTCTCTTCTGGCTGTTTTAACCTCGTGGTGCATGTTGTAGCGGATAGGTTCAAGGTGTAGATGGGTGCGGATGTCAGTGGAGAGTACGCCCGTGCTGGCAAGTTTCTGGTAGGCCTGGATTTCGTAAATGTGACAGAGAATGGCTCGGCCTGATGACGTAGTGGACACATGAGTGCGTTTGTAGGTGAAGACCACGTCACGGAGTTCTTTTAAGGAATTGGGACTGCCTAGAGTGAGCAGGCGGGTGGACGTGCACATTGGAAGGCGGAGAGCAGTCATGTAGAAGGTGGGGATAAGAACGTCGACTTGATTCAAGTTAGTGAGTATGATTTGGTGAGTTTGTGATACTGCAAAATTGCGCTCTGCCGTGTGTTGCATCAGAGCTATAAGCAATTAAGAGCAAGTGTCTGCGTTTACCCTTGTAGTTCATACACCGAAGCGAACAAGAAAAAAATGAAGATAAAGATAACACACTGGTACAACGCTCCGACTACGGATACGTCCCGCGGCTTGGTGGTTTTCCCGCTGTTTTCCAAGATAGTAGAAAAGGTAATTAGTGAAAGTTCATTTAAGCCCTTAAATAAAAATGCGTTGCTCTTTGCGGCCCATTATGGTTTCCAGAGGGGTAAATGAACCGGATCTGTCTTCTTATTCATTAAAGACAATATAGCACATAGAAATGCCGTTGCTCCTTGAGGATCTCAGACTCCGACTCCATGAAACAAGAAATACTGTTTAAAAAATTGCCACACTACGGAATAAGAGGCGTTGCACTTCAGCTTTTCCGTTGCTACCTCTCCGGCCCTTCACAGTTGGTCGTTATAGACTATTTTGTTTCAGATTCTGCCTTCATAAACTACAGCGTTCATCAAGGTTCCATCCTAGGCCTTTTATTATTTCTGATTTATATTAATGATATTACTGCTATCCCGCGAACTTCTCATATCTTGCTTTAAGTTGATGACACAAGTGCATCTTTTGCTTCATAAGACTTACTCTCCGCACAACCTCTAGCTAACAACTAGCTTGAAAATCTGTCGAGATGGCTCTGTGCTAACCAGCTGTTGTTAATTGTTAAAAATAAATAAATATAATACTTTTTCTGCGGCCACTAAGCCAGTACACAAAATTACCACACTTTCGTTTCAATCTAGCCTCTTAGAACGCGTTACAGTGGATACATATTTAGGAAGCCTATTCGCCGAATATCTGCGCTGGTCTTACCATGTAGACGTGGTTACCAGCAAAACTGCCCATTGCATTGGTATACTAAATAAATTTCGCCCCCTTTGTCCAATGTACCTGCCAAAGCAACTATATTTTCCTGCGGTCCAGATTCGTGTCCACTACTGTTTGTTGGTATCGGGCGGGGTACAACAACAAGCATGGAAAGAGTGTACAGCTTACAACAAAGGATTTACATTCATTTAGGATTGATGTAGATATGATTCTGTTTCCGCGTATATTAAGAAAAGTCAGATATTAAGTAATACAGCCCTCTACAATCAACGACCATCCGTCCGATTTTATATACGGCCAATAGAAAGCTGATTCTAATTCGTTTATACATACATTTCTTCACACAGATCCTGACTACTTTTTCAGAAATGTGACTTTTCTAAAACCTCGAAGAAGGACTGGGTATGCAATGCAGATAATTAACTAGCAAATCCCAAACTTTTTGAACTGTTGGCCTGACATACTTGATCTTCTAGAACAATCACCCTCAGAAAAAAGTCAGTTGTACTTTTTGGAACATATGTTGTGTTCACGCTGTGTCCCCACAGTCAATGTTCTTGAAACTCTTTTATTGTTGTATGCAAATGGTTGCATTTTTCTGTTACTGCTCCTACTTTGTCTAAGTATTGCATCCGCGACCTGTTTACCAATTTTTTTTTCTTCCGTGTTCTGCTGTGTGTCTGCTGAGCTTTGCTGCATGCGGTGACGAAGGCCCAGTTAGGTGACTTGTACGGCACCTTTATCCTCGGTCCCACGGAAAACTTTATGTTGCTATACTTTTCTCAATAAATAAAATAAAATATAGGTTTTTTATTCATTTTGGCCCCTCGCTTTCTCGCTACGGCACGACTTCAGAGAGAAGACAGGAAGGAAAGAATGTCTCCCGCTTTTATCTATCCTTCGTCTACGAATGTCGTCTAGGCTTTTGACGTACCTGGCAAGGCCGCACGATTACGTCACGAGGGCGAAACGCAACTGCATGGTAGAAGTCACGCGACGGACCGGCCCCGGAAGATTGCAGTCAAGCGCCGCATTGTGAAGTTCAAATATTATTTGTAAATGATCGCATCTCTGTTGAGGACCTGCAACTGTCAGGGTTGTTTAATGGCCTTCATAAAATATCGAATTGAATACAGAAAATGAATTGCAAGGCAAGCAAACACCAAGTCGCGATTTGAGCGTTTTCGCTCAAAACTACATTCTAGCGAAAAGCGTGCAGACGCGCATTGCAAAGAAGTTCCAACGCGGCTAAAGGCAAAAACTTATATTTCCCTATTCGGCACAGGCGGACACATCTCCTAATGGCATGCAGCCAACAAAGACCCGACCGTACATAAATTTGCAGGGATTTGCAGCCGAATTCTTTTCCGTAACACACTGCTGTTCTTCACATTCTAGGGACCGTGACAACCCACGCGGCCCATCTGACTATTGACCATTCGTGGCAGCTAATCACCGCCACGTGTTGACCAGTATCATCCGACCGTGAGCATCGCCCACAGCACAAGCGTCATCATCGCCTGTGACATCATCGCCTGTGACATCATCGCCTGTATCATCGCCTGTGACAACGCCCCTACCGGGTTTGCTATAAAAGGACTGACGACCAACTGTCAAGTGAGATTTGCAGCCGAATTCTTGTCCGTAACACACTGCTGTTCTTCACATTCTAGGTGAGTGTCACAATTATATTGCCCCTGTAGACAACTACCTAAGTCTTGGCTGCAGGTCCCAACTGGGTGTTGCTTTGTGTTGCTCTGAACCGTTCATCCTGCAGTGATGGGTGTTGATCTCTGCACTTACCGCGCTCGAATAGGTTGTTTCCAGCCGTTTCACGGGACAACTGTGTCACTGTCACCAGTATGGCTTCGCCCGGGGTCAGTTACGGCTAATTTACGCGTAGGCGCTCGGCTGACCTTGGCCGTGTTCTGCATATGGCTCCTGCTAATCTGTGTTGGTGACATTGAGACAAATCCCGGCCCTGACAAGGTGGATCAGATTCTCTCCGCGATTAAAGAGATTGCATTGTCCAGTGACAAGTTTCATAAAGACATCCTTGGAAAGGTTAAAGATGTCCAATTGAGTGTTACGGAAATCAAGCGGCGCTTATCTAAGATAGAAGAGAACTCTGATGCTGTCAGTGACGTTTCCAAGGAGGTCAATAACTTAGGCTCGATGCTGAAAGAATCCCAAGGCCAGCTTCAGATCATAGAGACAAGACAAACGCAGCAGTCTAGCATCGTTGTTGACGACCTCAACAACAGAATGCGTCGTAACAACTTGATTTTTAAAGGCATTGAAGAAAAAGAACAGACACATGGAAAGATACCGAAGATGATGTCAGAACGTTTGTAACCGAAAACTTGGGAATTTCAACCGGTGAAATCGAGCGTGCCCACAGAATCGCCGTACCTAAGGAAAACAGTATCCGTCCGATAATTGTGAAGTTTTTAAATTTTAAAGATAAGACCAGTATTCTAAAGAACGCTTCGAAGCTCACAGGCCTTGAATCTGCTTCCGTTTGGATAAAGGAAGACTTTTCGCCTAGGAAACAGTTTATTAGAAAACAGCTTAGAGATTGCGCTCGAAATAATCGGAATCCAGGCGAGAAATATAAGCTCCTATTTCACAAACTACTTCTGAACAATACATTATATTCATTCAACTATGCCACTAGAGAGGTGACCGCTCTTCCAAAGCGTGACACAAAAACCGCGACGGCCCATTCGGGTTCCAACACCCCTGAAGGGAGGCCAAGGAGATCCGCGTCCTTGGCCTCTTCATACACCACCAACGCAGAGTCGACACCGCCCTAGCCAAACTTCGCACGGTGGGAGACCAGGTGGGCCGCATGGTCCCCCGAGTCTCCAACAAGCGGGGCGGATTGCGAAGCAAGGATGCACTGCGGCTTGCCCATGCTTTCGTAACGAGTAGAATCCTCTACTCAACTCCATACTTGCACCTGCGCAAACACGATGATGACCAACTGGAGGTCATCCTGTGGGAAGTCATCAAGCGGGCTCTCGACCTCCCGGTCACCACGTCCAACCAGAGGCTTCTGGCCTTGGGCGTGGGGAACACATTTCGGGAGCTTCGAGAAGCCCACTTAGTCAACCAATACACACGTCTTGCACAGACCACGTCCGGTCGCCGCCTCTTGGACCGGCTACACATCAAACATGATTACCACATTGAGGAAAGGGAGAGAGTGCCAGAACCCTGGAGACGCGCCCTCCGTGTCCGACCCCTTCCCGCAACATGTCCAGAGAAGACCATAGCGGTCGTCGCCAGGCGCGCGGAAGCGTTGGCGCGATACTATGGTAACCAAGAACACGTGTATTACGTGGATGTTGCCGGCCCACACCACGGGGGGTGGTACACGGCCGCAGTCGTACACAACACAAACACAGTTAACGGGCTCACTTTCAAAGCCTACAGCGCAACACACGCGGAGGAGATTGCCATTACTCTGGCTCTCACGAATCCCAAGTCTAAACACATCATCACCGACTCGCGTGGGGCCTGTCGGAAGTACGAGTTGGGCTGGGCTCCCCCGCTTGCCTGGCGCATACTGGAATATAGCTGTCGATGCGAAGATCCAACTCCACGCAACCTGATTTGGGCCCCCGGTCACAAGGGACTCCAAGGAAACGAACAGGCCGATCAGGCCGCCCACGCACTCTCTCCCCGGGCTATCTCCCTGTACTTGGAAGGGTACTCCCAATCAGACAATCTGGCTCTTACATTCAAACAAATCACCGATTACTACAAGGAGGAGCACCGGCGCTACCCGGCCCCTTGTAAGGGTCTGGATCGCGCTGAAGAGCGCCTCCTCATCAAAATTTTTACTAACACTGTACTGGGCCCGGCGGTGCTTAAACATTTCAATACATCCTTTGATGGCGCGTGCCACTTCTGTGGGGAGGTGGCTCACACCTTCCACATGGTTTGGGCGTGTCAATCAAACCCATCTATCCCCCCTAACCCGAACCCCACCAGAGAGGACTGGGAGGCGGCCCTGCTCGGCTGTCAAGACCTAAAGAGCCAAAAGGCTTTGGTTCAACAGACGCGGGCGGCGTTGCTTGCCAATGGGGCACCGGAATAGGGGCTACACCCCGTATTGTAAGGGGAAAGGGCCAATAGGGTCCTACCCCAATCACCTTTCTGTAAAAAAACTTAATTACCCATAAATGTTTTTCACCACCACCTGAAGTGCCTGATATTCCTGAACACGACGCGTCCACTGCAGGCCATTGACTGCCACGTAAATGTAGTAATTCAAAGCTGTCAATTTTGGGTGTCTAACTTCGGAAGCATCGTTCCAAAGCAAGATTATTTCTGTCCATATGTTGAAGCATTCTCAGCTGACCTTGTATTAGGCACAGAGACGTGGTTATCTCCCGATGTTACTGATTCCGAACTGTCCTTGTCCGCCTCCGCGCTGCTTCACGCGGTGGCGGGGTGTTAATCGCCGTAAGAAAATGCTTGCAAGCGTACGTTGTAGACACGAAATCATGTCTCGAAATTATGTGAGTTGCTTTGTGTTTATCGCCTTCTGTAGCTCAATTGTGCTATTGGCGTGTGCTATCGCCCATCCGATTCGCATGAAGAATTTCCGGAACACCTGAATGAGTCTTTAACCTGCGTACAGAACAAATTTCTACGCTCACCAATATTCCTGGCTGGGGATTTCAATTACCCGAATATTGACTGGCAGACATGCAGTCCCCTCCACGGCACAAGAAAGCGCGAATGCCAGAATTTTCTAGATGTCCTATCACTCTTTGATCTGCACCAAATGGTTTCTATTCCCACGCGTGGCGATTCACTTTTGGACCTTGCACTGACAACACAACCAGACAGGACATCCGTGAATGTCCTAGACGGTGTCAGTGATCACAAAATTTTTCAATGCGATTTCATGGTAACTATGAATAAGCCAGAAAAAGAAAGAAAAAAAAGTTATATTTGATTACACCAGAGCAAATGTTGACATGCTCCTGAATGAACTGTCATTATTCTCTGTCGGTTTTTTTCCTCTCTTCAATTCGCGGAATATAAATGACAACTGATCTCTTGTTAGGGATCAACTAACTTTGCTTAAACATAAGTATATGCCTAAAATCACCATCACCACGTCCACAGAAAGCACATGGTTCACGAGGAGCGTTAAACGATGTATAAATAAAAAAAAGTGATTGTACGCAAAAGCTAAACTGTCAGCATCTGAACAAGACTGGAGTAACTACCGCACGCATGCGCAGCTTTGTAAAATGAAATTAAAACCGCGAAGGACAAGTTTTATAATAGCGATCTTTCAAACATGTTAAAAAACAACCCCCAAAAATTTTGGCGGGTTGTTAATCCAAATTATAGTTCAAAGGCCTTAGCACCAATGACAAGAGAAGGAAAGCCCCTTACAACAGCTGAGATGGCAGCAGAATTCAACAAGTTTTTCTGCTCAGTGTTTACTGATGAGAGCCCCTTACCATTAGATCTGATATTCCATAAGCCTACATTCCACGATGCCTGACATAACTGTCACGTCAGAAGGTGTATCCTGCGCCATCGACCGTCTCCCCGCTAACTCGGTTCCCGGTCCCGACGGAATATGCCCTAAACTACTGAAATTAACAAAGCCTGTGTTAAGCCACATCCTAGTCGCTATTTTTCAGCAGTCAATTGATACGGGCTGTGTCCCAAACGACTGGGAAATTACTCGCGTCATTCCCTTTTTTAAATCCGGCGATGCTTCTAATCTATCAAATTACAGACCCATCTCGTTAACTAGCACCATCTACAAATTCTTAGAACATATAATTTCATCTGCCATCATGGGCTATCTGACGAAGCAAGATTTCTTTTTGCCTAATCAGCACGGTTTCTTAAACGGTAGGTCGTGTGAGACTCAACCGTTTGAGTTAGTTACTGTACTTCATTATGCTGTTCATGCTCAGTCAAAAATAGATGATGTCTTTGTAGATTTTGCGAAAGCTTTCGATAAAGTCCTTCACATACGTTTAATAAAAAAACTTGATAATCTTAACATAAATTCGAAGCTTATCCTATGTATCAGAAGTTTCTTGACCAATCGCCTCCAATCAGTCTTTGTAAATGGTCATTCATCATCCCTATCTCAAGTTAAATCTGCAGTACCACAAGGGTCTGTACTCGGACCTATTTTATTTTTAGTTTATATTAACGACTTAGTTAACAACCTGGATTCTACGGTGAGATTATTTGCAGACGACTGCATAATATACAGGCAGATAGATGATCCTTCCGACACCAATTATCTACAGTCTGATATTAACAAGATGAATGACTGGTGCATTGCAATGGCAAATGAAAATTAACACATCAAAAACAAAAACAATCATATTTACCACAGCCTCTAGCCCTTTACCATGCCATTAAACCCTGAACAATGTGCCCATAGAATCAGTACCCACCATTCAGTACTTAGGAGTTCACTTAGCATCCGACCTATCGTGGAACCGTCACATAGATGCAATTATGAACAAGGCATCGAAACCTCTTGGCATCCTCCGACGAAACCTTTGTTTAGCAAACTCTAACACTAAGCTCTTGGCGTACAATTCGTTAGTGCGCTCGAAAGTGGAATACGCCTCCTTGATATGGAATCCAAATCAAACATACTTGGTAGCGAAACTAGAGTCATTACAAAATAAAGCCACCCGGTGTATATCCCAGAACTATTGGCGAACATCGAGTGTAACAGAAATAAAAAAGGACCTGCACTTGCCTTTGCTCGAAAGACGGATAATGTTTTCACTTCTATCCTTTTTTCACAAGATATATCATAGTCATTCTTCCTTTGCTATGTGCCATATCACACCGGCCCGTCACATTTTTCCACGATTTGATCACGAAATGAAAGTAGAACCTATCTTTGCCCGAACCAATCTCTTTTTTCACTCGCCTCTCCTCCTCGCCATCCGTCAGTGGAATCAGCTCCCTGGCACCGTTGCATCTCTCAAAGATCACGACAAATTTGAAGTCTTTCTGACACGCTACCTCGAGTTGTAGTGTTGACCCTTCCATATTGTGTATGTATTGTGAAAAACCGCAGTCAGATGAACATGTATGTTTACAGTGGTTTATGTGCATTTCGTGATGGTGTACGCAGCTGCTACCTTTGTAGTCATTGCAGTTTTTATACTGTTTCAATTTTTTCACTGTTATTTTCCCCCCTATGTAATGCCCACACGGGCCCTTAGAGTATTTGAATAAAAAAAATGTTTATAGGTACGAATTCTAACACAGAGCAAGCCAGCGGGAAAAAATTGTGCACTACCGCGGGGTTGTTCGAGCTTTCCTTTTTGAATTTTCTTGCTTATCACTGTTACAAATTTTGTTATTAGCAACATTTTCTGCTATTTACAAGTGCAGACTTAGCCCCGCGCAAAGTACCGCTGGAGCTCGACATGGCAAAACTCTCCCTCCGTCCGCTTGTGTCTGCCACAGCGTCCAGAACTCGGCGCTCATTTCTTGTTCGTTGCATACATGCGTACTCCTGGAAACGATATCCTTTGTACTGGCGCGTACCTGAACTCTCGTTATAATGCACATATTTTGAACCCAGGCCGATGATGCAATCTTTTCACCTGATCCTTTTTTTGCACACCAAACATTTCTAAACACAGCGCCCCCAAGCTGAAAAAAGAAACGCTGCGCAGACACAAACACCGAAAGAAAATCGCAGGACTGATATATAACAGTGAATGCTTCAACCACTTTCCCACCTCAGAGGTGGGAAAGAGAAAGAACCAGTAAGAATCCGGTTTAAGAATGAGGAATCTAGCCTTATGAACTGGGAAACCTTCAAGGAGCAGCTTCTGAAGACTTTTACAGACGTCGTCCAAAAGGAGAGATCCTAACAGTTCCAACATTCTCGCATACACAACCCAAACGAGACCGCTACAGTGTACACTGAGGAGATGAAGCGTCTCTTCCAGCGTGCCACGTAGCATTGTCGTGTCCGTTCGTTTGCGCTCAAGGGCGCAGGAACGGGGCGTTGTCATTTTTGTTCGTGACGCGAGAAGCGACCGGAATAATCTCGATTCATTACAGCCATGAGGAACTGTATCTACGTTTTTTCCAGATTACTGTAGTTGATTTCGACCTGTTGTCTCGAAGTTTCCTTCCCGGCTTCAAATTTAGCGGTGCAGCGAGCGGCGGGCATTCGTAGTTTGACGACTGACGAGCACGTTTGTTGCTTACGCCGCTGCTGTACTGTTTAGTGCTTTTGCAAGCGCAAGTCAGCCCAACTAAAGAGCTGGTTTCCAAGTCTTTTGCTGTCTTCCTGACCGCTGGACTGCCGTCACTACAACGTGACATCTGGTGGAGGTGCTGGGTATCATTTCATGTTCCGGACACCCCCTACAAGTCGTGACACCAGCGCTCTGAGTCATTTACCGCAGGACCTGAGTGCATTCCACCACGAAAGCCAACGCCTGCTAGGAGACGCACCTGAGTTCGGGATTCTGCCAGACCCTACCCGGAAGCGAAAGCTAATAGCAACGTCCACCATGAGCTTGCCCCAGACGACGACATCAATCATTCTTCACCAGCCCCGTGTGCCACCAACCTTCGGCGCTTCGCCTGGCGCCGACCCCGAAGAATGGCTGGAACAGTTCGACCCTGTGGCTGTCTTCAACAACTGGGATGATGGTACCAAACATAGGTACGTTTCTTCGCCTTGGAGGGACCAGCAAGAATCTGGTTTGAGAATGAGGAAGCTAGCCTCACGCACTGGGAAACCTTCAAGGAGCAGCTTCTGAAGATCTTCATGAACGTCGTGCGAAAGGAGAGAGCCCAGCAGCTGCTACAGAGTCGCATACAACATGCAAACAAGACCATTGCAATGTACACTGAGGAGATGAAGCGTCTCTTCCAGCGTGCCGATTCAAACATGAAGGACGAAGAAAAGGTAAAGCTGCTTAAGCAATAAGTTAAAGAGAAACTCTTTGCCGGCCTCGTCCGCAACCCACCGAAAACCGTCGCGGAATTCGTAGAAGAGGCATTTACCATGGAAATAACTCTTGATGCCCGAGCCCGCCAGTATGACAGCCAGCAGCGTAATTTCTCAGCAAGCTGCCCGGACACCGCTAACAGCGACAATCTGTGGGAGGTTATACGTCAAGTTGTGCCAGAAGAGCTGCGACGACTGCTGCCAAGGGGAACGCAGCCGCAGATTACATCGCTCACTGACGTCATCCGGGACGATGTTCAACAGGCCTTGGATGTGACGCCGACAACTATGTAGTGTCTTGAGCCCCCAGTACTTACGTCGCAGCAGTGCGCCGTCCTGAACCTCGACAACGGGACCCAAGCCCCTATCGAACTCCGCCAGCTGCGTTAGACCGCCGCCCTCTTGCCTTAACCCGCCCGTCCTACGAGCGCCGCACTCGGCCGAGGAAATGCGACAAGTGGAGAACTCCCGACCAGCGCCTCCCACTATGCTTCAACTGGGGCGATGCCCACCGCGATGGCTCAGTGGCTACGGCGCTCGGCTCCTGGCCCCAAAGACGCGGGTTCGATCTCGGCCGCGGCGGATGAATTTCGATGATGGCGCAATTCTAAAGCCCCGTGTATTGTGCGATGCTGGTCCACATTAAAGAACCCGAACTGGTCGAAATTTCTAGGAGCCATTCACTACGGCGTTCCTCACAGCCTGAGTCGCTTTGGGACGTTAAGCCCCAATAAATCAATAAACTGTGGCGAAGCCGGTCACGTCCTCCGGCACTGCCCATGCAGAAGAATGGGCATCAGAAAGTTCTGTTACGGCGCCCCACGACCCCGACCCGGTCAGCGACCAGCCAAAATCGAGGAGTTTTTTTGTCGGGAAAAATGCTCATCACCGAGCCGCCTATCACGCTCCCCGTCGACATCGTCACCGCGCTTTGTATCGCCTAGCCGAGGCTACGCAGTGCGTTTACGGTTCCCGTGCCCCCGGAGGTTAAACTCAATAAAGCGGCCTCTTGAGGTGAGGTTGCTTCTAAGCGCAAGAACAAAGATCCTTCGTCAACGTAAACACAACACCATGCCTCAACTACGACGACAAGACCGACGACGAAGACGACGACGCGGCCAAACATGAAGCTTTTAGCACGTTTTGGCGGGCTAGTTGGTTAAGCATCTTGAATAAAGAGCGCGAACGAAGACGAGCAGAAAAGACAAGAAACGGACGACAGAGCGCTGACTAACAACTGAGGGTTTATTGCCGATCATACAAGTATAAATACATAGATGTCGGCAGAGAGGGAAAGATATACAAAGAGCAAAAACATAAATGTGACAACAGCAACAGAAGCACGCTAGAAATCAGCAGAGATTATCAGCCCCCAGGAGTGACAGCTCTCTTTGCAGTAGTGTTAGCGAGGGAGTGCTGATACATGCATCTCCCTGCTTCGGTATGTTGTAGCCCTCGATAATTTCCCTTGCAGTTTTTTTCCCGATTTTTGGCAATGACCTTAGTTTCACGATATATCGGTACGCACTGTTTTTTCCTATCTTTGCCCATTCACAATCCCGGCAATGAATACCGAGGTGACCTGAAACCACTTTTGAGACTTAATAGCTGTGTTCGCTCAGCCTTTTATTAATGCATCGTCCCATATGTCCAACGTACTGCCCTCCACAGGGCAGAGGGATGTTATAAACAACCCTCTTATCACAGGGGACGAAGCGTGACTGGTGCTTAGTTGCGCACTTAGCCACTTTTCCTTTTATCTCATTAAAAGATTGGCACAAACCAGCCAGACGATCAGGCGCAGAAAACACAACATCGTCACCTGCTTTCTTCCCCAACTTTTTCAGAGAGTGTGAAATTCCATGTATATATGGAACTACAGCGACACGTTTGCGGATGTTGTCCGATTCCTGGCCGTCCCGTGTAGCTGATTCTGACTTGGTCTTCTTTAGGGCCGACTCAGCTACTGACGTAGTAAGTTCGAGGGGGTACCCTGCCGAGAGCAGCCTTCTTACCTGGTGTGAAACGCTGAGGCGCAGTCTGTGGTAGCAGGATTTTGTTAGTGAGCTGTTCAAGAAGGACCCTACGACAAGCCCCTTCTTCGCTATGGTTCTTGCCATTCCAAGCTCATTAAGAGGGGTATCATAGGGTCCTGCTTGAACAGCTCACTAAAAAAATCCTGCTACCACAGACTGCACTCCAGCGTTTCACACCAGGTAAAAAGGCTGCTCTCGGCAGGGTGCCCCCATAGAATTTATTACGTCAGTAGCTGAGTCGGCCCTAAAGAAGAACAAGTCAGAAACAGCTGCACGGGACGGCCAGTAATCGGACAACAACCGCAAACGTGTCGCTGTAATTCCATATCTACATAGAATTTCAAACTCCCTGAAAAAAGTGGGGAAAAAAGCACGTGTCGGTGTTGTTTTCTGCGCCTGATCGTCTGGCTGGTTTGTGCCGATCTGTTAATGAGATAAAAGGAAAAGTGGCTAAGTGCGCAACTAAGCACCAGTCACGCTTCGTCACTTGTGATAAGGGGGTTGTTTATAACATCCCTCTGCACTGTGGAGGACAGACGGGACGATGTATTAATAAAAGGCTGAGCGAACACTGCTATAAAGTCTCAAAAGTGGTTTCCGGTCGCCTCGGCATTCTTTTCCGGGATTGTGAATGGGCAAAGAAAGAGTAAAAACAGTGCGTACCTCTACATCGTGAAACTAAGCTCATTGCCAAAAATGGTAAAAAAACTGCAAGAAAAATTATCGAGGCCTACAACTTATTGAAGGGAAATGCATGTATGAGCACTCCTTCAATAACACTACTGCAAAAAGAGCTTTCACTCCTGGGGGCTGATAATCTCTGCTGATTTCTAGCGTGCTTCTGTTGCTATTGTCATATTTATGTTTTTGCACTTTGTATATCTTTCCCTCTCTGCCGACATATATGTATTTATACTTGTATGATCAGCAATAAACCCTCAGTTGTTAGTCAGCTCTATGTCGTCCGTTTCTTTGTCTTTTGCGCTCGTCTTCCTTCGCGCTGTTTATTCATGTTGAAGGTTTTATCGCTGCCGAGAGAAGTGACATTGGAGTACGCCCACCGCAGCCTCACTACTCGACGAAGCCTAGATCGGACGCCGAAGACAAGGGGCAATACGAGAACGCGAACAATTGACCTTGAAGTTACAGTCGACGGTCTCGCGCTTACTTGTTTGGTCGACACCGGAGCTGACTACTCCGTTGTGAGCGGGCCACTCGCTGTCCGACTCAGGAGAGTAACAGCAACATGCGATGACCCGCTGATCCGCAACGCAGGTGGTAACAATATTACGCCGTCAGGACGCTACACCGCGCCAGTTGCACTAAATGGGCGAACCTATGCTACAACCTTCCTGGTCCTATAGCAATGCTCGCGAGACGTAATTTTGGTAGTGCACTTCCTGAATGAACATCGGGCGATCAACGACCTTCGATCTGAGACGATCAAGCTTTCCACGGACAAAGCGATACCTGCTGCGACGAGGGCGACTCATCACGCGGCCTTAAACGTCCTCAACGACGCACTGAGCGTGCCGCCCCGACCAAGTGTCGTCGCCTGCATAGGTAGTGGAGACGTCAAAACTGCCAAAGGCATCGTTGAGGGGAACACTCAACAACTCCTGGATCGATGACAGGCGTCGCAAGGTAAGTCGCTAAAATACGAAGTGGCCGAGCCCAGGTGCTGCGAAAAAAATTTACCGAAGAACACCGGCATCTAAACAAAGGTACGACGATTGCTTTTCTGGACGAGCTGGCAGACAGCAGACATATTTTCCCTCCCTGACCAACCCGTAGAACCATCTGACCAAGGCCATGAACCCACGTTTGATATCAACCGAGCATTACCCCGGAGAAGACAAGACCAAATACGCAGTCTTCTTCAAAGCTACAGCGATTGCTTCTCATCAGCATCGAATGTGCGACGAACCTGGCTTGATTGCCAAGCACCGCGTTGTCACAGACGAGCACGCCCGACCACTGCGGCGGAGCCCCTACCACGTATCACCGCTAGAACGCCAAGCTATCCGCAAGCAAGTTGAGGAAATGCTTAGTGACGACATCATCCAGCCATCAAGGAGCCCCTGGGCAGCACCAGTCGTACTAGTGAAAAGGAAAGACGGCACCCTTCGCTGTTGCGCCGATTACCGCGGCCTGAACAGAATTACGAAGAAGAACGTCTACCCCCTCCCCCGCATTGGCGACACATTGTATCGGCTGTGCAGCGCTAAGTACTTCTCATCAACAGGCCTGAAGAGCGGGTACTGCAAATTGAAGTCGACGAAAGAGATCTCGAGAAGACTGCGTTCATCACGCTAGACGAAGTCTTCGAGTTCAAGGTGATGCCATTAGGCCTTTGCTCTGCCCCAGCGACGTTCCTGGGAGTGATGGATACGGTTCTCGCAGCTTTGAAGTGTAAAATTTGTCTAGTATACTTAGATGACGTTTTTGTCTTCTCTTCCAGTTTTGGAGACCACCTCAGAAGGCTTCGGATAGTGCTGGAAACAATCAACCCTTCAGGCCTAACACTGAGACCAGAGAAGTGCCTCTTCGCCTACGAGGAGCTGCTGTTCTATGGTCACGTTTTAAGCAACGATGGAGTTTGCCAAGGCCATGAGAAGACGGCTGCGATCACGTAGTTTCCACAGCCTAATTACAAGAAAGCTATACGGAGATTCCTTGGATTGTGCGCTTATTACCGGCGATTCGTCAAGAACTTTGCGGCAATCGCTGAACCTTTGACCCTACTTACCAAGGCTGACTTCCCTTTTTAATTGGGAAACGCCGCAAGTGGAACCTTTGAAATAGCTGAAGCGCAGCTTAATGTTCCCTCCTGTGCTCGGCACTTTAATGAAAACACCGAAACCGAAATTCATACCGATGCAAGGAGAGCGCGGTTAGAAACGGTCCTCGTTCAGAAAATTGGTAGAAAGGAGAAAGTAATCGCGTACGCTAGCCGTTCACTGCCCAAAGCCGATGCCAGCTATTCTACGACCGAGAAAGAATGTATGGCCATTATTTCGGCCACGTCTAAATTCCGCCTTTATCTGTACGGACGACCATTCAAGTTTGTGAGCGATCACCATGCTCTGTGCTGGCTAGCCAATTTGAAAGATTCCTCTGACCACCTTGCTCGTTGGAGCCTGCGTGTTCAATAATTCGACATAACTAGAGTCTACAAATATGGCCGCAAGCATTCCGGCGCAGACTGCTTGTCGCGAGCCCCCGTCGACGCAGCACCGGAAGGGCAAGAAGACAACGGTTACTTAGGACCTGTAAGCGCCAGCTGTTTCGCGCAGCAGTAGCGCTCGGACCCTGAGTTCCAAAGCCTAGTTGATTACCTGAAAGACAAGACCGCATCAACCCCCCGAAGTTTCAAGCAGCAACTGTCGTCCTTCGCCTTTCACAATAATATTGTCACGTTGTAGTCACGGCAGTCCAGCGGTCAGGAAGACACCAGAAATACTTGCAAAAGAAGCTCTTTATTTGGGCTGACTTGCGCCCGCAAAAGAACTGAATCACTCGGTGGCGGCGTAGAAAGAGAAGTTTATTTTTTTCTAATGTCAACAAAAAAATACAAAGCAAAACTGCTGAACTCAATGCTCTGATTTGTCAACCACATGCGCAGTGACGCAGCACTGAGCACGTCAGTAAGGCAGTAAGAAAGCCGACACTCGACCGCCGCGCAGGACGATGAAATATGTCGACCATTTGCGCAAGAACTCAGCCTCACTCATTGACAGTGCGTCCACGCATGCTTGCTCAAAGAGGCGCGTGCGGAGGCGCTGCAACATTGGAAACATTGCTCCTTGCGGACGCCCATTTAAGGAAGCCGCTCCACGCTGCCGCCACAAAACGAACATGCCGACATACAACAGCATATTTGTAAACAGTTCGCGTGAACTAGTGCGCGCTTCGAGGCGGGTTAAAAACATCCGTGACACTAGTACCCAAAAGGTGCGCGCCATTACACAGTCGAACATAGCGTGCCGCAACGTTTCTAAAAGACCGCATTGCGGGCATCGGGCGGAGGGCGCCACGCCCCACGCCGCAAAGCGGTCTCTTGTGGGCAGGACCCGCCAGCCTCGCAGCCAGCCGAAGTCCCTGACATCTGCAGGAAGCGCAGCTGAGGTCAGTTGGCGCCAGCGTGCCCGTCTCGATTTCTGGAGTTGTTCGCTGGTCAGATCAGCGACCGTTAGTGCTTCACACATCCTGGAGGGCGGGGTTTCATCAACATCCAGATCGGGCACGCTGGCAGTCAACGACGCCAGTGTACGACGCACGTTAACGAAAAATGCCGGCGGCTGCTCGGCTGTAGGGCCAACCACGTGTTGTGTAAAAAAACACGTTACGCGCTGTACTCAGAAAGTATGTGAGGAGTGTTCTCCCGGGATAGTCTGGGTTGCGTACAAGATCTCGTACTCCTCGCAAGGCGAGCACATTGCACATGGTGAGGATACAAGGTATACCAAACCCACCCATGTACGATGGAAGGCGCATGAACATTCGTGACACAAGTTCGGTTTTGCCCGCCCAAACGAAAGAGCCACAGGCCGAGGATAGCCTGCGAGCAAACGTGCGCGGTGGGTTTGCGACGCGGGCGACAAAAAAACATGCGGCTAGGATTGTAGACTTAACTATATAGCAGCGCTCTGCCATTGAAAGGCGGAAAGTTGACGCCACCGAGAGGCGTTTCTCAGCCTTCGTGCGGAGGTTAGTCCAGGTTTCGCGGGCTACTTCTCCGCTGGCGAGGAATACTACTCCCAGGACTTTCACTCCCTGCACCCACTCCACCTCGCGCGCAAGGCTCGGTGTGAAGGTGACAAACATTAGTGCCTTGCTTGGCCCTGTTCAATAGGGCCCCCGATATCTCGCTGTACTCGAGAAACAGCCGCGAAAAAGCGGCGTAGCTATCCTCGTCCCTGAGGAAAAGCGACACGTCGTAGGCGTAGGCCGAAACCTTGATTTGGCCCTGGCCGGGCAGAGGGAAGCCGCGTATGGATTGGCTGTTGTTAATGCGCCGGATGAGTGGATCCAGGCATAACACGAAGAATGTTGGGGAGAGAGGGCATCCTTGCCTTATGCCCCGTTTGACTGAGAAGGGAGCGCTCTGGTGGCCGTTTACGGAGAGACAAGCATTCAGGTCTGCGTAAAGTAAGCGCAGCCTGCTAACAATTTGCGAAGGGAATCCGAAGGCTTCGAGGACTCCGAAAAAATACGAGTGTTCCACCCGATCGAATGCTTTCGCCTGATCAAGCGAAACAAAGCACCCGCTGAAGCCCGTCCTGCTGGCAAATGTGAACAGGTCTCTTGTGAGTGTCAGTGCATGAAACAAAGAGCGGTCAGGCACGCTGCTGGTTTGAGCCCGGTGAATTAGGTGAGGCAGAATCATCCGCATTCTTTTGTTTAGTAAAGATGCGACGATTTTGTAGTCTGCGTTTAAGAGGCTTATGGGCCGCCATGCTTGCGGGTCGGAGGGGTCACCGCCCGCTTTCGAAATGAGTATAATGCGACATTCGCGGAAAGAGTTTGGACGTAACCCATCCGCGAGAAAGCAGTTGACCATCTTCAGTAGTGCTCCTTGGATCTGGTAAAAAAACGTTGAATAAAAACTTGTTGGAATGCCGTCTGGACCGAGGGCAGAGGCTGCATTCATACTCTGCAGGATGGCGTGCAGCTCTTGGCTTGTGGCTGGTGCGCAAAGGTTTTCCTGCAGCTCTTCAGCTACTCGTGGCAAGTTTCCAAAAAACCTTTGTAGAAGCCCGTCATACCCATCTTGAAGATGTAGCCAATTGCCCGTCGAGAACAGGTCCGAGAAGTGGCTTGCGAAAATCGCGCAGATGTCGGACGTGATTCTGCTTTGTGTGCCGTCTGGGAGGGTCACGAAAGCCACAGTAGCGAGAGCGACTTCCTCTGCCGTGCCTGCGCGTACGTGTCGCAGCACAGCCGGGTCTGATATAGGCCGCCCGAGCTGGGGTGCGCGACTTGCTGCCCGTGATGAATGGCAGAGCAACACGTGGTAACGTGCTTTAAGTAGGCTCAGGTAATCGCTCATGGCAAAGGTTAAGGGTGCTCCCCTTTGCACTATACGGATGCGCTTGAGGGTACCATTCAGTGCATGAGTTACCCGGCGTCTGCGGTCTTGACCGGCCGCCACCAGAGTTGCCTGCCAACGAGTCTTGAGTATGTCCCAAGAATCAGTCGCAACGAAGCTCTTGCACGATGCGGCCAACGCCGTACGCAGCGACGCCAGGCTTTCCGGGTCTGCCAGTAGGCTCGTGTCCGTGCGCCACGTAACAGTACGTGGGGTGCCCTCACCAAAGTCGAGCCTGACTGACAAGGGGTGGTGATAGGAAATCACCGGCGTGCCTGCAGGGAACGCGAGAACCTCGCAGCTGACGACAAAAGAAGCGAGCTCTGGTGGAAAATAGAATTTGTCTATCCGACTCACTGACTTTGCTCACTCCCACGTCGCTTCAAAGGCATCCCCGGAAGCTGCACCCACGCGTCAGACAAGCGGAACTGAGTCACGAGATCGCGGAGCACGGGGGCACCGGAATAACGGCGACCGTGACCCTGTCCGCGGACGTCACGGTCGATGTTAAGTACACAATTGAAGTCGCCGACGATGAAAGTGGGGTAGGGATCAAGGAGGAATGAGTCGAGGCGCTCAAAATATCGGAACTACTAGTCTGCCGTGCTGGCGCGTATACAACCAACGCACGTACCCGCCGCTGGTTTAGTGTGAAGTCGACCGCAAGAGTGCGGCCGTATCCCAAAAGTGCAATGAGCACCCGCGCGCAGGCAGGGGTTTACAAAAACGACACCGATACCGCACATATGAGAATCAGTCAACGAAAAATAAGCAAGAACAGAAAACCGGGTGGTGAAATTCAGCACATCAAGTGAAGTACGGAAGTTGCATTCCTGTAAAAACAGGATGTCGACGCCCCTAGCCCTGGCAAAGTGCTTCACCTCTCTTTGTCTGTCTACGGATTGAAATCCCCGAACATTCAGGGAGAGGAGATGCACAACCGCCATGACTGCCAAGAGCACCGACGGCATAGCATACAACCTAAAGAGCGCTGCCATGGGCGGCGCCTGGCGCGCGCGGCACTTTTTTGCTAGAACGTTCGTTAACAGTCCCTTCGGATTCCGATGATTGGGGGTGGGAACGTTTGTAGTCGGGTCTTGAGAAGTCCATATTTTCGGGGTCGTCGGCGCTTGTGGCCTCGGTCACCGGTTGCTGCATGGTCTTGACGACGTTCGCAGCTGAAGCCGATGCCGACGCCAGGATCGTCGATGGGAGGGTGTGGCTGGCCGGTGACGGGAAGCGCGCGTCGTCCGCACCTCGAGGAGTCGGTGGCCCTGACACCTGCCCGCACGTCAAGTCGCCTGTGAGGCAAAGCGGCGTGACTTTGTCCGGTACGTCCACCAGGTCACCCGACGCCACGCTCGACTCGTCGCTGCTGCTCACGGTGTCTTAGGTGTCTGTGCTGGGAAGCGGCGCCAAGGGCTCGGCGAAAACTCCAGCGAACGGCTCCACTTCGTTTGAAGGTGACCCCTCGTGGTGCTGCTCTTTCTCAGGCACCTCCGTCGCGGGGGCGGATTCGGACTCGCTCGGGCGGCTGGTCTTTGGGCCTGCGTCGGCAACAGGCGTCCGGACGGTTGGAGGGCTCCTCGTTTCTGCGGCCACGTTGTCCTTACTCGGTTCCTTCCTCGAGGCGGTGGCTGCCGCATAGGACCGTAGCCGCAGGCAGTCCGCTGTGGCGTGGCTTCCGCTGCAGCGCCTGCAAGCCGCTCCGCATCCGGCTGTGTCGTGGCCGAACACCTCGCAGCGAGCGCACCGCGGCGTTCGACACGCCGCGCCGATGGGGCCGTCCTGCCCGCAGCGGGAACACACCTTCCGGACGCCTCGGTAGTCAAACCTGACGCGGTGGCCCTGGACGGTCAAGAAGTTCGGCACCGCCTGCTTCATCTCGATCCGGACCACGCGCGTCCCGTTGCCGACGTGACGACGGCCCTTGAGGACGGGGTGGGTGATGTCCAGCACCTTTCCGTAAGAGGACAGTGCTGGCGCCAGCGCCGCATCTCCCACGTACAGCGGCACACGAAAAGCCGTCACGTGGACCAATTCGGGACCCACGCAGGCTACTGGGACGGAAGTGCCGTTCACGATGAAGGCGCCTTCCACTAGCATCTTCTCCGCCGCCGCAGCCGAGGCCAAGGCGACGCAGAACGTCATGCCTACATGGTGTTGGAGGCTCTCTAGCCCTTTCGGGCCGACAACCGACTCGATGCCGTCGACGATGTCGTCAGCAGTCGCGTCGGAAGTAACTGAAAACTGGAAACAGTGCGCCTTTGGGGGCGGCACACGGTACACCGGAGGGGCAGCAGGTCCCGGGCCTCCCATGACGTCACGGGCGGCCGACTGGGCTGCTGCTTGAATGTCTCGAAGTTGCCCGAGCACCGGCAAAGGCACGGTGCCTGGGCTGGGAGGCTGGTTGCGGAACCTCGGGGTCGCATTGGATCCGAGGCCCGCCTGCACTTCTCAAAACTTCTCAGCAAGCCAGCGCCGAAAAATCTTCGCTGGGTCTGGACGAGCTCGGGCATAGAAAGAGAAGTGTATTTTTTCTAATGTGAACAAAAATACAATGAAAAACTGCTGAACTCAATGCTCTGATCAGTCAAGCACATGCGCAGTGACGCAGCACTGAGCACGTCAGTAAGGCAGTAAGAAAGCCGACACTCGACCGCCGCGCAGGACGATGAAATATGTCGACCATTTGCGCAAGAACTCATCCTCACTCATTGAGAGTGCGTCCACGCATGCTTGCTCAAAGAGGCGCGTGCGGAGGCGCTGCAACATTGGAAACATTGCTCTTTGCGGACGCCCATTTAAGGAAGCCGCTCCACGCTGCCGCCACAAAACCAACATGCCGACACACAAAAGCATATTTTTAAACAGTTCGCGTGAACTAGTGCTCGCGCTACCGCAGGGACAGCCCGCGTTATCAAGTTGGGAGGACTGGGAGGTCGTGTTCTCGTCTCCGGACCCGCCATCGCAGCTTCCTGCGGTGCTTCGGGGTGCCGACGTCATGGACAAACACCGCATGAACGTTACGACGTAGAGTGGGACCGTGCGGTGGTCCAGGGACCCAAAGGGGGTCTAAACACACTTGCCATGATAAAGTTTTTCTCTCTCTCGAGGCGGGTTAAAAACATCCGTGACACCAGTACCCAAAAGGTGCGCGCCACTACACAGTCGAAAATAGCGTGCCGCAACGTTTCTAAAAGACCGCATTGCGGGCGTCGGGCGGAGGGCGCCACGCCCCACGCCGCAAAGCGGTCTCTTGTGGGTAGGACCTGCCAGCCTCGCAGCCAGCCGAAGTCCTTGACATCTGCAGGAATCGCAGCTGTGGTCAGTTGGCGCCAGCGTGCCCGTCTCGTTTTCTGGAGTTGTTCGCGCGTCAGCTCAGCCACCGTTAGTGCTTCGCACATCCTGGAGGGCGGGGTTTCATCAACATCCAGATCGGGCACGCTGGCAGACAACGACGCCAGTGTGCGACGAACGTTAACGAAAAATGCCGGCGGCTGCTCGGCTGTAGGGCCAACCACGTGTTGTGTAAAAAACACGTTACGCGCTGTAGCCAGAAAGTATGTGAGGAGTGTTCTCCCGGGATAGTCTGGGTTGCGTACAAGATCTCGTACTCCTCGCAAGGCGAGCACATTGCACATTGTGCGGATACAAGGTATACCAAACCCACCCATGTACGATGGAACGCGCATGAACATTCGTGACACAAGTTCGGTTTTGCCCGCCCAAACGAAAGAGCCACAGGCCGAGGTTAGCCTGCGAGCAAACGTGCGCGGTGGGTTTGCGACGCGGGCGACAAAAAAACATGCGGCTAGGATTGTGGACTCAACTAAATAGCAGCGCTCTGCCATTGAAAGGCGGAAAGTTGACGCCACCGAGAGGCGTTTCTCAGCGTTCGTGCGGAGGTTTGTCCAGGTTTCGCGGGCTACTTCTCCGCTGGCGAGGAATACTACTCCCAGGACTTTCACTCCCTGCACCCACTCCACCTCGCCCGCAAGGTTCGGTGTGAAGGTGCCAAACCTTAGTGTCTTGCTTTTTCCCTTGTTCAATAGGGCCCCTGATATCTCGCTTTACTCGAGAAACAGCCGCGAAAAACCGGCGTAGCTATCCTCGTCCTTGAGGAAAAGCGACACGTCGTCGGCGTAGGCCGAAACTTTGATTTGGCCCTGGCCAGGCAGAGGGAAGCCGCGTTTGGATGGACTGTCGTTAATGCGCCGGATGAGTGGATCCAGGCATAACACGAAGAATGTTGGGGAGAGAGGGCATCCTTGCGTTATGCCCCGGGTGACTGAGAAGTGAGCGCACTGGTGGCCGTTTACGGAGAGATGAGCGTTCAGGTCTGCGTAAAGTAGGCGCAGCCTGCTGACAATTTGCGGCGGGAATCCGAAGGCTTCGAGGACTCCGAACAAATACGAGTGTTCCACCCGATAGAATGCTTTCGCCTGATCTAGCGAAACAAAACACCCGGTGAAGCCCGTCCTGCTGGCAAATGTGAACAGGTCTCTTGTGAGTGCCAATGCAGAAAACACAGAGCGGTCAGGCACGCTGCTGGTTTGAGCCCGGTGGATTAGGTGAGCAGGATCGTCCGCATTCTTCTGTTTAGTAAAGATGCGACTATTTTGTAGTCTGTGTTTAAGAGGCTTATGGGCCGCCATGCTTGCGGGTCGGAGGTGTCGCCGCCCGCTTTCGGAATGAGTATGATGCGACATTGGCGGAAAGAGTTCGGAGGTAACCCATCCGCGAGAAAGCCGTTGACCATTTTCAGCAGTGCTCCTTGGATCTGGTAAAAAAACGTTGGATAAAAACTTGTTGGAATGCCGTCTGGACCGGGGGCAGAGGCTGCATTCATACCCTTCAGGATGGCGTGCAGCTCTTGGCTTGTGGCTGGTGCGCAAAGGTTTTCATGCAGCTCTTCAGCTACTCGTGGCAAGTTTCCAAAAAAGCTTTGTAGAAGCCCATCATAACCATCTCTAAGATTTAGCCAATTGTCCGTAGAGAACAGATTCGAGAAGTGACTTGCAAAGATCGTGCAGATATCGGACGCGGTTTTGCTTTGGGTGCCGTCTGGGAATGTCACGAAAGGCCCAGTAGCGGGAGCGAATTCCTCTGCCGTGCCTGCGCGTACGTGTCGTAGCGCAGCCGGGTCTGATATAGGCCGCCCGAGCTGGTGTGCGCGACTAGCTGCCCGTGATGACTGGCAGAGCAACACGTGGTAACGTGCTTTAAGTAGGCTCAGGTAATCGCTCATGGCAAAGGTTAAGGGTGCTCCCCTTTGCACTATACGGATGCGCTTGAGGGTGTCATTCAGTGCATGAGTTACCCGGCGTCTGCGGTCTTGACCGGCCGCCACCAGAGTTGCCTGCCAACGAGTCTTGAGTGTGTCCCATGAATCAGTCGCAACGAAGCTCTTGCACGATGCGGCCAACGTCGTACGCAGCGACGCCACGCTTTCCGGGTCTGCCAGTAGGCTCGTGTCCATGCGCCACGTAACAGTACGTGGGGTGTCCTCACAAAAATCGAGCCTGACTGAAAAGGGGTGGTGATCGGAAATCACCGGCGTGCCTGCAGGGAACGCGAGAACTTCGCAGCTAACGACAAAAGAAGCGAGCTCTGGTGGAAAATAGAATTTTTTCTATCCAAGTCGCTGACTGTGCTCTCTCCCACGTCGCTCTAAAGGCATCCCCGTTAAGTTGCACCCACGCGTCAGACAAGCGGAACTGAGTCACGAGATCGCGGAGCGCGGGGGCACCGCAATAACGGCGACCGTGACCCTGTCCGCGGACGTCACGGTCGATGTTAAGTACACAATTGAAGTCGCCGACGATGAAAGTGGGGTAGGGATCAAGGAGGAATGAGTCGAGGCGCTCAAAAAAATCGGAACTACTAGTCTGCCGTGCTGGCGCGTATACAACCAACGCACGTACCCGCCGCTGGTTTAGTGTGAAGTCGACCGCAAGAGTGCGGCCGTCCAGCCCGAAAGTGCAATGAGCATCCGCGCGCAGGCGGGGGTTTACAAAAACGGCACCAACACCGCACAAATGAAAATCAGTCAACGAAAAATAAGCAAAAACAGAAAACCGGGTGCTGAAATTCAGCACATCAAGTGAAGTACGGAAGTTGCATTCCTGTAAAAACAGGATGTCGACGCCCCTAGCCCTGGCAAATTGCATCACCTCTCTCTGTCTGTCTACGGATTGAAATCCCCGAACATTCAGGGAGAGGAGATGCACAACCGCCATGACTGCCAAGAACACCGACGGCATAACATACAACCTAAAGAGCGCTGCCATGGGCGGTGCTTGACGCGCGCGGCACTTTTTTACTACAACGTTCGTTAACTGTCCCTTGAGATTCCGATGATTGGGGGTGGGCACGTTTGAAGTCTGGTCGGGAAAAGTCCATATTTTCGGGGTCGTCGGCGCTTGTTGCCTCGCTCACCGGTTGCTGCGTGGTCTTGGCGACGCTCGCAGCTGAAGCCGATGCCGACGCCAGGGTCGCCGATGGGAAGGTGTGGCTGGCTGGTGACGGGAAGCGCGCGTCGTCCGCACCTCCAGGAGTCGTCGGTCCTGGCACCTGGCCGCACGTCAAGTCGCCTGTCAGGCGAAGCGGCAGACAACGAAGCCAGCGGCAGACAACGCTGGCAGACAACGAAGCCAGTGTGCGACGCACGTTAACGAAAAATGCCGGCGGCTACTCGGCTGTAGGGCCAACCACGTGTTGTGTAAAAAACACGTTACGCGCTGTACCCAGAAAGTATGTGAGGAGTGCTCTCCCGGGATAGTCTGGGTTGCGTACAAGATCTCGTACTCCTCGCAACGCGAGCACATTGCACATGGTGCGGATACAAGGTATACCAAACCCACCCATGTACAATGGAAGGCGCTAGAACATTCGTGACACAAGTTCGGTTTTGCCCGCCCAAACGAAAGAGCCACAGGCCGAGGTTAGCCTGCGAGCAAACGTGCGCGGTGGGTTTGCGACGCGGGCGACAAAAAAACATGCGGCTAGGATTGTGGACTTAACTAAATAGCAGCGCTCTGCCATTGAAAGGCGGAAAGTTGACGCCACCGAGGGGCGTTTCTCAGCGTTGGTGCGGAGGTTAGTCCAGGTTTCGCGGGCTACTTCTCCGCTGGCGAGGAATACTACTCCCAGGACTTTCACTCCCTGCAACGACTCCACCTCGCCCGCAAGGTTCGCTGTGAAGGTGCCAAACCTTAGTGCCTTGCTTTTGGACCTGTTCAATAGGGCCCCCGATATCTCGCTGTACTCGAAAAACAGCCTCGAAAAAGCGGCGTAGCTATCCTCGTCCTTGAGGAAAAGCGACACGTCGTCGGCATAGGCGGAAACCTTGATTTGGCCCTGGCCAGGCAGAGGGAAGCCGCGCATGGATGGGCTGTCGTTAATGCGCCGGATGAGTGGATCCAGGCATAACACGAAGAATGTTGGGGAGAGAGCGCATCCTTGCCTTATGCCCCGGGTGACTGAGAAGGGAGCGCTCTGGTGGCCGTTTACGCAGAGACCAGCATTCAGGTCTGCGTAAAGTAAGTGCAGCCTGCTGACAATTTGCGGAGGGAATCCGAAGGCTTCAAGGACTTCGAACAGATACGAGTGTTCCACCCGATCGAATGCTTTCGCCTGATCAAGCGAAACAAAGCACCCGCTGAAGCCCGTCCTGCTGGCAAATGTGAACAGGTCTCTTGTGAGTGCCAATGCATCAAAAAAAGAGCGGTCAGGCCCGCTGCTGGTTTGAGCCCGGGGGATTAGGTGAGGGAGGATCGTCCGCATTCTTGTGTTCAGTAAAGATGCGACAATTTTGTAGTCTGCGTTTAAGAGCCTTATGGGCCGCCATGCTTGCGGGTCGGAGGGGTGACCGCCCGCTTTCGGAATGAGTATGATGCGACATTCGCAGAAAGAGTTTGGACGTAACCCATCCGCGAGGAAGCCGTTGACCATCTTCAGCAGCGCTCCTTGGATCTGGTAAAAAAACGTTGAATAAAAACTTGTTGCAATGCCGTCTGGACCGGGGGCAGAGGCTGCATTCATACTCTGCAGGATGGCGTGCAGGTCTTGGCTTGTGGCAGGTGCACAAAGGTTTTCATGCAACTCTCCAGCTACTCGTGGCAAGTTTCCAAAAAAGCTTTGTAAAAGCCCGTCATAGCCATCTTGAAGATGTAGCCAACTGTCCGTAGAGAACAGGTCGAAAAGTGGCTTGCGAAGATCGTGCAGATATCGGACGTGGTTTTGCTTTGGGTGCCGTCTGGAAGTGTCACGAAAGGCACAGTAGCGGGAGCGAATTCCTCTGCCGTGCCTGCGCGTACGTGTCGTAGCACAGCCGGGTCTGATATAGGCCGCCCGAGCTGGTGTGCATGACTAGCTGCCCGTGCTGACGGGCAGAGCAACACGTGGTAACGTGCTTTAAGTTGACTCAGGTAATCGCTCATGGCAAAGGTTAAGGGTGCTCCCCTCTGCACTATACGGATGCGCTTGAGGGTGTCGCTCAGTGCATGAGTTACCCGGCGTCTGCGGTCTTGACCAGCTGCCACCGGAGTTGCCTGCCAACGAGTTTTGAGTGTGTCCCATGAATCAGTCGCAACGAAGCTCTTGCACGATGCGGCCAACGTCGTACGCAGCGACGCCACGCTTTCCGGGTCTGCCAGTAGGCTCGTGTCCATGCGCCACGTAACAGTACGTGGGGTGTCCTCACAAAAATCGAGCCTGACTGAAAAGGGGTGGTGATCGGAAATCACCGGCGTGCCTGCAGGGAACGCGAGAACTTCGCAGCTAACGACAAAAGAAGCGAGCTCTGGTGGAAAATAGAATTTTTTCTATCCAAGTCGCTGACTGTGCTCTCTCCCACGTCGCTCTAAAGGCATCCCCGTTAAGTTGCACCCACGCGTCAGACAAGCGGAACTGAGTCACGAGATCGCGGAGCGCGGGGGCACCGCAATAACGGCGACCGTGACCCTGTCCGCGGACGTCACGGTCGATGTTAAGTACACAATTGAAGTCGCCGACGATGAAAGTGGGGTAGGGATCAAGGAGGAATGAGTCGAGGCGCTCAAAAAAATCGGAACTACTAGTCTGCCGTGCTGGCGCGTATACAACCAACGCACGTACCCGCCGCTGGTTTAGTGTGAAGTCGACCGCAAGAGTGCGGCCGTCCAGCCCGAAAGTGCAATGAGCATCCGCGCGCAGGCGGGGGTTTACAAAAACGGCACCAACACCGCACAAATGAAAATCAGTCAACGAAAAATAAGCAAAAACAGAAAACCGGGTGCTGAAATTCAGCACATCAAGTGAAGTACGGAAGTTGCATTCCTGTAAAAACAGGATGTCGACGCCCCTAGCCCTGGCAAATTGCATCACCTCTCTCTGTCTGTCTACGGATTGAAATCCCCGAACATTCAGGGAGAGGAGATGCACAACCGCCATGACTGCCAAGAACACCGACGGCATAACATACAACCTAAAGAGCGCTGCCATGGGCGGTGCTTGACGCGCGCGGCACTTTTTTACTACAACGTTCGTTAACTGTCCCTTGAGATTCCGATGATTGGGGGTGGGCACGTTTGAAGTCTGGTCGGGAAAAGTCCATATTTTCGGGGTCGTCGGCGCTTGTTGCCTCGCTCACCGGTTGCTGCGTGGTCTTGGCGACGCTCGCAGCTGAAGCCGATGCCGACGCCAGGGTCGCCGATGGGAAGGTGTGGCTGGCTGGTGACGGGAAGCGCGCGTCGTCCGCACCTCCAGGAGTCGTCGGTCCTGGCACCTGGCCGCACGTCAAGTCGCCTGTCAGGCGAAGCGGCAGACAACGAAGCCAGCGGCAGACAACGCTGGCAGACAACGAAGCCAGTGTGCGACGCACGTTAACGAAAAATGCCGGCGGCTACTCGGCTGTAGGGCCAACCACGTGTTGTGTAAAAAACACGTTACGCGCTGTACCCAGAAAGTATGTGAGGAGTGCTCTCCCGGGATAGTCTGGGTTGCGTACAAGATCTCGTACTCCTCGCAACGCGAGCACATTGCACATGGTGCGGATACAAGGTATACCAAACCCACCCATGTACAATGGAAGGCGCTAGAACATTCGTGACACAAGTTCGGTTTTGCCCGCCCAAACGAAAGAGCCACAGGCCGAGGTTAGCCTGCGAGCAAACGTGCGCGGTGGGTTTGCGACGCGGGCGACAAAAAAACATGCGGCTAGGATTGTGGACTTAACTAAATAGCAGCGCTCTGCCATTGAAAGGCGGAAAGTTGACGCCACCGAGGGGCGTTTCTCAGCGTTGGTGCGGAGGTTAGTCCAGGTTTCGCGGGCTACTTCTCCGCTGGCGAGGAATACTACTCCCAGGACTTTCACTCCCTGCAACGACTCCACCTCGCCCGCAAGGTTCGCTGTGAAGGTGCCAAACCTTAGTGCCTTGCTTTTGCACCTGTTCAATAGGGCCCCCGATATCTCGCTGTACTCGAAAAACAGCCTCGAAAAAGCGGCGTAGCTATCCTCGTCCTTGAGGAAAAGCGACACGTCGTCGGCATAGGCGGAAACCTTGATTTGGCCCTGGCCAGGCAGAGGGAAGCCGCGCATGGATGGGCTGTCGTTAATGCGCCGGATGAGTGGATCCAGGCATAACACGAAGAATGTTGGGGAGAGAGCGCATCCTTGCCTTATGCCCCGGGTGACTGAGAAGGGAGCGCTCTGGTGGCCGTTTACGCAGAGACCAGCATTCAGGTCTGCGTAAAGTAAGTGCAGCCTGCTGACAATTTGCGGAGGGAATCCGAAGGCTTCAAGGACTTCGAACAGATACGAGTGTTCCACCCGATCGAATGCTTTCGCCTGATCAAGCGAAACAAAGCACCCGCTGAAGCCCGTCCTGCTGGCAAATGTGAACAGGTCTCTTGTGAGTGCCAATGCATCAAAAAAAGAGCGGTCAGGCCCGCTGCTGGTTTGAGCCCGGGGGATTAGGTGAGGGAGGATCGTCCGCATTCTTGTGTTCAGTAAAGATGCGACAATTTTGTAGTCTGCGTTTAAGAGCCTTATGGGCCGCCATGCTTGCGGGTCGGAGGGGTGACCGCCCGCTTTCGGAATGAGTATGATGCGACATTCGCAGAAAGAGTTTGGACGTAACCCATCCGCGAGGAAGCCGTTGACCATCTTCAGCAGCGCTCCTTGGATCTGGTAAAAAAACGTTGAATAAAAACTTGTTGCAATGCCGTCTGGACCGGGGGCAGAGGCTGCATTCATACTCTGCAGGATGGCGTGCAGGTCTTGGCTTGTGGCAGGTGCACAAAGGTTTTCATGCAACTCTCCAGCTACTCGTGGCAAGTTTCCAAAAAAGCTTTGTAAAAGCCCGTCATAGCCATCTTGAAGATGTAGCCAACTGTCCGTAGAGAACAGGTCGAAAAGTGGCTTGCGAAGATCGTGCAGATATCGGACGTGGTTTTGCTTTGGGTGCCGTCTGGAAGTGTCACGAAAGGCACAGTAGCGGGAGCGAATTCCTCTGCCGTGCCTGCGCGTACGTGTCGTAGCACAGCCGGGTCTGATATAGGCCGCCCGAGCTGGTGTGCATGACTAGCTGCCCGTGCTGACGGGCAGAGCAACACGTGGTAACGTGCTTTAAGTTGACTCAGGTAATCGCTCATGGCAAAGGTTAAGGGTGCTCCCCTCTGCACTATACGGATGCGCTTGAGGGTGTCGCTCAGTGCATGAGTTACCCGGCGTCTGCGGTCTTGACCAGCTGCCACCGGAGTTGCCTGCCAACGAGTTTTGAGTGTGTCCCATGAATCAGTCGCAACGAAGCTCTTGCACGATTCGGCCAACGCCGTACGCAGCGACGCCACGCTTTCCGGGTCTGCCAGTAGGCTCGTGTCCATGCGCCACGTAACAGTACGTGGGGTGTCCTCACAAAAATCGAGCCTGACTGAAAAGGGGTGGTGATCGGAAATCACCGGCGTGCCTGCAGGGAACGCGAGAACTTCGCAGCTAACGACAAAAGAAGCGAGCTCTGGTGGAAAATAGAATTTTTTCTATCCGAGTCGCTGACTGTGCTCTCTCCCACGTCGCTCTAAAGGCATCCCCGTTAAGTTGCACCCACGCGTCAGACAAGCGGAACTGAGTCACGAGATCGCGGAGCGCGGGGGCACCGCAATAACGGCGACCGTGACCCTGTCCGCGGACGTCACGGTCGATGTTAAGTACACAATTGAAGTCGCCGACGATGAAAGTGGGGTAGGGATCAAGGAGGAATGAGTCGAGGCGCTCAAAAAAATCGGAACTACTAGTCTGCCGTGCTGGCGCGTATACAACCAACGCACGTACCCGCCGCTGGTTTAGTGTGAAGTCGACCGCAAGAGTGCGGCCGTCCAGCCCGAAAGTGCAATGAGCATCCGCGCGCAGGCGGGGGTTTACAAAAACGGCACCAACACCGCACAAATGAAAATCAGTCAACGAAAAATAAGCAAAAACAGAAAACCGGGTGCTGAAATTCAGCACATCAAGTGAAGTACGGAAGTTGCATTCCTGTAAAAACAGGATGTCGACGCCCCTAGCCCTGGCAAATTGCATCACCTCTCTCTGTCTGTCTACGGATTGAAATCCCCGAACATTCAGGGAGAGGAGATGCACAACCGCCATGACTGCCAAGAACACCGACGGCATAACATACAACCTAAAGAGCGCTGCCATGGGCGGTGCTTGACGCGCGCGGCACTTTTTTACTACAACGTTCGTTAACTGTCCCTTGAGATTCCGATGATTGGGGGTGGGCACGTTTGAAGTCTGGTCGGGAAAAGTCCATATTTTCGGGGTCGTCGGCGCTTGTTGCCTCGCTCCCCGGTTGCTGCGTGGTCTTGGCGACGCTCGCAGCTGAAGCCGATGCCGACGCCAGGGTCGCCGATGGGAAGGTGTGGCTGGCTGGTGACGGGAAGCGCGCGTCGTCCGCACCTCCAGGAGTCGTCGGTCCTGGCACCTGGCCGCACGTCAAGTCGCCTGTCAGGCGAAGCGGCGCGACTTCGTCCGGTACGTCCACCAGGTCGCCCGACGACACGCTCGACTCGTCGCTCCTACTAACGGTGTCGTAGGTGTCTGTGCCGGGAAACGGCGCCAAGGGCTCGGTGAAAACTGCAGCGAACGGTTCCACCTCGTTTGAAGGTGATCCCTCATGGTGCTGCTCTTTCTCAGGCACCTCCGTCGCGGGGGCGGATTCGGACTCGCTCGGGCGGCTGGTCTTTGGGCCTGCGTCGGCAACAGGCGTCCGGACGGTTGGAGGGCTCCTCGTTTCTGCGGCCACGTTGTCCTTACTCGGTTCCTTCCTCGAGGCGGCGGCCGCCGCATAGGACCGTGGCCGCAGGCAGTCCGCTGTGGCGTGGCTTCCACCGCAGCGCCTGCAAGCCGCTCCGCATCCGGCCGTGTCGTGGCCGAACACCTCGCAGCGAGCGCACCGCGGCGTTCGACACGCCGCGCCGATGTGGCCGTCCTGCCCGCAGCGGGAACACACCTTCCGGACGCCTCGGTAGTCAAACATGACGCGGTGGTACTGGACAGTCAAGAAGTTCGGCACCGCCTGCTTCATCTCGATCCGGACCACGCGCGTCCCGTTGCCGACGTGACAACGGCCCTTGAGGACGGGGTGGGTGATGTCCAGCACCTTTCCGTAAGAGGACAGTGCTGCCGCCAGCGTCGCATCTCCCACGTACAGCGGCACACGAAAAGCCGTCATGTGGACCACGGCGGGGCCCACGCAGGCTACTGGGGCGGAAGTGCCGTTCACGTTGAAGGCGCCTTCCACTAGCATCTTCTCCGCCGCCGCAGCCGAGGCCAAGGCGACGTAGAACTTCATGCCTCCATGGTGTTGGAGGCTCTCTAGCCCTTTCGGGCCGACAGCCGACTCGATGCCGTCGACGATGTCGTCAGCAGTCGCGTCGGAAGTAACTGAAAACTGGAAATAGTGCGCCTTTGGGGGCGGTGCACGGAACACCGGAGGGGAAGCAGGTCCCGGGCCTCCCATTACGTCACGGGCGGCCGACTGGGCTGCTGCTTGAAGGTCTCGAAGTTGCCCGAGCACCGGCAAAGGCAGGGCGCCTGGGCTGGGAGGCTGGTTGCGGAACCTCGGGGTCGCAGTGGATCCGAGGCCCGCCTGCACTTCTCAAAACTTCTCAGCAAGCCAGCGGCGAAAAATCTTCGCTGGGTCTGGACGAGCTCGGGCGTAGAAAGAGAAGTTTATTTTTTTTTCTAATGTGAACAAAAATACAATGAAAAACTGCTGAACTCAATGCTCTGGTCAGTCAAGCACATGCGCAGTGACGCAGCACTGAGCACGTCAGTAAGGCAGTAAGAAAGCCGACACTCGACCGCCGCGCAGGACGATGAAATATTTCGACCATTTGCGCAAGAACTCATCCTCACTCATTTACAGTGCGTCCACGCATGCTTGCTCAAAGAGGCGCGTGCGGAGGCGCTGCAACATTGGAAACATTGCTCCTTGCGGACGCCCACTTAAGGAAGCCGCTCCACGCTGCCGCCACAAAATGAACATGCCGACACACAAGAGCATATTTGTAAACAGTTCGCGTGAACTAGTGCGCGCTTCGAGGCGGGTTAAAAACATCCGTGACACCAGTACCCAAAAGGTGCGCGCCACTACACAGTCGAACATAGCGTGCCGCAACGTTTCTAAAAGACCGCATTGCGGGCATCGGGCGGAGGGCGCCACGCCCCACGCCGCAAGGCGGTCTCCTGTGGGCAGGACCCGCCAGCCTCGCAGCCAGCCGAAGTCCCTGACATCTGCAGGAAGCGCAGCTGAAGTCAGTTGGCGCCAGCGTGCCCGTCTCGTTTTCTGGAGTTGTTCGCGTGTTAGCTCAGCTACCGTTAGTCCTTCACACATCCTGGAGGGCGGGGTTTGATCAACATCCAGATCGGGCACGCTGGCAGACAACGAAGCCAGTGTGCGACGCACGTTTACGAAAAATGCCGGCGGCTGCTCGGCTGTAGGGCCAACCACGTGTTGTGTAAAAAACACGTTACGCGCTGTACCCAGAAAGTATGTGAGTAGTGCTTTCCCGGGATAGTCTGGGTTGCGTACAAGATCTCGTACTCCTCGCAACGCGAGCACATTGCACATGGTGCGGATACAAGGTATACCAAACCCACCCATGTACAATGGAAGGCGCATGAACATTCGTGACACAAGTTCGGTTTTGCCCGCCCAAACGAAAGAGCCACAGGCCGAGGTTAGCCTGCGAGCAAACGTGCGCGGTGGGTTTGCGACGCGGGCGACAAAAAAACATGCGGCTAGGATTGTGGACTTAACTGAATAGCAGCGCTCTGCCATTGAAAGGCGGAAAGTTGACGCCACCGAGAGGCGTTTCTCAGCGTTGGTGCGGAGGTTAGTCCAGGTTTCGCGGGCTACTTCTCCGCTGGCGAGGAATACTACTCCCAGGACTTTCACTCCCTGCAACGACTCCACCTCGCCCGCAAGGTTCGCTGTGAAGGTGCCAAACCTTAGTGCCTTGCTTTTGGACCTGTTCAATAGGGCCCCCGATATCTTGCTGTACTCGAAAAACAGCCTCGAAAAAGCGGCGTAGCTATCCTCGTCCTTGAGGAAAAGCGACACGTCGTCGGCATAGGCGGAAACCTTGATTTGGCCCTGGCCAGGCAGAGGGAAGGCGCGCATGGATGGGCTGTCGTTAATGCGCCGGATGAGTGGATCCAGGCATAACACGAAGAATGTTGGGGAGAGAGCGCATCCTTGCCTTATGCCCCGGGTGACTGAGAAGGGAGCGCTCTGGTGGCCGTTTACGCAGAGACCAGCATTCAGGTCTGCGTAAAGTAAGTGCAGCCTGCTGACAATTTGCGGAGGGAATCCGAAGGCTTCAAGGACTTCGAACAGATACGAGTGTTCCACCCGATCGAATGCTTTCGCCTGATTAAGCGAAACAAAGCACCCGCTGAAGCCCGTCCTGCTGGCAAATGTGAACAGGTCTCTTGTGAGTGCCAATGCATCAAAAAAAGAGCGGTCAGGCACGCTGCTGGTTTGAGCCCGGGGGATTAGGTGAGGCAGGATCGTCCGCATTCTTGTGTTCAGTAAAGATGCGACAATTTTGTAGTCTGCGTTTAAGAGCCTTATGGGCCGCCATGCTTGCGGGTCGGAGGGGTGACCGCCCGCTTTCGGAATGAGTATGATGCGACATTCGCAGAAAGAGTTTGGACGTAACCCATCCGCGAGGAAGCCGTTGACCATCTTCAGCAGCGCTCCTTGGATCTGGTAAAAAAACGTTGAATAAAAACTTGTTGCAATGCCGTCTGGACCGGGGGCAGAGGCTGCATTCATACTCTGCAGGATGGCGTGCAGGTCTTGGCTTGTGGCAGGTGCACAAAGGTTTTCATGCAACTCTTCAGCTACTCGTGGCAAGTTTCCAAAAAAGCTTTGTAGAAGCCCGTCATAGCCATCTTGAAGATGTAGCCAACTGTCCGTAGAGAACAGGTTCGAAAAGTGGCTTGCGAAGATCGTGCAGATATCGGACGTGGTTTTGCTTTGGGTGCCGTCTGGAAGTGTCACGAAAGGCACAGTAGCGGGAGCGAATTCCTCTGCCGTGCCTGCGCGTACGTGTCGTAGCACAGCCGGGTCTGATATAGGCCGCCCGAGCTGGTGTGCATGACTAGCTGCCCGTGCTGACGGGCAGAGCAACACGTGGTAACGTGCTTTAAGTTGACTCAGGTAATCGCTCATGGCAAAGGTTAAGGGTGCTCCCCTCTGCACTATACGGATGCGCTTGAGGGTGTCGCTCAGTGCATGAGTTACCCGGCGTCTGCGGTCTTGACCAGCTGCCACCAGAGTTGCCTGCCAACGAGTCTTGAGTGTGTCCCATGAATCATTCGCAACGAAGCTCTTGCACGATGCGGCCAACGCCGTACGCAGCGACGCCACGCTTTCCGGGTCTGCCAGTAGGCTCGTGTCCATGCGCCACGTAACAGTACGTGGGGTGTCCTCACCAAATTCGAGCCTGACTGAAAAGGGGTGGTGATCGGAAATCACCGGCGTGCCAGCAGGGAACGCGAGAACTTCGCAGCTGACGACAAAAGAAGCGAACTCTGGTGGAAAATAGAATTTGTCTATCCGACTCGCTGACTGTGCTCTCTCCCACGTCGCTCCAAAGGCATCCCCGTGAAGCTGCACCCACGCGTCAGACAAGCGGAACTGAGTCACAAGATCACGGAGCGCGGGGACACCGGAATAACGGCGACCGTGACCCTGTCCGCGGACGTCACGGTCGATGTTAAGTACACAATTGAAGTCTCCGACGATGAAAGTGGGGTAGGGATCAAGGAGGAATGAGTCGAGGCGCTCAAAAAAATCGGAACTACTAGTCTGCCGTGCAGGCGCGTATAAACCAACGCACGTACCCGCCGCTGGTTTAGTGTGAAGTCGACCGCAAGAGTGCGGCCGTCCAGCCCGAAAGTGCAATGAGCACCCGCGCGCAGGCAGGGGTTTACAAAAACGACACCAACACCGCACATATGAAAATCAGTCAACGAAAAATAAGCAAAAACAGAAAACCGGGTGGTGAAATTCAGCACATCAAGGCAAGTACGAAAATTGCATTCCTGTAAAAACAGGATGTCGACGCCCCTAGCCCTGGCAAAGTGCATCACCTCTCTCTGCTTGTCTACGGATTGGAATCCCCGAACATTCAGGGAGAGGAGATGCACAACCGCCATGACTGCCAAGAGCACCGACGGCATAACATACAACCTAAAGAGCGCTGCCGTGGGCGGCGCTTGACGCGCGCGGCAGTTTTTTACTACAACGTTCTTTAACTGTCCCTTCGGATTCCGATGATTGGGGGTGGGCACGTTTGAAGTCTGGTCGGGAAAAGTCCATATTTTCCGGGTCGTCGGCGCTTGTGGCCTCGCTCACCGGTTGCTGCGTGGTCTTGATGACGCTCGCAGCTGAAGCCGATGCCGACGCCAGGGTCGCCGATGGGAGCGTGTGGCTGGCTGGTGACGGGAAGCGCGCGTCGTCCGCACCTCCAGGAGTCATCGGTCCTGACACCTGGCCGCACGTCAAGTCGCCTGTGAGACGAAGCGGCGTGACTTTGTCCGGTACGTCCACCAGGTCGCCCGACGCCACGCTCGACTCGTCGCTGCTTCTCACGGTGTCGTAGGTGTCTGTGCCGGGAAACGGCGCCAAGGGCTCGGCGAAAACTACAGCGAACGGTTCCACCTCGTTTGAAGGTGATCCCTCATGGTGCTGCTCTTTCTCAGGCACCTCCTTCGCGGGGTTGGATTCGGGCTCGCTCAGGCGGCTGGTCTTTGGGCCTGCGTCGGCAACAGGCGTCCGGACGGTTGGTGGGCTCCGCGTTTCTGCGGCCACGTTGTCCTTACTCGGTTCCTTCCTCGTGGCGGCGGCCGCCGTATAGGACCGTGGCCGCAGGCAGTCCGCTGTGGCGTGGCTTCCACTGCAGCGCCTGCAAGCCGCTCCGCATCCGCCCGTGTCGTGGCCGAACACCTCGCAGCGAGCGCACCGCGGCGTTCGACACGCCGCGCCGATGTGGCCGTCCTGCCCGCAGCGGGAACACACCTTCCGGACGCCTCGGTAGTCAAACATGACGCGGTGGCCCTGGACGGTCAAGAAGTTCGGCACCGCCTGCTTCATCTCGATCCGGACCACGCGCGTCGCGTTGCCGACGTGACGACGGCCCTTGAGGACGGGGTGGGTGATGTCCAGCACCTTTCCTTAAGAGGACAGTGCTGCCGCCAGCGCCGCATCTCCCACGTACAGCGGCACACGAAAAGCCGTCACGTGGACCACGGCGGGACCCACGCAGGCTACTGGGACGGAAGTGCCGTTCACGTTCAAGGCGCCTTCCACTAGCATCTTCTCCGCCGCTGCAGCCAAGGCCAAGGCGACGCAGAACTTCATGCCTCCATGGTGTTGGAGGCTCTCTAGCCCTTTCGGGCCGACAACCGACTCGATGCCGTCGACGATGTCGTCAGCAGTCGCGTCGGAAGTAACTGAAAACTGGAAACAGTGCGCCTTTGGGGGCGGCGCACGGAACACCGGAGGGGCAGCAGGTCCCGGGCCTCCCATGACGTCACGGGCGGCCGACTGGGCTGCTGCTTGAAGATCTCGAAGTTGCCCGAGCACCGGCAAAGGCATGGCGCCTGGGCTGGGAGGCTGGTTGCGGAACCTCGGGGTCGTAGTGGATCCGAGGCCCGCCTGCACTTCTCAAAACTTCTCAGCAAGCCAGCGCCGAAAAATCTTCGCTGGGTCTGGACGAGCTCGGGCGAAGAAAGAGAAGTTTATTTTGTTCTGTGTTGACATAGCAAATACAGAACAAATCGGATGAACTTAATGCTCTGATGAGCTCTTGCATAGAAAGAGAAGTTTGTTTTTTTCGAAAGGAACAAAAATACGAAACAAAACAGTTGAACTGAAGTCTGATCTTTCAAGCACATGCGCAGTGACGCAGCACTCGGGCAGCAACAAGCGTGCTCGGCGGTCGTCGAACTACGAATGCACGCCGCTCGCGGCATCGCTCAATTTAAAGCCGGCAAGGAAAGTTCCAGATAACAAGACAAGATCATCTACAATAATCTGGAAAAACCTAGATGCAGCCTTTCATGGCTGCGATCAATCGAGATTAGTCTGGTCGCTTCTCGCGTCACGAACAAAAGTGATAACAACCGTTTCCTGCAGCCTTGAGCGTGAACGAACAAACACTACAATGATACGTGGCATTACCCCCCTCTCAAAGAAGCATCGTGTCGATGCTTTGAAATGAAAATAAACACGTAGAATGCGAACTTCGACTCCTTTAGCGTTCGTAATAAGGTTTAAGGGCAGCGGTAAAAACTTCAAGTCTGGCCGTGTCGTCGTCGTCGGTGTTGTCGTAGTTGTTGTCGTCGTAGTTGGGGTCGTCGTCGACCAAGGGGTCGTCCTCGTCGTAGGGGCCGTCGTCTTCGTAAGGGTCGTCGTCGTCGTAGGGGTCGTCGTCGTCGTAGGGGTCGTTGTATTCGTAGGGGTCGTTGTAGTCGTAGGGGTCGTTGTAGTCGTAGGGGTCGTTGTAGTCGTAGGGGTCGTTGTGGTCGTTGTAGTCGTAGGGGTCGTCGTCGTAGATGAGGCATAGTCGTGTTTTCCTCGATGGGCGCTCTTAGTTCTTGCGCTCAGAAGCAACCTCATCTCCAGAGGCTGCTTTATTCAGTTTAACCTTCGGGGTCTGGGGGAGCGTACAAGCATGGCGTAGCCTCGGCTAGGAGATACAAAGCGCGCGGACGATGGCGATGGAGAACGTGATAGGCGGCTCAGCGATGACTATTCTTCCCGACGCAAGAACTCCTCGATTGCGGCTGGTCGCAGGCCAGGTCGGGGTCGTGGGGTGTCGTAAGAAAACCCTCGGATGCCCATTCTCCTGTATGGGCAGTACCGGAGAATGTGGCCGGTTCTCCGCAGTGGAAGCATAGTGGGCGGCGCTGGTCGGGTGTACTCCACTCGTCGCATCTCCTAGGCCGTGTGCGACGCTCGTAGGACGTGCAAGTTGGGGCGAGAGGGCGGCGCTCCAGCGCAGCTGGCTAATGGCGATAGGGGCCTGGGTCCCGTCTTCGAGGTGCAGGACGGCGCACTGCTACGGCGTAAGTCATAGCTGGAGGCTCCAGAGGCTGCGTGATAGACTGGAGTCAGGTCCTCCGGTGAATGACTCAGAGGGCTGGCGTCACGACTTGTAGGGGGTGTCCGGAACATGGAAGGTACCAAGCACCTCCACCAGATGTCACGTTGTAGTGACGGCAGTGCAGCGGTCAGGAAGACACCAGAAATACTTGCAAACGAAGCTCTTTATTTGGGCTGACTTGCGCCCGCAAAAGAACTGAATCACTCGGTTGCGGCGTAGAAAGAGAAGTTTATTTTTTTCTAATGTCAACAAAAATACAAAGCAAAACTGCTGAACTCAATGCTCTGATCAGTCAAGCTCGGTTGCGGCGTAAGCAACAAGCGTGCTCGTCAATCGTCGAACTACGAATGCACGCCGCTCGCGGCATCGGTCAATTTAAAGCCGGCAAGGAAACTTCCAGATAACAAGACAAGATCATCTACACTAATCTGGAAAAACATAGATGCAGCCTTTCATGGCTGCGATCAATCGAGATTAGTCTGGTCGCTTCTCGCGTCACGAACAAAAGTGGTAACAACCCTTTCCTGCAGCCTTGAGCGTGAACGAACAAACACTACAATGATACGTGGCAATATCTTCCTGAAGAAGAGTCATACCACCTCCAAATATGCCATTTCAGCAAATAGGGATGGGCCTTCTCGGCCCCTTCCTGACTTCTTCGTCAGATAACGAGAGTATCATCGTTGCCACCGAGAACATGGCCCGCTACGCCGAAGCAATAGCGTTGCCTAATGGTACTGCAATAGGTGTCCCAAAAATTTTCATCGAACGAAATCTCCAGCGACACGGCGCCCCCGATGTGCTCATCACAGAAATAGGAATTAAGCAAACAAGGGAAGGGGAATGAGGGGCTCGTTATAAATATTACAGAAGCCAACAGCCACAGAAACCAAGGGGCACGGGGGATTTTTTTTAATTTCTTTATTTATTTTGTGGTGTTGATCAATTTAGAATATTACTGAATATGTTACCGCTTAAAGCTAATTGATTAGAAAAGCAGAAGAAAAAACAACCACATGCCACCGGTGGGATACGAACCCACGACCTCCGAATTACGCGTCCGGTGCTCTACCGCTGAGCTACGGCGACGGCTGTCAATTCTTCTGCTTTCGGGGGTATTTATGTTTCACAAGTAACCTAACCTTGAGAGTGTTCATCAGCGCCACCTACATTCATAAGCGGCGGACGTAGAACGTCCTGAGTTACCGCAGGTGTGACTTAGAACGTCATCGAACGGAGAGGGTGGAAGCTGCGTGAGAACCCTCTTATGCTTCCTATGGCGTCAAGGCTGCCAGAACCGAGGCCCTCGATAAGCAATTAAGCAAACAAGGGAAGGGGAATGAGGGGCTCGTTATAAATATGACAGAAGCCAACAGCCACAGATACCAAGGGGCACGGGGGATTTTTTTTTAAATCTCTTTATTTATTTTGTGGTGTTGATCAATTTAGAATATTACTGAATATGTTACCGCTTAAAGCTAATTGATTAGAAAAGCGGTTGTGGTTTTGTGGTTTTGTGGGGTTTAACGTCCCAAAGCGACTAAGACTATGAGAGACGCCGTAGTGAAGGGCTCCGGAAATTTAGACCACCTGGGGTTCTTTAACGTGCACTGACATCGAACAGCACACGGGCCTCTAGAATTTCTCCTCCAAAGAAATTCTAGCCGCCGCGGCCGGGATCGAACCCGCGTCTTTTGGGCCAGCAGCCGAGCACCATAGCCACTGAGCCACCGCGGCGGCTGATTAGAAAAGCAGAAGAAAAAACAACCACATGCCGCCGGTGGGATCCGAACCCACGACCTCCGAATTACGCGTCCGGTATGGCGTTTACAGCGGAGTTGACGCAAGCCATCTTATTCTACAGCCAGAAAAGCCATCGGAGGACAACTGCTTATCATCCACAAACCAACGGATTCACAGAGCCTCTGAACAAACCATCGCAGACATGCTCTCCATGTATGTACATCGACGCCGAGCACAAGACGAGGGATACCATTCTGCCCTAAGTGATCTTCGCATATAACACTGCCATCCAGGAGACAACCAGGTCAACTCCATTCCGGTTTGACTATGGCAGGAAGCCCACAACAACACTCGACGCATTCATTCCGCATGTTTCAGACGAAGACAACCTCCACGTCACCGCCTACCTTCATCGCGGCAAGGAAGCCCGAAGACGCGCGGCTTCGCATTAAGGACCGGCAGCACACCGACGCCCGACACTACAATCTGCGCCGACGAGACAGGCATTACAGACCTGGTGCTCGCGTTTGGGTATGAACGCAAATTCACCTCCGTGGATTGAGTGAAAAGTTGCTACGGTGCTATTTTGGCCTGTACAGGGTTCTCCGCCGCATCGATGCCCTAGACTATGAAGTCATCCCCGACGGCACGACAGCATCTCAGCGGCGACGCAGACGGCCGGAAGTCGTGCATACCTTATGCCTTAAACTTATGCACGCTAAAGGACTTTTTGCATTCTCCGTGTTTATTTTTTTTAAAGCATCGAGGCGATGCTTCTTTGGGGAGGGGGGTAATGCTACGTATCATTCTAGTGTCCGCTCGTTCGCGCTCAAGGCCACAGGAACGGGACGCTACCATTTTTGTTCGTAACGTGAGAAGCGACCGGAATATTCTCGATTCAACACACCCATGTAGAACTGGATCTACGTATTTAAAGATTTCTGTAGTTTATTTTGACCTGCTGTCTCGAAGTTTCCTTGCCGGCTTTAAATTGAGCGACGCAGCGAGCGGCGGGCATTCGTAGTTCGACGACTCACGAGCACGTTTGTTGCTTACACCGCTGCGCGCTGTTTAGTTCTTTTCCGGGTGCAAGTTAACCCAGATAAAGAGACTCGTTTGCAGTTCTTGCTGTTGTCTTCCTGACCACTGGACTGCCGTCACTACAACGTTTCATTATGCGTCAGCCAGTAGGCCGCAGCACCTTGACCTAGTTGGCGCCTGTGAGCGGTATCCGAGACGAGGTGCGGAATGTAGAAAGTGGGAGCTCCATTTATAGCAGTGTATGGCAGTTGGTGGGTTGGCGAATGCGAAAGCTAAGGAAAGAGCTGAGAACCGCGAATTCGGCTAGAACTGCGGCTCATCATTTGCTAGCTTTGTTCTTTCTTTCCGCAGGAAGCGACCATCAAGTTCTTTTTGCGGCAGGGCGAGTAGGTGCCGCAGGAAAGTACTATCGCAGGCACCAACGATCAGAATCACACTGTTCGAAAGCTCCTTGTAGTGTGAACTGCGCTTCAATACGCAACCTAAAAAATCCAGCTCTGCGCTTCCAGGGACAGTCACTGCTGTTCTCCAATACTATAAATCAAGTGGTCTGAATAAGAGACTTGTTCGCCACTGCCCAAACATTATGTAGCCCAATAGGTTCCACCGCCCTCTCGCTAATTGTTTTGGAGTAAAAAGGTGTGTTTTCTCTGGTAAAACATAAGCGACGAGGCATGTGGATTTCCCGGCCGGAGAAGCACCAAGTGGTAAGCTTCGGAGTGAACATGCGATAAAAGGTGGTTTCTGCAAGCTTGAACACAAAACAACATGAATCACAGTTACTACCATGAAGAAGTTTGATAATTTGCTCCTTGAAAGCGACTGTGCAATGCAAACTCAAATCCTAAATTTCACGTCAGGTTAACGAGCCACTGGCGAAGAGAAAAGCATCACTTTTATTTTATGTACAGGTTCCTTCCTGTGTTCACTGGATGCTCTTCAGGTGTTGTGGCCTGCAGCATCTGAATACGCAGGCGCTATAAAATTTGCTTTTAATAAATTTGCATTTAGTATACAATTTTCATGTGCTGGCAGAGTGATAGCAGATAGCTGGTGTGACTATCCATGACGCCTTCGCGGCATGCACCCTAGTTAAGCACGGCTAGAAGCTGCAGTAAAAAAAATTTCTGCGATAGCATAGTGCTATCACGCAGTGCCGAGGAAAGCTGTTTCCTTCGAGCCTACTCACGTTCGACACACGGGCGCGGCCGAATTTATTTTATTTATACAGGTCTAGCTTTCTCGCGACCCTCAGACAACGGGTTTTTTGAAGGATGGAGCCCTGGGTGCTAACACACTAAAAATTCTGGTTACAAACCCTGGCTGGCTACTGCAACTTGGGTACACCTGCGTGCTTTTGAGCGTGAATTTATGAATGTATTTGTGTTGCGTATTATTCGTGCGTTGTGGTTGCACGTACGCACTGGCGATTTTCCAGGAATATATTCGGCGCCGCAATGAATTCATAACGGCAACCGTCAAGAGAACTCTGTCTCTTATCAGCCTAGGCGCATTAACAAGCTTCCTTAACTGCACGATTGGTTCAAGTTTTCTCATTGAAGGAGAGCGCCCAGTTTTAGCTAGACGCTTAGTATTAGTCGGTGTAAAACATAGAACTGATGAAAATTGGATACCTCAACCTGTCTGCCAACGTCCCTTTTGCAAGCGGAACGCTGCACGATCGTAGCCCTCCTCCAGGATGTTTTTTAGCGATGTCAAACTCGTCACCGTTGAGTATTGCTACACCGCGGGAGTCACAAAAATGCCAGCTCTTCTCGGGCGTACTGTTTCATTGTTATGGCAAGCAGAGATTTGCGAAATCATTGCACAAAGCTGGTAGCTAAAATGGTTCACGATGGTTTCGCTTTCGACCGTAGGGTGCTCGGAGTTCAACTGAGCAAGCTGATGATGATGATGGTGTCGGGTTTTAATTTCGCAAGGGCATCTCAGGCAAGCTGAACCCAACAGGATTTGCGTGTGACCATTGCTTCAGTGGAGCAAGCGTCTTTGTGTCCACATTCGGGAGGAGATTTGTTGAGATTGCTGGAGCAGTCTGCTGCGGAAAAAATCATTATGCGGAAGTGCTCTGTTTACGGAAGTGTGCTTGTTTCTTGCTTTTATTCCAATGGAACTTCGCTCCTGCGCGTGCACTGTCGCGGCGTTCGCTCCGCAGAGAACCCCTCGACCTCTCCAATACACGCCCGTTCACGTCTGTCTGTTGCAACGTCAACTCGATTTCGTCTAGTCGGTGCGCGGATTCAGAGACGCGATGGCACAGTTAGCGCGCGTACATTCGCTTTGAGGTTTTATTTTGCGGACCCTGAGACACAAATGTACAGAAGAAGCTGAATACGGGTCCGGATTCTCTCCGAAGAGAGGCCTTAGGTCTTTAATATTTTTTTTTCTAATTTAGGCAATTATATTCTGCTCCCAACCGTAGCTGACCGTGTTTCCTGTACGAAAACAGCGAAAAACAAACAATGAAGAACTGATCGCAACCAAGTGTGCTTGCGTTCACTGACAGAACATGTGCTTGTGGCTACGGCCTTCAGTACCGCTCAACCACAGTACTGGCCGGCTTGGCCTATGCACCACATCCGTTACTGATGTCTGGTTTGCATATATCCACCACTTAAAGCTGCATTTTCTTTAAGCTTTTGTTTTATTCTGTTTTTTTATTTGTACTTTCAAAGTGTTAGGCACATCGCTGCACGGACTTTTAGGTAGTAACGAAAAGCCCGTTTGCCTGCGGTAAAAACAGAGCGGTGTGTAGTCGTAAAACTGGGGTTCCTAATGCAATATTCATTCGATGCATCCGCTTCGGTAACGCAGCTGGAAAGCTGCGCTGTCATTCGCACCGTCATGCGTCTGCGGAGGGAATGTTTTCTCACTAAACTGCCGTTGCTCTGCAGGTGGCAAACGAAGAAAAATAAAAAGAAAAAAGACCTGCCTACGCATTTTCCACGCTGACACGCGCCGAATAACAAACTCAATCATGGCATCCACCTATGTCCTCGTCATCCCTCTGCTCACCGCAGCAATGACTACTCCATCAAGTTCATCTTCTGGTATGCTCACATTCAAATTTAAAGTTGCATGCTCTCTTCACAAAGAATTTAACCCTTTCGCATGTCGTGCGCCATTTTCTGACAAAAAAAAGTTTGCATTTTTCCTGAGAGTTCTACGAGGGCTAAAAAACGTCAGTTAGTTTTGAAACCTCGAACACCCGTTATCACTTTTCGACACTTATAGCAAGAAAGTAATGGTATTCGGAAATTTGTAAAATGCTTTTGTCGAGTCAAGTAAATAGGCACTGGCGGAAACAGGGTTTAATTTTCTTCGTAAGATAGAACATGAAACCGAGAAAGAAAAGTACACTGCACGAGACACCTAAGAACCGCTTTGAGGCTATGATGCGATAGCGTATTGGGCTAAATTAAATAAATGCAATAAGCCACTCTCTGCTTAAAATTCATATATCCCTGAGAGCCCTCATGCCCCTCCTGGCGCAGTGGATAAGCGATGCGCCACCGCCCTGTGATGGCAGGTGTTCCCACTGGTGTGCCTTGTCTGGCCCAGGTTGTTCTTCCTGCGCGGAAAATTATTATTTTAACTGTCACCTGTCATAGGTACCTAGCAATAGAAAGGACCATGTCAAAGCACAGGCTGGTAAGGTCGCTGGTTCGAGACATTCTACACACGTTGTTTGCCAACTACTACTAGAGACAGTTTCATATATAGGTAGTAATCATTTCTCGCTTTTAGAAAGCACTTAAATCCCTACTAGGTGCGGCGCATTCTCAGAAAAAGATGCGAATTCGCTGTGAACAATAATATATGCTCTGCGTCCGAAAAGGTTAAGCGCACCCCGGCCGCATTATGCGCGTGATATTAAGCTGGTCCTATTTTCTGCGTTCGGTCCAAAGGGTCCGCTGAAAAACAAATGAATAAACACCCCACTACCCAAACTTTTCTATAGACGTCGCAATAGCCGTACGAAGTCTTAATTATTCCGGAGCTGTTCACTGTTGTATCCCTACTAACCTGCAGAGCTGCTTTGGCGTGTAAAAGGTTCGTCACATACACTTTCATCTGCCTTTCATTTCGAATATTAATTTATTGCTCTCGAAGAGTCTCGGACATCCTTTCATGAAAGCTTAAAAATGAAAAGTTTGCCGTTTCTAGTTTTCTCGCTGGCTGTGCTCTCAGTGAATCATTTGGAGGCATGAAAGGCTGACAACTGCTTGGCGCCGCTCATTCGCTGTAGTTCGAAGTAAAGTATAGCCTTATAAATTTTAACTGAGAGTTTTTTTACCGCACCGTTCAAATTGCTTCTCGTGAAGCTTCTTGGTGCCTACTAATTAACGCATCTTCTGCAGTAGTCGCAAAATTCAGGGGGCAATTTGGTTCTCTAAAGTGCTGCAAGGCGAAAGCGCTTCCTGGCGTAGTTTTTTCTTCTTATTTTTAATATTTTATTTGTATTTTATTTTGGTTTTCATTTTTGTTTCTTTTCTTATTTTATTTTTACTTCTTTTATGGTATTTATGAAACCCATGCATTCGTTAGATGCGCCTTTATTCATGCTCAAACCTTGAGTATCATTCTGTCTACTTTGGACTCATGGGTCAGCATGCTTTAAAGCGAGTGCCTAAAATGCCAATTTCTTCTTGCACCACAACATTTTCTATAAATTACATACCGAAACTCTACCTGTCAACACGTGGCTCGATAGGAAAACATTTTTGTGCCTTCTGTAAACTGTCGCTTGTTCAATGTGCACGAAACAATTAACATTGCTTTATAGACTGCAAAGACGCGATTTTGTTTCGGAATGTGTTGCAGAGCACGCTAAAGAAAGATTTTCATCTAAATTCCTACAGTGTGCGCTGCCTTATTGTTTCCAAACCTGACTCGAAACCCTATGATATGATTCTTCCGATTGGACTTCATAGCCTTTGGAAGACGCGCATGCAAGACCGCAACGTTGAACCAGTTGTTTCGCCGAATGTTGCTGCAGATAACAGACATTTACAAAGAATTGAAATTTTTACCGGATTGGTTTCCTCTCCTGACGCGCTGTATATTCTTAGCGGCCTTTTAGTTACAACATGTTTATTATCATATTTGCGCGACGTAGCGCCTACCGAGGTGCTCTGTAAATAGCTTTTTGGTGTCTGTATACGCACACACATATGTATTACATCCTTTCTGTACAAAAACATGTCAATAAATACCATGAAAGAAAAAAAGAGCCTTTGTGGCGGAGTGGTAGCGTCCCCACTGCAAATGCCAAAGGCCCTGGTTCGATTCCCAGCCTCGACGCAGTTATTTTTTAAGTAGTGGGGCCGAAACGCGGGCACATCTGCCGACATAGCGGCTAACGGCAGTATGAGGCATTAAAGGCTTCCGCCTTAAAATGCCTGAACGACAACATATTTCATAAGCCTGCGAAGCATTGCAGAGAAACAACCATTAAAGCAAAGGGCTTTCAATGTATTGCAGCTCGCTAACGACATTCACAAATTGAGACCGCCAGCAGCATCATATGTGGGGCTCAAAACGCAGAAGGAAGAGAGTTCGAGCAGTGCTTTGTCGTCTCTTCACTCGCGATGAAAACTGTGCATGGAAGTACCACTAGTAGCAAATATTAAGCTGTTAAGATTGGGTGACACATAACACTCCATAAAAATAGGAGGAAGCTTAAACTTTGCCTTTAAGAGAGGAGCACGACAGCGTGTTGCAGCGCTGCCAGGGAGTCCACGAAACGTCCTCGCCCGTTCGGCGCAACGCCGTGCCCGTCAGCAAAATCGTTCGGAATCTCTAGGAGGCCTCATAAAATATCCGCACTTGCAGCACAGACGCTGCTGCTCTCGTAGTACTCGTAGACGGTTCTGGTTCCATCACATCTGTCAAAAAATGAATGACACTACTACGACGCTGAAAGTCGCCTACGCGCGTGCCATCTCCCGGGCCAGCATCATAGTGTGTGGCAAAGGGGGGGAGAGGGGGGGGGTAGGGGGGGGGGGGGGCGTTCAGTGAGTGTTACATTATGGCGCTACGGTTGCACGCCAAGCACGGAGGAAATTTACCGAAAACGCATGGTACTCACTTAATTCTGACATCTGTAATTTACTTGCTGTTACTCATGTACGCCTCAGTACATATCACGAAGCCATGTTTTAAGAAACCCATTCATTCACTAGATGCGCCTTTATTCATGTTCAAACGTCACACTGTCGTGACGGTTTTCAAGTCCGACTTAACGAGGTCGCATCACGCAACCCATCATACACAATCACACCAGCATCCACTTTGTCAGCGGATCATAAAGCCTGTCACTGTGCGTGTACTACCATTCAATAAAGAAAAAAAGAACCGTCTTGGCGGAGTGGAAGCTCTCCCGTCTTGAACGCCAAAGGCCCTGGTTCGTTTCCTGGCCTATACCTCGGTTTTTATATTCATTGAGTGTGCTTGCTATCTTATTTTTACGAAGCACCTGAAAATTTCCGACGCTACTACTACTACTACTACTACTACTACTACTACTACTACTACTGCTGCTACTACTACTACTGCTACTATTACTACTGCTACTACTACTACTACTACTACTCTACTACTACTACTACGACGCCTACGGCTTTTAGACCAAGCGAGCTGTATATGCTATCACGTAATATACACACTGTGGTTGTCAAGAATTAGTGGCATATTTCGAATCGAGCCTGGTCATGTGTCGGACAAAACAATTTTACCTTTTGCTCTCCTCCGACTGAAAAGAACGAGCAATTGAATTGTACCCTGCGGGTTAAGACATGGGGATGGCTGTGGTATAAAATGCGAGACCCGTTTCACGTAAGCCTTAGCCGAAGAGAGGCAATGTATTTTACCTAGTGCATTCCCTATGCTCCTTGCTTTCTGTGGCTGTTCCCTTCTTTCATATGTATAACAAGCCCCAGTTTTCCCTTCGCATGTCAATACACGCACGCACGCACGCACGCACGCGCGCACACACACACACACGCACACAACACACACACACACACACGCGCGCACGCGCGCACGCACGCACGCACGCTCGCACGCACGCACGCACGCTCGCACGCACGCACACACGCACGCACACGCACACGCACACACACACACACACACACACACACACAATGTTAAACCTAAGACTTTACATTGTTTTTAGAAATATGATTTTGAGTCAGAAGACCGCTTTTTCAGGCACTGCATTGTCAGTGGTGTGGTACATCAGAATACAGATAACACCGGCTAATTAGCCATCGGGTGAAATAATTTCGGTCGATAACTTTTTAACTCTTACCTTTGGGCTCCTTAATTATTGCCAGGCGCGTAACCGACGCGAAGTTAAATTCATCTCAATTTTTAGTTTTTAACAAATCAGTTGTGCGAGCTGAAAGCTAACACATCTGAGCACTGACCTCATTGTGCAAGTGTCTGTTCCGCTCATTTCTTCTTGGCCGTAGTACCGCCGAAGCACTTGATAATTTCGTCCATAAACAAGGTCCAAATGGTCAAGGTTTCCTCATGGTCCTCAAACCACAGCGGTGTGGTCCTGGCGAGAAAGAAGAAGACATTACTTAGCTGAACAGTCGGGTCCCAGCGGTTGCACTAGCTGACTCGTTGGTTATGAGTCAGCAAGTCTGCAAGGCCGCCCTCAGATTCACTGGTTCCCGCTACAGCGGCCAAGCATGCCCAAGATTGTGGGAATCTGGCTTTCCGCCGTCGCCTTTGCGCGGCTGTGCCGGCCTACCGCGTCGTTTCTCCTCTTTCCCTTGCTCCCGCCTCAGGCGGTGGAGAGGCGGCTAGGTGACTAATCACTGTCATTTGGCCTCAGCTCCGCCCCGGCTCCCCAATGGCCTTTGCCATTGGCGCCTTTTGGCGGGAATTCCGGGACCCGCTTTGGTGGCCGCGCACTGCGCGACCGTCCGAGCGGGGCCCAGGGAGAGAGATCCCTCCGAGACAGCGTAAGGTGCGTACGTTACTGTTTGTCCGTGCCGGCCTTTGCCGTTCGGACCAGTGCTTACTCGAGCTCGCCCGCACGTGTCCTCTGACCTGCCGCGGCTCGAGCCTGTCCAGCGGGGTCCAGCGACCTCTGACAGGCGTACCTTGCGTTGAATGCCCACTCTCTCTCGCAACCGGCCCAACGGTCGACACGAGAGAGATCACAGCACTGCCGCGGGGACATTCTCCTGCAGCGGCGTGCTAGCGGTGCGCATTACTCGAGTCGCTTCGTGCGCGCAGCGGAGCCTTGCTACTCGCGCGCCCCCGGGACGGGGTGACTATTGAGTGTGTGTGTATCTGCTGGAGGACGACGTGAATAAACGTCTCCTTTGTGAACTTGGAGGCCTATTTCTTTGCGGCGAATCGCTCTCCTCCCAGCGGAGGTTGAGTGCGCTGCAGCGGTGTCCCAGTGTGTGTGTGGTGACGGCTGATCGGGGCCCTTGGCTCGCGCGAAGCTCGAACCCGCGGTGGGTGGTGGCCTGTGTCCACGTAGGAACCCACAACTGGCGCCCAACGTGATAAGTCATTGGCGCTTACGCCTTTGATGACACATTAGCCGAGCAGGTCGCCTTGCCGATCACGCTTGCGCACCATGTCTACCCCCAGCGGGGCACTCGGTAGCTACATGTCGGCTCCCCACGGAGTTGTAGCGTCGTTTGATCCGCTGGCTGCTGTTCCTTCGAATAGCCAGACACCGTGGTTGGCCGCGGCCCCCGTTGGGGTTTACGGCGCCACAACCCAAAATGTCGACCACGCGGCTCCCATTGGAGCTGTATCGGAAGCACCCTGCGGTGCATCCGCTGGTCACATGCCTCAGCTGTGCACGCTTTCCGCCCAGTGCGAAAGCAGTTCGTGTCACGCTGCCGCAACCGGCAGTTTCGAACAGCAGCAGCCGTGCCCCGCGAGCAGTCAATTCTGCTCTGGGAACGGCGAGGCGCTGGCCCGGTTCCCTGCGGAAACCGCGCCGCTCAACGAACTAGGAGCCTTGCCTCCCTCGTTCGTGCAGCCCGCCCAAACCTCCACTGAGGCCGGGGCGCAGGCGCTGCTAGCCAGTGCTGCCCAGATGATCCAGTCGTTGTCAGGGGCTGTTGGGACACTTTTGGCCACGCCGAAGTTGTCTCACCCCGCGGTCAAGTTGCCCATGCCAACATACCGCGGGTATGATGACCTACTCAGTGCCCGGGATTTCCTTGAGTCCCTCACCCATTATCAGAGAACTATGGGTCTCACTGAGCAGGTGGTGCTTGCACACATCATCCCCGCAGCGCTGACTGACGCGGCAGCTCGGTGGCATCGGCTTTCCGGCCACCGGGCAGCGACTCTCGAGGAGTTCCGTGCAGCATTCCTGCGCGAATTCCTGCCCGCTGACTACGAGCGTAGGATGCGGCGAGAGCTGGAGCTCCGTACTCAGGCTCCGGATGAGTCGCTGCAAGAGTATGTTCGTGCGATGGAAGACCTTTTCTCAATCGCCGAGCCCAGAGCCTCGAACGAGGAGCGTGTCGAAAGGACGATCAGGCAGGCACATCCGACCTTTTCGGTTTACCTGCGCGGCGGCCGATTCCGAGATTTGGAGGAGCTGGCCGCCGAGGCAAAGCGCATTCAAGGCGACATTCTCGCCGCGCGCGCCTATCGTCCGCCACCGCCGGCAAGCGAGGCCCTTGAGCCACGCTGTGCATGGAGAGGGGCCTTGCCCTTACCCAACCGGCGACCACCCGCACAACCTGCCTTTGCAGCTGTTAGCGGGCAAAACGAGGCATGGGAGTTGAGCGAGAGAGCTCTCGATCCCTACTCGTACCGGAGACGAGCAGCCTGCGCTGCACCGTTTTCTGAAGCGCGTGCTGAGGGGCGCCAAGCGCTCCAACGCACAGCGGAGGGGAAACCCGACTCGGCCGACCCTTTGGTCGTGCAGCGGGCGGACCCAGGCAGGGAGAGGCGCCATTGTCCCGCGACCAAGCTCGCGGCGGTGTGCGTTGTTTCCGCTGCCAAGAGAGGGGCCACTTAGCAAGAGAATGCACCGTAGCCAGGCCTCTTGCGAGGCAGGGAAATGGCAGCGGGGGTCGGTCGTAAAGGGACCGCCGGCCCAATCTCTGCTAATTCCCTCTGCGTACGGAGCAAGCTGCCTTCCTAATGCTCACGCGCCGTTTATTCCGGTCACCATTGCTGGCCGCGAATTTTCGGCGTTACTGGATACGGGAGCCAGCGCTTCCTTGTTCGGTGAAGAGGTGTTGTCCCACTTGCAAAAGCACTCTGTGCGCTTGCGGGACTGCCGTACGGCATTCAACCTTGCGAAAGGCGTAGCCCATTCGGCTGGCGCCCCGAGGCTGACTGTCAGGTGGGGAGAGCGGACGAGACGCACGCGTTTCATCCATCTCCCAGGGCTCAGTGTGCCCATGATTCTCGGACGGGACTTTCTCCTGAAAACCGGGATCGTGGTGGACATTGCGAATGGCGGCTATCGCGACGGACCATTTTCCCAGCTTAAGCCGTTCATTAGCCCACCGGCGTCAGTATCTGCCTGCGCAGTGAAGGCGTTCGAAGAGTGCCACGCTCAGCGGACAGGGCCACGCCCTTGTGTCGAGCGTTCCGTCGTTCAGCCTCCCCTTTGGGACCGAGCGGCGCGGCACGACCAGGCACCACATCCGCTGGCCGCCTGTGCGGTAACATTGGATGACACACAGAAGGCTCGTTTGACAGCGCTATTGCGTCAGTACGATGAGCTCTTCACGGATCAACCTGGCTGTACCACTTTAGTGAGCCACAAGATCCACACTGGAGACGCGCTTCCTTTGAAGTGCAACCCTAGACCCGTCAGCCTTGCGAAAAGGCAGGTGATTGATGGGTTGCTGGATGAGATGCTGTCGGCGGACATTATCCGCCGCTCGTCCAGCGCCTGGGCGTCTCCGGTGGTATTGGTGCCTAAGAAAGATGGCAGCCACCGTTTGTGTGTGGATTATCGCCGTCTAAATGCGCTGACTCGCAAGGATGCCTATCCGCTCCCGACGATCAGCTCAATCGTAGGAAACCTGGGCAGCGCGCGGTATTTTTCCACGCTAGATGCCTCCAAAGGTTACCTACAGGTCCAGATGGCTGACACTGACCGGTCCAAGACCGCGTTCACGTGCCACAGAGGGCTGTTTGAGTTCACTCGTATGCCCTTTGGTCTCTGCAATGGTCCTGCGACTTTTCAGAGGCTCATGGACCGCGTCCTGGGGGAAGCGAAATGGTCCCACGCCATGTGCTACCTGGACGATATCGTGATTTATTCACGAACCTTCGATGAGCACTTAGGCCACATTGCCGACGTGCTCGAGAGGGTACGGGCTGCTGGGATGACTTTGAATCCTGCGAAAGCCCAAATAGCGCGGTCCCGGGTTCAGTTACTAGGGTTCACGCTGGGCGAGGGCTCCATTGAGCCTGATGCGGAGAAACTTCGAGCCATACTCGAATTTACCGCGCCCAAGGACGTACGCGGCCTGCGCCGTTTTCTGGGAATGGCTAATTTTTATCGGTCGTTCATCCCGTCCTGTGCCCGCGTGCAGGCACCATTGACCAAGCTCTTGGGAAAGACTGCAGCGTGGCGATGGGGGCCCGAGTAAGAGCGATCCTTTCGCCTCCTGTCTAGTGCCATTGCCGAGACAGCGCAGCTCAGGCTACCCGACCTGACCAGACAGTTCGTAGTCCAGACTGACGCGAGCGATCTGGGTTTAGGAGCAGTTCTCCTACAGGAATTCGATGGCGTGTTGCAACCGCTGGCCTTTGCCAGCCGCTCCTTGCTGCCCTCGGAGAGGAATTATTCCGTGAACGAGAAGGAGTGCCTCGCCATCGTGTTTGCACAGCGCAAATTTGACGTCTACCTTGATGGAACGCAATTCGTGGTGCAGACAGACCACAGTGCGCTCAGTTGGCTGATGCGGCTCCGCGAGCCTGCGGGTCGGCTGGCGCGCTGGGCTCTCCTGATACAGCATTACGACTTTTCGGTGCAGTATCGAAAGGGGAGCACAAACGTGGTAGCTGACGCGCTATCCCGTGCCCCACTCGCCAGCGGCGCTTTGACGCCTGTAGGCGGAGGGGGCGAAACAGCGGACGAGCCGCCGGGCGGCAAGGAGGGGGAGCCCGGAAACGGGTTAACCCATTCCGCTAACCAGGCAAGCAGCGCTTCGCAAAGCGGACGAGAGGCAAAGCTCTTCGTGAGCGCCTTGGAAGTGCCGACGCGAAAGGAAATTTTGGCTGCAAACCTGAGTGGGGACGAGACCAGGCTCCCCTCTGGGATGACTGGAATCGTTTTCAGCCGTAAAGAGCTACTGAAAGCCCAGCAAAATGACCCCTTTTTTCGCGTAATGAGCGACGGTCTCAGGGAGACGGAGCGCCGTGACGCTACTTGTATTGTAGCGGGCGCAGGGGGGCAGAAGCCAGCGTGTGTCGCGGCGAACCCCGGGGATTCATATTTGCTGGACAATGACGGGCTCGTGCTGAAATACATAGCCACCGATGACGAGTCCATCGACCCGTTCAAGGTGGTTATCCCCAAAAGTCTGAGGGGTGCACTGTTGAGATTCTCTCATGACGAACCACTGGCCGGTCATCTGAGTGGCTCCAAAGTTTTTGCAAAACTGAGTCAATCGGTGACGTGGCCCGGCATGAAGCGTGACATTTTCCGCTATTGCCGTTCCTGCCATGTCTGTCAAGCGGTGAAGTCACGGGGCGGCAAGCCGCCTGGAATGATGAAACCGATTGACAGTGTGCGTCCGTGGCAGATGGCCACCTGCGATTTGATGGGGCCTTTCCCCAGGAGCAAGCAGGAGTTCATTTACCTGATGGTAGTCGCTGACCACTTTTCCAAATGGGTTGAGTTGTACCCCCTTCGGAAAGTGTCAGCACGAGCGGTGCTGGATAAACTCCAGGAAGTGTTCTGTCGGTTCGGCTTTCCGGAAAGACTGATCACGGACAATGCGTCCTATTTCACCGCTCGGGTGTTCGGTAACACGTGCCGTTCCCTCGGAATCCAGCACTACACCACTTCACCCTACCACCCCCCAGTCCAACTTGACCGAGCGAATCAACCGAACGCTCAAGCCAATGCTGGCGTCTTTTGCCGAGTGTCAAAAGGATTGGGCAGACCATTTGAGCGAGTTCGCGTTCGCCATCCGAACAGCTGAGAATCGCTCAACTGGTTTCTCTCCCTCCTTCCTCAATTTCGGGAGGGAGCTGGCGAATCCGATGTCAAACGTCGTGCAGAGCCAGCTCGGGGATGAGCAGACGCGGGCAGACTGCTCTGCTTATGCGTCGACGCTTCGGGACCGGCTTGGTCGGGCTCTCAACAGAGCAAGGCAGAGTTTGGCGGCAGCCAGAGCCCAACAGAAGGCTCAATATGACCGCAAGCACCGCCGCCTGACTTTTCAGGTGGGTGACCTTGTCCTGAAGCGCAACCACGTCCTTAGCGATGCGAGCAAGGGGTTCTCAGCCTCGCTCGCTCCTAAGTGGCTTGGTCCGTACCGAGTGGTCAGAGTCTGGTCGCCACTCGCGTACCTGCTGGAGGATTCCCTTACGGGGAAAACCAGCCGTGCCCACATCGCAGATCTGAAGGCCTACGCGTCACGGTCTGACGAGCTTGCGCCAGTACCCATTGGTATCAAAGGCAAGCGCAAAGGCACAACGGGTGCTGCGGAACGCAAGCGTACGGAGCACCGGTACAATCTGAGGCGACGGTCACCGGTGTGATTGATGCCGGACGGCGGACTTTTCCGCAACCGAAGGCACGCAGCCTCAGCTAGCTGGCGAGCTTTCTCGTCAGGCCCTACCTAGGCGAAGCACGGTGTGTTATTTTTTTTTGTTTTTGCAGCATGCTCAGTTCCAGCCTTGTGTGTTTATCAGTTTATTTATTTGTTTTGTTTGAGTCAGTTTCTAGCCACTTTCGTTTCCCGCTTGCTCGTCTGTTTTTGTCTAACGTACCGAGATGTACATAGGAAAACTTCAGCCCGCTCGTGCTTGCTCTTATCTTCTAGAAGGAATAGATTGGATTAGGTGTCGTTTGTACAGCGCGCCTTTTTTCATTTCCGGCCCGACTGTGGGTGGTTGGCTCGTTAAGGAGCCGTGTGTCGCGGTGAGAGTTTTGTGCGGCCATTATGGAGGGGAGGTTGGCGGGGCGTTTGGGGCGACGGGGGGCGGAAAGTGCACCCTTTGACCCTCGCCGCGGCGCCTCTGGACGCTTCTGATGAGGGGATCGTTGTCGCCGATGTCCGCGCACGTGCTTGTGTACATGTGTTTGTGTTTGTGGCTGTGTGTGCGCTTAACCATGAGCCGAGGCGACGCCTGTGAGTTGTGCCGCTGTGCTTCTGCGTGAGCGCGAGGATGAGAAGGACCCCTCGCAGTGGCCAAGGTTACACACCAGGACGCCGCCGAACATCTGCGCCCGTTTAAGCCGGCGTGAAGGGGGTGCACTAACTCTCTTGTGCCCGAACGTGATGTCGTGTCCAAGGGCGCGAGGTCAGTGCTCTGCCGCGGCCCCGTCGTCATCAACGCACCCTACATCAACGGAAAGAAGACCGCCATCAGTCGTCGGCCCTCCCAACGCGTTCAACTTGAAGTCTGCGAGCGGTGAGTCGCCGACCGGCCCATTGGGCCGCGCCATCGAACTTTGAGGCTGACATCCACCTGTCACATAGCTGTACAGTTTATTCACTTCTTCTTGTGTACCGTGTATATAATCTGCAAGCTGTTTTGATTTACTGAAGCGTATGCAAGTGTTGTTTGCCTTGTTTTTTCTTTGTCTGTGCGTTGTTTTTTTTTACGTTGTTCTGGCTGAAACTGAAGGGTAGCTAGTTTTGTGTATTCATTTCTTTATTTTGGAACTGAAGTGTATCTAGTTTTTTTGTGTATTCATTTCTTTATTTTGGAACTGAAGTGTAGCTTTTTTTTGTGTATTGATTTCTTTATTTTGGCCGCGTGCTTTGCCGATGGGTAGGAGGGCATTTAAGGAGAGGGGGATGTGGGAATCTGGCTTTCCGCCGTCGCCTTTGCGTGGCTGTGCCGGCCTACCGCGTCGTTTCTCCTCTTTTCCTTGCTCCCGCCTCGAGCGGTGGAGAGGCGGCTAGGTGACTAATCACTGTCATTTGGCCTCAGCTCCGCCCCGGCTCCCCAATGGCCTTTGCCATTGGCGCCTTTTGGCGGGAATTCCGGGACCCGCTTTGGTGGCCGCGCACTGCGCGACCGTCCGAGCGGGGCCCAGGGAGAGAGATCCCTCCGAGACAGCGTAAGGTGCGTACGTTACTGTTTGTCCGTGCCGGCCTTTGCCGTTCGGACCAGTGCTTACTCGAGCTCGCCCGCACGTGTCCTCTGACCTGCAGCGGCTCGAGCCTGTCCAGCGGGGTCCAGCGACCTCTGACAGGCGTACCTTGCGTTGAATGCCCACTCTCTCTCGCAACCGGCCCAACGGTCGACACGAGAGAGAGATCACAGCACTGCCGCGGGGACATTCTCCTGCAGCGGCGTGCTAGCGGTGCGCATTACTCGAGTCGCTTCGTGCGCGCAGCGGAGCCTTGCTCCTCGCGCGCCCCCGGGACGGGGTGACTATTGAGTGTGTGTGTATCTGCTGGAGGACGACGTGAATAAACGTCTCCTTTGTGAACTTGGAGGCCTATTTCTTTGCGGCGAATCGCTCTCCTCCCAGCGGAGGTTGAGTGCGCTGCAGCGGTGTCCCAGGGTGTGTGTGGTGACGGCTGATCGGGGCCCTTGGCTCGCGCGAAGCTCGAACCCGCGGTGGGTGGTGGCCTGTGTCCACGTAGGAACCCACAACTGGCGCCCAACGTGATAAGTCATTGGCGCTTACGCCTTTGATGACACATTAGCCGAGCAGGTCGCCTTGCCGATCACGCTTGCGCACCATGTCTACCCCCAGCGGGGCACTCGGTAGCTACATGTCGGCTCCCTACGGAGTTGTAGCGTCGTTTGATCCGCTGGCTGCTGTTCCTTCGAATAGCCAGACACCGTGGTTGGCCGCGGCCCCCGTTGGGGTTTACGGCGCCACAACCCAAAATGTCGACCACGCGGCTCCCATTGGAGCTGTATCGGAAGCACCCTGCGGTGCATCCGCTGGTCACATGCCTCAGCTGTGCACGCTTTCCGCCCAGTGCGAAAGCAGTTCGTGTCACGCTGCCGCAACCGGCAGTTTCGAACAGCAGCAGCCGTGCCCCGCGAGCAGTCAATTCTGCTCTGGGAACGGCGAGGCGCTGGCCCGGTTCCCTGCGGAAACCGCGCCGCTCAACGAACTAGGAGCCTTGCCTCCCTCGTTCGTGCAGCCCGCCCAAACCTCCACTGAGGCCGGGGCGCAGGCGCTGCTAGCCAGTGCTGCCCAGATGATCCAGTCGTTGTCAGGGGCTGTTGGGACACTTTTGGCCACGCCGAAGTTGTCTCACCCCGCGGTCAAGTTGCCCATGCCAACATACCGCGGGTATGATGACCTACTCAGTGCCCGGGATTTCCTTGAGTCCCTCACCCATTATCAGAGAACTATGGGTCTCACTGAGCAGGTGGTGCTTGCACACATCATCCCCGCAGCGCTGACTGACACGGCAGCTCGGTGGCATCGGCTTTCCGGCCACCGGGCAGCGACTCTCGAGGAGTTCCGTGCAGCATTCCTGCGCGAATTCCTGCCCGCTGACTACGAGCGTAGGATGCGGCGAGAGCTGGAGCTCCGTACTCAGGCTCCGGATGAGTCGCTGCAAAAGTATGTTCGTGCGATGGAAGACCTTTTCTCAATCGCCGAGCCCAGAGCCTCGAACGAGGAGCGTGTCGAAAGGACGATCAGGCAGGCACATCCGACCTTTTCGGCTTACCTGCGCGGCGGCCGATTCCGAGATTTGGAGGAGCTGGCCGCCGAGGCAAAGCGCATTCAAGGCGACATTCTCGCCGCGCGCGCCTATCGTCCGCCACCGCCGGCAAGCGAGGCCCTTGAGCCACGCTGTGCATGGAGAGGGGCCTTGCCCTTACCCAACCGGCGACCACCCGCACAACCTGCCTTTGCAGCTGTTAGCGGGCAAAACGAGGCATGGGAGTTGAGCGAGAGAGCTCTCGATCCCTACTCGTACGGGAGACGAGCAGCCTGCGCTGCACCGTTTTCTGAAGCGCGTGCTGAGGGCGCCAAGCGCTCCAACGCACAGCGGAGGGGGAAACCCGACTCGGCCGACCCTTTGGTCGTGCAGCGGGCGGACCCAGGCAGGGAGAGGCGCCATTGTCCCGCGACCAAGCTCGCGGCGGTGTGCGTTGTTTCCGCTGCCAAGAGAGGGGCCACTTAGCAAGAGAATGCACCGTAGCCAGGCCTCTTGCGAGGCAGGGAAACGGCAGCGGGGGTCGGTCGTAAAGGGACCGCCGGCCCAATCTCTGCTAATTCCCTCTGCGTACGGAGCAAGCTGCCTTCCTAATGCTCACGCGCCGTTTATTCCGGTCACCATTGCTGGCCGCGAATTTTCGGCGTTACTGGATACGGGAGCCAGCGCTTCCTTGTTCGGTGAAGAGGTGTTGTCCCACTTGCAAAAGCACTCTGTGCGCTTGCGGGACTGCCGTACGGCATTCAACCTTGCGAAAGGCGTAGCCCATTCGGCTGGCGCCGCGAGGCTGACTGTCAGGTGGGGAGAGCGGACGAGACGCACGCGTTTCATCCATCTCCCAGGGCTCAGTGTGCCCATGATTCTCGGACGGGACTTTCTCCTGAAAACCGGGATCGTGGTGGACATTGCGAATGGCGGCTATCGCGACGGACCATTTTCCCAGCTTAAGCCGTTCATTAGCCCACCGGCGTCAGTATCTGCCTGCGCAGTGAAGGCGTTCGAAGAGTGCCACGCTCAGCGGACAGGGCCACGCCCTTGTGTCGAGCGTTCCGTCGTTCAGCCTCCCCTTTGGGACCGAGCGGCGCGGCACGACCAGGCACCACATCCGCTGGCCGCCTGTGCGGTAACATTGGATGACACACAGAAGGCTCGTTTGACAGCGCTATTGCGTCAGTACGATGAGCTCTTCACGGATCAACCTGGCTGTACCACTTTAGTGAGCCACAAGATCCACACTGGAGACGCGCTTCCTTTGAAGTGCAACCCTAGACCCGTCAGCCTTGCGAAAAGGCAGGTGATTGATGGGTTGCTGGATGAGATGCTGTCGGCGGACATTATCCGCCGCTCGTCCAGCGCCTGGGCGTCTCCGGTGGTATTGGTGCCTAAGAAAGATGGCAGCCACCGTTTGTGTGTGGATTATCGCCGTCTAAATGCGCTGACTCGCAAGGATGCCTATCCGCTCCCGACGATCAGCTCAATCGTAGGAAACCTGGGCAGCGCGCGGTATTTTTCCACGCTAGATGCCTCCAAAGGTTACCTACAGGTCCAGATGGCTGACACTGACCGGTCCAAGACCGCGTTCACGTGCCACAGAGGGCTGTTTGAGTTCACTCGTATGCCCTTTGGTCTCTGCAATGGTCCTGCGACTTTTCAGAGGCTCATGGACCGCGTCCTGGGGGAAGCGAAATGGTCCCACGCCATGTGCTACCTGGACGATATCGTGATTTATTCACGAACCTTCGATGAGCACTTAGGCCACATTGCCGACGTGCACGGGCTGCTGGGATGACTTTGAATCCTGCGAAAGCCCAAATAGCGCGGTCCCGGGTTCAATTACTAGGGTTCACGCTGGGCGAGGGCTCCATTGAGCCTGATGCGGAGAAACTTCGAGCCATACTCGAATTTCCCGCGCCCAAGGACGTACGCGGCCTGCGCCGTTTTCTGGGAATGGCCAATTTTTATCGGTCGTTCATCCCGTCCTGTGCCCGCGTGCAGGCACCCTTGACCAAGCTCTTGGGAAAGACTGCAGCGTGGCGATGGGGGCCCGAGCAAGAGCGATCCTTTCGCCTCCTGTCTAGTGCCATTGCCGAGACAGCGCAGCTCAGGCTACCCGACCTGACCAGACAGTTCGTAGTCCAGACTGACGCGAGCGATCTGGGTTTAGGAGCAGTTCTCCTACAGGAATTCGATGGCGTGTTGCAACCGCTGGCCTTTGCCAGCCGCTCCTTGCTGCCCTCGGAGAGGAATTTTTCCGTGACCGAGAAGGAGTGCCTCGCCATCGTGTTTGCACTGCGCAAATTTGACGTCTACCTTGATGGAACGCAATAGACCGATTTCACAAGCAGTTGCGCTACGCCACCGCCGCCGCGATGCACTCTGGGAGTTGTGGTACTCCGGCCGGCGGCCGCGTCGACGCGGTGCGTGGCGCACGTGCAAGAAGCAGCCCTGTTTGCGTCGCCGCACGATGTTTCTCTGCATGAATGCTAGATTTGCGGCACTGTGGACACCTGAGGGGTGTCATGAGCTCCGACAACTGTGCGAAGCAGAGGGTCCCGGATTTTCCGTTTTATAGAAGAGAAAAAGTACCCAAGACATTGCGTAGAAGCTGTTCACGAAAGGCAGGTGAAGAAGTCCTGTTCAGTGCATTTAGCCGTATTGTCCCTGTTGATCAGTGAGTGGACATTGAAAAATTTTCAAGTTCTGAAGCTGAGTCTTTTACGCGCCGCTCAGCTTTGAGGCGGTCCCTTAAATTGTTAAAAAGAAGGCGATCGGATTTGCCTTCGTGCGGCACCGTCAAGCCGTCCTTCCAGAGATTTCTGCCCGGTGCAAGGTTGTAAGGGAACAAGTGTGCTCAGATTTATTGTCATATTCAGGAACCCACAATGTTGTTTTGATACACGTATTCACTCCTGATGTCTCGAGCTGCCATACTAGCGATAATGCTTTCTCTATTTCACGGAATGAGAAAGCGAGGCTATAAAACTGTAGAAATGTGGAATAATTCCAGATCACTGGTCGTTGAGCATAAGTGGCATTCCAGTATCAGCCACATACCATTTATGCCGGGATATCATCCACATTTTGCCCGTTGTTTTCGAAAAAAAAAGGCCATCTACTGTACTCTTACTGCGAAAATAGCGAGAGTGAGTCGTACGGGAGACGCCCTGGCAGAAGATTATATTAACTTAAATAAAAAGTATTTAGTGTAGCAATAATCAAAATAAAACTATTGTTCACGAAATTAAAAACCCCTAAACCCTAATTAAGCGTACTCAAAAGCTCCCCGATTGGCTTGTCTTTTTCTCATTTTGTACTGAACACAAGCATTTGTCACATCTCCATTTAGAAAAACGGCATAGCTCGCTCGAACGCTCATCTTTCCTGCTGGTGACCGGCCGAGCACGTCGTGAATACACCTATGTGTTTATGTGAATAAAAAAAACTATCGCATGGCCAGTTTTCAGCAAGGGCTATGACGAAAAAATAAACGCAACAAACGCTGTGTGACACGTCTATAGCAAATGCCTAGATGAATACAGCGAATACTGGAACAGCTAAATGTGGTGGCAAGAAATGTAAATACTGTCCGAAGACGTTAATAAAATCGCGTGCATCGCTATGCGTTGAAATATTCTGCTGACAAAATTAACGAAAGCGGCGGTCAAGCGCGTTTGCATCGTCACCTGCAGCATTTTCCAAAGCAAGGTTCTAGTAACAAGCGCAGCGTCGCCACCACGTTCACTCCACTTCAAAGGGCAACTGACCACCCTCTCTGCGCTGCTCCTACCGCGATCAGCATTGCACCCCTCGAAACTCCACCGTGGAGCCTCTGTTTCCTTTATAGAGCTCAACACAATAAACGAAACTGCGGAAAGTGCGGCCGGGTATAATGCTTGTCAAGGCGCAAAGTAATGTGGGCTGTCGTGCAGACGACGCCACGAAGGACTACAACCAAGATGGCGGCTGGCTACTTCCGGTAAAAGCGCGCATGCGCAGTAGGCTTTGTGAAATCGGTCTATTCGTGGTGCAGACAGACCACAGTGCGCTCAGTTGGCTGATGCGGCTCCGCGAGCCTGCGGGTCGGCTGGCGCGCTGGGCTCTCCTGATACAGCATTACGACTTTTCGGTGCAGTATCGAAAGGGGAGCACAAACGTGGTAGCTGACGCGCTATCCCGTGCCCCACTCGCCAGCGGCGCTTTGACGCCTGTAGGCGGAGGGGGCGAAACAGCGGACGAGCCGCCGGGCGGCAAGGAGGGGGAGCCCGGAAACGGGTTAACCCATTCCGCTAATCAGGCAAGCAGCGCTTCGCAAAGCGGACGAGAGGCAAAGCTCTTCGTGAGCGCCTCGGAAGTGCCGACGCGAAAGGAAATTTTGGCTGCAAACCTGAGTGGGGACGAGACCAGGCTCCCCTCTGGGATGACTGGAATCGTTTTCAGCCGTAAAGAGCTACTGAAAGCCCAGCAAAATGACCCCTTTTGTCGCGTAATGAGCGACGGTCTCAGGGAGACGGAGCGCCGTGACGCTACTTGTATTGTAGCGGGCGCAGGGGGGCAGAAGCCAGCGTGTGTCGCGGCGAACCCCGGGGATTCATATTTGCTGGACAATGACGGGCTCGTGCTGAAATACATAGCCACCGATGACGAGTCCATCGACCCGTTCAAGGTGGTTATCCCCAAAAGTCTGAGGGGTGCACTGTTGAGATTCTCTCATGACGAACCACTGGCCGGTCATCTGAGTGGCTCCAAAGTTTTTGCAAAACTGAGTCAATCGGTGACGTGGCCCGGCATGAAGCGTGACATTTTCCGCTATTGCCGTTCCTGCCATGTCTGTCAAGCGGTGAAGTCACGGGGCGGCAAGCCGCCTGGAATGATGAAACCGATTGACAGTGTGCGTCCGTGGCAGATGGCCACCTGCGATTTGATGGGGCCTTTCCCCAGGAGCAAGCAGGGGTTCATTTACCTGATGGTAGTCGCTGACCACTTTTCCAAATGGGTTGAGTTGTACCCCCTTCGGAAAGTGTCAGCACGAGCGGTGCTGGATAAACTCCAGGAAGTGTTCTGTCGGTTCGGCTTTCCGGAAAGACTGATCACGGACAATGCGTCCTATTTCACCGCTCGGGTGTTCGGTAACACGTGCCGTTCCCTCGGAATCGAGCACTACACCACTTCACCCTACCACCCCCAGTCCAACTTGACCGAGCGAATCAACCGAACGCTCAAGCCAATGCTGGCGGCCTTTGCCGAGTGTCAAAAGGATTGGGCAGACCATTTGAGCGAGTTCGCGTTCGCCATCCGAACAGCTGAGAATCGCTCAACTGGTTTCTCTCCCTCCTTCCTCAATTTCGGGAGGGAGCTGGCGAATCCGATGTCAAACGTCGTGCAGAGCCAGCTCGGGGATGAGCAGACGCGGGCAGACTGCTCTGCTTATGCGTCGACGCTTCGGGACCGGCTTGGTCGGGCTCTCAACAGAGCAAGGCAGAGTTTGGCGGCAGCCAGAGCCCAACAGAAGGCTCAATATGACCGCAAGCACCGCCGCCTGACTTTTCAGGTGGGTGACCTTGTCCTGAAGCGCAACCACGTCCTTAGCGATGCGAGCAAGGGGTTCTCAGCCTCGCTCGCTCCTAAGTGGCTTGGTCCGTACCGAGTGGTCAGAGTCTGGTCGCCACTCGCGTACCTGCTGGAGGATTCCCTTACGGGGAAAACCAGCCGTGCCCACATCGCAGATCTGAAGGCCTACGCGTCACGGTCTGACGAGCTTGCGCCAGTACCCATTGGTATCAAAGGCAAGCGCAAAGGCACAACGGGTGCTGCGGAACGCAAGCGTACGGAGCACCGGTACAATCTGAGGCGACGGTCACCGGTGTGATTGATGCCGGACGGCGGACTTTTCCGCAACCGAAGGCACGCAGCCTCAGCTAGCTGGCGAGCTTTCTCGTCAGGCCCTACCTAGGCGAAGCACGGTGTGTTATTTTTTTTTGTTTTTGCAGCATGCTCAGTTCCAGCCTTGTGTGTTTATCAGTTTATTTATTTGTTTTGTTTGAGTCAGTTTCTAGCCACTTTCGTTTCCCGCTTGCTCGTCTGTTTTTGTCTAACGTACCGAGATGTACATAGGCAAACTTCAGCCCGCTCGTGCTTGCTCTTATCTTCTAGAAGGAATAGATTGGATTAGGTGTCGTTTGTACAGCGCGCCTTTTTTCATTTCCGGCCCGACTGTGGGTGGTTGGCTCGTTAAGGAGCCGTGTGTCGCGGTGAGAGTTTGGTGCGGCCATTATGGAGGGGAGGTTGGCGGGGCGTTTGGGGCGATGGGGGGCGGAAAGTGCACCCTTTGACCCTCGCCGCGGCGCCTCTGGACGCTTCTGATGAGGGGATCGTTGTCGCCGATGTCCGCGCACGTGCTTGTGTACATGTGTTTGTGTTTGTGGCTGTGTGTGCGCTTAACCATGAGCCGAGGCGACGCCTGTGAGTTGTGCCGCTGTGCTTCTGCGTGAGCGCGAGGATGAGAAGGACCCCTCGCAGTGGCCAAGGTTACACACCAGGACGCCGCCGAACATCTGCGCCCGTTTAAGCCGGCGTGAAGGGGGTGCACTAACTCTCTTGTGCCCGAACGTGATGTCGTGTCCAAGGGCGCGAGGTCAGTGCTCTGCCGCGGCCCCGTCGTCATCAACGCACCCTACATCAACGGAAAGAAGACCGCCATCAGTCGTCGGCCCTCCCAACGCGTTCAACTTGAAGTCTGCGAGCGGTGAGTCGCCGACCGGCCCATTGGGCCGCGCCATCGAACTTTGAGGCTGACATCCACCTGTCACATAGCTGTACAGTTTATTCACATCTTCTTGTGTACCGTGTATATAATCTGCAAGCTGTTTTGATTTACTGAAGCGTATGCAAGTGTTGTTTGCCTTGTTTTTTCTTTGTCTGTGCGTTGTTTTTTTTTACGTTGTTCTGGCTGAAACTGAAGGGTAGCTAGTTTTGTGTATTCATTTCTTTATTTTGGAACTGAAGTGTATCTAGTTTTTTTGTGTATTCATTTCTTTATTTTGGAACTGAAGTGTAGCTTTTTTTTGTGTATTGATTTCTTTATTTTGGCCGCGTGCTTTGCCGATGGGTAGGAGGGCATTTAAGGAGAGGGGGATGTGGGAATCTGGCTTTCCGCCGTCGCCTTTGCGCGGCTGTGCCGGCCTACCGCGTCGTTTCTCCTCTTTCCCTTGCTCCCGCCTCAGGCGGTGGAGAGGCGGCTAGGTGACTAATCACTGTCATTTGGCCTCAGCTCCGCCCCGGCTCCCCAATGGCCTTTGCCATTGGCGCCTTTTGGCGGGAATTCCGGGACCCGCTTTGGTGGCCGCGCACTGCGCGACCGTCCGAGCGGGGCCCAGGGAGAGAGATCCCTCCGAGACAGCGTAAGGTGCGTACGTTACTGTTTGTCCGTGCCGGCCTTTGCCGTTCGGACCAGTGCTTACTCGAGCTCGCCCGCACGTGTCCTCTGACCTGCAGCGGCTCGAGCCTGTCCAGCGGGGTCCAGCGACCTCTGACAGGCGTACCTTGCGTTGAATGCCCACTCTCTCTCGCAACCGGCCCAACGGTCGACACGAGAGAGAGATCACAGCACTGCCGCGGGGACATTCTCCTGCAGCGGCGTGCTAGCGGTGCGCATTACTCGAGTCGCTTCGTGCGCGCAGCGGAGCCTTGCTCCTCGCGCGCCCCCGGGACGGGGTGACTATTGAGTGTGTGTGTATCTGCTGGAGGACGACGTGAATAAACGTCTCCTTTGTGAACTTGGAGGCCTATTTCTTTGCGGCGAATCGCTCTCCTCCCAGCGGAGGTTGAGTGCGCTGCAGCGGTGTCCCAGTGTGTGTGTGGTGACGGCTGATCGGGGCCCTTGGCTCGCGCGAAGCTCGAACCCGCGGTGGGTGGTGGCCTGTGTCCACGTAGGAACCCACAAGATTCATAAATAGAACAACCTAGGCCAACCCAATCTCTTTGGTGATTAAACAGTCACGCACACACACACACTCTCTGACTCTCTGATGTTGTGCATACTCACTCATCATTCCATTCATATTCATGCCAAGTTTCCATTGTAACGGATAACACTTACTTCCTCAGTGAATTAGTATTCTCCTGATTCTCTGCTTGCCATGCTACATGTAGCTTCGCTTTGCACAAAGATGCAGCATGATGACGGTACCCTTTTTCTAATAGAAGCTTATGAAGAGGACTGCCTTCACCGACTAGTTGATAGCTGTACTCTAGGCACTCTTCTGGAACTATTAAATAAGCTGAACAACTTTGAATTTAACAATGTACACTGAGTCCAGGTTAGTGTAACTTCTTTGGGCACAAAAATATTGCCGATTTCTGCTAAACGTCAATTATTCAGATATGCTTCTGCCTAAGCTAACGTCCTGGTTTCTTTTAACATCTAATTCATCGCTGGCCTTATGCCGCCGTTTAATGGCCAGCCTCTCTCCCCCTGAGCGCATTTCGCATCATTATCTCGGCACGTGTTCTGCACCTGTGCAGCCGGCTGTAGGAAGTGTCAGATCAGATCCCCCCCGCCGCATAAAACGGAAGGACCATTTCGACTCGAGGAAACTGCGCGTAAAAGCGAGGATGAACACTGAAGCTGACAGGACAGGCGCCGCACAACCAATAATTTATTGAGAGCAACGACGAGCTTTTTATATGCAAACCAGGACTCACCTGACACTAGAAAATAGAAAAGACAAATGACGCAGAAAATTCCTCATATCACGACACCAGCCATCAAAAGCCTTATCATAAGTACGGCACATGCACAGCTAGGACTCAACGGGCAGCAGGCCAGGCGAGCCGAAACCAAGAGCAGTATAAATTGTTTAAAACGGGCAAAATTAAGAGTGCCAGAAAGAGAACGGTCAACCGCAAGCGTAAAGTGAAAATTTTAAGTTAAGAGGAGCGAAAACTTATCAGAAATCTAAAGGCAAAGGTAAAAGATCACAGAAACAAAAACTGTTCCGATAAGGATAGCAGAACGATTCGAAAGCTGAGTCAGAATTGCGCAGAAAAACAACGAACACAAGGCAGTTTAAAACAAACCGACCAAAAAGTCATAACGTAAAGTCGAAGTCATTATATAAATGCTAAAGCTGTCAATATTAACATCCTTCTGTCAAAACTAACCTTCCTTGTTGCTCAGTAAACCAAGGGGTGCTGAGACACTAGTCCACGACTTTGGCAATCAACAGTGCCTCTATGATCACCTTTTCCATTTCAGCCGTGAGAGCCCTTTGAAGTGTGGATTTGTGTACATCGGCCAAACCGGTAGGCATATGAATGATAGGTTACAAGAACTCCGCTTTTTAAGAAACAAGGCCAGTAGCCATTTGCATATCCACTGTAAAGTGTGCATTAAGTGTGAGCCATTTTACTCGTACGCGAATAAAAGCCTGAGTTGATCATCGAGGCACTGTTTATTGCCAGAGCCGGGGACAAGAGTGCCAACTTCTTCTCAGTTTGACTACTGTCATAGAATATGGTTGCCTTGGGAGATGTTAGTTTTGACAATGCTTTTGTGTTTATATAGTGACTTTGCCTACGCGTTGGTCCTTTTTGGTTGTTTTGGTTGAAACTGCGTCTTGTTTATTGTTTTAATCGCGCATTTCTGACTCAGCTTTCGCTGCGTTTTGTGCCTTGTTAGAGATATTTTGTTTCTCTTAACTTTTACCGTTGACTTCATGATATATTTTTCGTTCTGTTAAGTTTTACTTTTCCCTTTAGGCTTCTATTTTAACACTGCCCTGGCTTGCCCGTTTCATTTAGCCCGTTTCAACAGCTTTCTGCTGTTGTTGGTTTCGCCTGGCGGGGCCTGCCGCGTGCACGTACAAAATATACGTGCACGCCCGGTCCAAATGTACGTGCTGTGCACGTACCAAATGTTTGATAAGGACACTGATGAATGGAATGCTGACATGAAGAATTCTTTGCTTCGTTTGCGTGTAATGCTTTCCTGGTGCCACGTGGGTCGCAGCTAGCATTTAGAAAGCTGCTCGCTGCTCTTAATCAATTGTTGGTAGTAGGACGCTGTCCTGCGCGCTTCTGTGTTCGTCCTCGTTTTTTTTGCACTGCTTCCTGTAGTGTAGACATGCAAGCAGACCAACAAGCCGAAACCGCTACTCTAGTGCATTCTGATTAGCAAACTGTGTTGGTCTGACCCAAAAACGTGGGTCACCACGCATGCGTACATGCAGTGGGGTAATGGGCGTCGGACCGATTAGAGCGTAACTTTTTAAAGAAATTTCAACCTTCATTTTTATGTCGAAATCGGATGTTGCTTCTCCCTTTACACTTATATGCAATACTTAGAGTTAAATCCAAGGGCAATTATACCAAAATCTTTGGATGCTTCAAAGTCTTGAAATCCTTGACCATACTGTATGTACGCTTAGACGTTCTGCCCTCCATATGGATACGAGAACCTTCAGCTTGTTTTGCATTCCACCTATTTGGCCTCAGAACTTTGCAAAAAATGGTTTTGATTCCTCTTTTAATTTTAAAATCTCGAGAGCAAGCAAGCTACACTACAAATCCTCAGTTTTTCGACTTTACATAAAAATTCACCCAACGCTGACTGTCTCTATCTAAACTGATGACTCTCCCACAAAATATTCCTTAACAGAAAAAAATGTGCGAAAAAGGGATTTCGAACACATTGTATTAACTTCATATTTGTTTCGTATTTTCTTGTCTGTATGCTTAAATTGCGGTACGAATGCTTTCTAAGTATACTAGGAATAATATTTTGAACGTTCTTACAGATACGTTAAAAATACAATTTTTCTCGCTTAGGATGTTTATAATGCGTCAAAATTATACCAAGACTGTTTATTAAATAAATTAGATTACATTAAAATATACTAAAGTATACTTTTAATTCATTAAAAATATATTCAGTTCGGCTTAAAAAAGGTCTACAAGTCGGGTTCATGGGATGAGTCGAGTTAATTTTGTCAACAGCCGAACTAATGACTGACCCGGCATAAGCGATAAGCATAACCACGGTGTAAGGTATAAGGAGCCCATCCCTGAGAAGACGCGCAGTTATCATAAATCACGAGGTCTATGATATTACAAGGTAACGTGACGGAATTGGAACGGGAAAGATGTCGCCACACAGCAAAGGCCGACAGAAAGTCACGTGGGCAAACACGAAATGCTACGAGAAGTGCGATACTTGGTTTGCCTTACATACATGGTCTGTTCTGAAAGTAGTAGGACTCATTTTTTTAAACAAAATTTATTCAAGATAATAGTACAAATGATTAGAATTTTTCAAGGTAGCACCCTTCCGCACCTACACGCTGCTGCCAATGAGTTTTACAGTTTTCGTACGCCTCCAGGAACGCCTGGACCAGAATGCTGTTTAGCTCCCTCGTGACGGCCTGTTGAACCACCTCTATACCGATCCGTGATGTTTCCCCTCGAGCGTCGATTTTATTCTCGGCAATAGAAAAAAGTCTGGCGGGGCCAAGTCGAGGCTGTTGGGGGGCTGAGGCAGCGTTTCCGCCGTGTGCTGGGCAAAAAATCGGGGTCCTCATTCAAATGATGAAGATCCTACCGGTTGGCCTGTTCCTCCTCTGACAACACTACCGGCACCAACATCGCGCGCGCTTTCCTCATGGATAAGCTTTCTGTCACGATCCCAAAAATTTGGGTTTAAGGAATTCTCAAGTCACCAGCAATCATTCTGATACTCATTCTACGATCACTGTTAAGAAAATGTTTCACTCGCTACACATTTTCGTTGGTCTTGCTGGTCGAAGGGCGTCAGGAGCGGTCGTCTTCCTCCACTCTTTCCTTACCTTCTAGGAAAAGCTTGTGGCACTCAAAAAACACCTGATCTACCCATGGAAGCGTCACCGTAGGCCTCCTTAATTATGTTGTGAGCCTCTGTGCCCGTTTTACTAAGATTTGCTCAAAATTTGATCGCGTATCGCTGATCCAGTAAACGCTCGATGATTCTGCGTGACGAGACGTTTCGACAGGGGTTCACAGTACAAGCGACCTCCTCTCTTCAACGGCTGAGAGCCGACTGCCGATTTTCCCCAGCATTCCCAGTATTCCCCTTCAACGATACTGCACGCGCAGACCACATCTCATCCGCCCGTTCGCCCAGGAAAAAACCAGTCCTACTACTTTCAGAACAGACCCTGTATACCCACCAACAGACGACGCTCTATCTTGTCCAGTGAAGCATTTCTGCGCAGACTATGGGCCCTCGAACTGTCGACCAAGTGTTGGACCGGTCGCTTTGGGGAGATCTAGAACTAACTGCTAATCGTAACTTGCGCCAGGCATTGGTCAGGAGTCTAACTGTCAATCAACAAATACACGGGCGTCCAGTTAGCCCTTTGGCCTTGCCAGTCGGGGTCCTTTTCGATGGCATGTTCGGGCCCGGAGGTGGCCAAGGCACCCTTGCCGGTATAATGCTGTCTGGTGATTGCCTTCCTGCTAGAAGTTGCAACAAACAAAAGGACGACAAGAAAGGGAGAGTGCTCACTTTTCCCCGAAACGCTATTCCGAGGCCTAGATTGCTCCACAGTAGCTTGAAGTGTGATGTGATTACGATCACGCGGACTGCCCATTTGTGAGAATTTAATTATAGTTTGGTCAAATTAATTGCGTATTTACAAAAGTACACTTTAAAGGCATTGCCAACATCCAAATGCGATTTTCCGAAACTCGAATTTGATCATTAGATCGTTCAGCGGCAGCTTAAAGTGTGCTGCAAATATGCTTACGCGGACTGCTCATTTGTTAGAACTCAAGTATAATTTTGACGCATTAGTTGCGTATTTACGAAGGTACACTTCAAATACATGGCCAAAACGCAAAGCCATTTCACGAAACGTGATTTCGAGCAGTAGACTTTTCTACGGCAGATAGAAATTGTGCTGCAAATTGTGCAGCAATTGTGCTGCAGTGCTGTTTAAAAGGACTGCCCGTTTGTTAGAATTGAAGAATACTTCTGAAGAATTAACTTCATATTCACGAAGGTACGCCTTTAATACATTAACAAGATGCTACAACCGCATACATGTTTTTTCACATGCTTGAAACATGATCGAAGTATGCTTTAAGTGAGGTATTTTTGGCACATTTTAAGAATATATTTAGAATACCAAGCATGAAATTTCAGGAACCTATTTCGTGTATATTTTTTGTGCATTAATGAATACAAAATATGTTTAAAATACAATATGAATATGCCACCCTATACTTCAAACGTTTTAGTTTTCGCTAAGGGATGTACTAAACACAATCAACATATCTGCAATTTCATTTAACATATAGTAATGCCACCTGAGAACACCAGGTGTCACCAGGTCATCGGCCGGTCGTAAAGGGATCATAGTCACGACCGACTATTTAACAAGGTATGCGCAAACTAAGGCGATACAGCACAGTACGTCATCTGAGATCGCCCAGTTTTTTATGCAACAAATTGTTCTGCGTCATGGCACATCGTCCCTCGTAACCACTGATCGAGGTACGGCGTTTACGGCACAGCTCATGCGCGACGTGTTCGAGCTCAGTCACACGAGCCATCCCCAAACCCCCGCCTATCACCCACAGACGAACGGGCTCACAGAGAGACTCAACAGAACGATCGCCGACATGATCGCAATGTACAGTACGGTTTATTGTTAAAGGGAACATGCGATCGCGTGGCCTCCGCGCTTTACGAAGCCCTGCCGCCTAGATGCGGCGAGAATAGGCGAAATAAGGCGCACACGTGGAATGACCAGCTGTCATGCTTACTGCGCATGCGTCTTGTACCGACAATTCCCACAAGTTCTCGGCGGCAGCGCATGTTCCCTTTAACAGTGGACCGTACTGTACATAGACTCGCAGCACAAAACCTGGTACGAGATTCTCCTGTACGTCACATACGCCTACAACACGGCTAGCCAGGAGAAGACCCGCTTTACACCATTTCGTCTGGTCTACGGACGTGACGTTCAGACGATGCTGGATGCAATGCTTCCATGCTGCACTGGTGACCACCCACTCACGCCAGACGCCGAGCAGTTCGCTCAGCGCGCCGAGGAAGCACGTGAACTTGCCCGTATTCACATCCAGCGGCAGCAGAGCACGGATGCACGCCGCTACAACCTCCGTCATCGGCACGTCGAATGCCATCCCGGTGACCAGGTTTGGGTGTGGACACCGGTACGCCGCCCAGACTTGTCTGAAAAACTGATGTTCTGTTACTTTGGACCTTATAGTTTTGCGCCGTGTAACACAAGTGACCTACGAAGTTCTTCCTGACGGGACTGTGCAGCCTCAGCGTCGCCCACCCTGCTCTGAGGTTGTGTACATAGTCCGCATGAAACCGTACTTCACGCGGTGATGGGCAGTGCGCTCAGTGTTCCGCTAGTTGTCGCGTGGGACACTATTGCCCACCTCCCTTGTACATTTTTTGTGCTTGTGCTGTTGTTTTTTTCCCCTTTCATTGCTCGTGCTTCTCTCCGTTCTTCTCTCCGTGTGGTCGCATTACATGTGGTCGCGTTAAAGCTCACGAACTGCACAACAGCCTCTTGCAGCCGTATCATCAGTTTTACTTCGCAGAAATCTCTTCTTAAGAAGCATCATCTGTCCCAAATTACAGTGTACCCCACGTACGGGCAATAATTTTTGCTACTTGTTAATATTCTTCAACTAGCGCAGACTGACGCAAACTGGCTCAACTGCTTCCAGTCATTCATGACTATTGCATTCGCTTTCTTTAGGTAGTTGATCCGTGTTCTCGGAAAAATAATCTTTTTTTTTGTTCCCTATGCAAATGAAGAGTCAGCAACTTATCAAATGCCTAGGAAAGAGAAAAGCATCGTCTCAAAGAAAACGACGGGCAGTTTCTCTTTACCTTGTAAGGTATCTATATATATCGTGATGCCATAGGTTCAAATTTCACAGTCACTAAAAAGCGGTTTCGTTTCGAAACACGCGCACCATTTTTACTTTTCATCATTTCAGGCTCCTGCATCAATGTCACGATCAGCGCTATTCAAGGCATCGGAAATGTGAGTCTCAAGGTCATGTGGTATTCGCGTGGTTCTGTTTCGATAACAGTAATAAAATTCTCATCAGCTCCAAATGTCCCAACACTTCACTGCTTGTTTATTTCGAGCGAGTTAAAGCTTCCTCAGGTTTCTGATGCACGTGTAAGTAGCACTGAGGATGCGTTGGAAAGTGAAAGTTTCAGAAGAATGCATGGAGTGGAATAGGAAGGTGTGGAAAAAAGAAATCCGCGTGAAAGTAAAATATAGTTTCAGGACAAAGCTTTTACTCCCTAACATGATCATTCAGAAGAGTCAGACTGAGGTGCAGAAAGCATGTATAATGCGAGAGCACTTAGAGGTCACCTAGTATAGCCAGGTGTGTCCTTCGCATTTACGTATAAGCACAAAATAAAACTGGGTGGAAGTGTCACAGAAAAAAAAATCTCCCGTAGAGGTTCACTTTCATTTTTTTTTCCGTTTTCGATTGCCGGAAATGAGAGTAAATGTATATCTTTCTACTTCATTTTTCTATCATATTTCAGTGCGTGGGCAGTTCTACAAGCTACTGCGGCGATACAAGCGTAAGTGTTCTCTTTTTGTGCCGCAGTATTCACCGAACTCCCAACATCTTTTTTGAACACAATGTCCTACCTTCTCTTCGTCGAAAGCGTTGATAGCTCTATGCATGTTCACTCAAGAAACCAATCGTTTTCTTTGTTTTTTGGACCATTAGTGTCTGCAGGCAACGTGGTTTCTGCTAGTAAGGATTCCGTTGTTAATGCATCTGATAGTTTTCACATTGTGATTTAAGCAGGTCGGTCGGAAAGTAGTGTTTTATTTGTTCCGGCTTGTTTATACGACTGCCCGATGTACGTCCCGTTTGGTCATGGTAGTAAAGAGCCACGTCGCGGGCATGTTTACACCAGTACAGGTTCCATATTTTAGTATCAGCCTTCGTGCCGGTGCGTCGCACCCTCGGGCTTTTCAATCCTAAGTAATGACATTACGCGATGCTTCTGCCTAAAAGAACGGACCAAACTCCTCACACGATTCAAGATTTCTGTGCGGTTGGAGTGTCCTCGGCAGTTGGCGCCTATGTAGAACCAATGTCTTTATGTTTTTTTCTTTCGGCTTAACGAATTCATTTAGTTGCCACGGTAACTGGAGGCTAATGTCGTTTTGCTCGATTGACGCAGAAAGCGTCTAACCTCCCAACAGTCGTTATTTTACATAAGGACTATTTCGTATAGCGAAACCCAAGGTCACTTGCTGTTAGCATGCGTCCTTGATCTTCTTTCTATGTTTGTAATTGCAGGCAAGTGGAATCACCCAAGGAATCATCAAGGTCACCAATGTAAGTTTCTACACTCTCTTGCGTTCTGCTCAACCAAAACGCGCCCCCTGGTGCCCTTTGCAGTGACTAATACAGGTTTGGTCAGTGGAAAAAAAGTTGATTTTGTAGTTCCCGCGCAGCATAACACACTTTCTCGTGCAAAACCTATGCTTCAATAATCTTCACAGTAATTGTGCTTGGGCTTAGTTCTCTGTAATCTCGGCATAGATCGCTGGTACTCCAGTCGGTCAATGACGCTCTCTGAGGATTGAAGACCATTTGGTTCGGTTGCTGCTGGTGATATAAGACTCATTAATCCGGTGTATAGGTATTTAGTATTCAAATAGATCAAACACAGAGATTAATATCGACCCACTTAGGAAAAAAACAGTCATAAGCAGCAAATCGAAAATACTAATGTGAAACAAATGATAGAAGCCTTCTCCATGACGACAACGAACGACGTATAGCGTTAAGTATAACGTTAAGTTTTGCTATACGTTAGGTCCCCTTCCATAGGGCTGACTAAAAGTAAGCCGTTATTTAGGATATTAAACTGCAAAAACAAAAATAAAGCACATATTTCTAGCAATTTACGCACATCAAAGCTGGACAAAAACGTCATTGTGAGTACCCTCTCGTTCTCTTCTCTCTATTTGAAGCATTCCCTGCTTTAAAGATAAACATCTTGAGATAGCTTACATTTGCGTCCTGTAACCTCTATTTCATTTAAATTTTGTCGGAGTCGGTGCAGTTCAATTAATTATTTTGAGGCGGTCGTTGACGTGGCCCAACCATTTACGGTGCAACCACAGCTGGGGACGCTGACAGTTTCGGGGACGAGAACGACGTAGATGTCGCCCCCAGTAATGATTAGAATCTAGCCAATGTTGAATGCTGAGTACCTTAGTTATCCGCGTTTTGCTCATGACGTCGCCTTGTTAACTGACTTTTGGAACCAATTACAAAGCATGATCAATGGCCTAGACAGGCAAAGCAGAACGGTGGGTCTAAAAATTAATAAATAGAAAACTAAAGTTATGTATACAGTCTCGGAAGAGAAACGCAGTTTATGGTAGGTAGCGAGGCGTGGAAGCAGTGCATGAATTCATCTACTTAGGGCAGGTAGTGACCGCAGATGAAGGCAACCAGGACGAATTAGCTGCATGAATAAGAATTATTATCAATGACAGTCTGACAGTTTTCCTGAAGATAAACGTACACGATGTCTCTCAGGCAAGCCCGCCACTAATTTTTAAAACAGGTTTAAGGAGGTGAATAGAAGCTTTCTGCGGCACATTAATAACAGTGTTGGTGGACTTCAAAAAAGAGGCAAGTGAAGTAACTAGCAAAGCGATTGACTAATTTAGAATTATTAACTTTTAACTGCTACAGATAGGTGTCTGATTACAGTTACAGATTAGCTGTTAGTATTTGCTGTATCAGAATAACTACGACCGGGCTTAGTTGGTATAACATTCTTACGCTATACGCATTAGTGCATATATACCCATGTTTTTTTCCAACAATAAGCAGCTGTTGGTAGTGCTTCGTCGGCTGTGTGTGCATCCTTTCTCACATGCAGCTAGCGCTTCGAGAATGTCAGAAGCCCTAACAGTTTTTTAAGGCGGAAGCCTTTAATGTCTCATCGTTGTAAGCAGCAGTTGTCGACAGAAAATGTCACGCTTTTCAATTGGTGGAAACCGTCGTGACGTCACAGTGCGCAAATTTCAAACGGGGCCAATTGTACTTTGGCTAGTAACCATGCAACCAATTGAAGGGATCGTATAGTGATGCTCCAATTAAGTGGGACTGAGCTTAGTTAATTGCTTAATTACACTGTTAGTCTAATTAGCTTTACTAGTCAGGCTATATAAATAAATAAAACCGATTAAGAAATTGGTCGAGCTCAGGAATCGAACCCCGGTCTTCGGCGTGAGAGACGAGCATGCTATCCACTCCGCCATGCCAGCTTTTTTTTTCTTTATTGCCTGTCTTTGGCTCATGACATTGCACAAAAAAAATACACACAACGCTATATACATACGACACTGTCGTGGTCAGCCAGCACGAGACTGGCTTCGTCCGCCATGCCAGCTCGATGGTTTGGAATGAACAAAGGCGCGTCTAGTGAATACGGTGTCTTCACTCACTCTCATCCTCCTCCATTCCCTTCCGGCGAGGTTTAGGTGTCCACCGACAAATGAGAAACAGATACATTTCCTTTCCTCAAAAACCAATTTACCGACGAGCGAGGCGTAGAACCGAATGAGCGATGGCGTTCTATGGACTCCTTGGCAGCGTTGCAAGACGCTGTCGCGTTCCACTCTTAGGGGCGAAGCTTAACATCTTAAACACACATCAGTGACCACACTTTAGGTCAAAAAAGTGCCCCCCTGAATTTTGTGAGACAGTTACTGCGTAATTTCCTTTCCTCAAATACAATTTTCATTGTCTTCATTACGGCTCCTCTTTATCTTCTTTCACTCCCACTTCCTCCCTTCCTCTACGGTGTGGTTCACGTGTCCACCGAGATGACAGAGAATTACTGCGCCATTTCCTTTCCTCAAAAAATGTTGCGTTCAAAGGGCAAGGCATCGCGCCGAACGGGTGGTGGCGTTCCGTGGACTCCCTGGCAGCGCTACAACGCGCTGTCGCGTTCCACTCCTAAAGGCGATGTTTAAGCGTCATTAATTAGCAGTTAATTAGTATTCAGGCATGAATCAGTAATTAACCATTAATTAGTATTCAGGCATTAATCAGTAATTAACCATTAATTAGTGATTTGTCATCACTTAGTAATTAGTACTCAATTACGCCACCAGTGCCACAGAAACAGCGAAGGTGGTGCGGAAAACGCTTCCGCCTCTACCCACTTTAGATAGTCAAAGTGCCCCCTGAATTTTTTTTTGCGCGCAGCGCAAAGCGACGTCCATCAACATGCGATACTCCGTGGCGACGTACCACGTGACTGTAGATATATTTAGCACAATGCTTGCCGCCGCCGCGTATGGCGCCCCTCCACTGAACTTGCGATGATCGTTCCCGACGCGGCGGGCTTGCACGCTCTTCACGGGAATCTGGTGCCATATGGCGCTCTCGGCGCGATGTGAGCATACGCAGTGGGCTTGTGGTATGCAGTCAGCGGTAGCGATACGCGGTACGTCTGTTCTCTGTTCCGCCAGCGCAGGAGCAACGAAGTGGTGCGGAGCGGGGAGCAGCGCAGCGCGGGCGGGGCCCCCACCTTGCGCTCATGGACATCACCTTGCGTTCCCCACAGGAGCACAGCTCTCGAGCGGCGCGAGAAATAGCGAAGGTTTTCTGAGCCACTGCGGCTAGGGTAATCGAGGTTTCGAGAGAGAGAAAGGAATTTTAATGAGGGAAAGGTGGAGAGGTCGGCCGGTGGTAACATGGCCCTGGCCTGCTACTCCACACAGGGGAAATGTTTCGAATCTCTAAAAACTTATATGGCTATTACTAACGGGCGCCTACAAATCTTTGCCTCAGTCACACAACTATCGGCAATATTAAAGTCTTCAATTAGAATTTAGCCAATAACTTTACTGATTAACATGATTCGCCTGTTTTTTGGCATCTACCAAAACTTTTATGATTATGCCGCTAGATGCTTCTCTGTACCTCATAAACCATTCGTTTTAAAAAATTAGTAAATGGCTTCCCGGAAACATGTGGTATATGAGCTATACCTTACGTGTACTCTCCTACGGGACGGAAACGTGAAGGCTACCGAAAAAAGGCCAACTTAAATTCAGGACAAAGCAGCGAGCAATAGAAAGGAAAGGGATAGATGTATCGTTGAGAGAAGAGATGAAAGTTGAGTGGGTCAGGAAACAAACGAGAGTTAAGGGCATCCTAGTCCAAAAGCAGAAGAAATGAGCTTGGGCGGGGAATATAATGCGATGGTAAGGTTAGCGGAGGTCTCCAAGGGTAACCGACTGAATTCCAAGAGAAGGCAAGCGTAGGAGGATGCAGCTAGTTTGGTGGATGAGATAACCAGCTTTCCGGGGATAAGGTGGCATCAGCTGGCACAGGAGAGGGTTAATTGTCGAGATTCCAGAGAGCCGTTTGCCTTGCAATGAGCGTAGTAAGGCTCATGATGATGATGATGACTCTGTGGCATTGAAGATCGAACACCAGACCACCCGCATCCTAGGTGCGTGCTTAAGCATTCTTGCTTCTGAAGTTATACTCGACGTCCTTATGCGTTTTACCATGGTCTCGCTGTTACGAAGAGTACTGCCAAGGCATCAACAGCAAATATTCGGGGCATCGTTCACTTCAAATCCTACTTCCCTCGTTAAACAACTATCGAAATAGCCCCTTTAAGCGCGAAAGGAAAGAGCAGCTACAGCGTTTTCTGCAAGTATGCTACGTTCAACATTTAAAGCTTTTATTAAGATGTATTCCTTAAGTTTCAGAAGCCCGAGTACAACTATAGCACATTTCACTACAGGTTATTTTGTAACCACATACCACTGCAGTTACCCTTTTTTGCAGAACTCTCAAGAAGTAAAAAAAATTTCAGAGGAAACCCTTACCTAACAAGAGGTTATCGAAGGCGAACCAATTGAAGCTAAAAGAGAAGTAACCAACGCCAAGTGAAAATTAAAAAAAATCCAATCAGAAGGAAAGAATGCACAAGTTATGGCCGCGAAAAGGTGATTTTGAGGGCAAGACGCCCTAGAAAGATCAAGAATTAAGAAGGACGAAATGAAAATGAAATATGGTCAGGTGCAGCGTGCCCAAAATATTCAGACATTCTCGCAGGTGGCCAGGTTAAGGATTCCTTACGTTTCACGAGTCGCAGTCCAACTTTTCACTACAAGTTATTTTGTAACCACATACCAGTGCAATTAGCCACGGCAGCCCCGCGTTTGCCGTTAAAACGCGGCCACGCTTCTTTACTCGGAACGCCGTTTTGTGTGGCGGTAAATCTAAATACCGCATCCTACATTCAGACATCGTTATTTGCTATCACTTCAATTTCGGGAGTTGAACGAACGACGGCAGCCCCCTGACAAAGAAACCATGCCTCGCCGTTTTTATGCAGTGCGTCATCCAGGGGATCTACCAGAACAGCTGGCCTGAGGGAAACGCCAGCGCATTGGCGCCTCTCCTGCTGAGCATCGTCAACCGCCTGAAGTCGTGTGAGCTGGCTGAAACCTTTTACTTTAACCCTGTAATGCCCGAATCGTTCTCAGCATAAGGGCCAACCCATTTGCTATAGGCAGTGTGAAGTATGAGTACAACAGAGAAAAAAGGTAAGGTCAATTTCGTAGATCATATATATTTACTTGTTTCTTTATATAAAATAGCTTACGCTTCCTGTTGAGCGTTGCGTAATAGAAACGTCAGAATAAACGCCAAAAAGCAGCACAATTTCAGTAGAGCATAAACGCAAAACGCATACTCCCAATACTGTTCTGTTCATAGGGCTTCACGTGACGAATGTAATCTTTCAAGCTCTCCGCAAAGACAAGCCATGATATATTCGCGGAAATCAAGCGCAAAGCGAAAAAAAACCACAAAAATTGCAAATCTGAAAGTATAAATTGTAAAACACCACTGCGATAGGGAACCAAAACAGCTTTAAAACCTTCATAGGATTGCTACCACTGTGCAACGGCAAGTTCAGCAAAACCTCTTCGCTGTGGTGAATATCAAATTGTTTATTCGACCTAAATTGTCATCTCTCTTGGCATGCGTGTCACGTGGCAAAGCTGTTCGGACCACGCAGCGTGACGTGTTCCCGTGCAGCGTTTTAGTGACGTCGTTCGTTCGTCACTGCACGCTAAACAACCAGCGTTAAGCGTTTTCCGCCAACGCGGACGCGGCAAAGCCAGCAGTCGGGCTTTTCACAGCTGTCGCTGAAACCAGAAAAAATGAAGAATTAAAAACAGGTATATTACGCGTTAAAAGGAAAAAAAATGCATTGTGTGTCGATGACGACTTATTAGGTGATCAGTATAAAAGGCCACGTTCTTTGGGACGCATCCACGCTGCATAATTAAAAAGAAAAGAAATAAACGAAACCTTCCATTACTGCTCATTTGACTAGCCCAAATAACACCGTTTGTAGTGCGCTAACGGCAGCATAATTTTTTTGGCTAGTTTATCCGGGTGCGGCAGTTACAAGAAAATGGAAATTTTGGGTTCAATTTTACTTTTACTGTTGGGGGGGAACTAAATTGCCTACCAGACAGTCTAACACTGTATCTGGCGCCTAGTTACAGATAAGTTCACAGTGCTTCCACACTAAGGTCATCGCGATTGCCCAGGCCCGGGTTCTCACCGTCCCTGTAAATGAAGTCACGTTCGCTTACATGGATGACATTCCAAATTCCTTTAAATTTAGAACTTTTAACAAGAATGTCCGGCGGCACCCTACGCTGTGAACCCACAACCCACGAGCAGTTGACCAGGGGCCGAATTACGAGTCGCTCTCAATCGAAAACAATCTCAAAAATGCTCTCATTTGCCCGGTTCCTACTGGTTGGCAGTGACCAGCAGCCATATTGATTTTTTACGTCACCGGCTTACGCCATAAACAAAACAGAAGTGTTGACGTTGGTCACATCATTATACGAGCAGGTCGAGAGCATTTCTGCAGATAGAAAAAGAATGGTCTCAAACCGTTGGAGACGGAAAATGGCGACTGTTTAGATCGCCGTATACGCGGATGGCCGCGCGAGCAACGATGTAGGAGGGTGCACAAAGAAGGTTTTGATGTGTGGGACGAGTTGTTTCGACGTTTTGACATGGGAACGAGCCTGCACAATGGCTGTGTGACGAACTCGCCGTTGGACTGGAAGTATGCGGGTGAGTGCGCTGTCAGTGGAGCGGCAACTGCTGTGCTCGCTGCGTTTTTTCGCCGCCAGTGGGTTCCAAGGCTCCGTAGGAAATGAAGCAAACATCGGCGTAGCCCAACCGACTGTGAACAAGTGTTTGCTGCGGATGGCGGATACCACTGTCAACGTTATAGGGACCATGCAATAAATTTCTTGAGATTACGTGAAGCCGACGAGAGATAGGCATTCCATCACTCGTCACCCACACACAAGAATTTTTGAGGTAGCATAGATAACAATGAAGCTATAGACGATTAAAAATTACGCTACTTCTCTCCTCCTCAACTCGTACACACGCAGCACAAAAAAAAATGAAGAAAACAGCTCTGGGACTGGGCCCCGCGCATGAATGCGTCATTCGCTGACATTCGTTTACGACTTCCGGTTGTCGCACCGAGCACCCCAGCAGCAGCGTCGGCAGCACCTTTCCGGTCTCTCTCCGCCTTCCTGGAATGCGGCGTGCGTCGGATTTCTTTCCTTGTCACCGCGGCAAAGGCATTGCCAGTGGCTCCCGAACTCCCTACAGAAAGGGGCGGCAGAGGTAAACTGAAACCATATGCTCGAAGGCAATACCCTGGCTCGTGCTTGCCCGAGGTGGTCGCGCAGCGGCACGAGCAGACGACTTTCACGGCTACCGGAAGTGTTCCCGTGACGTCGTGGTTGCCGTGGCTCATCATCATCATCATCATCATCATTTATTTACCCTTAAGGGCCCTTGGCTTAGGGCATTACATAAGGGAGGGGGGCGGGGAGCGGTCGTTTCATAATACAGCGAGTGGCAGCCTGTAGAGGCCTGCCGATGTCACGGGACTAGTGACTTCTATTTTCCCGATTTTAGTTTCGAAATCGGTCAATACAAAAACACCAATCGGCCGAAGAATAAAAAAAAAACGGTTTTTAAAATTCAGAATAAATTGCCAGCTCAGTTCCGAAGACTCCTACTTGGTGTGAATGCTTCTTAACATCATTTCTAAGTACTGAAAACATTTACAACCTACTTTTAATTCGTTGCATAGTCCGTTTCAGTCGCGGAAGGTGCGCGCTTACCGGCGAGACGCGAAGACAAGGCGGCGGTGAAGGAGGGCTTCCTTGATTTAAACTTTCGTCACTGCAGTTTCCCCGGCGGTGTCGGGTGTGTCGATGGCACACACATCGCCATCAAATGAACATCATCCGAACAGAACGGCAACAAAATCAGCAGAACATCAAGTGTTTAGTCCAATGCGGGCGGCATCGGTTGGTTGCGAGGCAGAAGGGGGATTGTTGCCACAGTGACCGGGCGTGTCAGCTCTTATTTCCCGCACCGAGATTGCAATCTCCCAGCCGCTGCACCGGCCTGCTCCCGTATGTCGGCAGTTGCGGCAGTGTGATCATTCATGGTAGCCTGATATTTTCTGAAGTAAAATAAATGGAACCACGCATCGCCCTTAGGGCACATTTTTGATTGATAGCAGACTCGGACCGAAAACACAGGCCAGGCGGGTCCGCGCTGGCGAGTCGCGGAGGTCGCGCGACAGGTTTAAATCGATTTGTTACGCTCCCTCCCCGCTTTACAATGTGTTCCGGAAACCGTAACTAATTGCGCGAAATCGATCGCTCGACGTTTGCGACTCGCCTGTGCGACTCGCTCTTTGCAAATCGATCTCTGCATACCCATAACAATCACTGCCTTCAAAACAGATTTTTCCGCGCACTTAAGACGTCCGCACAGTACCTTGATTCTAGACAACGCGTAAAAAGAGCTAGACAGTCGTGGAATCAGCTTTTTTTTTTTCTGGCTGACATGTTCACGGTCGATGAATATGCGGGTGGATGGATAATGCTGAATCCTTTGAATCAGACGGCAGCTCACGCCACCTAGCTGAAGCTTTTCCAGCGTCAGCGCACCCTCGCGGCAGCAAAAGTGACTGAACAGCAAACTTAATTGCAAAGCTGAGGACGCTTCTTGTTTTCCTTCATGTTGTTGAGTTTCAAACATAGTTTGGTAGCAAAAGAAAACGTAAATTTTATTCACGGCGTGTCTACAGCAAAACAGCCTACGGTCCCATATCGCGCAAATAAATGCTTCCGGGGCAGATTCCTGCTACCAACCACTGCAACCTTGCTGCTAATAGGTTAATTCCGCGGTCAACATCTTGCAGTGTCGTCATTTTGACATCACGCTCTAAAAATTGAGAGCGACTCGTAATTCGGCCCCAGACACCAGGGTCTTCTTAGTCCCTTCGTGGTCGGCACTTGCAGCCCACTTTCAGTACGGATGCCTAAAATGTTTCTGAAGTGGCACACAGTTTCAAGATGGCGCTTCGCTTTGAGGTGACAATGATGGAAGCAGTAGGCAGCCGTCATCTAACAGATCCCCGGGGATCACTCATGACAGTAAATTCATACGCACATGTAGTGTAGTTTCTCTGTGCGGATCGCTTTTTCGAAATTGTTGGTTAGTCGAGTATGCATGGCAGTATCCTCGAATGTAGCATACAGAAAAACAGCATCACTCTTCTATATACAAGCTGCCGTCCCGTAGCACTTATAACGGTACGCATGGAAAATTCCTTACGTTTACGTAGAACAATAGCTCATGTAGGATCTAAGCTGTGGAATGACCTTCCATACGTAATAAAGCTAAGCATAACTTTTCGTCTGATGTTGAAAAAAATATTACAAATCAAACTTACGCGAGTTCATTTTCTCTTCTATGGTGAGCTTACTGTATTCTCAAGGGCTTTTCTAGCTGTGCTTTTTAGTTTTCTCCTTTATTACCGACATATGAGTGTCGCTGAAAAACAAAAGATATTTGAAAAAAGAAATACACAAAAACAACAAAAATGAGAAAATAAACAGAAATAAAAATGGAACGAAAAAGAAAATACGACAAAGTAAAAATTAAAGAGACAAAAATAAATAATAAAACAAAAAATAAACAAAAAATGAATAAAAAATAAATATGAAAATAAAAAGGCAGTGCGCCAGGAAACGCTCTGGCCTTGCAGCAGTTTAGAGAACCATGTGCCACCTGAATTTTAACCACGTCGATCACCGTCTCCTCCTCCGCATCTGTACAGGCAGTGTATGGACGGCCGAACACCTCCAGCGTTATGATCGTGTTCCCAGTGCATTGTGCGCGAACTGCGACAGCCATGACGTCAAACCAAGCATAACTGAAGCTTTTCGCTTGTATATTCAGGCTTAACCAAAGATAAGCCACTGCCTTTTTTTTCGGGAGGGGGGAGTAGTAGGTGGTCCTAGGTAGCACACGCACCGGGAGAGTTTCTCTTGGAACGCAGCCAGTGAACGGCGTCTCAGTCCTTGGTTTCGTGAAGCAATACAGGTATATAGTATACCGGGTGTTTCTGCGAACACTTTCAAAAATTTTCATAGAAAGGCTTTTTGGGATAAAAATTTCGCTTTTGCGGCACAGTATTACCATTGCGGCGAGGCACCAGAAAACTGGTGAATCGTCTTGTGTAGTAAGCTGGCTAACCATTTTGTAATACTTAACTTCTTAACTAGCCGACATAGGCGCCTAATTACAATTAGAGATTTGTAGCCGGTCTTTAGTAATAGCCATATCAGTTTTTAATGCGTTATAGCATTGTATAGCTATGTTTGGGGTTTTGTGTCATCACGAGCTTGTCCGCATGATTACGTCCGAACGACTGGGTTTATGCAAAAAAGAATTGTATCATCGGATAGAGCAAAGAAAATTTCGTTGAGAAAATTGGGGGGTTCAGGTGGGTTGATTAGTTAATCACAGCCAAAATGTCCTAAAAGTGGATGGAGCTTCACCGCACGATTACGTCAGAACGAATCGGTTTGCGCGAAATTAATGGTCCCATGGAATAGAGCACCAAAAATCTCGTACGGCAAATCGGGGGGTTGAGATAGAGTAACTGATTATATATTACAGCCAAAAATGTCCAAAACGTTTACGGTTTCGTGTCATCATGAGCTTCTCTGCATGATTAGGTCCGAACGAATGGGTATCTGCAAAAAAGAAATGTACCATCAAATAGAGATTCAAAAAATCTCGTACGGGAAACTGAGGTTGTGGAGGTGGGTTATTTAGTTAATTAATTAGAGCCAAAAATGTAAAAAATAATTGCCGACAATTACGTTAATTCCTAATGCGAAATTTGAGCGCAGCTCATCAGCTGATTCATCTTTTCGATAGACTGAGGCAATGATTTGGACCAAGACATGTAAGGAAAATTACAGACAACTTGTTATTTATCACACATATTCCTTCAAGAAACACTCCACTAACAGTTCGTGATTGTCATGAAGGAAGCTTTGTGGTCGGAGAAGTAAACGAATATATGCTCGACTTGCAGCACCAATGCCTGGATCTCAAAGACGAGATCTGTGCAAGTATTTCGAGAGGTTGTCACAGCTGTGGGAGGCGTTACGAACGAAAGGAACGGGATGTTCTCCCGCATAAGTGGTTAGAAATTCCTTTTTGTCTTTATATGTTGCATTAAAGTCAACACCTACCCTGCCACACTGGCAGGTGGCAGTTAATGGTTGATCAAGAGAGTTCGCTCACCGTTGTGAGCGCTAACGCCTGCAGCCCACATCTCTCTCTCTCTCTCTCTCTCTCTCTCTCATCACTGAGTGCGATTCAGGCGTCCGTTGACTCAGGGAGCCATTATGCGCACTTCTTTTCCTTAAAATGATCGGAGTGTAAAACGTTGTCAACGCCAACGCCAATGAACACAATGAACGCTGACTCCCGATGGCTTCAGCCCTGCGTTGTACCAGAAAGGTCTGGTACAACGAGCTCAACGGGCGGCAGTGTCCAGCGGAGCCCTGGACTGAGGGCAACCGACCATTGATTAGAAGCGGACGACTTCGACAGAGAAGGCTCCTGGCGGTAGAACCAAGACATCTCTGAAGATGCCCCCAAAGTGGCGCCGAATTTGAAAACGGAGCGTGGGGCGAAGATTAAAAAATCATATGGGCAATTGCTGGAACTTGATTAAGACAATTAATTGTAGTATCGGTAAGGCATCCCCAATGCTTACGCATTTCTCCAATGCGGGTACCGCAGTGGGTCCTAAAGTTTTTAGAAATTAAAAAAGGCGATTGCCGTTGGCGCTGTGGCTCGACAAAATGTGGCTTTTTCGACTAGTTTCTTGCACTGGGGGGATTGCTTTGCCTGTATGCTTTCGAAGGCCCATGTGTTTTCGCACGACGCAGCCAGATTTTGTCGAGTCACAGGCGGCGAAGGTGACCGCGTTTTCAAAATTAGATAAACTGATATGGCTATTCCTAAAGAGCGGCTCCAAATCTCTAATTGCAACTAGGCGCCTAACTATACTAGTTAAGAAGTTATTAAAGTTAGTTAACCAGCTCAATACTTTAGACAATACACCACTTTTCTAGTGTCCGCCAGCACTCGTAACACTGCCGGAGAAGCGATATTTTTGCATCAAAACTCTGTTTATAAGAATTTTTTAAAGTGTTCGCTGAAACACCTACTATATATATATATGAGACCGCGGGCCCGCGCAGAGAAAGCGGAAAACACAACCGGCCGCAGCGATTCTCTTATGTTGTCTACACCTCGCGCTAGCGCCGCGCGCTCTCCCCTCCCGCTCGCCCCGCGCCTATACTTTTATTCGTCTAGCGTAGCGCGCTATTGGTCGGCGGTGGTGGTGAAAAACTTTAATATTCAAAGAGAGTTTGAGGGTCAAAAAACCCTGCTGCATGGTCGGTATCCTTAGTCCGGGACTCCCGCGGGCGACAGCCCTGTGATTTCCTCGTAGTAGACGCCCTCTTTAGATCCATATTGCCTCTCAAGCGTGCGAACCCGCGCTGGTCGTCTGCCTTCATGTGAAGCCATGTCCATTTTACGCGGGAGCGGAGCGACCCAGAGCATGTGGCACCACAGCACCGGGATGTTCTCCGTCCCCTCTGGTATGCATGTGTGTTGGATGTGTAAGCGGTTTAGCAGGCGGCGCCCAGTAACCATCTGCGGAGGTCGCATGCCGTAACATCTCTCCACCGGGGGGGGGGAGGGAGAGGGAGGAGGAAGACGGGCGGAAGAAATAAAATGCAGTGCGACGCAGTGCGACGGTCCAGGTGTTCTAGTCCAGGAAGGCCAGCCGGGGCATACGGCAGCCCCATGTAATGCCGTCCCAGAGAAGTGGCCGCCGGCTCGAGGGCAACGGGGCGGGGCGAAAAATGTCGGAAGGTTGAAGCACTGAAGCAGTCGACCTAGTCGGAGAGGCCCCGACGTGCTTTTCGAAGACGTTGTTGGCTCCGTACATGTTGGCGCCCGCTGCCACGACGCTCACTTATGGGACGGCATTCCGGGAGGGAGATCTGGAGCCAGCAGGCGGCGGCGGCATTTGTGAGGACGTGGGAGCTAATAAGCGTGATCCCGGAGCCCAATCAGGATCACTGCGGGTGTCGTAGACATATGTCTTCATGGTAGAAACATGTTGCGCAAAATGTGGTGCACACCACGTTGGCAATGCTCAAGCAGATCTTCGAGTTGGTATGTCACAGGGCCGAGGCGGGCAACAACACGGTAAGGCCCGCGGTACCCGGGGCAAGAAACTTTATGTATATATATATATACATTATTTTTGTTATGCCTGCGATTTGCTATCACAAGAAGTGAATAACATGGATCTCAATAAGCTCCTACGTAGGGATTCATATGTTCATGGAAACATGCCTGCGTAATTTAATGATTGAAAATGAAATGCAATCAATTAAACATAGCACTTCAGCCGACCCTACTGCTCTGCGAGTAGCCATAAGATTCAGCACTTGGGAAGACTATACCCTCGTTGGACTCTGTCGAATCCTAAGTGAAACCATTAAAGTATCCGGGATATGCGAAATGACTTTGACGTTATAAGTTTTCTCCATATGAAAAAAAATTCTGTTCCGGCCAGCAGATACCCGCTCTTGAAAGCATTGAGGTAATCGTGACCTTGAATACCAATTTTTTTCTTCACTGTAGCTAGCAGCTGGCTGATAAGTATTTCTGAAGTCCACAGCATCTAATCATTAATTCAATGAGAAATCTGGAAATCCTCTCTAAACTACAAAGCATCGCGTATTTGTTTTAAAAGCTTGATTGAACTAAGCCTCGCAAGGGCCACATAGATGTTTCGAGGAAATATCCAGTGCAATACGAGGCACTGAATAGATTGTTAATTCATATAGAAGCTACCAATCAATGAGAAAGTTTAAACGTTCTTTGTTTTTTTTTTAACAGTTGTTTTTATTCTTACTGGTATTATTCGTCTTGTTCTTGGTTATGGTGGCAGTGCTCAAGCGTATATTTTGTCGTATTTTACCGGCTGAAGCTAGTCAGTGCCTGACTGCACGCCTTCACGTGTGCACTAAGCACCAAAAGAAGCTGAAAAAATAAGCAGCGAACGTTTATTATTATCATGCCTACATTTGTTTCCGCTTTTATAATTGATCGCGCGTCACTTTTCAGCTGGCATCACCCTGGAAATTTTGCGGGACTACGGGCTCTGCCTCTCGAGTGACTGCCTCCGATTCCTGACCAAGAATGACTCGTGCTCTGGATCAATCAACATCAGGCTTCCTTCCATGGGAAATCTTAGCTCGGTAAAATATACTCACCTGCAGTCTGCTAGCATTATTAAGATTTGAGTAGATTTTAACTACTTCTGAATATTTGTCCCCTCGATCAGACGTCATTATTATCATCATATTTCGTGCTACGGTCACTTTTATCGACACCGATCTGCCGTGGAGAACACAGGCTAGGAAAAAGACTCCGCCTACCATTAATATCTACCTACTGACCCCTTGTGCGGTATCACCATAATCACCTGGGCTGATTCCACCACAGAAGAAGAGGCCTTTGCCTCTAATGTGCAGCAATTCCTGTCCAGCACCAAGCGCCAGCCCTGTTCCTACCTAAGTACTCCATCGCCTTGTCGACGGCCTCTGACTTCGTTTTGCTCAGCTTTGTGTGCACGCCGTCGCCCCGGGAGACAGCTGCAAGGATTTGAACTTCTCAGAGATGACCGGCGGCTTCCTGCTCAGGAGATAAAAGGCGGCCGTCTAGGAGACGGCCTATTGTCTTCTGTGTGGTTTTATGTCCTGCTCAAGTTCACGTCCGTCTTAATTTCGAAGGCAATATTGCCATTGGGGTCGAAACACGGAGCCTGGTGAAAAATGTTTTGGAAAAGTTATGGTAAATTCGCGCAGTAAGGTGAAATGCAAAGTAAGTGCGCTCGCGCTGTGTGCCCATTGTTTAGCGTTGTTTATCGTCCACCTGGCGCACCTGTCACGTGATCCTGTGGCGTCATGAAAACCTACCAGGTATATATACGTATATATAAACCTGGCAGGCAGCTTACAACCCGGTGGGCAGCTTGCCACGAAGCAGGGCTCAGACAAGTAAACAAACCCACAACGGCTAAATCCGAGGAATGGTGACTATAAACCCTAGCGCTAAAAAAAATTGCATTGCCTAAGCTGTTGCTTTACCAACAATTCAGCGAAAAGCTTTCCCCGCGTTTAAGTAGCCACTACTGTTCGACGCCTGCATAACAGCCGCTGCTTCCATGAGCCGCCCCAGAGGCACTGCGATCTACCAACGAAAGAAATTCGAAAAGGGGTTGCGAATGAATTCAGTGCGTTAGGTTTAAAAGACGATCAAGTTTTTATTGCATCCATGGACATCGGGCACAGTACTACAATGCTACCGCTCGATCTAGCACAGCGTGGACATGGTAACCTTGCTGTCTTGATGTCCAAGTGAATAGGCGCACTTCAGTCAGCCGCTCTTGAGTCTCATCCCACATCCTCTTGGGCAGCAGATTCTAGGAACGTCGTCTGTGAAGCCAGCAGGTAGTGTACTCGACGAGTTTACGGCGGATAAGCTGCAGTAGTAGCCGCACAACAATCCGCGGTATGTCCTGCTGCTCACCGAGGCTGCCTTGTCAGTCCCAGTTCGCCCTTTCGGCTGGGCTAGGCAGAGGAAGAAAGAGGAGTGCTCTGAAACGAAGGCACGAAAGCATACGAGCCTCCCGCGGGTATAGAGCGGGGAGCACGCGAGGGAGATGAGGCAGGTGGGCTGCTGTAAACGCCGATGAAGAGACTCGCTGGCCTGGCTGATGCCACGACAGCGGCATATTTATAGCGAAAGTCTCTGCCGGAGTGTAGGCTACTTCGATCTCTGTCTCCTCTGTTTTGCAGTCACCAGTTCGGTGCGTATGACGCGCGAAACGGCTGGACGAAAGCGCGCCGGGCCGAACTTGCGGTGTGAGCTAGCACTCAAATGAGCTTTTCACTGCATGAACTCCGTACATCTTTATTGGTCATTAATGCTACACCATCTACAAGCGTACTATATGGCCGTGCCGTCGAAGATGGGCAACTGAATGTGCGCCCAACCCATCCGATGCAGGCAGGTCCGTGGAGCGATTGCATTCAACCAATCTGTTCGGTGCAATTCCTACGCAGCATTAAAGAAACATAATTTGCTGAACACAGCAGCTTAGTTAACATATTACTACCTTACCTTCACTACCTCCATCGGTTGTAGGCCGAGTGCTTTCTCGATTCAGCGAACGTTTTCATTTTACAATCATTTGCTTTTTTTTCGGTCAAACAGAATGTAGGATTATGCTCACCAGGAGCCTCTGCCATAGCGACAATTGTTTCACCAAAGCTATTCGTCATACGTTGCAGTTATTTTGAAGTTACTTGCTTTGTGCATCGTTTTCAGTGCGTCGGAGAGACGGCTATGACGTGCACGGCTGGATCACCTACCACCGTAAGTTATACCTTATTTCAATCACACTTTGCCCCTTGGAAATATAACTCCCGCGCTGTCCTGGCGACAGTTTTAGTTTCCAGAGAATGTCGGATCATATAACGTCACGTAAATATAGAAATGACAAAATATATAAAAATGACGGTCCTTCCGACGACTTCCGGCGAAAAGGAATTACTGTCAATTCTTGAGAACTGAATGTTAAATACAAAAGTTCCTTGGTGCTGCTGGCACGCTACACAAGCAAACTGTGAAGCACGCCTGTCAAATGCACTACTTGAAGTGAATCTTTACGCTTTTCCTAAGGATTTCTGGGCGTTGAGTCCACGAAGCCCCCGTTATAAACGAGTGGTGTGGTAAATATTCGGATCACAACTCATTTCCGATTCGGATCTGTTGCCGGGAGTCCGACCGCCTGTTTTCTTGCTTTGTGGAATAACGAACAATTGATGCTTCTTCGGTAAGGCCTTGCTAATGTGCAATGATTGGCAATTTTATTGACTATGTCACTCGAAGAGACAAGCATGAGCTGGACACCGCGGCCCGAAATTTCACAGGTTTTATTCAGCGGTTTCTTATATACACAAAAATCGTGCGAAGCCCCTTCAGATTACCAATCTGATCACGCATGGCTGGACGCGGTACAATGCTTCCATTCCCTTTTATTACATTAAAAAACAAAAATTAGGCAGTGTTAAACCGCGGTTACAGCAAAAAGCCGAGCGATAGGAATTTGGCAATGGCCAGGGTCAAATTTGGAGTTACCATCGTGTCCGACAGTCACTCATTGTTGGACATCTGTTTGGTCCAAATCAGCCTTGGTGGCATTGTCAAAATTTTGGCTATACTCCTGGCCAAATTCTGAATTAGCGATCGAGTAGAGCATGCCAAATTATGGTTGGACATCGATTATAGACCAAATCGGCCAATGTCAAATTTCGCGTGTCGCCTGGGCCAAATTTTATAAATCGTCTGGGCGAAGTTTTGGAAAAGGCCCGGTCTAAAATTCGAAGTCCCCATCGTTTCAAGCACTCTCAGCCATTACTATGACTACTGTATCGAAAGTCATTCGTTGTCAGCACCCGCTGCGGTGGCTCAGTGGTTACGCCGGTTGGCTGCTGACCAGAAAGACGCGGGTTCGATCTCAGCCGCGGCGGCCGAATTTCCATGGAGGCGAACTTATAGAGGCCCGTGTACTGTGCGATGTCAGTGCACGTTAAAGAACCCCAGGGGTTCGAAATTTCCGGAGCCCTTCACTACGGCGTCCTTCATAGCCTGAGGCACTTTGCGGCGTTAAACCTCATAAACAACAAACCATCCGTTCTCAGCGGACAGATCACATGTTGATGAGTGGGATTGCAGCATAGTGTAGAGCTATCGCCTTAAAACCCCAGAGAATGTTTATTAGATTCGAATCAGTACGAAAGCACTGATTTGTGCTATAAAGAAGACGATGAGCGGGCAGTGCCTCCGGACGGAGCAGATAGCAGTTGTTGAAGACGACGCTCTGCAATGCACAGCGCGAGAGTGTGGTGCAGTTTAAGGACGTATCTGGGACTCATGGGACTCACTTTGTCGGTTCCGCTTCTTCTCTCCTTCGGTGCAAGCGCCAGAGGTTTCGCATTGAATCAAGTTTGCGATTTCCCCCACAATTACATAATTGCTACCGGCAGGTTCCCTTGCTAGTGGTACCCAAAATCATTGCATTGCAAAATCATTCAGAATTTTTCTTGTATTCAGTTCTCTAATCTTTATGCCCGTTGTTTTTTTTTCTCATTATTTTCTTCTCGTAATTTCTTTTATCCATAATTCCATCCTTAATTCCTCGGAATACGTACCCAAAGTTAAATCATTAGCTTGGCACCAAAAGGTAATCCATTAGCTTGGCACCAATTTGCCTTCTTTGGGCTCTCCTCACTGAACCCTGGCCAATCCCCCGTCGTGGGTATGTGCCATGTCACCAAGGCAACAACAACAACAACACGAGGCGTGTCCCGCTGTAGCATATGTTTAAAAAAAAACTACCCTGTCAAGATTCCTAACATCTTTTTTAAAAATTTCCGACTTTTGAAAGACTAAGAGATTTGCACGTGCCCACGCATATTTGAAGCAAGCAGCTAGAGCGCGCTGAAAAATTTCTTCTGAGGGGAGGAATTTTTTTAGCTTACACAGCTCACACCGCGGTTGGAGAAGGCGCCGAGTGTGCCAACGTATCTGAACAGACATCATGCAGTAGTCGCTGAAAGATAACGGCCTCACCTAATATCCATGCACAGTAGGCTATGTTAAACAACAATGGTGATGCGCCGTTACAACAGTTTACCGCAAAATAATTTCAGGATGTCTCGATTAGGTCGCGAACTGGGAGGCTCGTTAGTAAATAACTGTATCGCCGCACGTTTAATAATGAAAGGGAGGCTGCTGTTTCCAAGGGAGTTTTAGAAATTCGTTGCCGAAGTGATACGCACACTGACACGCCAGGTATTCCAGGTGCTTTATCTATTACATGCGGCTCTTTGGTGGTAGTAGTAACCAGACCAGTGGGTTCGGTTTCAGTCACTTAAAAGCAGCATTTCCTCATATTGAAGATGATGAGCATGAAGGCTTTGAGGGATCTATTACTTTAGATAAGATCAAATCGGGCATTTCTTATGTACAGGGTAATAAGTCTCCTGGGCCTTGCGGTCTAAGTCATGGGTTCTATAAAGCGTTTATGTTTTGCTTAGCATCTGCGCTGTTGGAACTTTTAAGCGCAGCTTATGACATGGGCTTGCTGCCTCCCATGCTCTCCACTGGCCACACAATGCTAATCTCTAAAAGCGCAGACACAGATCAGTTGAAAACTTTTCACGGGTATCATCCGATAACCTTATGCAAAGTGGATTATAAGATATTTGCGAACATTCTTTCTTATCGTCTGCAGCTTGGGGCATTACATTCATTACGGCCGCATCAGGTATGCGGCCTTAAAGGCCGTAGTATCCAAAACCTTATCCATATCGCACGTTCCGTGTTAAAGATAGTGTCAGATGAGGTCAGTCAAGTGGCCCTTATTCAGGTTGATCTTGCAAAGACTTTTAATAAGCTGTGTCATGAATTTTGTTAGCTGTACTAGAGTATGCGAACATTGGTGACGTCTTGCTTAAAGGCATACACCTATGTTATAAAGCGCCCACTAAAGGGTGGTTGCTAAAGTTTACCAAACCTTTTCCACTGAAGACATCTGTTCGACAGGGCTGCCCGCTGTCGCCTTTGTTATTCGCATTATATCTTGAGCGCCTATGTCATAGTACTATGCTACTATGCTACTAGCATCAACAACACAGAAATTCGTGGCTTCTCCCTATCGCAGTGTGAAATTAAGATTTTGGCTTATGCTGACGACGTTGCTCTTTTTTGCTTTCATAAAAAGAGTGTGCTCGAGGTTTTTCATGTAAGTAAGCCGTTTTGTGCTAGTTCGGATACGTCTTTTAACCTGGGGAAGTGAAAGGGGATCTGGGTAGATCACTGGGGTAGAAAACGAAGGTGCTTGGCGGCATCAGGTGGGACTGCGGAGAGTTACAGTATTTACAGGTTCTCTTTCATCAGAATCTTAATAGTGAGCCTCACTGGGATTCTTAGATCTCGTTAGTTAAGCGAGAAACCCAGGCTTGAATGGGTAGGGAGCCGCCTCTATTTGTTCGAGCAAATATTTCCAATATCTTCTTGGTTTCAAAGCTTATATATGTCATGCAGGTGTTGCAGTGTGGAAGGAAAACGTAGAGGCAATACATAGAATTTTTGCGACTTTTGTGCAGCGCTCTTACTGGGAACCTCTGCGTTGAGGCAATTTGTTTCTCCCTCTGGAGGCTGATGGAGCTGGACTTCAGCAATTCTTTGTTGGTTAGCTTATTTCAATGTTTTTCTTTTTAAAACAGCACACCATCCCTTCCTCAAAGCTGTCTTTAAGAAAAGATTAGGTGCTCATTTTCCTATGCTGTTTGCGCCCACAGGTCAAAGTACTGAGGGGTGTTTGTGGGGATTTTTCTAAAGAAGTCGCGTACACATTCCATTTCTTAACTGTACGTCTTTCCTAAAATTCCTACATACTCTACCGAGAAGACATTAAAAAAGTTCTGATTGAGACGTTGTTTCCTGTTGCAATGTGTTGGAAAGCTTACCTCTCCTTTCTAGACGACAGTGTATTGAAGCGGGTGAGACGAATGTGTATTCAGTCGGCCGCAAATACTTCCTTTTTTTAAACTTCACATCTAAACGTTACCTGCCAAACGTGGCTTTGTGAAAAAGTGACTTTTGTGGCATGGTCTGTGAACTGTCGCTTGTGTCAGCAGCCAGAAACTACTCATCATTGATTTGGGTTTGTTCGTGATACCGTATTTTCTTTTTTTTTCTGGGGGGGGGGGGGGGGTATTCTTCAACTGACTTTCAAAAGCTCAAAAGCGCCATTCGGATTACTCCCTATACTATAAGATTTTTGCCAACGACGGAAAGTTCTAAGATTGCATGGGATCTTTTAGTGCTCATGGGACTGTTCAGCTTATGGAACAGCCGCATAACAGATAGTCACGCAAAGCTGTCCCGTTCAACAAAGTCTCTGTTCAGAGAGCAGTGTGCTATGGTGAGGAGGATTTATGCTGCGCAGGATCGACCTCCTGCCTGGCTGCCTTTACTCGATGCGTGTGCTTGTCTCCAAAAATTTTCATGTGCGGGCGAAGTAAGCGCAAGATGCTGGTGTGATTCTGTGGGACGGCTCGAGGGATGCGACCTGGTTAAGTCGGGCTGGAAGCCTGTCAGGGCGGGTGCACTTTCGTTCCATAAAGGAAAAAAATAGCGTAGTGTTCTCGCGCAGTGGCATGTGAAACTGATCTGTTCGCACTGCCACTGGTTCGACTCCCACTCTTGGATATTGATGCGATTTCTTTCTTCTATCTAGGTACCTTTTGATCTTGTCTGGACGGAAGGTCATTCGTTCGTAGCGGACAGGTAGTGTGATATTGAGCGGTGTTGGCGCATAGCGTAGAGCTCTCGCTTTTAAAAATCACAGCCCCTGCTCATAAGAGGGCAATGCGCACCGATGGAAGCTGATGAAGACGACGACGTCCGCAAGAGAGCGCTAGCGACTGGTAGTTAATCACTTGGGATACTCGGCTGTGGCGGTGGCATAGCGGTCAAACGTAGATGCCAGGGAAGCTGCTCCCTTCGCCCTGCCGCGGGGCCGAACTCCGCTCACGGCCATAATGCGTTTTATTTACTTATCTGATGTGTCAACCGCTCACCCGGCACACTGATGCGCAATGCTAGAGTAGGCCCCTGCGCTACTGATGTAGATCCTGTCGCAGGCTTCCAGCTCCATCGGTCGTTATAGTTTTTCAGATTTTGCGGCGTGCTGTGATTGGCTCTTGGTGGTCACGTGGAACCTATGACATCATCATTATCTCGACCAAACAGGAATTTTCCTGCATACAGTGGAGAGGTTTTGATGTGACGACAGTTCTAATGGCAGTGCCTTAAGAAGAAATAAAATGAGGACCTAATTATGGATTTGTCATGACAAACGTTGGACGAGTTACTCATTGTAACAGAAGCAAGGCATGAAAATACGGACACTGAATTTATGAAATCAGTTGAATGTTCTGATCATCCTCCAACTGTTGTGGTGGTCTTGGCCATCTCTGACTGACCTTGAGGGTATAATTTGATTTGGACTGTTCGGTGTGATAGGAGGTGTTGTGATGCAGATTTCTGGCGCTTCGGCACTGATGCACGCAACACTCCGGCTTCTAGTCCTAGACGTTATGATTGAAGCCAGATCAGAGTGCTTCCCTGGTCGGCAGCAGGTGTTTGCGATTGCGCCGAAAGGACTGCCTCTCCTATGTGACCAGATGGTGTGACCTTGGGTATGATTAGTTTCAGGAACAATGCTTTTGTGGTCAATTTACCGCTTTGAATGCCCACGACGTCTGTGTCTTTGAGCACTGCCAGTGGCAGTGCGGAGTTTTGAAAATGACGACTCTTGATGACGTGGTGAACTGGTACACATAAGCAGTCGAGAAGCGTTGTTCGAAGCGTGCGACCCTGGAGGATAGTTTGTGGCGTCCGTTCACACTCCAAAAGAGAGGTCCTGTAAGCCACAATTCCTAGCCAGATATCTTGGTTCGCTTTAGCAGTTTATTTCAGCAGCACATTTGCCACCTCTACAGTCTATTAGTCTCGTCCGTTCTAACGCGAGAATCCTGGACATGAGGCGATATGCTTTAACGCAAAGGGAAGTGAAACATGTGGAATTTGCTGCTCCAAAACTAGGGATATTGGTCAGAAGGAATTTCTACCGTTACGTCAAAGTGAGAAAACATGGCACCAGTCTCAACAACGATGATCGTGGCTGACGTCTAGTGGAGACGTTCCACGTCTGAGGAGTTTGATAAGGCGCCATAGACACGCATGAAGGATTTCACACAGCGGTGAAACAGGTCGCTTTCAAACTGGTGACTTGGACTCCCCCGCCCCCATCCCACCACATTTTTGCAAAGCAATCGTGATTGCCCTGGAACTCGTCAAATTACCTTTTCGCTCTGGAACAACTGACAAACTGAATCTTCCTCGAAATGATTAAGAGACCAATCCGAAGGCTGTGCAACTTCGTGGGGCATGCGTCCTTCCCCAATTTCTTCAGTTATAACGCACTTAGTGCCTCGCATTCGTACCGTCTCTTGTCTTGCGTACCAGATCAATTTGCTTTATTTATGACGTACAAGCTGCTAGTGCTTCGACTGCCTCGCATAGTTCCTCTGATTTCTGCAGCGTTAACTGTTTTTGGCTAGGATTTTCAAGTCCTTGCGTTAGGCGGGGCGAAAACAACCTGGTCTCTCACTGCTGAGTACATGAGCGCATCGAAGTTACAGGATTATGCTTTCGACTTCAGATCAGTCATGAGATGTTCAGTGGGTCACCTGGCTCCTGAATGAGGCTCCGGAGCAGATATCGTGGACTTACTTCATTCACTTCGGTGGATAAGTGATCAACGAAAATCTTGACTACCTGTGTTGTCGTGTCACGTCCTTTGTCATTTGTGCTGTTTTCTTCACCTGACTTCATGAACCAACTAGCCAGCCAAAAAGCCCTACTGAATTATAACTACCGTCGCGTAGTCACTCTTTGACTCGTCTTCATGAAAGGCTATTGTGCTGTACACTTCGATCGTTTCCTCTCAAGCTGTCCTCAGCACGAACCCCGACTTTGCCGATTCTGGTCATGGCTTTCTAGCAGTATCAGCTCCGGTCAGGAATAGTTGAAGCTTTTGCGTAACTAGCTGCCAGTGCTTGCTTATGTCCCTTTCCCACCGCAACGGTTCCGCTGGCTTGAAGAAATCCATCGTGCTGCCCTGGTTCGGCGGCTCGCTTCCTTCAACAGCACTTGAGGTAGCCCGGGTTAGACGCTTCTGAAACCATACATAGGCTACGTTGATCGACGAGACCAGCATGAGTTGAACGGCACAGCCCGAATCCCGCAGGTTTTGTTCAGCTGTCGCTCCTACACGTAGAAATTGTTCAGTATCTAAGTGATTGAAGAGAGTATCTTAATTCTTTTATTAAATTTAAATGTTAAGAAATCGCCTGCAATGGGCAGCATGCCTTCTACCTTTCTCATGAGATATACCGAGTGGAGATTGAAATATTTGTGTATTCTATTTCACAAGTCTTTATCGTGTGTAGAAGTTCCGAACGATTGGAAGTACGCAAAGTTTACTTCAATTCGCAAAACACAAACCCGGGCACTTATTACTTCGTACCAACCAATTTCGTTGTTGCCCATATGTGCTAAACTCTTGAAGCATTTTGTATTCAAACATATTTCGGCCTTTTTGAATGACAACATAATTGATTCCAGGCAGCACGGGTTTCGTAAGGGCCTATCGACTGCAACACAGCTTCATTAAACTATTCACGAATTCCCAGCAATTCTTGATAGAGAGGGTCTTGATAGAGATATTCTTGATAGAGTTATTGTTACGCGGCCTAACAATATTATAATCACAGGTTTTGAAAAGGCATTCAACCCTTTGTCTCACCCTAAGCTACTATTAAAACTGCAAAAAATACTTAAAAATGATTCACTGCTTGCAAGAATTTCTGCATATTTGCCATTACAGCAACAGAGTGTGTTTACTGATGGTATGCGTCTGGCTCAGCACGGGTTTAGCCGGGCACTCCACAGGGGTTCGTTCTTGGAGTGCTTTTCTTTCTAATCTTCGTTAATGTCTTAACCATTAAAGTAAACGTGAAAATAAGGTTATTTGCAGATGACTACATACTTTGTCAAGAAATTAATATCTCAAACGACCACGTCTGTTTGAGTTCCTTATTAACCAAGGTAGAAGCATGGTGCTCCACGTGGAAAATGACTATCAATGCAAAGAAAACAGTCGCTATGTCAGCCACGCGAAAACGCACCTCTTAAATTTTTTTTACCGCATGAGTGGTAACACTTCATCCATGGTGAGCAGCCACAAATACTTGCGTCTCCTAATCACATCCTACCCGAGGTGGGACGAGCAGATATCCTTTATTACAAGAAATGCAATGGGCCAGCTTGCTTACTTGAGGAGGTTGCTACGATACAAGGAGAGGGCTTAGTCGGGCTGGTTGGTTCATGTTGAATGGTACGGCAAAACAGCGCTGACGGACGGGACGGAAGAAGATGAGACAAACACAGCGCATGTGTTTGTCTCATCTTCTTCCGTCCCGTCCATCAGCGCTGTTTTGCCGTACCATTGGTAGGATCGTCGACATAAGAAATCTGTTTTTTAGCATAAAAAACGTATATTCCACCAATTCTTGGCTACGCCTCAATAGTATGGGACCCGTGCATCCAGAAAAACATTACACAATTAGAAAGCATTCAAGAAAAAACAGTTAGATTCGCATTTAACAGATAGAGCTGGCAAGTATCTCCGGTGGTTCTTATAAACAAAGCGAACTTGCAGGCCTTTAAATACAGACAATGTAGAGAAAGACTGAAATATACGCATTTACATTCAAATGATATGCTGGTGATATATTAAATAATGTGTATAATAATTTAATTTGTAAGCGCTCAACACAATCTCTTCATCCAAAAAAGTTAAAAGAATTTTATTTAGAAGTTCGTTTTTTTCCACAGATAGTAAGAGAGTGGAATGCACTTAACGCCAGTAAAATGAAATTCTCGACCGTGCAGTCATTCTGCAGCGTGCGCAACAGCATTTAGACAGGACGCGGTTACCTTTGTGTCAATATGCTCAAGGCCTTGAGTGCTTCGTGTGCTTGCTTGTCGTTATTCTCCGTAGACTTGGTTTGCTGCTCAAGAAATCAATCATGCGTGGTGTATTTCAGCGTATCAGGATGATTTTCATGCCTTTTCAGCGCCTTGTTATCTATGTCGGGTTTTCCTTTTCGCTGGCATTGTTACTGCTTGGTTTCCTCCCTTCCTCTCAATTATTTTCTTTCTCTTTTGCATACTACTGGAATGCTCTGCGCAACTTATGCGCATCAAGAAACGTTTGATTCTCTGATAGACTGGCAACATTTTCTGCACTCGTTTTGAGCGAACTATTTCTTCTGGCATTTGTGTTGACATTCTTTGGTACCTTATAATGGTTTTTATGCTCTTCGTTTTGCTCGTGCCCTGCTGAAAAAAAGTTCTATGATGCAATAACCTCATAGATCATTCATCATAGAATATCATACAATCTGTATGACATATCATACAATCTGTATGATATGTCATACAGATTGTATGATATTCTATGATGAATGATCTATGAGGTTATTGCATCATAGAACTTTTCTTTCTGCAGGGAAGTGAGAAGATGTCACGATAACGGCAACGTTAATTTTCAGACAATCTAATTGCCCATGTTTTTGGGCAGTGCACCTTAGATTTTTTGGCTGTTATTGAGGAGGACGTTGTCAAACCTAATTTTTGAAATTTTCGCTTTTCACATTCTCTTATTTAATGGCTCTGGATGAATTAGCGTTGCACCAGGCAAGCGTAGCCACTCGCGAAGTGCATCAGTGGTGTATTTTCGGGTGGCATGATCTGTTTTCGGGTGGCCACCTTACGAAGTTATTACTTGAGCGAGGGCGACTTATTTCATTGCGCCAATCAGCAACCGGAAAATAGATCAAATAAACTGGGCGAAAAAATTTACAACCAGACAGGACGGGTTCTCCGTGGTGGCAAGACGCTCTCGAGCTTTCCTCTCCCTGGGACTTTGCAGCTATAAATATAAGGCTATGCAAAGCCGTGAAAAATCAAGATATGTTTTACGACATAAATCGCCAGTGATATTGAGGCGAGAATTAAAGCTACTCGAATTGCCTCCTCGGCAGGTTGGCCCATACTAAAGTATACCTGGAAGCGCAGGCAGGACGCAGGTGTGAGGATGCAAATGTCTCCGTAATGCGTGTGCCATTGTTGTCTTTCAACCACAGTGCCTCGCCTTTGCTGCAAGATGCGTTCGATATACTCGAGTTGGCAGGCTAAGAAGAGTGGCTCTTTATGACGTACCGATTGTTGCGGTTCTCATGAAAATGCGTAGAATGGCGAATAGTGAATGATATTAGAGCTCTTCACTATGCGTTATTTCTTGCAGAACAACACGATCCAGTCCAATGTGCAGACCATCGTTGTGAGTATACCGCAGTATTCTCATACATATCGGCAAATGTTTTCTTTTCTGCTTTCAAATCTTTTTTTTCTTTTATTCAGCGGTCTTAAGAAATTACAATATTGCACGAAAACCCTAGCGATCATCAGTAAGATAGCTACGCGCTTCATCGACGTATTGTGATAATTCGCTTAATTCCCGTGTTATACTACATTCACATGTGCAGGTCACATGTGTAATTTTTCTTGCGCAAAGTGCATTTGCCAACATTAAGTTTACATTAACTATCGAAGGTCGACCAACAAGGTAGAAATAAGTACCCGTAAACAGAAAAACTTAAACGTAAATAATGAAACATTAAGCAGTAATTTCGTTAGTCACAGCCTACGGGAGTCCACCCTAGATCAGAAGAAAAGCTTTGGTTACAGCTTTCACATTTAAGGTATTTGTGCCCGCCAACTCACTTTCGCTCGGATGTGCTGGACACATGTTAAATGCAGACAAGTGCGTACTGTTTGGGTCTTTTCTTCTACTTCTTTTAAGCGGCTTTGATGGCCACCTGTACTTTTATGACCACCGAGGAGACCTTCAACTGTAGTGCCCTGCATTTCTTTCCTACAGTGCATCCTGGGCCAGCTTCCTTCGAACCAGTTCCGCATTGTAGTTGAGGGCATCATCTGCCAGCTGCTGAAGGCCATTTACCACGACGTGGAGGGAAACTTCGCGCTTAATTCGATTTTCATCTTTTTGAGCACGATCCTCACCACCTCAGTGCCGGGATCAAGTGTGAGTGGGTACTGCATACTTCCCCGTGTCTAGGGAAAGAAATTTCTAACCTATCGTGATTTCTCCATTGTACCTCACGCTAACCGTGTCGTCCCAGGGGGCTATCCCACTTGAGACTGAAAACTGTTTGCTCAGACACACTGCGCGCGACGTCTGGTCTCATGAATACATAGCCCGTTTTTTAAGCCTAGTATCTAATCGCCAATCTAGAGGATCATGCAAACCTAATTCGCGAAATGTGCTGAAAATAACTCTTGTCTTGGTGGCAGGAGCCTCGAATTTTGTATCCATCCTCAATGAAAGACAAAGCTTTAACGCAATGCGGGCAAGTCAGCGCTCACTTTATAGCGCAGCTCTGAGGCTCCCGTTTTTGAGATCCGCGTCGTTGTCATTGCAGTTGTTGGCGTAGTCGGTCGCGTATGTACATAGGGCAAAACGCTTGTCTAGAACACGTTGTGGGCGTGTTTCGGGCTTAACACCCGATATCTAGCGATGGTATTTGGTTAAAAGTTGTTTTGATGTGAGCATGTGCATTTAAACTCATACTATTTCATCGTCATTTTGTTCTTTCCTGGTCACGGCGGCTATGGGAGCTGCACAGCACACCGTTCGATCGTTCTAGACAAGCGTTTTGCCCTCTGTACGCCTATGACAGATGGTTTGTTGGCAGGTAGCAACACAGCGAAAAGCCACCTACCACGGCGAGACCGGAGCAGTGGACAACCGGAAGGTGGCTGCTGCGGGAAGATCTCGTTGGGTGGACAGCAGCGTACCACGCCACCTGCCAGCTGTGGCGGGTGGCGTGAAAATACGTGATGAGCAGCGCTCCAATTTCTCATTTCCGACTATCGTAATCGTCTCTCGAGTTTATTCAGTCACAAAAGCGCTTAACGCGATTTCATGTTTTTATGATACCTGATGTAAATTTCACATTATCTCACTTCCAGGCCCCTAAATGGCTAAAGAAACCAGCAAAGAGCCTTCAGCATGGCAAGCGGCGATGGTACCCGATTTGTGGCGTGACTCTACTCTTCTCCACTTTTCTTAAAGAACAAACTAAGACAGTAGGCTAGCATATAGTGAATAAAAATCTCGGATTTATTGAGCCGTGGACAAATAACGGCTCAATAAATCCGAGATTTTTATTCACTATATGCTAGCCTACTGTCTTAGTTTGTTCTTAGTTGTGTCTTAGTGTGTCTTAGTTTGACTGGCCGTACAGCCATTGTGTTGCAACTTGTTTCGGCTACTTAAGTTCGCCAGTCGACTCCTCACGATCGCTTCGCGGCAATTGCACAAGACTCATTAGTCGAATGCCATAGTTAAGGTGTTTCGAGCCGTGGCGGCATTTTGCAAGAGGCGAATACCTAGACAGCCTTGGACTGAGAATGCTACACAGGCTGAAGAACCTAAAATTGTAAAAAATAATCGGAATCCCTTCACAACAGCACGCCTCAGAGCGCGCACTGTGGCTTTGTAACATATTTACTAAAGAGCATATCAATCAATTCAACCACTCCACCCATCTATGTAGATATCGGATACTTTAGATAAAATCTGACCACCATGCGCTACACTGTTGTTTCAGGAATTAAGCTTACGCAAAAGAGAGAAAGCAGGAAACTTTTAATGTAGACTGAAATTGCTTCTGCGTGGCAATAATTTCAGGCAGGACGAAGGTGATGGTGAATAAATAGCAGAATATGCGTAGTGTGCGTGTAAAGCAATCGGTATTCCCGATAATCAGCGATCCACTGATCCAAGCGACAACACTGGCGACATGATGCAGCTTCTAAACAGTCGTGATCTGAAACTCATTCGAGAATCGCTTGAAAAGGTGATGCTGCGAAACGCACCTCACAGTGAGTGCTGATGTATGTTAACGAACAATCTGGGCTGCCTTCCTCAGCTCATCGATCACCCTAAAATGCATGCATCCTTACTCATCTTAAACTTTTGCAGGCCACTCGTAAGTGATGTCATGTTTAACTTGATGTCGCAACGATGCCACACCAAATGTCGCGTTCAATATAACCTCATGCGTTCTCACTGGCCTGCACGCGTTCTGATACGCCCTTGGTTACAACAGCTACACTTTATGAATGTGGCAAGTCGTTTACCACATTCAGTCAATTTAAGGGTGTCACCACCGCCGTTCCTACTAGAACGTTGTGCCCAACATGCTATGCGGCTATCATTAAACCGACGTCCCGACCCGCTAGGGATGAAGAACTACACGCGGCTACTGGGCGCTAACATAAAAAAGAATGATTTCATTTTCCTTAAGAAGCAAACATTCTGCTGCACAGTTTCCCTTGTCAGCGTGTCTTAGTCCTGGCTACCATGGCTGATGCAACGCAGAGGTCGATTAGTTGGCGACTGACGCATCGAGATTGCAAGCCGCTTAAAATGGCAAGGAGCACCGACGTGGAGAAAACATTTTCTTCGTTAAAAATGGCGCCTAAAACACTGCGCAATTTCCTTGGAAGAGCTAACCACACCGAATGCAGAAGAGATTCGCTGCATAAAACAATTTCGAGGGGGCACATTGGTGATCTGAAGTGCGATGAGGCGAAAGCCTATCCCGCAACGCTCTCCAGCGTCCTTACGCTAGACAAGGAGAACTGGATATTCGGTGGCAGAAAGTCGGCGTAGTTCAATTTCTAGCATATGCTGACGATCTTGCATTTTTCTGCATTGACAATCCAAGCATTGACGATGAGTTGTCCACGATAGATTGGTTTGGCATCGTTTCTGGTGCTCAAATGAATCGCTCTAAAAGTTCTGGCCTATGGTTTGGTTCATGGGGCACAACTCCGCCCCTCTGCGCTGGAATAGAATGGTCTTGTGTGCCCCCTAAGCATCTTGCTGTTCCACTTCATGCCTTCAAATCAAGTGCGCATTACTGGAGACAGCCGGTTCCGGCCGTTGAGCGTTATGCTCACACTTTTGTCCTGCATCAGTTTTCAATTTTTGGTCGAGCCAAAGCTTGCAACACCTTTGTGGCAACAATTTATTACGTACTCCAGGTCCTTCACTGCGCCAGACATTGCACACAGCGTTTCCATCGTATTTTTGAGACCTTTATTTCGTCTTCTAAATTTGAGCCCATGCGGCGGGATAACCTTTTCAGTCCTGTTTGTGGAGAGGGACTGGGCCTACAGCACCTTTATGGGAGACAGCTGGTTGCCCGTTTCTTATTTTTTCGTGATTGTTCCCATCCGATGATTAGAACATCCTTGCAGGTTAACTTCTTGACTCTACTTCAGAACTTAGAAGTTTCTTCCAAGTTTACTGAACACCCCTGTTTACTAGGCTTTATGCAGGATGTTTAGGCCTCCGTGTGGTTTTTGACAGTTCTGTTTTCAAATGAGGACTTATATTCGCTTTCGTGCAAAACTCTGTACAGGGATTAGATAACGGCGCGCTTCCGCCCCCACTGTATCGTCCTGCCTACTTTGGGTGCACGCGTCCTGATGTTTTAAAGCGAGTGCGTAAAATACCAAGTTCTCCTTGCACCGAAACAGTTTTCTATAAATTACACAGCAAAATTCTACCTGTCAATACGTGGCTCGATCGGAAAAACATTTTTATGTCTTCCATAATTGCCGCTTGTGCAATCTGCCTGAAACAAATGAACATGGTTTTATAGACTGCAAAGACGCGATTTTGTTTTCTGAAGTGCTGCAGACGCTACAGAAAGATCTTCTAAATTCCTGCAGTGTACGATACATTGTTGTTTCCCAACCTGACTCGAAACCTTATGATATGATTCTTCTAACTGGACTTCATAGCCTTTGGAAAACGCGCATGAAAGACCACAACATTGAACCTGTTGTTTTGCCCAGAGCTCATTTTAGCCGAATGTTCCTGCAGGTAACGGACGTTTACGCAGGATTGGACTTTTTACCAGATTGGTTTCCTGTCCTGATGCGCTATATATCCTTGCCGGCCTTTTAGTTCTGTTATGTTTTCTATCAAGTTTGTGCCACGTAGCGTCTGTCTAGGTGCTCTGTGGATAGTTTTTGTGTACACACACACACACACACACACACACACACACACACACACACACACACACACACACACACACACACACACACACACACACACACACACACACACACACACACACACACACACACACACACACACACACACACACACACACACACACACACACACACACACACACACACACACACACACACACACACACACACACACACACACACACACACACACACACACACACACACACACACACACACACACACACACACACACACACACACACACACACACACACACACACACACACACACACACACACACACACACACACACACACACACACACACACACACACACACACACACACACACACACACACACACACACACACACACACACACACACACACACACACACACACACACACACACACACACACACACACACACACACACACACACACACACACACACACACACACACACACACACACACACACACACACACACACACACACACACACACACACACACACACACACACACACACACACACACACACACACACACACACACACACACACACACACACACACACACACACACACACACACACACACACACACACACACACACACACACACACACACACACACACACACACACACACACACACACACACACACACACACACACACACACACACACACACACACACACACACACACACACACACACACACACACACACACACACACACACACACACACACACACACACACACACACACACACACACACACACACACACACACACACACACACACACACACACACACACACACACACACACACACACACACACACACACACACACACACACACACACACACACACACACACACACACACACACACACACACACACACACACACACACACACACACACACACACACACACACACACACACACACACACACACACACACACACACACACACACACACACACACACACACACACACACACACACACACACACACACACACACACACACACACACACACACACACACACACACACACACACACACACACACACACACACACACACACACACACACACACACACACACACACACACACACACACACACACACACACACACACACACACACACACACACACACACACACACACACACACACACACACACACACACACACACACACACACACACACACACACACACACACACACACACACACACACACACACACACACACACACACACACACACACACACACACACACACACACACACACACACACACACACACACACACACACACACACACACACACACACACACACACACACACACACACACACACACACACACACACACACACACACACACACACACACACACACACACACACACACACACACACACACACACACACACACACACACACACACACACACACACACACACACACACACACACACACACACACACACACACACACACACACACACACACACACACACACACACACACACACACACACACACACACACACACACACACACACACACACACACACACACACACACACACACACACACACACACACACACACACACACACACACACACACACACACACACACACACACACACACACACACACACACACACACACACACACACACACACACACACACACACACACACACACACACACACACACACACACACACACACACACACACACACACACACACACACACACACACACACACACACACACACACACACACACACACACACACACACACACACACACACACACACACACACACACACACACACACACACACACACACACACACACACACACACACAATCTGTACATCACCATGTAGAATAAATACCATGAAAGAAACAAACAGTCGGCGTAGCATAGTGGCTAGCACGCTCCGCTGTGGAACACAAGGATGGTGGTTCAATTCTCACCGTGCGCAAGAATTTAGAATTTTTTTCTGAGTAATGACTACTTAGTCATGGCTTGTCACTAGTAATGACTAGTTATGACTTTCACTTCAGATGTGACGGACAGACAGACCGAGTCATGGCCGCGAGTTTGAGCCTTTAAAGGCTTTCGCCTTAATAAAGCGCACACAGAAGGCCAGGAACAAAAAGCCAGGACGGTTGTTTTTACGAAAGAGCGTTAGAACACTTCAGTCTTGTAAAGGATGGTATGACCGGCCATCTTGCTGTATTTTCTTAGACACGAAAATGTAAACCAATATTTAACAAGGGCTACTTTCTGGGTTACTCTAAGGAAAAGTATTTTTAAAAACATTTTATGGTGTTGATTGCATTGACACACGGGATGGAATAAAAATTTACTTTGCATTTGTCGGTTAAGTTTTGATTCCGCGTAGGGCGACAAATACAGTCTTCCCAGGGCAGCTAATATGACAAGTGCAAAAATAATTTCTTTCACGTGTTTTTGTCTCCTCGCGGAATTTTTTGTTGCTTTCGCTGGCGTCTTTCACTACCGTGATGCAGAGAATGTTCACAGAAAATAAACTGTATGCTTATCTTCTCTTCATAAGAATGAGACCTCCGCCGGAGCAGTTTCATGCAAAGCAGTGATTAATAACGAGTACTGCTCAGTACTGTTTCCCACACACTCTTCTGCATGAGCCCAAACACCGCTTTCAGAAGGTCTTATGAGGTCACTGTCAACTTGGAAAGAAATTCGTTGATAGCTTCTCTTCTATTCTTACACGGCAGGACATTTTTTGACGGCAATCATGACACTTGATGCTAAATAGCATCCTTAAGTACTATTGCCGCCGGTGGTATAGCATGATATATTGTGATATATTACTGCATAATGATTTGTTTATTTTTACCACACGACAAGAAAAGAAATAGAGCTGATGCAAAATAGTGGCTTTCTTGCGAAACTTCACGGGGCGTCTGCTACCCAATTGGCACAGGCGGACAGCAAGATAATTGACACAAAATTCGAATACAAATATAAAGGTACATTATATCTTCACTCAGAACAGCACATTATTGTTGCCTCACGCTCAATTCTTTAAAAACGGAGAGATAAAGGCGCCCAGTGTGAGACATACGGATTTTGAGAAAGTGATCACTCTGAATTTAAAATTAAAAACAGTTTTAATGCCTGCATAAAGGCGCCGCCAGTGACTGTGACCAAATAATTTCATTATATCAAAGCAGGCAATTTCTTCGTCTCTGTTGTGAATTGGTTTAGCTGCTTAGCACGCCAGAACGGTAGTTTCTGGCTGCGGTAGTTTGTGCGGAAGCCGCCACCCAACCAGCGTTCATGGTTGCGAGTAATTTTTGTTGTTATGCCGCCTTGAAGGACTGATTAACGTGTTAGTATGTTTGCTGTCACTTTTTGTAAGAGATCGAGCCTGAAGCTGAACACAGCTAGCGCAGTAACATTTTTTATCTCTTTAAGATATGGGTCTGTATGCACGAGGAGAGAAAATTTACAAATTATTCTGATATTTTGGGGGGGCAACAAGGGATGTGCGATAATGTGTGTGGTCCAATCACCAGAATAAAATGTGGCAACTTAGTACGGAGGAGACCAGACCAGTTAATTGTTAAAGCAAAATTTTATTTTAGAGTGTAAATACTGCGCAATGTTGGCGCACACTACCTCACGTGAGTGAAATCGGCGCTCGTCGAATATATATGCGCGGCGGGAACAGAAGCATGCTCGCGAACGGCATGGAATGTACGAGAACAACAGATAAACTTCCTCCGAAGATAAGAGAGTGTGTAGTTTTGTGCGCGTTAAGAAATACCCTGTCCCCTTTGCTCGGAAGATGCGGTCCTCTACCGGCATGGAACCTACCGGAATCAACACGCGCTTCTAGAATTTTCTTCCTCTCTTGAACAATGGCAACGCGCTCCCTGCAGGAAGGATGAGGGCGCGTTTGCAGCGTGGAGCTCCATGAGTGTGTATGCCTGCCTTGCGCAAATTAGGTGAGAGTGCGGCAATATTACCAACAGCACGAAAGAGGACTTTTTGACGAAGAGGAGTATTTCAGAGGAAGAGGTGTGCGGCACGTGCTGTCTCTTCACTGAACCCTGGCCTATCCTCCGTCGTAGGTATGTGCCATGCCACCAAGGCAACAACAACAACAACTACTATTACTTGGCCGTTCTTGCTGACCGCTGCGGTTCTTAAGTCTTCAGGCTACCTTATTGATCCTCCAGCAAGGCTACTTACCTGTACGTGACATATGCTGGAGGGCAGTGGGTACGCCTTCCATGTACCGGACGCCCCCTACAAGCAGGAATCAAGACCAGGACCCACACCAACGGTGGACACACCAATTCACCAGGCCAGTCGACGACTGAGAGGCCTGCCTCCCGAATTCGGACTTCTCCCTGACCGCAAGGTAATAAGAAGCGTCAGCGTTGACACAATGAATCCGCAACATCAACAGCGCCGGTTCTGCTCCACCACCCCCGGGGCCCACCTCATTTTTTTTACTCAAAGTCAAAGCGTTTATTCAGACAACTCAATGGTACAGTTGCCTAGGGCGTAGACTAAATGGCAGACGGATGTCTGACAAAGAGTCTGCGCCCTTCTTGCTCCCATTCGATAGCACAAGACATTAAGCGCTTAAAATAAACACAAAACGAGATGGATATACATAAAGGATTGGTTAACATTGAACTGCAGTAATTTCATATTGAACATTTATGTGCAGTGGGACAAATACTGTGAGAAACAACAGAATAAAAACAAAAAAAATCGATAAGAGTGGAGTGCTAACCGATGCATGGTTATGCGATTTTGAAAGCGTTTAGGGACTTGCTTTCTTGAATAATGTTTAGGCAGGATGCTGGTCGTTTAAAAAACTGGAAATTGTGTAGCTAAGTTTTGTGGGCGCCGTAGTTCGTACGTATTTTTTCCTTATTATAACTTATGTGCCGTGTGTTGTAGGTGTGTGCTTTCGTAAGATACTTTAGACAAAAGGCGGTAAGATCGGATTGCAAAGTGCTAACGCTATCTTTTTGTTTATAACATTCCATAGTGTAAGCAACTGGTGTTTTCTAAACAATGGGGCAGTGTGGCTAATGTATGGTGCATTATTCATTAGTCGCAAAAATTTCTTTTGCAATAAGTATGTGTTTTCTATGCTTGTTTTAGGCGCTGTGCCCACAAAAAAGAAGACAATAGTGGAAACGCGAATGTACCAGTGTGTAGTACAGTTGTTTCGTTGGCCACATACGCAAAAGCTCCTTTAATTTATACATGATACAAATGGACGTTGAGATCCCAATGCGAACTTTTTCAACGTGGGTGACGAGTCAAGATGTTCGTGAAATAAGACGCCAAGAAATTTATGAGATATTGCGCGTTCGATACATTCATCGCGAAAATGAATTAGTATTTCTTGTTCAATGCACATGTTACGTGCGCGGAGTATAATGTACTTAGTTTTTTTAGTGTTTAACTCTAATTCATTAGTGCGGAGCCACGTGGAGAAGTTTTCCAGCCATATATTGGTTTCTACTTGGAGGGCTTCTACATCTTGTCCGCAGAACAATAAATTGGTATCGTCAGCGTATCGGTATAGTTTTCATGGCTTTCCACATGAAGATATCGAGGATTGGCTAGAGCAGTTCGACCACGTGGCCGTTTTCAATGCGTGGGACACAGACACTAAGCTGCGCAATGTGCACTTCGAACTCGAAGACTCTGCCAGGACATGGTTTGAGAATCGTGAATCTGGCCTCCGCACACGGGGCACATTCAAGGCAAAATTACTGCGCCCTTTTAAAAATACATTTCGCAAGGATAAGGCCCAACTACTTCTTCAGAACCGCATCCAGCATCCAAACGAGAGCGTAACCGTGTATGCTGAAGAGATGAAACGACTTTTCCATCGCGCAGAACGACCCGAGCATGTCGGAAGATAAGAAAGTGCGTTTCTTGATGAGGGGTGCCAAGGAACAGCTGTTCACTGGCCTAGTAAGAAGTCCTCCGGCGACCGTAACAGACTTCGACAGTGAAGCGGCAACAATAGAAACGTCTCTTGACATGCGCGCCCGGCAGTACCAGCGTACCACTGTATCAATCATGACCGCCAGTGCTGAGGGAACTACGACCCGTTCCGCAGAATCGCTGCGCGAGCTGATCTGGGCCATAGTGAGGTAAGAGGTAGCGAAGTACCTGCTGACCACTGCGCAGCCACAGGCCTCCACGTTTGCTCCAAGTGCAGCACGCACTGGGCGTCTCGCCACTCGCCCCGGCCACTCCGCCTCCTCAAACCATAAGTTATGCCGCCGTCGCAAGGGGTTACGTGACACCGCCAACACCGCGCTACGAGCCACCCCCATCAGCCGTTCCTGTTTCACCTTACAGGCCGAACTTCGTGCAGCGCGCGGGTCTTCGACGGACTTACGTCTGGCGAAGCGCAGACCACCAGACCTAGTGCTGCAATTGTGGCGAAGCTGGGCACATCTGTCGTCGCTGCCCGTACAAGGAACTGGGTCTCCGAGGATACCCTTACGACGCACGCCATCCGCTACCAAGTCAGAGGCCGCGGGAGATTGCGTATTACATTGCGCAGGCCAATCTGGGCCCAAGCCGCTTTTCCTGATGCCCCTCGCCTCGCCGATGCAGTTCTCCTGGACAGCGAAACCAATCCCCAAGTCCCCGAAGGGAACTAGACAGAACAGCCTCTGAAGATGCGGGTACTCTACGACGAGAGCTCAAAGATCCTCCAAAGCCTCAAAACACTACACCGCTCCTGCCGCGCAACACGAAGCCCCAGACAAATCAGCAACCGGTCGACCAGGCGCCACGACGACTCAACGATCCCCACCGTCACCGCGATGCCAATCACCGACGCAGCGGCACCTCTTCGCAGCACCAAAGCCGCGACCGAACACCTAGGCATTGTCGAAGCACGATGCCACTCACCGTGGACCTACAGATTTCAGTCGACGCAACCGACGTTACCGCCTTTGTAGATGCTGGCGCCGACTATTCCGTGCTCAATGGCCAGTTTGACGCGGCGCTGAAGACGGTGACTACAGGTTGGGACGGCCCCAGAAACGTACAGCCGCAGGCCATTTGATTCAGCCCACGGGAATGTGCACGTCGCGAGTAACAGTGCAAGGGGAAACATTTCTGGCAACGTTCGTCGTGCTACCCAAGTGCTCCCATGATGTCATCCTCGGTATGGACTTCCTAACTTCAGACGACGCAGTCATCGACCTGCAGGCGAAGTCTGTCAAGTTTTCGACTGTGAACGCCCTCCGAACCCACAGCACACTACCAGCTGCACTACTCATTCTTGACAAGCACTTGAGCCTGCCGCCACGTTCTAGTGTCATGGTGACCGTCGGTACAATGACACTCCAAGCAACAGAAGGTGTCGTTGAGAGCAAGCAGGTTTTGCTTTTGAACAAGGCATTGCTGTTGCCTGGGCAGTTGTTCTCACCGATATAAAGGTTGATGTCTTGCTTACCAACTTCAGCAATGAACACTAGCACCTGAGTAAGGGGACAACTGTGGCGTACTTTGAAGCCATCAAAAAACTACGTGCGCGCATAGTTTGAAACCAGCGCGCCGCCAAATGCGTTCGACGCCCCTACTGACTTGAACTGCGACGCGAATTCGGACCTGCCTCACCACCACCAAGATCTCCGGACCCTGCTCAACCACCGTAGCTCCTTTGCGTCGCCGGCGTGTGTCGGATGCACACATCTTGTCCCGCACCACATTATTACAGATGACGCTGTCCGTCCCCTTCGTCACTCACCCTATCGCGTTTCCCCTAAGTAACGTTCCGCTATCAGGACTCATGTTCAAGAAATTTTGGATATCGACGTCAACCGCCCATCTCGGCGCCTGTGGGCAGCCCCCGTGGTCCTTGTAAAGAAAAAAGATGGGACTTTGTGGTTTTGCGTCGATTACACTCTCCTGAACACCGTCACGAAAAAAGATATCTATCCTCTGGAAAGAATCGAATACGTGCTGGATCACCTCTGCGGCGCCAAATATTTCTGTTTCATGGACCTGAGATCGGGGTACTGTCAAATCGAGGTCGACACGAGGGACTGCGGTAAGTCGGCTTTCATCACGCCAGACGAATTATACGAGTTCCAGGTCATGTCTTTCTGTCTTTGCTCAATACCAGCCACTTTTAAAACACTCACAGACACCGTTATTGCCAATTCTAAGAGGCACACTTGTCTTGTGTACGCGGACGGCGTGATTGGCTTCGGCCCAAATTTCATGGAGCACCTTTGTCGCCTCGACGCGGTCCTGCAGGCTATGCAGTCCTCTGGCGTTACACTTAAAGCTGAAGAATGTCATTTTGCTTACAAGGAGCTGAAGTTCTTAGGCCACGTACTAAACCGAGACGGCGTCCTTCTGGATGCGGAGAAAACTGTTCCCATTGCGAATTTCCTGCGCCGCGTCACCTAAATGTAGTTGGCCGCTTCCTCGGCTTATGTGCGTATTACCGCCGGTTTGTGAAAAACTGCTCGAAAATTGCCGCACCTCTTGCCTTCTTGACAAAGGCTGATGTGCCGTTCACATGGGGCATCACGCAGGAGCAGGCTTTTCAGGAACTCCAATGTCGCTTTCAGACACCACCCGTACTGGCGCATTTCGACGAAACTGCCGACACAGAGGTGCACACCGATGTGAGCAAAGTTGGTTTGGGCGCTATTCTGATTCAGGTCCAGAAGGGCCAACAACGTGTGATCGTCGACGCAAGTCGGGCTTTGTTCAAGAAGGAAGTCAATTACTCTGCCACCGAAAAAGAGTGCCTCGCTATAGTATGGGCTGTTTCGTCCGCACCTCTACAGGAGACCTTGTAAAGTCGTCAGAGACCATCACGCGTTTTGTTGGCTAGCCAGCCTTCGGGATCCCTCAGCCCGCCTCACAAGATGGATCCTACGTCTTCATGATTGTGATATTGCTCTTATACAAGTCCGGCCGTAAACATTTAGGCGCCTACTGCCTATCACGTGCTCCCGTGCACCCAGCTCTGGAAGCTCCTATTGACGACGATGCCTTTCTGAACGCCCTCAGCCCCACCGACTTCGGCGACAAACAGCGCACTGACCCGGATATTCGAGCCGTACTTGACTACCTTCAAGGTACACGCGCCACGCTCTCTGATGCCTTCAGCCGCGCTTTGTCTTCTCAGGGCTTCGCGACGGCATTTTTGTCAAGAAGAATTTTGCCCCGAACAGGCGTCAGTACTTGTCATGCAGAAAGCCTACGCGACGAAATTTTACACGCCTCTCACGACGATTCCTCTTCAGACCACCTCGGTGCCACTCGAACCGTCGCCAGAATTCAAGAAAGGTACTACAGGCCTGGCCTATTCGCCGCTGTGACGCATTATGTACGAACTTTCCGGCACTGCCAGCAACGCAAGGTACCACCTCGGAAGTGTGCTGGTTTTCTCAAGCCGATTCCACCCCCGTTCAGTTCATTCGAACAAATTAGTATGGACTTGTTTGGACCGTCTCCTACATTCACCTCTGGAAACAGTGTAGTATAGTAGCTACTAACTACCCGACGCGCTGCACGGAAACGGCACCTGTCCCCAGTGGCACTGCCATTCAGGTCGCCAAATTCTTCGTTCATCAAATTGTCTTGCGGAACGGCTTACCAGAGGTTCTGATTAGAGACCGAGGTCCTACATTCTCTGCTTAGTTAATGCAGCATATTTTAGTTCTGAGTTGCACTCAGCACCGCAGGACGACTGCCTACCACCCCCAGATAAACGGACTAACGGAACGTCTCAACCAGACACTTTCTGACTCAATATCTATGTGCGTGGACTCAGGGCATAGAAAATTGGACGACGTCTTGCCTTATGTCACGTTCGCTTACAATACTTCCGTCCAGTAAACCACCAATAGGGCACCATTCTCTCTACGGACGCGCGGTAATGACAACGCTCGACGCCATGATTCCCCATTTACACGACCCCGTAAGTGACAACGTTACCACTCTTCTACAACGCGCCGAAGATGCTCCTCAGCTTGCCCGTGTACGTATTCAAGGGCAGCAAGACCGGGATGCACGCCGCTACAACCTGCGCCGAGGAGATACAGAATTTCTGGCAGGCGACCTTGTCTGAGTTTGGTAGCCGATCCGACGCCGTGGACTGAGCGAAAAACTCCTGCGCCGTTATTTGGGTAATTATAGTCCTCCGTCATGACAGTGAGCTCAACTACGAAGTTGACCCTCACGAGACGCCCGAACCACAACGACGCACGCGCTCCGAGGTGTCCACGTGGTCCGCCTCAAACCTCACTACGGTAGGGCGCACTGACCTTGTGTTGTGTGTGTCGTGTCGAGCGTGTGTCTTGTGTGGGAAGCATCGGGTCGATGCTTCCCGAACGGGGGGGGGGGGGGGGGGTTGGGAGGGAGGGGAGAGGGGGAGGGGATGCTAATGCCACCTGCGCTTAAGAGGACTTTTCGAGAAAGAGTAAGAGGAGAATTTCTGAGGAAGAAGTACGCAACTCGTGCTGTCTGTCCTCGGCCGTTCATGGTGACCGCTGCGGTGCTTAAGTCTTCGGGATTCGTTATTGATCCTCCAGTATGGCTACTTACCTATGAGACAATATGACGACAAAATTTGCGAATCATAGCGCTTTTTTGTTATTCACAGGTATCGAAAAACAAAATTTGCCCCACCAATTCCTACCGTCGTGGCCTGACACCTAATGAATGAGAAAATGAAAACTAAAAGGAACCACAGTGAAATATAATATTTAAATCTTTATAAAGTAGCATTTTGCCCCACCCCGTGCCGCAAAATGAGACGAGCTTTCAAAAGAGTTGTAGTAATTATTCTTGAAACGAATACACTCGAACTTGCCTTTAAAGACATGTAGACAATTTTTTTGGACCTATTCTGTACCACCAGTGACCTTCGCAGTGTTTCGTTTCATGACCCGCTAGAGTCTCGAGAGTTGTTAAGCTTTGCTTTGTCTGACCTGGCGGTGCGATAATTTCGATTTTGCTGACTTCTTCACACTTTTTTTAATAATGTAATCACTAATACGGTCAGGACAACCTTAGACTTCATTAAACAAAATGATCGGGCAGGCTTCCGTAAAGGATACTCGACAATAGACCATATTCAGGCTATCAATCAGGTGAGACAGAAATGCGCAGAATATAACCAACCCCTATATATAGCCTTCATTGACTACGAGAAAGCATTTAACGAGAAAGCGAGAAAGCATGAGAAGGCATAAGCGGAAACCTCAGCTGTCATGGATTCATTGCGGAATCAGGGTGTAGAATAGTGCTACGTGAAAATATAGGAGGATATTTATAACAATTGCACAGCTACCATAGTCCTCAGTAAAATAATCAATGAAATCAAATAAGGAAAGGTTTCACCCAGGGAGACACGATCTCGCCAATACTATTCGCCGCTTGTTTACTGGAGGTATTCCGAGGCCTGAAATGGGAACAGTTGGGGATAAGAGTTAATGGAGAACACCTAAGTAATCTGCGATTCGCTGATGACATTCCCTTCCTATGTCACTCAGGACATAAACCACAAAGCATGATAAGTGAGTTAGACATGAAGAGCAGAACGGCTGGGCTAAAAATTAACATGCAGAAAACTAAAGTAATGTTAAACAGGCTAGCAAGGGAACAGCAGTTCGCAGTTTGTAGCGAGGTGCCGGAAGTAGTAAGAGAATATGCCTATTTAAGGCCGGTAGTGAGCGCTGTCCGGATCATGAGAGGGAAATAACCAGAAGAATAACAATGGGGTGAAGCGTATAAGGCTTGTTCTCTCAGAAATGAATGGCAATTTACCATTTCCCCGCAAGAGTAAAGTATATAACACCGGTACGTGGAGGCTAACAAAGAGGGTTCAGCCTAAGGACAACGCAGTTGGTTATGGAAAGAAAAATGATAGGTGTAACGTTAAGACATCAGAAGCGGGCGCAGTGGGTGAGGAAACAAACACAGGTTAATGACATGCTATTCGAAATGAAGAGGAAGAAATGGGCTTGGTCAGATCATGTAGAGCGAAGGCAAGATAACCGCTGGTCCCTAAGGGTAACGGTGTGGATTCCAAGAGAAGGAAAGCGCAGCAGGGGCCGCAGAAAGTTGGGTGGACAGATGAGTTTAAGAAGTTTGCGGAGATACGGGGCCTCATGTGGCAAAGCACAGGGTTAACTGGATATACGAGGTCTGTTAGAAAAGTATCCGACTTTATTTTTTTTACGAACACCTGATGGATTTGAAACAAGCACGCTTGCACCAGGCTACCTTGAGCCTTCGTGCGCATGCAAAAATGTTTTCTCGCCTGCCGATAGCGTCAGTCACTGGCACGCAGCGTTTGAATCAGGCAGTGCGCAGTGCTCTCGTCGGTTTTGTATTGTCAGGAAAATGGCGGAGCGACAGGAGCAGCGCTACTGCATCAAATTTTGCCAGAAACTAGGCGACAGCCAAGTGGAAGCCATTCGGAACATTCAGACGGCTTTCGGTGACAATGCTATGAGCAAGACACAGATTAAGCAGTGGTACAATTGGTTTAAAGACGGCCGCACATCGGTGCAGAGAGAGCCACGCTCCGGTCGACCATCAACATGCCGAAATGACCAGGTCATTGCCGAATTGAACGCTGTGGTGACGCGGGACCATCGTGTGACTATCCGAGAAATTGTGGAAGAGGTGGACATCACCAATTTTTCTGAACATTTCATTATCACCGAAAATTTGGCCATGGAGAAAGATGCGGTGAAATTCGCGCCGAAGCTGCTCACGGTGGAGCAAAAGCAGCTTCGTGTTGAAGTCTCACAGGATATGCTGGATTCCACAAACAGTGACCCCGACTTCATCAACACCATAATCGCTGGTTACGAGTCTTGGGTGTACAGGTACGACCCGGAAACCAAATCCCAGTCGTCACAATGGCAGCATTCCACGTCACCAAGACCAAAGAAGGCCCGCGAAGTGCGCAGCAATGTCAGAGTGATGCTTACTGCTTTCTTTGACTCCCTCTATGTGGCACACCACGCGTACGCACCCCACAGGTTAAACACTGACCAAAAGAATACTACAGGGATGTCCTCCGTCGCCTGCGTGGCGCTGTGCGGCGCAAGAGGCCGAAGTTGAGGTCATCAGGAAAGTGGCGCATCCATCGCGACAATGCTCCTGCACATTCCTCGCACTAAATTCACACTTTTTTCGCGAAAAACCAGACTGCTGTAGTTCAGCAGACTACTTACTCTCCTGATATGGCCTCCTGTGACTTCTGGCTGTTTCCCAAAATAAAGACGCCATTGGAAGGAGCGCGATTTCAGACAAGAAAGAACATTATGGCTGCAACGACAGCTGAGCTAAACTCCATTCCGAAAAGGGCCTTTTCGGAATACTTCCAACAATGGCAGCACCACTGGAAGAACAATGTGGAGTCCCAAAGAGCCTACTTTGAAGATTATTAGGTTTCCAAAGCTCCAGTTATGCCAGTTTTTTTTCTTCGGCAGAAGGTCGGATACTTTTCTAACAGACCTCGTACATGGGAAAGGCCTTAGCCGTTCAGTGGGCATAGTGAGGCTCATGATGGAGTTCATGATTTTTTTGTTTAGTGCCACGGGGGTTCATTTTTTGTGTAGTTCTGTTACATGGAAATGCGACTTGGTTTGATTCGTTGCGCGTAAACTCGATATTTCAAATGTGATTGTGGAGGATTCCCAACGGAGAATGCTGCATTGACACTCTATCGTGCAAGCAGCTATTCTTGCTCGCCAGAATGAACTTCACGATTATGTTAGGAAGACATTTTGTGCAGTTCCTGCTTTTCATATTCTTCAATCTGCCTTGCTCCTCTGTGGCGTGCGCCTTCGTAAACATAAAAACGCCTGCGGACACCGGCGCCGCTTCCATGTCTGCACAAATTGCATCATGTCCTCGGTGCGCTCATAAACACTCATTGTTTTAGTTTTGTATGTTTGGAGTGTAATATAGGGCGGGTGAAGAACAGTAGAACTTGGGGGCAGGCATTAAATCTAATATATTGACTCTATTCCTTTGAAAACACCAAAATGTCGCGTTTTCACTCAAGCGTGGTCACCTGCTAAAATACTTACTGATGAACCCGAGGAGCTAACGTTTTTAATCTTTGCACATAATAAGAAAAGTATGAAACTCTTAAAGTCAAGTTATTTAATAAAGGATGTCAGGTCGATTATGACACTCTCTTTTTACAAATTCCGCGGGGAGAATTTCGCGCCTTTTCGGCCACTTTCTTCTTCACCAGCGCTCACTTGGCAATTTTCTCTGCTTAAAAACTACTAATATTATAAACCGTTAGTAAAAACGTTGCGCACCTGTGTCACATTATACCAACTAAATATCATGGTCATATATTTTCCATTTTAAAAGTTAAATAGCGTTATGTAAGAAATTGTCGCGTTTTGCTACAATCTTCCCTAAATGAGCGGCGCGTGTACAAAGAAATGGCGGCAAGCACCCCGGTGGCCGTAGTTCGGTTGCTTTGAAGAAAATTCTACGGCATGACTGTCGAGGGCAATACCTCTTTCGTGGAACGCACAGAACCGCTTCTTCCAGACGGCGACGTCCCCGGTGCACAAATTAGTGATTCCTTGTTTTCCTCTCTAATTCATTATTGTGCATTGGTTCCAAGAGCTCTAACCCGGTATTGTAGCCTCTCTCAAGCATCGGTCTGCATGCACTGCACTGGATTGGCGAGGACTACATCCCCTCTTATGACTGATCTCCAACTGCTTGGTTTCTCATCTGTAATGGATAAACGTTGCTGTTTATTCAAACTCAGACCCGCTCTATGCCTTACCAACGGAGAAAGCTGAGCACCAAACGAACACTTCATCTCTATCACGTAGTTGTCGAATTTTGGCTCAGGATGTCAGACTAAATTGATGGCATTTCCTTTGAAACCGGAACAACTTTCCCCGCATGATGGAAGGGTGATATGGGCATGTACGCCACCCGCGTTACATTGCCAATTTTTGTCTTCCTTGACAGTAAGGTCCGTTCTTTGGAACCGCCGAGGACGAGTCTGAAGGCATGCACAAATTAGTCGTGAACAAGTGTTTAGCATCAGAAAGCTATAATGAGGAGCCGTACACCTTACTATACCAAGCTGATGTATTATTGCCTTCAAATAGCTGAGACTCGATATGAATATCGAGGAGAGAGGTAAGACGGAATCTCATAAGGGTCTAAAGAGCCTGAACGTGCAAAATGGGTGGCCCAATATAGGTTGAGAGAAGAGGAGGAAAGTGAAAGACAGGGGAAACGTTAAGAAGCAAAGAAAAGAAGGCCTGAGAGTGAGGTAGAGAGGTTCGCGAAAAACAATGACTTCCGAACAAGAAAAACAAATGCATTTCAGGAAGCTCACCGAAATCCAAATAAACTTCAATCATAATAAACTTTCTTGTGCCCGCTACCTTGCGCTTGGTTATTAACGTTGATAGCTCTGTGACTTCTATTCTGTCTCTAGGGTTAGACGCCTTCATGCTTTGGCGTTTCTAAATCTAATTTTTCGTCTCCAGACATAGCTTGCCGGTATTCTGTCACAAACTCCTACTGCCTACTTCTGCTCAGCCCTACTGTAATTGTAGCTGCGAGTTTGTTGTTCACTGCTTGAACTTTAAGGCCGTCGTCTTTCATCAAAGCCGAATATCTGTTCTTCGGCGATATCCTGAATTCCTCTACGTTCCACCTTACCGCCACCTCGTTAATGGGCTTTAGTTTCACTAGTTTCGCATGTTTCCGCATCAAATGTAGCCTAATTAAATACCTTACCATCATGTGGCCGCTACAACGCCCTTTTCTGAGTGCATCCACGTCTTGATCGATGCAAGGGTGAGCGCATATTACATATGAATACTGAAAAAATTGTGCAAAAAAACGAGGACGAAGCAATGACAAGACGAGGAAGATAGCGCTCGTCCTCGTCTTGTCTATGCTTCGTCCTCGTTTTTTTGCGTGTATGCATATCAACCAACTTGCCCAACTTTCTGCTCTCCTAAGTACGTATGACCCCTATTTCTTTTTTAGTCTCACCATTGAGGCTCTTCCACATCCAATTCCCGTTCTAGCGTTTGCGGAAAGTGGTACTCAAGACTCGTAAATTATTTTTCTCTCCGAACTGTATTAATAACTCCCCCTCCTGTTCCTAGAGTCTAAGCAATATACGCCTAAAGCCTGGTCCCCGGACAGCTGCTTGCCTACTTTGGCATTGATGTCGCCCACGAGTAGTTTCTACTGTAGTTTAACTTTGTCTATGCCCTATTCTACGTCGTCATAGAAGTTTGCAGCAGCATGGTCATCAGGGCTGGATGTAGGCGCGTACGCTTGCACCGTCTTCAGCTTGTGCTTCATATTAAGGCTAATTACGATACCTGCCACCCTCTCGTTGATACGTTAGAACTCCTCTATATGTCCAGCTATATCCTGATTGATGAGAAATCCCACACCTACTTCTCGTCTCTCCGCTTATCCACGGTAGCACAATACTCGCCCGCCCCTTAGTACTGTATACCTATACCTCAGCAGTGCTCCTAAACTTACTAAGCCCTATGAGATCACATTTAATGCCGGCTAGTTCCTCGAACAGCACTGCTATAGCTCGCCTCACTGGATAAGATTCTAGCGTTAAACGTTGAGAGGTTCAGTTTGCAATGGCGGCCTGTCCACCAGAGATTCTTAGCACCCTCCGCTGCGTCACAGGTCTGACCGCCGCCTTTGTCAGTTGTTTCGAAGCCGCTGGGGACTGAGGGCCGAGGGTTAACTGGTTTGTTCATAGAATGTTGTGGCTTAGTACTACGCCAGGCTGGCCAAATCCTGCTTTGGTGAGGGAGTGTTTTGTCGGTTCTGGCACACCCCAGATCAGGCCGCACCCCAGGTTTGGTTTTGCTATTCTACCCACACGCGTTTTTTTTTTACTCTCGGTGGAGAATTGCGCGGCATCGGGATTTTAGCCCTGGTCCTCTTACAGGTTGGGCGGATGCTCTACCCCTCCGCCATCGCGGCCCACTAGGAATTTTAGTTTAGGGTACCCAACTAAACAATTTGCTCATCTACGTAACACTCTTCAAGCACAATGCGCGATAACCTTCTCGTAGACTTGTGTGTTCAGGTTAGGTTTCGTGGTTTAATCATATTTATACATGGCAGCAAGCCAAAGAGATTACATAATCACAGATGAAATATGATTTTCAAATGCTGCGCACCTAGCGCGAGCGCTTCATCCTACGCCACTGCCCGCGTCTTCTTCGTAACGTTACTCGAGGCCACCGAGCGAACGTCCCGATCGATTACTTAGATTCTGAAGGATGAGGTGACAGTGATCATGGTGGAAAAGAAAGAACAAGATGAGAGGCTTGCCACCACGATGAATTAGATGATCTGATGAACGGTTGCGTCCAAAATTTCAGGTCCAATGGCCAGTCACCCAGATGCGAAGGCCAAGGTTTACGGACGCGCCGGACAGCTTGGGCGGGGGTGCCGTCTTGGTTCTTGCCGTCGCTTCAATAAGCACCGGGTCTTAGCGCGCCTGCTCTTGGTCGCCATGTATTGCGGTTGGGGCTGGGGGACGAGGTGGGGGAAAGCAGCTGGTCGGTTCTGTTCAAGTCAAGCTGGTGTCGAGTCATGCCGCGCAGTCCAGGTGCCCTAGGCCCGCGACCAAAGCCAGCTGAGGCCGTCTATCCCTCAAGTGTGAAGATTATGGTTAGATCGTACCTCATACCAAGTGATACACGGTGGCAAGCCTGGTGGTGGCAGGAGTAGCACAAGCGCTGCGCTCCAGGCCGCTGCCCGCGTCTTCGAGGGAATTTTTTACTCTAGTCGATAACGAGCGCCTGCCCCTAATCAAATAATTTACATGTTTCCACTTTCCACGCCCATGACCTCCGGCCCGAGGTAACCTGCCCATGAGTCGCGCACAGTATATTATAGTGCGATGGCAATTATAGTGTAGTGGGCATTCCCTGCATGTAGGAGTTGCGTGTGTATGTTTCGCTCTGTTTGTCGAAAGCCTGTTTTGTGGCATGCTGCCCACCTGCCGCCGGGCTGCTGCAGTCGAAGCGTCGTAAACTAAATTCCGTTGTGTTTTCCAATTTCTGGTGACTTTATCTGATATTGATCAATCAGCGACCTAGAACGAAATCGCTTTTGCTATATGTATATATTGCCACTTATCATTGTAGTGTCCGTTCGTTCGGGCAAGGCCGCAGGAAAGGGGTGTTATCATTTTTGTTCGTGACGCGAGAAGCGACCGGATTAATCTCGATTGATCGCAGCCATGCCGAGCTGCATCTACGTGTTTCCATATTACTCTAGATGATCTCGACCTGTTATCTCGAAGTTTCCTTGCCGGCTTTAAATTGAACGATGCCGCGAGCAGCGGGAATTCGTAGTTAGACGACTAACGAGCACGTTTGTTGCTTACGCCGCCGCCGAGGGATTCAGTTCTTTTGCGGGCGCAAGTCAGCCCAAATAAAGAGCTTCGTTTGCAAGGCTTGTTCTTGTTTTCCTGACCGCTGGATTGCCGTCACTACAACGTGACGTCAGGTGGAGGTGCTGGGTAGCCTTTTTTGTTCCGAACACCCCCTACAAGTCGTGACGCCAGCCCTCAGAGTCATTCACCGCAGCACCTGAGTCCAGTCCACCGTGCAAGCCGGCGTCTGCAAGGGGACGCATCTGAGTTCGGGATTCTGCCGGTCCCTACCCAGAAGCGAAAACCAGTAGCAACGACCACCATGAGCTTGCCCCAGACGACGTCTCCAATAATTCTTCAGCAGCCCCGGGTGCCACCAACCTTCGACGTTTCGCACGGCGCCGACCGCTTGAACAGTTCGAACGTGTGGCTGTCTTTAACAACTGAAACGATGCAATGGAAATTAGCTATGTCTTCTTCGCTTTGGAGGGACCAGCAAGAATCTGGTATGAGAGTAAGGAAGCGAGCCTTACGGATTGGGAAACCTTCAAGGAGCAGCTTCTCAAGACCTTCACAAACGTCGTGAGAAAGGAGAGAGCCCAGCAGCTGCTACAGTCTCGCATACAACACCCAAACGAGACCGTTGCAGTGTACACTGAGGAGATGAAGCGTCTCTTCCGGCGTGCCGACTCGAGCATGAACGAAGGTGAAAAGGTCAAGCTGCTTATGCGAGGAGTTAAAGAGGAACTCTTTGCGGGCCTCGTACGGAACCCACCCAAAACCATCGCGGAATTCGTCGAAGGGGCATCCACCATGGAAAAAACTCTTGATGCCCGAGGCCGCCAGTATGACCGCCAGGAGCGCGTTTTCTCATCAAGCTGCCTGGGCACCGCTAACAATGATAACCTGCGGGAGGTTATACGCCAAGTTGTGCCAGAAGAGCTGGGACGATTGCTGCCAACGGGAACGCAGCCGCAGCTTACATCACTCACTGACGTAATCCGGGACGAGGTTCAACAGGCCTTGGGTGTTGACGCCGACAACCACGCAGCCTATGCAGCCTCCAGCCACGACTTACGCCGCAGCTGCGCACCGTCCTGCACTTCGACGACGGGACGCAAGCCCCTATCGCCCTCAGCCAGCTGCATTGGACCGCCGCCCTCTCGCCCCAACCCGCCCGTCCTACGAGCGTCGCACACAGCCGACGAAATGCGACGAATGGAGAACTCCCGACCAGCGCCGCCCACTATGCTTCCAGTGTGGCAAAGCCGGCCACATTCTCCGGTATTGCCCATACAGAAGAATGGGCATCCGAGGGTTCTCTTACGACGCCCCACGACCCCGACCCAGCCAGCGAACAGCCGAAATCGAAGAGCGCGTCGGGAAGGATGCTCATCGCCGAGCCGCCTATCACGTTCCCCGTCGCTATCTTCACCGCGCTCTGTATCTCCTAGTCGAGGTTAAGCGATGCGTGGACGCTCCCCCAGCCCCCGAAGGTTAAACTGAATAAAGCAGCCTGTGGAGGTGAGGTCGTTTCCGAGCGCAAGCACATAGATCCTCCATCGACGAAAACCCAAGTCCATGCCGCAACTACAACACCGACGACAACACCGACAACGACGACGAAGACGACGCGGCCAGACTTGAAGCTTTTACCGCTGCCCAGTGAAGTAACGTCGGAGTACGCCCACTGCAGCCTTACTACTCGACGAAGCCGAAATCGGACACCGAAGACAACGTACAATACGAGAACGCGAACAAGTGACCTTGAAGTTACGGTCGACGGTAACGCGGTTACTGCCTTGGTTGCTACGGGAGCTGACTACTCTGTCATGAGTGGCCCACTCGCTGTCCGACTCAGGAAGGTAACAACTTGGGATGGCCTGCTGATCCGAACCGCAGGTGCCAACCTGATTACGCCGTCAGGACGCTGCACCGCGAGAGTTACTGTAAATGGAAGAACCTATGCCACAACCTTCCTGATCGCGAGCAATGCTCGCGAGACGTGATTTTGGGAATGGCCTTCCTGAACGAACATCGGGCGATCATCTACCTTCGATCTAAGTCGATCAAGCTTTCCACGGACAAAGCCATACCTGTTGGGAAGAGCGCGACTCATCACGTTGCCTTAAACGTCCTCGACGAAGCACTGAGCGTGCCACCCCGATCAAGTGTTCTCGCCTGCATAGATACTGGAGACATCGGAAATGCCGAAGGCGTCATCTAGGGGAACACCCAGTTACTCCTGGATCGAGCATTGGGCGTCGCAAGGGGAGTCGCCGAAATCAGATATGGCCACGCCCAGGTGCTGGTAACCAACTTCACCGAAGAATACCGGCATCTAAACAAAGGTACGACGACTGCCTTTCTCGACGAGCTGCCAGACATCAGAGACATATTTGCCCTCCCCGACCAACCCGCAGAACCATCTGACCAAGGCCATCAACCCACGTTCGACATCAACCCGGCATTACCCCGGAGCAGACAAGATCAAATACGCAGTCTTCTTCAATGATACAGCGATTGCTTCTCATCGGCATCGAATGTGCGGCGAACCCGGCTTGCCAAGCACCGCATTGTCACAGACGAACACGCCCGGCCACTGCGGCAGAGCCCCTACCGCGTATCGCCGATAGAACGCCAAGCTATCCGCAAGCAAGTAGAGGAAATGCTACGTGACGACGTCATCCAGCCATCAAGGGGCCCCTGGGCAGCACCAGTCGTCCTAGTGAAAAAGAAAGACGGCACCCTTCGCTTCTGCGTCGATTACCGCCGCCTGAACAGCATTACGAAGAAGGATGTCTACCCCCTCCCCCGCATCGACGACACATTGGATCGGCTATGCAACGCTAAGTACTTCTCATCGATGGACCTGAAGAGCGGCTACTGGCAAATTGAAGTCGACGAAAGAGATCGCGAGAAGACTGCGTTCATCACACCAGACCGACTCTTCGAGTTCAAGGTGATGCCATTCGGCCTCTGCTCTGCCCCAGCGACGTTCCAGCGAGTAATGGATACGGTGCTCGCAGACTTGAAGTGGCAAATTTGTCTAGTCTACTTAGATGACGTTGTTGTCTTCTCCTCAAGCTTTTAAGACCATCTCGGAAGGCTTCAGATAGTGCTGGAAACAATCAAGTCTTCAGGAGTAACACTGAAACCAGAGAAGTGCCACTTCGCCCACGAGGAGCTGCGGTTCCTTGGTCACGTCGTAAGCAAGGATGGAGTTCGCCCAGGCACTTAGAAAACGGCTGTGATCGCAGAGTTTCCACAGCCCAATGACAAGAAAGCTATACGCAAATTCCTTGGAATGTGCGCTTATTACCGGCGATTCGTGAAGAACGTTTCGCGCATCGCTGAACCTTTGACCCAACTTACCAAGGCTGACGTGCGTTTTAAATGGGAAACGCCGCAAGGGAAGCTTTCAAAGAGCTGAAGCGCCGCTTACAGTCCCCTCCTGTGCTCGGGCACTTTGATAAAAACGCCGAGACCGAAATCCATACCGATGCAAGCAGTGTGAGCTTAGGAGCGGTCCTAGTTAAGAAAAATGGAAGACAGGAGAAAGTTATCGCGTACGCTTGCCGTTCACTGTCGAAAGCCGACGCCAACTATTCGACTACCAAGAAAGAATGTCTCGCCATTATTTGGGCCACGTCGAAATTTCGCCCCTACCTGTACGGACGACCATTCAAGGTTGTGAGCGATCACCATGCTTTGTGCTGGCTAGCCAGTTTGAAAGATCCCTCCGGCCGCCTTGCTTGTTGGAGTCTGCGCCTTCAGGAATTCGACATAACTGTAGTCTACAAATCTGGCCGCAAGCATTCCGAACGCAGACTGCTTGTCGCGAGCCTCCGTCGACGCAGCACCGGAAGAGGAAGACGGCGACGCTTTCTTAGGACCGGTAAGCGCCAGCAGTTTCGCGCAGCAGCAGCGCTCAGATCCTGAGTTGCAAAGCCTAGTTGATTATCTGAAAGGCAAGACCGCATCGCCTCCCCGAGGCTTCAAGCGTCAACTGTCGTCCGTCGTCTTTCACAATAATGTCCTCCTGAAGAAGAACTTCGCGCCCAATAGGACGGTGCATCTTCTTGTCGTGCCCAAAAATCTCAGCCAAGAAATTATGCAGGCATGTCATGATGAGCCGACTGCAGGGTATCTCGGGATTGCTCGCACGTTGCACCGCCTCCAGGAGAAGTACTATTGGCCGCGACTAGCTACCGACGTTTCCCATTACGTGAAAACGTGCCGTGAGTGTCAGTGTCAGTGACGCAAAACGCCTGCGACTAGACCAGCCGGACTCCTGAACCCCATACCACCGCCAACTAAGCCCTTTCAGCAAATGGCAATGGACCTCCTCGGCCCCTTTCCCACTTCTTCATCAGGTAACAAGTGGATCATCGTGGCCACCGACTACATGACCCGCTACGCCGAAGCAAAAGCGTTGCGTAGAGGTACCGCAACAGAAGTTGCAAAATTTTTTGTCGAACAAATTCTCCTGCGACACGGCGCCCCCGAAGTGCTCATCACAGACAGAGGAACCGCATTTACAGTGGAGCTGACGCAAGCCATTTTAAACTACAGCCAGACAAGCCATCGGAGGACCACTGCCTATCATCCACAAACCAACGGACTCACAGAGCGTCTGAACAAGACCATCGCAGACATGCTCTCCATGTACATCGACGCCGAACACAGGACGTGGGACTCCATTCTGCCCTACGTGATCTTCGCTTATAATACTGCCGTCCAGGAGACAACCAGGTTTACCCCATTCCAGCGTCAGTCACTGGCACGCAGCGTTTGAATCAGGCAGTGCGCAGTGCTCTCGTCGGTTTTGTATTGTCAGGAAAATGGCGGAGCGACAGGAGCAGCGCTACTGCATCAAATTTTGCCAGAAACTAGGCGACAGCCAAGTGGAAGCCATTCGGAACATTCAGACGGCTTTCGGTGACAATGCTATGAGCAAGACACAGATTAAGCAGTGGTACAATTGGTTTAAAGACGGCCGCACATCGGTGCAGAGAGAGCCACGCTCCGGTCGACCATCAACATGCCGAAATGACCAGGTCATTGCCGAATTGAACGCTGTGGTGACGCGGGACCATCGTGTGACTATCCGAGAAATTGTGGAAGAGGTGGACATCACCAATTTTTCTGAACATTTCATTATCACCGAAAATTTGGCCATGGAGAAAGATGCGGTGAAATTCGCGCCGAAGCTGCTCACGGTGGAGCAAAAGCAGCTTCGTGTTGAAGTCTCACAGGATATGCTGGATTCCACAAACAGTGACCCCGACTTCATCAACACCATAATCGCTGGTTACGAGTCTTGGGTGTACAGGTACGACCCGGAAACCAAATCCCAGTCGTCACAATGGCAGCATTCCACGTCACCAAGACCAAAGAAGGCCCGCGAAGTGCGCAGCAATGTCAGAGTGATGCTTACTGCTTTCTTTGACTCCCTCTATGTGGCACACCACGCGTACGCACCCCACAGGTTAAACACTGACCAAAAGAATACTACAGGGATGTCCTCCGTCGCCTGCGTGGCGCTGTGCGGCGCAAGAGGCCGAAGTTGAGGTCATCAGGAAAGTGGCGCATCCATCGCGACAATGCTCCTGCACATTCCTCGCACTAAATTCACACTTTTTTCGCGAAAAACCAGACTGCTGTAGTTCAGCAGACTACTTACTCTCCTGATATGGCCCCCTGTGACTTCTGGCTGTTTCCCAAAATAAAGACGCCATTGGAAGGAGCGCGATTTCAGACAAGAAAGAACATTATGGCTGCAACGACAGCTGAGCTAAACTCCATTCCGAAAAGGGCCTTTTCGGAATACTTCCAACAATGGCAGCACCACTGGAAGAACAATGTGGAGTCCCAAAGAGCCTACTTTGAAGATTATTAGGTTTCCAAAGCTCCAGTTATGCCAGTTTTTTTTCTTCGGCAGAAGGTCGGATACTTTTCTAACAGACCTCGTACATGGGAAAGGCCTTAGCCGTTCAGTGGGCATAGTGAGGCTCATGATGGAGTTCATGATTTTTTTGTTTAGTGCCACGGGGGTTCATTTTTTGTGCAGTTCTGTTACATGGAAATGCGACTTGGTTTGATTCGTTGCGCGTAAACTCGATATTTCAAATGTGATTGTAGAGGATTCCCAACGGAGAATGCTGCATTGACACTCTATCGTGCAAGCAGCTATTCTTGCTCGCCAGAATGAACTTCACGATTATGTTAGGAAGACATTTTGTGCAGTTCCTGCTTTTCATATTCTTCAATCTGCCTTGCTCCTCTGTGGCGTGCGCCTTCGTAAACATAAAAACGCCTGCGGACACCGGCGCCGCTTCCATGTCTGCACAAATTGCATCATGTCCTCGGTGCGCTCATAAACACTCATTGTTTTAGTTTTGTATGTTTGGAGTGTAATATAGGGCGGGTGAAGAACAGTAGAACTTGGGGGCAGGCATTAAATCTAATATATTGACTCTATTCCTTTGAAAACACCAAAATGTCGCGTTTTCACTCAAGCGTGGTCACCTGCTAAAATACTTACTGATGAACCCGAGGAGCTAACGTTTTTAATCTTTGCACATAATAAGAAAAGTATGAAACTCTTAAAGTCAAGTTATTTAATAAAGGATGTCAGGTCGATTATGACACTCTCTTTTTACAAATTCCGCGGGGAGAATTTCGCGCCTTTTCGGCCACTTTCTTCTTCACCAGCGCTCACTTGGCAATTTTCTCTGCTTAAAAACTACTAATATTATAAACCGTTAGTAAAAACGTTGCGCACCTGTGTCACATTATACCAACTAAATATCATGGTCATATATTTTCCATTTTAAAAGTTAAATAGCGTTATGTAAGAAATTGTCGCGTTTTGCTACAATCTTCCCTAAATGAGCGGCGCGTGTACAAAGAAATGGCGGCAAGCACCCCGGTGGCCGTAGTTCGGTTGCTTTGAAGAAAATTCTACGGCATGACTGTCGAGGGCAATACCTCTTTCGTGGAACGCACAGAACCGCTTCTTCCAGACGGCGACGTCCCCGGTGCACAAATTAGTGATTCCTTGTTTTCCTCTCTAATTCATTATTGTGCATTGGTTCCAAGAGCTCTAACCCGGTATTGTAGCCTCTCTCAAGCATCGGTCTGCATGCACTGCACTGGATTGGCGAGGACTACATCCCCTCTTATGACTGATCTCCAACTGCTTGGTTTCTCATCTGTAATGGATAAACGTTGCTGTTTATTCAAACTCAGACCCGCTCTATGCCTTACCAACGGAGAAAGCTGAGCACCAAACGAACACTTCATCTCTATCACGTAGTTGTCGAATTTTGGCTCAGGATGTCAGACTAAATTGATGGCATTTCCTTTGAAACCGGAACAACTTTCCCCGCATGATGGAAGGGTGATATGGGCATGTACGCCACCCGCGTTACATTGCCAATTTTTGTCTTCCTTGACAGTAAGGTCCGTTCTTTGGAACCGCCGAGGACGAGTCTGAAGGCATGCACAAATTAGTCGTGAACAAGTGTTTAGCATCAGAAAGCTATAATGAGGAGCCGTACACCTTACTATACCAAGCTGATGTATTATTGCCTTCAAATAGCTGAGACTCGATATGAATATCGAGGAGAGAGGTAAGACGGAATCTCATAAGGGTCTAAAGAGCCTGAACGTGCAAAATGGGTGGCCCAATATAGGTTGAGAGAAGAGGAGGAAAGTGAAAGACAGGGGAAACGTTAAGAAGCAAAGAAAAGAAGGCCTGAGAGTGAGGTAGAGAGGTTCGCGAAAAACAATGACTTCCGAACAAGAAAAACAAATGCATTTCAGGAAGCTCACCGAAATCCAAATAAACTTCAATCATAATAAACTTTCTTGTGCCCGCTACCTTGCGCTTGGTTATTAACGTTGATAGCTCTGTGACTTCTATTCTGTCTCTAGGGTTAGACGCCTTCATGCTTTGGCGTTTCTAAATCTAATTTTTCGTCTCCAGACATAGCTTGCCGGTATTCTGTCACAAACTCCTACTGCCTACTTCTGCTCAGCCCTACTGTAATTGTAGCTGCGAGTTTGTCGTTCACTGCTTGAACTTTAAGGCCGTCGTCTTTCATCAAAGCCGAATATCTGTTCTTCGGCGATATCCTGAATTCCTCTACGTTCCACCTTACCGCCACCTCGTTAATGGGCTTTAGTTTCACTAGTTTCGCATGTTTCCGCATCAAATGTAGCCTAATTAAATACCTTACCATCATGTGGCCGCTACAACGCCCTTTTCTGAGTGCATCCACGTCTTGATCGATGCCAGGGTGAGCGCATAGTACATATGAATACTGAAAAAATTGTGAAAAAAAACGAGGACGAAGCAATGACAAGACGAGGAAGATAGCGCTCGTCCTCGTCTTGTCTATGCTTCGTCCTCGTTTTTTTGCGTGTATGCATATCAACCAACTTGCCCAACTTTCTGCTCTCCTAAGTACGTATGAACCCTATTTCTTTTTTAGTCTCACCATTGAGCCTCTTCCACATCCAATTCCCGTTCTAGCGTTTGCGGAAAGTGGTACTCAAGACTCGTAAATTATTTTTCTCTCCGAACTGTATTAATAACTCCCCCTCCTGTTCCTAGAGTCTAAGCAATATACGCCTAAAGCCTGGTCCCCGGACAGCTGCTTGCCTACTTTGGCATTGATGTCGCCCACGAGTAGTTTCTACTGTAGTTTAACTTTGTCTATGCCCTATTCTACGTCGTCATAGAAGTTTGCAGCAGCATGGTCATCAGGGCTGGATGTAGGCGCGTACGCTTGCACCGTCTTCAGCTTGTGCTTCATATTAAGGCTAATTACGATACCTGCCACCCTCTCGTTGATACGTTAGAACTCCTCTATATGTCCAGCTATATCCTGATTGATGAGAAATCCCACACCTACTTCTCGTCTCTCCGCTTATCCACGGTAGCACAATACTCGCCCGCCCCTTAGTACTGTATACCTATACCTCAGCAGTGCTCCTAAACTTACTAAGCCCTATGAGATCACATTTAATGCCGGCTAGTTCCTCGAACAGCACTGCTATAGCTCGCCTCACTGGATAAGACTCTAGCGTTAAACGTTGAGAGGTTCAGTTTGCAATGGCGGCCTGTCCACCAGAGATTCTTAGCACCCTCCGCTGCGTCACAGGTCTGACCGCCGCCTTTGTCAGTTGTTTCGAAGCCGCTGGGGACTGAGGGCCGAGGGTTAACTGGTTTGTTCATAGAATGTTGTGGCTTAGTACTACGCCAGACTGGCCAAATCCTGCTTTGGTGAGGGAGTGTTTTGTCGGTTCTGGCACACCCCAGATCAGGCCGCACCCCAGGTTTGGTTTTGCTATTCTACCCACACGCGTTTTTTTTTTTTTACTCTCGGTGGAGAATTGCGCGGCATCGGGATTTTAGCCCTGGTCCTCTTACAGGTTGGGCGGATGCTCTACCCCTCCGCCATCGCGGCCCACTAGGAATTTTAGTTTATGGTACCCAACTAAACAATTTGCTCATCTACGTAACACTCTTCAAGCACAATGCGCGATAACCTTCTCGTAGACTTGTGTGTTCAGGTTAGGTTTCGTGGTTTAATCATATTTATACATGGCAGCAAGCCAAAGAGATTACATAATCACAGATGAAATATGATTTTCAAATGCTGCGCACCTAGCGCGAGCGCTTCATCCTACCCCACTGCCCGCGTCTTCTTCGTAACGTTACTCGAGGCCACCGAGCGAACGTCCCGATCGATTACTTAGATTCTGAAGGATGAGGTGACAGTGATCATGGTGGAAAAGAAAGAACAAGATGAGAGGCTTGCCACCACGATGAATTAGATTATCTGATGAACGGTTGCGTCCAAAATTTCAGGTCCAATGGCCAGTCACCCAGATGCGAAGGCCAAGGTTTACGGACGCGCCGGACAGCTTGGGCGGGGGTGCCGTCTTGGTTTTTCCCGTCGCTTCAATAAGCACCGGGTCTTAGCGCGTCAGCTCTTGGTCGCCATGTCTTGCGGTTGGGGCTGGGGGACGAGGTGGGGGAAAAGCGGCTGGTCGGTCCTGTTCAAGTCAAGCTGGGGCCGAGTCGTGCGGTGAAGTCCAGGTCCCTAGGCCCACGACCAAAGCGAGCAGAGGCTGTGTATCCCACAGGTGTGAAGATTATGGTTATACCATACCTCACAGCAAGTGATACACAGTGGCAAGCCTGGTGGTGGCAAGCCTGGTGGTGGCAGGAGTAGCACGAGCGCTCCGCCCCGCGCCGCTGGCCGCGTCTTTTTCGTAGCAATTTTTTACTCTAGTCGATAACGAGCGCCTGCCCCTAATCAAATAATCTACATGTTTCTACTTTCCACGCCCATGACCTCCGGCCGGAGGTAACCTGCCCATGAGTCGCACACAGTATATTATAGTGCGATGGCAATAATAGTGTTGTGGGCATTCCCTGCATGTAGCAGCTGCGTGTCTGTGTTTCGATCTGTTTGTCTGAAGCCTGTTTTGTGGCAGGCTGCCCACCTGCCAGCGGGCTGCTGAAGCCGAAACGTCGTAAACTAAATTCTGTTGTTTTCCAATTTCTGGTGACTATCTGATATTGATCAATCAGCTGCCAAGAACGAAATCGTTTTTGCTATATATATATATATATATATATATATATATATATATATTACGATGAAAAAACTTGCTCGACTGCTGATAAGATAAGGAAAGAGTTGAAGTACACTTCTTAGAGAAACATTTATTTACCGACGGTTTTGGACGGTGGACCGTCCTTCATCAGGGTAAGGTTGTTTGTGAACAAAAAACGATCCACTTGCTCACGGCACCGCACACAGATGGAGAGGGAAAGACGCTCTCCTTTGAGGAAACAAAACAAAACACGAAAAGCAAGACAGTGGCGGACAAGGGTGTTCCTGCCGATTAAGGGGAAAATGAGGGCTGCAAAGCGAGCAGACAAAAAAGAAAAGAACGAATTCAAGAAAGGGAAAAGATGGGGTGGGGGGAAGGGAAGGAGGCAAAAGGTTGTAGCGGAAGTGGAGAGGGGTGAGCTGTCTGCGAGGAAAACCGTTGAGAAGAAATATTGTGGGTGGAGGCTTCCTTCGGCGGGAGCGGGACGTTCGACACGCGGGAAGAAAACATTATCGCGCCCGTTGCATCACAGTGCCAACCGCCCGACAGGAGTGTGGTTACTGACTGTTTGAATGTGAGTTACGGCGGCGGCGCGATCACATAGGCGGAGAGTTAACCGGCCAGACGCCGGACGGAAACCTGATCCCGTGGCTGGGCCCCGCGGAGACCCAGCGCTAGCCCCCGGCCGCCACTCGTCAGCCGCGCGCCCCCTCGCAAAGACACTGCGTCGCCGACGAGGTGCCCTTTCCAAGGAGCGAAGTGGGGCGCAGAGCAACGAAAAAAACGAGAGAAAGAGGGGGCGTACGCACAGCAGGGAAAAAAAAGAAGAGAAATAGAAGAAAACAAAAGAAGACAAAAGAAAAAAAAGACAAAAGAAAAAAAAGGAGGCAAAAGAAAAAAAAGAAAAAAAGGAAAGAAAAGGAGGCATGAGAACTTGCAAAAAAGTGAAAAAGGGGGGGGGGGGGGGAGGGTGGCTTGCTAAGTACCTCCCTCATCTACCTCACCTTTTTGAAAAACACGAGGTAGCCCAAATTCACTTACGGGCCCTTGTTAGCGCCCTGCGCCCTCGTAAGGCAGGCAAGTAGAAAATTGGGCTATCTAGCTGGACGACCGACGAACGGGATTCACAGTGATCCACAACCATATTAGTGTATAGCAACACTAATCCCCGTTCGCAAACCAATGTAATGTATTGAGTATCATTCTTTTCGTTCTATTTGAAATGGCATTTAAAAAAGGGCGGGGGGGGGGTGGAAGGCCCCCTTATGGTTTACTGCAGAAGTCGTTTCAGCAGCAATGTTTGGGCATAAGGAAGAAAAGGAAGGTTGGGGTAGGAGACAGGCGGCATGTAGACGCAAACACTCAAAATGGTATGACCTCAGGCGATTCAGTCGAGGAGGCGGTGAATCTCACTGGGCCTCTGATTTCTGAAGTGCGGAGAGAGCTCCGGGGTTCTCATTTATACCGGCCTGCACCGTATTAAATTTGAAAATAAAGTATGATTCCCGTTGTTCCCGCTCACGGGTATTTTTGAAACCGCTCTGTAGCAGAGTGACTTTAATTTTGTCGAAATCATGATTTTCTTGACGGACGTGTTTCGACAGGGGGAGGAGAGGAAGTGATTTGGCATGCGCACGGTGATTATTGAATCGAATTCGGAAGGGATTCTCGGTCTGGCCAATGTATTGCATTTGACAGTTGCTCACTCGAGCATGTGCAGTACGTTACTACTGTCACAATTGAAGTTCTCTCGAATGGAGTGTTTGAAATTAGAGTGTGTGCTCTGAGCCAACGTCGTTTTCTGCATGTGCTTGCAAACTTGACACCGATTCTTCCCGCAAGGCACGCAACCTACAGGCTCTTGTTTACTTATAGTAGAGTGAACCACATAATTTTGCAAATTTTTTGGTCGTCGGTAGGTGACCCGTGGAGCCGTTGGGAAAATCTTTGAGAGTCGGTCGCTTTGTTCGATGATGTTAAAATGTTTTCTTAGAATTTTGTTTACATTCGGAAGGTTGTTCGCAAAGGTTAAGATTAGATTAGAGCGGTGTTCATTGGGAGCTGCTGACGCGGGATCCCCAAACAGTTCGTTACGATTTCTCTCTTCCGCTTTCCTAATTGCATCGTCGACAATAGAGAGCGGATAGCGCTGATGATTCAAAACCTCCCGCATACGATTAGAATTCACAAACACAAACAACCTTACCCTGATGAAGGACGGTCCACCGTCCGAAACCGTCAGTAAATAAATGTTTCTCGTTATAAATATGAAAGAAGCCAACAGCCACTGAAACCAAGGGGCACAGGGGATTTTTTTAAAATTAATTTATTTATTCTGTGGTGTTGATCAATTTACAATATTACTGAACATGTCATCGCTTAAAGCTAATTGATTAGAAAAGCAGAAGAAAAAACAACCACTGCCGCCGGTGGGATCCGAACCCACGACCTCCGAATTACGCGTCCGGTGCTCTACCTCTGAGCTACGGCGACGGCTGTCAAATCTTCTGCTTTCAGGGGTATTTATGTTTACAAGTAACCTAACCTTGAGAGTGTTCATCAGCGCCACCCACGTTCATAAGCGGCGGACGTAGAACGTCCTGAGTAACCGCAGGTAGTGACGTAGAACGTCATCGAACGGAGAGGGTGGAAGCTGCGTGAGAACCCTCTTATGCTTCCTATGGAGTCAAGGCTGCCAGAACCGAGGCCCTCGCTAAGCAATTAAGCAAACAAGGGAAGGGGAATGAGGGGCTCGTTATAAATATGAAAGAAGCCAACAGCCACTGAAACCAAGGGGCACAGGGGATTTTTTTAAAATTAATTTATTTATTCTGTGGTGTTGATCAATTTACAATATTACTGAACATGTCATCGCTTAAAGCTAATTGATTAGAAAAGCAGAAGAAAAAACAACCACTGCCGCCGGTGGGATCCGAACCCACGACCTCCGAATTACGCGTCCGGTGCTCTACCTCTGAGCTACGGCGACGGCTGTCAAATCTTCTGCTTTCAGGGGTATTTATGTTTACAAGTAACCTAACCTTGAGAGTGTTCATCAGCGCCACCCACGTTCATAAGCGGCGGACGTAGAACGTCCTGAGTAACCGCAGGTAGTGACGTAGAACGTCATCGAACGGAGAGGGTGGAAGCTGCGTGAGAACCCTCTTATGCTTCCTATGGAGTCAAGGCTGCCAGAACCGAGGCCCTCGCTAAGCAATTAAGCAAACAAGGGAAGGGGAATGAGGGGCTCGTTATAAATATGAAAGAAGCCAACAGCCACTGAAACCAAGGGGCACAGGGGATTTTTTTAAAATTAATTTATTTATTCTGTGGTGTTGATCAATTTACAATATTACTGAACATGTCATCGCTTAAAGCTAATTGATTAGAAAAGCAGAAGAAAAAACAACCACTGCCGCCGGTGGGATCCGAACCCACGACCTCCGAATTACGCGTCCGGTGCTCTACCTCTGAGCTACGGCGACGGCTGTCAAATCTTCTGCTTTCAGGGGTATTTATGTTTACAAGTAACCTAACCTTGAGAGTGTTCATCAGCGCCACCCACGTTCATAAGCGGCGGACGTAGAACGTCCTGAGTAACCGCAGGTAGTGACGTAGAACGTCATCGAACGGAGAGGGTGGAAGCTGCGTGAGAACCCTCTTATGCTTCCTATGGAGTCAAGGCTGCCAGAACCGAGGCCCTCGCTAAGCAATTAAGCAAACAAGGGAAGGGGAATGAGGGGCTCGTTATAAATATGAAAGAAGCCAACAGCCACTGAAACCAAGGGGCACAGGGGATTTTTTTAAAATTAATTTATTTATTCTGTGGTGTTGATCAATTTACAATATTACTGAACATGTCATCGCTTAAAGCTAATTGATTAGAAAAGCAGAAGAAAAAACAACCACTGCCGCCGGTGGGATCCGAACCCACGACCTCCGAATTACGCGTCCGGTGCTCTACCTCTGAGCTACGGCGACGGCTGTCAAATCTTCTGCTTTCAGGGGTATTTATGTTTACAAGTAACCTAACCTTGAGAGTGTTCATCAGCGCCACCCACGTTCATAAGCGGCGGACGTAGAACGTCCTGAGTAACCGCAGGTAGTGACGTAGAACGTCATCGAACGGAGAGGGTGGAAGCTGCGTGAGAACCCTCTTATGCTTCCTATGGAGTCAAGGCTGCCAGAACCGAGGCCCTCGCTAAGCAATTAAGCAAACAAGGGAAGGGGAATGAGGGGCTCGTTATAAATATGAAAGAAGCCAACAGCCACTGAAACCAAGGGGCACAGGGGATTTTTTTAAAATTAATTTATTTATTCTGTGGTGTTGATCAATTTACAATATTACTGAACATGTCATCGCTTAAAGCTAATTGATTAGAAAAGCAGAAGAAAAAACAACCACTGCCGCCGGTGGGATCCGAACCCACGACCTCCGAATTACGCGTCCGGTGCTCTACCTCTGAGCTACGGCGACGGCTGTCAAATCTTCTGCTTTCAGGGGTATTTATGTTTACAAGTAACCTAACCTTGAGAGTGTTCATCAGTGCCACCCACGTTCATAAGCGGCGGACGTAGAACGTCCTGAGTAACCGCAGGTAGTGACGTAGAACGTCATCGAACGGAGAGGGTGGAAGCTGCGTGAGAACCCTCTTATGCTTCCTATGGAGTCAAGGCTGCCAGAACCGAGGCCCTCGCTAAGCAATTAAGCAAACAAGGGAAGGGGAATGAGGGGCTCGTTATAAATATGAAAGAAGCCAACAGCCACTGAAACCAAGGGGCACAGGGGATTTTTTTAAAATTAATTTATTTATTCTGTGGTGTTGATCAATTTACAATATTACTGAACATGTCATCGCTTAAAGCTAATTGATTAGAAAAGCAGAAGAAAAAACAACCACTGCCGCCGGTGGGATCCGAACCCACGACCTCCGAATTACGCGTCCGGTGCTCTACCTCTGAGCTACGGCGACGGCTGTCAAATCTTCTGCTTTCAGGGGTATTTATGTTTACAAGTAACCTAACCTTGAGAGTGTTCATCAGCGCCACCCACGTTCATAAGCGGCGGACGTAGAACGTCCTGAGTAACCGCAGGTAGTGACGTAGAACGTCATCGAACGGAGAGGGTGGAAGCTGCGTGAGAACCCTCTTATGCTTCCTATGGAGTCAAGGCTGCCAGAACCGAGGCCCTCGCTAAGCAATTAAGCAAACAAGGGAAGGGGAATGAGGGGCTCGTTATAAATATGAAAGAAGCCAACAGCCACTGAAACCAAGGGGCACAGGGGATTTTTTTAAAATTAATTTATTTATTCTGTGGTGTTGATCAATTTACAATATTACTGAACATGTCATCGCTTAAAGCTAATTGATTAGAAAAGCAGAAGAAAAAACAACCACTGCCGCCGGTGGGATCCGAACCCACGACCTCCGAATTACGCGTCCGGTGCTCTACCTCTGAGCTACGGCGACGGCTGTCAAATCTTCTGCTTTCAGGGGTATTTATGTTTACAAGTAACCTAACCTTGAGAGTGTTCATCAGCGCCACCCACGTTCATAAGCGGCGGACGTAGAACGTCCTGAGTAACCGCAGGTAGTGACGTAGAACGTCATCGAACGGAGAGGGTGGAAGCTGCGTGAGAACCCTCTTATGCTTCCTATGGAGTCAAGGCTGCCAGAACCGAGGCCCTCGCTAAGCAATTAAGCAAACAAGGGAAGGGGAATGAGGGGCTCGTTATAAATATGAAAGAAGCCAACAGCCACTGAAACCAAGGGGCACAGGGGATTTTTTTAAAATTTATTTATTCTGTGGTGTTGATCAATTTACAATATTACTGAACATGTCATCGCTTAAAGCTAATTGATTAGAAAAGCAGAAGAAAAAACAACCACTGCCGCCGGTGGGATCCGAACCCACGACCTCCGAATTACGCGTCCGGTGCTCTACCTCTGAGCTACGGCGACGGCTGTCAAATCTTCTGCTTTCAGGGGTATTTATGTTTACAAGTAACCTAACCTTGAGAGTGTTCATCAGCGCCACCCACGTTCATAAGCGGCGGACGTAGAACGTCCTGAGTAACCGCAGGTAGTGACGTAGAACGTCATCGAACGGAGAGGGTGGAAGCTGCGTGAGAACCCTCTTATGCTTCCTATGGAGTCAAGGCTGCCAGAACCGAGGCCCTCGCTAAGCAATTAAGCAAACAAGGGAAGGGGAATGAGGGGCTCGTTATAAATATGAAAGAAGCCAACAGCCACTGAAACCAAGGGGCACAGGGGATTTTTTTAAAATTAATTTATTTATTCTGTGGTGTTGATCAATTTACAATATTACTGAACATGTCATCGCTTAAAGCTAATTGATTAGAAAAGCAGAAGAAAAAACAACCACTGCCGCCGGTGGGATCCGAACCCACGACCTCCGAATTACGCGTCCGGTGCTCTACCTCTGAGCTACGGCGACGGCTGTCAAATCTTCTGCTTTCAGGGGTATTTATGTTTACAAGTAACCTAACCTTGAGAGTGTTCATCAGCGCCACCCACGTTCATAAGCGGCGGACGTAGAACGTCCTGAGTAACCGCAGGTAGTGACGTAGAACGTCATCGAACGGAGAGGGTGGAAGCTGCGTGAGAACCCTCTTATGCTTCCTATGGAGTCAAGGCTGCCAGAACCGAGGCCCTCGCTAAGCAATTAAGCAAACAAGGGAAGGGGAATGAGGGGCTCGTTATAAATATGAAAGAAGCCAACAGCCACTGAAACCAAGGGGCACAGGGGATTTTTTTAAAATTAATTTATTTATTCTGTGGTGTTGATCAATTTACAATATTACTGAACATGTCATCGCTTAAAGCTAATTGATTAGAAAAGCAGAAGAAAAAACAACCACTGCCGCCGGTGGGATCCGAACCCACGACCTCCGAATTACGCGTCCGGTGCTCTACCTCTGAGCTACGGCGACGGCTGTCAAATCTTCTGCTTTCAGGGGTATTTATGTTTACAAGTAACCTAACCTTGAGAGTGTTCATCAGCGCCACCCACGTTCATAAGCGGCGGACGTAGAACGTCCTGAGTAACCGCAGGTAGTGACGTAGAACGTCATCGAACGGAGAGGGTGGAAGCTGCGTGAGAACCCTCTTATGCTTCCTATGGAGTCAAGGCTGCCAGAACCGAGGCCCTCGCTAAGCAATTAAGCAAACAAGGGAAGGGGAATGAGGGGCTCGTTATAAATATGAAAGAAGCCAACAGCCACTGAAACCAAGGGGCACAGGGGATTTTTTTAAAATTAATTTATTTATTCTGTGGTGTTGATCAATTTACAATATTACTGAACATGTCATCGCTTAAAGCTAATTGATTAGAAAAGCAGAAGAAAAAACAACCACTGCCGCCGGTGGGATCCGAACCCACGACCTCCGAATTACGCGTCCGGTGCTCTACCTCTGAGCTACGGCGACGGCTGTCAAATCTTCTGCTTTCAGGGGTATTTATGTTTACAAGTAACCTAACCTTGAGAGTGTTCATCAGCGCCACCCACGTTCATAAGCGGCGGACGTAGAACGTCCTGAGTAACCGCAGGTAGTGACGTAGAACGTCATCGAACGGAGAGGGTGGAAGCTGCGTGAGAACCCTCTTATGCTTCCTATGGAGTCAAGGCTGCCAGAACCGAGGCCCTCGCTAAGCAATTAAGCAAACAAGGGAAGGGGAATGAGGGGCTCGTTATAAATATGAAAGAAGCCAACAGCCACTGAAACCAAGGGGCACAGGGGATTTTTTTAAAATTAATTTATTTATTCTGTGGTGTTGATCAATTTACAATATTACTGAACATGTCATCGCTTAAAGCTAATTGATTAGAAAAGCAGAAGAAAAAACAACCACTGCCGCCGGTGGGATCCGAACCCACGACCTCCGAATTACGCGTCCGGTGCTCTACCTCTGAGCTACGGCGACGGCTGTCAAATCTTCTGCTTTCAGGGGTATTTATGTTTACAAGTAACCTAACCTTGAGAGTGTTCATCAGCGCCACCCACGTTCATAAGCGCCGGACGTAGAACGTCCTGAGTAACCGCAGGTAGTGACGTAGAACGTCATCGAACGGAGAGGGTGGAAGCTGCGTGAGAACCCTCTTATGCTTCCTATGGAGTCAAGGCTGCCAGAACCGAGGCCCTCGCTAAGCAATTAAGCAAACAAGGGAAGGGGAATGAGGGGCTCGTTATAAATATGAAAGAAGCCAACAGCCACTGAAACCAAGGGGCACAGGGGATTTTTTTAAAATTAATTTATTTATTCTGTGGTGTTGATCAATTTACAATATTACTGAACATGTCATCGCTTAAAGCTAATTGATTAGAAAAGCAGAAGAAAAAACAACCACTGCCGCCGGTGGGATCCGAACCCACGACCTCCGAATTACGCGTCCGGTGCTCTACCTCTGAGCTACGGCGACGGCTGTCAAATCTTCTGCTTTCAGGGGTATTTATGTTTACAAGTAACCTAACCTTGAGAGTGTTCATCAGCGCCACCCACGTTCATAAGCGGCGGACGTAGAACGTCCTGAGTAACCGCAGGTAGTGACGTAGAACGTCATCGAACGGAGAGGGTGGAAGCTGCGTGAGAACCCTCTTATGCTTCCTATGGAGTCAAGGCTGCCAGAACCGAGGCCCTCGCTAAGCAATTAAGCAAACAAGGGAAGGGGAATGAGGGGCTCGTTATAAATATGAAAGAAGCCAACAGCCACTGAAACCAAGGGGCACAGGGGATTTTTTTAAAATTAATTTATTTATTCTGTGGTGTTGATCAATTTACAATATTACTGAACATGTCATCGCTTAAAGCTAATTGATTAGAAAAGCAGAAGAAAAAACAACCACTGCCGCCGGTGGGATCCGAACCCACGACCTCCGAATTACGCGTCCGGTGCTCTACCTCTGAGCTACGGCGACGGCTGTCAAATCTTCTGCTTTCAGGGGTATTTATGTTTACAAGTAACCTAACCTTGAGAGTGTTCATCAGCGCCACCCACGTTCATAAGCGGCGGACGTAGAACGTCCTGAGTAACCGCAGGTAGTGACGTAGAACGTCATCGAACGGAGAGGGTGGAAGCTGCGTGAGAACCCTCTTATGCTTCCTATGGAGTCAAGGCTGCCAGAACCGAGGCCCTCGCTAAGCAATTAAGCAAACAAGGGAAGGGGAATGAGGGGCTCGTTATAAATATGAAAGAAGCCAACAGCCACTGAAACCAAGGGGCACAGGGGATTTTTTTAAAATTAATTTATTTATTCTGTGGTGTTGATCAATTTACAATATTACTGAACATGTCATCGCTTAAAGCTAATTGATTATAAAAGCAGAAGAAAAAACAACCACTGCCGCCGGTGGGATCCGAACCCACGACCTCCGAATTACGCGTCCGGTGCTCTACCTCTGAGCTACGGCGACGGCTGTCAAATCTTCTGCTTTCAGGGGTATTTATGTTTACAAGTAACCTAACCTTGAGAGTGTTCATCAGCGCCACCCACGTTCATAAGCGGCGGACGTAGAACGTCCTGAGTAACCGCAGGTAGTGACGTAGAACGTCATCGAACGTAGAGGGTGGAAGCTGCGTGAGAACCCTCTTATGCTTCCTATGGAGTCAAGGCTGCCAGAACCGAGGCCCTCGCTAAGCAATTAAGCAAACAAGGGAAGGGGAATGAGGGGCTCGTTATAAATATGAAAGAAGCCAACAGCCACTGAAACCAAGGGGCACAGGGGATTTTTTTAAAATTAATTTATTTATTCTGTGGTGTTGATCAATTTACAATATTACTGAACATGTCATCGCTTAAAGCTAATTGATTAGAAAAGCAGAAGAAGAAACAACCACTGCCGCCGGTGGGATCCGAACCCACGACCTCCGAATTACGCGTCCGGTGCTCTACCTCTGAGCTACGGCGACGGCTGTCAAATCTTCTGCTTTCAGGGGTATTTATGTTTACAAGTAACCTAACCTTGAGAGTGTTCATCAGCGCCACCCACGTTCATAAGCGGCGGACGTAGAACGTCCTGAGTAACCGCAGGTAGTGACGTAGAACGTCATCGAACGGAGAGGGTGGAAGCTGCGTGAGAACCCTCTTATGCTTCCTATGGAGTCAAGGCTGCCAGAACCGAGGCCCTCGCTAAGCAATTAAGCAAACAAGGGAAGGGGAATGAGGGGCTCGTTATAAATATGAAAGAAGCCAACAGCCACTGAAACCAAGGGGCACAGGGGATTTTTTTAAAATTAATTTATTTATTCTGTGGTGTTGATCAATTTACAATATTACTGAACATGTCATCGCTTAAAGCTAATTGATTAGAAAAGCAGAAGAAAAAACAACCACTGCCGCCGGTGGGATCCGAACCCACGACCTCCGAATTACGCGTCCGGTGCTCTACCTCTGAGCTACGGCGACGGCTGTCAAATCTTCTGCTTTCAGGGGTATTTATGTTTACAAGTAACCTAACCTTGAGAGTGTTCATCAGCGCCACCCACGTTCATAAGCGGCGGACGTAGAACGTCCTGAGTAACCGCAGTTAGTGACGTAGAACGTCATCGAACGGAGAGGGTGGAAGCTGCGTGAGAACCCTCTTATGCTTCCTATGGAGTCAAGGCTGCCAGAACCGAGGCCCTCGCTAAGCAATTAAGCAAACAAGGGAAGGGGAATGAGGGGCTCGTTATAAATATGAAAGAAGCCAACAGCCACTGAAACCAAGGGGCACAGGGGATTTTTTTAAAATTAATTTATTTATTCTGTGGTGTTGATCAATTTACAATATTACTGAACATGTCATCGCTTAAAGCTAATTGATTAGAAAAGCAGAAGAATCAATTAGCTTTAAGCGATGACATGTTCAGTAATATTGTAAATTGATCAACACCACAGAATAAATAAATTAATTTTAAAAAAATCCCCTGTGCCCCTTGGTTTCAGTGGCTGTTGGCTTCTTTCATATATATATATATATATATAGGGGCCGGGTCGGCCCGTCGTCTCGTCGGCTCGTCGGCATGTGGGCTCGAACCCGCGACCTCCACCAAAAGATGTTACGGGGATGTTACGGCGGTAAGTCTATATTGGCGGCTGCTCTGAGATGGCCAGCACTCAGCTCAGACACCGAGGACCCAGCTGATGATGATGATGTCCTCGGGCTGAATGGCACATACCCACGGCGGGGGATTGGCCAGGGTGCATAGCGGATACAGCTACCAACTGTCAACGTCGTCGTCGTTCAGCGCAGCGCCACTTCCTCATTAACGATTCGTCCACTCATTGAGTAACCAGTTCATCGTTAACGCTATATATATATATATATATATATATATATATATATATATATATATATATATATATAGTTGCAGGAGGTCTTGTCGTTCAATGGGCCAGGAAGACTTTATATATATATATATATATATATATATTGTTACGTTGAAGTGACGGCAGTACAGCGGTCAGGAAGACAGCAACAAGATATTGCAACCGAAGCTCTTTATTTGGGCCGACTTGCGCAAAAGAAGTAAATCGCATGGCAGACGCGTAAGCAACAAACGCGCTTGTCAGTCGTCTGACTACGAATGCCCGCCGCTCGCTGCATCGCTCCATTTAAGACCTGCAAGGAAACTTCGAGAGCGGCGCGTGTACAAAGAAATGGCGGCAAGCACCCCGGTGGCCGTAGTTCGGTTGCTTTGAAGAAAATTCTACGGCATGACTGTCGAGGGCAATACCTCTTTCGTGGAACGCACAGAACCGCTTCTTCCAGACGGCGACGTCCCCGGTGCACAAATTAGTGATTCCTTGTTTTCCTCTCTAATTCATTATTGTGCATTGGTTCCAAGAGCTCTAACCCGGTATTGTAGCCTCTCTCAAGCATCGGTCTGCATGCACTGCACTGGATTGGCGAGGACTACATCCCCTCTTATGACTGATCTCCAACTGCTTGGTTTCTCATCTGTAATGGATAAACGTTGCTGTTTATTCAAACTCAGACCCGCTCTATGCCTTACCAACGGAGAAAGCTGAGCACCAAACGAACACTTCATCTCTATCACGTAGTTGTCGAATTTTGGCTCAGGATGTCAGACTAAATTGATGGCATTTCCTTTGAAACCGGAACAACTTTCCCCGCATGATGGAAGGGTGATATGGGCATGTACGCCACCCGCGTTACATTGCCAATTTTTGTCTTCCTTGACAGTAAGGTCCGTTCTTTGGAACCGCCGAGGACGAGTCTGAAGGCATGCACAAATTAGTCGTGAACAAGTGTTTAGCATCAGAAAGCTATAATGAGGAGCCGTACACCTTACTATACCAAGCTGATGTATTATTGCCTTCGAATAGCTGAGACTCGATATGAATATCGAGGAGAGAGGTAAGACGGAATCTCATAAGGGTCTAAAAGAGCCTGAACGTGTAAAATGGGTGGCCCAATATAGGTTGAGAGAAGAGGAGGAAAGTGAAAGACAGGGGAAACGTTAAGAAGCAAAGAAAAGAAGGCCTGAGAGTGAGGTAGAGAGGTTCGCGAAAAACAATGACTTCCGAACAAGAAAAACAAATGCATTTCAGGAAGCTCACCGAAATCCAAATAAACTTCAATCATAATAAACTTTCTTGTGCCGGCTACCTTGCGCTTCGTTATTAACGTTGATAGCTCTGTGACTTCTATTCTGTCTCTAGGGTTAGACGCCTTCATGCTTTGGCGTTTCTAAATCTAATTTTTCGTCTCCAGACATAGCTTGCCGGTATTCTGTCACAAACTCCTACTGCCTACTTCTGCTCAGCCCTACTGTAATTGTAGCTGCGAGTTTGTCGTTCACTGCTTGAACTTTAAGGCCGTCGTCTTTCATCAAAGCCGAATATCTGTTCTTCGGCGACATCCTGAATTCCTCTACGTTCCACCTTACCGCCACCTCGTTAATGGGCTTTAGTTTCACTAGTTTCGCATGTTTCCGCATCAAATGTAGCCTAATTAAATACCTTACCATCATGTGGCCGCTACAACGCCCTTTTCTGAGTGCATCCACGTCTTGATCGATGCCAGGGTGAGCGCATAGTACATATGAATACTGAAAAAATTGTGAAAAAAAACGAGGACGAAGCAATGACAAGACGAGGAAGATAGCGCTCGTCCTCGTCTTGTCTATGCTTCGTCCTCGTTTTTTTGCGTGTATGCATATCAACCAACTTGCCCAACTTTCTGCTCTCCTAAGTACGTATGAACCCTATTTCTTTTTTAGTCTCACCATTGAGCCTCTTCCACATCCAATTCCCGTTCTAGCGTTTGCGGAAAGTGGTACTCAAGACTCGTAAATTATTTTTCTCTCCGAACTGTATTAATAACTCCCCCTCCTGTTCCTAGAGTCTAAGCAATATACGCCTAAAGCCTGGTCCCCGGACAGCTGCTTGCCTACTTTGGCATTGATGTCGCCCACGAGTAGTTTCTACTGTAGTTTAACTTTGTCTATGCCCTATTCTACGTCGTCATAGAAGTTTGCAGCAGCATGGTCATCAGGGCTGGATGTAGGCGCGTACGCTTGCACCGTCTTCAGCTTGTGCTTCATATTAAGGCTAATTACGATACCTGCCACCCTCTCGTTGATACGTTAGAACTCCTCTATATGTCCAGCTATATCCTGATTGATGAGAAATCCCACACCTACTTCTCGTCTCTCCGCTTATCCACGGTAGCACAATACTCGCCCGCCCCTTAGTACTGTATACCTATACCTCAGCAGTGCTCCTAAACTTACTAAGCCCTATGAGATCACATTTAATGCCGGCTAGTTCCTCGAACAGCACTGCTATAGCTCGCCTCACTGGATAAGATTCTAGCGTTAAACGTTGAGAGGTTCAGTTTGCAATGGCGGCCTGTCCACCAGAGATTCTTAGCACCCTCCGCTGCGTCACAGGTCTGACCGCCGCCTTTGTCAGTTGTTTCGAAGCCGCTGGGGACTGAGGGCCGAGGGTTAACTGGTTTGTTCATAGAATGTTGTGGCTTAGTACTACGCCAGGCTGGCCAAATCCTGCTTTGGTGAGGGAGTTGTTTGTCGGTTCTGGCACACCCCAGATCAGGCCGCACCCCAGGTTTGGTTTTGCTATTCTACCCACACGCGTTTTTTTTTTTACTCTCGGTGGAGAATTGCGCGGCATCGGGATTTTAGCCCTGGTCCTCTTACAGGTTGGGCGGATGCTCTACCCCTCCGCCATCGCGGCCCACTAGGAATTTTAGTTTAGGGTACCCAACTAAACAATTTGCTCATCTACGTAACACTCTTCAAGCACAATGCGCGATAACCTTCTCGTAGACTTGTGTGTTCAGGTTAGGTTTCGTGGTTTAATCATATTTATACATGGCAGCAAGCCAAAGAGATTACATAATCACAGATGAAATATGATTTTCAAATGCTGCGCACCTAGCGCGAGCGCTTCATCCTACGCCACTGCCCGCATCTTCTTCGTAACGTTACTCGAGGCCACCGAGCGAACGTCCCGATCGATTACTTAGATTCTGAAGGATTGACAGTGATCATGGTGGAAAAGAAAGAACAAGATGAGAGGCTTGCCACCACGATGAATTAGATGATCTGATGAACGGTTGCGTCCAAAATTTCAGGTCCAATGGCCAGTCACCCAGATGCGAAGGCCAAGGTTTACGGACGCGCCGGACAGCTTGGGCGGGGGTGCCGTCTTGGTTTTTCCCGTCGCTTCAATAAGCACCGGGTCTTAGCGCGTCAGCTCTTGGTCGCCATGTCTTGCGGTTGGGGCTGGGGGACGAGGTGGGGGAAAAGCGGCTGGTCGGTCCTGTTCAAGTCAAGCTGGGGCCGAGTCGTGCGGCGCAGTCCAGGTCCCTAGGCCCACGACCAAAGCGAGCAGAGGCTGTGTATCCCACAGGTGTGAAGATTATGGTTATACCATACCTCACAGCAAGTGATACACAGTGGCAAGCCTGGTGGTGGCAAGCCTGGTGGTGGCAGGAGTAGCACGAGCGCTCCGCCCCGCGCCGCTGGCCGCGTCTTTTTCGTAGCAATTTTTTACTCTAGTCGATAACGAGCGCCTGCCCCTAATCAAATAATCTACATGTTTCTACTTTCCACGCCCATGACCTCCGGCCGGAGGTAACCTGCCCATGAGTCGCACACAGTATATTATAGTGCGATGGCAATAGTAGTGTTGTGGGCATTCCCTGCATGTAGCAGCTGCGTGTCTGTGTTTCGATCTGTTTGTCTGAAGCCTGTTTTGTGGCAGGCTGCCCACCTGCCAGCGGGCTGCTGAAGCCGAAACGTCGTAAACTAAATTCTGTTGTTTTCCAATTTCTGGTGACTATCTGATATTGATCAATCAGCTGCCAAGAACGAAATCGCTTTTGCTGTATATATATATATATATATATATATATATATATATATATATATATATATATTACGATGAAAAAACTTGCTCGACTGCTGATAAGATAAGGAAAGAGTTGAAGTACACTTCTTAGAGAAACATTTATTTACCGACGGTTTCGGACGGTGGACCGTCCTTCGTCAGGGTAAGGTTGTTTGTGAACAAAAAACGATCCACTTGCTCACGGCACCGCACACAGATGGAGAGGGAAAGACGCTCTCCTTTGAGGAAACAAAACAAAACACGAAAAGCAAGACAGTGGCGGACAAGGGTGTTCCTGCCGATTAAGGGGAAAATGAGGGCTGCAAAGCGAGCAGACAAAAAAGAAAAGAACGAATTCAAGAAAGGGGAAAAGATGGGGTGGGGGGAAGGGAAGGAGGCAAAAGGTTGTAGCGGAAGTGGAGAGGGGTGAGCTGTCTGCGAGGAAAACCGTTGAGAAGAAATATTGTGGGTGGAGGCTTCCTTCGGCGGGAGCGGGACGTTCGACACGCGGGAAGAAAACATTATCGCGCCCGTTGCATCACAGTGCCAACCGCCCGACAGGAGTGTGGTTACTGACTGTTTGAATGTGAGTTACGGCGGCGGCGCGATCACATAGGCGGAGAGTTAACCGGCCAGACGCCGGACGGAAACCTGATCACGTGGCTGGGCCCCGCGGAGACCCAGCGCTAGCCCCCGGCCGCCACTCGTCAGCCGCGCGCCCCCTCGCAAAGACACTGCGTCGCCGACGAGGTGCCCTTTCCAAGGAGCGAAGTGGGGCGCAGAGCAACGAAAAAAACGAGAGAAAGAGGGGGCGTACGCACAGCAGGGAAAAAAAAGAAGAGAAATAGAAGAAAACAAAAGAAGACAAAAGAAAAAAAAGACAAAAGAAAAAAAAGGAGGCAAAAGAAAAAAAAGAAAAAAAGGAAAGAAAAGGAGGCATGAGAACTTGCAAAAAAGTGAAAAAGGGGGGGGGGGAGGGTGGCTTGCTAAGTACCTCCCTCATCTACCTCACCTTTTTGAAAAACACGAGGTAGCCCAAATTCACTTACGGGCCCTTGTTAGCGCCCTGCGCCCTCGTAAGGCAGGCAAGTAGAAAATTGGGCTATCTAGCTGGACGACCGACGAACGGGATTCACAGTGATCCACAACCATATTAGTGTATAGCAACACTAATCCTCGTTCGCAAACCAATGTAATGTATTGAGTATCATTCTTTTCGTTCTATTTGAAATGGCATTTAAAAAAGGGCGGGGGGGGGGGGTGGAAGGCCCCCTTATGGTTTACTGCAGAAGTCGTTTCAGCAGCAATGTTTGGGCATAAGGAAGAAAAGGAAGGTTGGGGTAGGAGACAGGCGGCATGTAGACGCAAACACTCAAAATGGTATGACCTCAGGCGATTCAGTCGAGGAGGCGGTGAATCTCACTGGGCCTCTGATTTCTGAAGTGCGGAGAGAGCTCCGGGGTTCTCATTTATACCGGCCTGCACCGTATTAAATTTGAAAATAAAGTATGATTCCCGTTGTTCCCGCTCACGGGTATTTTTTAAACCGCTCTGTAGCAGAGTGACTTTAATTTTGTCGAAATCATGATTTTCTTGACGGACGTGTTTCGACAGGGGGAGGAGAGGAAGTGATTTGGCATGCGCACGGTGATTATTGAATCGAATTCGGAAGGGATTCTCGGTCTGGCCAATGTATTGCATTTGACAGTTGCCGCACTCGAGCATGTACAGTACGTTACTACTGTCACAATTGAAGTTCTCTCGAATGGAGTGTTTGAAATTAGAGTGTGTGCTCTGAGCCAACGTCGTTTTCTGCATGTGCTTGCAAACTTGACACCGATTCTTCCCGCAAGGCACGCAACCTACAGGCTCTTGTTTACTTATAGTAGAGTGAACCACATAATTTTGCAAATTTTTTGGTCGTCGGTAGGTGACCCGTGGAGCCGTTGGGAAAATCTTTGAGAGTCGGTCGCTTTGTTCGATGATGTTAAAATGTTTTCTTAGAATTTTGTTTACATTCGGAAGGTTGTTCGCAAAGGTTAAGACTAGATTAGAGCGGTGTTCATTGGGAGCTGCTGACGCGGGATCCCCAAACAGTTCGTTACGATTTCTCTCTTCCGCTTTCCTAATTGCATCGTCGACAATAGAGAGCGGATAGCGCTGATGATTCAAAACCTCCCGCATACGATTAGAATTCACAAACACAAACAACCTTACCCTGATGAAGGACGGTCCACCGTCCGAAACCGTCAGTAAATAAATGTTTCTCTAAGAAGTGTACTTCAACTCTTTCCTTATATATATATATATATATATATATATATATATATATATATATATATATATAGGGGCCGGGTCGGCCCGTCGTCTCGTCGGCTCGTCGGCATGTGGGCTCGAACCCGCGACCTCCACCAAAAGATGTTACGGGGATGTTACGGCGGTAAGTCTATATTGGCGGCTGCTCTGAGATGGCCAGCACTCAGCTCAGACACCGAGGACCCAGCTGATGATGATGATGGGCTGAATGGCACATACCCACGGCGGGGGATTGGCCAGGGTGCATAGCGGATACAGCTACCAACTGTCAACGTCGTCGTCGTTCAGCGCAGCGCCACTTCCTCGTTAACGATTCGTCCACTCATTGAGTAACCAGTTCATCGTTAACACTATATATATATATATATATATATATATATTACGATGAAAAAACTTGCTCGACTGCTAACAACATAAGTAAAGAGTTGAAGTACACTTCTTAAAGAAACATTTATTTACCGACGGTTTCGGACGGTGGACCGTCCTTCATCAGGGTAAGGTTGTTTACCCGGATGAAGGACGGTCCACCGTCCGAAACCGTCGGTAAATAAATGTTTCTTTAAGAAGTGTACTTCAACTCTTTACTTATATATATATATATATATATATATATATATATATATATAGTTGCAGGAGGTCTTGTCGTTCAATGGGCCAGGAAGACTTTATATATATATATATATATATATATATATATATATATATATATATATATATATATATATATATATATATATATATATATATATATATTGTTACGTTGAAGTGACGGCAGTACAGCGGTCAGGAAGACAGCAACAAGATATTGCAACCGAAGCTCTTTATTTGGGCCGACTTGCGCAAAAGAAGTAAATCGCATGGAAGACGCGTAAGCAACAAACGCGCTTGTCAGTCGTCTGACTACGAATGCCCGCCGCTCGCTGCATCGCTCCATTTAAGACCTGCAAGGAAACTTCGAGATAACCGGTCAAATCAACTACAGTAATCTGGAAAAACGTAGATGCAGCTCTTCATGGCTGTGATCAATCGAGGTTAGTTCGCTCGCTTCTTGCGTCACGAACAAAAATGATAAAGCCCCGTTCCTGCGGCCTTGAGTGCGAACCAACACTACAATAATACGTGGCGATATATAGCACCTGCCATCGGAGGACTGTAGTGCACCCCATAACCACTACACTACTGCACCAAGAGTGGTATGACGGTTCCTAGGGATCTAAAACGGTAGAGAACGACGAATTGAGCATATATGCATATTCACCCATTAACGCTATTCTAACAACTTACATCGTGAACAAGCGATCCGAACACCGAAAACGAAATGAAAACCGAAGTGCCAGCGCACCTTATTCGCATATGGCTTAAGTAAGCAAATAGACCATCAGTTTTTCAATTACTTCCTCCTGAATAAATCCACAACTGCACACTTCGGCAGTACTGCTCGTACCACAAAGGGATACCCTTTTTTCCTCAAACAATAAACTATCAATCTTCTCCTTTCAACCCGACCGTTATGAGCTAAATTCCATTTTGAATAGCCCCACTAGCTAGCCCATGACTCGTTAGTTCAGCTATATGAACTTTTTATTAAGGAGTGCCTCTGTTTCATCAACTTCAGGCGGTTGTTCGTGGTTTTTGACTGTGTTCTGAAAAGGTTTATTTGCTCTTTTCACTCCTACGTTCGTAACTCTTCGTAAACTTGTAGGTGAACCCCTACCGCATATGTTTCCGTGGTCGCCGCCGGCTGCCGATCCGCACTAGTGCAGAGACGGTGCTGCCACCTGTACGTTGTTCTCACGCCAAAGCCCCCGCAGTGGTGGCCTAGATTGAGTACTGAGCGCGGGAGATGATAGGCTGCAGTTTTTCCCGCGTGTGCTCCGTTTTGGGCTTGCAGACGCCAACATTCCCTAAAAATTGAGGAAGCAACTTATAACAGCTAACGATCTAAATCTGTTGTTATGGTGATTCGCAGTAAACTAGGTAAACTAGCTACCGCAGTTTCGTGCCTTTATCAATTACTAGATTCTCTCGAGTGGCTATCGTGAAAAATTACCGCAGAAGAAAAATTCCTGTGTTCCACATTGAAATAGATATGAATAATGATCGTGCGAAGATTTTCTGCAGTATTCCAACTATGCTATAATCTTCTACTTATTGCTGGTCTGTTTCTGCCTTGACTACCATACCAATGAACTGATCCACAAGTAGATTAAACTGCGTTTGAATTTACGCAAAAGGAATTCTATATCGAGATGAAACCACTGTACCATATCGTGACCATAACTACCTCTAAACGCGCAGGCCTGTACAATCCTCGCCTTGTACCTCTTGTTAAGCTTCATTACGATATCTTCTGTTATTTTATGAAGTCGTTGATGCTAGCAGCTCTAGCCTTATTCATGAGAAATCCCAAATCTAGTTCTCGTCTCGACGCTACACGTGGATAGCAGGGTGCGTTCAGACATTTTAACACTATATGCGCTTCACGTAGAGGCCTAACTTCAGTAAGCTCTACTACATCACACTTAAAGGTCGAATGCTCCTCGTACAAAACCGCTATGGTAGTCTCATTCGATAATGTTTTTGAGTGGAGCTCTACTGCAGTTAAAACAGGATTCAGAGCCACAAGATAAAGCACTACCTGCGGCTATGTGGCTTTGAGAATTTTGAGAGAGAGCACCGTGACACGGAGAAAACCGTAAAGCAGAGATAAGTAGTCATACTTATGTGCAAGCGACAGAGGACAATCCAGCAAAAGACGAGTCACGTAAACCAAACGCTTTCGAAGTTCCATTTTGCCACTGGGTGGAGCTGATGCTTAACGCTGGGCCAAGATAGATGTTTTGCTCTTTTATTTATGTCGAGAATGCATAATACTTTTTTTTCAAAGTGTAGTGGGTCACTACAGGGGGGGGGGGGGGGTTGTTACTTATTCAAGAAACCAGCGACTTCGCATTGCTTGTATAACATCAGATAAGGTGGTTTTGGGGCGCTTGAGACAAGGGGCTTGCTTGCAACAAAGCAGACGAAAGAGTTCACAGAGTGGAAAACATGAAATGCTGGTCTCTGGCGCAACACTTGCTAGCGACTGCTGCTTTGCTGATATATTTGCTGTGAGGCTAAAATGTAAGATTACAGAAGCGCGCATAACGAGATTGCAGACGGTGTTACCGGTCACGTGATTTATGCAGACGGTTCCAACATTAGGCACAGATTTTTTTTTTCGTCTCTTCTATCCAAAGCACAAACCTGAAGCCTCTCAGTGGACCCCCGAGCGAGAGAAGAGTCCAACACTGCTGTTCAGCGAGAAGGAAATCAAAGTAAAATTCAGTCCCCTAAAAGTTCGCGAAGTGCTGGACCAGAACAAATGGTTGCGTACCTTGGTGATTCCGACAGACCTCGTCTTTCACGTGTTTTTACGCACGCAACCTTTCACTCATGGTTCATAATGCAGCTCGCTGTGGATTCCCAATTTTGATGTTATTTTATATTAGCAGATAGAAGCGGAATTGGCAAAACATGACTCTAAGCGCCGTGACAAACGCCAAAGGGTAAATTTTGTCGCGGCTCATTGTCGACTTCCTTCTGACGCCAGTGCTTCGGAAGCACGCAATCGACCACCACAACCACTAGAAAGAGTCAAGGATAGATCATTTGTCAATGTTTTTCACCTCTCCAAACCTGTAAAAGCTGGAAATAGGCATTGCGGACAGGCATTACTCCAGATAGCTATTGATGGAGGGCACACCACGATATATTTGTGGAGTAATCTTTACTTTCACGTCCCTGTGGCATTTACCTTGAAAGCTTAGTGCGTGAGAAGTGGTTAGAATAGATCGAGAACAATTTTAATTACCATTGCTTTGGTTCAGCCTTCGTTCACTTAGCAGATTAGCGACTTCCAACAAAAGTGGTACGCCGAAATTCATCACAATTATTTCGCTAATGCGAGCCGTTGCTATCCTTCCTTAGCAACATAGTATCAACATCAGTGCTGTCACCCACAATCCAGGCTTTAAAAAACTACAGACAACTAATTTTATTGCCTGTTTTCTTCTTTCAAATGATGCGTTAGACTTTGGAATACATGGATTACCGCGTCGTATTCGCCCGTGACCGCTAAGTAATATATTATTGAATTTCTTCTCTCGTGCTTTTCCGGTTATGGTTCGACCAGCCGAACGATTGCTGTGACGTGTAATTGGTGTTTAGGTCAAGTGATGCATTAAGGAACTTTAATAATCACTGACATGTAGTTTTAATTCTCTACAACTCTTAAGCCAGCCTCTTAGGGAGTGACAAAAAACAGGCTATCAGCAATTGTAAAGCAGATTTTCTTTCGTCACGTAACCTAAACATCAACTAGATGCCACAGCCATCGTTCAGCAGTTGAAGCCGAAACCGAAACAGCGTAAAAAAAACAACTATAAATTATTTAGCGTTCGCAGACACATACCATGGTGTGCTCAAAGCATACCAATGTCTAACGCACCGTTTGCAAGAAGAAAACACGCAAGGAAAAACTTGGTGTCTGTAGTCCTTTAAATTCAATTAATAAAGGCCGTAGCAATTTGAGCCTTACAACTCGGACGAAAAAAAAGCGAAGAGTTTTTGAACAATTAAATACTGTGCTCCTTCACAGTTAGTGCTTATGCGATCACTCGAAGTAAAAAGTAAATTTGTCCAATATTTTCTTGAGCGTGCTTGTGGGCGACTGAGGCCTACAATTTCTGTGCGAGTTTAGTGACAGGTTGAAACAGTGGTGCATGATACAAGCACATAGACGAAGTGAAATGTGACTTTATGCCATCGGAAAGACAATTCTTCGTAGTTGCATCTGCTTAGTGTATGCCTTCCACACATGAAAATTAGAGCGGCAACGGCCTGAAGGCCAGACACGTGGTGCCTCGGTCATTGAGAACGCGGAACTAGGCTGGTCGAGGGTCGCTTCACTGTGGCCACCGAGGTGTCGGCGCTGACGCTGGCTGCCGGGAAGCGGCTCCCGATGGCGGCGCTCCGTTCGGGACGCGGTGCGGGTGCGAATACGCGGTGGTGGTCCCGGTGGGCTCCATGGTCGTAGGGCGTGTACAGCGGCTGGCCGTTCTTCACCTTCCGTAGGTGGTGGCAGTAGAACTTGCACAGCACGATCAGCACCAGAGCCTGCACAGTGTCAGCATTGACCACACGCTTACTCTAATTGAATGGTGATAGTGTACAGTCGGGGGCAAAAGTCTCCGGACCATGTGTTCTTCAAACGAAGCCGAAAGCTGCGCAATTAGCTGGCGACTGGAGACCGCACTTGTGGAGGCGAAAGTCGAAACTTCGTTCCTTCTTCTCCACAAGTGTAGTCTCCAGCCGCCTTCTAATAGCAGAGCTATCGGCTTCGTTTGAGGAACGCGTGATCCAGAGACCTTTGTCCCCGACTATACGTGGCAGATGTGGTGAAAAGTTGGAGCTGTGATGGGCTTGTACTCTAGCCAAAGGAAAGCAATATGTGTAACGTCACTGGCCAGTGCGGAGAATAGCTATACCTCTTGGAAAGTTGAAGCTGTTCTGACTTTAAGCACAGGTATGTAGCGACGCAGTTGGTTCACTCCTATGCCCAGCAAAATAATAACCCAAATAAAGTATGACGTCAAAACCTACCGTAGGAAGCGGGTATCGTAGCTGTAGAGCTGGACATACTTGTGAATTAGTGTCATTTAAGCGGTCTCTTTTATCTAAATGTAAATCAAATAGAGAAGCAGCCAGTCCTTTCCCTGAAAGTTAGCAGCGTTTCTGCATTCTTAAACCTGCTTCGTCAGTTTTCAAGTAACGATACTATAATTAGTAGTCAAATTTCTTCCGCAACTGATTAGGATTTCCACTTTGATTTCGAGCCATTCCTTTCTGTGTTCGAAATATACTACTTGAAAAATCTATTCCCATGAGAAGTCAACGCCGCATTCAAAGACGGACGGAGTGATAAGTTCTTCCATCCGCAAAGAATACAAATATATTTTTCCTATTTGAATTCAGGCGATAGACTGTGGCCTCGCAAATGGTGCACGGCTGGGCGCTGGGGATTAGTTCATATTGTTATCTCTGCCTCAGAGCAGTAAACCGGCTGTTTGCATCCTGATAGATATGACATAAAGACCCGAAGCACACCAAGGCAGCACGCTCTCCGATGATACGAATCCTTGATGCTGAGAGAATGAGCTCGCAGACCATGTAATGTTACGCAACTTTCTAGAGGCGCTGTTACAACGGTAGCATTATATCTTGAGTAGTCATAACAAACATAGTGGTGCAGCACCAGTAGCTCAAGGTCGCGTGCTCACTACTGAAGGCCAGATGAGGTCTAAGTAGCAGCTGAAAGCTCATATGTGTCAGCCTTCAGGGAACTGGAGTAGCCAGAAAGGTGAAGGAAGACGAGACGTTTCATGATCCCTTGCATGTGAAGAGCAAATAGTCCACTGGTCAACGCGAACCATTCACAGGAGCCGATGCCTGGTCCCTACAATTGTCGCACGCCTGAGTGTAACATTGGCGACGATAATGAGTGTTTGTGAGGAGGCAGTGTCACATGAATGTAATGGCGGCAGTAAGTGCTGCAACAAAATTTTCTGCATTTTAAAAACCGTACCATGGAAGTTCCTTGAGTAATACGGACGTTTGTTGTACTATTAAGTTTAGGGAGAACTTCACGTAGGAAGTGACTACTGTACTCTAGAAATGGGGTGCTGGTAGCTTTTCGAAGAAAGCGATAAAAACAGAGAAATGGTGAAAGACACAAAGTACGCAATTTTTGACAGAAGATAAGCAGCGCCTGCGCTTCGAATAAGATGAAAGATGGGCTGCTACCTACAGTCCGATGCAATTCAAGAACGCAGCGGCTTTCCATGCAATGGCGTCGGGCGATTCTCACGACGCTGCTAGCGTGACAATGCTGGGGCGGCGCCACAATGGAAAACGGGGTCTATCCCCGACCATAGAAGGAAGGCACTATCCCCTTTAATCTACCGTTCCTTGCTTTGTCACAGTAGCAGGGTCATGTGCACCGGCCGATGCCTTGGCTCGAAGGGGTTCTTCGACCGGCAAAAGTCGCTACATTCTTGAATTTTGTCCTGCTATAGTGGGGATGCGCTACCGCAATTTGTACGTACCTCTCAGTAAGTACGATGTAAAGCGCTTTTAGCAAAGTGTCGTCTTCGCCTGATACCGTGTTGTTTGCTTCAATAATCACTTGTTAGAAGCCTTGCCCTGATATTGCGAGAAGTGTCGTCCTTTTAAAATGGCTATTTTCAATGCTCACTGACACATACATTTTGAAAAGGGGCAACCGAGGAGACTGCATACCACGCGTGCGTACACATTCGTGTACACTTGAAGGCACCGCTCGCCTTCAAGGAATCGCTGTCTGCGTAATCGACAATTCTGCAGTTCGCTTCCGGGGATCAAAGTCATTGCTCGCAGTCTTGCTATGACAAGTGTTAACTAGAACCCAAATAAAAGTGTAGGTAAATAAAACCTAAATAAAAGTATTGTAAATAAATTGTCTAGGTTCCTTAATAGTGAACAAGTGCTTTTTCTTTTTTCATAGTCACAACTTATCTGATTCGTGTTTCTTTGAATACCTACTGCGCAGTACCTAAACGCGAGAACAGCCAAGCCATACAAGAGCATGCAATTCAGAGAAACAAGAAGCCGGCACCACATAGCCACATTGCGAAGCTCTTGTAAAGCCTATAGTAATAATTATAATACATTTCGTTAAGATTTCCAAACACTTCGCACCATAGTGTGTTGGAACAGTACTGCCAGCAGCACCTTGTGCATCAAATCACCCCACACGTCGAAAGGATCTTAGAAATAAAAATGTGCTCTTGACATTCCGACGTTCAGCATTTTTATAACTGTGATATCCCTAACCCACAAAACCACCAATGGTTCGCAGAGTCCCACAGCGTTCTTTCGTGCAAAGTATTGATGAAGCGTAGGTGGTTGGGCCAGTTGGTGATGGTAAGTGAAAAACCAGCGGAAAGGACGCGTTCGCAAGCAGGACAAGTACACAGGACAACGCTGGAAAGTTTTTACAATTGCAGCCCTGACTCCTTATTGTAAAGCACAGCTCGCATTTGAGTGCCATGGAGTTTTGAGAGACGATTTGAAAGGAATGTAGGAACTTCGCGAAATATCTAGTGCGAAAGCCAAGTGACCCCTAGCCAATTCTCACCTTCCTGCTTTGCAATAGCGTTAAGTTATGATATGTGGTTTATGGGGGTTTAAGGTCCCAAAGCGACTTAGGCTATGAGGGTCGCCGTAGTGAAGGGGTCCGGAAATTTCGGCCATGTGGGTTTTTTTACATGCACTGACATCGCGTAGTATACGGTCGGCAGCCGGTTCCATAACCACTAAGCCACAGCGGCGGCTAATATTAAATGATATTATTATGACTAATCCTATTGTTGTCATTGCTTATTATCCGTTTGTTACATCTTTTGCATTTAACCTGTGCGAAAGAGCATTTTAAATAGTTCACAGTTCAGCAAAAACTACATGCAGGTACGCCATACTGAGTATCCATTGTTGTAACAGTGGCCGCCATTTTCTGGCATATGGAAGGCTGTGAAAGGCCGCCGGTGAATCCGGAAGGATGATCATATTCTGGTCCGCCGTGCATGTTAAAGCTGCGCGTTGGACCACAAACTGACGCTCGTGACGCCACGTGAATGCCCCTTATGTATACGGATGCAAATCGGCGCACCGCGATTCCTTTCTGGAATGCCCATTTCTTGCTGGAAAAGCCGCGACAATGGAGTGACCTTTCCTGCACACAGTTGCTCCTGCGGCAGCGTTCATGAATAATGGCCCCGTCGTCTATTTACCCGCAACGACGCACAAATACGAGAAGCAAGTCCATCTGTCTTCAACGTCTCTTTTTTATTAAGTGTCTGTGGAATATCATAAAATACTGTTATGAACATATCGATGGGAGAAGTCAAAGCTTCCGATTCGTAGCAGTATCTTGCAATTGAAGTTGGTCCTGCGCTCGAACCGAACAGTTGACTGCCATAAAAAACCAGTGGTATGAGTTTATGACGATAGCAGAAAACTACAAGCGTAGCGAGGAAGGATGTGCGGATATACTGATTTTTAAGGCGAGTCTTAAGATAAATGAAAAAAAAACGCATTCATGAACAACCTCGCGTTAGAGAAATGCACTTCTTCAGTATTTCTGGATATCACCAAGAACTGGCGCACAACGCAAACAACCCACAGCGGAAACAGCCTAGTCTTACTCACGTCTCCAACTATGGCCAGCGCTCACTTTCTCCTAAATATGGGAATTGACAAAGGGATATCCTTGATTTTCGGTTATTGTATTGTGCTGACAGAATCGCTTCCGCCTAAGTCTTTATTCTCCTGATAACCAATTTCTGTGACAGTGCGCACGTTTGTTTCCGAGAATCCCGCCAGTAATTTTTAAGCCCAGCGTTTAACGCGATAGCGTTATTGTTGCCATTAAGCGGAGAAACAGCCGTATTTGGCGCTGACATGCCGAGGAAATCGGGATCGATTAAGAGGCTCATCAAATCACAACCAGGCGACCTCGCGTGGGTAATTCAAATAGCCGCGGCAACGATTGCACAGTACTACTGTGATGACGTTATTCCCAATTCCTCATGGGCCTACAGGGTCGTGAAGTCTTGCGACCAAAATTACGTAGCGCCTCTGAAGAAAAAACAAACAGAACTTCGCTGAAAATAAAAACCTTCGAGCGCGAACCAGAACTGCTGCCAGTTCGGAAGTGAGCCAGGTGTGCTACCCCTCTACCGCTGAGGAAGGTTCATTAACTTGGTGAAAGGTTGGTCTTATCTACCTTATGGTAAATAACTAGTAAAAAGTGATTAGATACCCAATAAAATAAAGACCTGTGGCCTTGTCAGCAACGAGATACGCATCGAGGACTCCGCACCGCTGAAGGGAGCCATCAAAGCCATCGCACCATAGCCCTCCGATGGAGCTTATGTACCCTCCCAATTTCTGTTAGGCTTTATACTGGCCTTTGTAGCATAATAACAGCAGTGGTACAGCAAACATGATAATCACCGAGAAGGTCACATTGCACGTCCGGGGTAGAGTGACAACTTTGGCGGATGTGAATATGAGTGCTTCACAGCCTCGCTGTTTTTCAGTGAACTACGGGATTATCAGAATTTGCTTCGTCATAGCGCCAAGAATAATCGTGTTTTTGTTGGGCCTAGAACCTGAAACGGCTATATTAACTGCCGCTTGTAAATCTACAAATGCTTCCAGGCGCTAAAATCCAAGAGTAAATACATGCACAGACAATCATATTAAGTGCTGCAACAAAGATGCGTCAACAGTATTGGCAGTAGATATCGCTTTTACATTAATCGCCTTCTTCGCTGATTTCTGGCTATTCGACTTTTCCGTGGCTTTGTCCGTCCGCTGCTGAGTGGCATCTGGTAGGTGAAAGCTTCAGTAGGTGCGTGCATGCCTTCTGGTGGGTGTTTGGATGGCGGTGGTTGGTGCAGGTTTGTTGGCGGGATATGCGTTTCTCACCGCTCTTTGTACCGTGGGGCGCAGAAGGGTAAGTATCTTCCCCGTCCGCCGGGTTTCCGGAAGACGCCCTAATCAGCTTCAGTCCAATAGGGGCGCTGAGAATTGCCCGAGGCTCATGAGGTGGCTGCGACCACGCAGAATGACGGCAGGGGGAGAGCGTCAGAGCCTTACATTGATTTGTTCTTTTCATTATTTTAATTGTCAGTTATGGTGTGGCTCAATGCGGCCCTGGGAGCACAAATCAGTGTTTTGTTGCAGTGACTAGGTTACCAAAAACATCAGCTTGAAATATGCGCGCATGTTCGCGCGTCTTAATTTCAGTTTCTGAGTGTCGTAGTGTAGTTTTTGCGTGAATTAAAAAAAAAAATTTGAAAGCCGAAAGTTAGTTATTCATTTCAAGGTGAGACTGAACGCCTACAGTGGGCCAAATTCATTTGACCACATGTTTTCATGTGGTGTTTGAGTCTATACATATGTGATCATTAGGATCATCAGTAACCAGGTGGGGAAAACATAGTTCAGGAAAGCAAGTTATAAAGCAAGTTAGCATGTTAGGAAACCAAGTTAGAAAGTAAGCCTGTGACGTCTTGGTGAACTTGTAAGAAACGAGGTTTGGTTCAGGAAAGCAAACGAAAAGAGCGGGTTTCATGTGCACGTGTTGAGTGTTTAGTGCTCGACTGGAGAAGATAAGGCAACACTAGCGTCACGATTGGACGATTTAAAAAGGCAGGTGGAGTTTCAGATGGCAGAATAATAAAATATTATAAAACGGTTTGCCAAAGAAAAAAAATGGCCGCTACCATCATCGAAGATGACAATGGTGGTCATGAGAGCGCTGGACCTGTGGATGGGACCTGCTCTGGTTTGACCAGCGAGAAAAAGAAGTAGGTCAGGGAGGCGGGAACAGGAACGTTCCCAGCTAGTGACTAAGCAGTCGCAAAGCAGTAGTGAGGGAGGGAACAATGTAAAGCTGACAAAGGAGGTCACGATCCGAGCCATTAGGGGGACAGGACAAAAGAGCTTAGTGATAAGAGCAAACAGAGAAAGGAAGCTAGGAGAGAAGGGCAGAGTAGGCAGGAGCCATATAGGTGCGTAGGCATCTGCACTTTCTCAAGGCGGAAGGCAAATGTCGTGCTGCAAGAAACGTAAAGTGAATTGTAGGAAAAGGTTGCAGGGCGTTAGCTATTTGTGATGGTGGCAAAACTAAATGACCTATTGAACAAACAGGAAGCTTGAGTAGTTCAGTGCTTGGCATAGGAAGTAGATGATATGAGAGAAATAGTACCGCGGGTGGGGAGCGTAGTCTGCAATGAGCCTGAGGTACGAGGTTGGATCAAGGAAGTGGCGAGTCACATTATATCTGTGAATCGGACGGTATGCAATTTCGTATCTAATAACAGCTTCGAAACCGTACACATAAACAGGGCACTGCGAGAACACGGCACCCGCAAATGTTGTGGACATGACAGAATCGCAATTTCAATAAAAAGACGGGAGTAAAGGCAGGCTCGTGTTTCGCGGGCCAAGCATGAGTCTTTTTAGGGCGCCCATTAAAAATCCGGGCGTCGGAATACTCGTAAATGACAGTGAAGAAGAGAGTCTAATTACGACCGAAAGGTAAAAAAAACAACTCAGAGAAAATATCAGAGCGAAAAAACAATTAATTTTATAAGATGATCAGTTATATAACCTTGTGAAAGTCAGAAAGAGAGTGAAATTATTAGAAATCGAACTACAGCTAATGAAAAATGGAACCAACAGGCACATAATGTCTGTGAAAGATACATCTACGGGGTTTCGAAGACCCACCGTATGTTGATCGTTGTGTTTAGGAAGGGCGCAGCATATCAACAACCAGGGAGAAATTGGGAGCGATTGGTACGCTGATGCATCGAGAGGTGAGCCGGTGAAGAATAAATTCAACTTGCGAACAGAATGTTCGCGTGTAAGGGACAATTGCTGGATAATGAAGATAACTAGGGATAGTGCATTTAACGACAAGATTGATTTGCATGGAATAGAAAGCAAAATGTCTCAATGATGATATAAAACACGTTGCAGAGATGATTCTCTAAAAGAATATGAAGCGCCACATCGAGAATCTGGACCGATATGCAGACAGATATGGAAGAGTTCTGTGAGCAGCATACCATGCAGTCGGTAGAGAACCAAAGTGGGAAGCACAATTCAGGTGGGAATTTTGAAACAGGCTATAGAACCTGGACTACTATTGTATGTCGCCAGATATTCACAGCAAGCTCACAATAACCGAAATAGACGAAGAGGGTGGCCACTGTTTGGGAACTGAACACAAATCTGTATGTTACCCTGCGGATGGGACAGCTGTTCAAAAGGGAAGTGCGTGAAACACAAGAAAAAAACTTTTTAATAGGACCAACAAATAGCTGAAATATCAGCAGACACTCAAGAAGAATTAGAAGAGCGCCTTTTTGAGATGTGGAATTGCAATCAATTCGAACTGCTCATCCAAACGAAAATAAACGAGTAAAAAAGTAAAATGTATGGAAACGAAAAAAGAAGCGGTGAAGCTAGCGGTACAGGGTAATTGTGGAGGCCATGGAACGAACGCAGATGGCTTCGAGAAGGTTCAGATAAAAAAGGAAGACGGAGACTTTCGTAAATGGAAAACATCTCGACGAAACAAACTGGTACTACAGATCTTCATCCAGGTTAAAATAAAACTTTCAAGTGACCACTGCGTGGCTATTAAATTTCGCAATACAACTTAGAGTGCGCAAAAAAAAATTATGAATCCACAGCAGCATTTTTTTTGGCAACATAAATCTAAGAAAGTAGGAAAAGATGAAGATGTTGGCAGAAATTGTCTAGAGGAGAACTACACGTTGCAATAGGCTAGATCAGTTATAGCTCAATCACTTTGGAGCGAAAGTAGGGCAGTTACCCGGAATAAAGAAGCAGGAGAAGACAATATATCCGAACTGAGTTTAGATTTCAGCAAACCTTACTGGAAATATGCGGGGGCTAATAGTTCTGAATGCATTACAGCATAGATATAGGAAATTCCGAAAGAACTATGTCATGAACTTGGTCCAAATGTTAAGAAAGTGCTCTTAAAAGCATTTGAAAAAATCATATCACGGAACGAAATTCCTCACAGCTGGCGACAGAGTAAGCCGAATTTGGTTCATAAGGGTAACTGAAGTAAGGCCTACATGAAACCCTGTGTTTTGATTAAGAAAACGCCAATTACTTTCAGGCAGGCAGTAAGATAAAAAAAATGCCGGCATGAATTAAAATCAATAAGATACTGAAGAAACTTCACAACGAGTTGAGATGTCGGCGCTTACATGCTAGCCTCTTGTTGCTTACGCAAAAATAATAAAACTAGCAAGCGCGGGAAAATTGGAGAAGACAATTAAGCTTCCGCCTTAAGGGTATGACGCGATAGCCTAAATGGGTTCAAAGACGACTCATCACTTTGTCGTTGTTGGGGTCCCAAGAGCCGAGCGCTCCAACAACGACTGCCTCGATGTTGACCCGCTGGAATTTTCGCAGCAGGTACTGGCTAACGGGCTCGTACTTTACGACTTTGTTCTCCCGTGCCGCATCGAAAGCAGTTTTGCGAATGTCAAAGGGGCAAGTGACGTCAATGACAATCGCCGACTCTCCTCGCGCCAGAACGAGGTCCGGCTTGAGGTTAGTCGTTCCCACGGGTTGGTTCTCGTTGGTGACAGTGAATCGATATGAGTAATTTTTATTCCGGACATTCATAGACCCCTGGGAGTCCTCATAGCACTTCTTGCGCAATGATGCATTGGTTAAGCAATGCGTCACTGCCCTGCGATGGCAGTTGCAGCCACCGGTGCGGCTTGTACGTTACAGGTAGCTCTTCTCAAACAACCTCTCGCGACCAATCATTAATTTAACTGCCACGTGCCATACTTGTCAGTTTGCGCACAATCCGGTGACTAGGGTGTGATCACGCCTCAAGGTTATGTGACCTAGGCGCCCCACCCAGGTTCTTCTCCGGGGAAATTTTCTGCACAATGTCGGCGCAGACCACGCAAGATTTTCTACAAAACGGGAGCCTTAACGCTATCACGTTACAATGGACGTCAATATATAGCCTTCCTGGAGATCGGCGCAACCGCGACGACATAATAGGAAGCCCCTGTGCAGCGTGCCGGAAAATGAATGTACCAGTCATGATATGAGCGCAAACTAAATGGAAAAAAACAAAGAGCGAGACAAAAGATGAGCCACACAAATTATTAAGGCAGAGTGGCCTGTTTTTTTTTTATTCAAATACCCTAAGGGCCCGTGTGGGCATTACATAGAGAGGGAAATAACAGTGAAAAAAAATGAAACAGTATAAAAACTGCAATGACTACAAAGGTAGCAGCTGCGTACACCATAACGAAATACACATAAACCACTGTAAACATACATGTTCATCTGACTGCGGTTTTTCACAATACATACACAATATGGAACGGTCAACACTTCAACTCGAGGTAGCGTGTCAGAAAGACTTCAGATTTGTCGTGATCTTTGAGAGATGCAACGGTGCGAGGGAGCTGATTCCACTGACGGATGGCGAGGAGGAGAGGCGAGTGAAAAAAGAGATTGGTTCGGGCAAAGATATTTTCTACTTTCAATTCGTGATCAAATCGTGGAAAAATGTGACGGGCCGGTGTGATATGGCACATAGCAAAGGAAGAATGACTATGATATATCTTGTGAAAAAACGATAGAAGTGAAAACATTCTCCGTCTTTCGAGCAAAGGAAAGTGCAGGTCTTTTTTTATTTCTGTTACACTCGATGTTCGCCAATAGTTCTAGTTCTGGAATATAAACCGGGCGGCTTTATTTCGTAAGGACTCTAGTTTTGCTACCAAGTATGTTTGATTTGGATTCCATATCAAGGAGGCGTATTCCACTTTCGAGCGCACTAACGAATTTTACGGCCGTTTTTACGGCTATTGTTCTTGATTCATATCATAAATATGGAAAAAAGGTATAAGAAAGTAACATATAGGCTATAATACCTAGCACAAATTTGGTAAAATTATCATTTAATGCATAGTTTAATCTATGGTGACGATACTGTGATATTAGCTGATAGCTACGGAGACTTACAGACTGGTTAGTACTTATGGAGATGAAGGCAACGCTCTAAGCATTACTTTAGCGTCAAGAAGTCAGTCTTAATGATACCCAACAAACTACCACTGATGTGCTTGCTTTACAAGGCCACCAGATACCCAAGGTAACAATACGAGCTCCTCAAGGCATGGGCAAATGAAGGAGAGATTAACAATAAAAACCATGGAGATCCTACTACTGCGAAAGTATCAACAGATACCGTGATAATAAAGCATATAGTATTATCATAGTACAATAGGTTTGAAGCCCAGATAGGTATTTGAAAAGGAATAATTGGGTAAGGACTTGCTTTTAGGAATCGCAGAAGTTCGGTCTCGCAAAAAAAAAGAACAGAGCTGTACGCAGGTCAGCATCAGATGCGCACGGAGAAACCACAAATTAGGCAGTACAAGGGATCACGGCCCGTGCATCGTTTCATCTTCTCGAAGCGCAAAGTGAAATACTGCATGCAGAATGCCTTAGAGAATTGGACAAAAACAGAGGAGAGTTAAAGTATGTAAGTATTTGTTGGAGAAGCATTTATTCAGATTGACAGGAAAAGACTGGTAATATACCCAGTAAGAATGTAGGGCCCCTTAGCGAAAAAGTGGATGTGCTTAAAATGCATTTCAAACATATTGTATTAATTTCATATTTATTTCACATTTTTTTGTCCCTATGCTTAAACTGCTATACGAATGCTTTCTAAGTATGCTACGAATAATATATTGAACGTTATTTAAGGGCACAGGGTAAGGTAAAATTAGAAAAAAAAAGTTTTTTTTTCTTTTGCTATTTGAGAAGTTCAATTCTTTCTACACATGTTCAATGATCGCACTTTTCTCAAAAAGCCATATTTCGGGCTGAAAACCGGTTTTTCCGAAACCAAGTAGTCAGCGGCCACGCTCCCTTTCCGGATACCCTCCGCATTTGTCGGCAATTTTTTCAACCAAAAAGTCCACCACCTGATTTGAAAGCTTGTCTGAAATCAGCTACATATAAAAAATAGTTTGCCAACTATTATTCAGGTGTCTTTATTAGCCAAGATAATCCTGAGACGCTGCGCACGTTTTTTCCACGTTTCTGCAACTTTCATGCAGCTGCGTACGAGTGCTTTCCCTTCCGATGAGTATTGTACTTTGTGCCGGCGTTGGTTGTTGATAAGATGATATGCCTTGAGCAAAGAAGGCCTTCGGCAGGCCTCAATTTCACGGCAACCGTTACACTCACCGTGAAAAATCAAAGGATGTCCACGACCTAATGAGACGCCGAACGCCAAACGCGCCAGCTCCTCGATATCGAAGCTTTCAAGATTTTCTGTGTGCTTCCAGGAAGAGGATCTGCTGCACAGCAGCAGCCAATATACCTTAATGGACATGGACGGCATTTGTGCTGCAATTACACAGAGTTCTGTGTGTAGACAGTGCGGTGAAACGGTTGAGTTCACCGAAATTCTGACAAAGCGCGCGTTTGTTAGGATTCAGACGCTAAGGATGGCAGCACTGGACGCTGTTCTTTTATTTAATGATGGTAGCATCGCACGGGCCAACGTTTTGAAGGCGTGTGGATTGAACCCAGGGTGCAACACCATCAAGTGGCTGAGGGAAGCTGACCACAAACGTATGTACTTTGCGGACCGAGCAACACGACAGCTGACAAAAAAGGCCCGGCAAGCAAAATGACCAGCCCAAACGCAAACAAATTGACTGCGACAGTGACTACGAAGTAGGGGGCTATTAAAACAATGGCTATGAATGTGTTTGTGCGATTAAAAAATTGTTTTTCACATCTTTTTTCACTTTAGGCTCAATTATCTCAAAACAGTGTTTTTGCTTACAAAGGTACCATTATTTCCAACGTCTTTCAAGACAGACAGCTGATTTTCTTTCTAAACCATCTACATAAGTGTTGGCAACTACTGAACTAGAATTAAGCAATTTCACTCAGTAGTTTTTTCGTTATGAATTTTCAAATGTGAAAAGAAAGCCGAAATTTATGTACTACAGGTAGAAATTTGATTAAAAATTAAATTTTCAACATATTTCAATTATTCTAGTTCAGTAAAAAGAGCGCAAAATTTGGAACAAAATGATATATATATATTACCAGGGTACACCTATTAGTTGGCGAGAATCATGTACCTCAACATGGCCTAAAATGCATGGGAAGTATAGGGCTTACCCTGTGCCCTTAATATACGTGAAAGTAATTTTTGCCCGCTTAGCATATTTGTAATGCATTAGAAATATACTAAAAATACCCATTAAATACATTAGAATACGTTAGAAATACATAAAAATATACATTTAATACATAAAAAGTACACTCACTTTAGCTTAAAAAATGTGGACTTCAGAGAATGATACGGCTTAATGCTTAAACTTCAGAACAAATTGTATAAGCGCAAATATCATCAATCACAATGTACATGACTTTATGTATCACAATGTATACCAGAACGGGAAAATAAAGAGGTTAGAACGGCAGGTAATGAAGGCACGTCAAAGGTCGATTATTTTAATTCCGAAAAAAGCAATCATTGTACCTGCGCAGAAAATGTACAAGTCAATTCAGGAAGCAACAGTCCTATGATAACTCAAGTAGCAGCATCATGCTATTTCAAGCAAAATCAGCGTGTTTTAGAACGCAAAACTGAGGGAAGATTTTCAACCGACATGATGACACATGCGCTACATGTGTGTGGCATTTTATTTCTTCAGGGTGTGGCAGTATCCATCCGGACGTGGATAGAGGTACAGTCACTCTAATTCTCTATTGTTTGGTGATGGCGAAGGTAACGTAAATGAATCTTCAGTTGGCGTCAGGAAACAAACGATTAGAAGATCGCTCGCTCTACAACAGGGAAGTGACTTAAAGATACAAGATCATAATTAGAAATTATGATTGCTTAAAAGTAAGCGAAATTTGTTTTTCATTTAGAAGGAGTCATATATGAATAGCATTTGTATGTCATAGGTGCTAAGTCATAGGCTCGCATGCTAAAAAGTAATAACAGCGCTCGCGTGTCTTCTCTTCCCTATGTCCATGTCTTTTTCGCGCTGTTGAAAAATCAATTCCCACGAACTCGCCCAAGCTTCTACATTGGTAGATTAGCTAGATCAATATACAGAAAAAACAATGAGCATATTGGCACTCGCCAACACACCGTGTCAGCAGAAACGCTCTTAACGCCCATCCGTCCATCACACATACACAAAACATGGCTTTTCCTTCGAAAGAGAAAGCAGCATAAGTTTAGCGTCATAAGATAGTTGCCGAGATGATTAGATCAATTAATTCATCTCTTTTGTAACCTCCGCTTTCGGTGGCATTACAATTCCGAAAAAGCCATCTTTATGTGTCAATAACTTGCTGGCGACTTCGCTTAAGCACTGTGCCTTTGACCCATAGCGTCCTGTAGCTGGACATGGGCTACGAGGTAGCGTGGTGGATGGCTCTGGATCGATTACAACCGCCAAGGAACTCTTTACGCCTTGTAATATCACACTACGCACAAACCTAAATTGAATTTCGCCTCGAACGAAATGTGCCTTTGAGGCCGGGATTCACTCGCGCGACCTTGTACCGAGCAATCACACACTATAGCGACTGAGCAACTAGGCCAAGTATCCGCCTACTGTCAACTAACCGATGCTGTTATCTGCACTGAACGAACTTTGAAGTCTGAACGGGCATTTTCGATCCGCCGTGAGATGAATGATATTGGAGTTTAAGGTGTTCTACATATTCTAGCAGACTAGCTCTACTATTTCGACTTTTCGTGCCATAATGACCATCAAAGGAGAGTTTATAACAACAGCAGTTATAACAAGCCCGCGGCGCTTCTCCTCAAGAGAACATTAGTTTCTTTTTTCTGGATGACAGAAAATTGCACATTCAACATTTCGCTCATTTGCAAATAATCGCAGTTAGGATGCTGTACAATTAAAAACGATTAAACGCTCAAATATCGCTGCATATGCGTTGTGATTTACCGTTTGCGGTAATGGCTGTGGTAGTTCACCCCTCCAGCAGCGCTGCAGCAGCGCTGCAGCAGCGCTGCAGCAGCGCTGCAGCAGCGCTGCAGCGCTGCAGCACTCCGCTTTTTTGTCATCGTGCTGTTTTTTCCATGCGCTGTTCTGTCGCAGTGCTGTTTTTTGTTGCACTGTTTTGTCGCTGCGCCGTTTTTCCGGCGTGCTGTTTTGTCAGTGCGTCGTTCTTTCTCTGCGCTGTTTTGTCTTTGCGCTGTTTTTGGTGTGCTATTTTGACGCATGCGTTTTTGTCGTGTACTGTTCTTTCATGGTGCCATTTGGGTAACGCTACTTTTGTCGGCACGTGAACACATCAATTTTTCCATGCAATACACTGATTGCGACGGTGATGCTACTTTCCTAGTAGAAAGCTTGTTCAGCGCTAATAGCGCAATCCCGCAACCAAATCGTGCATTGTGCTGCTGCTCTTCAGTGGCGACCCACACAGATGCTTAAGAAAGTTTGACGCTAAGCTTTGAATGTATGAGCGCCATCTCTTGGTGAACAAGTGCGCAACACTTCACTGATAATAATGCCTGTGCTCTATTTTATTGCTTTGCATACGGAAGTTTGGCCTTTTGAAGAGATTGTGAGGCAGCGGCAGGCGTCAGCAAGGTTAAATTCAAATGCCTTCGAAAAACCTTTCTCTCGACGAGAAATTTTGAAGCCCAATAGCATTTACAGGTAAAGATTGTGGGGATCCACGTTGCCCCTCGCCCGCCGGATGCACCCTTCTCTCTCTCGTGGCCTACCGCGGCTCTTCCCCTGGCGGCCCCTGACTAGGCGCAGCGGCGGAGGAAGCGAGGAAGCGGAGGGGAGGCGCCCGCTCTACGCGTCGTCACGTGGGCAGCCCTCCTTGCCCACCGCTCTCGGTTTCGGCGGCCGCGCGGGCCGCGCCCACGGGACAGTCGGATGGAGGAGAGTTGACAGCGAGCCCTGAGAGAGAGCGGACGCGGCACCAGCGGCGGCCCAGGTGACCTGAACTCCTCTGTGCCTGTCTCCTATGCCTGTGTCCTGTGCCTGTTGCCTGCCGCTGCTGCCTGCGCGCGACCGAGGAAAGACATTGGGAGATCCCAATTAATGCTCTTGCCTACGGGCTTATTCCTCGGAGGTGTTGTTCTTCGCGGCCACAGGTGTGGTCGAGCTAGCGGAGTGGCGTTGGCCCTGAGTTCAGGGTCCGAACCGTACCAGTAACCCCACAAGATGCATATTACTCACCTTGAAAACGGCGTATATAAAGTAGAAAACGACATAGGAAAAGATGGATGTGTCCTGTGAAATGAAAATAAATACAAATCATAGCGCGCTACGGGCGGGTTGAACTGGACCGCACATTGTTCATCACACCTGACTCTTTAAAAGACAACGTCATCATCGCAAAAACACTGCAAAGCATCAAGTAGCCTTACCCGGAGTTTGTCATGTTTTCTCAAAACGTTGTCATCTTTGAGGTTGTAGCTGGGCTGTAACACGATAAATAACAATTTATAATCTTCTGCGAGAACATCCAGAAAAAAAACGATGAATGTAGATTTGATGGACTTTTAGGCGTACTCCTTGTATTTATGTTCTTAGGTTTTTCTTGCCAATCATTTCATAGAATGAGAAATAGCCACTAAATCATTGTGCAGCTATTCATTTTTTTTACATTGTCGCGATTAGTTTTACCCTAAAGTATGCGCACTTGGTAATCAGCTTATGACTTTCAGACTTGAGCTCACGTGCATGCGTTGAGACTCCGAAGACATTATCGCATGCTTGTACTTTTCAGTTCCAACACTCAGGCGCGTTGCTGTTGGCATAAAATTGACCTTCCTTCCATGCTTTCGTTTAGGAACATGCGCGGCACGAAATAGTTGAGTCTAACAGCTAGAACAGTACTCTCCCAACAAGAGATTCATAGCTTATGCGCTGGCAGCCATCATCGGGCTATCAGCGTGGTCATTGCGTCATTTCATTTCATGATCGACTGAGGAAGAAAAGAGGTACGCACGATGTCTCCCCATTTCAGTACACAGGCGAGGGTCACACTGCCGCAAAAGCACAGGACGGCGGCCACTACTGCCCAAGCGATGAAAAGCCGTAGTGACTCCAGTGGCTCCTGTACATGCAGGCAGAGGCACAAAGAAGACAGTTGAGAAGCTCGGAACAAGCGGCTAAGCACAGCCCATCAAGACGACCGCTGTATAACTTTTCACGGCAATGACCACTCCTACGTGTCATTTACCCAAGCCATAAAACTAATAAGTTACCATTCAAGTCAATTGCTTCCTTTGTATGTGAGGTCACGTGCAGCAGCGCAAATGCACATTCAATTATTCACTTCTCGATTAACTGGATACGGGCCGAAGCTAAAGGCTGGGGTTCATTTCGTTGTTAGCGTGTAGTCGTTCAAGCCGTTCGGCATTAATTTCATACCTTTAAATGGAATGCCTAAAATATAAGCCGCTGTATTAAACAAACACTAAAGAATACCCGACATTATTGCAAGCTGCTGCACTAGTGGTGTCATATATGATTGCGGCACACCTATTAAGAAGTAGCACGCTCCGCCAGACTAGCAATTCGTGGAGCAGGGACTGCCATTAAATCTATAGACATGACTCGTGAACTGCAGCCAATGGAAATTGAAAATCCAGTGTTTGAATTTTACTTACCTCAACAAACTTGGTAATACAGTGGCACGTAGGATTTTCGGCGAGCTCTTCTTTCGGTATTCGAAACTATGAGAGAGTGAGAGAGAGACGTGATATGGTCATTAGTAACCCGCATTAAACTACCGTTTTCGAATCAAGACTACAAAACAGTCCGCTGTACAGGCGCCTATAGTAGAGCCTGATGTACTGTTTAACGGAGCCCCGCGGCGCGATCGACAATCTGGAAAATACATTGAAGAGACGACACATCGCATCTTTCGGAGGCGCGCAATACGTTTGCTCTCGCCTTACCTGTGGCCTGGTAGAAGGGCTGCTGTTTCCAACATTCTTTTATGAGGCGCTTTAGTTGCATTTTATTTCTTCAAACTACCCCATTGAGTCCTAACTACGGCGGAATTATTGGGAAAGGGTACACTGTGATTGTTGACCAAAAGTCTTGAGACACAGTAAGGACACATCCACCCGGTTTTAGTTCTCTTTAAAAATCACTTCTATGGCCCTTTCGTCCAAAGATAAAATTAGGCCAGCAGCAATCGACGTTTTTATTGATGAGCTAATTGCGTGAAAAATCTTACCTTCATTCGATTTAAGCTAATAAAGTGGTAATTTGGGCGTGTGGGTAACATGACACACATATGTATGCGGTCTTTCTCGTCCTTCTGTGGTGTTGCGTTATTTGGATGCGAATTCCTGATATCTACGCTTCGAAGGACTCCTTCAATCGCTTTTTAGAGTGAGTCGCGCTGCAGCGAATGCCCTGGCATCCGTGAAGAAAAATGTGCCGACACACAGCAGTTTACTTGCGAAACGGGCAGGTGATGTTACACTCGCGTCTCAATTTTCTCCCTTTCCCGGTTGATAAAACGGTAGCTTTTCCAAGAAGGCAGCGTATTTGTCTCTAGAATGCGGTAATCTTTTGAAACAGGTCAACTTTAATTTGTCCCCCGTGTCTTCTTATTATTGTGTTCTCTTAGAAAAAATATTGTACACAGAACAAATCAGATTAAACATTACAATAGAAAGCGCAGGTAACATTTTTTATTCGAAGAGCAAGGAAGGAAATAACAAAACAATGTATGGATCAGGAAAGGGGATTCAAAGGTACAAAAACCCAGCGAGTCGCCGAAAGAGGACGTCTCAACAGGCCGTGTGTGGTTCGCCTGTCCCGCTTTGTTTTGCTCACCAAGCCTTGCGCTTCTCTTGACAATTATTTATTAGCGCAGATTTATACCAAGATCGGCTCATTCTGTGCCTGCGATACGCTGCAAGGCGTGCGTTCTCTTCCAGTGCGCGCCGAAATTTGGAATTCTGAGAGTACTCGCGCAATCATTTCAACTCCTGATGCAATTCTACACTGACGTGTATTGTTGAGTAAAAAGGATTGGTGATGTGGGCTCCATAAGATACCGGAGGTTTAACTTGCTCAGTGAATGCATAAAGGAAGTTCTGGTGAATCTATGAGGTTTCACTCAAACTATTTCTTCAAAAATTCATATTACCGTCACCAAATAAAGTCAAACAAAAAAAACAATCGACCTTTCGGACTTCATGCAGAAACCTTGTCTAAAATAGACCAGTCTCGGCAAAGGCTGCTTAGAAAGCCTGTGAAGGTGTCACAGTGATCTAGCGTAGTGTGAAAAATACATATAACAGCCTCAATGACAGAAGTAAAATACAGCAGAACTGACGTTTCGGGTTCGATACGGAACCTTTGCTTCACGGAAGGAAAATATGGGCAAAATCGGCAAATATAGTCGGCAAAATCGGCAAATATAGTCGGCAAAGTCGGCAAATATTGTGACGATATCTTGCTTGTCCTTTTAATCTCAATGGCCGGAGTGCGTCAGCTCAAGCAGCCGCTCGTATTTTCCGCCAAATATACATGTCCAAGACAAGTGAAGGAGAGAATATTTATTTAAACAAATTCCACTCACAACCTGTACTTCCGCAGTTTTATAATAGCTCTAAAAACGACCTGAACTGGCTGCGTTCAGACTGCAGAGAATGAGTGGACCCAGTTTGATAACGCGGCTCCTGTTAAAATACACGGCTAGTAAGGCTGAGGACTCAGACTGGTGATGTGTAAAATGTTCTTTGATTTTGTTTTAAGTTATTTAATGCGAGGCAGCAGCTATAAAACATTGTCCAGGACAAGCTGGGTGTAGCAATGTCAGCAAGTTAAGCACGTTGAATAAAATGTTTGGTGCCGAAATGCTTCATGAGATGCTAATGGTACAAGCAATTTAACGCCCCGCTCCTGCATCTGGGGCAAGACGGATGCAGTAATAGAATTCTCCGGGTCAATTTGGACCGCCTGCGGCTCTGAAGCGAGCGCTGCTTTGATATTTGTAACGCTTTTTCCGAGATGCTTCATACTTTGGTAAAAATATCTTCACTACGATACACACACGAAAAGGACACGAGAATTTGTGATCGGTTTTACGCACTAACAAAGGTGTGTTTACTGAATTGCGCCTCTGTATCGGGCAAGAGCGCTTTTTTGAACTGTAATGAACAACACACACTTTGCTAAATTGCTGAGGCGAGCTGTTCTCTTTACTTTTGCTCTGGTACGCAAAGAATAGGAAAAACAGCCCAATCTTGTAAGAGCACTTAACATTTCTTGCATTCAGGTGGAGAACTCTATGAGTGCGGGACAACCTAGACGTTCGCGCGACCGTCGCTGACCAGATTAGAATTCCAATCGGAACTGCGGTCCCGAGCTAAGGCAGAGTTTAAAATCATACCCTTGACTTCTTGATACGGATGGCAAGCTCCCGTCATGAGGAACTCCTAGTTCCAGCTCCTTTTCCTACCTTTCATTCTTTCAGACCCAGGTCTTTACACATGTTAGTGAAAGGAGTGAAACGAACAGAGCGACGGAAAGCAGACTGCAGTGTGTGGGGACGCACTTGTCCCCTGTGGTTCGCTTTCCCGCAATGCACCCTCAACTCGTTCCTCTTGGTTAGCTTCCCCGCAATGCACCCCCCTTAGTTGTGTTACTTTAACTAACAGGGGAGGGCGCTGGCATCGCAGCGACATGAGCGCCACGGATGGCGTGTTTGCTGCGCGCCCGAGTGGAGAGACGCTCCTCTTCTGCTCGGCCCCGGGAAAGCGCGCGGACGTTCTCGCGCAAGGCTCCGCTCTTCGCCGGCGGGCGGCCTTGTGGTCGGAACATGCTCCCACCAACCCGTCCCGTCCGGCCTCAGAGTTTTTCTCTTGCCCTAAGTGGGCGAACATTCGCTCGTAACCGTGCTAGTGAGTCGGACGTCCTCGATTCCTCAGTGTATTTTGTTGGCAGCTGGTGTCATTGTTCTTGTAGCAATAAATGCCTTGTGTCAGCCAATGTGTCGTTCCTTTGTTCCCGCAGTGCAAGGCCCGCCGTAGTCGGCGTGCGCTCGGTAGCGTACGCGACCACGGGGTGGGGTCGCGCGGCTTGAACTGTGTCAGCCGCGGTTAATCGGAGGAGAACGTATTTATCTCCCTATTGTAAACCCCACAAGTGATGATGCTTACGAAAAACCCTGGCCAAGCTCACTTGTGGATTGGCCTTAAGGACCAGATCAGTAGCGCTACCTTGTAAATCTGAAAAAGGTGTAATTTCGGCAATGCAGATCAACATAGCAGGCTCCAGCGAAAGCCACGAACCTTTTGCATGCCGCTGAATAGTATGACCCCTGTACAGCTGTTTAGAAAGCATTCCGTACCGAAGTAAACGTCGAAGTACAGCATGTATTCTGAAAGAAAGGGGGAAAGAAGTTTCAGTGAATCATCAGTAATTTTTTTTTCAGATTACTTCTTACGTCATGCGTGATAAGTAAGTAATGGATTTAAATGTGAAAATTAGGAACCTCCAGCCGCATAAAAAGCATGACTTTTCTTACTCTGCTTTTTTTCCCCGCATGGAAAGTACGACATTGCTGAAAAGAACCGCTCACCTCGAATACCGCCGTACTTGTTCCTGTAGCCCAAGATGATATAATAGCAACAGAGTAACGCCTGCGTGAGCTGAGAAAAAAGATTTGAGAAAAAGAATTACGCGTCTAATTTTAAAACTGTCCGATAATGTTTCGATCTCTAAACGGGAACGCATGGCAAGCAATGTCTGCGCTCCTTTGTCTTATATAATCGCCATAAATGAGAGGAAAGTAGCGCTCATCGCCGGCTACCCTGGACGAAAACCATAACATTGCACGTGTTCTTCGTACTCTTTCTTATAGTAAACCTTAGTGCTTGGGGATGTTTTTTTAGCACGAAAAACATAAATCGAAACCACGCGGCTGTATGCGATTTCCACACGATACGATAAAATACGACAAGCATGCTCAGCCTAGTCGCGGTGGTACCTCATAGCGTCATTTTCTATTTGCGAGAAACAGCGCAACATATACGCAGTAATTTTTCTTACCCTCTAAAATTTTTTATTTAAAAATATTCGAACATACGTCGGCGCGGTCTGTGCATGTGGACTGTACACCAGGATGTCCATTATGTATATGATAGATATGTTAGCAATTGCTTAATCACCTCGAAGGAGCTAATTATCTTTTAAGTTTCAGTTTTAGGACACAAGCTTAAGACTGCCGGCTTTGAAGGCGAACCCGACGTTTAAATTTAGTGAATCGGTATTGTTTTTGGAGCGTCAAAAATACGTCTTTAAAATGTTTTTGAGGTGGCTTACCCGTGTTGAAATTATGTCAAACAGCCTCACGGCACGTGCTGTTGTCGTCGAAATAGGGTTAACTTCTCACATACCTGGGCCTGTACATGCTGTGTTAAAAATACCACCGGTGTTATTTTATAAATGCGCGACGCGGAAACGCCAACTGAACGAGCGTTGAAAACCGCTTCTCAGTCCCTAGATATTTCGAACGGTACAAACATTGAGAAATTTAAAATCTATAGCCTCGCCTCTGATATATATGGTCTTCCATTTCCCAATACAATCTTGCGCCCTAAAATAAACACTAGAGATTCAAGAGGTAGTTTACTTGTTTATACCTCTTGTAAGACAGGCCTTCGGCTCCCGAACCTTGGGCGGCTGGCGTGAGGAAGAAGAGGACGAAGACAACGGCGCCGATGCTCGAGCGTGTGCTCTGATCGCTGCCGCTGGGACTGATCGCTGCCTCTGGACTGAGCTGAGACGTACCGCTAGCCGTTCGCGACGCAGCGCCTTCGTAGACGTCCTACACTACACTTGGTGGAGGTGCTGTCTGTTCTCACCATCGAGATACGCCACCATGCCCAGGCTTCCAGGCTCTACCACGGTGCCCGACCCCCCGGCCCAACCTGCCCAGCCTGCTGGCCCTGCTGTCATCTGTTCTGGTGCCGTCCGTCAGCGCGACCCCACGATCTTCAGCGGCACGGATGACACCGATGTGGAGGATTGGTTGGCCTCCTATGAACGCGTAAGCGCGTATAACAAGTGGGACGACAGCGTCAAGCTTACCAACGTTATATTTTATTTAAGCGACGTTGCCAACCTGTGGTTCCGCAACCACGAAGCGGACATCTCCAGCTGGGCGGATCTGAAAACCAGCCTCACGGAGGTCTTCGGCCGTCCCGCTGTGCGTAAGCTTCGTGCCGAGCAACGCTTGCGCAGTCGGGCACAACTGAGCGGCGAAAACTTTACCAGCTACATCGAAGATGTAGTCGATCTCTGCAAACGCATCAAGGCTTCCATGAGTGAGGCAGACAAGATCCGAAATATTCTGAAAGGGATTGATGATGACGCCTTTCAGATGCTCGTCGCGAAGAATCCCCAGTCTGTCTCCGACGTGATAAGCCATTGCCAAAGCTTCGATGAGCTGCGCAAACAGCGCCTTTCGACCCGCCGAGCTGGCTTTCAAGAGGCAAATATTTCCAGTTTGGCTCTTCCCCGGGACGGTGCTCTGGACCAACAGTCGCTCCTCCAGCACATTCAGCAGTACGTCCGTGAAGAAGTCGCCCGCCAGCTGTGCTTGTCGACCAGCCCACCTACTCCTGCGCCGCCGCTCACTCCCAACATCCAGCGAGTCATACAGGAGCAGGTCGCCGAGGTACTGCCCTCTCCTCCTCCACCTCCTCAGCAGCCACTGATCACGGCTCCATTAACTTACGCGGATGCTGTGGCGCGACCGCGGCCTTCGCCTGCTGCTCCTCCCTCTCAACCACAGCCGCAGCCTCTCAACCCCTGGCGTACGCAAGACAACCGCCCTATTTGCTACGCCTGCGGAGTCGCTGGCCACGTGGCTCGCTTGTGCCGCAGTCGCGACTATCGACCGTATATTTATAGGCGTGAGCCCACTTACGATCTATCCCCGACCTCCTCGCCTGTGTCACATGAGCCGCCTCCCGATCCGTCTTCGTCTAGCTACCGTTTCCGCTCTCACCGCTCGCCGTCCCCTGGCCGACGTTCCCGCTCTCCGATGCTCCGCCGCCAACCCGCTCCGCAAGTGGAAAACTAACGGCCGCAGTTCCGGAGGCAAGAACTGCGCCGCCAGCGACTCGCTCAAGCCCTGTATCCGTGCCAGCCAACATTATCACCGTGTTCGTTGAGGGAGTCGCCGTCGAAGCACTTGTTGACACGGGCGCAGCCGTTTCTGTTCTTAGCCACACACTATGTCGCAGACTCAAAAAAGTGACGACGCCTCTTCCCGCCGTTTCTCTCCGAACCGCCAGCGCTCAGGACATTCGACCATTAGCCGCCTGCACCGCCCGCCTGCTTATCGAGAACGTCCCCTACACAATAGAGTTCATCGTCCTCGCCCGCTCATCTCACGACGTCATCCTTGGTTGGGACTTCCTTTCCACTCATCATGCTGTAATTGACTGCGCCCGTGCTCAGCTTGAGTTATCGCCCTTCAGTGACGCTCCCTTGGACGTGCCCGACGCTGCTGCCGCTACTGTGATCGTCTCACAGGACACTGACGTTCCGCCCTTTTCTTCAGTGCTCGTGCCTCTTTCTTGTGCTGCTCTCTCCGACGCCACTGTCGCATATGCGCCCTCTTTACGATGCGCTGACCAGAACTCTGTTTTGCTGCCTCATGCCGTGCTGACAATTATTCGTGGCTCCAGCGCTATTTATGTATCTAACCCGTTCTCCTGCCCTACCACTTTGCTCCGTGGCCAATCACTTGGTAGTGTTGCCGTGCTAGATCCCGCCTCAACGTACCCCCTCGTCGATAGCTCGGCCGACTTTCACGTCAGCGCCATTACGCCTGTTTCCATCGCCAATCCGTCTCCTCTCGATGTTTTTCACCGCTCCGTCGACGCCGCCCTGACGCCTACCCAAAGGGCCCAACTTGTCGCCGTCCTGCACCGTTTTGCAGCTTCGTTTGACTACCAGCAAACATCATTGGGCCGCGCAACCACCGTTACCCACTCTATTGACACTGGCACACATGCCCCTTTGCGCCAACGTCCGTACCGCGTGTCAGCCGCTGAGCGCCGCATCATTGACGAACAGGTTACCGACATGCTCAAGCGCCACGTGATACAGCCGTCGCAAAGCCCGTGGGCATCGCCGGTGGTCCTTGTCAAGAAAAAAGACGGTTCCATCCGGTTCTGCGTTGACTACCGTCGTGTCAACAAGATTACACGCAAGGATGTTTACCCTCTCCCTCGTATCGACGACGCCCTCGACTGCCTGCAGGGCGCTGAGTTCTTCTCTTCATTGGACTTGCGCTCTGGTTACTGGCAGGTGCCGATGGCAGAGGCCGATCGCCCAAAAACTGCATTCGTCACACCCTACGGGCTCTATGAATTTAATGTCATGCCCTTCGGCCTCTGCAATGCCCCCGCCACATTCGAGCGCATGATGGACAACCTACTCCGCGGGCTTAAGTGGCACATATGCCTTTGTTACTTAGATGACGTTGTGATATTTTCGCCGGATTTTTCGTCTCACCTACATCGCCTTGAGACCGTTCTTCGCTGCCTGGCCGACGCTGGCCTTCAACTCAATTTAAAAAAGTGCCGCTTCGGAGCTCGGCAGCTCACCATTCTCGGACATGTCGTGTCCAAGGATGGCGTTCTCCCGGACCCGGCAAAGTTGCGAGCTGTAGCAGAATTTCCGAAACCGACTTCTGTAAAAGACCTCCGCAGCTTCGTGGGACTCTGCTCCTATTTCCGCCGCTTTGTCCGCAACTTCGCCACTATCATCGACCCTCTGACCAAGCTCCTTTCCGGCCACGACCTTTCGGCCTGGTCGCCAGCCTGTGATGAAGCCTTTACGACACTCCGTCGCCTCTTGACCACTCCGCCAATTCTGCGCCATTTCGGCCCTCGTTCTCCGACGGAACTCCACACCGATGCCAGCGGCGTCGGCCTCGGTGCAGTCCTCGCGCAGCGCAAGCCTGGCTTTGACGAATATGTTGTCGCTTACGCTAGCCGGACACTCACAAAAACTGAAGCGAACTATTCTGTCACTGAGCAGGAGTGTTTAGCCATCCTGTGGGCGATAGTCAAATTCCGCCCTTACTTGTACGGGCGCCCTTTTGACGTTGTCACCGATCACCACGCCCTCTGCTGGTTGTCGTCTTTGAAAGATCCCTCTGGTCGACTGGCGCGCTGGGCTCTGCGGCTTCAAGAGTACGACATCCGCGTGGTCTATCGTTCCGGCCGTAAACATGCGGATGCTGATGCCCTCTCACGTTCCCCTCTGCCATCTGAGGCAGCGTCTTCTATCTGCGCCCTGTATTCTTTGACGTTTGAGCCCGCTGATATGGCTACCGAGCAACGCAAAGACCCATGGATCGCTTGCCTCTTGGATTTCTTATCTGGCCAATCGCCTCGACCTCCTTCCCGTGCTCTGCGTCGTCAGTCCCACCATTTCGCCATCAGAGACGAGCTTCTTTACCGTCGGAACTACCTTCCGGATGGTCGCAAGTGGCTGCTTGTCATTCCGACCCATCTGCGCTCCATCATTTGCTCTTCCTACCACGATGATCCCCAGTGTGCTCATGCCGGCTTCTTGAAGACCTTCACCCGCCTACGACATCGGTACTACTGGCGCGGGATGTACCGTTATGTGCGCAAGTTCGTTCAGTCGTGCCCCGCATGCCAGTGCCGAAAAACCCACCTCGCCAACCCGCCGCTCCTTTGCAACCGCTGCCTTGCCCAGCGCAGCCCTTCGAGCGTGGTGGCATCGACCTCTACTGCCCTCTTCCCAGCACATCAGCCGGCAACCGCTGGATCATCGTCGCCATCGATCATCTTACCCGGTACGCCGAAACATCACCTTTGCCATCTGGTACAGCCCACGACATTGCATCCTTCATCCTCCATCGCATCGTTCTTCGCCATGGTGCTCCCAAAGAGTTCCTGAGTGATAGAGGTCCAGCCTTTCTGTCTGAAGTTGTCGAAGCTCTCCTTCGCGAATGCAACATCGTTCACCGCACCACCTCTGCCTACCATCCGCAGACAAATGGCCTGGTTGAGCGTTTTAACCGCACTCTTGGCGACATGCTGGCCATGTATGTGGCTTCCGATCACTGCAACTGGGACCGCGTTCTACCTTTCGTCACCTATGCTTATAACTCCGCTACTCAAGCCACCACCGGATTCTCTCCCTACTTTCTCCTCTACGGCCGTGAGCCTTCTTGCACAAAGGACACCATTCTCCCTTACCGCCCTGATGCTTCTGAATTTACGACTCTTTCTCAAGCCGCCACTTATGACGAAGAATGCCGCCAGCTTACCCGGTCTTTCACTTCACACTCCCAGCAGCAGCAGAAAAGCACCCGTGATCCCTCTGCACTACTTCCCACTTATCTCCCTGACTCTTTGGTCTGGCTCTGGATTCCTTCCTCAAGTCCCGGCCTTTCCTCCAAACTTCTCAGCAAGTACCAGGGCCCCTACCGCATTCTTAAGCAGACATCCCCCGTCAATTACCTCATCGAACCCCTTACACCGTCTACTGATCATCGTCGCCGAGGCCGTGAAATTGTCCACACCGACCGCCTCAAACCATACTACGATCCCGCCGTCGTCACATCTCCCTAGGCCGCCAGGATGGCGCCTTTTCGCCCGGGGGAAGTTGTAAGACAGGCCTTCGGCTCCCGAACCTTGGGCGGCTGGCGTGAGGAAGAAGAGGACGAACACAACGGCACCGATGCTCGAGCGTGTGCTCTGATCGCTGCCGCTGGGACTGATCGCTGCCTCTGGACAAGCTGAGACGTACCGCTAGCCGTTCGCGACGCAGCGCCTTCGTAGACGTCCTACACTACACTCTAATAAATGAACTTTGTGCGTGCCTGCTGTACGACTTGCTGAATAATCTAGATGGTCAGACTGCACCGACATCTCTCTCACTGTTTTTAAAATAAAATGTAAGCAATTGCTGGAATTATCAACATCTGGCGTCTCACAAATTGACATGTGATACTTGGCAAGCGTGGAAATACGTAATATCGCACAAACGGCAAAGAAATCAGTTATCGCTAACCATATATGATATAGGTCCTCACTCTTTGTGAATACTTTTATACAGACAGCAACGATGATATACAATTACTTTCAACTTCCAACACCGGCACTTATTTTGCACGAGTACTGTGACAGGCATCTATCGATCAAAAAGCTGGGTTAATATGTGCGCATTCGAGTACCATATCATTGGCAGTATTTTGCTTGGGCCTGTTTTACTGGTTTGGTTTATGGGGTTTAACGTCCCAAAGCGACTAAGGCTATGAGAGACGCCGTAGTGGAGGGCTCCGGATATTTCGACCACCTGGGTTCTTTAACGTGCACTGACATCGCACAGTACACGGGCCTCGAATTTCTCCTCCAAAGAAATTCAGCCGCCGCGACCGGGATCGGGATCGAACCCGCGTCTTTCGGGCCAGCAGCCGAGCACCATAGCCACTGAGCCACCGCGGCGGCACCTGTTTTACTGTGTGACGAAACGGTCATGTCGATTAGCGAATAGCGCGCCTTTCCAGGCATGGAATTCATTCCGTTATTGCGTTTGTTGAGGAAATCTATGCAACTGAATATACAGTGTCTGTTCTGAAAGTAGTAGGACTCATTTTTTGAAATAAAATTTATTCATGAGAGTAATACAAACGATTATAATTTTTCAAAGTAGCAGCCTTCCGCACCTACACACTGCTGCCAATGAGTTTTCCAGTTTTCGTACGCCTCCAGGAACGCATGGACCGGAATGCTGTTGAGCTCCCTCGTCACGGCCTGTTGGACCGCCTCTACCGATCCGTGATGCTTCCCCTTGAGCGTCGCTTTTATTCTCGGGATTAGAAAAATCTAGCGGGGCCAGGAGGGGGGGGGGGGGGGGGGGGGGCTGAGGCAGCGTTGCCGCAGTGTGCTGGGCAAAAAATCGGGGTCCTCATTCCCATGATGAAGAAGATCGTGGCAGATCGCTTTCCGTTTGGCTTTTGCTCCTCTGACAACACTCCCGGCACCAACTTCGCGCACACTTTCCTCATGGCTAAATTTTCTGTCACAATCTCAAAAACTTGTGTTTGAGGAATGCTCAAGTCATCAGCAATCATTTTGATACTCATACTACGGTCACTGGTCAGTAAATTATTCACTCGCTACACGTTTTAGTTGGTCTTGCTGGTCGAAGGGCGTCCGGAGCGGTCGTCGTCTTCCACTCTTTCTTTACCTCCTGGGAGCAGCTTGCGCCACTAAAAGAACACCTGATCTACCCATGGCAGCGTCACCGTAGGCCTCCTTAATCATGTCGTAAGTATCTTCGCCTGCTTTACCAAGATTTACACAAAATTTGATCGCGTATCGCTTATCCAGCAAACGCTACATGATTCTGCGTGACGAGACGCTTCGACAGGTGTTCACAGTACAAGCGACCTGCTCTCTTCAACGGCCGAGAGCCGACTGCCGATTTTCCCCAGCATTCCCAATATCGCCCTTCAACGATCCTGTACGCGCAGACCGCCTCTCATCCGCCCGTTCGCCCAAGAAAAAATCAGTCCTACTACTTTCAGAACAAACCCTGTAGGACTAGAGATTTCTTCAGAAAGTTCTGCGCTACCGTAACCTGTAGTCCTCAAAATGGTCACATCATTAATTAACAAACTGTATTGCGAAGAAGGATTGCCTATGCACCGCGTGTCATTAACGGTGTAATCGCTGACGCGAGCGCAAGATTCTAGCCATGCTTTTTTCCGTGCACTCTGCGCATTGGACTGCAAAGGAACGTGGGACTACCCTCGCACGCAGAACGGAATTCTGCTCTCATGTCGGGAACACTAGAGGAGGGCTTGTACGAGACCCGCACACATTTTTTCCATGCCGCTATTATATTTCATTTGCTTACGAGCCGCATGAGTCCTAAACCACCAAACGTCTATCAAATTAGCGTACCTGTCATAAAATGCTCGACGCATTTTAGAGAGCTTATCTATAGTCTTCTCTGGTGAGAAAAGAAACATCACACCGCAGAGAGCGCCAAAGAGTAGCCTAGGAAACATCTCGTTTGCAAAATCCGAATCACCGAAACCATGAGAATATCGCGTTGCTGCCCTGACCGTTAGTTTACTTACAGAATAAACCACGGCGATCTTCTTGAGGTCCTTGTCGCTGACCATGTTGATGATGGCAAGGAAAGGGCTCCTTCTTCAGCTTCATCTTCTACTCGTGTTGCTTTAGCCTGTGTATTTCTTCTTTCTCTTTTTCCACTCTTTATTCTTCGTTCTTACCGCTCTCTCAGTCCAGAAACAGTGACAAAATATTAATAATGATGAAGCAGGCGTTAAAAAAGAATTCTAGTTTCTCGATGTTGTACAACAGATATAACATCTAAAGCATCAATAGGAAACAAGGGTTGAATAAAACTCGGTCTGAATCGATCACGTACCACGCTATAAATTCAAAAAGACTACTCTCAACATTGGAGAGGATATTAGCCACCGGGAACGAACACAATAACCCGTTATAGATCACTAGTCCGCGCCCAAAGCAGTAAGTGCGGTGTGCGCCGCTGCACGCGTGTATTTTTCGCTGATGTATGCAGGAGAGGCGGGTTCACATGATAGACTAGTGCTCGGTGGCACATGGAGCACAACTCGATCTTTGTCTTATGTTAAACTATAGGTGCCACCGCATGACTATAGGCTCCATAGAGTTTCTTACTATTACCTAGAGGGAAAGCTGGTAGCCCGTCTATGGGAGTTTGCATGGCGACCCCTCGAGACCACTTCAGCCACCATGCGTGCTCAAAGCATCATGGGGCGGTGAGCTACTTGTTGCGGAATTGCAACTTTTGGCCAAAAAATAATAGAAAAATAAAGCTGTTTGATAACTACAAACGTCCTAATATTCAATATCTTGTCTAATGATTGCAACAAACGAACAGAAAAGTATTTAAGTGCAAAGTTTGCCCAAAATAAGAGACGACTCGCTCTCCTATTGGCCTAGTAATGAACACTATAACAACTAATATTTCGTAATTAACAGGCGCACTTTTAAAAGTAAATATGTTTTCAAAAAAGATGTTGTTGCTTAAATACTATAAGAGGTTTTTTAATGGCATTTCGGAAAAGTGAAACCTTTTATTGGCGTCGTGCGTCGTCGCGTTTTCACTACTATGGGTTTTGCACACTGCGTTCGCGCGAAAGTCGTCTGCGCACACACGAACAGCGTTTTCGGAATGACACATCTTAGTAGTGCCACTCCATGTTCCCGAAAAATTACGACTGTGCCGCAACAAGTAGCTCACCACCCCATGATGCTTTGGGCGTCCATGGTGGCTGAAGTGCAGCGCCGTCAGCTTTCCCTCTAGGTAATAGTAAGAAACTCTATGATAGGCTCCCCTCTTTCTCTCCACAAATCGATATATGCTAGTGGTGAAAAAAAATTGCAGTGGCTTAGCTTGGTTAAGCCCGGTAATTGTGAAAGCAATATCCGTAGCTACGCCATGGTTCAGCTGGTAGTCTAGTTGGTGGTGGTGCTTGTGGTTAGACTTGTGGTGATGCATCGGTTATACAATTCAATGAAATGCAATCCAATCCAATCTAATCCAATATAATCTAATCTAATTCAATCCAATCCAATCCAATATGCTAATTTGGTAGCTACCGGCCTCGCTACGCGACGGGCTGAAAGTGCAACTAGTTTTGCTTTCGCAATAAAAATTGTCTCCTTTATCAGATAGTCATTGCAGATTGGCTTGGTGAGCCCACTTCTGTCTCCTCAGGACATAAGCGTACGTGCACTGCTTTGAGATGCTGCTGCTGAGAGATGACTTATGTTCGCTTTTATGCATGTTTTGTTTGAAACCCAAAACATAGCTCCTCAGACATACGAGCTCAGCGCAAAGCTGTTAGGGATCATTATTGATTTGATTTTCTCCCTTGCTGGATATAATACTAGCACCACTCGTATTCGCTTCTTATGCTCTTAGGCAATGACCAGCAACTTGCTAATAACACGGCTAAAGTATATAGTAGTTCACGATTTGCGCTACACACCCTCATGACAGACCTCCAGGGGCAAAGGATAAAAAATTAAATCATATTTAGCATGATGCAGCAAGCAATGGAGAGGCAAAAAATCGGGCGCGTTTAAGGGATAGTAGACCAGAAATTAGGTTAAACACAAGAGGAATCGCGTTTCTGGCATGAGGTTGTCAATGCCTGCAGCCCAAATCTCTCTCTCATTACCGCACGTATCTATAAGCGCGATTCAGGCCTCCACACTCCCAGGAAGCCAGTCATGCGCATTTCCTTTCCTTAAAATGATCGAGTGTAAAACATTGTCAACGACAAAGCTAATGAACACAACGAACGCCGAAGGCCTACGGCTTCAGCGCAGCGTTTCTGGCACAACGTTGTCAATGCCAACGCATGCAACGCACACCTGCCACGACCGCCACGTTGCTTAAAGTACGATTGAGGTGTCCACTGTTCTGAGAGGGCAGTTACGCGGCTTCCCTCTGGCTCAGGTGTCCACCGATATTTGTGACACAGTTATTTCGCCATTTTAATTCCTCAAAAACGAATTTGCCCATTTTGCCCTCTGCTTTCCAAGCTTCCTCTCCATTGGATTCGCAGCTTAAAGTGCGACTAAGGTGTCCACTCCTGGTTACAACGGACAACGGTGGCAGTGACGGCGACGCCGCGTGAGGAAGTGAGGAAGGAAACAGATTAACAGCGCGATGGAAGAAAAACAATATAGAAGAAACACGAAACACAGGACGGGCGCCCATCCTATGTTTCATGTTTCTTCTATTTTGTCCTTGTTCCGTCGCGCTGTTATTCTGTGCCGTAGAACGTGTCAACCAACTAGCGCCGATGAGATTCTTCTTAGAGGAAGGAAAGCGCTGGCTAACCAAGCAGGCGACACTGTCTCTCGACAGAAAGCCAGCCGCAGCTGAGTGGTTACTGAAGTTGGGACGAAAAGATGCCCCTTACCATGTAAATGCAGCGTCGTAGTGCGAGTATCCTAATACTTGAAGCGGCCCCAGCAACATCGGCCCTGGCATATAACTTTGACCCGAATTACACGTTTCTTCATCAGCCATCTTTGGAACCCTCTCCTTGGCAGCGTACCCAGGACACTGGCAATCGACGACTAAGTATCATGCGTAACGTTCACCGTTAAGTGACGGAAGCAGAGCACCCTCTCCCAGCCGACGCCATACGCGCGCTTCAAGCTTACGCGGACACAAGCACGAACGGCGACATTCTGCACACCAGTCTCGTTTGTCCAGCGCTCCCTGGTGTACTTCAGACATGTTTTTAATGCCGCGCATCTTTGTTCTGTTTGTTTGTTCACGCTGTAAGGCGCCGGCAGACGGCAATATCTTTTCCTGTGTGACGCGAGATGGAACTAGGCTTATCTCAATTGATGGTGCCGAAGCGCGACTGCTTAAACATTTTTCTAGATTGCTGTAGTTGCTTTTCGTTGCTTATCTCGGAGGTTCCTTACCAGATTTAAACTGATCGCGGTCAAGAGCTGCACGAATTCTTATCGAATACCGCCGAAGACGCTGGTTGCAACGACGCCGTCGAGTCAGTCAATTCTATGTCGGGCAGGTATGCCTCAACAATTTTGTTTGGAAGCCTTTTCGCAGTCTTCCCGCTCACCGGCCTGCTATCACGAGTACGTGACGTCTACGGGAGGTACTAACGGGTGTCCTTGTCCCCCTGGGAGCCGCGGAAGCAACCCATGCCGTCCCGAAGAAGCAGATCACGAGAAAGCCGCAGAAGCCGTCTCAGCCAAAGACGAACAGCCAAGCAGTCGTCGTCTCCCGACACGTTCACCAGAATACGGACTACTACTTGACCGTAGGCGAGTAACGGACTCCTCAGTGCCGACGTCAAACATGACTACGACACCAGCCTCCATTAATTTGCACCATTCCTGATTACCTCATCTTTCCAAAATAAGGGCCGGGGACGCGAAGGGCCTACGATTTAATGAGGATAATGAGGGAGGGAAAAAGAAAATTTCGGCATTTGCCCACCTCCGTTTTCATCTGCATAATAAACAGTGAAATTGCAATGACAAAGCGTCAGTCAATTTTCAGAAAATCGCAATGCGGCCTCAAGGAGATTGCAACAAAATTGCATGCAGATCTGTCAAATATGAATATTATTATTTTGATGAATTTTCATCTAGCATTATTGCAGGTGCAGCCTAGCTTGTTCTAAAACACCAGCGCTTCAAATATCAGGAAAAATGAAGGAACATTCCTCCCAACTCCTCTGAAGCTAAAGACTCCCAAGAATGCTATGAGCTCCACTAAGCGTCTTGACAGCATACCCATAAACTGCAATTCATTGAAAAAAAAGCAGCGCACAGTTTACCATATGCTCGCCAAACACAAAAATATCTTCCTGCAACTCCATGAGGGCCGGATTCTGAAGCGCTTCTTACCTCCCTAAGGGCGCTTCAGACAAAGACGACCTGAACGTCCCTTACTAAGGGGCCATCACTAAGTTAGGGCTTGTTTGGTGCTTCCCCGCGCTTAAGAAGTCGGCATGTTACCTTTATGCTTCCCAACCTCGCACCGCTACCTGCTGGCATGCTTCTCACGGCATTGCAAGCGGTACGCTCATTTGCGCACGGCTCTATTGCGTGTCGTGCACAACGGCGACGAGCGCCACGATTAGTTTTCTCGGCTGCTCTTTCCCGTGTGCACACATGGGCACAACGGTCTGCAGCTTTGGTTCGAAGCGATTAAATCCATGTCCCGGAAGTCGACGTGGAAGAATGCCGCTGCCGATGTTCTCCCAGGACAGGAGCTTTTAAAGCCACGTGAGATTTTTGAGCCGCGCGAACGAACTTTTGTGCGGCCATGTGCACGAGCTTTCACTGGAATCCACCACTATGGCGTTTCGCCGATAGGCTCAATCCGCTTTAGCACTACAGTGACAACGACTTATTTGCCCGGTACCGCTTTTCAAAACAAACAGTGATCGCTGTACTGGACGAGCAGCTCTTATATGCGAGTGCAGAGAATCGAGGACGTTCGCTAGAGCCTGCCCTGAAACTTTACTTCACGCTCCGATTTTATGGAACTGGCGCTGTGCAGACTGTGGTGGGTGACCTGTTGAATGTTTCGCAGCCGACTGTCAGCAGAAGCATGTGTGAAATGACGCAAAAGATCTGTGTGTGCCTCTTTCAAAATTACTTCCGCCTGCCCAGTGCTTCAGATGCAAAGACGGCGGAAACATACGCCACCGTATGTTTTTCCGGTGTTACTGGGGGCATTGACTGTAAGCATGTGCCCATAAAAAGCCCCGGTGGCGGCAACGCTGCATTGTACAGAATCAGTAAACGTATCTTCCCTGTAAATATGCAGGTAGGTAACATTTGTTGCCCTCCAATATTTCATGTCTAGTATAATTATTGTTCTTTGGCAAGAAATGCCAGTGCGTCTCTTCGGAAGTACTATCGGCGACAAAAGTAGTATACTCCACGCGGCGGGAGCCGGAGCAATGGAAAACTGCGTTTTAACGCCATGTGCAGGCGGCATCTGGGATCGAGACAGCCAATCTGTGACCATTATTATCAGCAGGCATGTCGCTTGACTCGTTTCAACGTTTCATGCTTTTGCTCGCCAAAATGCCGAGCGGCGCCGCAGCAGTAGCAATCTGGTGGCCCTCTTTTCATTTTGTGTCTTCTTTTTTTCAACGCGCGTTCGAGATATGGCTTGAGAGCCGGCGCGGGCACCGTCATGATGCAATCGAAAGCCCGCGCGCGCGTGGCTAACTTGGCGTTGGAAGTAGCGCATTTTTCAAACATTGAAACCAGCCAAGTGACATGCCTACTGATAATAAAGGTCACAGATTGGCCATCTGGGTCCGAGGTGCCGTCTGTAGATGGGGGTGCAACGCAGTTTTCCACTGGGAGTTGACAGTTGACAGCCGTGCTGTGTGGACGTAGGTTTAGGTGCTCTTCGGATCACGCGTGGAGACCGGGACCGGACTGACTGCGAGAGCGACTGCGTAAAATAGATGAGTACTTTCCTTTAATAGTTTTAAAAGTGTGTTTAGTTTTTTAGGCTGTTAGGGGAAGTGCCGGTTAGGGAATAGAATTTAGGTCAGTGACCTATATTTGGCCGGCTGTTGTTTCAGTGCTTTTTTGTGCGTTATCTTTTAGAGAGAGCTATTTTTTTCTGAGTGTTCGATTGGGATTTGCGGTAGGCAGAATTTTTATTTTATTTGTGCCCGTGTTTTCAAGTGTTTTTTGTTCAAGCGTTTTTTTTTGCCTTGAGCCTTGGCATTTGATCTTGGCATTTGATGGAAGTAATATTCGAGTGTTGCTGAGATGGTTAAGCTACTGAAGGTTAGATGTATGGAGTGTGAGGAATCGGTGAATTTAAAAGAAACGCGGTTCGATTCAGTGAAGGAGGCCGAAGGCGCAGATTTTATGTGCAAATTCTGCGTATTAGGTGCACGCCTGGACAGGGCTAAATAGGCGAACAGCAAACTAGTGCTAAGGATAGATTCTCTAGAAACCGAGTTGCAGATAGAGAGGGCAGAGAAGCGCAAGCTTCAAGAACAGCTTTGTCAGTTGGAGTCAAAAACGGCTGACACCGCCACTGGAAGCCACAATGGCGGGCATTCCAGCGCCAGCCACATGGATGGGGCTTGCACTGGCATGGACAGCGATAAAACAGTAGGTCAGACATGTTCAGGCAGGAATATCTACGCACAGGTGGCAGCCGGGAAGTCGAAAGGCGATACTGAGAAAGGGAACGAGCTAATTCCAGGAAATTAGGTCACAGTCGCTGATAAGAGGCAGCAAGATCCGGAAGATAGGAGGGAGGGGCAGAGTAGGCTAGTGCTTATCGCTGGTGACTCAAACATGAGGCGCTGCAAAAGAACTATTCTGGACCGTGTGAAGGGTGTTAGGCCGGTAGCAGTCGGGGTGTTTCCAGGAAAGACAATGGACGATGTTCTGAGAGCTACAAAAAGTGAACTTTCCGAGAAGGTTGCAGGGCGTAACTTGGTAGTGGTAGCGGCGGGGCTAAATGATGTCCTGAATGGTATCGCCGCACAAGTAGGGAAAAGCTTAGCTGAGCGAGTTGGCGGTATAAGGGCGATAGCACAGCAAGCGCCGATCGTGGTGTGTACAGTGCCGGAGGTACAAGGAAGGAATGTAGAGGTTGCTAAAGACGTTGTGAATCTTAATCGAGAGATCAGGCAGTTAGCCTCGAGAAAGGCTTTGAGGTGGTAGACATAAACAAGGAAGTGCACAGAGCAGGTTTGGGCAGAGACTTTGGACGAGATGGCATTCATTTCAGTGGAAAGGTAGGAGAAGAGATAGGCTGGCGCCTGGGAGGCCGAGGGGTAGCTTTTTTAGGGGGTCCATGGTTGCTCAGGGCGTAGGGGTAGGTAGAAGCGATGTAAATGTAACAATGGCGGCTGATCCCAACAAAATGGCCACTAGGAGGCCCAGAAAGAAAACTACGAAAAAGAAATTTAACGCCAGGATCAGTTACATAAACATGCAAGGGGGTAAAAAGAGCGAAATGGCTAGAAATAGAACAGCAGTTAAAGGACGAAGCAGTCGGTGTGTACGCTCTATGCGAGACACATCTGAGGGATCTAGAAGATCCACCTTTCATCGATGGCTATGTCTGGGAAGGGTGCAACAGAACAACAACGGAGAAGAAGGGAGGAGGAGTAGGTATGATGATACATCAAGGAACAAATTGGCAAAGAATAAAATCAACTTGCAACGAACATGTCTGGGTATCAGGTACAATTGCTGGCAAAAGGAGACATGGCTAGGGGTAAAAAAAACAAGGATCTAGTTAAGTGCCTCAATGACGATATAAAGCAGATTGGAGACATTAACGGCCACATCGAGGATCTGGATGGATACAAAGATTGTAACGGGAAGTTAATGCTAGACTTGTGTGAGCGGCACAACCTAGTTATTGTCAATAGAGAAACTAAATGTAAGGGACAAATCGCGTGGGAATCCCGTAACAGGCAAACAACCATTGACTACTGTCTAATGTCGCAGGGCATCTATAGCAAGCTCGCAATAATGGAAATAGATGGAGAAGGGAAGTAGTCTAGGAAGTGATCATAAACGTATTAGTCTACAATTGGGAGCCCTAGTCAAAAGGGAAATGCAGCGAAGTCAAAAAGACAACGCAAAATTAAACGATGAACAAATAGCGCTAATATCATCCGATATAGAAGAAGAAATTGAGAAACGCCGCCTGGAAAAGTGGGATTATAATCAGTTAGAACTGCTCATCGCTACAAAAATGAAACAAAAGAAAGAAGTAAACCGCTGGAGAGGAAAGAGGAAGCCACGAAGCTGGTGGAATATGGAAATTAAGGAGGCCATCGAACAACGACGGGTGGCTTCAAGGTAACACAGAGAAGCAAAGAGGGCGCAGTTATCAGAAGAGGAAATAGGCGAAAAATGGGAATGTTATCGACAAAAGAAACAGCAAGTTCAGGTCCTAGTCCAGGCTAAAATGAAGCAGTCCTCTGATAAATGGCTGGCTGAAGTTCGCGAGGCAAATAAAGGGGGGGGGCCAAGAAAATTCTGGAACCATATAAGCTGGCTGGGAAAAACAAATCAAAGAACGCAGGAACAGATTATAGATGCTGAGGGAAAATGTTTAGAGGGAGACGATGCTGTGGACTACATTACGTCATTTATACCTGCGTCTTTTAGCAACGACAGTAGGGTAATGTCCCCAAGTGAGGCGGCAACACAGGACAGCACAATAGAGAACAGCTTAGAACTGACTAGTCTTAACTAGGAAAAGGCGGAAGCGAATATTCCTAAAACCACATCCGCAGAGATAAACGGAATTCCAATTAAGCTGATTAATGAACTTGGCCCAAGAAGCAAGGAAGCGCTGATAAAAGCATTGGAGACAGTCATAACAAATCAGCAAATTCCGCACAGCTGGAGACAGAGTAAAATGAATTTGATTTATAAAGGGAAAGGAGATAAGATGAATATAAAATCCTTCCGTCCGATTACGATAACATCTGTTATGTGCAGGCTGGCAATGCAGGCGGTGAAATTAAAAATACAGTCATGTGTAGAAGGTAATAGGATACTCGGAGAACTTCAGAATGGGTTCAGAAGGGGTAGGCGCTTAGATGACAGCCTGTTCGTGCTTACCCAATGCATAGAAATAGCTAAGGCGGAAAACAGATCTCTGTTTTTAGCCTTTCTGGACATAAGCGGTGCATACGATAACGTGAACAGGGAACTCCTGTGGATCATATTGAAAGATTTAGGTATCGGTGATGAGGTAGTTGATTTTCAAACACAAAATCTACCGAGATAATGAAGTTGAAATTACATGGGAAGGGAAAAAAAGTACCACAACTGTGGGGGTGCACAAAGGATTAAGGCAAGGTTGTCCTCTATTACCGCCGCTGTTCATGCTTTATGTGATAAATATGGAAAGAAGGCTATAAGAAAGTAATCTGGGTTGTAATCTGTCGTACAGATTAGGCGGAAATGTAGTTGAACAGCGACTCCCGGGTTTGATGTACGCGGACGATATTGTACTGTTAGCAGATAGCCAGGAAGATTTACAAACTTTGGTTAATTGCTGTGGAGACCAAGTAGTCGCTCTAGGATTCAGTTTTAGCGCAACTGAGTCAGGTGTGTTGATTTTGAACGATACAACTGATGAGGTGCTTACAATACAAGGCCACGAAATACCCAAAGTGGCCGAATACAAATACCTCGGGGTATGGCATAACGAAGGAAAAGGATGAACAGTCTCTTAGGGCAAAAGGACGATGAGACGCCGGGATAATGAAACATAGGGCATTAGGGGGTACAACAAATATGAAGTACTAAGAGGTATTTGGAAAGGAATAATGGTGCCGGCACTTACTTTCGGCAACGCGGTTCTGTGCTTAAGGGCAGAAGTTAAGTCGAGTTTAGACGTAAATCAGAGAGATGTTGGAAGATTAGCACTAGGTGCCCACGGCAAAACCACAAACGAGGCAGTACAAGGGGATATGGGCTGGGAATCTTTCGAGGCATGGGAAGCTAAGAGTATAATACTCTATGAAGAACGCCTAAGGAAATTGGACGATAACAGGTGGGCAGATAATGTATTTAAATATTTATACAGAAAGAGCGCTGACTCACAGTGGCGGAAAAGAACTAGAAAACTAACCAGTAAGTATGCCGGTCCTGAGGACGGAGAAAGAAAGAGCATTAAACGACAAGTTAAAAGCGCGGAAGTTAAAAATTGGATGAATTCAATGGAAAAGAAACATAGTGTAGAACTATATCGATACTGGAAAAGGCAGATCAGGAAAGAATTTTTCAATGATAACTCAGGAGGCAGTGCCCTACTTTTTGAAGCTAGGTTAGGGTGTCTTAGAGCGCGCAGCTACAAAAAGAAATTTAACGAAGAAGATGGCACATGTGCAGTGTGTGGTAGTTCTGTGGAAACAATTGAACACCTCATAATCAAATGTGATGGTATCCATCCGGATGTCGATGCAGGCACAGTCACTCTTTCTGAGGCCCTAGGGTTTAGAGATAACTATGGTCATGTAAATAAATCTGTAAAGATGATGGCGAATCTTAATGAGAATTGCCAACACAGTAAACAAAAAAAAAATAATACAGAAAAAAAGCTGAGCATGGTGGCAATTGCCACCACCGCGTTTCAAAGGGGGCGCTCCTATCCATCCATCCATCCACTGCTCCGGCTCCCGCCGCGTGGAATATACCACTTTTGTCCCCGATAGTACCTGTTAGTGTGGCGCTGTCCCCGTGGCGCAGTGCTTATGGTGCTCGGCGGCTGACACGAAAGACGCAGGTTCGATCTCGTCCGCGGCGGTCGCATTTCGATGGATTTTAAATGCTAGAGGCCCGTGCGATGTTCGATGCCTTTCCACGTTAGACTCCCAGGGGGTCAAAATTATATGCAGACCTCCACCATGACGTCTCTCAATGCATGAGTCGCTTTGGGACATTGTACCGCATTAAACCAAACCAAACTCGTTCATGTGAAGCGGTTACAACAATATTAACAAGACCCGTTTAGAGGAGATGCATGCCGAATTATGCGCAGTAACTTGTTCAGCTATTTTACGGCAGCAGAAGTAGTTAAATATGTTCAAATGGGAATATATAGAATGACACGTTGCTGTCTGGTTTTGTCTGCCTCCTTTTTGCACGAAAAACCACATTCGCACACGAATACATGCATAGAACATCACAGCCAGGCATGTAGAGTCTGGCGTAGGTCCACCTAAGCAGATTATTCGGTCCACACTAATCGTTCGCTTAGAATACTGGTTTAATTAAAGCGGTCTGAAAATTAGCAAACAATTTGGCACGCTATCTCCTTCACCTTGGTTGCTAATTATTTGTTTCTATTCTCCTTTATTTTACGCGTTCATATTGTTTCTATGCGTGCGACTTCATTGTGCGGAGATGTTTGTATCAAAGAAAAAATGAATGCTAGGTTCATGATTTATTAGTGTGTTCATTTTTGAGCGGTACAGTGGGTAGGTATAAGCATTCGTTTTGATGTCTGTGTGCACGATGTTCTATGGACGCTGCTGCGTGTAATTGCTCCCTTTCGTCACACTGTTCCGCGCAGGGCATTCTAACTGGACCCGTACTTCTACTAGAAGAAGCGGACTTTTTATCCGCCCTCATTATTTGCTAGCGGACGGCTGTGCACATAAGCGAGGTCCCAAACTGTCGTTGTCACACGAGCACAACAATGTCGTCTTCATCGGAGTCACTGCAGAAGTCATCCCCAGAGTGTGTGTCGACAAGTCTCTCTGCTATCCGCACCATAAAGTGAATGAAGATCTATCAAAATTTTTGTATCGGCTAGTCGATGATTCATCTTAAGGCAGGTAATAGCAGCGCAAAAAAACGGAGACACAAGAGAGACACAACCAACAGGACTGGCGCTGAACTAACGACTGAAATTTTATTGAAAACGGCAGGGCTTTAAATACAAACAGGCCATCACAATTCCAAGAAGATAATGACTCGCCAAAGATTATATGATGCCAGCATCAAAACCACTCAAATTGATATCACACAACCCGATAATCACGAGAAGGCATGTGCAACTACTCAAAAAACTGGATGAATCATGAAAACAACAGAACAGGATGTAATCTCGTGTCAAAGACTGAGACACGGATGTCTGTAGCGTGGCAAACGCCGAGTTAAAGGCGTGAAAGTAAAACAACGAAATAACAGCCCAGGGGCCCCCGGCAACAACAGAAGTGAAAACTTAAAAAAAAATCGTAGCGAAAACAGCGGCAAGGAACTGAGAGAAAGCAGTAAGGAAAAACAAGGCACCCTGCGAATAGAAGATCTAAAAGCACAAAGGCGGCTAACCAATAGTATATAGAAACCTGATTTCATTCTTCGACAAGGCAATCAATGGCTTGCTCACGCACCAGTCACCTTCTCTGGATATGAGCCAGGCCTCGATCACCTCCCTCTGGCGCTGGTCCCTCGCTCTGACCCTAATTTCGGACTCCCCAAGCATAGGCTCTCACTTGAAGTCGCAGTCCGATCCGCAGTCATACTCGCAAAAACACTTTCTGCATTTCTTGCAGTGGTCTGCCAGATGTCCGCCAGCCAGTCCTGTTGGTTGTGTCTCTCTTGTGCCCCCGTTTTTTTTTTGCGCGACGTGGCAGGCGTTGGCGTCAGTGGCTCAGAAAAGGCGGTTCACTCGAGCAGCACACTCAAACCAAGCACCACGGCATTCAGGACAGAAAATGAGGTTTAGGAAACGCGCCCGGTTTCTCAGTGTGAACGAAGGAAAGTGGTGCGCCCGATTTTGACCAATTAGAGAATCACGGAAATAGGCCCAGATATAAGAATTCCAAAAAAACCGGTCTGATAAGAATTAAAACCGAAAACTCTTTCATCATGGGGTGGTTGTGGCACCCTACTGATAGTTAACTTTTTCCAGGAAGGCTTCTTAGCAGTCAGTATCGAATATGTGCATGTGTGTGACTCCTGCGACTTTTCTGCCACTTTGGAAAAAAGCAAATAACAGGTTATAAAGGGCGGCATCCGGAATATTCCTATTCCGCCAGGTGAATTCGTGACAGGGACTGCATAAGCAGCTTTGCCTTAGCAGGTAACAACCTCGTACGGGTGATGTTGCACTGCAAAAATGTAATGAAGCCGGCAATTCGAATTCAAGAAATCAAACAGAAATATGTAGAATGTATAGTTATGATGAACTAACTTTGTTAAACTGCGCTGCACTAATCGACTGCGCCAAATATAAAATGCAAACCACCTCGCTGCTCATACAAATTCGCCTACGAAGTTACCTCGCTACTTAGATGTGCGTAATTAGTAATCTACGTAGTTGGCCTAAGTTGTCTGCATTTGATAACACGCAACGGCGCCTCATTTGGCTTATTGGTTTTCCAAAGCTCTTTGACCGCATTTCTTTTATTTTATATTTCAACAGAGTACAATCTGCACTTCGCTTTTTACCATTTGGCTTCGCATTTCCATAAATAATATTGAGCACGTTACTGCCTTTCAATTCTTTCAATTTGATGATCCTGTTCGCTTTCGTCGTATCGGGGCGTTTACGCTTGGACTGCTTCAGTGATTAATTCTGTCTCTGCTAATTATTCGCCTAAAGTACTGGTTCAATTAAAGCTGTGTGCAAATGAGGAAGAAATTTTGCACCCTATCTCCCCCGCATTGGTTGCTAAGTGTCTTAATTGTTTTTATTATCCTTTATTTCCCGTGTCGTTCATGTGGTGCCTATGCATGAGATATCTCTGTGAGGAGAATTTTTTATCAAGGAAAAAATGAATCCTTTATTCATGATTTCTTACTTTACTCATTTTTGTACGGGATGGTGTGTCGGTATAAGCACTCGTTTTTATAAGAGTGTGCACGGTGTTCTGTGGACGCTTCTTGATGTCATTTCTCTCTTTTGTCACACTGTTGCGCGCAGTGCATTCAAACTGTACCTGTACATCTACTAGAAGAAGCGGTGTTCTTATCCGCCCTCAATAGCTGCTAGGCTACATCCGCGCATATTCGCGAGGTCGCACAGTATCGTTGTCACACGAGTACAACAATGTCGTCATCATCGAAATCACTGCAGGAGTCGTCCCCGGACTACATCTTCAAAAGACTCTCGGCTTTCCGCACCATAAGTTGAACGAAAATCTCCACGATGAGCCTCACGTCTCTTCGGCACGATCGCATCCCGTTCAGCTTCCTGCAGGAAGCAGCCAGGTCTTGGCGGGCGTCGGCGTCCATAACTCGGAAATGGCGGTTCACTGGAGCAGCACATAAGCAAAGCAAGCACCACGGCATTCACCAGAGCGCCGCTGGGCAGCAGCGGAGGCACAGAAAGCACAGCTCTGAGCGCATTCTTCTGTACTTTACAGCTCTGCTGCGGTAAGATCTACAGGCGCTGCTTCGGAAGGCCACGTGTTGCATGAACACCGTGACCCGACTTCGTGCTGGAAAAGGTTATCGGTGCTTTCTTCGGATCGACGGCTGATAATCGAAGAGGCTTCTGCGAGCCGCTCATCGTATCGTATCCAGCTTGGGCGCAGAATCATCGCTACCGACACCAGTTTCCCCGGATATAAAGGCAGGCCACATCGAAGCCATCATCACTTGGGCAGCAGCGGAGGCACAGAAAGCACAGCTCTGAGCGCATTCTTCTGTACTTTACAGGTTTGTGCGTATACTATATTCCCTATCTCCTCAAATTGTATCACTGCGCCTTTGACTGCTGCCCTTGCAAAAATTATCTTGTAAAATGCATGAAACTGACACGAATGATGGGAGTTGCTATGACTGTGGGCTGCCTATTGAATCTGACCGGGAATGTATGACATGCAGATTGTTTGTGCTAGTATCATTTGGGAAACTGCTGCGGTGTCTCCGAGAGGACTTACAAATCTAAAGGGGAAAGCGCGAGAACACAGTGGCCTTGTCCTATGTGTAGAGGAACTAAGCAAAAGAGGGAGGTCGACTATCCTAACATTGTTGCAATTGCAGAACTCCAGGAATTAGTGAAAAACCTAAGGGAAACCGTCAGTGCTGTTGAGGCAAGTGTCCAGATAATATCTGACAAGTATGACACAGTACTCGCACGGCTTGACAAACAAGAAAACGAGATGACAGACATGAAAAAACGCATTGACCAAATAGAGGGTGACAAAAATGGTCCTGAGATCAGTGCCATCAAATCCGATCTTAATGAGCTTGAATGGCACAACAGAAAGTTGAACTTAGAATTCCATGGAATCCCGCGAACTGACTCTGAAGACCTCCTTGAAAAGGTCAATGAATCTGCAGCATTGCTTGATCTTCCAGAGCTGACACACAACGATGTTACTGCTATACACCGCCTTCCTGCAAAGAAAGAAAAGACACCAGGTATCCTTGTTGGCTTCTGCAGGCAGGCGGACAGAAATACCTGGCTGCAAAACCGCAGGAAATAGCAGGATAGCAGCTCAAATGTGCTGATTCAAGAAAATCTGACAAAATAGGGACGTGCACTTCTACAGGAGGGAAAGCAGTGGGCACGTCAAAAAAATTTCAGCTATGCCTGGTTCAGCCACGGGAAGATACTTGTCAGGCGCAAAAATGGTGAATCGGCAACTGTAATTAAAAGTAGAAGTGATTTGGATGGTCTTCTCTAGGTTGGCTGAGGTCTAGTACGCTAACTACATTGTCATAATGGCTCTCTCACCGGGTAGCCTAGCAAAAGAACTAGGGAAAAAATACATATCTGGTCTGACGTTTTTTCATTTAAATGTACGATCAGCTATGAACAAAGTTGCAGGTTTAGAAGCTCTCTTTAATGAAATTGGATTCAAATTTGACATCATCATATTAACGTAAACATGGTATACGAACAATGTTGACATTTTTTCATTGCCAGGGTACAATGTATTCTGCTTGAATCGTCCTGATCACCGTGGTGCCGGGGTATCCCTGTTAGTTAAGAAAATCTACAGTTATAGCTTACTGCAAGAATACACATGCTGAAACGTTGATTTTGAAATGCTGTCATTAGCGGTGAACAACTATGTCATTTCCACTTTATATCGCCCACCAAATGGAAATTACTCAAAATTATTGATGCATCTGGAAACTTTCTTTTACAACGTTTACACTGATAAACTTAAAATTGTATGCGGGGGTGATTTCAATCTTGACATGCTGGTCGATAACAATGCTAGTCGTGAAATAACATGGTAGTTCGAGAGTTTTGGTCTATTTAATGCTATCAATCTGCCTACAAGAGTTACGGTTCACTCGTCAACTTCAATAGATTTATTTGTTGCCAATGTTAGTAGAGACGACATTAAAGCTAGTACTGCCGCCGCGGTGGATCAGCGGTTATGGTGCTCGGCTGCTGACCCGAAAGACGCGGGTTCGATCCCGGCCGCGGCGGCTGGAATTTCTTTGGGGGAGAAATTCTAGAGGCCCGTGTACTGTGCGATGTCAGTGCACGTTAAAGAACCCCAGGTGGTCGAAATTTCCGGAGCCCGCCACTACGCCGTCTCTCATAGCCTTAGTTGCTTTGGGACGTTAAACCCCATAAACCAAACCATAAACCAAACCATTAAAGCTAGTACTTTAGCTAATGATCTCAGTAATCATCTTCCCATATTTTTAGCCATTAAAAACCCACAAAAAAGGCAAATCCTTGCGTCTCAACTCGTCATATCCCCTCTGAGAATCTACTTAACTTCCATCAGAAAATAATGAACACATATTGGACAGAGGTCTTGTCCTTAAATAATGCAAGCTTTGCATTTGAGCGATTTCTTCGCATTTTTAAGCAAATCTATGATGAAAACTTCCCTATAAAGAACTTCTGCCCGCCAAAAAAACCAAGAAACCATGGATCAGTAAAGAACTATTTCGTAAGATTAAAGTGAAGAATTTTATGTATCAACGTTTTCTCCTTGAACGTGACCCTGAACTATTGAAGGACTTCAAGAAGTTCCGCAACCGTCTAAATAAAGAACTTCAGCGTGCAAGAAACAACTACTTCGACAACTTACTAGCGAAAACGTCAAATAACACTGCGGCTATGTGGAAACAATTCAACTCGCTTTTCGCGTCTTCAAATGCTAATATAGGAGTTACAGAAATTGTAACCAATAATGTCAAGCTGAAAGAGAAAAGTTTGGCAGATGCGTTTAATGATCATTTCGTGAGTATCATTTCCCCGCCACCGTCAGGAGGCCATGGCGCGTATATGAGCAGTGAATGCGAACATACAATTTTTTTAAACCCAGTTACCGATACGGAAGTTGTTTCGACAGTTATGCAGTTAAATAACTCTACATCCCGCGATTTTTACGACATAGAGGTACGTCCAATTAAATTTGTTGTGGATGTTATTAAAGTGCCGCTCACTTACCTTCTGAATCTCAGCCTTACAAATGGCTGCTTCCCTGAGGCATTGCAGATAGCAAAAGTTTGTGTTCTTAATAAAAAAGGCGACAAAAATAACCTAAATAACTACCGACCAATATCTGTTTTGACAATATTTTCTAAAATACTTGAAAAAATTTTTCTTACACGCTTAGTACAGTTCACAGATAAATACAACTTGATAACAAATTCACAGTATGGCTTCCGGAAACAACGTTCTTCTGAACTTGCCCTGCTTGATCAGAAAGAGTTTATCCTTAAGGGCATTGAACAAAACTGTTATGTACTGGGTATTTTTGTTGATTTCAGCAAAGCTTTCGACTCTCTCAACCGCATTTTACTTTTACAAAAGCTGAAATTTTATGCTCTACCGGGCACTGCTTATGACGTTATTCAGTCGTATTTTGGCCGTCGCAAACAGTATGTAAATTTAAATGAATTCTTATCCTCTATTAAACCTAATCTCCTGGGAGTACCTCAAGGAAGCATTCTAGGTCCATACCTCTTTAACATATTTTTAAATGATATTGTCAACATAGATACATCCCTAAAATTTGTCATCTACGCAGATGATACCAGTCTTTTCCTAGTAGATGCTTACAGCGAGGTACTCTTCCGGTGAGCAAACGATGCGTTAAAGAAACTGGAAGACTGCGCTTCTAGTAACGCATTAATCATTAATGCTGAAAAAACGAAGGCTGTAATCTTTCGAGCGAGAGGGAAGCAATTAGATCTTACTTATCCTTTAGTATTGAATAATAAACCCATAGAAATAGTCAATAGTTTCAAAACTCTAGGCGTCTTTCTTCAAGAGCATATGCACTGGGACATGCACGTCGACCATGTCGTAAGTAAATCAGCACGTGTAATAGGTATACTGTATCGCAACAGGCAGTTATTACCAATAAACACTAGACTTGTCATCTGTCATTCACTATTTCTTTCCCATATACAGTACTGCCTTTTGGGCCGCCGCGGTGGCTCAGCGGTTATGGTGCTCGGCTGCTGACCCGAAAGACGCGGGTTCGATCCCGGCCGCGGCGGCTGGAATTTCTTTGGAGGAGAAATTCTAGAGGCCCGTGTACTGCTCGATGTCAGTGCACGTTAAAGAACCCCAGGTGGTCGAAATTTCCGGAGCCCTTCACTACGGCGTCTCTCATAGCCTTAGTCGCTTTGGGACGTTAAACCCCATAAACCAAACCAAACTGCCTTTTGGTATGGGGTACAAAGGCAGGAACAATATGTCAAAGCTAATAAAACTGCAAAATAGGCTGATTAAAATTATCTCTAATACTTCTTCCACTCACAACCCTGACGCTTTGTTGAAAAAGTTTCATTTAATAGGTTTATCAGACCTATACAAATATCGCCTTTGCAAAACATTCAGAACCCAACAAAAATAGGTACTGAACTTGTTATCACACATTGCTTCTTTAAGACCTAACAGTCATTATTATTAAACGCGCCATCCTGAATTTTGGTTTGTGCCACGTTCACGGACCAATTACGGCGTTGAAGTGTTGTGCACAGTCATTCCAAGTATGTTCAGTTCTTTCAGGAAAAAGGGAATCATCATAGAGAATCTGTCATTAAAAGCACTAAATTGTTTGTTTCTGTCATGTATCTCTCAACATCCCTAAAATTATGTAAATGCTCAAAAATGACAAATGTGGTGTGCATTTGCTATTACCTGTGTTTTTTTTTTCATTGCAAACTTTGATTTTTAATTAATTTTTTTTTTACAATTTGGCTGTGGGCATTTGCTAATACCTATTTTTTATTCTTACTTTTTAAACTGTCTTCTTTCTTTTTTACTGGTTGCAGTTGAACCATGTATTTGTTTGCCTCATTGACATGTATATTAGTTGCTGATGCTCTGCTCTTGTATAGGGGATGGGAGCCTAGTCAAGCTACATTATAGCGGCTTTTTCTCCAATCTCCTAATGTATGTGTATTACATGAAAATAAATCAATTCAATTCAAATGAGCTTTAGGGAACGCGCCCGGTTTTTCAGAGCGAACAAGGGAAAGAGTGTGTCCGATTTTGTCCAAATAGAGAACCCCTGCAAGATTCCCAGAAATGGAAATTCCATAATGTCAGGTCAGATAGGGATTACAATTCAAAACTCTTTCTTCAAGGGGTGGTTGCTGCACACTCCTGATAAGGATTACCTTATGCAGGAAATCTGGCTAGCAGTGAGTCACGGATATCTGCATGCGTGCGTGTCCTGCGACTTTTCTGCCACCTTGGGTAAACGAAATAGCCGGTTGAGTGGGGCGGCTTCTGGAAATTTCGGTCAGGTGAATTCGTGACAGGGACTGCTAAGGAGCTTTCCGTTGGCATGTAACAACCTCGTACGCGCAACGCTGCACTCCAACAAATTAACGACACCAGCAATTAGAATTGAAGGTTTAAAAAAAATTGAGAGAATGTATAGTTGTGATGAAATACTTCTCTTAAACTACGCTGCATTAACAGACTGCGGCTAATATAAAACCCAAACCCCCTGGCTACGGGATACAAAATTTGTCCACGAAGTTACCTCGCTGCGTTGGTGACTAGAGTAGTAATCCAAATAGTTGACCTATATTGTTTGCAGTTCATAAGACGCAACGGTTACCTTCCTTGGCCTAATGGTTTTCAAAAACACTTTGACGACGTAGCTTTAATTTTAAATTTCAGTAGAGTACAATCTGCAATTTTTTTTTTACCTTTTGGCTTCGCATTTGTTAAAATGATCTTGAACATATTTGTGCCTTTCCCTAGTTTTTTATTTGATGATCCTATTCGTTTTCTTCGTCTCGGGCGTTTAAGTTTAGACTGCTTCAGTGAGGCTGCTTTGACTAATTAATTCTGTTTCCGCTAATCGTTCAGCTAGAATACTGGTTTAATTAAAGCTGTCTGCAAATTACCGTAACATTTGGCACCCAATCTGCCCCGCCTTGGTTGCTAAGTGCCTGAATTGTTTCTATTCTCCTGTATTTCCAGTGTCGTGAAATTTGTGTCTATGCGTGCGATGTCTTTGTGCGGAAAATTTTGCAATAAAAAAAATGAATCCTACGTTCATGATTTATAACTTCATTCAATTCTGTACAGGAAGGCGTGTCGGTATAAGCACTCGTTTTTGTGAGTGGTTGCAAAGCGTTCTCTGGACGCTGCTGCATGTCATTTCTCCCTTGTGTCACTCCGTTCCACGCAGTGCTTTCAAACTGGACCTGTACTTCTACTACCAGAAGCGGTGTTTTTATCCGACCTCAATAACTGCTAGGCAACATCCGCGCAGATTCGCGAGGTCGCACAGTATAGTTGTCACACGAGTACAACAATGTCGTCATCATAGGAATCACTGCAGGAGTCGTCCCCGGACTGCATCTTCAAAACACTCTCGGCCTTCCGCACCATAAGTTGAACGAAAATCTCCAGGATGAGCCTCACGTCTCTTCGGCGCGATAGCATCCCGTTCAGCTTCCTGCAGGAAGCAGCCAGGACTTGGCGGGCGTCAGCGTCCATGATCAAATACTTTTCTTAAACTGCGCTGCATTAACAGACTGCGGCAAATATAAAATCCAAACCTCTGGCTACGGGATACAAAATTGTCCACCAAGCTACCTCGCTACTTAGATGCCCGCAAGTAGTAATCCATATAGTTAACCTACGTTGTTTGCAGTTCATAACACGCCACGGTTGCTTTCCTTGGCTTAATGGTTTTCAAAAACTCCTTGACGGCGTTGTTTTAATTTTAAATTTCAGTAGAGTACAATCTGCAATTTTTTTTTAACTTTTGGCTTCGCATTTGTTAAAATGATCTTGGACATATTTGTGCCTTTCTCTAGCTTTTATTTGATGATCCTATTCGTTTTCTTCGTCTTGGGGCGTTTAAGTTTAGACTGCTTCAGTGAAGTTCCTTTGATTAATTACTTCTATTTCCGCTAATTTTTCAGCTAGATTTCTGGATTAATTAAAGCTGTCTCCAAATGACCGAAACATTTGGCACCCAATCTGCCCCACGTTGGATGCTAATTGCCTCAATTGTTTCTATTCTCCTGTATTTCCAGTGTCGTGATATTTGTGTATATGGTGCGATATCTTCGGGCGGAAAATTTGGAATAAAAAAATGAATCCTACGTTCATGATTTATTCGTTTATTCAATTTTGTACAATATGACGTGTCGGTATAAGCACTCGTTTTCATGAGTGGTTACAAAGCTTTCTATGGACGCTGCTGCATGTCATTTCGCCCTTGTGTCACTCTGTTCCACGGAGTGCATTCAAACTGGACCTGTACTTCTACTAGATGAACCGGTGTTCTTATCCGCCCTCAATAGCTGCTAGGTTACATCCGCGCATATTCGCGAGGTCGCACAGTAGCGTTGTCACACGAGTACAACAATGTCGTCATCATCGGAATCACTGCAGGAGTCGTCCCCGGACTGCATCTTCAAAAGACTCTCGGCTTTCCGCACCATAAGTTGAACGAAAATCTCCACGATGAGCCTCACGTCTTTTCTGCGCGATCGCATCCCGTTCAGCTTCCGGCAGGAAGCAGCCAGGACTTGGCGGGCGTCGGCGTCCATGGCTAGGAAATGGTGGTTCACTGGAGCAGCACAAACGCAAAGCAAGCACCACGGCCTTCAGCAGAGCGAATGAGCTTTAGGGAACGCGCCCGGTTTTTCAGTGCGAATGAGGGAAAGGGGTGTGTCCGGTTTTGTCCAATAAGAGAACCGCGGCAAGATTTCCGGAAATGGGAAGTCCAAATTGTCACCTCAGATAAGGATTACAATTGCTGCACCCTCCTGATAACGTTTTCCTTATCCAGGAAGGCTGGCTAGCAGTGAGTCACGGATATCTGCATGCGTGCGTGTCCTGCGACTTTTCTGCCACCTTTGGTTAACGAAATAGCCGGTTGTGTGGGGCGGCTTCTGGAAATTTCGGTGAGGTGAATTCGGGACAGTGACTGCTAAGGAGCTTTGCGTTGGCATGTAAAAACCTCGTACGCGCCGCGCTGCACTCCGAAAAATTAATGACACCAGCAATTAGAATTGAAGGTTTCAAAAAAAACTGAGAGTATGTATAATTATGATGAAATACTTTTCTTAAACTGCACTGCATTAACAGACTGCGGCAAATATAAAATCCAAACCTCTGGCTACGGGATACAAAATTGTCCACGAAGTTACCTCGCTACTTAGATGCCCGCAAGTAGTAATCCATATAGTTGACCTACGTTGTTTGCAGTTCATAAGACGCAACGGTTGCCTTCCTTGGCTTAATGGTTTTCAAAAACTCTTTGACGGCGTTGCTTTAATTTTAAATTTCAGTAGTGTACAATCTGCAATTTGTTTTTTACCTTTTGGTTTCGCATTTGTTTAAATGATCTTGAACATATTTGTTGCCTTTCCCTAGTTTTTATTTGATGATCCTATTCGTTTTCTTCGTCTCGGGGCGTTTAATTTTAGACTGCTTCAGTGAAGTTCTTTTTATTAATTAATTAATTATGTTTCCGCCACTCGTTCAGCTAGATTTCTGGATTAATTAAAGCTGTCTCCAAATGACCGAAACATTTGGCACCCAATCTGCCCCACGTTGGATGCTAATTGCCTCAATTGTTTCTATTCTCCTGTATTTACAGTGTCGTGATATTTGTGTATATGGTGCGATATCTTCGGGCGGAAAATTTGGAATAAAAAAATGAATCCTACGTTCATGATTTATTCGTTTATTCAATTTTGTACAATATGACGTGTCGGTATAAGCACTCGTTTTTATGAGTGGTTACAAAGCTTTCTATGCACGCTGCTGCATGTCACTTCGCCCTTGTATCACTCTGTTCCACGCAGTGTATTCAAACTGGACCTGTACTTCTACGAGAAGAAGCGGTGTTCTTATCCGCCCTCAATAGCTGCTAGGCTACATCCGCGCATATTCGCGAGGTCGCACAGTATCGTTGTCACACGAGTACAACAATATCGTCATCATCGGAATCACTGCAGGAGTCGTCCCCGGACTGCATCTTCAAAAGACTCTTGGCTTTTCGCACCATAAGTTGAACGAAAATCTCCACGATGAGCCTCACGTCTCTTCGGCGCGATCGCATCCCGTTAAGCTTCCTGCAGGAAGCAGCCACCACTTGGCGGGCGTCGGCGTCCATGGCTAGGAAATGGTGGTTCACTGGAGCAGCACAAACGCAAAGCAAGCACCACGGCCTTCACCAGAGCGAATGAGCTTTAGGGAACGCGCCCGGTTTTTCAGTGCGAATGAGGGAAAGGGGTGTGTCCGGTTTTGTCCAATAAGAGAACCGCGGAAAGATTTCCGGAAATGGGATGTCCAAAATGTAACCTCAGATAAGGATTACAATTGCTGCACCCTCCTGATAACGTTTTCCTTATCCAGGAAGGCTGGCTAGCAGTGAGTCACGGATATCTGCATGCGTGCGTGTCCTGCGACTTTTCTGCCACCTTTGGTTAACGAAATAGCCGGTTGTGTGAGGCGGTTTCTGGAAATTTTGGTGAGGTGAATTCGTGACAGGGACTGCTAAGGAGCTTTGCGTTGGCACGTAAAAGCCTCGTACGCGCCACGCTGCACTCCGAAAAATTAATGACACCAGCAATTAGAATTGAAGGTTTCAAAAGAAACTGAGAGAATGTATAGTTATGATCAAATACTTTTCTTAAACTGCGCTGCATTAACAGACTGCGGCAAATATAAAATCCAAACCTCTGGCTACGGGATACAAAATTGTCCACCAAGCTACCTCGCTACTTAGATGCCCGCAAGTAGAAATCCATATAGTTAACCTACGTTATTTGCAGTTCATAACACGCCACGGTTGCCTTCCTTGGCTTAATAGTTTTCAAAAACTCCTTGACGGCGTTGTTTTAATTTTAAATTTCAGTAGAGTACAATCTGCAATTTTTTTTTAACTTTTGGCTTCGCATTTGTTAAAATGATCATGGACATATTTGTGCCTTTCCCTAGCTTTTATTTGATGATCCTATTCGTTTTCTTTGTCTTGGGGCGTTTAAGTTTAGACTGCTTCAGTGAAGTTCCTTTGATTAATTAATTCTATTTCCGCTAATCGTTCAGCTAGATTTCTGGTTTAATTAAAGCTGTCTCCAAATGACCGAAACATTTGGCACCCAATCTGCCCCGCGTTGGATGCTAATTGCCTGAATTGTTTCTATTCTCCTGTATTTACAGTGTCGTGATATTTGTGTATATGGTGCGATATCTTCGGGCGGAAAATTTGGAATAAAAAATGAATCCTACGTTCATGATTTATTAGTTTATTCAATTTTGTACAATATGGCGTGTCTGTATTAGCACTCGTTTTCATGAGTGGTTACAAAGCTTTCTATGGACGCTGCTGCATGTCATTTCGCCCTTGTGTCACTCTGTTCCACGGAGTGCATTCAAACTGGACCTGTACTTCTACTAGATGAAGCGGTGTTCTTATCCGCCCTCAATAGCTGCTGGGTTACATCCGCGCATATTCGCGAGGTCGCACAGTATCGTTGTCACACGTGTACAACAATGTCGTCATCATCGGAATCACTGCAGGAGTCGTCCCCGGACTGCATCTTCAAAAGACTCTCGGCTTCCCGCACCATAAGTTGAACGAAAATCTCCACGATGAGCCTCACGTCTCTTCGGCGCGATCGCATCCCGTTCAGCTTCCTGCAGGAAGCAGCCAGGACTTGGCGGGCGTCGGCGTCCATGGCTAGGAAATGGTGGTTCACTGGAGCAGCACAAACGCAAAGCAAGCACCACGGCCTTCACCAGAGCGAATGAGCTTTAGGGAACGCGCCCGGTTTTTCAGTGCGAATGAGGGAAAGGGGTGTGTCCGGTTTTGTCCAATAAGAGAACCGCGGCAAGATTTCCGGAAATGGGATGTCCAAAATGTCACGTCAGATAAGGATTACAATTGCTGCACCCTCCTGATAACGTTTTCCTTATCCAGGAAGGCTGGCTAGCAGTGAGTCACGGATATCTGCATGCGTGCGTGTCCTGCGACTTTTCTGCCACCTTTGGTTAACGAATAGCCGGTTGTGTGGGGCGGCTTCTGGAAATTTCGGTGAGGTGAATTCGTGACAGTGACTGCTAAGGAGCTTTGCGTTGGCATGTAAAAACCTCGTACGCGCCACGCTGCACTCCGAAAAATTAATGACACCAGCAATTAGAATTGAAGGTTTCAAAAAAAACTGAGAGTATGTATAATTATGATCAAATACTTTTCTTAAACTGTACTGCATTAACAGACTGCGGGAAATATAAAATCCAAACCTCTGGCTACGGGATACAAAATTGTCCACGAAGTTACCTCGCTACTTAGATGCCCGCAAGTAGTAATCCATATAGTTGACCTACGTTGTTTGCAGTTCATAAGACGCAACGCCCTGTCAGAAATCTGGCCAATGGTGGCTGAAGTGGAAACCACCATCTTGGTGGATTATGGTAGTGGGATATGCTGGATGGTGGCATAATGGCAAACCACTATGCCAGCATAATGGCAAGCCACTATGGCGGCATAACGGCAAGCCACTATGGCGGCATAACGGCAAGCCACTATGGCGGCATAACGGCAAGCCACTGTGCCGGCATAACGGCAAGCCACTGTGCCGGCATAACGGCATGCCACTATGCCGCATAATGGCAAACCACTATGCCAGTATATTGGCAAGTTGCGTACTGGAATAGCGACAGATCGGCCAGCGCACTTCAGTCATTGGATGTGATTGTTTCCGAGGTGACATTAAGCACACCAGTATGCAGGTTCAGGGCTCACAACAAGTTTATTTTAAATTAATGCAATAGAATTCACCCAAGTGCTATCATACGGATGTGGTGGAAGGCAGCACAGCTTCGACATCTGCAGGCGAGGATTCTGTTTTTGCCATTTTTGCAGGATGCAGCTCAATGTATTTCTGCAAACAATCTGAAAGAGCAATGCAGATAACACAAATTAGGTCTCAACTTCATCTTCTTCAGAAAATGTGGCCTATGAACTGATCAGCAAACACAGCAAAATTACAGTAAATGGCACCAAAACTTGCAGTGCTCAGCACAAATAAATGTGGCAATATATGATAATGGGATTGGAGTGAAATACAGTAAAACACGTTAATTCGAACTCAAACAGGACCGGGAAAATGTCCGAACTGAGCGAAATTCGAATTATGGCATGGGCGCTAGAATGAGCAGTCATTACACCCCGCAGAGCGGGCAGAACCCAAAGCAGTCACATCCAAAATTGTTATAGCAAGCTAGGCGCTACTGCACGTAGGTGGCAGGCGATTCTAAGAATTAAAGACTAGACAGAGCTACAAAGGGAAGAGGTGTAAGGTCTTATATTGACAGCCAATGTTCTTGGCCAGTGAGCCCTGCGGGTTGGGAACGGGGGGCCAACCTAAATTTGGAGTCAACTTAGAAATATACATATGTTAGGATGGACTAGAAAAGGAAAGAATAATAGTGCCCACAGTAGGACTTCAACTTCCAAAGTGTGCTTTCTTGCAACTGCCTCAGAGATAGAGATTTCTGGGTGTACCTGCAGTCACTAAATAACAATCAATCGTTTTTCTCCATACTGTACTTTATAACAATGATACAGAGGTTTTCATACCGCTGACAAATGACATGCACATTGCGAGGGCAATGAGGCAGTCTGCCAGTGTATATTGTTAACGCTAACAGATGATGGCGAAGTCTGAATAAAACACAAATGACAGAAACAAATAGACATCGATTGAGAAGATGAAGCACAAAGTGGCAGTGAAAAAATGCTATCTCTTCAACATGTACGCATCTTTCCATGGAAGCAGTTCACCGGCAGTTATATCCATGGCGACATGGAATAATGTGAGGAAACGTAGTACAGAAGTCCTGCCAAGATCATTGGAGCATACCTAACACTAGGATTTTCATCCATCTTCCATATTCCTAATCCTCGTCTACCTTATCAGTCTTTTCTACATATGCTACATTTAGGGACAACAAATTAGAGATCACCAGACCAAGGAAAAGGGAACAGAAGGCAATATTGATCCTGAAAACATGTTCCAATTGAGTAACACAGCCCTGAAAAACCAGCAATGCAGCCAGTGAAAATCTGCGCTTCCATAATGATCACGGTTCAAGCAGGAAACGACCTCAGTCGCTTCCTCACAACGTTCCCCTTCATAACAAGTGGGCTATGGATTCTCCATAGTTGCCTTAACCAAGTCAGGAGGTGCCCATCTAGTGTTTGTGCAAGTCTTTCTTGCACTCATGGAAAATTTTCTCCACAATGCAAGTTATCATGTGGCTGGAGACGACAAAATCTTAAATAAAGACACAAATTACATGTACAAACGTTAACAATCCTGGTTATAGGTGCCTGCAACATGCAGATTTGACCTTTCTGCTGCACCAATCACAGCAACTGCGTAAGAAATATAACAACGCTGTCACGTACATCCACAGAACGAGAAATATGAGACACAAGCACTGGCTGTCAACTGAAATTTTATTGATGGAAGGCAGACGCCTTTTAACAGCGAGGAAAAGATGGGAAAAGGATGGGAGCAATACAAATGGGGATGATAACAACAGCATTGACGAACGTAAGCACACGCAAGCAACATAAGAAGACCAATACATATCAAAGCACAGAAAAAAACTCAGTTGTTGGCCACTTCTGAAAGGTCAACTCTGCGGCATAGAGCGATAAAGACGGTGCTAATGCACCTATCACCTTACACGGTACGCTTCCAAGCTGACACGCCATCTTGTTGGCACTGTGACCGAGAATCTTGATCTCTCCCAGCCAAACCACGCATCCTTTGCACTTTTTAATGTGCGCAACCAAATCTGCGTACTTGACCCTTTAAATCACTTCAGTTCCAAAAAACGTGGATGTCAGTTAAAACACGACACTCAGTTCATCAAGTGTTCCTCATGAGTGGTCTATGCTATTCCCTTGATATGTGGAAAGCTTCATGTCAGCCAAACTTCTCGGTGCATTGATGAACATTTGAGAGAGCGCACCCAGAATTGAAGTGATTTAAAGGACAAGTACGCGCATTTGGTTGCGCACGTTAAAAAGTGCAAAGGGTGCATGGCTCAGCTGGGAGAAACCAAGAATCTCTATAAAAGTGCCGACGGCATGTCAGTTTGGAAGCATACCATATAAAAAAGTATGGCAGTAGGTACATTGGCACCAGTCTTTACCGTTCTTTGCCGCAGAAGTCAACTTTTGAGAAGTGGCCAACAATTGAATTTTCATTTTTTCGGTGTTTTGGTATGTATTTATTTTCATGTTGCTTGCTTGCGCATTCATTGATGCTGTTATCATCCCCAGTTGTATGCCCCATTTTTTTACCAGCTGTTCCTTACCTTTATAAGGTGCCCGCCTTCCATCAATAAAATTTCAGCTGCCAGTCAGCGTTTCTGTCTCATATTTCTCCTTGTTCTGTGGATGCATGTGTTAAGGCCGTCATATTTCTTAGGTTCAGAATGCACCAACTCGCCCAGAAAAAAGTTTCACTGAAACAGCAACTGTCCCTCCTGTGCATCTCTGGCAGCCAAAATGCCATCTAATGGCCGCCTCGGCAGTAATCAAGGTGCTCGCCCCATGGCAAGCTATCCTGTGGGTTCTGCAACGGACATGCCAGACAATGTGCGTCTTATTTCTCATCACGGAATGACAGTGCAAGTGACAGTAGCTAGCCCAGCATGCCATCATGCAAAAGATGCGAGACCCAACAGAATAGTTAGCTGTGCTTCCAGGAAAGAAAGCTAATTTTTGAAGCAAAAGCTTCACTAAGCTAGGCAAAACCAGTTCCGCGGTGGCCCCAAGTTCCACCTCCAAATGACCTTGAGCTTCGAAAGCAAAGGAAAGGCGGATAACTGGCCCCCTGGGACAGTGGACACTTTACTCGCGCTTGAAGCTACGAAACCGATGAAGAGCTGCAGCTTTGAAAGCAAAGGGAAGGGACATAACAGGCCCTTAGTCGTGCTTTAAGCTAAGAAACCAGTGGAGCGGGACTTTGGAAAGCAAAGGAAAGTGCATAACTGCTCCCTTGGAATAGTGGACACATCAGTCGTGCTTTAAACTATGTGGCAGTAGTGACAGATATGCGCTGTATGCGTTGGAATTGACAACATTGTGGCAGAAACGCGGCACTGAAGCCATAGGCCGCAGTTGATCGTCGTGTTCATTGGTGTTGGCAACGTTTTAGACTCCACTGACTTTAAGGAAAGGAAGTGCGCCTAACTGGCTCCCTGGACGCCTGAATCGCGCTTTGAGGTATGTGGGGTGTTGAGAGAAAGATATGGGCTGCATGCTTTAGCGCTAACAACATTGTGGCAGACACTCGGCACTGCAGCAATAGGTCACGGCGTTCATTGGGTGAGCAAACTCTCGTGATCAACCATTAAATGCTACATCCCAGGGTGGGCACGCTGCCCATCGAGTGTGCGGAATGCCCTGAACGTTTACAGACTGCAAGCAACGCATAGTTGCCCAATAAGCCACAGCTTTCACTCTCTAACCAGGTTCAGCAGTAGTTGAACCGCAGATAATTTTTTTATACACCATGGAAAAAGACAAAGCATGTTAAAAAAGAAATATACCAGACAAAAAAAAAGACAAAAACACAAGGAGAGAACAACACAGGACATAGGCTGGACTAACAACTAAATTCTTTATTGAGCACAGACTGCCGGGTAATCTCTATGCATGCTCCAAGGCAAGACAGACACTCAAACATGGTCATTCAAATAATCAAATTCTTTTGTCGTTAGCGCTATCGATGGCGAACTGACACAAGCATCACCATGTTTAGCTGCTTGAAAGCGCCGACTGTAGCGCTGACGACAAAAGAATTATTATTTGAATGACCATGTTTGAGTGCCTGTCTTGCCATGGCGCATGCGTAGAGATTACCTGGCAGTCTGGGCTCAATAAAGAATTCAGTTGTTAGTCTAGCCATTCTCCTGTGTTGTTCTCTCGTGTTTTCGTCTTTTTTTTGGCAGGAACATTTTTTCTTTAACATGCCGTACCAACAGGCACACCTTTCTGCCCTTCTCTAGACAAAACAGTCTTAATGAAGTACGAGGGGGTACCCAAAAGAAACCGGACTTATTTTTGTTTGAACTTATTTGTTCACATTTTAAGCACAGACCTTCAATCTCCTTCAAAGTATTCCCCACTTGAAATGATACGCTTGTCGAATCTTTCATTCCATTTTTCAAAACATTGTTTAAATTCATCTTTTGTGACGCTTGACAGTGCCTCCGTCGTTTTTTTCTTCACCTCAGCAACATCAGCGAAACGCTTTCCATTCAGCTATTTTTTCATTCTAGGAAACAAAGAAAGTAGCACGGGGCAAGGTCAGGAGAGTATGAGGGTTGAGGAATAGGGGTCATGCCATTTTTGGTCTAAAATTGTCGTAGAGACAGGGCTGTGTGAGCAGGGGCATTGCCATGATGGAAAAACCAGCCACCCCACCGCCACAAATCTGGCCACTTCCACCGCACACTGTTGCCCAATCTTTTCAAAACATCCAAGTAGAAGGCTTGGCTAACTGTCTGACACTGCGGAAAAAATTCTCAATGGACGACTCCTCTCACGTCGAAAAAACAAATCAGCATTGTTTTGAGGTTTGGTTTCACCTGACGAGCTTTCTTGAGGCGAGGTGAATTTGAAGTTTTCCATTGGCATGATTGTTGCTTTGATTCAGGATTCGATTCAGGAACACTTGAGTTGTCCCCATAGCATCGTCCTTGTACGTCTTTCTTAATATTTCAAGAGTTTCCATTGAACTTTTTCCGAGCAAAAATCAGAATTTCATAGGCGCACGCTGTTCACGAAAATCAGCCTTTGCAAAAGCGACATTCACACAAAACAGTCGTCACTCTAAAACTCTGCCTAAACTAGTCTGACCTCCTTCAGCGACGGCACTCGGCTTACTGAATCTGGAATGTTCGTTCTATGCGCTCCTAGTGGCGAAACGCGGTACACAGAAGCTTTGCCGACCAAAAAAATTTAGTCCGGTTTCTTTTGGGTACCCCATCGTATTACGAAAGGGCTTTAGTGCAATATGTAACTTGCAAACTCTTGCTACTAAAATAAACGTGTACATGCTCACTTGTCTATTCAGGGCATCAAGTGTGTTTAGTGGCAGGGAAGCAGCAGCCTTTGCTTCAGCAGTAGACACAGTGGTGTCCTCTGCACATACTGAGGTCAGAAAACGTCCACTTTTGGCATGAAATGCGGTTTGGCCAACCCAGAAATCATGACCACGAGTCGACAGATAGGCCGCGGAAACCTGGAAGTCCGCTACCGATCAAAGCTAGGACTCCATCATGGCACGGGCTGGCCTGCACACAGAAGTTGGGTGCAGTGCTAGAGATTATCACCTCATGCCGTACATGCATGCGGCAAGCAGCAGCTAGGAACAGCTCTGCTTCATCTCCCATTGCAAGCAGTGGCTCAGCAAGGGTGTGCTCAATCCTTTTATCACAACATACAGCAGGAGCATGCAGAAAAGATGTGCAGTGTTTCTGTGACGCCCAAAGCATCCAGTGCTGCAACCAGTTTCTTTGGGCAAAACAGGTGTAGCCACCATGATTGAGGAGTTTTCACTGTGCACGGTAGCAGACTTCAAGGTTTCTGCAACTCGCCCATTTTGCAGGATGCGGACAGTACACTTCCATCAAAAAGGAAACAAAGTTGGTCTCTAATGGATAAACAAAACACTAGACCCACCATAGGGTACAGCAACTTCATCTGGAGATGTAAAAGGCAGGGCTGAATCACCATGTGAACAAACAAAACCAATGTCACAATTGGCCATTAACGGTTCGAGAAAACCCAACACTCACCGCAATGTATATCAGCTTCCGCTGGAGATGTGCCAGCCAGGGCCAGTCACCATCTAAACAAACAAACAAAACCATTTTGAAAAATAGTGTACAGCACTTCGCTGCATTTATGGCTAATGAAAATAACAGATTACACAAACAACCTCTGTGGCTTCCAATTAAAACTTCAAATACAAATGTCCCATTGACCTGTCCATTGTCCTGCATCAGTACAGAATGTTTCCTGAACACATAAGAACTGCAGTGCAAGGTTTCAGAAGAAAGTTAATGCCTCGTGCCTGTATCATTACCCTTTTACACAGGATGTTCGATTCACTGTACCGCACACAGCTTCAACAGTGCAGACCGGAGCAGGCAGGCATAGGATGATTAGATGTGTGCAGCCTTTCATCATGCTCCATGTACAACAAAATGGTAGCCACTATGATGTTGCTGCATGTTCCAATTCGCGTTGAAAGTTTGACTAAACCCCGTCTGTTGAGGGAGGAAAACAACAGCACATAGATGAACTCTCCAAATTAAAGAGAAGGAAAAGAGCTGATGCCTTGGGGCCCGCATGTGTCTCTTGTTCAATGCAAGCATGAATGCCTTTATTGCCATATCGGGCCTTAACACACAATATGGAGGAAGAAAAGAATTTTGGAAAGGCCGTTAAGTCACATTCTTTTACTTATTGGCCATCATTTCAGTGTGTATGCACAGCAAATACTCTTGCAGACAATGCTGCGCTCAAAATTGTTGCCTGTGCCATCGGCCAGACTCCCAGTAGTCGCTGCGAAAACATGAGACTTTCAGCACACTTTCTGTCACGCAATTCAGATAGCAAGGGCCTCTCCCAAGCTTTCCTTCCACCATACCATACAGTGACTACTAGAGATAAGTCATCTTATCGCCTCTTAGTGATTGGCAATGGCTCCAAAAACACTCTAGTTAGTCACTCGAAATTTATTTTTTTGGCCAACCATGCCCTATAGTATTCTAGGTGAGCAGGGAACCTATGCAGGCCCAAAAACATCCATCAGCTGTTTCCTTTTTTCTAATTTGGTGAGTGTTCGTTCATTTTCTGTTATACTCCACGGTGCAAAGTGGCTTCATATAGCCATTCAGAAATTAGTTTGTTTTTTTCCAAAGGTAATTGTTACCTGGGTTCCTGTTCTTACTTTCACCTCTCAAAGAACCAGTCCTCTAACAGGACTTGAAATGTTGCCCAATTATCATATTTACTTGATACTAATGCACACCTTGTTCCCAGAAAAGTTGCCTAAATGACCCCTTCACAATCTTCACAGCTGGTCTAAAAATGCTTTGCTTTGCGAGCACAACATCCACTTATACTGCTTCATAAAATTAGTGAATGCTTTGAGGGATCCACTGCACAAAGGATAAAGTAAGATTACTAGACATAAGGACTGGCCTCAGCTAATTCACCTTCTGTCCTCATATGCCTGTACCTGCAATGTTTTAGGGAGCTGGAAATATAAATTAGCAGTTAAAAATGTACCTGTAATGCCTGTAGCACTTGTCATGGCCGTCAACATCAATTCAGGAAGCTTTGAGCCTGCAAATATATCAAGCGAAACACAGATGGCAGTTTGCTCTAGTCTGACAAGATATTCGGGAGTATCGCAAGTGTTACCTGAGTCCAAAGAGGGAGGCAGGATATACTCTGCGATGACCTCACCATGCTGCTGGCCCCTTTGAACGCAGCTGGCTATTCCATCTGTGGTTAATGAAATACATAAAAATATACACTGGGGAACGACAGTACAGTATGCCAGGGAAAGGCCCCCCCCCCCCCCCCCCCCGTTACATAAAAGGTACAACTGTGTCTGCAAATGGCTTCTATTTATTCCTTCCTAGCTCATAAAAGCTCCTTTTACACTGAAAGTGCATCTTTTTCATGAGAATTCAGCAATCTATTGATAGAGGCCAACTTCAAGTTGTCCTCAGTGTCTCTTTAAATATGTCACTCTATATATACGAATGTTTATTTGCACGAAGCGAGATTGAGATCAACTAAGAGGGGAGCATAGTTTGAGCATTCCAAGGAATATTGAAGCAATCATAAGGCCATGAAATTCCACAAATTTGCAGCACTTAACATTTACGCCTGCAGGGCCTCATGAATACTGTTATGTATATGACAGAGAGTACTCAGGTAGGAAAGAACTACTGCGTCTGTCCGAGAAAGCTGAAAGGCAAACAACTTCTACTTCCTCTTCTTCCAAGGCATGTGTTATTGTGATCATCTCAAGAGGAAACGACCCATTTTTCCATAAGGGGAGGCTTTGTGGCTGTACCCTTGGCCTTCCGCACCCGAAGAGGCCCAGTATGTGCTAAGAGACACATCTGAGTATAACATGAATTGTGTATGTCATTGAAGTTTTAAGTATTATGCCAAATGGCTTGCAAAAATAAAACCAAAGGAGCTTAGCAATTTTCTCTAGCAGGGTGCTAGTAAGCTGCCAATTTAAGTCATCGGCAGCCTGCAATTCTTTTCGCAGCCTCCGGTTTTCTTTTTCCTTCCGAGCCAGGAAAAAGTCTAAAATCTAGAATGCACAAAAACAATAATTTTGACAAGAGAAATAATGCCCACCAATATGTTGGCACGAGTGATGCTGCTCGTAAAGTAAAAAAAAAATCCTTCAATAAATTTACCATTTTACTCATGCTTCTTGATAATTTCGGTATGAAGGCTACCTTACGCAGCTTTTTGTCTCTTCAGAGCTTCTTTTCATTGTGGCAAGCTCTGCTATAGAAAATACAGTGACTTGAATTGTTGGTAGAGTACAAGCCTACAGAATAGAAAGAATACACATCAGGCTGCATGCTCACCCACTTTTTACTTGCCACCCATTCATCCTCTTCTTCGGTGGTAATGATACGTGGCAGTGGTCTCGCATCATTTTTATTTTTTTCCTCAAGGAATCAACAGTACCTGAAAAGAGAAGGTTGTCCAGATTTGAATTGGTTGCATTCATGGTTAAAATGTGGCAACTTTCCAGCTTTATTACAAGTATTAGATGAAAATTTTGCGCTACTTTGATGCTGCTGATCAAGCTGCCATCAGCTAAACGTTGCACTTGCTAACAGCAAATGTGTCTTAATCAAAACGTCACAATATTACACTATCTGTGTATCTGTACATCGACCATCGTTACGGTGGTATTGGTTAATGCGGTCGAGAACATGTAAGACACTACACTGTAGGTATTGGTATTGTCCGTGCAGCCAAGAGTGGAGACACAAGCGCATAACTTTACTGCTTGCACTTCGTCTGGTCATCGTGCTCTAAGCAGAGGACCAATAACTAAACACACTTGAAGGCAGCCGTGTGATCACGGCCGCTAAGCGAACCCAGCTGTAGTGGTACTGCATCGCTACAGCCGTATTAGCCTTGAAGCCTGGCACCGCGCTCGAGTACAGAACCGATCACAATACACTTGTGAAGAACGCTCGAGCAGTGTGCTTAGAAGCAAACGAAGCGAAATGTTAGCGTAGCTGCTCTGCTAGGGCCAAATTGTGCCTGTGCGGTTCACATGTCTATCGGACCTCCGTGGTGGGCTCGGTGGCTTTGGCATTTCGCTGCTGATCCGAATGTCGAGGGTTCAGCTCTTTCCTCGTTGGCGTTGCATAACCCTCCTCGCAGTGCTGCCCGTCCTCCTCCACTCAAAGAGTGTGTTCGTCGTATTTTCCCGTTTTCAATTGTTTACTGGATGTTTCTATTGCACTGATCTGTGCACCTTGTTTGAATTATTCGTAACGGCGACTTGGGTTCTCTTGTAATGTCTGCACTCCTTACTTTGCACCAGAGAGAAATATGTGTGCAGTTGACCTACTGCTTGCCACAGTCGTAGAAGGAATGCATCCAGCTCTCAAAAAGTCTACAGAGAGAATAATGATGCTGCATCTAGTTTCTTTCTTTCCCGCTGCATTTGCTGAAAGCATAAATTAATTTCTTGCCTTCCCCCTCGAATGCCAAATACAACACTTACGCGGCAATTCCTGAACGTGGTAACGTTTTCGCGGTATCAAGTTCAACGCGCGAAAACCCAAGTCGCCGCTACGAATAATTCAAACGCGGTACACAGATCAGTGCAATAGAAACATCCAGTAAACAACCGAAAACGGGAAAACACGACGAACACACAGCTAGAGCGGAGGAAGACGGGCGGCGCTGCGAGGAGGGTTATGCAACGCCAACGAGGTAAGAGCCGGGGGTCTAATCCCGGCCGTGGCGGCCGAATTGCGAAGGAGACTAGGTATAAAAACGGCCTTGTGCTGTGCAATGTCAGCGCATGTAAAAGAACCCCGGACGGTCTGAATCAATCCGCAGCCCTACTTATATCCCTCATGGTCCATATGTCGTTTCGGTACGTTTAACCCCACAAATTAAAATTTACAAACTGTCTACTCGACTGCGCTCGAACGCAAATGTTTTAAGTCAATGTCAGTACCTCTGATTGGGTCTGTACGGCCAACACCAGCAAAGCGCACACAGACAACCACAGGCCGGGCAGGTGCCAGACACACTCGAGGCACATTTGCAGCCAACGGCGAATGCTGCTCAGGGCCGGAGCAAACAGCTCGCGCGCGGTGTTGGCTACACAGGCCTGGCGCAGGCTAAGCGCTCTTCAGACACGATTTAGAAAACCACAAAAAGGCAGGCTTACCTCGGAGCGCGAGAACGAACGCTGGGTAGTATCCTTCTACTTCTCCATCCTCGCTCGACCAGATGCTTGCAGCTTCTTTCTACTGTCGAAATCTTGTTCACTACTCGGCGAAAAACCTTTGACGACCAACACACTGCTAGAGCGGAGGAAGACGGGCAGCGCTGCGAGGATTCGCCGGACCGGCAGTATTGTTTTCAATCGGTCTTCATATCTCACAAACGCAAGAATCATAACAGAAAAAGCACGCGCACAGGTGGTACGAGGTTCGACTGCTGCTGCTGTTGCCTCTGAAGCGATGGATGCACAAAACTGACAAAGCGACGACGGCGACGAGGTACAGCGACATTCGGCGTCATGTTCGGCGCGTTGTTGTTGTTCGGCTACGGCATGGCTACGGCTGCGTCTCCTAATGGCTGCGTGCGGTATTCGGAATCGAAACCACACCTTGTTTCGGTTCCCCTTTGCTAGCACTGAAGAAAACAGCATTGATACGCAAATTGAACGTTATCAAGATATCCGCGGTAAATTCCTCACAAATACCATTAGTGAAGGTATGGACTTGGTCGAAAAAACAGGACAAAAATCAAGGCACACATACGACATGTACAAGGAGTACGCGTGCGTGTGTCTTCATGTCGCTATAAAACAATCGTAACTTAATTTATTGAACTAAAATTGAAAGTTCTTGTTTCGTTTTCGCCGTAAAATTAGCGCCAGCCGCGCCGCTGACAGCCGCGCGCGGCACATCCGCCACCCCGCCGTTCGCTGCGGTGCACGAGCCGAACTCCTGGACTTAGCCGTAGCTGCGGTAGTGTGATTCACGAGTCCGCTCGCACTCTCGCCGCCTAGAGCGTTTGAAACGTGCTTGTACTGCCTGGAGACCACCCCCGAGGCCTCCAGGGATTGGTCGGCCGGTCGCCATTGTATGACGGCGCGAATGCTTTCCAGCGCAAGATGTTCGCAGTCCTTGGCTCCTCGCTCTGTGCCAAGACAGGCCGGCCAGCGGTCCTCTCGACCAGCGTGTGCCTGCCGTGCTCGTTTAAAGGTAACCGAGTGCAACGCGTTTCGCGTGTGGGGTGCCGCTCCCACGCGCACTCCGTCCGGGCGCGTCAGCCCTGACGGATCCCCTCAAAAAGTTGATATTGGCAGTGGGGGTCAAGTACAATTATATGCAGTGCTCAATCCTTAAAAAATATGGAAAAACTCAGCCTAGCCGTCAGCCCTCCGCTAACCGCGCACACATGACACCATAGCTCACACCTAGCCGTCGACACTCCCAGTATTGTGCCAGCATCCGCCATGAATGAAGTTTCTGCAGCAGCTGCTGCCATCACGGTTGGCACGAAGCCAGAATATTCCACTTGAAATTCATTATGTGGACTCCTAGCTTATGCTAGAAACTGCAATGGCCGCCGATACCACCATCATGATGGTATATACAGCATGCCAGTATCCACGACCATACCACTATTTTGCCGCTATAAACACCAAGAATCCACTTCTTTTCCACTCTAGCTACCAAGAAACCACTATTCTTCCGCTATAGCCACTAACCATCCACTACGTTTCCGGTATGGTTCTGGGTGGGATTTCCGATAGGGCGGTTGCCTTCCTTGGCTTAATGGTTTTCAAAAACTCTTTGACGGCGTTGCTTCAATTTTAAATTTCAGTAGAGTACAATCTGCAATTTGTTTTTTACCTTTTGGTTTCGCATTTGTTTAAATGATCTTGAACATATTTGTGCCTTTCCCTAGTTTTTATTTGATGATCCTATTCGTTTTCTTCGTCTTGGGGCGTTTAAGTTTAGACTGCTTCAGTGAAGTTCCTTTGATTAATTAATTCTATTTCCGCTAATCGTTCAGCTAGATTTATGGTTTAATTAAAGCTGTCTCCAAATGACCGAAACATTTGGCACCCAATCTGCCCCGCGTTGGTTGCTAATTGCCTGAATTGTTTCTATTCTCATGTATTTCCAGTGTCGTGATATTTGTGTATATGGTGCGATATCTTCGGGCGGAAAATTTGGAATAAAAAAATGAGTCCTACGTTCATGATTTATTAGTTTATTCAGTTTTGTACAATATGGCGTGTCTGTATAAGCACTCGTTTTCATGAGTGGTTACAAAGCTTTCCATGGACGCTGCTGCATGTCATTTCGCCCTTGTGTCACTCTGTTCCACGCAGTGCATTCAAATTGCACCTGCACTTCTACTAGAAGAAGCGGTGTTCTTATCCGCCCTCAATAGCTGCTAGGCTACATCCGCGCATATTCGCGAGGTCGCACAGTATCGTTGTCACACGAGTACAACAATGTCGTCATCATCGGAATCACTGCAGGAGTCGTCCCCGGACTGCATCTTCAAAAGACTCTCGGCTTTCCGCACCATAAGTTGAACGAAAATCTCCACGATGAGCCTCACGTCTCTTCGGCGCGATCGCATCCCGTTCAGCTTCCTGCAGGAAGCAGCCAGGACTTGGCGGGCGTCGGCGTCCATGGCTAGGAAATGGTGGTTCACTGGAGCAGCACAAACGCAAAGCAAGCACCACGGCCTTCACCAGAGCGAATGAGCTTTAGGGAACGCGCCCGGTTTTTCAGTGCGAATGAGGGAAAGGGGTGTGTCCGGTTTTGACCAATAAGAGAACCGCGGCAAGATTCCCGGAAATGGGAAGTCCAAAATGTCACGTCAGATAAGGATTACAATTCCTGCACCCTCCTGATAACGTTTTCCTTATCCAGGAAGGCTGGCTAGCAGTGAGTCACGGATATCTGCATGCGTGCGTGTCCTGCGACTTTTCTTCCACCTTTGGTAAACAAAAGAGCCGGTTGTGTGGTGCGGCTCCTGGAAATTTCGGTCAGGTTAATTCGTGACAGGGACTGCTAAGTACCTTTGCGTTGGGATGTAAAAACCTCGTACGCGCCACGCTGCACTCCGAAAAATTAATGACACCAGCAATTAGAATTGAAGGTTTAAAAAAAAACTGAACGTATGTATAATTATGATGAAATACTTTTCTTAAACTGCGCTGCATTAACAGAGTGCGGCAAATATAAAATCCAAACCTCTGGCTACGGGATACAAAATTGTCCACGAAGTTACCTCGCTACTTAGATGCCCGCAAGTAGTAATCCATATAGTTGACCTACGTTGTTTGCAGTTCATAACACGCCACGGTTGCCTTCCTTGGCTTAATGGTTTTCAAAAACTCCTTGACGGCGTTGCTTTAATTTTAAATATCAGTAGTGTACAATCTGCAATTTGCTTTTTACCTTTTGGCCTCGCATTTGTTTAAACGATCTTGAACATATTTGTGCCTTTCCCTAGTTTTTATTTGATGATCCTATTCGTTTTCTTCGTCTTGGAGCGTTTAAGTTTAGACTGCTTCAGTGAAGTTCCTATGATTAATAATTCTGTTTCCGCTATTCGTTAAGCTAGATTTCTGGTTTATTTAAAGCTGTCTCCAAATGACCGAAACATTTGGCACCTAATCTGCCCCGCGTTGGATGCTAATTGCCTGAATTGTTTCTAATCTCCTCTATTTCCAGTGTCGTGATATTTGTGTATATGGTGCGATATCTTCGGGCGGACAATTTGGAATAAAAAAATGAATCCTACGTTCATGATTTATGAGTTTATTCAATTTTGTACAATATTGCGTGTCGGTATAAGCACTCGTTTTCATGAGTGGTTACAAAGCTTTCTATGGACGCTGCTGCATGTCATTTCGCCCTTGTGTCACTCTGTTCCACGGAGTGCATTCAAACTGGACCTGTACTTCTACTAGAAGAAGCGGTGTTCTTATCCGCCCTCAATAGCTGCTAGGCTACATCCGCGCATATTCGCGAGGTCGCACAGTATCGTTGTCACACGAGTACAACAATGTCGTCATCATCGGAATCACTGCAGGAGTCGTCCCCGGACTGCATCTTCAAAAGACTTTCGGCTTTCCGCACCATAAGTTGAACGAAAATCTCCACGATGAGCCTCACGTCTCTTCGGCGCGATCGCATCCCGTTCAGCTTCCTGCAGGAAGCAGCCAGGACTTGCCGGGCGTCGGCGTCCATGGCTAGGAAATGGTGGTTCACTGGAGCAGCACAAACGCAAAGCAAGCACCACGGCCTTCACCAGAGCGAATGAGCTTTAGGGAACGCGCCCGGTTTTTCAGTGCGAATGAGGGAAAGGGGTGTGTCCGGTTTTGTCTAATAAGAGAACCGCGGCGAGATTTCAGGAAATGGGAAGTCCAAATTGTCACGTCAGATAAGGATTACAATTGCTGCACCCTCCTGATAACGTTTTCCTTATCCAGGAAGGCTGGCTAGCAGTGAGTCACGGATATCTGCATGCGTGCGTGTCCTGTGACTTTTCTACGACCTGTGGTTAACGAAATAGCCGGTTGTGTGGGGCGGCTTCTGGAAATTTCGGTGAGGTGAATTCGTGACAGTGACTGCTAAGGAGCTTTGCGTTGGCATGTTAAAAACCTCGTACGCGCCACGCTGCACTCCGAAAAATTAATGACACCAGCAATTAGAATTGAAGGTTTCAAAAAAAAACTGAGAGTATGTATAATTATGATGAAATACTTTTCTTAAACTGCACTGCATTAACAGACTGCGGGAAATATAAAATCCAATCCTCTGGCTACGGGATACAAAATTGTCCACGAAGTTACCTCGCTACTTAGATGCTGTAAGGAGATAGCGCCACCCAGCGGCGTTCGTGAGGAGAAGAAGACAAAGCACGAGGAGCGCGTGCGGAGGGGTACGCCGGGACTGGTCGAGGAGGATTACGTGGCAGAGAAGAGAAGAGCGCGGTGGGCGACGGACGTGGACGAGTTCTGCTGGCTCCCCGAGTTCCGGGCTTGGGCCTTAGCCGCAGACGTCCGGGCCACCAGACCTGGACATCCTTCGTCGAGAGCCTCAACCACCAGGCTCAGGCGCTACTCTTCTCCGTCCATCCGTCAGCTGCTCCACACAGGCCGCTTCTGGCGCCTACGTGACTTTTCCGGGATACCAGACTTGGAAACCGTGCCGGGAGCCCACAGACGCCGACGCTGCGGTAGCGTCGCATCAACATTGGAACGCCCAGAGACTCCCTGACTGCCCGACACCCAGCCAGTCCTCTCCGCTCGTTGCTCGAATAAGACAAGTAGTGTGACTTTTTTCTATGACTTTCTTTTCTCTGCATTTGTCGTAAGCACTTTGTTCTGTTCCCCCGTGTGTTTTTGCCGTGTGTTGCTGCCTTGCTCTCTTGTTCCTTTCCTTTTCTTCGCTCTCATACTGAAATTGGTTTCCTTTCCGATAAAAGCCGCCTCGTTTATTGTTTGTACTTTTGTGTTTGTTTAAAATAAGACCTGCAATCTCCCACTGATCCTCACAAATTTGGCGTCCACTACGACAGGACGAGGTCGGTTATTATTTCTTTGCCTGTGGTGTTAATTTAGGAACAGTATGAGCGCGTCGGAGTTGGTGGCCTTAGGCGAGCGCATGGGCTTGTGCGGCGCGGAGTTACGAGCGTGGGTGGAGGACGAGCTTCGTAAGGCACGGGAAGAGAGAGCCGCTGAGCGTGAAGCTGCGAAGGAGAAATTGGAATTAGAGGCACGGAATTTAGAGACGGAGAAACAGAAATTGGAGTTAGAGGCGCGGAACTTGCAGCTAAAAATAACGCTCATGGAGGGTGGCGCAAATCCTCCGAGTGACCGCGGAGAGCGTAGCGTCGCACCGGCTAGCTCCATTAACCCGCACAGCCTCATACCACAGTTCAATGAAGCGCGGGATGACCTCGATGCCTACTTAAAGAGGTTTGAGCATGTGGCCACGGGGCAGGGTTGGCCAAAAGAAAAGTGGGGAACGGCGTTGAGCTTGTGCCTTGGCGGCGAAGCACTTAGGGTCTTCGGTCGGCTCTCGCCTGAGTATTCCGTGGACTATGACAAAGCGAAGCTTGCCTTGCTTCAGAGGTTTAGGTTCACCGCGGAAGGGTACCGAGAGAAGTTTCGCCAGAGCAAGCCCCAGGATGGTGAAACGGCCTCGCAATATGCTGCCAGGTTGTTTAGTTTCTTTGACCGTTGGGTCGAGATGCGGGGAGAAGGCCGCACTTTTGAGGTGGTTCGCGAGATGGTCGTGAGCGAACAATTTCTGAACAACTGTCATTCTCGTTTAGCCCTTTTCTTACGTGAGCGGGAGGGCAAGACAGTTGCCAAGCTGGCGGAGGCTGCCGATCATTTTCTCGAAGCACAGCGGCAAAATAACTTGTTGTTCTTCAAAGAACAGGGGGAGCATATGATGAATAAAGCCAAGGACGAGGTTTCAGGTTCACAATCTCGCCTGCGGTGTTTTCTTTGCGAGAAGACTGGGCACAAGGCGGCGGATTGTCGGACGAAGCCGAAACAATCGCATTGCACCTGGTGCCGCGAGGTAGGACATGATGCCCAGTCGTGCAAAGCTAAGAGGCCAGGGGACCGTGAGGAGTCCGCCTGTTGCATGACACCTCGATATTCACATCCCGATAGCACTGCAGTGGTAACGCGCGTAGAGGGCCAGTTGGGGGAGATGGTCTGTCCTTCCAACCCGGTGGAAACTGCTATGCCCGTGGCGCACGGTGAGGTGTTCGGCCAGCCTAGTTCGGTATTACGGGATACGGGCAGCACCGGCATTGTTGTGCGTGAGTCCCTTGTACCGGCAGCGGCACTTACAGGGAAACAGGCTGCATTATTCTTGGCCAATGGGACCCGTGTAGAAGTTCCGGAAGCGGAGGTGGTGATTTCTTCTCCATACTTCTCGGGTAAGGCCATCGCGCGCTGCTTGTCTACACCCTTGTACGACATTATAATAGGCAATGTCCCCGGGGCTAAACCTCCATTCTCTGTCGACCCGCCAGTTCTAACTGATCAGGCAGTTTCCCTTGCCATGACGAGTTCGGTCGATGTTCCTTCCCTCACGATGACAGCAAAGGTTTCAGTGAGTAGTAAAAGCCCCACTCTGAACACACTCCACTTGTCACGGCCGGAGTTTCGCCTGAAACAGGAAGAAGACCCGACTTTAGAGGTGTGTCGCAGGAAGTTGGGGCAAATATTTCGTGGAAAGGGACAGACCGCCCACTCTTTTGATACAGATGAAGGTGTTCTCTTCCGGACATACCAAGTGTGTCCCGGCCGAGTCGTTGAGCAAGCGGTGGTACCGAAGGGCTTACGCACACAAGTCCTTAAGTTGGCACATAAGAGTGCATTATCCGGCCATCATTGAATACGGCAAACAATAGCTAGGGTGCTCAGTGAGTTTTACTGGCCCGGTGTACAGGCTGACATTAAGAGTTATGTCAGATCGTGTGCTAAGTGTCAACCGAATGTGTCAAAGGAAAGGGAGAACAAAGTAAATGACGCCGTTGTTCCATCGGTGCCGGCGGACAACGGCCGGCACAGTGTGTATAACATCGTAGGACGGGGACATTTAAAACCATGGAGGAGACCGAGGTCGGTTTGGAGAAACCGGTTTCACAAAGGAAAACGGAAGTACTAGTTGAAAGAGTTCTCGCGAGGGTGAAGTGGTTTGATGTGAACAATGGAATACGGAAGAATGTAGCCCACACCTGTTCTTGTTGGAATTTTTTGTTTGTTCATGTTTGTTTTTGAGTGTCGGCTATCTACTTTTTATGCCTTCCGTGTTTCTTCGCCCTTCTATGGACGCTTCACGTTGACTTTCCATGTGCTCTCTGTGCTGTGTGTGCGAATGTCTGTGAACGCTTCGAACATTGACGACCGTCGTATTGTGTGTGGTGTGTAGTGTGCGCGCTGTGGTGCGGTGTTCTGTGTTGCGATCGTCGAACGCGTCTGGTGTCGCTCTCCTGAAGTTGAGTTCTTTCCCTTGGAAAAAACTTCCGAAGAGGGGGCCTTCTGTAAGGAGATAGCGCCACCCAGCGGCGTTCGTGAGGAGAAGAAGACAAAGCACGAGGAGCGCGTGCGGAGGGGTACGCCGGGACTGGTCGAGGAGGATTACGTGGCAGAGAAGAGAAGAGCGCGGTGGGCGACGGACGTGGACGAGTTCTGCAGGCTCCCCGAGTTCCGGGCTTGGGCCTTAGCCGCAGACGTCCGGGCCACCAGACCTGGACATCCTTCGTCGAGAGCCTCAACCACCAGGCTCAGGCGCTACTCTTCTCCGTCCATCCGTCAGCTGCTCCACACAGGCCGCTTCTGGCGCCTACGTGACTTTTCCGGGATACCAGACCTGGAAACCGTGCCGGGAGCCCACAGACGCCGACGCTGCGGTAGCGTCGCATCAACATTGGAACGCCCAGAGACTCCCTGACTGCCCGACACCCAGCCAGTCCTCTCCGCTCGTTGCTCGAATAAGACAAGTAGTGTGACTTTCTTCTATGACTTTCCTTTCTCTGCATTTGTCGTAAGCACTTTGTTCTGTTCCCCCGTGTGTTTTTCCCGTGTGTTGCTGCCTTGCTCTCTTGTTCCTTTCCTTTTCTTCGCTCTCATACTGAAATTGGTTTCCTTTCCGATAAAAGCCGCCTCGTTTATTGTTTGTACTTTTGTGTTTGTTTAAAATAAGACCTGCAATCTCCCACAGATCCTCACAGATGCCCGCAAGTAGTAATCCATATAGTTGACCTACGTTGTTTGCAGTTCATAAGACGCAACGGTTGCCTTCCTTGGCTTAATGGTTTTCAAAAACTCTTTGACGGCGTTGCTTTAATTTTAAATTTCAGTAGAGTACAATCTGCAATTTGTTTTTTACCTTTTGGTTTCGCATTTGTTTAAATGATCGTGAACATATTTGTGCCTTTCCCTAGTTTTTATTTGATGATCCTATTCGTTTTCTTCGTCTTGGTGCGTTTAAGTTTAGACTGCTTCAGGGAAGTTCCTTTGATTAATTAATTCTATTTCCGCTAATCGTTCAGCTAGATTAATGGTTTAATTAAAGCTGTCTCCAAATGACCGAAACATTGGGCACCCAATCTGCCCCGCGTTGGTTGCTAATTGCCTCAATTGTTTCTAATCTCCTGTATTTCCAGTGTCGTGATATTTGTGTATATGGTGCGATATCTTCGGGCGGAAAATTTGGAATAAAAAAAAGAATCCTACGTTCATGATTTATTAGTTTATTCAATTTTGTACAATATGGCGTGGCGGTATAAGCACTCGTTTTTATGAGTGGTTACAAAGCTTTCTATGGACGCTGCTGCATGTCATTTCGCCCTTGTGTCACTCTGTTCCACGGAGTCCATTCAAATTGGACCTGTACTTCTACTAGAAGAAGCGGTGTTCTTATCCGTCCTCAATAGCTGCTAGGCTACATCCGCGCATATTCGCGAGGTCGCACAGTATCGTTGTCACACGAGTACAACAATGTCGTCATCATCGGAATCACTGCAGGAGTCGTCCCCGGACTGCATCTTCAAAAGACTCTCGGCTTTCCGCACCATAGGTTGAACGAAAATCTCCACGATGAGCCTCACGTCTTTTCGGCGCGATCGCATCCCGTTCAGCTTCCTGCAGGAAGCAGCCAGGACTTGGCGGGCGTCGGCGTCCATGGCTAGGAAATGGTGGTTAACTGGAGCAGCACAAACGCAATGCAAGCACCACGGCCTTCACCAGAGCGAATGAGCTTTAGGGAACGCGCCCGGTTTTTCAGTGCGAATGAGGGAAAGGGGTGTGTCCGGTTTTGTCCAATAAGAGAACCTCGGCAAGATTTTCGCAAATGGGATGTCCAAAATGTCACGTCAGATAAGGATTACAATTGCTGCACCCTCCTGAAGACGTTTTCCTTATCCAGGAAGGCTGGCTAGGAGTGAGTCACGGATATCTGCATGCGTGCGTGTCCTGCGACTTTTCTGCCACCTTTGGTTAACGAATAGCCGGTTGTGTGGTGCGGCTTCTGGAAATTTCGATGAGGTGAATTCGTGACAGGGACTGCTAAGGAGCTTTGCGTTGGCATGTGAAAACCTCGTACGCGCCACGCTGCACTCCGAAAAATTAATGACACCAGCAATTAGAATTGAAGGTTTCAAAAAAAACTGAGAGTATGTATAATTATGATGAAATACTTTTCCTAAACTGCACTGCATTAACAGACTGCAGGAAATATAAAATCCAAACCTCTGGCTACGGGATACAAAATTGTCCACGAAGTTACCTCGCTACTTAGATGCCCGCAAGTAGTAATCCATATAGTTGACCTACGTTGTTTGCAGTTCATAAGACGCAACGGTTGCCTTCCTTGGCTTAATGGTTTTCAAAAACTCTTTGACGGCGTTGCTTTAATTTTAAATTTCAGTAGAGTACAATCTGCAATTTGTTTTTTACCTTTTGGTTTCGCATTTGTTTAAATGATCTTGAACATATTTGTGCCTTTCCCTAGTTTTTATTTGATGATCCTATTCGTTTTCTTCGTCTTGGGGCGTTTAAGTTTAGACTGCTTCAGTGAAGTTCCTTTGATTAATTAATTCTATTTCCGCTAATCGTTCAGCTAGATTTATGGTTTAATTAAAGCTGTCTCCAAATGACCGAAACATTTGGCACCCAATCTGCCCCGCTTTGGATGCTAATTGCCTCAATTGTTTCTAATCTCCTGTATTCCCAGTGTCGTGATATTTGTGTATATGCGTGCGATATCTTCGGGCGCAAAATTTGGAATAAAAAAATGAATCCTACGTTCGTGATTTATTAGTTTATTCAATTTTGTACAATATGGCGTGTCGGTATAAGCACTCGTTTTTATGAGTGGTTACAAGGCTTTCTATGGACGCTGCTGCATGTCATTTCGCCCTTGTGTCACTGTTCCACGGAGTGCATTCAAACTGGACCTGTACTTCTACTAGAAGAAGCGGTGTTCTTATCCGCCCTCAATAGCTGGTAGGCTACATCCGCGCATATTCGCGAGGTCGCACAGTATCGTTGTCACACGAGTACAACAATGTCGTCATCATCGGAATCACTGCAGGAGTCGTCCCCGGACTGCATCTTCAAAAGACTCTTGGCTTTTCGCACCATAAGTTGAACGAAAATCTCCACGATGAGCCTCACGTCTTTTCGGCGCGATCGCATCCCGTTCAGCTTCCTGCAGGAAGCAGCCAGGACTTGGCGGGCGTCGGCGTCCATGGCTAGGAAATGGTGGTTCACTGGAGCAGCACAAACGCAAAGCAAGCACCACGGCCTTCACCAGAGCGAATGAGCTTTAGGGAACGCGCCCGGTTTTTCAGTGCGAATGAGGGAAAGGGGTGTGTCCGGTTTTGTCCAATAAGAGAACCGCGGCAATATTCCCGGAAATGGGAAGTCCAAAATGTCACGTCAGATAAGGATTACAATTCCTGCACCCTCCTGATAACGTTTTCCTTATCCAGGAAGGCTGGCTAGCAGTGAGTCACGAATATCTGCATGCGTGCGTGTCCTGCGACTTTTCTGCCACCTTTGGTAAACAAAAGAGCCGGTTGTGTGGTGCGGCTTCTGGAAATTTTGGTCAGGTTAATTCGTGACAGCGACTGCTAAGTACCTTTGCGTTGGGATGTAAAAACCTCGTACGCGCCACGCTGCACTCCGAAAAATTAATGACACCAGCAATTAGAATTGAAGGTTTAAAAAAAAACTGAGAGAATGTATAGTTATGATGAAATCCTTTTCTTAAACTGCGCTGCATTAACAGACTGCGGCAAATATAAAATACAAACCTCTGGCTACGGGATACAAAATTGTCCACGAAGTTACCTCGCTACTTAGATGCCCGCAAGTAGTAATCCATATAGTTGACCTACGTTGTTTGCAGTACATAACACGCAACGGTTGCCTTCCTTGGCTTAATGGTTTTCAAAAACTCTTTGACGGCGTTGCTTTAATTTTAAATTTCAGTAGAGTACAATCTGCAATTTGTTTTTTACCTTTTGGTTTCGCATTTGTTTAAATGATCTTGAACATATTTGTGCCTTTCCCTAGTTTTTATTTGATGATCCTATTCGTTTTCTTCGTCTTGGGGCGTTTAAGTTTAGACTGCTTCAGTGAAGTTCCTTTGATTAATTAATTCTATTTCCGCTAATCGTTC